>NC_140594.1:1097502725-1098745725 GCF_964204655.1 Triturus cristatus
GATATGGATTCCCCAGGTACTTACAACAGAGTTGTCATCATGTTTTCCAAAGAACTCGTTGGTCTTATCGCTCACCATACCCTACTCCTGCATTCTATTTAAGGAGGACGCTGGTTTCACTCCTCTCTTACTCAGTTTTATTTCCTTGTTATCCACTGTCTTATAGTGTGCTGGACCAAGTTAGTATTGCTTCCCATATCCAAATTACTTTGTTATTTAGGAACCTGCAAGAAGTCACAATGGCTTGAATTTTTGGGGAAAATACTTATCGGAAGGTAGAGAGTATCCAGGCTGGGGTCGTGCCATAAATACAATCCATAATTTTTTTCCTGAATTTCGCTGTAGATAGTGACTGATCATGAATCTGTGGTGGCTATGGTTGGCAAAAGATTACCTCCTTTTAGAAGCGATCACCTTGCTTCGCAGTCAGGGCCGGACTGGCCATAGCGGGCACCGGGCGTTTCCCCAGTAGGCCGCTAGGGTGGGGGCCTGTTTTGGGGCCCCTGGGGGGGCGTTTTTGTTACCGGAGGTCGGCAATATCGGCCCCCAGTAACAAAATCAGCCGAAACCGGCCCTCACAAACTGCTCGGCTGCACTACCCCTCAGCGCGGGGGGGCTGAGCAGTTGACCAGGGACGGTTTCTGTTCCCAGTCCGGCCCTGTTTGCAGTCCCGAGAGGCTGGATTAAATAACAGGTCCAGTGCTAGGAAAGTAATGAATGAGTGTCACTTAATAGGTTCAGTGCTAAGACAGTAATGATGGATGGTGTCATATATGGATTGCGACCTGCGCACTTTGGTAACACCAACTTCAGAGGTCAGGTGCTTACCACATGTTTTAAGCATGTTTGTTGCAGACCTTCTACGTGGCTTTCAGTACTGCACTTCCACCACTATAATCAGTGCTTCATTTGAGCCGGTGGTTTCCGATGCTCAGCTCCGGCACTTAATTATCAACAACTGCACCTTTCATGAGCACCTCTTAAACAAATTCATGTATGGTAGGCACAGGGAGATTAAGTGATTTGACCAGAATCACAGGATGTTGAGCCAACGCCGAGACTGAAACCTGGTTCCCCAGCTTTGAAGTCAGCAGCTCTGGCTGTTACACCACATCCTTTCCCCACTTTCATCGCTAGGAGTTGGTTCTATTTTAGGCGGGTCTAACAGGAGAAATGGGCTGATGCAAGCTGCCTCCTGACGAGAGCCCCGGCACTTATTTTTTTACAATTTAACCACTGACTATAATAGCTTTATTATAATACTGGAGATTAATTTTAAGAACCTTTTTCTCATTGGCGCTAATTTTTGGGCAATATAGCTTAGGTTGATATACTTTTCTGCCAGCGGTGATCTAAATCAGCAGCATACGGTGGGACTGAGCAGTGTTGAACACACCATTTGGTACTGGGGGCGACGGTTTGAAGAATAGCGAGGGGCGGCTTTTTTATTAAAAAAGGGCAATTGACTACCTGTGGTTCCATCATCCCGAATCCCTCCACTTCTGTTGCTGGAGGGTCAACAGTGTTCCTGTAATGTGCTCTTTCTTTCTTGTTTCTGTAAAATTGGTATGTACTTTATTTATTAGACATCTGGGACAAATCTTGAGGAAAAAAACTAATATTACTGTGGTCAGACCACACCGATGTTTCAGTCTGTACCTTTACAGGCCAAATGGTTTCTGCCGAAGACACAGTCCAGAGTGCCTTTGTTATGAGCTAGAAAGCAAGTGTTCTGTAAATTCAGTATCATAAAACTAAGTTGTAAGAACACCTGCAATTTTCAGTGCTTAGAAATGGCAGAAGTGCAGTATGAAACACTATATACAAAAAATGTATTATGATTGTTGTTATCTAACCCAAACTGGAATAGGCAATCAAGGAAATCTGCTGACAACAGAAAGAGAATGGACAGTGGAAGTTCTGTGTTCAGATTAAAGCTGCACAAAGTTGAGAGTCACCCAGTGCTTAATTTGTGAAAACATAAGTGCCAGGGCCCTCGACAGGAGGCCATTGCATCATGCACCACCAATTGCCCCTGCCTGCACTGCCAATGCGATTACCAATACAACTACTAAGCATCACCATCCTCCAAGTGTGACATTTCAGATTATCGCCGGCCCCTGAAGCGATTCGAATGTCTTGGAAGGCAAGTATTAGCCATTTTTTTGGTATAAACAACTATTGTTGTGCTCGTATTTAAAGTAGACAAACAGCGCCACCATGCGGCATACTGTCATAGTGCCGGTGTTGAAATTTAAGTGCCGGTGCCGAGCACCAGAACCCACCAGTTCAAATTAAGCACTGAAATTACCCAACTTCAAACAGCTATAAGTGCATGCTCTATGCCAATTCTATATTTCAAACTGGAAATTTGCCTCCTCAAAATAATCTGCATAGTCCAGTGGTTTAGTTGTAGGTGCGGAGCAAATCATTATTCAGACATTGTAGTTTTTGCCAAAATGTAATCATGTTTCTAGACACTCCTGAAATGACATCTACACAGAGCACCAATGAGGAGGGCATAGTGTTATATCACCATCACTTTGCCCCTTTGTGCATATAGCCAGGGCCAGCTCCTCCGTTGGAGTGGGGGAGCGTTGCCTCACTTAAATTCCCCCCCCCCAAAGCCGCCGACGTGAAATATAAAATGGCAATTTATTACCATTTTATTTTTCATCCCCTGTCCCGAACAGAACGTCAGGTCGGGGGCGGGCCACTGTTGAGTGACAGCAGCAGGGAGGAGGGTGGGCTGGCCATGCACTTTTCAAAGTGGCATGTCCCTTTGGTCGGCTGTCATGAGACGACCAGCCAGACATGCGCTGTTCGAAACCTCTAACCCAGCTGTCTTAAGACAGCTGTGTTATAGTAAGTGCTGACCTCCAGGGCACTGTGGAGCACTGAGTGGAGACGCCCCAACCAATCCTGGCGCTGCTCTCACAGCATGAGAGCAGCACCAGGATTGGTTAAGGCAGTTCCAACATCCATTTTCTGTGGGCGTTGGAGACAGAAGAGCTCCGGAGCGGAGGAAGTCGTAAGGAAAGTTTTTTAAATTAAATTTTGTGAGCGCATCTACCCGCACCCCCCTTACCGGTAGATGCCAGCCACCACTGCAAATAGCATCAGAGGTAGAGCATGGGCTGGAATTAGGGGTAGCCAGGGTAGTAGCTGCTACCCCTGGCTTCGTTGTAGCGCTCCTAGCACTTTCCTTGAGACTCCTGGCAAACATGTACAGGTGCATTCCCAGGGGTATTTCAAAGACGACCACTTGCTGTGAGAAATTCAAATTATGCACAAAAATGGAACATTGTAAAGACTCGCCTTGTTCTTCGTCATGTTGAAAGTAAACATCAGACAAATTCCCTTCAGCCTGTTGTACAGAGTTGTGTTCCCTTTGAATATACCAGATTTTTGTTTCAGCATATAGGATCTTTCACATCACGGGAATAAACTGTATGTCATTTTTTTTTTCAGCGAACAGATTTGTACTGTTGACAGAGCAATACTTCTGTCTAGCTTGCATCAAGTCAGACACATTGGAAACACAAGCATGAAGTACATGTGCAACCTGCAGCTATATGTTTATGTTATACCAGGTTCAAGGGATCCTCATTTGAGTGGAGTAGAATTGCAGTTTTATGATCTTTCTGACTATTATTTATTTAAATGAAACATTTTATAGAGCGCGAACAAGACCGTCATAACCGTCGCGGCCCGCCCACGCGCGGTTTATTCCCCGCCTGTGTGGGAGAATCAATCAGTGGGCGGGGTCGTGACGAGCTCAGCTCGTCATGAGCACCGCTCCACTGTGCCTCACAGCGCCACCGCCGCCCCCTCCCGCATCGCGGGAGAATTACCCACGCGTGGAAGGGGTTAAGTATATTCAGCTCATCGTACCCACAGCCAGGACGCCATCAGAGTGGAGACTATGGGCCCGATATATATGTTGGCGGTAAGCACACTCTGTTGCAACGTCCCCCCATGGCGAGGGCAGCATTTCTTTTTTGCTTAAAAAAAGAAAATCCTGCTTCAGGACTTTCTTTTTGAAACTTAAAAAACAAAAGATCAGTTTGGTGCCGGGCTCTGTCATGTTTATGGAGCTCTGCAACAAACTACAAAAAGCATTGACAGAAACCACTGTGACGACTGTTCCTGGCAAAGCTTTAAGAAACGGCTGCCTATTGGTGGTCATTTCTAAATCTGGCGGGCGGTACTTCTGTCTGGGCGACGGAGTAACTTATTTCAATTTCCTGATGAAGAAACGGCGACTCTGCCATATTATAAATCTGAGCCTATGTTTTTAAAAAAAGAAAAAAAAATTAAACTGGCCTTCTCCTGTCACATCCAGGATCTACACCCTAAAGAGGCCTACTCGCGAAACGGTTCTTCTACAGCAACCCTTAGAATCTACACCCAAAACAGGCCTACACCCGAAACAAGCCTTCTCCACTGAGACATCATTGACAAATCTGTCTTGTCACAGAAATCTTTACAAATTCCCTCAGTTCATCTCGCTGGTAATCGGAAAGAAATGTGCCCATATTGAGAAATGTTAAACTTGACGACTTTTTAAAACTTCCCGTGATCTTATCCTGGTCAAAGTCCACATGATGTAATTTCCTGTGATATTATCGCAAAGTGTGTGGGATACCACAGATGTAACCTCCATACTGCAGGCAGTTTGGAAAATCCACCTTCAGAAGGAATATGTAGAGATCTGAGAAACAATGGGCACTTAGCTCTGTGCATGTGAAAATCGCTTATTTCTCTTAAAGCATTGTCCAGGCTCACAATACCGCTCGTTCTTGGGAAAACAAAACAAAAGACAGACTTTATGTCCATGCACACCTACGCTTGAAAGTTGTGCGTGTGTTTCAGTATTCACCTCAACAATAGATGCAGTGAGCGGGAGAAGAGAGGCTGGCGGTGGGGCAAGAGTGGTGTTTCCACTTCAAATTTAAACAGAACAAGTTCATATTATGGCTATAAACAAGTAGGGGTTATATCACCACTTTAAATGCATTGAGCAAGGCAGTGTTTGAAGAAGGTTGGGAAACTGACAGCTCTACATGTTTAAAAAGAGAATCTCTGGCTTTGGAGGGACACGAAGACATGTGAATGCGTGGAATTATGGAGAAGCAAATGAAAGGGGGTGAAAGAGAGAGACGGACGGTAGAGTTAAAGAGGGAGAGAGGGAATGAGAGAAATCAAGGAGAAAGAGGGAGGAGCGATAGATAGGAAAGACGCATCAAGAGAGGAAGAGAGAAATAGTGTAAAACGAGGGATGGAGAAAGAGAGGGTAAGCGAGGGAAAGAGAGGGAGACCGCAAAAGAGAGAGAGAGAGGGAAAGAGAGAGAAAGGGAAGCAAGAGAGTGGTAACAGACATGGTAGAAAGAGAGAGAAACAGTATGAAGAGGAGAAATGGAGAACAAGACCGATAAAAGGTACGTGTTGAAAAGAAGAGAGCGACTAGGCAAGACAGGTAAAAAGAGAACGGAGGAGAGAGTGTAAGAGTAGTGAGACAGAGAGGAGAGCGGTAGGAAGGAGATAGAAGATAGAGAGAGGGAGAGTGGATGAGATAGAGAGGAGAGTGGGAGCCAGGCAAGCCAAGAGTAAAAAGAAAAAGGGGGATTAAAGATCTAGAGAGAGACAGGGAGACAGAAGAGTAGTAAGGAAGAGATGGAGAGACAGAGAGAAGAAGAAAAAGAGAAATAGCAAAAATAGATAAAAAGACCGAGAGAGGGAGAGCAATGTGAAAAAAAGAGGAAGATTTAGAGAGGCGGGTTAAGAGAAAAAGGAAGTGGTTTGGAAAGAGAGATACAGAGTGAGAAAAATATAGATGGAGAGGGAGAAAGAAACTGTGAAGACTCACAGGCATCTACAGGTCAAATACTGAATCGAAGCTCATGTAATAGAGATCAAAACAGGTGGCACACTGAGCGTCCTGGAGAGCAATGTGACATGGAGTTCCTAGAAAACAGAGTACTCGTTCTGAGACACTGCCACCTGTAGTAAGAAGGAGGAACTACCACTGTGGGAAATTCGCCTCAAGATTAGTAACAAAACTGCAGTAAGAAAAAAAGAGAGATATTCTACTCAGAGAAGACATGAGCTGAATATAAGGGAACAGAATACCAGGCATCCTGCGACAGAGACCAGAACACTATTTTGTAAAGTTTGTCTTCCTTAGGAAGATTGTACCATTTACACCACTGTCTAAATATGATAATTCACTAAAACTCCCCTGTTAGTTCCTCATAGAGGCCTTCCAGGCCATGTGACTGAGCTCCCTGAGAGCCTGTCAATCCAGCTCTGCTTGTCTGCTTTAACCCCTTGAGTGCCCATGACGAGATAGTCTCGTCATGGGCCGCGGTTGCGCTGTGCCCATGACGAGACTATCTCGTCATGAACCCCGCCCGCTAATTCAACGCCCGGCACAGGGCGGGGAAAGGGCGGGGCACACAAGGGGTTAACTGAAAGCAGAGAGCACCGCTGCAGGTGGGGCTAAAAAGGCAGAGAAGGTGGTGGGGGTCGGTTAAGGATGGAAGTAACTATCTTTTTCACATTTGGCACAGGGAGGCGATGCCATAGTATGAGTTGCTCCTCCACTACTTATTTGCCTCATCCTAGCAGTTATAAGCAGTGGCAGATGATTTGGG
Source organism: Triturus cristatus (assembly GCF_964204655.1). NCBI lineage: Eukaryota > Metazoa > Chordata > Amphibia > Caudata > Salamandridae > Triturus > Triturus cristatus. Next base: position 1,097,509,382 of record NC_140594.1, read on the forward strand.
GGGGGGGTGTATACATAGCATAAAATTGTAGATGGGTAACTGTGCGTTACGAGGGAGTTCTGAGTGACATCACAGACAACTTGAGCTTCGCTCTCGCCTACTTGATGTCTCCAAAGCCCTCAGTGTAAAACATCTTGGTTATTTTTATTGTATTTTTTTGCAGAGTTTTATATAGCGCGAACTTGACCCGAATCCAATCAGGTATCAGAGCGCTTTACATAGCACCAGTTACGTCACATGAGGACACACATTAATTTTTTGTTAGGCACAGGGAGATTAAGTGATTTGCCCAGAATCACAGGATGTTCAGCGTCGTTGCCGAGACTCGAACCCGGTTCCCCAGGTGCCCTAGCCGTTAGGCCAACTCCTCTCCCTAATTATTGACTGTTACCCAGCTATAATTCTATATCTGGATCTTATTAGTGATAGAACTTAGCCTACATGTGTAATCCCTTAAATACGGTAATAGAATATTACTGAGTTGAATTTAAGAGGGGAAATACAACAACAAGAGAAAGAAGTTGAGGAGGTCAAGAGAGAAAAAGATAGAGAGAGAGAGTAGGAGCTGATGAAATAGAGAGAGTATAAGAGTGAGAGAGATTTCATGAGGGTGAGATAAATTGTGTGAGTGTATGAGAAGAGAAGGTGGGGGAAGCAAGAGAAAAGGGGGTGGAAGGATGAGAAAGGGTAGAGGGAGCTATGGCTCAGACAAGAGGAAGAGAGGAGGATGGAATGAGTGCATGAAGATTCTGGTGGGAGTTGGAAAGGAAAGTAGAAAGGGAGGAGTGAAAAAACCAAGGGCATTTGAAGGTTAACATTGTGTCCTTTTAAAGATAAGCGGGGCAAAGCCAAAAGGTCTGGCTTTGAAGTGCCAACTTACGAAAACACAGGCCTCAGCAATTGCATATAGTATCACACATTACATCCAGGGTTTTCTGGTGCCGTGGGAGTAGCAAATAAATAATTGCTTTCAGTAGTGGCGGCTCCTCCACTATGGCGCAGAAGCATTGCCCCCCCCTGCCAGCAGCCGTCAAACTCGAAAAATATAACGAGAATACCACAGGGTTATTATTGTTTTATTTTTAAAACGAGTCTTGGGGACAGGGCCACAGGATGAAAGGCTGTAGGGGGAGTGTTTCAGTAGTGCTATTAGTGCGCATGTGGGTTTGACCGGCTGTCTCAGGACGGCCAAACCCACATGTGCTTTTCATGTCTACAACCCAAGCTGCATTGCCGGGTTAGAGACATGCAAGCACAGGCTCCCAGTCTTGGAGAGCGAATAGAGCGAGCTCAGGCCAATCCTGACGCTGCTCGCATAAACATGAGAGCAGTGTCAGGATTGGCCGCAGGGGAATCTGAGAGTCTGCACAGTGCGGCAGAAGAGCACCGAGCTGGCGATGCGGCGAGCGGCAGGTAAGGGTTTTCTATTCTTTTTGTTTCTCCTCACCCCCTCCTCCAACCCCCCCTGCCCTTCCAGCCTGTCCTGATACTGTCCGCCACTAGCTTTCTCTAAGGAATGCAAATAGGAGATGAAGAACTGAATGTGACAAACAGTGTGATAATACAGTTCACTTTTCAGATGAAAACAGTCCCTCATATATTCCAATTGACGCGCTTGCTAGAGAGAGAGAGAGAGAGAGATGGGGAGAGAGAGAGGAAGAGAGATGGGGAGAGGGGGAGAGAGAGAGAGAAAGAGCGAGAGATGGGGAGAGGGAGAGGGAGAGAGAGAGCGAGAGATGGGGAGAGGGAGAGATATGGGGAGAGGGAGAGGGAGAGAGAGAGAGAGAGAGAGAGAGAGAGAGACAGAGAGAGAGAGAGAGAGAGGAAGAGAGATGGGGAGAGAGAGAGGAAGAGAGATGGGGAGAGAGAGAGAGGAAGAGAGATGGGGAGAGGGGGAGAGAGAGAGAGAGAGAGAGAGATGGGGAGAGGGAGAGGGAGAGAGAGAGCGAGAGATGGGGAGAGGGAGAGGGAGAGAGAGATGGGGAGAGGGAGAGAGAGAGGGAGAGAGAGAGGGAGATAGAGAGAGAGAGAGAGATGGGGAGAGGGAGAGGGAGAGAGAGGGTGAGAGATGGGGAGAGGGAGAGGGAGAGAGAGAGAGATGGAGAGGGAGAGAGACAGCGAGAGATGGGGCGAGGGAGAGGGAGATAGAGAGATGGGGAGAGGGAGAGAGAGAGTGAGAGAGAGAGAGGGAGACAGAGAGAGAGAGAGAGAGAGAGATGGGGAGAGGGAGAGGGAGAGAGAGGGCGAGAGATGGGGAGAGGGAGAGGGAGAGAGAGAGAGATGGGGAGATGGAGAGGGAGAGAGAGAGTGAGAGAGAGAGACGAAGACAGAGAGAGAGAGAGATGGGGAGAGGGAGAGCTAGCAAGCTTTAAAGGTACATCTGCGCCCGTAGTAGGGTGGGGGAGAATAAAAAAAAGTGACTTACCTGGCTGCCAACCGCAACCTCGCCTCTGTCTTCTTCTGTTCCTGCTGGAAACAGGAACCACACATAGGCTCCCCTGAGCCAATCGCGACGCTGCTGTCACCAGCATGCCAGCAGTGTTGTGATTGGTCTGAGAGCCGTGGTTCAGCACTCAGACAGGCAGTGGGAGCCTGTGCATGATCTCCACCCAGGCCGGTGGAGATCATGGGAAGTGCGCATGGCTGTTTGGCCGTCTGAAGACGGCCAGGCAAACTGTCATGCGCATTTAAATGCCCCAACCACTCCTCCCCCTGCAGGCTGTGACGACAGCCCAGCCCCTGTAAACCTGCTTAAGCATGGGCAAATAAAATGATAAAAACATCATGTTATTATCCTTGTATTTTTCCTTTTTCCACGTCTCAAAGAGCAGTGGGGCGGTGCTCCTCCGCCTTAGCGGAGTAGCCGCCGCTGACTTCTGCGCTTTGCAGGACTTCCCTGCAGATTCCTTCCTCTCAGGATGCAGTCGTCTGATTTCTCCTTTGGGGTAAGGCCCCATCGTGGCTTGCCAGAAGCTTTTGTAGAGCTCTGGTCACAAACGTGAGATGGAAAAATGATCTTCTTTTATGGTGACGTCAAGTGCCCTGCCTTGCTGAGAATGTATCACATAGGCAGACTAAACCTGTCTGTAAGGTATGTACCTTTTAGCTGTGGTGGCACTGGTCGCTGTAAAAGGAGGGGCTTGGGGTGTATCACCCCAGCTCCTCCCTCTTGTGAAGGCCCAAAGTGTATCTTCGTGGCAGCACAGGAATAGGATGGGTAAATGTGTGGGAAAGGAAGCACGTGCAGTGAGGCATCAATTATACGGTGAAGGCGTGAAGCCTCGTTGCCACTGTGTGATCAGGCGCATGTCAGCGCCATGTGATGTTTCACCCTCGGTGGGGTAGTGTTAGTCTGGTTACTTTGCCCCACACACAGAAAGATAGGAGTGAACCCCACTTCTGAGGCATGTAAAGAACGCGGATAGAAGGAGGGGTTCTAAGAGCAGGGCATTACAGGGCAGGACAGGGTAGGGCATTTTAGGGAAGGAAAAGGCGCGGGAAGGGTGAGGGAATGGCAGGGCAGGGAATAGACTGGAAAGTATGGGCAAGGCAGTGAAAGGTGGAGACAGTTATGGGAGGGAGGGTCGATGAGAGTTTAGGGGGATGGAAGGAATGAAGGAGGAAAGGAGGGTGTGAAGGCGCTGGCACTAATGGATGGAAGGAGACAGGAAGAAAGAGTGAAAGGAAGAAGGGAGGAAGAAGGCTTGAAGGAAGAAATGGGGTAAAAGGGAGGAGTTAAGTAGGAGAGAGGTGAATGGAAGGAAGGAGGAAGAGAGGGAGGGAGGCAGGAAGGATGGACGGAAGGAGGGGGTAGGGGAAGGAGGGAGGAGCAAGGAGGGAAGGGGAATGGAAGGAATAAAAAGAAGTAAGGAGGCGAAGTTAACGTAGGGTGGACGGAGGGAAGTTATGAAGGAAGGAGTGAAGTGAGGGAGGGAGGGGCAAGGAAGGAAGGAGAATTAAAGGAAAGAAGAAGGGGTGATGGATGGAGGGAACAGGAAGCACGTGAGAAGAATGGAATGAGAAAGAAAGTGAAAGAGAAAGTAATGAGATGGGGAGAAGGGAGGGAAAGAAGGGAGGGAGGAAGGAAGGAAGGAAGGAAGGAAGGAAGGAAGGAAGGAAGGAAGGAAGGAAGGAAGGAAGGAAGGAAGGAAGGAAGGAAGGAAGGAAGGAAGGAAGGAAGGAAGGAAGGAAGGAAGGAAGGGAGGGAGGGAGGGAGGGAGGGAGGGAGGGAGGGAGGAGGTAGGTAGGTAGGTAGGTAGGTAGGTAGGTAGGAAGGAAGGAAGGAAGGAAGGAAGGTCGGTCCTAAACGGAAGCAAAGAAAGGGAATGCAGAAAGGAAGTAAAGATGTGAAGGAGATAATGAGAGGACGAAAGACGAGGATAATTAAGTAGGTAAACATTTTTGGGGAGAATGCGTCCTGCCTTCCCATCTAGCTCTGACATTTCGCCCACATCCCTCTGCAGCCCAGGGCGCTTCCAGTGTGTGTAGCACATCCCCCTCTAAGAGGAATTTCACAGCGCTGCTTCGCAGAGGTATTTATTCTCCAACGCGTGGCAGCCGGTCTCAGCAGCCTATAAACACGCCCGCTCACCGGTTCCTAGAGCCGCAGCGCCCCCTGCCGGCGGCCGGCAGAAGGCAGCCTGCCGGTAATGAGGCATCGTAGCCCCGGGAGCCGCTCGAGCCCCCGCCACACTGCGCACACTTCAAAGCGCCGAGCTGCCAGCGAGGCTTTGATGCCCGGCTCACCGGTAGATAATAATTGGCGGAGGGGAGGGGAAGTCGTGGCAGCTCGGAGCTCACATCCCAGCTCTCCAGCTGCTTTCGGCAGAACTGAGGAAGATCCTGAGCTGCCCCCGCACGTGCACCTGCAGGCGCTGTGCGGAGGGAGCGCTGGGCACGGTGCATTGTTACACGCTGACACGAACGTGCAAAAAATTCATCACGGATACATCCATGTCAACATAGAGTCGCATGACAGCATGCGCACATTTAAAAGAAAACTGCACACGCGAACAGGCACTAACATGCAAGTGCATTTCTCTCAAACGGCACGCACGCAAACAGGCACTTATATACCCACCTGCATTTCTCTCACACCGAACTAGGCACCCAAGGAGGGATGCAGCCATGCAGGACATACGCACAGCAGCTTAGAAACAGACACCTAGCATCAGATGTGCAAGCAACGTGAACAGACCACGATAAACACACAGCAACTCGTGAAGCAATGTATTTGAAGATCACATTTTGCTCTCGAATAGTGCAGGACAGCTCTTGGCTGATTCAAAGATACGACGGTATTTGCAAGGATGTTTTTTTTATTCACATTTGTTTACAGTTCACGAAAGTATGTCCAAGAGTAAAAGGTGTTAGAGGAGGTGGCGTCACAGCTAGAGCTGCCGACTTTGCACAGGGGTGGGAACACTAAGCAGCCCAGGAAAATGTGTCAGACCAGCCCCTGTGGTAGGGGGCTGCAAGTGTGAAGAACTGATGGCTGTAGTTACGGGGGGGGGGGGGGGTGGGGGGGAGGGGGTGTGGAGGATATTGCAGCACCTCTGCAAAACCGGCCTCCACACAAAAAAAGAAAAAAATCCCCCCATCATCTCAAAACCGTTCCCACCCTTGCAGCCTCCCGGGGAAACGCCCGTTGCCCAGTACGGTCTGTCCGGCCCTGCATTTGCATCTGGAGAACCAGGTTTGAGTTCTGGTGTCGTTTAAGATTCAGTGATTCTAGCAAATCACAATCTCCCGGTGCCTAAAATGAATGCCTGAGTGTAGCTGATATTCATGTAAAGCTCCCAAAACCTGCTGGTCGAGTGCGCGTTATATAAAAGCGTTATACAAAATTGCAATACATAATTAAAAATAAGAGTCTTAATGGCCAGCGCGTGTTGACTTTAGAATAGTGTGTGTGTGCAAATTGGCCAGTCACCTCGGTACAGAGGAATACAGTGTTATGAGTGCAACGCATAGATCGCATAATATTTTTATCCCTTTGAGGAATAATTAACCCATTTTATTGCGGAGAATGGTCAGGCTCGATATATCATCAGGACCTGATGACGCGAGAAATTTCACATACAGTGTCGCCTGTAGCATTTTCCCCGATGTTCACTTTGGACTGATAATAAAAAAGCAGTAGTCTGCAGGGTGGAAGGTTCAGATTACCAAGGTTTGGGATGGACTGTTTCCATGAGGAACAGGGTCGGTAGCGATTTGCGTTAGGTGGGCTCTTATGTGATAATAAAGCTCAAGCATTGGCAAAGCCGGTAGGTCTTGCCTATGCAAGATATTGGCTTTGCCAATGTGCTTTAGCCATGTTGTACACCAGCTGTTGAGCATTGCTAAAGTCAGTGGCGTAGAGGAGAGTGTTGTAGAGTGGAATCTCGAACAGTGGAGCAGAGTGGAGTGGCATACAGTGACCAGGAGCGGCCCGAGCAGGTAAGAAAAGTGGGGCGGGGTGGGGGGGGGGGGAATCGACAGACGACCACAAGGGAAAATTAAATAATACATTTTCCCTCCTCGTCTGTCAAAATCCCCCCCCTTCCCGCCTCACCTCCCCACTAGGGGTGTGCGGAATTTGCGTAGTCGCGCCACGCAAAGCTCCGCGAAACGGTAAAAAAATCTCCGCGAGCATGCAGAAATTCCGTGAACACGCGGAATTGCTTGCTCGCAATGCTTTTTCCCTGTCACGCAAACGCTGTTTGCGTGCTCCGGGGAAAATATATCTCGCGAACACGCATTTTGGGAACGCGAACAAGCAAAAAATTTGGTGGAACCGCGGAACGCAGAATTTTGGGCAATTCCGCGTTCCCCGCAGAATGCGAAATTACCCATATTCCGCAAGTTCCGCGAGCGGAACAGAATTTACCGCCCAGGCCTACTCCCCACCACTCTTACCTGCACGGGCCGCTCCTGACAGTGACATGTATTTGACTGGCATAGAGTGGAGTCACGTAGAGTAGTGTACAGTTGAGTAAAGAGTGGATTGGTGCGGAGTGCGTTGGATTAGAGTGCTGCAGAGTATAGTGGCTAAGAGTGCTGCGTCATAGAATTCAGTGGCTTACTTTACAGTGTTGTAGAATGCAGTGACCTAGATTAGAATGTTATATAGTAGAGTACAGTGGCATAGAGTGGAGTGATGCAGATTGCAGTGGCACAGAGTGCAGTGATGCAGAGTAGAGTGCATTGGCATAAAGTGCATTAGTGCAGAGTAGAGTGGCATAGAGTGCAGTGGCTTAGAGTAGAGTGGCGTAGAGAGCAGTGGCATATAGTACAGTGGTGCAGTGGAGTGCAGTTGCCTAGAGTGTAGTGGGTTGGCATAGAGTGCAGTGGAAATGAGAAGATTGCTTCAAAGTAGAGTGAAGAGGTGTAGAGTAGAGTAGTGCAGGGTAGAGTGCAGTGCCTTAGAGCAGAGTGGCATAGAGTGTAATGGTGTACAGTAAAATTGTGTAGAATGCAGTGGTGCAGAGTAGAATAGAGTGGCGTAGAGTGGATTGGCGTAGAGTACAGAGGAGTAGGGTGGAGTGGTACAGAGTAGAGTGTATTGGCGTAGAGTGTATTGGCATAGAGTGCAGTGGCGTAGAGTGCAATGTTGCAGAGTGACGTAGAGTGTAGTGGCATAGAGTGGAGTTGTGCAGAGTAAAGTGGAGTGGCCTAGACTGGAGTAGTGTAGAATGCAGTGGCAAAGAGTGCAGTGGCATTGAGTGGCTTGGTGTAGAGTACATTGGCATAGAATAAAGTGGAGCAGAGTCGAAAAGCCGTAGATTGCAGTACTGTAGAGTGGAGTGGTGCAAAGTGGAATAGAGTGCAGTGGCGTGAAGCGGTGTAAAGTGGAGCAGAGTAGAGTTCAGTGGTGCGGAGCGGAATAGAGTGCAGTAGAGTGGAGTGGTGTAAAGTGGAGCAGAGTAGAGTGCAGTGGCGTGGAGTGGTGCAGAGCAAAGTGGAATGGTGTAGAGTGAAGTATGCTGCTATTACAGACAACACATTTTCAATTGAAATGACCATTACGTTTGCACAGACACTAATAAAACTATACAGGACACAAACGATAATGTGTGGAAATGACATCACAAAGTGTATTGATTTGTTTGATCATATTTAAGTATTTGTTTCCAACACACTTCAGAATTAACAAAAAAATGTTCTTCATTTGTGCTCTCCTAATTCTGATATATTCTGAAATACTTTAAACCAGAACAAACACACAACAGGGAGTACCTCAAGAGTCCAACAATTGTATTTAGAGTTTGTTCTCCTTGTTTCTTCTCTGCTCCTTTCAAGAAGTACACACAGTTCAATGGTGTCAATATTAATGTACTCTTCTCCAATTATTTCAAAATAACATGGGAGCCATGGTATGCAGTGTCAAAACAATTCTCTTTATTATTCTTCAATACATCAAAGAAACAGCGCGGCCAACGCATTTCCTTCTCCGAGAGTACTTCATCAGGGTTAATGTATTTCTTTACAGCAATGTCACATCGAAGTCTACGTGTAAAATGGATCAGTTCTCCCCAATTTTCTTGGCCGGTCTGTTTCTTTAATGCATTGAAGGATAATAATAATAATTGTTTTGAGACTCATTCCATGGCTCCCATATTATTTTGATATTGGAGAAGAGTACGTTGATATTGACATAATTGAATTATGTGAACTTCCTGAAAGGAGGAGAGAAGAAACAAAGAGAAGAAACTCTACAAGACAATTGTTGGGCTCTTGAGGCACCCCCATTCTGTGTTTTTTTCAGTTTTAATGTATTCATGGTTTTGGACTAGTTTGACCATTAGAAGGGGAGTGCAGACCACTATTACCTCGTAGAGCTAGCCCCTGTGCAGCTGTCTTTAGCCAGAACTGCTCTTGCTTTGCGATTATTCTGAAATACTTGCAGTGCATTCAGATGTTGTGTGCTTGAAAAAACCCTTTCCTACCCCCCCATATCCAGAAAGATTGTCACATAAATCCTTTCACTTTGAAGTCAGAGAAAGAAAACTAAACACCAAGCTCCCTCTTCAGCTAGAGCCTGGCACTGACCTCTGTCTTTGAAAAAACAGAAAATGTACCAAGATAAGAACAGGATATACAGACCTGTTTACACAAAGGATAGTTCTTGGTTGAATACAAGGAGATGGTGATGTGAAAAGGGTTTGCTTCTTGGGAGGGATGAACTGAACCTGGACATCATAAAACAAGTAAAGCTAGCAAACTGAAAACCAGAAGTTGTGAGCTACAAATCACAAAGCCAATGATAAGCAATGGGCAGAATGTATTCGCATGGAAACTTTCTCAATGTTCCCAAGAGGTCTTTAGCAAACTAGGCAGCTGAGCTGTCTGGTAGGCTTCAACCTAAAAAGGGGGCACTGCAAAATAAAATATGTGCCTAGGATCACACCGTTTGGGCAAGCAGGAAAGCCGCTTTTCATTCCCGGTGATCTGAGTTAACTTTTTTGAAATTCAGCCATCATGTGGTTATCTTTGTCTCTTTGGGCAAGCATCAAAGCTGTTTTTCATTCCAGGTGATCTGATTTTACTATTTTGAAATTCAGCCACCATGTGGTTATCCTTGTGTCGCTCGCTATTTGAGAGTTCACTGTGTTGTCTTTCATTCTTAAACACACTGAGAAAAACCGGATCAGAGAGAACAAACCTGAATCATGGCCCCCAGATCCAACTACCATGCCAAGGATGCAATCATTTGGGGGGTATCACACCCCCTCGCCCCGAGAAACTATGCTTGTAGCAGTGTGCATCATATCCATTCATGATAAGTGTGCACACTGAATTACAGCAAACATGCATGTGAGCTGCTCGAAAGTGGTATGCAGGGTCTAAATATCACAAATTAATGGTCAATTTAAAATAGTTCATTTTGCAGATGCTTAAGTATGACGCACTCTCCATAGCCACAACAAAGGCACATACGCACACACCAATAGACCTTCATATATACCGGTATGCACAGTCCATTCCAACACATGCACACATAGCAACACTACACAGAGGTCCACACTCACATAAGTTAATCTCACACACAAAGACAGTCTCCAAGAATGCTGCAGAGATACCAGCAAGGACACAATACACATGCTATCCTACACACGTGTCCAATCATAACCAGGGTCAACATGCATACGTCAGTAATTCATATTCCAGTTTGAGTTGTGGATGTGCATTATGGATGCAGGTTGGAGTAGAGAAGGTACATTGAGTAGAGTCAGGGCATCAGGATAAAAAGCACCTTTATTCACACCCATTCAGAATCCCTTTAGTATCCCACAGGGCTAAGTATTGATCCCAACCCCATTTAACAAAGACTTAGATCTTGGGGAATTCTAAAATACATTTGATCTGTCATTCCGTATATGGAGATCGATGTAAAAATAAAGACTGACATGAACATTGGGGAGAGGATGTGGTCTAGCAGCTCCAAGCTGGGGAACCAGGTTTGATTCTTGGCAGGGACGCTCAACATCCTGTGATTCTGGGCAAATCCCTTAATCTCCCCGTGCCTCACAAAAATGAATGTGTCCATCTGTAACGCAACTGGTGCTCATGTACAGCGCTCTGACACCTACGGGTCAAGTTCGCGCTATATAAAACTCCAAAGAAAACCACCAAAAAAACATGAAATGTCTTGAGACTGCATCTCCAATATACAGAATTTAATTTGTGACAGCACACAAAACAACATCAAAGCAAAAGCAGCGTCCACATAATCAACTGTGACCCAAACAACTACATGGCTAAGAATTTGCAGCCAGAACTCCAGGACGCTAGTCTTTGCTCCAAAAGGATCCACAGATCCACACCCCCTGGCTTTGCACTGGACAATAAACAGACGTCAGATGCTCACATAAGTGCTAAGGCTAAACGGTACACAACCAACTAAAATTCATCAATGTGAAAAGGCAGGAAATATGTTTTCCTTTGGAGAAACCCATTCTCCTAATCCTCCACAGAGTTTGGAGTGTTCCATTCACCTTCTCACACTGTAGAAGGATTCACTCCTGTCCTTGACTTGGGTACATGTCTTACCATTTCCAGGATGGCAACCAGAGGCAAGTTTGTGAATGCCCACAATCTGACATCTCTTTGGATGTCCACAAAGCAAGCCACCCTTGAAAGGACTTTATGCCTGTGTAATATTAAACTATGAGGCAGCACATTTAAACTGGAGTAAATTCATCTATGTCTGCAAGCTCACCTAGGACCTATATGGTTTAGACCCAGATGTTTTAGTTCATAAAAGTAATTTTACAACTGAAAGTGCCTTTGTGAATGGGATATGACATCTCTACAAGGGCAAGGTCTCCTGTGAAGAACTTTCGGGAGGTATGCACACCCTGCTACACATAGAATCTCCCTTCTGAACACAGAGATGCACGAGCACACCCACACACACACACACACACACACACATGCCTCCTCACATACACACACAACCGGACACACTAAGGCAGTCACTGGTGCTTCACACTTTGTTTTACTCAGAGCACTGGCGGCCGCTAGAGTTCCCACGGCATACGCTCTCCTTCCATCTGACTTTTGCTCCACTGTCAGGATAAGAAGGAACAAAAAGAACTGGCTAATTATCTGCTTTAATCTGAGAAAGAAAACATTACAGCAGCAAACTGACTCATTATGCAAATCCCACGGCGGAAGCATTTATCCAGATCAACCATTGCTGGAAAAACACACATCTAAGATCAGTCCACGACTGCGGAGCGTGAGAAGACGGAGTGCTCCTGGTGGGAAGTAATATATACCCCTAAACAAACTCAAAACATGTCTTCAGGGAGTCTCAGAATCAAATGTATAGGATGATGAAAGCTAGTGAGTCTATGATGAGAAATACAACTGAGGTATAATCAATAATAGCCATCAATCCTACAACTAGACATGAAACTACAAGGACAGGTGATAATAATTCCCAGGCCCTTGGGACCCAAGGAAACTTTGGCTAGATTATAAAAGCCACCAATCTAACTAAGAGATAGAAAGCAAAAGGGATAGATGGTGATAATACTTGGGCCTATGGCTACACACCAAAACTTTGGGCAGATGATAATAACCACTAATCTTATAACAAAACATGAAATCATGGTATATATCATGATCTCTGGGTCTACAACGACCCAACAAAACTTTGGATGAATGATAATAAGTGCTAATCCTATAACAAGACATGAAATCATAGAGATGGATGATCATCTCTGGGCCTACGGCAACCCAAGAAAACTTTGGATAATTGGTAACAAATGCTAATATCAAGACATGAAACCATAGAGATAAAAGATTATCTCTGGGCCCAAGGTGACCCAAAAACACTTTGGATAGATATAATCTCTGCTAATCGTACAAAAAAACTTGAAACCATGGGGATAGATGATAATCTCTTGGCCTATAGCCACAGACCAAAACTTGGGACACATGAAAATAACCATTAATCCTATAACAAGACATGAAATCATAGGGAGAGGTGATAATCTCTTGGCCTACGGCGTCCCAAGAAAGCTTCGGATAAATGGTAATAACCGCTAATCCTATAACAAGACATAAAATCATAGGAATAACCGCTAATGCTTCAAAAATAAATGAAATCATAGGAATGGATTGTATTGTATTTATAAAGCGCTTACTACCCCTGATGAGGCGCTGAAGCGCTTTTTATTAAGTAGCACGATACTCCAGAACCCAAAGGTGGATTAGTGCTAGATTAGTAGGGGGAAATATAAATTGCAATTGGGAGTGGTAGACAGTTGAATTTGTTAGTTGGATGAATGGGATAGAGGGATAACTTCTGGGCCTATGGCAACCCAAGAAACATTGGCTAGATGATAAAAACTGCTAATGCTACAAAACTACTTGAAACCACAGGGACAGATGATAATCTCTGGGCCTATGGCAACGCAAGAAAACTTTGGAGAGTGAATAATAACTTCTAATCCCACAACAAGACATGAAACCTTAAGGTAGATTATATTCACCACAAGGTATTTGGCGACACAATGGATAGGTGATACTAACAACTAATCTTACAACACAATGTGAAATTAAGGGTAGGTGATAATAAATGTTAGGCTTGTCTCTGGTCACAAAATTAGAATAATAGCTCATGATACCCCCTAGGCATTCAAGTCGACATGAAAACATGAGAACAGGCATGGCCAGCACAGGTAACCACGGTGGGACGGGTCGGGGGTCGGGTGGGGGGAAGTCGACAGATGACGGAATAGGATTTATTTTATTTTCCCTTTTCCGTCGTCTGTCGACATTTCACCCCTATCCCCTCACCCGCCTCACCACTATTATCTCTGCCGGCCGCGCCTGCATGAGAATAGGTGATATTGACTGCTTGGGCGACAAATAGACAGGAGTCGAGTGAGACAGGCCAAATTGTTATTACTCTCACAAATAAACATGAATCCTGCAAGAGAGCTGATAATACCCCTCCAGACCCGCAGTAATATATTAAATTACCGGGAAAGATGATATTTTCCAGGTGTGTTGTATACAAAATCATGTGGATAGATGCTAACAACCAATACCCACACAATGAGAAGGAATAAACATAGTATATGAGTAACAGAGCTCCAGAGAAAGTTAACACTAGCTATCAATATCGCTATGAGACCTAGAACCATAATGGTAAGTCTTAGAGACCACTATGAAATAAAAAGTTATAGATCCAATCAGATAATAGATGATGACTTCTGATCCACCACTGACATATAGAATGGGGTTGTTATAATAAGTTGTTCATAACTGGATTCCTCATTTTAAATCCATCTCAATGTTGCTCTTTCTTTTCCTCTCTTCATATTCTTGCTGTGTTATGTTATGCAGATTTGTAGGGCACACTATCATACATGGAGGGTATCCTGGTGTTGAGCAGGTGTGAGTTTAACCAAATCCATTGCCTTGTTGCTCTACTGGAAACGCTAGGTCTTCAGTTACTTGCGGAATTGAAGAAGTTAAGTGGAGGCTCTTATTTGTAGAAGAAGGTCATGCTTTAGGAGCGATGTAGGAGAAGGCGTGACCGCCGGATCTGGTTTTCCATATGTGGCGATGTGTGCAAGTAGGAGTCTGGATGAAGTGAGGTGTCTGGAAGGTTTGTGAAAGCAGATGTGATTGTTGAGGTATGCTGGGCCAGTGCTATGGGGTGCCTTATAGGTGTGGGTGAGGAGTCTGAATTGTGCTCATTTGTGTTTGGTAAGCTCGCGCAGCTTCTTCAGGTGTGGTGTGATGCGAGAGTCATGTGGGAGATTGAGAGTAATTCTGGCCGCCGAGTGCTGAATGTCTGCAGCTTTCATGTGAGTTTCTTTCTGATGCCGTCATAGAGGGTGTTCCTGTAGTCCAGCTTGCTTATGACGAGGGAGTGTGTGATGGTTTTCCAGGTGCTGATTGGGGGCCATTTGAAAATCTCCCTCATCAACTACGAAGGTGTCTGTGAAGCTGGTGCGTGGATGAGATGGTCTGTAGATGAGAGTGCTACTGAGGGTGAAGTTGGTTGCGATGTGGAGCTTGAATGACAGGTGTTTGAAGTTGGAGGGGGTCATGTCCATGGAGGTAGTGCTGCTGATGGTGTTCATGTGGAAGATGGTGATTCTGCCTCCGGGCTTATGATGTCTGTTCTGCCTGGTGATCTTGTAGCCAGAGGGTGGCTGTGTTGATGTCAGGTGCCAAGGTAGGGTTCATCCAGGTTTCCATGAGGAAAAGTAGGTTCAGGGGATTGTCCTGCAGCAGGTCCCAGATCTCTGTGACGTGTTTGGTGAGTAAGCAAATGTCGAGGAGCATGCATGTGATTGAGGAGTGTTGTGTGGGTGGTTGCAGGACTGTGTATGTGAGAGAGAGTGGAGTGTTGGGTGCTGTCAGTGCAGGTTTGGTAGGTGTTGGGGGTAGGTAAGTGCATGAAATCTTCCAGGAAGTGCAGGAAAACGCACCCTCTGTGATGTCACTTCCAGTGCAGATGCATGATGGAAATGAGTTCTCTTGCTTCGGTTCTTCTTTTAAAGACAGTTTTGGCAGGAAACCAGTGAATGCACTTCCTTTGCAGATGGTTGATATGAAGTCCAGTGATTTCACTTCCTGTGCAGATGGATGATGTATGCTGTCCTAGCACAATAATATGATGTTGGACTTTACTCTTGTGTAATGGCCTTGTAAAGGTAAAATGCCCAATAAAGAATA
Source organism: Triturus cristatus (assembly GCF_964204655.1). Taxonomy (NCBI): domain Eukaryota; kingdom Metazoa; phylum Chordata; class Amphibia; order Caudata; family Salamandridae; genus Triturus; species Triturus cristatus. Next base: position 1,097,524,571 of record NC_140594.1, read on the forward strand.
GGTGAAAAACACAGATATATGATCATAAGACCTGCCATATAACAACACATGAAAACAATACAAATATGCAAAGTGTGTTGCAAGACCTAGACCAATAGGCAAAATAGATAAGTAGCATCCATACATTTAACAAGAAATCAAAGAAACAGGTGCTAATAATGCTGGTCATATATAACACACAGACCCTTAGAATGCAAATTACAAGTCCTTACCAATGAAAAGTAATACATGTTGGTTCCAAAATAAGCAGTAAACAATGTTCAAATCCAGCATGGACCCGCAGTCTCATAACCAGTGCAAAGAAGTGGGTGCACAGCTCACTTCCACGTTCACTTCCTTTTCTGAGCCATGTGGAAAGGCCCAGGCCCTTCAAGAAGCCAATTGCCAGGGTAGCAGAGATCACATAGTACTGGGAAGTGGCACCAAAAAAGTGTCCACACTGGAGGAAAAGGACATTGGAATAACAAACTTCCAGATTTATCTGAACAATTTGAAGGCAGTGTTCCTTCCACCACTATCTTGGAAGCATGGTGAATAGATCTGGGTGTAAAAGGCGCGGAAATTCAAAGAGAGAGACAGAAAATGTAATGGACAATAAAAACATATCTGGAAGGCAGAGAGCATATCAGATACATCAGCCAATGCACTGTGAAATTACTTTAAACCACTTTGTTAATATAAATCATAGGTAAATACCTTAAGCAGAAATTGAGATAACACACCTCTGCTATTTTGTGTTGGGATCACATAAATGGAAGGTGGGCCATTTACCATCTTGTAATATACCATGCATGCTGAGAAGATGCCGCAAACTGCAGCCCTTCGATTTAAGTTTCAGTGGGTCCCCAGCATGAAACTCTGAGACCTTGTGCAGCCGTGACGCAAAAGCCCACGTCTTGCTTCGACTGTTTAGCAGCACAGCATAGAATATAGGAGGTAGTCATTGAATCATATCAACAGGTGACTGTGATGACCAGCCCATTCAGAGACAACAAACCTTATGAATGGGATAAGAACCATACAAATGGACATGCCTATAGATTAAGCAGTTTTCCATGAGATATTGAAACAGGTAGTAGCTTAGAATTATTGGGTAGCACAGTTAGGGCTTAACTTCAGTTTTACATAGTCCATAATATGATTACAAACACAGCCAGCATTTTCTCTAGATCCCTGGGCTGGCTAAATGTAAATGAAAAATGTAAAAACATTTCAAAATTTGAATAATTTTTTAAAAAAAAATTTGATAAAATTAACAAACCAGAAAAAAGTCAAAATCCAAACACTGGAGAAGAAAATATTGGTAAAGTAGGAGATGGCGATAGCTAGCAGTCACATTAAAAGAGATAGGATGTGACTAAACAAAGTCTCCTTCACTGTTGTGGATTGATTCTCTAGTACAGCATCGTTTTAATAGGAAGGACTGCTCCTTTTCAGTGAGTTTAAGCGAGGCCTTCTCCTCAAGCCATCAGGCCGTAGATTTTTTTATCAATTCGGAAGACAAATTTCTTATAGAGTGATACATCTTTGAGTGGATCTTCTCTGGCCTTCACAGATCACAACTGATGATGGTGCGGCCTAAAGAGGCTTATCCAGGGAAACCGGAAATGATAAGCAAAGCCGAGCCCGTAGCAGGACTACCTCATGATGAGGCGACAGGTTAATCCTTGGTGAGATAACACATGGACACACATCCGCACCAGTCACATATTCATAGGAGGAGTTCTGGAATCCTTTGAGAATTTCTTATCATTCAAGCGGGTTACTATATCCGCATGCGCACAAGGGAACCCATGTAAAATTTGATGATGCTTACGTAATTTGAGAAATTTTGTGCTACATAATTATCCAAAGTGTCAGGAATTGCACCAGAAAGATATTCTGCACACCTTTTTGTCTGGTCTGGCGTAAGCAGAAAATGTCTTCTGGGGTTGAGTTAAAAATGTGTCACAAAACAAATTTTCCCCTTAAACGACTGCCTTTGCTGGTATTACGAGTGATTTTTGAAAGGAAGGTATGCTCTTTTGTTGAATTATCTGCCAAGTTACTCCAAAGTGCATATTGTGTAATTTGTGCATAATTTTGCACTTTTTTCCAATAAAATTAATTTGGTAGCAAAAAAAAAATCTGCGATTTTGCAAATCCTTAGTACATGGTCTAGGTTTGTATTTCTCTTCCTCGGCGCTCTGTGTTGCTCCCTGTTGTCTGCCTGCTTCTCGTCGCTCACCTCGTTCTAGCGCTCACCCGTGTGCTTCTTCCCATTGCTTCCCCCACACTTGCTCTCTGTGTTACTTTCCCCCAACCCCTGTGTTGATCTGCATGCACTCCAGATTCCCATTGCTTTTGCTTCCCTCCAGCCTTTCCTATTGCTTCCCCGTCCACTCATTTGTCGCTTCGCGCTCCCCACATTCCTGTGTGTTGCTTTGCCTTTTCCCGGCCCTCCCCCATGTTGCTTCTGCTCCCCCCGTCCGCCTGCCTGCTTTAGCAAGTTTTCTTTTCTTTTTAGTTAGCGATCCAACTCGGATGGTAGCCGCAAAGGGGAAAAGAAGCGCCGGCGCCATTTTGTAGGTGCGCACATACCCATGCTGTGCAGCGTGGCTAAAAGCTATTGGCAAAGCCAAGAAGTCACAAAGGCGATAAAATTAAATCCAGTTATTGGTGTGCAGGGGCCAGACATGAAATTCAATAACCTGTGCGTGGAGGTGGACATGAATCTTCAATGGCCGATGAGTAAGAAGCCCGCTGTACTCAGGGGCAGATTTACAAAAAAGTGAGATGCGTCACTTTCCTTGCGCCACTCTAAAAAATGCTTGCGCCACCCTGGATGCGCCGTATTTACAATACGGCGCACCACGGCAGAAGGATTGACAGATGTGTCAGAAATTCTGACGCATCTGTTGGGGCAATAGTCACGTGGCGTCCTAAAAGTGACGCAGTGAAATCTTGTAGATTTCACTGCGTAACTTTTACGAGGCTTTCCTGCGTAGGAACGCCCCCCTGCATACATTATACCTGACGCAGGTATAATGTGACGCAGGGCTTTCCAACGTGACGCATCTCCCTAGATGCGTCACGTTGTAAATAGGGCGCATTGTTTGCGCCGCCGTTGAGTCAAAAAAAGTGACGCAATGGCGGCGCAAAGAGGCGCAAGGGGCTTGTAAATCTGCCCCTCAGTGTTTTATATGGAAAAAGAGAAGTGCCGGTACTCACCAAATTGAGTGGGATGGGTTTGAAGGTCTTGTAGGGGGCGTGGCTTTGAGGCAGGCATTTATTAAATCGGCATTTTCCTTTTCAGTGCAAAGGACTCTAGTGTCCTTTGGCAAAGTTCGGCTCCTATGTGCAGGGCGTAATTGGTATTTTCTGCAGTGTTATATAGTGTGAACTTGGCCTGAGGGCGTTAAAGCTTTTTACCTGAGAAGCATAAGTTTTACACGAAAGCATATTTTTTGTTTTTATGGTACAGGGAGAATAAGTGACTTTACAAGAACCACAGCACAGGATTTCACCTACCTGTGCCATAAAAGCAAAACAAATTATGTTTTAATGTAGCACTTGTGCTTCCCATTTTAAGTGCTTTAATGCTCTTGCGCCAAGTGTGCGCTATATATAAGTGCCAAAAAGTACCAATCGTGCACTGAACACAAGAACTGAACTTAGCCGAATTATGCCATATTAAAATGACGCACTGGTGGCGCAAGGGGCTTGCAAATAGACCCTAGGCGCTTTAAACTCTGGCAGTGAATGGTAAGTGCATTCCAGTGCTGAAGCCTTACACTCCGACAGGGCAACAGTTCCATTGTCGGGAGCTCTAGCCGTCAGGTCACAACTCCTTATTCCTTTTTTTTTAAGTTCAAAAGATCTTTATTGGAGGAATAGAGGTGTCAAAAACATGAGGAAAGAAGGCTAAAATATCACAGCAATATAATAGATAAAATAAAGATATCTGTAAAAATACACATAAAACAACTCCTTATTCCTGACACGTTGTCAGAGTGTAAGGCTGCAGCAGCAACCGAGCGCGGGAGCGCACTCACTGTTGTCTACCTCCCTCTGAAAGCGCTGTATTCGGCAGCACCTGCGCTGCACGTGCCCAAATATCCATACCCCAGACCCCGACCCCAGCTTGCCTCTGGGAGTATTGGTACTTACTCTCTTGACACAAGGAGAAGTTTGGTACTCAAGGGGAGAACACTGAGAAGTGCTGGTACTCAGTACCCGTGAATACCGGCCCATTTATAGCACTGGCTGCACTTCAAAGAAGTGCGAGGAGGCAGACATACACTTCAGTGATCTGTGTGAGGAAATAGGCGTGACCTTTGTGAGGTGAAGACATGTGAGGGGAAGACAAACCAGTGACCTGTGTGAGGAAACAGACAACCATTGTGAAGGCTAGACATGTGAGGGGAAGACAAACCAGTGACCTGTGTGAGGAAACAGACAACCATTGTGAAGGCTAGACATGTGAGGGGAAGACATACACTTCAGTGACCTGTGTGAGGAAACAGGCGTGACCTGTGAGGGGTAGACATGTGAGGGTAAGACATACACTTCAGTGGCCTGTGTGAGGGCTCGGCCTCGACATTCACATCAATGGCCTGTGTGAGGAGCAGATACAAATTTCAGTAGCCAGAGTTAAGGGAACAGACTATTATAATTTCAACGACAAGTTTGAGGGGATAGAAATGGGTTTCTCCAACCCCCACATTGAGGGTGGTTTTCTAGACAGACATCATCACAAACTCTTCCTAGCCCTGGAGCTGTGAAGGAAGAACTGATGCATCCCACCCACCTGGGCTACCCAACGGGCCATCTCTCTCTCTCCCCCCATGTCCCTACGTCACTGTATGCAGCTCTCTACTGCCCCCTTCAGGCGGATGCTGGTGCTAGGATGGTGTCTACGTCAGTCCGCCCCTCGATCCTTTGAAAGGTGCCCGTGCAAGGTCACGCACAGCCGCGCAGCAGACATGAAAGCCTCCCAGCCCCACGCACGTCAGTTCCCGCTCGCAGGAGTCACCGCCGCGGCCGCCTCCGTCTCCTCCTTATCGTCTCACGTCGCCGCCACCTTCTCCCAGCGCCTCTTATCTCCCCGGGAGAACAAAGATACCGCCCGCCTCGCCTGCTCGCCGCGACCAACGGAACAGGATCTCGCAGGAGGAAGAGATGTTTTCCGTAAATTACATTTCTTGATTATTGTCAGAGGAACGGTGTGCAAATAACATATACGTGTAACAAAGAACAGTTGTTACCTATCATGCCTGCTCAGGGTTGCTCACCCACCCTATAACTGCCACTTGCTATCGAACATCAAATGCACATATTGCGAAAACGGATTATGCTCGATTGCCACCCATTTGGTAATAGTAGCATCTATTGTGTACAGCGCCTAGAAACAGTAGACGTGTGATTTCCAGGCGCTAAGTAAAATGCAAGTTCGTACATTTATTGATTAGATTGACGAGTGATGATCTGTATTACCCCCACACCCTTTAGTTAACAAGGTGCTTAGACTCTCACACATATTATATTAATTTTGGAACGTTTTTAAAGATCTGGCACAAATAACCCAACGGGGCAATTCACGTGGAAACAAATAAGGGTGTGTGAAATTACAACATTTTGGCAGAGATTTGGAATGCTGGCAAACTTGGCAACATCGAAGACATCCCATGTATTTCAAAATCTCTGAATAGACCTGCCAGAGAAATTTCCTGCAAAACAAGTTGATGTGGAAACCTTTTTTTCGTAGGAGGATTGCCCTACTTAAAATTAAATTTTGCGCATTTTTCTCACTGCAAAAGCCATTTTGTGGGAATTGTTTCTGACTTTCTAATTTTTTTAACTTTATTTATGTCCCGAAAGTTAACAAAGTATCAGTTCAGACTTCATGAAGTTGGTGAAAGCTAATTTTGCAAACTTCGCACGCACCCTACAAAAAATCCTTATTTTTCTAGTCTCAAATCTCTTCAGAACAAAAAACCTATAGCTTGGAATGTAGGGAGTGTGGCAACAAGGAAGAAGAGTTGCATTGCTGCCCAGTAAAGTATCGTCTGACAGTTAAAATATGCCCAGGGCCACTGGAATTATGCGGCTCTGCTGCATTTATTTGCATAAATAAGGGTTTGCTCCATTAGCCACACAATCCACTATCTGCTGCATTATCCACAGATTACAATAAAGAAAATGTTTCTAGCTCAATCAGATCAACAGTTACATAAAATATGGCAATGTGTGTCCCTTTGCCCTGGAAGGTGTCTTTCTAAAGGTTGGCCATGTTTCAATTGTTCATTGATGAATGTGGGTAATAAGGTGACATATTTTCGTAGAAAGTGTTACAAGGTGTAAAAATGTTAAAATAATGAAGTAACACGGCATAATTTGCCTTTTCTTGTCGCATGAGTTAATCAACCCTGCCACATAATTTAATCTTCCTCTGCAGCATAATTCCAGTGGCCCTGATTATGCCTGAGTGAACACCGAATTATGTGGCAAAGTTGACTAACTAATGCAGCAAATTTGTCTGTAAGTAAATGTAAATTATGAGGTGTTTTGTGCCACCTTCAGTGGCACAGCTAACCACCAATTTCTCATTTTAGCACAATTTGATACAAAATTGATTCCAACGCATTGTAAAATACTAATGTTTCCTTTGAAAGAAAATTAAGCACATTCACCAGATCCTGTTGAAATTGCTGTTCCCCAAAACATAATAATTCATGGACTGGTGCTGAGTTCCATCAGATGCAGGGGTGGAGTTGGCCTAACGGCTAGAGCAGTTGACCTCAAATCTGTGGAACTGGGTCCAAGTCTCGGCAAGGACGAGTAACATCCTGCGATTCTGGGCAAATCACTTAGTCTCCCCTTGCCTAACAAAAACAAACATTTGCAATGCAATAGGTCTCACATTTATACAAGTTTAAGCTATTGACATTGCAAATCACAATGCCTTTTATTTTTGTTTTCGTTTTTAAAACATAAATAAAAGGCATTGTCATTTACAATGCCAATAGCTTAAACTTGCGTAAATGCAAGACCTATTGCATTGCAAATGCTTGTTTTATCTGCATTCTGGGATTTGTAGTCTTGTGTGTCCATTATAACAAGGACTAAAAGTCCCAGAATTCACTGAAAAATCGGTAATAAACAAACTACTGATGCATATACCTGGGAAAGGCAGAGATCCGTTTTTGGAGGCCCTTTTACTCTCTATTCCTGAGAAGTGAAGGTCCTTCGGAATTACGCATATGAGAGCATAAGGAAAATAAATGAAAGGTGGGGGTGAGTGGGCTCAGTTGTCTTCCTCTTTTTCCATACCTGTCAAGTTTTTCAGGTACATGCGGGATGTGCTGCTCCACGCGTTGAATTCTGGGACTTGTCGTCACATTTTAGAATGGAATATACAATACATGACAAGTCTCAGTATTCCCCAAAAACCTGTACTGGGGCAGCATGTCATTCATGCATGGACACAGGAAACTTGGCAGGACTGTTCCTTCCAAAAAGTTATCAAGTGCCTGCTGGTCCCTGGCCCAGAGCTCTCAATTTTTCCAAATCCATACATGAGTATCTCATTCAGTTCAGGCTTTTTTCTTTTTACAGTTTGGGATTTGTAGTTGTCTATCCAACAGAAAGTCGGACAAGTCCCACAACAAATATAGGACTGGATAATTTACTTACGCATGGATTTGGAAAACTTAAATCTGCTGTTTTAAAAAATCACACAAAATCACACACACTGCACGGTTGCTTCGTGACACAGCAGTACAGCATAATGGTCGGGAGTAAACAACCTGTGGATTTAAACAGATTTGCTAGCAGGCAGGTTGCTGAGCACAAAATTCATTTTCCGTCCTAAACATTTTTGGGGTTTTCTACGGTGGTTTTCTCTTTTAAACAATCGCATACAATCTTTTATGCAAGTTTCTGGGAAGATTAAAGAAGTGTGGGCACAGCACCTCCACCTTCACTATCCCTCTTTCTCAATTACAGAGACATTTGGAGACATGCAGACGTGTCTGTTGAAATATACGTTGCTTTTAACACCCACAGGGTGGAATTCTTTTCAAGTAAAGATGTCAGAAATACTCCACCAGGAAAATTGAAATTAGTTCACTTGTGTATACAATAGGACAAAATACATACACATTTGCCGAATAATAACTGTGTCGCCCACGCTACTTTCGGTTTAGTATCAAAGCGATTACATTTCCTTTAACAAGCCGCAGCCTCGATGTGGGTTATTCTATTTCTTGTAAAACTACGCCCTCTCCTCAAACCATGCATGCGCGGTTCAGCCGCGGCACCCAGCATGACCGAGCGCAAAACAGAATCAGGAAAAAATACAAATAAAACGTTACTTCAACAATACTGCTTTACTGAGAACGTCAATCTAAAAATTTACTTTTTAAAAATACTAAAAAGGGTTGATTATAAATCTTCAAAATACGGTAGAATTTAAATAAAAGAGGTGATTGAAGTAACAAAGTAACAAGGAGGGACTAAGAAACCTCATTTACAATAGGAAGCCAACATATAGCATGGACGATGACGCAAGCCAATGAAAACAAGGGGTGGGGCTTCCACCCCACTTCTAAATCCTACCCTACTACAATATGCCTCGCAGATCGTGCAACACATACGCGCTGCAACGCTAGGCAAGACCTAATTAATGTGTCCTCATGTAATGTAACAGGTGCTCAGATAAAGCGAGCTGATACCCGATACCTTCGGGTCAAGTTCGAGCAATATATAACTCTGTTAAAATAAAATAAAAAATGTTTGAGGTGCGGTGACACCATCTTACATTGTGTGCAAGAAATATAGTGGGAAGCTAAAAGAAACAAGCATTGAAAATGCAATAGGCCTCGCCTTTTATTAAGTTAAAGCCATTTGCTTTGCTAATGGTATTATATAGCAAAGCAAATGGCTTTAACTTAATAAAAGGTGAGGCCTATTGCATTTTCAATGCTTGTTTATATTATACAACTAGCAACCATTGCCAAAGCCAATAGTCATGACTTGTAGGTGTGATGGGACTTGTTGTATCATATATCTGGACGCAGTGACAGGAACAGCAAAATACAATTAGGGCGAGACACTGTGCTAAAGACAGATTTTTAGCTTACGTGTTTTTAAGCCACGCCCTTAATTACATTGACCACGCCCCTTTAATAGACCCTCCAGTTTTTTCATCCCCACTTAAAGCCCTGACTTCACAGTTCCCTGAGGGAGCTCACCCTGCTTTGAGGAGGGACCACGCTGCTAGGAGGGACGATGTCCTCAAGCTGGCCTAATTCTGATGTGAGGTATTCTGTCAGGCCTGGCTTTGTACCTCACACCACTCTGCGCTCTCCCACTTACAGATTTGCATTTCCAGTTACAAATGTAGGCGACAAGTGCCGGTATGCAAAGCCATATAATGAAACCCCCAGGGCTGTCTGGGCCGTTCCCAGCCAGGTGGGAGATCCCTGGAGCTGTGACCGTCTTGTGTTTCACGAGGACCTGCCACGCTCTTGTGAGTCAGCGCCTGTTCGCCTCTCCAGTATCTACCCTGGCGCTCGCTGCAACAACAAAGACAAGCATTGGCATAGCCAATAGGTCTCGCCTTTGCGACCTTATAAGTGTTTAGTTATCCAGCACAATATCCTTGGTGCACCAACATCAACTGTTGCATGGCTAAGCACTTATAAGGTCCCAAAGTCGAGACCTATTGCCTATGGCAATGCTTGTTAAAAATGGGGATGATAACCAACATTGCCCATAAAAAAGGGAAGCCACAGGAACAGGCTGCATTAAAAAACATGAGCTATAATCTTGGCCCAAACTTCCGGGTATGTGAGTCCTTTGCCCTGGAGGCATGCCACTGTGTTCCCCTTGGAGATGACAATTCAGAGGTGCACATTTTGAGGATCAGAATTCCGTACAGACAACTAATTAGGCTCTTTGCTACGCTGACTTTTCCTGTACTTATTTCTTTCGCTTTTAGCAAATAATTTACTAAGATCTAAATATAACTCCACATGGAAGAGTCGGCAGCAGCTTGGCTCCAAATGAATGCTCCTAGCAATAGGTCTCAGGGATTGTTATCAAACTGAGGCCACTGGAAGATGGCAAGGCGGGCAGCATGTGTGGCCGTGGGCAGGGTGTTTATCAAAACAGCGCCCATTACCGCAAACATAACTTCTTACCAAAGTTAAACCTTAACATGGGCACAGCGCTCCGATGCCGAGTTGGCGCTGTATAAACCTGGAAGCATGGGAAGCCGGAGGACGCCTCACAGACTCGTGCAACCAATAACTGACGGGCGAGTCGATTCCATCACACCAACAGGGGGTGAATAGTTCGCCCCTTTAGACACAGCTTCCATCACTCGGTACTTCACTTAGTATGATGTTATGGCTTTGCATAGCGCTTTCAGTCCTTATTATAGCATCAGTACGCTGTCTTCATCTGGGAGTTCTTTTGTGCTTATCAGCCAGAGCCAACCTTTTACCGTGACTGTTTATTGGCACGTGGTTGTAGGATTTTATTTGGGAGTATGTTCCGTGTTTGGAGGTGATTCTGGAGAGTTAGTGTGGTGGGTTGTGTGAGTCAGCGTGGAAGTAAAATGAGTTCCATTTAAAATGACGCCTGTGTCTATAAAAAAGAAAAAAACAACACACTTCAAACCCGAGCGCATATTAGCTTCACACCAGCCTCAAACACTGGAATTCTGAGATTCGGGAGTTGTTTATATATGCTTTTTCATATATAAGGACATTTGCACGCATCGTCATGCTCTCACGGTCGCACAAATCAGAGAGATGACCCCCGAGGCCCTAATACTGCCCAATAGTGCAACATTGACAGCTGATTTCGTAGTGTACGCCACACTGATATCATCACATAATGCGTCCCCGTCAAACGCTATATCTTATTAAAGCCCCTTCGAGGTAGGCACATTAAAGACACTCTAATAGGGCCGGAGATTGTGGGTCCCGGTAGAGGCCTCTGAAATGCAACACCACAAGTGCAAATGAGCACACAAATGCGGGTGCCCCGATCCCAAGCCAGGCGCCCCTGGAGGGGCATCAACTGCTGCTGCGAGAGAGGAGCTCCCTGGTCCTCCTGAGGGTCAAAGTGTGCAAGTGTGAGCAGAGTCCGTGTAGAGATGCCGTGCAAGAGGTGTGGGGGTACCTCTTTTCTGGAGTGCAGCAGCTGTGCCTGTTAGGGAGCTGAGGCGCCTACCTGGGAGAAGAGAGGGCGCCTTCGTCCACATGCCAGGGCACTCGGACCCAGACAGTTATCCTGATATTTGTGTAACTTTCTTCAGCAGGGAGAGTTGGTACCATTCTATGTTGGATTGTTCTATTATAACCAGGTCCAATGGGATTATGCGATTGTGCAGCCGCACCATTCATGCGTGCAGCTCAGGGAAACAATCTGCCATATCGTAAATAATATTAAAATGAACAACACGTATATATTTAACATTCCACTCAACCGATCATGAACAAAAGTGCTCGATTCAAGGCGCTACACTCACCAGATAACACCAGAATTAAACTCCACAAAATCGGTCTGCCCAATGTTAGCGGCTGAGGGGTCTCCTGTGCTTTAGGAAGCGCTAGGTGCGGCTGCTGCTGTCTGTGGAAATGGATTGCAGGCAGAAAGTAAGTAACTAGTGAGTGGGTGAATGGAGGGAGGGGGCAGAAATTAAACTGAATGCAGATGGATTGAGCAACCGTCGCCCACCCCTTTCCCCCTATGCTTGCATTGCCAAATACTGTTGAGAACTGATGCAGTCAGCGGAAGTATGGTCCTGCGTGCCGTCTAGTGATTGCAGGTGCCGTGTTCGAGTTTGTGATCCTTGGCTTACCCAGAGAATCGCTGTCTGATCTACTCGGAAGAATGACTTCCGTTCTCTTTACAAACCACCCCCGCCGGCTACAAATGTCTTGTTATAAGAAATATTGCCAGAAACGAGTCAGACGGAATAGAGGATGCGAGAAAAGCCCACAACCCGGATGTTTACTTTAGCTGCGCCCCACTCACCCCTTTCTCAATGAGGGAGACACCATTTGTGAAAGAAAGTCACATTTTCACCCTGCGGTCGCGAACGTGAAAGCGACACTCCTGAAGCATGTTCCCCCAGGCGACCCTTCTGCCCTGTAGTGCCAGTTTCCTAGCACTGAGCATTGAGACCCGGTTGATGCCCCAGGATTTCTCAGCGCGTGGAGACAACTTAAAAAACAAAATCGCTGGGCAGAAAGGTAGGAAAAGCAGGAGCTTCTGAAGGAAATAGAGATACAGGGACTAACGAGGGTAAAGAGAATGTCTCAGTGAGCCTTGTGCTCGGCTGGCGCCTCGGGCATGTTTACTACGGGAACACATGGGAATGCAAAGCCATTAATCAAGCAGGATGGCTCTGTCTCCCTTCACGCCCAGGGAGGAGGGAGATGCCAGCAGAGCATCAAAGGGCTGGGTGAGAAGGGAGGGGGGAATGCAAGGGTCAAAGCGGCGAAAGTGAAAGTAATCGAGCAGAGCATCAAAGGGCTGGGTGAGAAGGGAGGGGGGAATGCAATGAGCAGAGGAGCAGCTGTGCACGTGCATGTGATCGTGCACTCAAGGTTTAGGCCAGCCAAAAGACTTTGGGTAGCACTTTGAAAATCCCACATATAAAATGTCTCTTCGAGCCTTTGGCTCAGCGAGACCTAAAAAACACAACTGTGGAACATGGCAACACGTTTCTTGGCACTTGGAAGGGGAGCTGGGTCTTCTTCGAGAACATAAAAATGAGTTGTGTGAGAGTCAATGAAAGCTACTCTTGCACTCCGCCCAACCCCCACGCCCCTCCAGCCCTTCCCCCCTTTAAATTCCCTGTTGTTTTCCGTGCATTTGGCTGCACGGTGTGGCTCAAGGCCGGAAGTCCACGAGGTGAAACGGCTGACAGAAATATTCACTGATTAGCCCTGATTTTGGCATACTATTGAATTTTCCAGGTCTTCAGGGCACTACGTTTAATACATCTTGGGTTTATTTTATTAGCCTATTAGGGTGCTTAAGGCGCCTACTGCAGACAGCCGAGTGCCCAAACTCAACAGGTTTCAATTCTAGTCAGATAGCTCAAGAGGTTCACGTCAGCTGCGAAGTTATCTTAACATGCCACAGGCCCCAGTACTGTTGGGAGGTAAGTCACTCAGTTAAGGCGCATGCTGCATATCTGTGCGAGTTACCTGCACATAAAATGACCCGGTTGGGATCGGGTCCCCCGCTTCAAACCACAGCACACCACTCAGCTTCCGCGGGGGGGGCGATAACAAAGAGGTATTGAGTGCTGAATTCGAAGCAGGCTCGCGGTACCCGGCTGCAGAGAATATGTCATGTTCTAGCGCCTATCCTGGCAGGATACTGTGTCTGTGTAAAATTATTTCAGCACTCACGCATATTGCGTGGGTCTTCCTGGTGAGTGAATATCACCCGAAAAAGAGCTTGTTACCAATCCGGGTTTAAGGGACAAAACGGTGTTCTCGCAAATGGTATAAAAGACCATCTTTTCAAGAGTGTTTGTGGTCATGCTGTTAAAAAAAAGCAAAGGTGTGGGCTCTTGCGCAGACTCCGTGTCCGCCATGTCAGCTGCGGCGACAAGACCGGAGGTAAGCTGGGGAAAGTGAAGCCTCTTCTGCTGCCCTGCGTTCAACTGCTGCAGCGCCTGACCGAGAGGAGTGAGCCCGGGTCCCCGACACTGCAAGCACGTGCTGCAACACCAACAACAACTCTCTCTTAAGAGCGTCCCAGTTGGACTGCCTCGCATGACTGGTTTCTTATCTTTATGGGGCCATGTGTTTGGCCCCATAAAGATAAAAAACCTTTTGCGCCAGCAGTAAGTCGGGGCAGCCTGTCCAACTGGGATGGCTGTAAAAGAGAAAAGTGTACGTCACGAGACGCTCCTTTCCAATGGCTGGCCACCGTTTAGCATAAACGGTGACGCCAGCCAATGGAAAGGAGGTGCAGGGCTTAAAGCCCACTAGAGAAATCTAACCAAAACGTTAAATCTCGCCAGCGAGACTGCGCATGTCTGCGCAGTCTTACGCCAGGCAAGACCTAAAAATGATGGATGGAATGCTCTGGGAGGACCTGGCCTGGGAGTTCAGGCTGGACTGATCCCACGGTGAGCAGGGTCAAGACTGATTTGCATATGGCTGGGTACATACTGGAATGGCATGGAGGGCAAAAAACAATGGATTTAGGCCCAGATCTGTGACTGAGGTGAATGTTTGATTTGTTGAGCGTTTCGTCCATCATCCGTTCTTTTTGCAGTTGATACATCCACAGCACAGGTTAAGTAGGGGGTGACTGACCCTCAAAACAGCAATGAGAAGTGAAACTTGAGCTCAGTCTTTAATTAGCGTTAATGCTAGACTTAGTTCAAAATGCATTTACACCCCTTTTGTCACTTGCACAGGGTCTAAATTGCCTCTTTAATACGATTTTAAAAACATTTATTGCATCCAGTATATACAATTAAAGCAATAGATGAAGCACAAACAGCTAAAAACAACAGCAATCACAAAAAAACAAAGCGCATGAAGATGCTCACAATGGACACTGAGAATATACATTAAAGTGTAACCCTTTAGTGATAAAATAAATAAAACAGTTACATACAAATATACCGAGGTTCAACAATAAATAAATCCATCTATAGTTCAATGACACCAATAGATGCATTAAAATACTTAACTAATTTGCCTAAAAATTGAGTATTATCACTCTTACAACAACAAAAAAAATCACAGCTTCTTTGCACGTGCGAAGGCTAAGCTTCCAAAATATCTGATGTAACCAATATGTTCTTCTTGCTAAGTGATTTACATGTGCACACTATGTACAACATTCATTGCTTCTTATAAGGTCACAATTTGCAAAAGTCTCTGGGCCTGATTCACAGAACTAACTTAAGACAAAATCCTAAACTTACTACTTTTGGTATTCACAGAAGTTAGGATTTTGTCTTAAGTTTGTCTTAAGTCTGTCTTAAGTCTGTCTTAAGTCTGTCTTAAGTTTGTCTTAAGTTTGTCTTAAGTCTGTTTTAAGTTTGTCTTAAGACACACTTGAGACAAAATCCTAACTTCTGTGAATACCAAAAGTAGTAAGTTTAGGATTTTGTCTTAAGTTAGTTCTGTGAATCGGGCCCCCTGTTTTTAGAAGAAGCTTGCCAGTTGTGGGAGATTTCTGAGACAGTAATTTGTCTACATCTGAAAGGAGCTGGTGTTCCCTTCCCAGAAATCACGTGGTCATTGCAGTTTGCATGGATGGCAGCATGGAGGGGTTTCTGTTTTATCGCTTTATCGTTTTATTCATTCATATCTGTTTGGCGAGGAACCAAACCCAGCTCTTTTGTTTTTATGATAAGGACAAGTTAACAACTTTGTTTCATTTTCCTCTCCTCTCCTCTCTTTTTTCTTTGATTTGTGCCAAGGTACACAGTCCCACGGATTAGCCCTTGGTGCTTACAATTGGTTCAACACGTTGATGGTGGGAATGTCTGCCATAAATCCTTTCTTTACTGCATCCTTCTGCACCAATGCAACACCACAGTGCTACCCCTCTTTTGTCCTGCACTGTTCCCTGCCTATAAATTACCTTTATCAAGCTTATAAAAAATATCACTTAAATGCCACCCAGAGAGCAGCGAAGGACGTCAAACCTCTAATAAAAGATGGAATGGGCAACAACAACAGGGACCTCCTTCTTTTTTAGGGAGAGGCCAACAAAGATCAAGAGGACGTTCCCGGTTCAACAACCAATCCTAGGAAATGACAACACGCAGACAGCATTACAAAAATTAAATCCTTCTCCCATTTTTAATTTATCCACACGGATTTTGACAAAAGAGGAAGAAAGTGTCTTAGCTAAAGGTTTGACATTTGTTCCAACACGATGCACAGATTTCATCAAGATGAAAACAGAGGCAATTGAGTTTTGCCGAAAGATAAGGCTCAAAGTCTTTTTTTTCCGGAGTTGATTTCATCACCACAAATGAAGTCACAGGGTTAAAGAAAAAATCCACCTTCTTCCCTCCATCGAACAAGACACCTAAAGAGATAATTACTTTTGAGAGAAGTATACTATCTGCCATTTCCAATATGGAAAAAAGATCCAAATTTGTCAAACATAACATTTCAAAGCCACAACGGGATGCCTTAGCCTCATTAAAAAACGATCCTTCGGTAATTATCAAACAGGCCGACAAAGGTGGTTCAATTGTAGTCTGGGGGACCCCAGATTACACCTCGGAAGTACTCAGGCAACTAAACGACCCTATCTGCTACAGGCGTATTCCAAAAGATCCTACATTGGAACTCCAAGGCCATCTTTTTGCAATTCTCGAAAAAGGTTTTGAATAAGGTTTCCTAGGTCCTAAAGAGTATAATTTTCTGCAAAATAAACATCCCAGAACTCCGGTATTCTACATTTTACTCAAAGTGCATAAGAATGAAACTTCTCCACCAGGGAGACCGATAGTTTCTGGCTGCGACTCTTTAAATGAACCTATTTCAAAATACGTAGATCATTTCCTAAAACCATTCATGGAAGAGGTTCCTTCTTTCCTCCGAGATACTACAGATTTCATCAATAAACTGGAGGAGGTACCATTCAGCACAAATACAGACATAATGGTTACATTAGATGTCAATTCTTAATACACCCAAATTCCCCAAGACAAAGCACTAGCGGTTCTGTCTCATTTCTTGGAAAAACGACCAAAACCCTCACGGGTCCCCACTGAATTCATTATCGATCTTGCCAGCTTTGCCCTTAAAAAAAACTTTTTTTCATTTAGGAATGAGTTCTTTTTTCAGATAAAAGGTGTAGCAATGGGTTGTCCATTCGCCCCAGAATTGGCGGTATTGTACATGTCCATGTTTGAAGAAAGATTTGTTTATAACAATAATCCGTTCAATCAATACATCTCAACTTGGATGCGATTTATAGACGACATCTTCATGACATGGACTGGCAACCAGGACCAACTAACCCAGTTTTTTGATTGGCTAAACCAGAGATCGCCAGACATCAAGTTTAGCATAAATTCTTCTAAGACCAGGATTCCATTTCTCGATGTCGAAGTATTCCCAACTGAAGGGCGCTTAGTAACCACACTGTACACTAAGCCATCAGACAGAAATAAGGCCCTCTTGTTCTCAAGCAATCACCCTAGGAGTTTATAAGAAAACCTACCGTATGGGCAGTTTTTGAGAATAAGACGAAACGGTTTCTTCAAAGACGATTACAATATCTATGCGTATAATTTCGTCGAAAAATTTCGAGATAGGGGATACCCCAAAAAACTGGTTAAATCGGCCAAAAAGAGAGCTTTTTGGACTCCCAGAGAAACATTGTTAACAAAAAAAGAAAGATCTTGTACAGAACGTCAGGCATTTGTCACCACCTTTGGCCCTAATTCCAATCAATTGAAAAGGGTTATCCATCAGAACTGGCATCTTATTCAAAATTTGGATCCCACCTTTGGTTCGGTCCCCTTGTTTGCTTTTAAAAGAGACAAGAATGTGGCTAATCATGTTGTTAGGGCAGCACTGGACAAAGTACCGCAACCTTCATTAAGACAAATGTTGGGTCTCACACCCATAACAGGCCACCACAAATGTGGTACGTGTTCTTGTTGTGATCAAACTATCGGAGGATCTTTATTCTCCCACAGAGGGATTCATTGGAAACATGAAACCTTCTCTAACTGCAGGACGAAATACGTAATATATGGGATTCTTTGCCCTTGTGGAAAGCTATACATTGGAAAAACCAACCAGGAGGTACGCCATCGGATAATACAACATAAATCCCGGATAAGGAAAAATGTGGAAACGGCTCCTCTCGTGAACCATTGGCACAAAAAGGAACATACTGAACAAGATCTCCGCTGGACGGTGATCTCAAAAGTCGAATGTGACCCTCGAGGAGGAGATCTGGAGTTAAAACTGTCGCAACGCGAAGCGTTGCTAATTACCAAATTTGATACTTCTATCAATGGCCTTAACGAATTGTCGGAGATTTACAGACTATAATAGAACAGTCCGTTCACAAGCCTGGGTATGCCAGGATTTCCCTGCACCGCAATAGATGGCAAAATCCATTTAGAGCATGTTCCACAATATCGAATTTTGTTAGATCATTCTCAAGGATTTTGTGTACATTGGGATGCATTGCTTATACGAAGAACCTCCAACTTTTTTGAGGTCGTTACAAGTTCAGTTATAATTTTTAAACTACAGTTCCCACAATCCCGCACTACCCATAATTCCATTTAACCACCAGACGGAAGAAACCACGGGGCAAAAGTTCTGCTTCCTGTTGCAAGACAAGCGTTCACCGTCGTGTACTAGGTAACTGCACGAACGTTTCTTTTCTTCCCGCCAGTATCGGAATAGCTCTGTAGATTACGGGACCGCCTAGAGTAATACGTCTTCTTGTTACATGCAGACTCGACGCCGCCGTCCTTACGCTTAGAAATTCAAGCAAGACGAGTCAAAAAAGAAAACTAAGGTATGTTCCCTCCTACAGCTGAAACAGTTTCACTTTCATGTATACTTCGTCCATCGATGCTGATACTCTACATCCTAGTTGTATTGTATTACTTTCACATAGAGTTCCCCGGCTTCAATTCAAACTTGGGACTCGTCAATTTTTCTAAAAAGAAATTCATCTAGCCCTAAAGTGAACACTTTCGCCATAGATGTGAGTAATCTACGTCCATGTACTGACTGTCCTGACTTTGATTTTACTTTTTACTTTTTAGTTTGCTTTACATGTTAGTCAGCACTGATACAGTTTTTTCTTGCTGTTGTAGTTGGCCAAATTTGAAAAGGTTTGAGTCACTCTGCCACTCGGGTAAGATTTGTGTATACTTGGTTGTATTAATTAGTTCTCTGAAGCTGAGACCTGGGCGTTTCGAGCGCTCTTTTGACGTTTGACTTGGTTTAGTCACACTTTTCTCTTTTGTATTGTAGAGTCTTGTTCCTGAGGAGAACCCCCCCATTTAAGGAGAAGGGGTTCGAAACGCGTCGAGCTGTTGTTTTGCGCTAACAAATACTGGTGTCAATATCACATAAAGTTTGGTGCATTCAAATTAATTAATAATTTTTTTTTCTCTATGATGTACTGGTTTACAATTCTTGTCATGCACCTTTAGATAATTTTGTCGAAAAATCTTACCAGTTTTTGTTCGACCTTCTGGTAAAATCAAAAGAAGATAAACAAATAGGTTACCGAAGGAAAATATGTCTGATTGTGTGTTGGTGTGCCTGAGGAGTGGTGTATGAATGTATGTTACTAGTTTCATGTCTGTCTCTTTGGCAGTGCATTGTGGTCTAAACCTGCCTACAAAAAAGGTTGTTCCGTTCTAGAATTTTTGTTTGTCTGCAATGTTTTATTGTTCATGTATTATAAATTGTTGACGGCTTCTGATTTTTGTACCTAAAAAAAAGTGTGTTCAACATAAAATAGCTTAAAAGTTCATGAAATAAATACTATTAAGTAGTACTTCCGTGGTTGTTTGGTCTTATCTTCCATGTTGAATTGATTTGACATTTCGAATATTTCATCAGCACTGGCATTTCCTTGTTCTCATAGTTATTGGGCTCAGCCTTGCTGATTAGAGCCACACCCATATTTGTTCCCAGATACGTAGCGGGTGTTTACCCGCGAGGTGTTTTTTTGCTTATTTAGGTAAGACAAATTGTGTCGATTCCACACAATTCTGTTTCTCACCCTGGTGGTGTCTGAGTTGGATATCATAAGTGTTTTTGGAATTGTCTGCATGTCACTATTTATTATTCTTTAGTTTTTATTTATTTGACAATGACTGAAAATGACGCCTTCGCCTACAGCGAAGACCACATTAAAAAACTTTTGAGCGCTCCCACGCTTTTTGCCTCAGCTTCTCTACGTGTTACAGCTAAAACAGAAAACGAATCGGATAGACTATTACGACTAAAGAAAAAACAAATAAGAACTGACTTACATGGTCATTTCCTGTTAGAGCATATCAAGGCAGGAACAATTCCAGGTGGACTTCAAATCCGTAACATCCCAGTTATTTTCACAGACGACCCCGTGTATAAGAAGGGGTATAGCTGCATAGAAACCAAATGCAGCAGAGATCTTATGGTCTTGACAGTAGAAACCGCTTTGAGAATTTCACAACAACAACTGCAAGAAATAGCTTCACTTGAAACAGAAATTAAAGATAACCAGTTAATCACGGACTCAAAAAATCTGTTGGAAAAAGTTGAAAAAGAAATCTTGGAATTCAAAGATTACACTATAAATCAAAAAGGAAATAAATTTGAAAAAGACAAAAGGAATTTTTCTTTGGAAACAGTATATCCATATTTACAAGCAGACTTCTATACCAGATCAGACTCGAGGAGATACCTTCCAGATTATCAAGGAAGATCAAAAAATAGATTCATTACCTTCTCGGAAACCTCTTCATCTTCGGGAGGGGATACAGACAGCAGCGAAGGACGTCAAACCTTTAATAAAAGATGGAATGGGCAACAACAACAGGGACCTCCTTCTTTTTTAAGGAGAGGCCAACAAAGATCAAGAGGATGTTCCCGGTTCAACAACCAACCCTGGGAAATGACAACACGCAGACAGCATTACAAAAATTCAATCCTTCTCCCATTTTTAATTTATCCACACGGATTTTGACAAAAGAGGAAGAAAGTGTCTTAGCTAAAGGTTTGACATTTGTTCCAACACGATGCACAGATTTCATCAAGATGAAAACAGAGGCAATTGAGTTTTGCCGAAAGATAAGGCTCAAAGTCTTTTTTTCCGGAGTTGATTTCATCACCACAAATGAAGTCACAGGGTTAAAGAAAAAATCCACCTTCTTCACTCCATCGAACAAGACACCTAAAGAGATAATTACTTTTGAGAGAAGTATACTATCTGCCATTTCCAATATGGAAAAAAGATCCAAATTTGTCAAACATAACATTTCAAAGCCACAACGGGATGCCTTAGCCTCATTAAAAAATGATCCTTCGGTAATTATCAAACAGGCCAACAAAGGTGGTTCAATTGTAGTCTGGGGGACCCCAGATTACACCTCGGAAGTACTCCGGCAACTAAACGACCCTATCTGCTACAGGCGTATTCCAAAAGATCCTACATTGGAACTCCAAGGCCATCTTTTTGCAATTCTCGAAAAAGGTTTTGAACAAGGTTTCCTAGGTCCTAAAGAGTATAATTTTCTGCAAAATAAACATCCCAGAACTCCGGTATTCTACATTTTACCGAAAGTGCATAAGAATGAAACTTCTCCACCAGGGAGACCGATAGTTTCTGGCTGCGACTCTTTAAATGAACCTATTTCAAAATACGTAGATCATTTCCTAAAACCATTCATGGAAGAGGTTCCTTCTTTCCTCCGAGATACTACAGATTTCATCAATAAACTGGAGGAGGTACCATTCAGCACAAATACAGACATAATGGTTACATTAGATGTCAATTCTTTATATACCCAAATTCCCCAAGACGAAGCACTAGCGGTTCTGTCTCATTTCTTGGAAAAACGACCAAAACCCTCACGGGTCCCCACTGAATTCATTATCGATCTTGCCAGCTTTGCCCTTAAAAAAAACTTTTTTTCATTTAGGAATTAGTTCTTTTTTCAGATAAAAGGTGTAGCAATGGGTTGTCCATTCGCCCCAGAATTGGCGGTATTGTACATGTCCATGTTTGAAGAAAAATTCGTTTATAACAATAATCCGTTCAATCAATACATCTCAACTTGGATGCGATTTATAGACGACATCTTCATGACATGGACTGGCAACCAGGACCAACTAACCCAGTTTTTTGATTGGCTAAACCAGAGATTGCCAAACATCAAGTTTAGCATAAATTCTTCTAAGACCAGGATTCCATTTCTCGATGTCGAAGTATTCCCAACTGAAGGGCGCTTAGTAACCACACTGTACACTAAGCCATCAGACAGAAATAAGGCCCTCTTGTTCTCAAGCAATCACCCTAGGAGTTTAAAAGAAAACCTACCTTATGGGCAGTTTTTGAGAATAAGACGAAACGGTTTCTTCAAAGACGATTACAATATCCATGCGTATAATTTCGTCGAAAAATTGCGAGATAGGGGATACCCCAAAAAACTGGTTAAATCGGCCAAAAAGAGAGCTTTTTGGACTCCCAGAGAAACATTGTTAACAAAAAAAGAAAGATCTTGTACAGAACGTCAGGTATTTGTCACCACCTTTGGCCCTAATTCCAATCAATTGAAAAGGGTTATCCATCAGAACTGGCATCTTATTCAAAATTTGGATCCCACCTTTGGTTCGGTCCCCTTGTTTGCTTTTAAAAGAGACAAGAATGTGGCTAATCATGTTGTTAGGGCAGCACTGGACAAAGTACCGCAACCTTCATTAAGACAAATGTTGGGTCTCACACCCATAACAGGCCACCACAAATGTGGTACGTGTTCTTGTTGTGATCAAACTATCGGAGGATCTTTATTCTCCCACAGAGGGATTCATTGGAAACATGAAACCTTCTCTAACTGCAGGACGAAATACGTAATATATGGGATTCTTTGCCCTTGTGGAAAGCTATACATTGGAAAAACCAACCAGGAGGTACGCCATCGGATAATACAACATAAATCCCGGATAAGGAAAAACGTGGAAACGGCTCCTCTTGTGAACCATTGGCACAAAAAGGAACATACTGAACAAGATCTCCGCTGGACGGTGATCTCAAAAGTCGAATGTGACCCTCGAGGAGGAGATCTGGAGTTAAAACTGTCGCAACGCGAAGCGTTGCTAATTATCAAATTTGATACTTCTATCAATGGCCTTAACGAATTGTCGGAGATTTACAGACTATAATAGAACAGTCCGTTCACAAGCCTGGGTATGCCAGGATTTCCTTGCACCGCAATAGATGGCAAAATCCATTTAGAGCATGTTCCACAATATCGAATTTTGTTAGATCATTCTCAAGGATTTTGTTTACATTGGGAGGCATTGCTTATACGAAGAACCTCCAACTTTTTTGAGGTCGTTACAAGTTCAGTTATAATTTTTAAACTACAGCTCCCACAATCCCGCACTACCCATAATTCCATTTAACCACCAGACGGAAGAAACCACGGGGCAAAAGTTCTGCTTCCTGTTGCAAGACAAGCATTCACCGTCGTGTACTAGGTAACTGCACGAACGTTTCTTTTCTTCCCGCCAGTATCGGAATAGCTCTGTAGATTACGGGACCGCCTAGAGTAATACGTCTTCTTGTTACATGCAGACTCGACGCCGCCGTCCTTACGCTTAGAAATTCAAGCAAGACGAGTCAAAAAAGAAAACTAAGGTATGTTCCCTCCTACAGCTGAAACAGTTTCACTTTCATGTATACTTCGTCCATCGATGCTGATACTCTACATCCTAGTTGTATTGTATTACTTTCACATAGAGTTCCCCGGCTTCAATTCAAACATGGGACTCGTCAATTTTTCTAAAAAGAAATTCATCTAGCCCTAAAGTGAACACTTTCGCCATAGATGTGAGTAATCTACGTCCATGTACTGACTGGCCTGACCTTGATTTTACTTTTTACTTTTAAGTTTGCTTTACATGTTAGTCAGCACTGATACAATTTTTTCTTGCTGTTGTAGTTGGCCAAATTTGAAAAGGTTTGAGTCACTCTGCCACTCGGGTAAGATTTGTGTATACTTGGTTGTATTAATTAGTTCTCTGAAGCTGAGACCTGGGCGTTTCGAGCGCTCTTTTGACGTTTGACTTGGTTTAGTCACACTTTTCTCTTTTGTTTTGTAGAGTCTTGGTCCTGAGGAGAACCCCCCCATTTAAGGAGAAGGGGTTCGAAACGCGTCGACCTGTTGTTTTGCGCTAACAAATACTGGTGTCAATATCACATAAAGTTTGGTGCATTCAAATTAATTAATAATTAGTTTTTTTTTTCTCTATGATGTATTGGTTTACAATTCTTGTCATGCACCTTTAGATAATTTTGTCGAAAAATCTTACCAGTTTTTGTTCGACCTTCTGGTAAAATCAAAAGAAGATAAACGAATAGGTTACCGAAGGAAAATATGTCTGATTGTGTGTTGGTGTGCCTGAGGAGTGGTGTATGAATGTATGTTACTAGTTTCATGTCTGTCTCTTTGGCAGTGCATTGTGGTCTAAACCTGCCTACAAAAAAGGTTGTTCCGTTCTAGAATTTTTGTTTGTCTGCAATGTTTTATTGTTCATGTATTATAAATTGTTGACGGCTTCTGATTTTTGTACCTAAAAAAAAGTGTGTTCAACATAAAATAGCTAAAAAGTTCATGAAATAAATACTATTAAGTAGTACTTCCGTGGTTGTTTGGTCTTATCTTCCACGTTGAATTGAATTGACGTTTCGAATATTTCATCAGCACTGGCATTTCCTTGTTCTCATACCCACCACCGGTGCCATGCTTCGGTTGATGCAATCTCCCCGAATGCCCACATTTTGAAATTTGGCGAGTGTGCATTCACTATGCACAAATGTCCCACTTATCTCATTTTATGAATTCATCTGGGTTCTACACATCTCTTTCACAACAAATGTATAAATGTTCACACTGTCGTCATGCATCTGTGATTTACATATGATAGGACAGAAAAGGTCTCCCACATGGGTCTGGAAAGCATGCACCCCTACACAGAAATCTCAACAGCCAGTTTCAACAGATTTTGGTCACAGCACACATGACAATCATGCATGTACACTGAGGCCCCACTGTGACATTGAATGCGATCCACAGGTGGGTTTTGCGATCTGGGGCCGCGTTATACATGCGGCACATTTAAAAAGGTGTGCCAAGCGCAATGAAGACTGATGCGCCTTAGTATGATGAATGCAGTGCCCGAGGGCAGCTGCGAACTCCCACTGCACTAGGGGCAGCACATTCATGTGAAAAATGGAGAGGCTGCTCCTTGTTTTTACAGTGCAGGTGGCAACCTGCCTGCACTTTGAAGTGCATCAGTGCGTTGTGCCTCAGTGACTGCACCCACCTGCAAGGGGATGTCTGGGGGGGAGGCTGCTCTCAGGGGGGCGCACTGACAGTGAGCCTCCTGTCAGCTTCTTTGCCTCCGCAAAGGGATTTCCTCATTTGCATGGGGCATGCTCCCATGCAAATGAGGGAATGTCCCCTAAAGCTAGTGCTGGCGCTTTACGTGCGCCAGCACTATCAGTATTAAAGAAGGGGCCGCACAAGCGTCTGTGGCCCCTTCATTAAACCAAAGTGCCCCAGGGCAGGCGAAGTGGGCGCAAACCCCCATTGTGCCCCAGGGGCCCTTTGTGTAATACAGCCCCTGGGGTCCTTTACAGCCAAGCTATGGACTCCAGCATGTCCAAGACTTTGACATCATTGAACCTATCAGTGGGACTATTACTTTACATTGTTGTCATAGCCAAAGGGCTGATTGAGTCATAACACAAGCTCTTGGGCATACTCACCATGGCTTTCCTGCTCACCCAGTTTCCTCCCACCCCCAACGAGCTCTGATTCCACCCTTTGGGTGATTAGTAGACTTAATAAAAACCCAATATAAATAAAGTATTTGGCAGAAACAACCAGCCTGGTTGATTTCTCATCAACCAGTACTCTGGGACCCCCACCAGTGAAGACTGAAAAACTTTTGTGCTGAAGTGTTTGGGTCGCTGACAGCTAATTTCCCTTTGTAAGGTACGGGATCAGGATTCTGGAAGATCTGAAACTTGCCAGGAAGAGCGGCCTGCTGTAAGGGCAGGAGCTGACTGACTTTGGGGATGGGTGCTGGAGGTACCTTTGCAGAAAGCAGACCCAGTGCGGACTTTCCTATTGGGCCATGTAGGACCCTGTAGCCCTGGATTGTCAAATCCTCTGCCATAGTTGGCAGAAGCAGGCCCTGCTCTCCAAAGACTTTCAGATGTACAATAATAGTTTGTCAGAAGAACTAACTTAGGGGCAATGTATACTCTGCCAACAACCTGGCCACACTCGCGTTGGGAGGGTTCACAGAGAACCCAATAGTGTGCAGGGAGTTTCACACTCTGCACCCCTGCATCTGTCATACCTCATCCAGAGGATCAGCCTGCCCAAATCCTGCCTGGTTCCTCCATACACTGATCACCCCCTTTAATATTGTGTAAAGTATCCTTGCCCTCTGGTGTTTATATGATGATATGCTCTACTGAGTTCAGGATTTCTACCCCACTCTGCTTCTCTGAGTAAGCCTTGGACTTCTTGACTGTGTTACACTGATGGTCACTTACTAAAGGTGTGTACTTGCTGCTCAGGTTTGGCTAAACAGGAAGGTCACTCCCAGCAGAGACGCAACACAAAATGATGGGGCCCCCCGCAGATTTGAAAGAGGAGGCTTCCCCTCGGTCTCGCATATCTCACAGATATTTCTTGGCCTTGGGGTGATTGCTGGCCCTCTGAAGGGTTTGGGGGTGGCTGTATGGTTGGGACCCCTCTACGCCACAGAGGATTTCTTTACGCCCTCTAACTCCCAGGACTTTGGTGGTAAAAGGATGTCATTGATACGGTTTGAGCCCAATGATTGTCCAGGACTCTTGAAAAAGTTCCCACAACAGGGATTTTTGCTTTTTCTGGAGCCAAAACTTCTAAGGCCATTGCCTTAAGAATGCAAGTCATAGATTTCCAGCTTTTCTCCAACTCCTGCAGTAGTATATATTGTGGAAATGTTTTTTGCACTTTTTACTTTTTTCCCTCTTTCTCCGCGTGGATTTGTTCTGCATTAGAAGGGAAGCCTTTCCCCACAGCTCGTGAAAAGCTGGAGGAATTTGAGGCCCTTCCATGTTCTCTTTGCACACCTACCCCAAGATAAGTAGCATGATTTTGAAAATAAAAATTCAAAGTTCGCCTGCGCTCTAATTTCTATTTTCTTATTACTTTACTAGAATGTGCACACGTGGGTGATTTTCTGCAGTGGTGAGTGCAGTTTACAATCACAAACAAAAGACCATTTGATGTTCAAAACTCACACATACACTTGCAACATTTCTTGCGATTTGGGACCTTACAGCCTGGAATCTTCCAGCCATACATGCAATTAGTGTTGCAGGAAAAGCAATACATTTTTAATCTCCAGAGCAAGCTTAGTTCAGTTAGAGAAAAGCAAATGCAATAGGAAATCTAGACAGCCCTTCTGTTTCCTATTTCCTACATTCAAAATTCAGTTAATTAAAAATGTATTAATAAGGTAGGTGTTCACTGGACAATGTCCAAACTGTATCTGACACTCGGAACAACATTTATGTAGGAATTCCAAAACTCACTCAAACAGCCAGGTTTTTATATGGCAGTGCCTTTACCACGCATTTGTTACCCCACATTAGTTTAGCACGTATAGGCATTTACCACGCATGCCTTTACCACTAATTTTAGGTAAGTATGAAGGGTTTCCCCCCAAAAAGATAAAAAAAAAAATATATATATATATATATATATATATATATATATATATATATATATATATATATATATATATATAAACTTACCTTAGTAATGCCTGGTAATGGCATGCGAGGTAAAAGCATATGTGTGCTAAACAAATACAGGGTAACAAATGCATTTTAAAGGCATGCAATGTTTTTACCGTCATACTACCCATTTATGTGACGAAATGTATAATATAGCTCCAAGAAATAAAAGTACTTGAAAGCCAAATTCTACACTTTAGTGTTTTACTGCTCCATTCCAAAACATAAACAAGCATTGGCATAGCCAATAGGTCTCGCTTTTGGGACCTTATTAGTGTTTATCTTTGCAACGGTTGATGTTGTTGCAGCAAGGATATTGTGCTGCATAACTCAATACTTATAATGTCCCAAATGCGAGACCTATTGGCTATGAGAATGGATAGCTAATAGGTCTGGCTTTCAAACCACGTGGTTTCAAAGCACACTGATTTATCAAAAACAATGGGTGCTGCATCAAAATGGCATTTGTTTACAGTGGGACAGGGGAATGTTTATTGGAAATACTGGTGTGGTACACAAGGAGAAGAGACAAACTTGGTGGTGTATTTATACATGGAGCCGCCATTAGCCAGGAGGTAGGGTCATTGCAGGAGACTGCTCAAGAGAATGGTAGTTTCTAGTAAAGGAGAGATTACTAGAAAAATGGCAGATGGCAACAAAGGGGTGTGGTCAGCTGTTTCCTCCATAACAAAGGAATGTCTTCAACTGGGCGCTCAACACAGCTGCCAGATGGTACAGAACAGTTGTCTTAAATCATATGCCAAAAAGTCCTACAGTTCCAAAGGCGACAGATATAGGGTTGCACCATCAAGTCCAGCACCAAGAATGTTACTGCTGGAGTGCTAGCAGGAGAAAAAACCATGTCCAGGGGTTGGGGAGGGGGTCATGTTGGAGGGGAGAGTGAAGGCTGGGTAACAGCTATATGGCAGCTAAGTAGCTCCCTGCTAGGGGACAACTAGGCAGAAAGACATATCACCTGTTCCAGAATGGTGGGAGAGAAGGTTCAGGCTCCATGACTCGAAGGGAGGAGTTTGCAGCTCTAGGGCTCGTAGTCAAAACATCACATCTTTAGTGCTATTAGGGAACAAGGTAAAAGTTCTGGGTTTAGTAAGTAGAAAGTCACAGCTACAGTGCCATTAGGAGGTAAAGTCTTGATTCCATGGCTGTAAGGCTGAAGGTGATAGCTTTGGGTCTTGTAAGGAGAATGCCACAGCTACAGGATTATTAGGAGACAAAACCAAACCTACAAGGACACAGCTCTGGGGTGAATAAGGAGAAAGCGATAGCTACAAGGCAATTAGGAGGCAAGGTCACAGCTCCATGGATCGGAGGCTAAAGCTCTGGGTCTAGTAAGGAGAGAGTCACAGCTACAGGATTGTAATTAGAAGGTAACACCACGATTCCATGGCTGGGACGCCGAAGATGACAGCTGTGTGGCTAGTTACGGAGAAAGTCTTAGCTAGAAAGCAGTTTGGAGACAGAATCACGGTTCCATGGCTTGAAGGCTGAGGCTTTGGGGACAGTTTTGTAAAAGTCACATCTATAGGTTATTAGGAAACAAGGTTATAGCTGAGGGGCTTAGAGGCTTGAGGTCTGGAGATAGGGTAGAGAAAGTCACAGCTACAGGACAATTAGGAGACGAGATCACAGTTCTGTGGCTGGGATGCCGAAGGTCAGAACTCCTGGGAAATAGGATGAAAATCAGAGCTGGAAGACTTTAGTAGGCAAGGTCAGTGCTTCAGGGCCGGGAGGAAGGAGGGCACAGCTCTGGGGTTAGTAAAGAGCAAATCACAGTTACAGAACTGTTGGCCGAAAATGTGACACTTCCCTTGTTCGTAGGCTGAAGTTCAGCGCTCTGGGACGAGTACGGAAAAAGTCACAGGCAAAATACTTTTGGAGACAAAGCCATGGCTACGGGGCTGGAAGGCTGAGGTTCACAGCACTGGGGCTAGTAAGGAGAAAGTCACAGTTACAGAAATATTAGTAGAAAATGTCACAGCACCGGAAATGACAAGATGAAGGTCACAGCACCGGGACTAACAGGCTGAAGGTCGCTGCTCTGGGGTGAGTAAGGAGAAAGTCACAGGTAGAAGACTTTTGGAGACAAGGACACGGGTGCGGGGCTGGGAGGCCGAGGTTCACAGCACTGGGGCTAGTAAGGAGAACGTTACAGCTACAGAACTATTAAGAAATATGCCGAGAAAGTACCTGAAAAATTGAAGCCAGTC
The DNA here is from genome assembly GCF_964204655.1 of Triturus cristatus. Lineage (NCBI taxonomy): Eukaryota > Metazoa > Chordata > Amphibia > Caudata > Salamandridae > Triturus > Triturus cristatus. Next base: position 1,097,554,348 of record NC_140594.1, read on the forward strand.
GAAAGCCTGAGCGAGTCACTGCAGTCATCAAGGCTCTGTTTGGTGTGAGGCGAAAGTGAAAGCAGTGAGAATTAACGTGAGAAGCGGTGGGGGAGGGGTGGAGGAGCGTTCAGAGAGCAAGCGAGAGGAAAGACAGATGGCGCCTGATCGAGCGCTGAAAGCTGGCGGCTGCACGCGCGTATCCGCAAGCGCCAGGCCACCTAAAGCATGGGGTAGCACTTTTTAAAGCCCACTACTAAATGTCTCGCAGGGCAGAGCATGGGCTGGCTCAGGCGAGACTTAACAAATTGCTCATGTCAGTATAATGAGTACATTTTCACCAGAAGAAGGGAATTATATTGTGTAAATGCTTTGCCGAAACATGTTGAAGTAGTTTTTAGGTCACGCGCCTAGCGTTGCAGTGCGTAACACTGCCCGCGCAGCGCGAGACCTCATGTAGGGGGTTCTGAAAGCTAACCACACGCTCGTGCGTGTGGTTTTGCTTTCGCCGTCTGCAATCGGCTTTAGCGTGTTTTAAAAAAAAAAATAAGGCACGCAATTGGGCAAAGGCGGGTGCATGTCCCATCTTTGCTCTGCCCATTCCCATCGGTGTCTATTACGCATAGCAGCGCGCGTTCGCCTCGCTGCCACGCTCCTTCGCCCACGCTCCTCTGTGGTGTGCGCGTACCACAGTTTCGATTCCCGCCCCCGCTCCTCTGTGCTGCACGCGCACCACTGGTTTCGATTCCGTGCTTGGATTAAATGTACTCGATGGCCTCCCTTGCCCATTTCTGTGTCCCGCTATGGAGTTGCTGCCACGGAGTTCGCAGGAGTTTGCCTCGGCTCAATACTGGAAACGATTTTTCCGTCGCCGGGGTACACGTGCCTTGTATGGAGGCTACACTGAGCTTTGCGGGGTGCTGCAGAAGTACATCAAAACGAGGGACAAGGTGTGTTCCTAACCCCAGAGACTTTTGCTTGTCTTCTGGTGCTGCCATTTCTGTTAAAAACCAGGACAATACTAGGAAATTGCTACTCACTTTTCCTTCCACGACATGGTGCTGTTGACACATTTTTTTCCGTCAGTTGTTTGTACGATCTCCCTCACACCCAACAGTCCCTGCTGGCTTAATACATAGTGCTATGCGCTGCCTCAAGGTTTACTTCAGTGCGCTGTACAGTTACAAAGGAAAACCCAGATTTTTGAAGCCTGAATCAAGTCCCTTGTGCGGCCGGATCCCCCTGCCTGATGTTTCTTACTCTCTACCATCAGTTCTGTGGTCTAGTCAAAGGCTAGCCTGAATAACTCCTTTTTAGGTCGAGCGTTAAAGAAAGTACAGCTGTTTGTCAGGTTTCAAAAGGCATATTGTGGCGGACTTACCAAGAATATACAGGGGCCTGGAGCCTGCTCAATGCTTACCATTAGTTGGCTTCCCAGTCTCTCTCGTTTGCCTGCCCGAGTGGCCACAAATCAAACACACATGCAAGGCCTCCTCTGATGCAGCTGCTGCGACACACAACTCTGCCGTTTCAGGGAACACTTGTACTCTCTACCCTCTTCCTTGTGGCAGGAAGCGCCGGGTTGCGGATGCTCATGACAGCAAGAGGACCTGCAGGTTCCCCCTCTGCATCCCTCAATTACGCCGAGGATGGTGGTTATGGTCGTTGTAGCTGAGCGTGGGGCAAAATAGTAGTGCATTTAATGTGCTCCCTTCTTTACAGCCTGGTTCAGTTTTTTCAGTGTGCTGGTTGTCTGGCACGATCTGCCGTGTATTTTATATTTTTACTGCGGACCGTAGTTCTTGCCTGGGGTTCTTGAAGGCATTCATGGTAGTGCTTTAGTTAAAAAAGTATTTGCCCTCCCACCCCCAAAGTGTAGTCAACGTCTGTCTTGAATTGCAGCATTCTAACTAGCGAGTCAAAACATTCCCGTAACCTGGCACCTTAGCCGTCTCAGGTAGGAAGTCTTCTTAGTGTTTTCAGTAACGTCTGATTTGCCTAAACTAGAAAAAAAAATGTTGCACATTGTTCAGCAGATGGTGGATTATGTGGCATGTGTGAAAAATGCAGATGCCACAGAATTACATAACTCGAGAGTTTCTGCCAATATTTACCAACAATGTCCTTAGAGTGATATGTAATGAACTGGACAGGCAGTTTCATTTGTAGTAGCAAAATACATGCATTGTAGCTGGAGTTCTCCTTCGATATTTTTGAAGGTGTGACATTTATGTCGTGTTTCCCACGTGACTCAGTGAAACTGCTATAGTGTCAAGTATCGAAAACGGAACTTTACAAACATTTTGGTTGCTGTGTGTTAATGTGCTCACGCTGACGCCTCTGATGTCTGTTCTCTTTTATCTTTTTTATCTCGTCTCCGTGCCAGGTTCTTACCTGGTTATTGTATAATTTAATAATTTGTGTATTGCATATCGTATGTAAACCATTTTTATTGAACATGCATGTGTCACGGATAATTATAAATACACTTTTGCTTTTTAAGATCTTACTATAAGATAGAGTAAACCTTGGTGGGGGTCGGCATACGGCGTAATGATGACAGTCGATTTTCAGTATGCCGGTGTCACGGCGCGTGCCACACACACGTGTGCACGCGCGCCCAGTCATTTAAGTTTTATAATAGAATGGGGTGCCCTTGGACACCATTCAACACTTCTTCTGTGCACCGCCATGAACAGTCTTGTTTCGAGAAGGAACTGAAAAGGTAACTTTTCCCCACGTTACCAAGCAACAAGTTGCCAAGCAACGTGAATGAAACTGTTACAGAATCATGTTTTATGATTATTACTAATTAAGTATCACGTGAGCAGCATCACACGCGCGCTGAACTGCAACAAGCGCAGGTGGTGCCCGGCCGTGTACGATTCTCCTCTCACCAAGCAACTTTGGGGAAATTTAGAATTTTTTGATGATGATGGTGGCGATCTATCAGTATCATCAACTTATACTAGTGGGTGTTATCATTATTACTGTTATTATTGATAATAGAAACAGGTATAGTAAAATTCAAGTGAGGTGTGTTTTCAGGTAGGTGGCTGAGGCATCGGCAGGAGGGTACAGAACGGCAAAGAGCCTGTGTAATTAGAGTAATACAGTCAAGAAGCTTCCTAAACCCAACCCTTCTGTCCTCTCTCTTTCCAAATATTAACCAGTGAGTAGATTACATAGGAGCAACCAAGAAAGAGAAAAGAAGAACAAGCATTTACAATGCAATAGGTCTCGCATTACTACATGTTTCAATTATTGGCGTTGCATTATTATCAGCAACGCAAATAGCTCAAACTTTTACTAATGTGAGACCTATTGCATTGCAAATGCTTGTTTTTTGGGTCACTGAGTTGAAGCAGGTTTGCTTCATCAGATGAACTGATATTTTTGGATTGAGCTGTAAATGATTTGGAATTCAACATATTTTTATCGTTTAAAATTAGCGGAGTAGTGGGTAAATTCCGTGTTTCAATAAAGTTTGGGTTTTCCGGCTGCATTTTCACCTTTTCTTCATTCTATACCCTACTTTACCAGAACATTTCCTGCAAGTGGGGTCCCTTTAAAGGATCGCACAGTGTTAAGAGGGTCCCAGAAATTAGGAAAACAGACTCAAAAACCATAATTTTGGAAGGATATAAGAGGGCTCCACAATAGTGAGTGCGATTAGCCATGCGGTGAAGAGTAACAACTCTGTGCCGTATATAACTTCAGACATTGGGAAATAGCAGACGCAGGTGCAGGTAAGAGCGGTAGGACCGGGTGGATGGAGATTTCGGCCGATGATGAGAAGGGAAAATTGAAAGTAATGAATTTTCCCTCATCATCGTCCATCGAAAAACCCCCACCGGCCCCACCCCGCACCGCACCACCGCTTTCACCTTCATGGGCTGCGGCTGGGAAATAGGTGTGATTTCGGAGAGATTTGAAGCTAGGAAGCTCTGTGTGTCTGAACGAGACTCTATTAATTGTGTGAGTGACTATTAAAATCTTTAAATGACTCATCTGTTTTTTAACGGGTATGAGATGATGGATGTGAAAAAAGGAAATTCTGTTTACGTGGATAAATCTTGAATATATGATCCACTGGACAAAATGCTGACCTTGACAACCACAGGTATTGCACCTCAGATTGAGATACTCTCTTGTTAATAAAGCAATCTCTTTAAAGTGTCATACAGGAGATTGGTTGACACAGTAATAAACACGTAAGATATATGAGAGCACGATGCTAGGGATATAAGAATGTGGATATTTAAGTACATGATGCCAGGAGTAAATGTCAGACTGAAGGTATTAGTCGATGCAGGGAGATTAGAAATATTGCGACTCAAATTGTTAAAAGTTTTGAAGTAATTGGACTACTGGCTGCTCTCCTCTCATCCCCTCCCGTCTCCACTTGTCTCCTCCATTCTCTCCTTTCCTTTACCCTCCCCTCCTCACCTTTCCTTGCCCCTCCCCTCCACTCCCTTCCCCTCCTCACCTCTCCTTGCCCCTCCCTTCCCCTCCCATCCCCTTCCCCCTCCCCTCCCCTCCCTTCCTCTCCTCTCCTCTCCTCTCCTCTCCTCTCCTCTCCTCTCCTCTCCTCCCCTCCCCTCACCTCACCACCCCTCCTCTCCTCTCCTTTACACTCCTTTCCTCCTTTCTCTTAGCTTCCTTTCCCTCTTATCAGGCTTCTTACTTGCGCTCCTCCTTTTCCTCTGTTCTAATGTCCCATCTCATTCCTTCTTCTCATCCCCCAGCAACTTCTGTTCCCTCCTCTTTTCGCACACCCACCCAGCATGCTCTTCCCTATCCACGTTATCTCATCTTTCTTCTCCTCTCCGTCTTTGTCTATACCCTCCCTTGGCCTTTTTGCTCATCTCCCCTTTCCTCATGCCTGGGCCTTGCTTTCATGCGCTCTGGTTTCCTAGCGATGCCCAACCTGTTATTCAGTCAAATAATCTCTTACTTGCCCTGGTTTCTCTTCCTGTCCGCTGTCATTGTATTTGTTTAGCTAATGGCTCAAGCCTGGCACCCTTGTGGCTCCAGCATCAGCTCTCTGTCTCAATCTCCAGGTTTAGGGAGAGCTCAGAAGGCATCTGGTGAAGATGAAACATGGCCATTATGTGAGCCAGACTCAGCAGGCAACATGTGTTGTGTGAAGTGGACAGCTAGAAGTCAGGATCATCCTTACACCCTATGATGAACCATTTACGTAGATTTTTATGCAGGTGGATTCTAGCCCCTGCCTGGTTTCCTTGAACCTGTATGAATTTTTAATCACACTGGATGAACACATCGAAGATGGTGTAGGAGGCCATTGTTCGGGAAAAATCCTTCTTCTGTATACAAACCACAGTCTAGATAAGGTTCAGCCCTCATTGCCCGTTATTGTGGAGAATAGGGAACTAATGTAGGTGAAAAATTATGCCTATATTAGGGCATCCCAAACCATGCCTATATTAGGGCATCTATATGAAACATAACACTATCATGGCCCTGCCATCCTTCGCACTCTCTCCACCTTCTATTGATTCTTCTTGTTTATTCTATCTTTCTCTTTCTTCCTCTCTCTCTCTCTCTCTCTCTCTCTCTCTCTCTCTCACACACACACACACACACTCCCCCCATGTCTCTCTTGTGGCATTTTCCCCTCCCTTTCTTTATCCCCCACTGTGTATCACTCTTTCTCCTTCAATCGCTGACTTTTCTCTCTTTCGCTGTTGCTCTCCCTTGGCACCCTCTCCCTGACTCTCTGGCTCCCACTAGTTCTGTCGCTGTCATCTCTCTTTGTCTCCCTCTCTCTTTCTATCACTGTCTTTTACTAAGTCCCTCCCCCTCTTTTACTCTCTCGCTCTTTGTCTCTCTTGGTATTTCATTCTCTTTCGCTTCCGCCCTCCCTGCCCCTCAGTCTCAATCTATTTCTCTCCCTCTCACTTTATATCTCCCCCTAGCTCTCTCATTCGCACTCTCGGTATCTCTCTCTTTTTTCTATCTGTCTCTTCTCACACTTTCTTTGTCCCTTTTAGTCTCTATGTTGGTCTTTCTCTCTGTCTCTTGCTCCCTTGCTGCCTCTCTCTCTTTCTCTCCCACTCTCTCCTAGTCCCTCTATGCTCTGCTTTGTCTTACTCGCTTTCTCCCAGTCTCTCTCTTTTTCCACTCTCTTTCTATTCTCACTGTAGTTGATTCTCTGTTTCTGTCCCCTCTCTCTCATGCTTTCTCTCTTTCTTCCTTCTGTCCAGCTGTTCTGTCCTGAAGGTTGGCAGTCTGAGATGGGCATGTAGATTGTAGTAGAATATGAGTCAAAAAGGGTAAAAGCTGTGCTGAAAAGAGAGGAGATGGCATAAGAGGTGTAGCTAAGAACAATGTATAATAGATGTGACCTGTATAGCAATGGGCATGTCCTAATAGATGCACTTAGAATCACTCCTCGTCTTTCTGGTCCTGGCACTCCGGGTTATTGTCCCCGGTCCTCCCGATGGCCCTGATCTTTCTCATGGCCATGTTTCTGGTTATACTTGAGAAACCTCCTCATCCGTCTTGTCATCTTCCTGGTCCTCCTTTCCCTTAGTGCTGCTAGTTGTCATTGTACTGGTCCAATACTACTCCTAGTGGGCTTGGTTCTCTATGTGGAACTGGTCCTCCTTGTAGTCCTGGGTTAATGGAGGCCCGATTTGCCCTGGTCCGACTTCTTATTGTCCATCCATCTCCTCCCTTTGGGCCTAGTCCTTCTGTTCCTCTCACTCCTTCCGAATGATCTTGTAAGAAATTAGGTTATTACTGCTAGATGTGAGGTCTGCACTAATGTCTCCTTACTGGGAACCAAGCACACACCCCATTGTAGCGCTTGACTTTCTAAGGGTATCGAAGCAGAGCATCCCAAGGCTTCTTGAGGGGAGGTGGTGGGGCCTAGTAACCTCCATCCACTGGCACTCAACAAAAACACTCTATGAATGATTGTCCAGTAAGCAATTTTTCTTTGAAAAAGGAAAAGTGCATTTTTACACACCCACAACTAAACACTGCACATTAATTTACAAACATATACATCAGTCAGAGTGGGATTAACTTTGGTGACCTTCTGAAATCATATTTGACCCTTAATGGGTCACGATCCCCGTAATCACAGTACCCCCATATGAGATGCACTATCACAATATAAGGGGGTGTCACTTTAAATAAGGTTGGCCAATTGCCTCTGTCAAGGGGTCATCGCATTAAAATGTAAGGAAAGGCTATTGCATTTATCAAAGGGTCAACAATTAACACATGTTAAAAGTCACCATTGTATTGGTGGGATCCTTATTTTTAATAAAAAGCATTACAATGTTTACCAAAAATCATTGTCAGCAACACACTTTACATAAAGGATTGGAAACCAATAAAAATGTGTCTAAGAATTTCATTTATAACTTTAGGCCGTAGGACTAACCACTATGGGTCCCTGTTTCCCTGCACTCCCAAGCTGTAGAGAAAAAGTTCCAGGCCAGTGAGTAATTTAAAACATGTTGAAAACTCTTTCCAGGTCATGCATTCTGTGACCTGTGAGACACATGGTTAAGTTGTGGAATTACTCCTGGGGGGCTGCTGAACTCCCTGCAGCCCCTACAATGCTCTGAAGATACTTGGTGTTGCTTTTGCCCCTCCTTGGGGCATCGCGAAAAAGCAAGGAAACACAAACAAAGCCCTTGCAGTGTATTATAGGATGCGCCTGGCCAGGAGCGTGAATATTTTATGAGCCTTTTTTGTTCCTGCTTCAGCAGGTATGGCGGCTTCTTAGTATCTGACCTTCTGTTTCTTTTTGTTAACAGGGGCACACCGGTCCCACCCAGGCTACCAAGAGCTGCCATAGGTATTGTGGGCCACGACGGGAACCACAAAGCCCTTGAGGCCCCAGCCAGCTGCCCACACACAGCTTCCATGTTGCACGAGAGCTGCCAACAGGGCCGGACTGGGAACCAAAACCGGCCCTGGCAGAGTGCTCGGCCGGACCCCCCAGGGGGTTGGGGGTGCCACAGAGCCAGGGCTGGTTTTAGCCAATTTTGTTACAGGGCCGATTTTGCAGCTATGCTGCAAAAACGGCCTTGTAAAAAAAACGGCCCCCAGGGGTCCGAAACTGGCCTCCACCCGTGCAGCCCACCGGGGAATTGCCCGGTGCCCACTATGGCCAGTCCGGCCGTAGCTACCATTCATTGCTGCTTTCTCCTCTGCCCGTGCTGGTTTACTACTAATGGCCCACTGTCCCTACCTGGGCAGTGCAGCGAGGTGCTGCGCAGCAAGTCTTCTCTGCTATCCAAGGGGGGTGGGGCCCCCCAGGACACCATAATCACGTTGGGCCCTAGTGGATGGAGTTCCCGGGGCTAAAAGGGCCTATGAGGAGGGGGGCCACACACTTCCCTCTCCCCAATAATTAGTGAAACACCCCTTGGTAGGAATCCATTTTAACACATATGTTGTTGCTTTGCCGGTGCTGAGCACCAGCAGGATATGGTTGACTTAAAGTAGAAAAGAAACACGTTTGCTGCCAGAGAAAGATAGTTTTTCAGGTAGTTGATGTGCTTTATTTTAGGAGTGTGAATAACTGATGTAATTTCCTTTAATTTAATGATGTGAAATTACTGAGCAGAGTAATCCAGCATTTAGCTCCCTAACATCCAAAATGGACCAAGGATGCAGTCTATGCTGAGAAAATGGTGCTAAATGCAACAGAACATAAATAGTAGCAGCGGCCAGCAGCAGCTCACGCTATCTTAGTTTGTTCTTCCTGTGCTCCTGCCATGGGATTTTTGCCCAAAATTGCTCTGAATTATGCAAGCTGGTGTAATTGCTTAATTTTTGCTGCACAAGAGTAACCCAGAATTACCAAAATGAATCCTATTACTCTGGCGTAATTCAAATTTCACTGAGTCCTAGTTTATTTTTGTGGGTGGTCTCATTGATGATGAAGATTGACTTGAATTTGATGCATTTCAGGAAGTGGAGGGAGTAGAGATACCCATGTGGTATCTCTACTCGCTCCACTTCCTGAAATGCATCCAATTCTGAGGCTCTGAGTACAGTGTGTAACATAGTCCTCTGCAGCTCATGCAGGTGAAGGTGTAGCTCAAAGAGAGCCTCCACTCAAACTCAAGGGGGCATATTATCAACGATTTGCGATAATTATCGCTAAGCATGCTTAGCGCTGTTTTTTTTATCGCTGGATTTCCTCGCCGTGATAGCACTGTATTATCAACGCGTATCGCAAAGGCGATAGGTAATCCAGCGATAGCGTGTAAAACCAGCAATAGCGTGAGAATTCCAGCGATAAATCAACTGCGCTAATGAAAAGCTTGCTAATAGGCAAGTGGGTACTTAACCTAACAATCCACCCCCCATTGACAAGATGGTTAAGTCAAGTTTTTTTCAGGTGTTAAATTCCAGCGATAAGCGCGAGTTTTCTTATCGCTTCGCGGGCATTGATAATAGAGGGAAGTTGTGTTTGCGACTGTTTCAATGGAGTTTAAGTCAGGAACGCCTACTTTGCATGTCATTAGCGATATATATCGCTGACATGCAAAGAGAAAAGGAAAACGGCTAATATCGTCGGAAAACAAGCGCTAAAGCTTGTTAGCGAGTCCTTGTTAATGGTGCGATATAAAAATCGCTGCTTTATCGCCGGGAAGTGCTGCTAAACTAGCGAAAACTCGCTTGATAATATGCCGCAAGGTCTTTGTAAATGTGCATGTTTATCAATCTAAGGGACATGTTGAGGCCAGTATCAGTTTAGCTCATGATGTCACCCTGGTCCACTGTCTGGCTATTCTCCCCTCCTTTAAGAACAAAGGCATCTCCATCTCAAGGACGAAAACTTAATTATCAATAACCAACCCTCCAAATTTCCAGTCCCCAGCCTCAGATAGATAGAAGTCCACCTAAAATGGGATCATTGTTGTTTTTGGTGTTAGCCTCCAGCCTCACATCTGTGGCTGCCCAATACACAATTAATTCTCTCCAGCCCAAATGTCCCGGCAGGCCCTGACAGCCAAAGAAGGGAATGAATGTGTTGTGTGCAGTCAACATGCCAGAGCTGTCCTAATGATATATTTCCCTCAAAAGCACACGCTCAAAAGTTTAGCCTTGGGCATGGGAAATGTACTATGAGATGCTTACAGAATTCACGTAAGACGATACTGACAGTAGCATTCATAACACCATATTAATCATTAGACCAACTGGGACCACCTTGCAGACTATTAAACATCCTCATTGGGATCCAGGCAAAACAAAGGCTACGGTTCATCATTTTCTGGCAACAAGGATGATGTTTCATGATGATCTTCCATCAGCCAATCAACCAACAGTGACAGACAAATGTAACTGAAGTTGCTGAGGCTTTTGGACTTTCTATGCATCTGCAGAAAAGCTGGGGTTTTCTCATGTAAGATCTTCGAGACCACAATTATTTTTTCTTGATTTTGGGTCCAAACCCTTCGTAAAAATGCATTTGACTGCAGCAGCTTGATTTTGGCTCCACCCTTACACGTCATATATTTACGTTGATTTGTGTACATTAGCCCTTAAATTTCAAATGTATTTTTTAACTGTTCCATACTAGAATAATAAGAGTCGTTTAATGCGTGCATACTAATGTTGAAGATTTTAGTAAACGTGTAGTTCTCATTCATAACTATAGGAATGTTTTAAGATGTAACACACAGTTATAGCTAATCATGATTTTACTCCACATAATATCCAGTATACGTACTAATTGTGAATGTGAGTGCACCTTTCTTCAAACGTCAAGTGCACATTAACTGCTGTGTTAATTTAGCATAATGAGAGGCCTTCAGGTCATGAGTTTCAATGTTCAAACTTTCACGTGAGAATCATTTTGTTTGCAAGTTCTCTCCTCTGCAGGTGCAGTTACAAGGCATTGTTAGTTAGTGAAAGGGCATTGTTTATTTGTAGTGACAGTAAGGTAAGGTAGGAAACGTTTGGCAAGAAGTCACGCTAACAAAGTTAGAGACGACTTCTCATGGTGGAGAAAGGATGCTCAGTGTTGATTGAATGCACCCAATTGAAGGTGTGGGAGAAGAGCTGAATGGTGCCAATTTCTACCAAGGAAGATGGAAATGTACTGGAGATGTTGATGCTGGTTACCTTGAATACTTTGTGTGTTAATAGGTGTTGCATTGTTCATTAGAGAGCAGAGGCCCTTAGTGTTCCAAGAGGTGCAGACCTCTTTTGCTATTCCTCTCACATTGTAGCTTCATGCTATACATTCTATGGGCTTGGAGTAATTTCTGCAAGACTCCATGATGCTGACACCTGTTCCTTGCTTACCTTAGATTAATTAGATTTTTTTTCTCTATTTAAGTATAGAGTAGGGTGAGTTAGTATTATTTGGATCCACTAATAACTAGGCAGAAGGATCAAATCTTACAATTTAATTTCTCATCTTCTGTGTCACTGCTGCTGAGTTTTTGGTGTGCTTTCTATTGCGTAGGCTAAATTTAATTCAGAGATTTTGATTTATACTTGTGATACTATATTTTTACAATATGCTTTTGAGGGAAAGGAGCTGGACTTGATACAGGAATCTATTTGTTGTAGTTTTTCAATTTAATACTTTTTATCCTTGTAATATTGCCTTGTGTAATAACGGCAGATTGAGAGAATTAAAGACTATATTGCTTCTATAGTGGGTGAAAGAGATGGTGCATGTGAAAGGGTGGATCTCCGTCAAATATGGTTTAAATAAACTGCTTCCGTCGTCCTGTATCCCATTCTTTTCCTATCTGTGCCCTCTCTCTATAAGGCTACGGAAGTCTCACCACCACAATATTTTACAAAGTTCATAATAATTTACACAATTTTCCTGAGAAAGCTCTGAGCCCGTGGATTGCTCTTCCCTTCGGTCGGCGGACCTTTTATTAGTTGCATGAGAGGTAAGGGGGAGTTAGCATACATTTCAAATCACAATAACAGTGTATCAAACTAGTCACACAATAGGGCCAGGACTACTGCATAAAGTCTAAGGGTTAAGAAAATACGGCAGATATGACAGCACATCAGTAACACTAAGCCTGCTCTCCTCTCAGGGCCACTAATTCTTGTAGTATCCGTCAATATTCATCTTTCAAAGCATTTTGTCCTGCAGATCTAACGGATATACTCATCTCCCTCATAGACACCTCCTAAGCAGATGATGTCTTACCCACATCCTTCATTAAAGCTCTCCTTGGAGAAGCTTTCGCTGTCAATACTTCCCTTTCTCGAGGCGTCTTCCAAGAAGATATCCCCACCCTAAGAAACCGAAACTACACCCTGACAACCTAGCCAACAACTGGTCTGTCCCTCACCTACTCTCCATTGGCAAGATCATCGAGAAAGTAGTCTATGCTCAACTCCAAGATTAGATCTCCCCCAACCATCTCTAGCATGGCTACTAATTTAACTTCAGATCATGCTGAAGCACAGAGAAGGCTCCCTTACACATCACAGATGACAACCTCCTGAACATAGGTGAAGATGACCCCTGCATCCATATGTGGACTTCACAGCTGACTTTGACATCATCGATCGTCCACACCCTGAAGTCTTGAATGGGATTTACTGGCAATGTCCTTCAGTGGTTCGCCTCCTACCTTTCACTCACATGGGCACCTCTGAATTAGTGCCTCCTCACACTCTCTACGTTTAGAGCCTACCTCAGAGAAGGAGAAGTGAGAGACGCCTTCCAGTTCCCTTTTCTCCGGAAAGGTTGTATTTACCTTTTGAGGCTTAAGAGCTCTATTGGGTGTGGCCACAATAGATTTGGCAAACACAAAGCCTCCAGGTCCCAGAAGATCCCTATAAAATGCAGAGTCCCCCTGCGTTCCATATTTTGTGCCGCAATCCTCAACCTCCACACAGATTTCCTTGGCGCTGTGCTCCCTAATAACTGCGTCAAAATTCACTACTCTGCTGATGGTACCTAAAATGTCTCCTCTGTTACAGACATCCAATACCTCAAACGTTCCCTGTCCCCCTTGCAAATCTGAATGTCCAGCACCAACATGAACCTCAACCCCACCAAGACAGGATTTCTGTTATTTTCCAAGAACAATAAGCAAGAAATAGCACAACAAAGTGATGGTTACTATGAAAGTGTAATATATTGTTCTGATACATTGTTTGCACTTTAAAACCGAGGCTCTTAATATGATTAGCAGCAAATGCCTTTGGAATGACTTAATTATTGGTCAATTTAGTGACATTTTTTGTGAAGCATTTGCTGCCATTTTAAGAAGGACTGTGAAAAATATGGACAATACTTTTCTCTTGCACAGAACAGATTTTTTAATGACATTTTCAGTGTTGATTTGAAGTAAAGGATTTTAATTCTCACTGTAACATAATAAAATGTTTATGTATTTAATCATTTGCAAAAGAGCTCTCTCCCTCAGTGTACTTAGTTCTACAGTTAAGGCTCCACTCGCTCCCCTTGCTATCCCACACCATCAACCTACCTTTCAAATTACTTGTTGAATGTACAAGGGAACACTGCCTTTGGCTAACTTCACGGTATACAAATACCACATGCATAGTTATGTAAATACATGACCCCAGCTCGTCTTACCCCGTGGCGGCTAATATTTAACAGCGATGGAGGGGGCGGTTCACGAGGGGGAGGGAATGAAAAAAATTAATCACTTACCTGTGTGCTATGCCCATCTCCCGGTCCTCTTCGCCTGCTTCCAGGACTTCAGTACAGGAAGCAGGAACAGGAAGCACCCAGGCTTCCAGACTCCTCTAAGCCAATCACAATGCTGCAATGCAGTGTTGTGATTGGTCTGAGTGCCGTGGTTCGGCGCTCAGACGGGTACCGGGACCTGGGCATGTTCTCCATCAAGGTTCTTATGCAGCCTGGGTGGAGAACATTTAAAGTGCACATGCCGGTTTGGCCGGTCGGAGACGGCCGGCTAAACCTTCACGCGCACTTAAGGGAGGTCAAACCTCTCCTCCTCCAGCTCCTCTGTGAGAGCCCAGCCCCGCCCGCCCCAACCCAGCTAAGCAACAACGAAAAATAAAATTATGATAACAATGGGTAATTATCATTTTATTTTTTCCTTTTTGACCTGCTGAGTGGGGCGATGCTCCTCCGCCTTGGCGGAGGAGCCGCCCCTGATCTTACCTTCGCAAAGCTAGCAACTCTCTACCAAGAAAAAGGGCCACATGGATGCTACTGACATTTATATACAAGGCTGTAAATGTCCTCTTCCTTACTTACTGTCTGACAATGTCCTGCTGACTCAGAATCTTAGATCAACTAACAACAATTTTCTAGTTACACAAAACCCACTTCACAGAGACTCCGATTGCCAGTCCTGCTACCTCCTATGACTTTACTAGGCCACACAAAAAGCGACCATTAAGAGCTATCTCCTCTCTCCCAAGTATTCAGAGCTGCACAAAAAGGCTAAACTACTGCAGCTCGAAGGCACGAGTGAACACAACATCCCACTCCTCACATTCATGTGAGTGTGTAGACTGCCTAGTGTAGCTTGAGCTTGAAGTAAGTTTACAAGGGATGTAAATGTGTAACTTGCATGCTGTAGCATGAGCTTGTCGTAAATTTACAAGTGCGGAGACTCCGCAGTAAGTGGGAAGAACGCCGCACATAAAAAGACAGGACAGGCCTATCATTTTAAGTGCCGAGTTCTCCATTCCGCCTGTGGAGACTGTGCTCTTGCAAAATTACTATTAGAATGCAACTTTGTGAATACTGAAAAAGCGTAAACTTACATGAACGTGTCAGTCTACCCATGTGAATCAGATCATGAGAGAATATGTTATGGAAGGATACAATAGACAATGGGATAATAGATTAGATGCTTAGATCACGGATGAATGGAATACACCACAGCAACAAAGCACAGATGTTTCACTGATTTCTCCTGTCATGGCAGAACAGAAAAGATTGTATTAGGAAAGAGTAGATATTGTCAGGATAGAATGAATTCGGAAAGGAGAGATAGGTTGTGGCAAATAGCCTTTGTCGTGGCAGAATAGAATAGATCACAACAGCATAGATGAGATCAGAGCACAGAAAATTGATCAGCACAGGAGAGCTAACTGCTGAAAGATAAAATAAAGCAGGGCAGAGTAGACTGGATACGGACAGAAGAAAGTGTACCATGAGGGGAAGGAATGCATCATGGTGGAATAAGATAGGTGGTGGTATAGTATATTGAGTAAGATCTGGAAAGAATAAAAGAGACGGTGGAAGAATTGAACAGATGCTAGCAGGCTGGAATAGACATGTCACAGCCGAATAGATCATAGTATAGCAGAATAGCTTGGATCATGATCGAATAGATGATGGCCGGATTATATAGACTATGGCAGCAAAAGATGGATCATGACTGGATACAACACACCATGACATGATCGAAGAGTTTGCGGAGGGATAGACTAAGGTCACAGTCGGGAATAAAATAATAGGCTATGAGAAAAGCAATTAGGACACAATAGGCTAAATAAACTCCCAATGAAATAACTTGGGCACAACAAATTCGATCTCTGTGGATTAGGAAAGCCCTAGGCAGAACACAATAAAAGCAGGCAGTAAAAACAGACAAGAGCAAAATTTAGCAGAGCAGGAGATATATAATAACTTAATGCATAATGGGATCCATCTGTGAAGAGTAAGCGAAACAAGGACCGCATAGAGAAGATAAGGACAGCAACCACAGACCTGAACAAAATAGAATAAATCGGTGCAGGAGCGGAACAGGGAATTCAGCTCAGGAGAAGGTACAATAGTTCAGAGTGAAACACAATAGAAGAGGGCAGAATAAAACTGATGAAAGCAGAATTAGACCAGCGCCAAGCAGCATCGAATAGAGAATAAGCATATTTACTTATGCAGCCAGGTAGAAGAAAGCAATCGAACGTAGAAGAGCCCATACTATTGGAGCAGAAAAGTGTATCAACATGCCCAGGGTCAGAACTCTGGGAGATCACGCAATGCGTGCTTGTTATTGCCCGTATTCAGTGCTCGGCATATGGCGTTTGATGAGCGCGAGATAATGGTTAACACAGACGAGGGACAAGCGCACCTGTTCACTTTCAGAAGGAAAGGTCAGGCGTTGCGTGCGAATGTCCTCTCACATGAAAGGCCCAGCTGCGCGCGGTGACGCCCGTACCTGCTTTTCACCTTCCGTGACCCTTCCCTCGCCTCTCCCTCCATTTTGTCATGTTTGCTCCCAGGCCTCAGATTGAATGCCCCCCTCTGGTTAGTAGCCAACCCATTAGGCGCTGAGTAAACCCGCCTTATCGTCCGCAGCCTTGGAAGCCTGCGGTGGGAACCGCGGGAAGGTAAACAGGTTGCCGACAAAAGGCGCTTTCAGACACAAGCAGCCGAGACGCCAGAAAATGCACCGTTTTCAATGTCAATGCCGAGGTAATGTAACTAGGTTCCTGTAGAGTAGAGACAGGTGGCAGTGGCGTGACACAAAATGGTGGTCCCCACCTGCAGAATGGAGCTCTGGTGCATCACACAACAGCTGGAAAGATGGCCCAGTGACTTGGAAAGTTGTGTGGAAGTGATTCCTGCATTCAGTTATCCTTAATAATGGGGGGATTTACATAGGTATTTCCCCCGCTCAGAGCGCTTTCATCTTGTGAGATCTACAGGTATTTGCATTAAAATCGAGACTTTCGCAGTTCTTTATAGCGAGTAGCCCCCGTGCTTAATTTGTAAAATGTAACTGCCAGGACCCAAGGCATTCTGCTGCAGGTGGCACCACTCATAGCCCCAGTGGCGTACGTAGGAGGGTGCGGTGGGTGCAGGCCGCCCCGGGTGTCATTGCTGAAGGGGGTGACAAAATGGCAAAAACGTGTTTTAAACAGATATTTTTGCCATTTTGTCAAGCCAGGGGTGACAAGAAATTTTCTGCACTGGGTACCCACCTGACCTTGCTAAGCCACTGCATAACCCCCGGCGACGAAAGACAGAGCCAGCATTGCTTATTAAGGATCACACTTAAGGAAGTATGACATTTTGAACTATTGCAGGTCACCCCGAGCTGCAGGGAGGGTTTGGACGTGCGAATTTATAATTTCTTAAAAACACCGAGGGGCAGATTTATCAGTATTTCACACAAAGCTATGCAAAAAGACACCTTGCTGCGCTGAGAGAAAAAAAAGAAGGCCGGAATGCGCTATATTTAACATTTTATGGCACATTCTTGTCCTCTGCTTGCGCTGGCGCACTTTTAGCTGCCTAGCGCCAATGCAGGCGCCCTTGCATCATGGTGCCGGCGTTGCAGGCAGGAATGTTTTTGTGCAGAAAGGGACACCTTCCTGCACAAAACAATCCTCTGAAGCTTTTTCCTCTTTCTATTTGTGACGCACAATGCAACACATGACAAAAGAGGAAAAAAACTGGAGAAAAAATTATATTAGTCCTTGTACCGCCCCATGGGAGGAATAGCATTGACACATTCCTAGGTCTACCACTCATGGTAAATCTGGGAATGCACCAAAATCCATTAGGATGCGTGGGAACTCCCACGCTTCACCCATGGAACGTCTCACTTGGACAGAGTAATACAAGGCAGCGTGACTTGGTAAATCTGACTTTAGTGTTGCGTTGTCCTTGCCTACCTTGTGTGGTGCAAGGGTAACACAACACTTTCATAAATCCAACCCTGCATTGCTAAAGACATGTGCTGCACTAAAAAAACAGGCTGAATGTGCAACCTTGTTGTCATTAACAAGTGTTGTGTTTAAAAATAAGCGTCAGTGCCAAGCACCGGAAAACACTGGTACAAATTAAGCAGTGCCTGGTCCCATTTTTACCATCTATTCATGAATATAAATAATCTCATTTCGCTTTCCCTCTGAACTACGTACTATCCAGTTGGTCACAAGAAAAACATGAGGTATGTACTTGCATACTTAAACAAGTGATCTATTACATATGCCAAAATACTTTAATCCACTTTCTGCAAGTCGCATGGGGAACATTGCTAGCGCAGGCGACACAAGTGAAGTTTCACAGTTTGAGACATTTCTGTTTGAAGAAAGTGTTGCACAACAAGAGAAAGCTACGCAATCAGGGTAGGCTTAAGGAAAACTCTAACTTGCATGAGCTCTGGTTAGCCCAATAAACAGGGACTGCATAAGATTTTGCTTGCATAATAAAAGTTATGCCCATCCTGGTCATTATGTTTTCAGGGAGTGTTTGGTCCTTTGGGTTGGTTTTATGCAAGCATCCTGGGACCTACCTTCCCAGGATGGTTGCCCGAACCAAATTAAGTTAAAGGATCTGATTACTTACAGAATAAGAATTTGGAGCAATATGGCTAAAACACAAAAAAGAATGCTGTATAAAAAAGAAAACAAAGAAAACAAGAAAATAAAGGGGCTGATTACAATGCGGCCCGTAAAGGCTCCGACCGACTGTCGAAATCTTCCTGGCCGCATCGTAATGGGCAACTCGGTTTACTTTCCGACCGCCACATTATGATGATGATGGTCAGAAAGTAAACTGGCTGTTCATTCCGGCTGGTTTACGATGGGCTCATGGAGTTGGCCAGTAATCCCAATGGGCGGGCCTTTCCACCCTTGGGATTACGGTGCACGCTTTCCAGCATGGTTTCCATGCTGGCCTGTCCGAAAGCATGTTTGGGGGCCTACAGCATGGCCCCCTGTTGGAATTAAATGTTTTTGCATGTATTGCTCTATGTTAAGTTAGCATTTACGTCACCATTTTCTGTGTGGCCGCCATTTTGTGCTATGATCAAAACTAGTTTCTCTCACTCTTTGCCCCAGCTGAAAGCAGCTGCAATAGTTTTCATTTCTCCAAGGTTGAGCTTTGCTGTACTAATGAATGCTTCATCTTGTTAGTTGCATGCCTTTCCCACTGGATAGGCCTGCTCCCACCCTTAGAGCGGCAGGCGCAGGCAGAATGACCCTAGCGCTGAGATAGCCTGTACCCGATCTCAGGATCGATGCTCATCCTTCTGCTTCCCCCTTTGTTCAACTGTTACCAACTGGGAATTTTTCCAGTCAGGGGGGTCTCTGTTGGTCAAAATTTTCACACTAAATGTATCATCATGCTTGCAAAAAGTCAGTCCCTCTGCAGCGATCCCAGTAGGCTGGTCAGACTGGACTCCGCTCAAATATACCTGAAAAAAATATAGGTGGTTTGTATTTTCTACTGTCTGACTGACTCTTCATTTGTGTGGAAAGCTGAGAGGTGGTCGCGAGTGACCCAGGTGGCCCTAATTGAGTCACTTCCTTCAGTTGGGGCCCAAACAGGGACTCCATCGGGTGACCCATCCTCGCCCGTGGATTGTGAGGAGGTCGGGACCATAGTCAGGGTGGGATGGGCGGACCAGGGATCCCTGCATGAGAGAGTTCTTGAATTCGCAGCTACCCCGTCTGTCTGATCGGTCGGTGCCTCGCCCAGTGGTCATCCCGGCTGGGGTCCTGAACAGCGAAACCCCTGGATCTGACCGTTTGGTCCGAAGAGTCGGCAGTTGAGAATAAATTTGTTTGACCTGTGTGCACCAGGTGAGTTTGTTTTGGTTCTGTGTGAATATGGTACCCTTTTGGTTTGTCTTTGGTATGGTCTGAGGACCATTTTGGTTTGCATTTGGTACGGTCTGCGGACAGATTTGGATAAAAAGTGTTTGTGAAGACTTTGCCAGGCAACATAACACATTTGGCTTACTTTTGAAATTGCCTGGAATTCGGCCCGATTTTGATTTGTGGTACCGACTTGGTTTGTCTCTTTGATACAGTCTGAGGACCGATTTTGTTTTTTGTTTGGCATGGTTTTTGGAAAAGTATTTGCAAATACTTTGTCAGGCATAAATAGTGAGTACGTTTTCTTTTGGAAATGCCTGGTAACAGTAAAAGGTTTCTTTGTCCTGTCATTGTTGTTCTACCGATGCTCGACTAGAGGTAAGTCTGCCAGCGCCTCCAGAAGGCACTCCGAATTTTGACATGTATGTGAAGCATGGCCTTGGCCCTATTATGTTTAGTACGCTATGGTACAAACCTACAAGGGACAATACAGAATTGCAGTGGCCTTTGACAGGCACTTTCGATGAGCACAGGATTGAGTATTTACAAGGACAACAGTCCAGGAAAAGAAGGAAAAGGTCTATGCTTGATTCCTTTAGAACATGGCAAAGAGTAAAGCAACAGAGGTGAATGAAAGTAGAGAATGAGACCCGGAAAGGGAGGATTGCAGGCTTCCGAAAGTACATGGTCTGCAGCACCCTTCTGTTGTCTTACATTTGGCCCAGTACTTTGAGCTTAGGGAAAATGAAGGTATGTGGAGGAAGTGGTGGTCCAGCCCAGTAGTTTTCGTGCAGCAGCTGGCAGCGAGACTTATTGCAAAAAATTGTTCAGGTTTTGTTTAGAAAAAGGGGGTGTTGGGGAGACCATCGTTAAAGCACATAACGGTCCTATCTTTTGCAGACGCCCTCGGATTCTTTTGATGTCTACGAAGATGGTAATTATTTTGTTTCACTTGCGTGACATTAATGGAGTAGTTATTCTTCTGTTTGCAACAGCTACTGACATTCAAGATCTTTTTACAATAAATTCTTCTTCTGCTACTTTCTTTTTTGTCTCTGACTAGAAGAGTACATTTCTTTACCATTCCTATTTGTCCTGTAAGTAGATATCTGTTTGGGTTCACATGGATTTTTGGGTCCATATGGGTTCACCCCCGCTGGTAGCAGTTTTAGGTTGTGTTGTGCTTCTCACAGCTATCACGGTATCTATCGTTTAACAGTGCAAAGTATTTTTGGTAGCTCCCCATAGATAAAGCATTGATTCATCATATCGACATTTAGCTCAACATGGCCATGAAGTACCACTTTCCAAATGTCAATATTGTCGACAGGAGGTCACCTACTTTGGACACTTACTGTTGAAGGGGGGTAGGAGTTATGTCCCTGCTATGCATGACCCTGCTGCATGAACACCTGCTTTGGATGCCTGAATGTCAGTTTGCTATGCATGATCCTGCTGCATGAACGCCTGCTTTGGATGCCTGAATAAAACAAGTATAGAGATAAGCAACAATTGTGTGCTTATTTCTCTACTGTGTGCTTATCTTTTCTGGTATGCTTAGCACTGCCGTGTAAGCCCTCCCGAGCTGTCTAAGAGCGGTCGGGCTCGTGGCTGTCTCGATAAGACAATCGGCTGGCATTGTACTTGATACTGATCTCACAGCCATGGTGCTCCATGCTGTGGATACACTTTTGAATAAAATAGTGACACAGCAGCTCACCAGTGCACGCATGACAGGTTATGAGCTAACGCTTTACGGTTAAATATTGTGCCACTCTGCATACAGCTACGTTACTACTCCTCCCTTCGGAGAAGAGCCGAAAGGAAGAGTAGACCTGACTGATTTTCCCTTATCTGAGCCTCAATGGGAACAATATGTCAATGACTCTTGCTTTAAGTTACCAGATGGCACTGCAGCTATTGCACATGCTATTACTGTGTCAAGAATTCCTGTCATGCGAGGGGAGGAAAACGGTAACCAGCGAAAACGGACTACATCTCCCAGGATGCTTAGCGGTTGAGAGGTTATGTAAACAGGAGAACTGTTACATAACTCAAGGAAAACACACCCTTATGTAAACAGGAGAGCTGTTACATAACTCAAGGAAAACACGCCCTATAAAGGGAGGAACCGGGAGGTACAACGCTGTCGGATATTGTGTTTACACCGACGTACCTGCTTCGTGAAGAACAGTGTTCCGGAGTGGTGCTTCAGTAAGGCAAGAACGGAGGTAGGTCGAGTCGTTATTCCCTGGGCCGTGTCTTGCCCCATCGTCACCTGTGAAGGACCCGGAAGCTCTACTGGTCAACCTTTGAGCTTCGCTTTTTGACTCGGCAGAGTCAAGGCGCAGTGGCGCTTTTGCTGGTTAGAGTCGTAACTCCCAGCCCGACCAGAGATACAGGGACTGCCAGCTGTAACGCACACCAGGAGGTGTTTGCCGCGTTACAGACTCGGAAGTCCACAGGATCGATCGAGCGGCTGCTCTCGGTTCAGTCTTCTTGCTTTTGAGTGGGGTATCGGTGACGCATCACCAGGAGGTGACTCCGCGTCCCGGTGCAGTCTGAGGAAGAGGTTGAGCGGCTGCTCCCTTCAGGTAGAGACCCCGGCTGGGTGTTTCCCTGACTCCTCGATTCTCCCCAACACTCTTCGTGCCCCTCACAGCCTACCGATTGGCATTGTCGGCCATTTCATTTCTGCCCTCTGTTGGCATACGCCGGGATCGGCGTATATGCAGAGGACGGTTAGGACCATCTGTGCTGTGGGCTGGTAACGTACTTAGCCTGGAGGATTCCAGTGACTATAACTTTTGTTTATTCTTTGTATTAGTTTTGCCTTCAGTAAAATAACTAACCCTTCACAAGTGGTTGCGTCCTCATTATCGTGTCTGTTAAACGATCCTGAGACGTTCAGGGCGTTACAAAATATCCGACCTTAATAACACTAACTGTCTCCCGGTCGATAACAGACATGGCAACACTTGATGATGTGCTGGCTGCTTTAGCGACCGTGCAAGCTGAAGTGGCTGCCTCTAGGCAAGAAACCGCCGAGGTAAAAGCCAGACTGGATGCTATCCAATTGGACCCGCTCACGCCCAGCACCTCCCTCACGAACCAGACCCCTGCGGTAGTAGTGGAAATGCCGGTAGCCATCCCCTTGGCAACACCAGAGAGGTACAGTGGGGATCCTAACACAGTGCAGGTATTCCTCACACAAGTGGCGCTACATTTATCGTGCAAACCAAAGGCGTTCCCCACAAGCCAGGCTCGTGTGGCTTTCCTTATTTCCTATTTGGCTGGAAACGCGGCACAATGGGCCGTACCTCTGGTGAGCAGG
Source organism: Triturus cristatus (assembly GCF_964204655.1). Classification (NCBI taxonomy): domain Eukaryota; kingdom Metazoa; phylum Chordata; class Amphibia; order Caudata; family Salamandridae; genus Triturus; species Triturus cristatus. The sequence continues at coordinate 1,097,577,209 of NC_140594.1, forward strand.
GACGACCCCATCTTATGCGATTGGGGTGCTTTTCGCGAGGAATTCCTGAAGGTATTCGACAGAAGGGCTGACTCGTACACGGCGGACCGTGAAATGCTTGAGTTGAGACAGGGATCCAACGACCTGGTGCAGTATCTCAACGCGTTCCGAAGGCTGGTTGCGGAAACCAAGTGGCCTGTTGCTAAACAGACGGCGCTCTTCCATCAAGGGCTATGCGATGAGCTCAAGGACGCCGTGGCGCATATTGACCCTCAACCCAAGACATGTGAGGGCCTTATCAACCTGGTATTACGGCTGGAACATAGGCTAAGTGAAAGAAAGGGGGATCATGGGAGAAAAGGAAAATCCTTTCCATCCTATGTAACGGTGGGAAGTCCTGAAACTTCCACCGCATCCAAGGGAGAACCCATGGACATCGGCGCAATACGAGCGAGCCTCACAGCCACGGAGAAAGAGTCACGCCGTAAACAAGGATTGTGCCTATATTGTGGCAAAAGAGGCCACTACGTACGGGAATGCCCTGCCAAACCGAAGACGTCACGTTATCGGGCCAACCGGTCGGTAACAGCCGTGGTGGACATACCGGCGGAAAACTAGAGGACTCCCAGACCAAAGAAGGGGCATCTCGGAGTCACTCATCCATCCCTTCACTTTCCAACTCGGTCTCTAAAGGACAACGACACCTGTTTCTCACGGTGCACGTGGGAGTGCATGACCAGTGGATACCCGTTGTGGCCATGGTGGATTCAGGGGCCACTGGCATGTTTATGGACCACACCGAGGCATGCAGGCTAGGGCTAGTGCTTCTTCCCAAAGCTGTACCCGAAGACGTCTATGCTGTAGACGGAAGGCGATTGGTGACGGGACCCATCGGGCAACACACGGGGGTCCTTCAGATGAGATATGGGAGGAACCATTTGGAACAAATCGATTTTAACATCATCCGAGCGCCCCAATATGGCGTCATATTGGGATTGCCGTGGCTACAGAAACACAACCCTGCTGTGGATTGGCCAACACATCGCATCGAAATGACGTCACAGTATTGCATCTTGCATTGTGGAATAAGAACGGAATCCCTTGACGCAGATGAGAGCGGGAGTCAGACGGTGGCTACAGCGGCAGAAAAAGATGTGGCTCTCCCCCATGCTTATCACAGTTTTGCGGACGTATTTGATGAGGTGAAGGCGGAAGTGCTACCACCACATAGGCAGTTTGACTGCCAGATCGACCTGGTGCCAGGGGCCAGCGTTCCCAGCGGCAGGCTGTATGCCCTGACGGAGCCTGAAAACGTGCATCTCCGGGGGTACCTGGATAAACTCCTCAAGCTAGGATTCATCCGCCCGTCCAAGTCTCCGGCCGCCTCGCCGCTCTTCTTCATTCCGAAGGCTAATGGGGAGCTGAGAGCCTGTGTGGACTTTAGGGCATTGAATGCGATAACCATAAAAAATCGGTACCCCTTGCCTCTCATCAGTGTACTTCTGGAACAGGTCAAGAAAGCTCGTATCTACACCAAGTTGGATTTGAAAGGGGCATATCATCTGGTGCGCATGAGGGACGGAGACGAGTGGAAGACCGCCTTTAAGACCAGGTTCGGCCTTTTTGAGTACCTCGTCATGCCGTTCGGTCTGTGCAACGCCCCGGCAGCCTTTCAGTACTTTTTGAATGAGGTATTCAGAGAGGAGTTGGATATCTACGTGGTCGTATATATCGACGACATCCTCATCTATTCGTCCAGTGTGGAGGAGCACGTACACCACGTCAAAGCTGTGCTCCAAAAGCTGAGGGAAAACCTGCTGTTTTGTAAACTCAGCAAGTGTGACTTCCACGTCACATCCGTGGAATTCCTCGGAGTGATGCTGAGTCCGGAGGGACAGGAGATGGCAGAACGAAAGATCAAGGCGGTGAAAGAATGGCCGGTGCCCCAAAGAGTGAAGGACGTCCAAAGTTTCATTGGCTTCGCCAACTTTTACAGGCGGTTTATAGATGGATTTTCAGGATTGGTGGCCCCAATCACACAGCTACTGAGGAAGTCCAAGGAGTTTGTCTGGTCCCCTGAAGCGAACAAAGCCTTTGAGGCCCTGAAAAGCGCCTTTGGTAAGGCGCCGGTGTTGGCTCACCCCGATCCGGATCTCCCCTACGTGGTGGAAGCGGACGCATCGGATGTGGCGCTGGGGGCTATCTTGTCCCAACGCAACCACGACACAGGGGTGCTTCATCCCGTTGCGTACATGTCCCGCAAACTCAACGACGCCGAACGCAACTACCATATTGCGGAGAAGGAGCTTCTCGCAATCAAGGACGCCTTCACCGAATGGAGGCATTGGTTGATGGGGGCAAGACATGTGGTTTCGGTGTACACGGACCATCGGAACCTACAGTTCATGACGGCCACAAGACACCTTTCTCCCAGGCAGCTGCGGTGGATGATCTTCTTTGCGGGGTTCAACTTCCGCATCACATATCGGCCGGGGACGGAAAACAGGAAGGCGGACGCCCTGTCCCGTCAATCTGCAGTTCGTGAACCATTGCCTGCGACCGAGCGTTCCATCATTTCCCCGAGGATGGTGTTGGGGGTTATCCAACCGGATACTTTCCTGAGGGGAATAAAGAGAGGGATCAGGTCATTCGCATGGCGGAGGTGGCTCCTCAGTCACAGAGAATGGCAGCTGAAGGACGGGATACCCTTGAAGGGCAGGTGCCTATTGATACCCACGCCTAGGCTAAGGAAACAAGCATTCATCTGGTGCCATGACTCTCCATGCGCAGGTCATTTGGGCTTTGAAAAAACGGTGGCTAGCATGGGACGGCATTTCTGGTGGCCGACCATGAGAGTGGATGTCAGGAGGTGGGGACAGGAGTGTCCTACGTGTGCTACCATGAAGGCCGACCATGGCCGAACCCAAGGGCTCTTACATCCACTTCCGACCCCGGATAGACCATGGGATAGCATATCACTGGACTTCGTGGTGGGCCTACCGGTAGACCAGGGGATGACGGCAATACTGGTGGTGGTGGATTACTTGACGAAAATGGGGCACTTCATCCCCTGCAAGAGAGTCCCTACGGCCGGGGAATTGGCGTCACTACTCCTAAAGAATGTGGTACGACTGCATGGATTACCTGGGGTGATCGTGTCGGACCGGGGGTCGCAGTTTACTGCGCAATTCTGGAAGACTTGGTGCACTGCGCTGCATGTTAAGACCGCCCTGTCCACCAGCTACCACCCTCAAACGGACGGCCAAACCGAGCGCCTGAACCAAACGCTCAAACAGTATCTGCGTTGTTTTGTGGACCAGGGCAGGGAAGAATGGGTCGACTTGCTATGGGTTGCAGAGATAGCCTATAACAACGCCACTCACAGCTCCACACAGTCATCTCCGTTCTATAGCAACTATGGCCACCATCCCAGGTTCTTGCCATTTCTACATCCGTTCAGAGAGGACAGGATTCCCGCCACAGCGGACAGGGTGGCACACATAAAAGACACGTTGATGCGCTCAAGGGCTGTCCTAATAGAGGCCAAGAGAAGATACAAGGCTGCGGCAGACAGGAAGAGAAGGCCCGGGCCACTGTACCGCACTGGAGACTACGTCTGGATATCCACAAGAAACATGAGGTTTCGAAAGAACGGTGTGTTCCATCCCAAGTACATGGGCCCCTATCGAATTACCAAGTGTATGGGTCCCGTGAACGTGAAGGTGTGCTTGCCCCAGTCATTGCGGATACACCCTGTCTTTCATGTATCATTGCTCAAACCAGCACCCTCCAAGCCGTCTGGGACACCTAGGCCGGTGTGAGAAGTTGGCCTGGTATATGCTGTTCACTAGTTCTAGTGACCACCTTGTACCATGCCAAGCAACCCTTATGGTGTGGTTGTAAGTCAACCTTTTCGGACCAGCTGCCCTAGTGGTAGCGTAGGCTAAGCAGTCTTTGAGGCTAAACTCGTGATGCGTGTTAAGCCAGCTGTTTTACCAAATATAACCCCCTTTTATACCAATGAAAGGACACCACACAGATATATATTCAAAATATATATGTATTTATTTCTCAAAGTAACCCCTAGTCTCTTTATGAGCACAGGAGCACAAATCGTCAAACAAGATTATCACAGAATACACAGAAGTTGCACTTTATATGGATAGGCCCTGGTGGCCACTCGAACCATATACTAAAATAGTGGTATAAGTACCACGAACAGAAAAGGGAAAAGGCCTAGGGCCTCTAGAATCGCTGGGCCTACAAGGAGCTAACGTCAGTTAGTGACCAGGAGGTCCACGGGTGGCGTGTGCAGAGCAAATAGTCACACGCGTGCTCCCATAGGTTTCAATGGGTGCGTAAAAAGTACAAAGTTACTGCAAAAGGAATCTTCCGGATGACCTAGGAACTTAAGATTTGGAACACAGGCACTAGAGATGTATTACTACACATGGGCACAGGAGTACCAGCTTTACCTCACCCACAGGAAGCGGGTGCATAGGCCTCAAAGTGCGTCGGGTTTCTTCTATCTGTTCCGTTGAGCCTGGGACAAAGATGCTGCAGGCGGTCGGTCGGGAAGAGATGCAGTGGATCCAAGAGTGGATCGGAGATGTTGAAGACCTGTAAGCAGAGGGGACAGTGTTCACAGTCACTAGCCAGTGACCAGCGTGGCACCAGATGGGTACCAGGCGATGTCGGGTGCAAACAGGTGATGAGGGGTAGCTTGTCTCCGCAGCCACGTGGTCCCTGAAGGTCGACGACGTCCAGGAGTCGGCTCACGAGCTGTCCCACGCAGGCTCTCGCTGTCGGCGGTGTCGGCGACTTGATCGAAGCAAACAAGCCTTGGCAAAAGCAATTGTAGGAGGATTCGGAAATCAGCTGTTGGTTCTGACCAGCAAGGTCAGAGGGATTGCTCCTTTGGAGGGGAGCAAGGGCCAGTCTGGAGCAACCAGACCAGCGGTGTTTGTCGTAGATTTCGTCGCCAAGATGGCCACTAGCCAGCGGGCCAGCAACCGGTTAGGCGCGTCGAGTGGCAAAATGCAGAAGGGCCCCACGCAGATCGTGGAGATGCTGGAGGGCTCACCTTTGGTGCAGATGCTGCTCGAGGGTTGGGCTTCTCAGGACCCAAAGCACAACTTGGAGGGAGCCTCGGTTGTTGCACTGGTCAGCTTGTCGTAGTCGTTCCAAGATGGCTGGCTCCACGTGTCTCGGTGCCTCCACGGGTCTCCTCTTTTCAGGGACTGTGGATCGGGCGGTGAGAGGTCTGGAGGTCCAGGTCTTGTCAGTCTCTGGGCTCGGGCTCCGGCGGGAGGCGGCGGCAAAGCAGACGTTGATTCGCTGGATGGTGCTTGCGTTAGCAAGGTGGTCACTCCCTGACCACAGGGGAGATTTTCTTCAGTCTTCTGTGCAGCAGAATGTCGAAGTTCCCGTCTTCTTCTTAGTTTCAAGTTGATTCCAGGATGTCTGAAGTCTTAGGACACAGCTCCTACCTTTATTCGGATTCTAGGGGCCGGACTACCTGCTAGGTCCCTCCCTATGGGTGGGACCAGGAAGGGGGGTGGTTACACCCCCAATCCTTTGTCCAGCTCGCCCCAGGCCCGGGACTGGTGTGCCCCAGGACCGGTTTGAACTGGCATAGGCACCGAGGCTCCTTGTGAGCCACAGGCATGTCTGGTTTCTTTCAAGCCCTACCTGACCAATACACAAAATCCTGTCTGGGGTGGTGCACGCACCTCCCCTGGCAGGAAACCCTTTGTCCACACCTCCCAAGCTGGAAGGACTCCCAGCAGCAGGAGGGCAGACTTGTGTCTGTGGTGGCAGCATCCATTTTGTGGAGCTGAGGCTATGTCTGATTTTACCCGGGTTTCAGGTACTGTACATGTCGTGTCCCTCTAGAAGGGTGGAATGCTAACCCCGTCGCCAGAATTGGCGAGGGGTTAGTATTCCAATTCGTATGACACCTTACTCGACATGTTTTGATAAAGCCCAACCAAAGATAGCATTTAACCGCGAGGTTCATAATGCACTTAAGAGTATATGGTATGACGATATCTGGAAACAGTAGAAGGAAGTTGTTCCGACCACTGCAGACAGGCTCAGCTCATGCCAGAGCACCATCTCACATGGAACCAAGCACTCTGCCTTCAGGATTGTTAAGGCCTGCCATAGGAGTGACTTATAGGTTACCAGGTGTCCCATTTAAGGTTAGGTATAGGTATACTACACCTAAGTAAGAGGTGATTACACCAACTTACCCCAGCTGAGTGATCAGCCAGTTGTGTCAGGTTGTTAGGCCAAGCCTGGGGTGGCATAATACATGCTGCAGCCCCTGGCAGGCCTTGGGTACACCAATGCCCTGGGTACCTAGTGTACACTGGTACAGGGGCTGACAGGGTGATCCACTTCCAATTGGTTATGCACCTAGGGTGCATAGTTTTAATTTAGTAGAGAGAACAGCAGGCTGGGGGTCTGATTGGCAGGCCCACAGCCTCAATATGTCAAAAACCAGTGAAGCAAAAAGCAAAAATTTGGGGTGACCATAGGATAGCAGACCCTACTCTCCTACACAACCCCCCCCCAAACGCTGGGACATTAAACTAGCCTTGACCAGTCTCGTCTTCATGTCCTAAGTGGAAGTACCTGGAGAGACCATCTGCATTCCCATGGTCAGTACCTGGCCGGTGCTCCACTGTAAAGTCCATCCCCTGTAGGGAAATGGACCACCTAAGCAGTTTGGGGTTTTCACCCTTCATCTGATTTAGCCACAAGAGGGGCTTATGGTCGGTCTGAATCTTGAAGTGAGTGCCAAACAAGTATGGCCTCAGCTTCTTCAGGGCCCACACCACAGCAAAGGCCTCCCTCTCAATAGCTGACCAATTCTTCTCTCTGGGGGTCAACCTTCTGCTAATAAAAGCAATGGGTTGGTCTTGACCATCTACATTAAGTTGTGACAGCACAGCTCCCACACCCAACTCAGAAGCATCTGTTTGGACAATAAACTCTTTGGAGTAGTCAGGACTTTTCAGGATAGGTGCAGAGCACATGGCCTCCTTCAGGTCATCAAATGCCTTTTGACAGCTTACTGTCCACTGAACCTTTTTGGGCATCTTCTTGGATGTCAGATCATTAAGAGGAGTCACAATGGACCCATAGTTCTTAACAAACTTCCTGTAATACCCAGTCAAGCCCAAGAAAGCTCGAACTTGAGTCTGGGTGGTTGGAGGGGACCAATCCTTGATGGACTGTATCTTACTCTCCAGTGGTTGAACTTGGCCCCCACCTACAAGGTGGCCCAAATACACAACCTTACTCTGCCCTATCTGGCACTTAGTAGCCTTGATAGTGAGGCCTGCCCTTTGCAGAGCCTCAAGAGCCTTCTTCAGGTGGATCAGGTGATCCTCCCAGGTGGAACTAAAGACAGCAATGTCATCAAGATATGCTGCGCAAAAGTCATCCAACCCAGTAAGGACTTGGTTCACCAGCCTTTGGAAGGTGGCAGGTGCATTCTTCAGACCAAAGGGCATCACCACAAACTGATAATGCCCACCTGGGGTTGAGAATGCTGTTTTGGCCTTAGACTCCTCAGCTAACCTGATTTGCCAATAGCCAGCTGTCAAGTCAAATGTGCTCAAAAACTTTGCAGAAGCTAGTCTGTCTATGAGCTCATCTGCCCTTGGAATAGGGTGTGCATCTGTCCTGGTGACAGCATTGAGTCCTCTGTAGTCCACACAGAACCTCATCTCTCTCTTGCCATCTTTGGTGTGAGGTTTGGGGACCAGAACCACTGGGCTAGCCCAGGGGCTCTCTGAGGGTTCAATGACACCTAATTCCAGCATTTTATGTACCTCAGCCTTTATACAGTCCCTGACGTGGTCAGGTTGTCTGTAAAGTTTGTTCTTTACAGGCAGACTGTCACCAGTGTCCACAACATGGGTACACCAGTCAGTTTGACTAGGTATCAAGGAAAACATATGTGAAAATGATTGTAGAACCTGTCTACATTCAGTCTGCTGATGGGCAGTGAGGTTGCCTCCAAGGGTCACTCCTTCAACTGAGCCATCTTCAGGGTTCTGAGACAACAGGTCTGGGAGAGGGTCACTCTCTTCCTCCTGTCCCTCATCTGTAGCCATGAGCAAGCCCATGTCTGCCCTGTCAACATATGCTTTAAGCCTGTTAACATGGAGTACCCTGTGGGGACTCCTGGGAGTTCCTAGGTCCACCAAGTAGGTGACCTCTCCCTTCTTTTCCAGGATTGTATGGGGTCCAGACCATTTGTCTTGGAGTGCTGCTGGGGCCACTGGCTCCAACACCCATACCTTCTGTCCTGGCTGATACTCAACCAAGACAGCCTTTTGGTCATGCCAAGCTTTCTGTAAGGCCTGGCTTGCCTCAAGGTTTTTAGATGCCTTCTCCATATACTCAGCCATCCTGGAGCGGAGACCAAGTACATAGTCCACTATGTCTAGCTTAGGCTTTTTGAGAGGTAACTCCCATCCTTCCTTCACCAAACACAGTGGGCCTCTCACAGGGTGCCCAAACAACAATTCAAAGGGGCTGTAGCCAACTCCTTTTTGTGGGACCTCTCTGTAAGCAAACAGAAGGCAGGGTAGAAGGATATCCCATCTTCGCCTGAGCTTTTCAGGTAATCCTTTGATCATACCCTTTAGGGTCTTGTTGAATCTCTCAACAAGCCCATTGCATTGTGGGTGATAAGGGGTGGTGAACTTGTAGTTGACACCACATTCCTTCCACATAGCTGTCAAGTATCCTGACATAAAGTTGGTACCTCTGTCAGATACTACCTCCTTAGGAAACCCCACTCTGGAGAATACTCCCAGCAGGGCCCTGGCCACAACAGGAGCTGTAGTGGTCCTAAGGGGAATTGCCTCTGGATACCTGGTGGCATGATCCACTACCACCAGTATAAATCTGTGCCCAGATGCAGTGGGAGGATCCATGGGACCCACTATGTCTATTCCCACTCTTTCAAAGGGAACCCCCACCACAGGTAGTGGTATCAGGGGGGCCTTTGTTGTGCCACCTGATTTGCCACTGGCTTGGCAGGTAACACAGGAGCGACAAAACTCCTTTGTATCTTCATTCATATGAGGCCAGTGAAAGTGAGGGACAAGTCTGTCCCAGGTCTTGTTCTGGCCTAGGTGTCCTGCTAAAGGAATATCATGGGCCAAGGTAAGAAGGAAGCCCCTAAATTGCAGAGGTATAACCAACCTCCTGGTTGCACCAGGCTTGGGGTCTCTAGCCTCTGAATAAAGGAGCCCTTCATCCCAATACACTTTATGGGTACCTTGAGCATTCCCAGCAGCCTCAGCAGCAGCCAGCTGTCTGAGGGGTTCAAGAGAGGGACAGGATAACTGAGCCTGCCTCAAGTCAGCCCTTGAAGGTCCCCCTGTCCCCAGAAACTCAACCTGATCAGGTTCAAGCTCTTCAGGGACAGTTCCTTCAGGGTCCTCTAGATCAGCTTCCTGGGAAGGCTGATCATCACTCTGAGGCAGGGGGGAAGGCACAGCCTTGACCCTCCTGTTCTTCTTCTTGGTAGGTACTTGGTCCATTGTTCCAAGATCCAAGACCTGAGGTTCAGTGAGGCACTTTTTGGCCTGTGACCTGGTCACAGCAAGGACATGTGATGATATACCTAACATCTCTGCATGAGTCCTGTACTCCACTTCTGACCATAGAGAACTCTCTAGGTCATTGCCCAACAAACATTCTACTGGGAGGTCTGCACTAACCACAACCCTTTTGAGGCCAGTTACCCCTCCCCATGAGAAGTTAACAACTGCCACACTATGTGAAGTAGTGGCATTGCTGGCATTGGTCACCAGGTAGTTCTCACCTGGTATGTACTGTCCAGGATCCACAAAGCCTGGTGTCACCATAGTGACACTGGCACATGTGTCCCTGTAGGCTTGAGCCACTTTGTCATTAATTAAAGGAGTCTGTCTGTACTTGCCCAGGTTACTGGGGCTCACAGTCAGGGACAAATCAATGTCCCCATCACAGATCAAGACTGCCTGTGTAAGGGTTCTGTCTAAGTCAGAATCTCCTTCAGTTCCCATAGTGATTCCCACTACACCCTTTGTCTGGGGACCAACACTGCTAACAGTAGTACTGGGAGCAGGTGCCTTAGGGGCAACAGTGTTGGGGGCTCCACCCTTTTTGCAATCACTAGTCCAGTGAGTTGTATTTTTACAATGATTGCACCAGGGTTTCTTCTGACCTTCTTTCTTCTTCTTGGACTGTTGGGACCCACCCTCCTTAGCAGTAGTTTGGGGCCCTGTTGAAGACTTCTGGTCTTTAGGTTTCTGATCTCCACCCTTTTGGTCTGTTTTCTTCTGATCACCCCCTTGGCCCTGGTTCTGGTTCTTTTGCTTAACCCTGGTTCTGACCCATTTGTCTGCCTTCTTTCCCAATTCTTGGGGAGAGGTCAGATCAGAGTCAACCAAGTGTTGATGCAGTTGCTGGTTTTGACAGTTATTTAAAATCTGTTCTCTCATCATCAAATTATACAATCCTGTAAAATCAGATACCTTACTTCCCAGCAACCAACCCTCCAAAGCCTTAGTGGCACATTCAATGTATTCAGACCAGTCCTGAGTCTGTGTCTTTTGGGTGTCTCTGAACATTAACCTGTACTGTTCAGTGGTTAAGCCTAACCCATCTACCAGAACACTCTTCAGGACTCTGTAGTTTCTGACATCCTCTTCTCTAACAGTGAGGAGTCTGTCTCTGCCTCTTCCTTCAAAGGAGAGCCAGAGGATTGCTGCCCACTGGTCTTCAGGAACCTGCTGTACTTTGCAGGCTCTCTCAAGAGCAGTTATCCATTTGTGGATGTCATCCCCACTTTTGTAGGGGGGCACAACCTTAGACAGGTTCCTATTATCAAAGACCCTATCTTTGTCCTTAGGGACAATGCTGCCACCAGTGGGTATAGACCCACTCTCTTTATGCTGTCTAGCCTTGCTAAGTTTCTCTTCCATCAGGGCTACTTCTAGCTCCTGCTTCCTGATCCTCAGCTGGGCCTCTTGCATCTTGGCCTCATGTTCCCTCCTCTGAGGGGTGGTCATCCTTCTCCTGGAGTGACCTTGAGAGCCTCTAGAGCCATGGGAAGCATTGGAGTCACCTGAGCGATTCCTTTGCCTTCCCAGCCCTGTGTTAAGTCCACTGGGGAGATCCAGTGGGTTGAACCCACTGTCAGTCCCCAATAGCCTTGGTTTAGCTGGGCCAAGTATAACACTTGGCACTGGGCTAGTTCTCCCTTCATCCTCACTACTGTCAGTATCCTTTTCACTCTCATCCTCTGTGGTAGGCATCCCATCTAAGGGGTGACTATTGGGAAGGGGTACTTCAGTGGCATCTTTAGAAGGGGGGCCTCCTGTTCCTGTCCCTAAGGGGGCAAACTGGGAAGCTTTCTTGAGTGCTCTCTGATTCTCATCATTCTGTAAGAGCTCTCTGAGCTCAGCAGAGTTTGGGTTCTTGGGCTGTTTAAGGCCTCTAAGAGTTGCCAAATGCCTGAGCTCATTCTGATTAAGGGTAGCAAAGCTGGATGGTGCCCTCTGGGGGTCACTCTCAACAGAGATGGGTACAGTGGACCCCTCTGCCCCGGCCATTGCTCTTAAGTGTGGGTGGATGTGTTGCAATCTACCTACACTTGGGTTTACCTACTAAACCTATCTAGTAGTTGTAGTCAGGGTGTGCTACTCCCTTTGCTCTACAACAACTAAGTTCAGTAGAACTTATGTATATCTAATCTTGTTTTATATGTACCTACAGGTACCTATGTGATCTTTCAATTGGTAACCAAGAGATTACAATGGTAAAACACAGCAAGCTCAAATCCAACCGCTGCTCACCAATGTGAGAAGTTGGCCTGGTATATGCTGTTCACTAGTTCTAGTGACCACCTTGTACCATGCCAAGCAACCCTTATGGTGTGGTTGTAAGTCAACCTTTTCGGACCAGCTGCCCTAGTGGTAGCGTAGGCTAAGCAGTCTTTGAGGCTAAACTCGTGATGCGTGTTAAGCCAGCTGTTTTACCAAATATAACCCCCTTTTATACCAATGAAAGGACACCACACAGATATATATTCAAAATATATATGTATTTATTTCTCAAAGTAACCCCTAGTCTCTTTATGAGCACAGGAGCACAAATCGTCAAACAAGATTATCACAGAATACACAGAAGTTGCACTTTATATGGATAGGCCCTGGTGGCCACTCGAACCATATACTAAAATAGTGGTATAAGTACCACGAACAGAAAAGGGAAAAGGCCTAGGGCCTCTAGAATCGCTGGGCCTACAAGGAGCTAACGTCAGTTAGTGACCAGGAGGTCCACGGGTGGCGTGTGCAGAGCAAATAGTCACACGCGTGCTCCCATAGGTTTCAATGGGTGCGTAAAAAGTACAAAGTTACTGCAAAAGGAATCTTCCGGATGACCTAGGAACTTAAGATTTGGAACACAGGCACTAGAGATGTATTACTACACATGGGCACAGGAGTACCAGCTTTACCTCACCCACAGGAAGCGGGTGCATAGGCCTCAAAGTGCGTCGGGTTTCTTCTATCTGTTCCGTTGAGCCTGGGACAAAGATGCTGCAGGCGGTCGGTCGGGAAGAGATGCAGTGGATCCAAGAGTGGATCGGAGATGTTGAAGACCTGTAAGCAGAGGGGACAGTGTTCACAGTCACTAGCCAGTGACCAGCGTGGCACCAGATGGGTACCAGGCGATGTCGGGTGCAAACAGGTGATGAGGGGTAGCTTGTCTCCGCAGCCACGTGGTCCCTGAAGGTCGACGACGTCCAGGAGTCGGCTCACGAGCTGTCCCACGCAGGCTCTCGCTGTCGGCGGTGTCGGCGACTTGATCGAAGCAAACAAGCCTTGGCAAAAGCAATTGTAGGAGGATTCGGAAATCAGCTGTTGGTTCTGACCAGCAAGGTCAGAGGGATTGCTCCTTTGGAGGGGAGCAAGGGCCAGTCTGGAGCAACCAGACCAGCGGTGTTTGTCGTAGATTTCGTCGCCAAGATGGCCACTAGCCAGCGGGCCAGCAACCGGTTAGGCGCGTCGAGTGGCAAAATGCAGAAGGGCCCCACGCAGATCGTGGAGATGCTGGAGGGCTCACCTTTGGTGCAGATGCTGCTCGAGGGTTGGGCTTCTCAGGACCCAAAGCACAACTTGGAGGGAGCCTCGGTTGTTGCACTGGTCAGCTTGTCGTAGTCGTTCCAAGATGGCTGGCTCCACGTGTCTCGGTGCCTCCACGGGTCTCCTCTTTTCAGGGACTGTGGATCGGGCGGTGAGAGGTCTGGAGGTCCAGGTCTTGTCAGTCTCTGGGCTCGGGCTCCGGCGGGAGGCGGCGGCAAAGCAGACGTTGATTCGCTGGATGGTGCTTGCGTTAGCAAGGTGGTCACTCCCTGACCACAGGGGAGATTTTCTTCAGTCTTCTGTGCAGCAGAATGTCGAAGTTCCCGTCTTCTTCTTAGTTTCAAGTTGATTCCAGGATGTCTGAAGTCTTAGGACACAGCTCCTACCTTTATTCGGATTCTAGGGGCCGGACTACCTGCTAGGTCCCTCCCTATGGGTGGGACCAGGAAGGGGGGTGGTTACACCCCCAATCCTTTGTCCAGCTCGCCCCAGGCCCGGGACTGGTGTGCCCCAGGACCGGTTTGAACTGGCATAGGCACCGAGGCTCCTTGTGAGCCACAGGCATGTCTGGTTTCTTTCAAGCCCTACCTGACCAATACACAAAATCCTGTCTGGGGTGGTGCACGCACCTCCCCTGGCAGGAAACCCTTTGTCCACACCTCCCAAGCTGGAAGGACTCCCAGCAGCAGGAGGGCAGACTTGTGTCTGTGGTGGCAGCATCCATTTTGTGGAGCTGAGGCTATGTCTGATTTTACCCGGGTTTCAGGTACTGTACATGTCGTGTCCCTCTAGAAGGGTGGAATGCTAACCCCGTCGCCAGAATTGGCGAGGGGTTAGTATTCCAATTCGTATGACACCTTACTCGACATGTTTTGATAAAGCCCAACCAAAGATAGCATTTAACCGCGAGGTTCATAATGCACTTAAGAGTATATGGTATGACGATATCTGGAAACAGTAGAAGGAAGTTGTTCCGACCACTGCAGACAGGCTCAGCTCATGCCAGAGCACCATCTCACATGGAACCAAGCACTCTGCCTTCAGGATTGTTAAGGCCTGCCATAGGAGTGACTTATAGGTTACCAGGTGTCCCATTTAAGGTTAGGTATAGGTATACTACACCTAAGTAAGAGGTGATTACACCAACTTACCCCAGCTGAGTGATCAGCCAGTTGTGTCAGGTTGTTAGGCCAAGCCTGGGGTGGCATAATACATGCTGCAGCCCCTGGCAGGCCTTGGGTACACCAATGCCCTGGGTACCTAGTGTACACTGGTACAGGGGCTGACAGGGTGATCCACTTCCAATTGGTTATGCACCTAGGGTGCATAGTTTTAATTTAGTAGAGAGAACAGCAGGCTGGGGGTCTGATTGGCAGGCCCACAGCCTCAATATGTCAAAAACCAGTGAAGCAAAAAGCAAAAATTTGGGGTGACCATAGGATAGCAGACCCTACTCTCCTACAGCCGGTATGCGTGGAGTCGGAGGTGGAGTATGAAGTGTCGGGCATACGGGCGTCCAAATGGCGCAGGGGGAGGCTGTGGTACCTGGTTGCGTGGAAGGGCTATGGCCCGGAGGAGCAATCATGGGAACCGGCTGAAGGGGTTCATGCTCCGCGCTTGGTCTCCTTGTTCCATCGGCGTTTTCCTGCCAGCGCTGGACCCGTGGGGAGCCGCTGAGAGGGAGGATGTACTGTCAAGAATTCCTGTCATGCGAGGGGAGGAAAACGGTAACCAGCGAAAACGGACTACATCTCCCAGGATGCTTAGCGGTTGAGAGGTTATGTAAACAGGAGAACTGTTACATAACTCAAGGAAAACACGCCCTTATGTAAACAGGAGAGCTGTTACATAACTCAAGGAAAACACGCCCTATAAAGGGAGGAACCGGGAGGTACAACGCTGTCGGATATTGTGTTTACACCGACGTACCTGCTTCGTGAAGAGCAGTGTTCCGGAGTGGTGCTCCAGTAAGGCAAGAACGGAGGTAGGTCGAGTCGTTATTCCCTGGGCCGTGTCTTGCCCCATCGTCACCTGTGAAGGACCCGGAAGCTCTACTGGTCAACCTTTGAGCTTCGCTTTTTGACTCGGCAGAGTCAAGGCGCAGTGGCGCTTTTGCTGGTTAGAGTCGTAACTCCCAGCCCGACCAGAGATACAGGGACTGCCAGCTGTAACGCACACCAGGAGGTGTTTGCCGCGTTACAGACTCGGAAGTCCACAGGATCGATCGAGCGGCTGCTCTCGGTTCAGTCTTCTTGCTTTTGAGTGGGGTATCGGTGACGCATCACCAGGAGGTGACTCCGCGTCCCGGTGCAGTCTGAGGAAGAGGTTGAGCGGCTGCTCCCTTCAGGTAGAGACCCCGGCTGGGTGTTTCCCTGACTCCTCGATTCTCCCCAACACTCTTCGTGCCCCTCACAGCCTACCGATTGGCATTGTCGGCCATTTCATTTCTGCCCTCTGTTGGCATACGCCGGGATCGGCGTATATGCAGAGGACGGTTAGGACCATCTGTGCTGTGGGCTGGTAACGTACTTAGCCTGGAGGATTCCAGTGACTATAACTTTTGTTTATTCTTTGTATTAGTTTTGCCTTCATTGAAATAACTAACCCTTCACAAGTGGTTGCGTCCTCATTATCGTGTCTGTTAAACGATCCTGAGACGTTCAGGGCGTTACATACTGCACTGTGTACAGTGGTGAGATGCCACAAGTCCCCTGTTCATAGGCCTGAGCAGCAGAGCTCGTCCTCGTAACACGAGTTCAGTATGCCTCTAGAGTAGCAGGCGCCTTATATGGAGGCTTTTGTCTGCTTTGACACACCCTCAGGTCTTGCCAATAGTAAGATACACCGTCTATTGTAGCAGATCCTGCTAGGTAGGTCCCTGAAGTCACTGTTTGAAGATGTGCTCCTTAATGAAGAGATACAGAGTGAGGCCACAGTAGAGGGAGCAAAGTGACAAGACAGTGCACCTGTTCTCCTTTGCAGCCATGATTGCCCATGGCCCAGCCCCTATTAGTGCTAAGGTTATTTGTTTTTGATTACTTGTGCGAGTTAACTGAAAGTGTGCGTTCCATTCACTAACAGGTCCTTCTGCCCCTGTCACCACAGCAGAGGGATGCGGACACGACATTCGGCCTGGGAAATATGGATGCAAACAGATGTGGACAGTGTTGACGCCCTGAATGCAGAGGCCCCTCGAGAGAATTTGAGCCATTGAAGTACAGCTGTTTGCCGGCACCCCTGTGCCTGGAGTCACCATGTACAATTTGCATAATTAGCTGTGGAATAGTTCACCAAAGGAGAAGTCAGATAAGCCAGGGATGGACTGTGCCAGTTAGGATGTACTTTGCTGTAGTACCAACGGTGTTAGTTTAGGGTCAGGCGAGATTGGTGCACTGTTCTGACATTGAACAGGATAGTTTGAATGTGCTCCCGCTTGGGAGGGGAGTGCATTATCCTGTACGACATGGGATTGATTCATCAAGAGCTAGGATTGAGCATCTCCACCACCGGTGCTCAAGAGCACCAACGTTGATGAACAATAGGAGCCTACCAGTGAGGCTCTGACGGACACTGGGATCATTTGCCCTTACTGCTAGTTTAATTGCCTTCCCTTTTCCCTTGTTTCATAATGTATCCATTTGGTCGGCCCATTGAGGAAGAGGAACAACCATTTGCATCACCGCGATTAGCGCAACAGGGCTGGTCCAAAGGGAGTAAAGTAGTCTTTGGATTGATAGTTGTGATTACATTAATAACAGTACTTGGTCTATCCTGGTTCCTGGAGGAAAAGAATACCATACATTCCTTGGTTGGTACAACGCCCACTACTCCTGAGCACACCCTTGTTACTTTAGCTCCACTCAAAGACGAGCATAGGTTGTCATATACAGATAGTGTATTCATACACATGTTGCGCAAGCTTAGAATGTATCCAATACAAACTAATTGTTGGGTTTGTGGGTCACTTCTTTCCGTTATTCATAGGAGTGACAATTTGTTGTCCTTGCCATTGTCATATATCGGCAGTTGCAAGGGTTGGTTTCGATTGTTTCGATTGATGTATCTTCAATTCCATCTTTCTGTTTTAGATATGACATCTACTGATTCTCGCACTTCAAATGCATATGTACATTAAGCAGATGTCTGTAACAGTGGTTAATACGACAGTTAGTTTTGTATCCAGGGGGCGGTGGAGATTAATGTGGTGAGAGTACATGTAATTTAACGTACAGACTGAATACGACTACTATCCAGCCTCTGATCTCGCCTCCTAATGCTTACTTTGTCTGTGGGTCACAAGCTCATGTTTGACATCCGAGGGGATGGCCTGACAGATGTTACCTCTCTTTTCTTCTTTCCACTATATTTGTTGCCCTGTCTAAGTATCGTACATTTCCTCAGCTACAAAGTAGAAGGATGTTTCTGCCCTGAGCCAAAAGTGTTGTTGACACAAAAGATATGCCCATGTATACACTGTCTCCCAGCTTGTTATGCACATTGTGTCAAGGTTCTCATCCCCAACCAGACAGTCTCAGTCCAGGATTGCTAAAATGATGTAGTTTGATGCAGGTATCTTTTGATACTGACTATGTACCCACCATCTTATAGTGATGTTTCTTACCCTTGCAATATGTTATTTGATTCTATATAGTGCGAGAAAATGGTTTAGCAAAGGCTAAAAGGGGGGTCTGTTGGAAGTTTTCATTTCTCCAAGGTTGAGCTTCGCTGTGCTAATGAATGCTTCATCTTGTTAGTTGTATACCTTTCCCACTAGATAGGCCTGCTCCCACCCTTAGAGCGGCGGGCGCAGGCAGAATGACTTTGGCACTGAGATAGCCTGTACCCGGTCTCGGGATCGAAGTTTATCCTTCTGCACCCCCCTTTGTTCAACTGTTACCAACTGGAAATTTCCAGTCGAGGCATGTCTCTGTTGGTCAAAAGTTGCACATTAAATGTATCACCATGCTTGCACAAAGTCAGTCCCTCTGCAGCAATCCCAGGAGGCTGGTCAGACTGGACTCCGCTCGAGTGTACCCGAATAAAATATACTTGGTTTGTATTCTCTACTGTTTGACCAACTCTTCATTTGTGTAGAAGGCTGAGAAGTGGTCACGAGTGCCAGGTGCCAATGTTGACAACTAACTGCTGGTGCCGAACACCGGAAACCACTGGCTCAAATTAAGCACTGCTTATAGCAGTTTGCTGCCTCTGCTATAGTGTATAAGCTAAGGTTTTATTGTCATGTTTAAAGCGCACATGGGATAACTGTGATGTTTGAATTATTCTCGGCCATTGGGGACTACCCTGGTCCGCGTTCCACTCCGTAGGTTTTGTAGGCCCAGACTGGTATTATATGCTCCCTGGCCCGTGGGCTTCCCACTGCTCCTTCCTTGCTCCTCGTATTCTGCACCAAAGGCCTCTATAACCTGCCGCCTCTGAACACTTCGAGTCTTAGCCGCTGTTCTTTGCCAGGATCCCTGGTACCGATTCAGCTGGGCTCTATTCGGCTGCGACCTGGCCCCTATGTTCAACTTTTCACACGTGATGTATCCGGCTGCCCCACTGGAGATCTGAGCTCTTTTTATCTAGGCCTCTCCAGGCCCTGGCTGATAAATTGTCTGCTGCCGTTGGTCCTCAGACCCGTACTGCCACGTCTCCCCCTCCGTCGCTGCTCCTGGGAGTAAGCACTGGCTATCCTCCACTGCTGTCCCCCCACGCGCTATAGTTTCACTACTGTGGTGCAAGCTGGTGGGTCCACTACCACCTCGCTGCTGTGCTGCTTCTCTGTGCATCCGCATAACCCACGATACTTTTGGGATTCTATATAATTGTTATCCCACAGCTCGGTAAGGTCCACTGTGCCACCGCTTTCTGCCCTCAGATGTCCGCCCCCAGCTCCTCCCTCCATCGGCACCATTTTGTGCCTCTAGGGTCTTGTCGTTGCCGATCTCCTATCCGACTCTTCCTGGTATCTTCCGACCGTGCCCTGGCCGAGACTGTCTCTAGCGAGCCCCATGTCCCCACATGGACTCACCGGGCAGGTAGGGGTGTGCTCCGGCATCAGCACTTCCACCACATCTCCACTGTTGGCAGCTGTTACTGCCGGGCGTCTCCACATCGACGAGCTTCCGTCTCCTAACTGCATCACTGGCTACTCCTCGGTTTCTCTGGACCTGTGTTCGAATCCCGGGTCCTGCGGCACTCTACCGGGGTTGCAGACCCGTCCACACGTGCTCTGGGTCTCACCAACCCTCGTCAGTCTCGCCGATACTACCGGCCGGGCTCCCCGCTACTTTACGCCGAGGCATCTCCTTCCTTCTAGGCCGCACCTTACGGCCTGTGCTGTCTGTGCCTCCATCGCTCGCCACTCTTCCTGCACCGCCTACCTCTGATAGTCCCACACTTAAGGGCCACATTCCGACTCGAGTCGCGGATAGTATTACCGGAATAATTGCGGGCAGAAGCCCGGGGAGATGTGCGACCATCGCTCTCGGTGCCGAAGCCACGCCCCCTCTGTGGTTTATTTTTGGCAAAAGTCCTTCTATCACAAAAGCAGACCTACGTTTGGGCAGAAATGAATGCCGCCTAGGCCATCATGTCATTGGGGCCAACATCACACATACACTTTTTTTTGTGGAAACAATCCAACAATGTGGGCATTTAGCCCTACATGCCTTGCATGGCTGACCCAAGCAGGGAAAATCTGTCCTGGGAGCTACACCTTAAACAGGTCGAACCTTCTGATGTCATGAACCAGAGGCCCGGTGGTGGACTGGATGCAGTCAATGATTGTGCGTCGGTGTAACAATCAATGATTTACACACCTCTAAATGGCCAGAGGAAACACATATTGAGGGGGAGGAGCTGTGCTGATTTGTAATGAGGCTATAACTCCACAAAACCCTAAACTAGGCCCCTGGTTTCTAATGGCAGTTCCTGTCAAAGTGACATATCATATTCTTTTTTGCATCCACGTGCCTTAGTTGGCTCCATCATCGGAAGGTCCATCAACCACAGGTCCGTGTGGTCATTATGATGGTCCCTGTATCCTGTTGAAGGCAGGTCGATCATCACTAGATATCTCTGTCTGGGACCACAAGATGGGATATGGTGCTCCCTGGCAATACAATAGCTCAATGGCCCCCCATGCTGGGAGAAAACTCCTGCAAGCCGCAAACATTGATTTTTTTATCATTGAGATTGTTCGATCAAGGCTTGTCTCGATCACAAATGCAAACCACCAGGCCTCTTCTATTTGCCCTTTTTTGTTAACGTTTTGTGCACCACCTCTTGCATCTGCAGTATTGAGGACAGAAGAGGTAAAAGAACACACTTCTTTTCTTTAACATTCTCGCCGGACAATACTTCGCACACTATTCATCTTATTAGGTCCTTTGTTTTTCAGTCCCCTTCATCCATCATATATACAGATACTGTACTGCTCCTTCATTAAAGTTCTAGCAGCATCCTCCCAGTTTTGATGATTGTCTATGACCCATTCACCGCTTCACCAGCCACAATGGCCTTACATTGCAAATGCACATTGGAACTCTCCCATCTTCCCTGTGAATAATGATGATTTAAGAACATACATCAATTTTTTTCAATAGGCCAGCATTTGTTTCTGGCTAATGCCTACATTCCCACTTAGTAGGGCTACTGCAATGGGCAGTATTTCAGTACTTAATTTCTAAAAAAACAAGTGCAAGTGCCCTAATCAGGAGGTCTCTGCAGCCAGCACCACTCAATGCCCCTGCTGGTGCTACCAATGACTGTACAAAACCAACTACTAACCATCACACCCTATATGTGTAACAATTCAGTGTGTTCCAGACCCCCAAAACTATAAGAATAGCATGGGCGGCAGGTATTAGTAATTTTTAACATGTACTGAATTAGTAAACAACTGTTGTCGTGTTCACATTAAATCAGACAAACAGTGCCACCATGTGGCAGACTGTCATAAGTGCAGGTGCTGACAAATACGTGCCTGTGCCGAACACCGGAAACCACCGTCTCAAATTAAGCTCTGCAATACTTATGTCTTCCGTGTTCCTCTCTCTGCGAGCCACAACGTGATCAAGATTTATCAGTCAGACTGGTCTGCGGACTTCACATATTACATCCTATCTTTGAAGTCCATAGGAAACTTTATTAGGTTTGCATATCACACCATTGGCTTCCCAAATCACAGCCAATGTCTTTAAAGGTATTGTGTATGATCTGGTGCTTTTTCTATTTATGAGGATCATCTTTTCCATTCAAGAAATGTTCTCATTATCAGTGTGTTCGTCAGGGTCTGTCAGAATGTAAGCTTCTTATCCCTATCCCTTCTTAAAGCATCCTCACATTGGGGGGTCGTAATCTGAAAGGGTTCCTTTCCTTTTGATATCTTCATCCTGCTGTAGTGGTCTTGCATTACTGTTGATAATATTGCCATCAAGACCACGAGCAAATGTTTGCTTTGCTACTAATCTTATCGCGCAGAGGCTCAGCTACAATTGGCCACCAGGGCACCTGTACTGGTACATATGAAGGGATTTAAGCCCAGATTGATCAATATTTGATGCAGTGCAACACAGCAAGACAACTTGCTGTGCTAGGCCACGTCAAAGAGAGCAGGAATGTGCCATATTTGCTAATATATAGAGCATTGCTGATCTGCTTCTGGTGTGCTACCCAGCACCAATTCAGGCAGCCTTGCGCCATGGTGCAAGGGTGCCTGCGTTAAAGGCAGGATTGTTTTTGCTCAGGAAGAAACACCTTTCTGCACAAAAACAATCCTTAGAGGCCTCTTTCTCTTTCTAAGTGTGCTGCAAAGTGCAGCACACTTAGAAAAGGCACAAATAAGGAGAAATATAGATATTTCTCCTCATTGCACCTCTATGGGAGGGTGTAAAATGTTGATGCATTCCCAGGTTTACTTATCTCTGTAATTCTTGGAATGCGCCAACATACATGGGTGTATATGTGAGAAAACCCACTCTCCACCCATTTAACGCATTTTCAGTGCAGAGTGTAATGCAAGGCAGCAACTTGCATTGCCTAGTGTTACTACAGATTCAACAAGCCACGCAGGGCCATGCAACGTGGCTTTGGTGGCTTGGTAAATCTGACTCAAGGATTGCATTGCCATTGTGTCACCTTGCATGATGCACGGGGAAAGCAGTCCTTTGATAAATCTGGCCCTCGGTGTCCAGGTCCAGAACACCTTCAGTTTCGGCTTTATGTACTGCTCTATGCTCTCTGATCTACTCTATGTGTGTCATGGCATGTGCCTCACTACACTCTCTATTACATGTTCCACTCAGAGTGCCCTCTGCCATGCTAGTCACAAAAGTTGTGAAAGACCTATTGTGGGCTTAACAAGAACTTACAGTAAGTTTAGAGCTTCCCCCTTGCTTGCAATTGGTTGACTTTATTGTCAGTCTTATTTGCTTGCTTCTTATAGGATGACTTTCCTGGCCCCATCTTGTCCATCTGGTGTTTACCCAATCCCCAGAGCACTGCCTGCTTACCATCCTTTTGATTGTTTGACTTTTATTGTTCCACTGCTCAATTTAAGGGAACTACTTTTTTCATTTTGGTTCAGCACTCAATGAGAGGTGATATGCTGCTCAGCTCTATCTCTTGCGCTCTCTCTCTCTCACACACACTCTCTCTCATTTCCTCCCTGCCAAATACCCACCCCTCATGCTTCATGTTGCTCTCTTCCAATAATGTATAATGATGCTAGATACGCATTTTTAAAATTGACTTGAAAATATTGATGGATGATCACATTAAAGAAGAGGTTACCTGGTAATATTTGCCAGTCAGTTTTGGTCCTAAATGTTCAGGACTCCCACAATCATGTTTATTTTTCTTAACTAAATAAATGTCCTGCAGAGGAGGGCGGTCTCTGCCCAGGTGTGCAAAGACTTACCTGCTACCCCATACATTTCGAAATAGCCCAGCTCCACTCTGTGCAACCTTCAATCAATTAAACAGCATTTGTAAAGCACAAGACTGTCAACCCTAGGGGTATCTGGGTGCGGTGTCTCCATCGAAGAGCCAGGTTTGAGTCTCTTTCTGAAGTCTGACCAGCGAGGAGGATGTACAGAGCTGGAGGGGAAGGTTGTCCAGTTCTTTGCAGTGATGTAGGAGAAGGAGCGGCCACTGCTGTGGCTACGACTGATGCAGGGATGTGTGCCAGCGCGAGTGAAGAGCATTTCCCAGCTGATGGCAAATCTTTAATTAACACAAAAAGAGTCCACGGGTCCAGAGTAGGAGTCTGAAGTGCAAGTGGATTACATCAACATGTACTTAAGGGGGATCCCTTTTAAGGACAAATCCCCTCACACACCAGAGATGTCATGCTTCATTATAGGTGTGCCTCCTCGTGTACAGAACCTGGTCTCTACGCGGGCTACAACCCCCTCACTGCGAGGGAGGAGCACAGGGATGTTTTATGTTGGGAGGAAGAGTTAAGTCTAATACCCTATGTGAGCATGGTGTGCTCAGTGTGAGGTGCAGTGCTAAGGTGAAAGTGATTAAACTTGGTTACAAGGTTAGCTATGTGGCAAACTTTAATCAGCTACCTTGTGACAGGATTAAACACAATTAGCTAGTAATACAGCTGCCGTCATTAGAGACATCTGTACTAGTGTATGATCAACATGTTTCGGTCTTAGGACCAGTCATAGTATCATGGCCTTCATCAGGATCAACATACAGCTACTGCAACAAGTGAATCGCATGTACAAAAAAAGTGTGAAAAGTAACTATGGTGTTATATGCTGAACCAGTGGTCCTGTAGTTCAGTAGGTTTACCATAGAAACCCACAGAGGTTAAAGAATTAGTCGCATCTGTCCTGGCCTATTAGTTGAAGGGTACAAATGCCGATCCAACCGCTCAATGTAGCGTGGAGTCTGCGTTTGTATGTCCTCATGACAGGGCAAATCTTTAAGACCATGTGGGGATGTCAGGCCCCTTGCTGGACTTTACAGAGTCTTGAGTGGCCCCACGCAATCAACTTGCATTATTCAACACAGCCCATTAGCCTATATCACGTGGCCCCACGCATACAATGTAAGCCATGTTTTCTGTATTGGGGATGCTTGGCCTTCTGCTACGCCTCTAGTGCTACAGATATAATAGAAGGACTATTCTATGAAACAGACAACAGTCCTTCTATTAGGTTTTGGGTTATAGAAATACTAAGTATTCTGTCTGAAACACAGAAAAGGGACCTTCGATAAAGGTGGCTCAGCCACGTGAGGGGTGTCGGTGAGAGGGAGGGCAGAACAGGGGTGGATTGGAGACTCCGTACTGCCTCGCAGGGATGGCCTTTCCTCTCAGTGAACTTGGGCCACTAAACTTTTAAAGAGCATGGCAGGTCTCCAAACCACCAAAAAACTCTTGAAAATATGGGTCACTCAGAACTCAGATGAAGAATATCTCCTGGCCTTGCTACTCCCTAAACCTCCTACCCCCACCTCTCCTATAAGCTCTCACCACCTTCTCTTTCCTGGGAACTGGAACTCTAAACATAAATAGAGGTGGGTGAGCCCGCAAATTAACAAAGAGAGCCGAGCCAAGGGTTTGGCTCAGATCTTAAAGTCTGTGCACGAGCGGAGCTCTGAAACTTTTCTTATGTAAATCATACAAGAAGCACACATAAAATATGATAAAGAATCTCCAAAATTAAGAAAATTATGTGATAATGAAGAAAAACAGTTTTGGTGAAAGTAAATATTTGCAGAAGATCACACAGTTTAAGAGGGGGAAGCTGCGATTTAGCCAGACTTTCTGGTTAGACCTTGTGCAAATCAGACACTACATGAGTATTTATTTGTAATTCTACACGTTAAGGCTTAGTTTGGCCTCTTTGTTCATTTTTTTGTAGTTTATATATAGCACAAACTCGACTGAAGCACCAGTCACATTACAAAAGGTCACCGTTTAAATTTCGTAGGCAGGGGAGATGAAGGGCCTCATCTACAAGAAAATGAAACCGACTGGCGCCACAAGCCATTTAGCTGCACCAAGCTGCATTATTTTCTAAGCACAGAGATGCGTCGTATTAACAACAATATGACGCATCCCTGTGCTTTCTCCTGCACTGGTGCACAATTGGCTGCCATGCGCCAATGCAGGCACCCTTGTATCATTTTGCAGGGATGCCTGCACTGGGGGAGGATCTTCCTGCACAAAACAATAATTAATGGCATTTTCCTCTATGTGTGATGCAGAATGAAGCATGCATAGAAAAAGGAAAACACAAGGAGAAATAAAAGTATTTCTCCTTATTGTGCCATTCCTATCCCACTTCTGGGGAGGCCTAGGGTTTTGACGCATTCGCAGTTTTACAAAATGTTGTAAATATGAGAATGCGTCAAGTTTCATGGATGTTACAAGGGAACACCCACAGCAACACCCATGGATCGCCTCTTTCACTCAGAGTAATGCGTGAAAGGGCCCATATTTACAAGGCCATGAAAAGTCACGCAGGGTGACTTTATGTGGCCTTATAAATATGGGCAAGCCCATTTTGCCGCTGGTGTGTCAAAAAAAAGTGATGCACCGGCGGCTTAAAATAAGCCTCGAAGTGATTTGATCAGAAACACAAGAGCCAACGCCAAGAATCAAACATGGTTTCCAAGTACCAAATGCTACAGGTACGGTCTAAAGGGCACATCAAAGGGAGAGGGAGGTAGGCAGGTGGAAGTCACATTATAGCTCGGCTCGTTATGGGCTGGAGGTTCCAACAGGACCTGGAGCTGACCCAGAGCCAGGCTTCATGCTCGAGCATGGCTTTCAGTGGCTCTCCCACCTCTAAATATGAACATAAGTGCATGGCTTATTTCACTGGTGCGCAGCAGCGAACCCTGTGCTACCCTTCAAATAGAACCAGACACCTGCCCCTCTGCCCTCTCCAGAGGGTACTTGACCCCGGAAGGCCCCGGTTCCTGCGCTGGCGCGAGGAGTTTGAAGCAACGAGCGAGCGGGTCGGGCTGTGTCAGGAATATAATTAGATGCAGGCGGCTCTAGAATTAATCCATTTTTAAAGGACTTCAGCAGATGAAGGGATGGCTCCGTGGCGCTCTCGCTCAATTATTCCCCAATACGATACTCAAGTTCAGGGGCAGAAGCATTTCTGTTTCATCATCGTAATGATTTCTCTGCATATATCCGAGTGCCGCGGCTGGAGGTGGGACAAGCCAGAGTAGTCTTAATGAGATGAGGGCCAGTGCGGCAACAGGGGAGATAGGGGATGCCAACTACTGAGGAAAGGAGAGCTGGTTGCACCTCATCTTTTGGGCCTCTGCAAAATCTATATATTTTTGTAACATAAAAGTGTTTATATATATATATATATATATATATACATATATATAGATATATACAAAAAATAATTTACAAAACAAGATACTCATTAAAAATCAAAGGTTAAAGTGACGTTATAGTTAAGGAAAATTTCTGTGACAATGTAAGGTTTTAATCTCAATAAATCACTGAAATTTAAAAGTTTTAGTAATCTCCAATCTCTAACTCATGCCCTAAAGTAATCACACCCCCACAATACTCAGTTTCTTCATCAATGACATTATTTAAAATGTTGCATTAATATTATCAATGATGTTATAGAACATGTCATGAGTGATACAATATGTGGGTTAGTTAGCTGTGTATAGCGAGTGTGTGAGTTATAGTTACTAGAGATAACTATAACTGGTGAATTTAAGTGGGTGTTTTCGTTACGTTACATTGTCACTGAAACTTTTACCTAACTATAACGTCGCCTTAACCTTTGTTTTTTCCAGTTAATTTCTAGAGGTTTTTTTAACATGAAGTAATATTTTATTATCATACGTAGAGGGTTGGCCAGGGCACCAACCAAACAGTACATTGGGATCTATGGGTGAAGCCACAGGGCCCCAGCGGCCCCACTGGCTCCCCACATGCACCCATCTTGGGTGCCTCTGGAGCTGATAATGCTCCCACTCAGTGTGAACAGCTGTTTGTTCTTGCTCCCACCAAGAACTCTTGCAGACAGAGAAAAAAAGTCTGCTCCCGCTGGCAGGAACATTTTAAAGCTCCAGCCGGGTGGAGGCAGACTTGCCCTCCCTGCCCGCACTCCTGTGAGTGGGAAATGACCGTGTCCCAGGCATGGGTTCCCTGGGAAACAATGTTTGAGCGGGTCCTGGGCAATGGGATCCCCAGGACCTTTTAATACTGGGGAGGGGTGGGCCTTAATCCCCAGTGCTTAATTTATAAAAAACACAAGTGCCAGGGCTCTCGTCAGAAGGCCACTGCAGCTTTCACCACACATTGCGCCTCTCTGTGCTGCCAATGATAGTAACAACACAGCTACTATTACGCTTTTACAAATATGGCAATTCGGACTATTCCAAGTCCCCAAAGCTATAAGAATGACTTAAGCGGCAGGTAACAGTAATGTTTAATGTATACTGAATAAATGATTGCCTGTTGTTGTGGTCATCGCAGACAGTGCCACCTTTTGGCACACTGCCCCAAGCGCCGGTGTTGACAATTAAGTGCTGGTGCTGAGCACCAGAAACCACTGACTCAAATTAAGCACTGTCACGCCCCCTCCTCTATAGTTAGATGTCAGCCCCAAGGGTACCGGGAGCCCACTATTTTTGATCCCTAATTTCCCAAGAACTACTGAACAGATTTACACCAAATAACAAAAACGCACTTTCTCGACTAACATTGTGTTTTCTGCCAAATTTTGTGTAATTCTATTCAATAGCTTTTGTTGTAGTGCTGCCTAAAAAGTCTATGAAAAATGCATGGAGACTTTTGTTTTTGGAAAACCCCTCTTGTTTTGGCCCCACTTGACTGATCACCACAAAACTTTCCAGAAAGGTGCTGATGAGATTGAAAATGTTTTTGAAAATTTAGGAAAGATTTGTGAATGGTGCAAGATGTATATGTATGTGTATATATATAAATACTCACTGATCTGTTGGTGGATATGGAAATTGAATAAAATAAGGACTACTTACAACTCACTGGATCTTGGCTGTGCTGCTTTCTTCAAAGCCCTCGGATGGTGCGGGGTTTGTTTTGGAGAGTTTTGGAATATCTATCTATATATATCTATCTATATATATCTAGCTATCTATATATATGTATAGATATGTATATATCTATATCTATATCTATCTATCTATCTATCTATCTATCTATCTATCTATCTATCTATCTATCTATCTATCTATCTATCTATCTATCTCTCTCTCTCTCTCTCTCGCTCTCTCTCTATATATATATCTATATATATATATATATATATATATATATATATATATATATATATATATATATATATATATATATATAAATAATTATATACATATATACAGAGTTGCAGTACCAACTCTGTAGTTAAAGCTAGGGTTACCAGAGATAGAAATTTCCTCAGATTTTTCACCATTAATAACTTTGCCGAGTTATTAAGCACCCGTTTGACGAACCTCACCAAAACCTTGCAGACCTAATCCCTATGGCAGAGCATGCAAAGTTTTGTGGTGATTTGTCAAGGGACGGCAAAGAAAAAAGGGGGTACAAAATGTATTTTGGCACCAATGCATTCTACACATACTTAGACTCAAGCAGAGCACGTAAACAGCTGGAAAGATTTGAGTGAAAATTGCCAGGAATATAGATTATGATGTATAGATGATCCTTTTGGATGCTACAGGTAGGTAGGTAGGGTAAGTATTTCTTAACTTGTAAGCTATTTTAATTTAGTGATATCTGTTGTTGTAATTTTGTTGTATTTCTCAAAAGTACTGCGGTACCTAGTGATGACATGTCATTATGTGATTGGTTAATGACTACCTTTACAAAAATTAAAGGCACACATGTTATTTGTAAGCCTACTTTCTCTGTGTTCTGGGTTAGGGGCTTAGATATAGGTAAGATTTAGGTTTTATAATTATCACCTCACGATTACCACTTAATTAAAGCAGTAATAGGTAGGGAAAAATTAAATATAGTAATGTATTTTTTTAAATGTCACGGTGTACTGTGGGACTACCAAGGAGGTACCACAGTACTTTAAAACATGTAAACAAATATATATGGAAAACAAGAACAAAACATTAAAATACACCATATTTCTCAAATATACTGTACTGCAGTGTATTTTTTATTTTTTACATATTTCATTATTTATTCAAAAGTGTGCACAGTACTGTGAAATTACCCAAAGCTTACAGCACAACTTAAAAACAATTACAAAGAAAAGGTACATTTATATATTACTTCCCAGGTACTAGCGCAGTATTCTGTAACCCTTTTAAAAAAATAAATAGAGAAAAATATAAATCATTTAAAAATGGCCTCGCATGGGCAGCGCAATACTTAAGTCACATTTACAAAGCAACACAAGGCCACCATGCTTGGCACTGTATTGCTTGGAAAATCTGGAGACACAACACAAATCCCTGTCTGCGTTAATCTGCACATCATATTGTACATTTCTGACAATTTTAATTTACATCCATATACCATTCTACTCTATGCCAGTCCCCTCTATGCCACTTCACGACATGCAACTCTAGTTTACGGCACTCCACTGAATGCCGCTACACTGTACGCTATGTTAATCTATGCTATTGTACTCTACACCACTCCATTGTATGCCACTCTACGCTACGCTATTCAACTGTATGCCACTCCACTCGATGCAACTCCTCTCCACTCTAGTATTTCATTGTATGGCACTCTGTGTAAACTACTTCATGGTATGCTACTCCACTGTATGCCACTCAACTCTACACCACTCGCCTTTATTCCATTCCACTCTACCCCACTCCGCACCAAGCCACTCCATTGTATGCTACTCTATTGTAGCATACTCAATTCTCCTCACACTCCACTCTACAACACTCCACTGTATGCCACTATACTTATGCCACTCCACTCTATGCTGTTCCACAGAATTCAAATATATTGTGCGCCTCTCCACTGTAGTCTATTCCACTCTAACCCAATCCACTGTATCACACTCCACTGTACTGCACTTCACTGTACAATATTCCAATGTATGCCGCTCCACTCCATGCTACTACACTCGATGCCACTCCCCTGTATGACACTCCACTCTACACCACTTTACTGTACGCTATTCGAGTGTATGCCACTCCAGTGTACATTACTCCACTGTACACCACTCCGCTCTACGCCACTAAACTGTACACTGATACACTATACACCAATCGCCTCTATGCTATTCCACTCTATGCAACTCCACTCTACGTCAATCCACTCTATGCTATTGCACTCTACCCCTCTACACTGTATGCTACTCCAGTATATACGCCACTCCACTGTACACCACTCCACTGTACACTACTCCACTCTATGCTAATCTACACCACTCCGCTGAAGGACACTCCACTATACGCTATCCCACTGTTTGCCAGTCCATTCTATGCCACTCTATTCAACGCTATTTGACTGTATGTCACTCCACTGTACATTATACTCCACTCTATGATACTCTACTCTACACTACTCTACTGTAGGGCTCTCCACTATACGCTATACCACTGAATGCCAGTCCACTCCATGCTATTCTACTGTATGTCACTCCACTCTATGCTACCCCACTCTATGACGCTCCACTATACGCCACTGCATTGGCACTTAACTGTATACTACTCCACTCTACGTCACTCCACTCTACAATATTCCACTATGATCCACTCCACTCTACGCCACTCCACTGTACCCTACTCCACTGTATGCCGCTCCACTATTCCCCACCCCACAATATGCTATTGCACTGTATGCAACTGTCCTCTACGCCACTCCACTAAATGCTATTGCTCTCTACTACACTCCTCTGTACAGCTGTCCATTCTATGCCACTGCAATATACGCCACTCCACTCTATGCTATTGCACTCTACGATATTCCATTATATGCCACTCCACTGTATGCTACTCCAATTTATCCAACTCCACATTAGGTCACTCCACTCTACAGCACTCCACGCAACACAGTTCCACTGTACACTCCTTCAACCTACGCTGCTCCACTCTACACCACTCCACTGTACACTACTCCACTCTACGCCACTCTACATGATTTCACTTTACCCCACTCTACTGTACGCCACTCCAGTGTGTGCCACTTACTGTATGATCCTCCACAGTATACTACTCCACTCTATTCTATTCCACTCTATGGCACTGCACTGTACGCCACTCCAATCAATGCTTTTCCACTGTATGCCACGCCACTCTATGCTATTCCACTGTATGTCACTCCACTGTAAGCTACTCCACTGTACCCCACCCCACTGTTTGCTATTACACTCTACCCCACTCCACTGTGTGCCAGCAGTTGCTGCTCCTCCACTAAGCCAAAGGAGCATCACCCCACTGCCCTCTGAGCAGTGCAAAGGAAAAATAAAACTATACCAACAGAACATCATCATTTTAATTTTAGTATGGAGCTTGCAGCCAGGTTAGGGTGGGGCAGGGCTCACGTGACGTGACATCTGAGGAGGAGTGGTTGGTGCACCATAAGTGCGCATGTCGGTTTGCCCGCCCTTCTTGGGCCGTCCAAACCATCATGCATTCTTAGCATGTTCTCCACTGGGCTGTATTGCACAGCCTGGGTGGAGAACATGAATAGGCTCCAACTCCCTGTCTGAGTGCCGAACCACGGCACTCAGACCAATCACGATGAAGCTGTCATGCTGGTGACAGTAGCGTTGTGATTGGCTAGGGAGCCTGTGCGCCTGGGTGCTGCTGGAAGCCAGGAAAACTTCAAGGATGGAGGAGAGGCAGCAGCTGGTTAACCGGTGACCAGCAGGTAAGTCTTCCTCTTCTTTTTTTCTATTTTTCTTACCCTCCTCCACTCCACCCCTTCCCTACCAGCCCCCATTATTCGCCAGTACAGTTTATGATACTCCACTGTATGCTACTCCACTGCACCCAGGGCCTGTACATGAAATGCTACTAGAGGGCCTGCCGTAATGATTGTGCCATCCACTTAAGAAGCCCTCTAAACATGTCTCAGGCCTGCCATTGCAGAAGCCACTGTGTGCTGTTTTAAACTGCCATTTTGACCATGCAAAATAAACCTTTTAATACATATATGTCACCCCCAGGGTAGGCCCTGGACAGTTCAGATGACAGGGTGCTATATATTTAAAAAGTAGGACATATACTTTTAAGTTTTACATGTCCTGGTAGTGAAAAACTCTTACATTTGTTTTGCCCTACTGTAAGGCCTATCTCTCACATAGGATAACATTGGAGTTGTCTTATTACATTTTATAAGTGTAATTTCCAAATGGGAAGCAATCACTCATTCATGTTTGGTGTCTCTAGAAACACAATTTAATCTCCTAACGCATGGCGAAGTTGAATTTTGATTTGCATTCTGGAAATGCCAATTATAGAAACTTGCCTTAGCCATTTGGTGGCTGCAGTCTGTCTCTGGTCACATGACTGGGTGTATTTGACAGTTGGGCGTGTGTACTCCTCCTACACAGCCACAGTCAAATATAGCTTAGGTGTGACTGGATGGGCCATCACTGCCACACTCCCCCCTCAATAGGCTGTGTCCTGTCTCCACACAAGGGGCCTAACGTCCCTGCATTGTCACTCCAGCCAGCATGAAGCCAGGGCAGGGTAGGCAGGGAATGCCTTGCTCTTCAAAGCCACTGTCTAGAAGCTTCTCCCACTTTCTAGAACCAGTGCACCAGGGTACAAAAGATGGACCTCAGACACCACCACTTTAGTACACTTCGGGACCTGTGGATACTCTGCCAGGAAGCCGGACTGCTGTGCTGCTGAAGGACTACCACTCTGCTAGACTGCACTCTGCTGGACTCTTGCTTTGTTGCGCTAACCTGCTGACCTCTTGCATGGATGTATGACGTTACAACGCATGCTGTTACAACGCATGCTGTTACAACGAAAGTTTTACAACGTGAGTGCATTGACAACGCAGGACATTACAACACAAGTCTTTACATCGACTTGCACTAGATGGCGTGCTAACATTAAAAAAGTGTAATTTACTATTCCAACTCCAGTCCACGTAACAGTAGGGAAGGTGATGGGATAGTAAACTACACTATTTTTAATGTTAGCATGCCATCTAGTGCAAGTCGATGTAAAGACTTGCGTTGTAATGTCCTGCATTGTCAATGCACTCGCGTTGTAACAGTTTTGTTGTAATGGTAGTGCGTTGTAAAAGTTGCGTTGTAAAGGTTGTTCCCCCTCTTGCATGGGTGAGAAGGACTGGACCTGCATCTTTTGAAACCAAAGTCCAGCATAAAACAAACGGCTAGTTGGCTGGTCTCCTGATTTGAAGACTGAGGGATATAACAGGCTTCTAACAACATTTCATCTGAACCTAGACTCTGCCATCCGTGAGTCGTACCTGCCAAGTGTTTGCACTCTATTCCTGGACCCTTGGAAGTGGGGCTAATGTGTCTTACTAGCCTCTGTGGATCCAGCGGAACCAACGCATCTCCTCTGCTGGGGCGTGCAACCCTGAGCAGAACTGACACATATCCGTTGCGGCATGGGTTGGACCCGTCACATAGACCCGCATCACTGATGCAGCCCACATAGCCTTTAGAACTGCCGCTGCGTGAGGCATTCTCAGCACAGGTCCTTGCATCTCTCATCAATGGTAGCCTCGATGATTATGCCGAACTCCGCATCACAGCCTCGCAGCTCCTCGGAACCAGAGCATATGGGAAAATCACAGACTCCGGACTTCACATCGCAAGTCCTCGTTGATGGGATCCTCGATGTCAACGCAACAGGAACTCACATCACAGCCTCACCAAATCTCGGAATCAACGCATCGCTTCAGCTGCACGGCATATCTTTGACGCGGATTTAAGCACCGCAACCGGGATTTAAGGTACTTTGTTCAACGAGCCCAACTGGGTACCTGTAGCTGGCCCGGGCCTGCTCCCCACTGCAGTCGGCCTGAGCTTGTGACTTTTTCCTGGTCCGGCGTGACCAGATATCCACAATTGGCACTTTATGCCTCTTGGTACTATGTTCCCCCAAAGATTAGGAAATTCAATACCTCTGGTTCTACTAATTGGATTTTTGTAGTTTTGCTCTTGTTTTATTTATTAAACTCTATTGTTCTAAAACTGTTGTGGGCTCCTTTTGTGGTGTGTTTTCACTGTGTTACTGTTTGAAGTGCTGCACAATTACTTTACACATTGCCTCTAAGTTAAGCCAGACTGCTCTGTGACAAATTACGAGGGGATTGAGCACAGGTTAATTTGGAGTTTGCTTGGTCCTTATCCTGACAAGGATTGTGGTTGCTGCTTGACCAGGGCTCACACTCCAGTCAATCAACAACCCAATTTCTTCAGTCTACCCATTGCCTAAAGAGGCTTTTCATGGCAGCAGAAATGTTTCACTCTGTCGCGAAGAGCTGCTGAAACTACCACATTTAAAACAAAAATGAGTTTCTCACATTGCAATTTGTGCAGGATTTTTTCAATGTGTGAAATTGCAAGTGTTGTGACTTTGCAACTTTGCACAGAACCTATTGCAAATGTTAGAATTTGTCCATGTTTGGCAATGGTGCATGAGAATAGTTCATGAAAATGACATGCTGATGTTTGTGGACCAAATTTGTACTCACTAAACTCAAAATGATGATATTTCAGAACACGAAGAGTGGTCATTTTCTGAAATGGTCAATCTTTTATCTCAAGGAAATGAGCTCATTTATCCAAAATGAAAACGCTGTATTTTATGGGAACATAAATCGTTTCATTTCATATATTTCAACTTGATATTAATTTGGGAGATTTATTGGGCACTTTAAGTCCCATTTCGGTTAGTGCAGAGAGCTAAAAGAAATAAATAGAAATAAAATACAGTCTGAGCATGAGGAGGGTGATTATCATGGTCCGATATTCTTCAATGGCAACTCCTGTACATAGTGAGAAAGTTTGACAAGTTTTAATATGAGTCTGATGCTAGCATGATTGTTAGAATCCGGGTTCTCTGGTTGGCACAGGTAGGTACTTGTGACAAGCAGGGAACCTTTCCTCTAGTCAGGGTAAGGGGTTACACTCCTAAAACAACCCCTGCTCAACTTCTAGGTAGCTTGGCGCGAGCAGACAAGGCTTTTCACAGAGTGTTATAGGTTAAGCATTTGTGAACACATACAGTAACCAAGTGACAACACTACACATGGACACCACACAGGTTTTATGTTAAAAATAAGGATTCTTTATATAGAGTTACCACAAGACCATTAAACGACAAAAAAGCGCAATACTGTTACTTTAGATGGTAGAATTTTGCTTAGTACTCTTAAGATCATAAATGCGACACTTTAAGTCAATGGACCTTTTAGATGCGACACGCAAGGCAACGAAAGTGTTGCAACGATGTTGATGCGATTAAGTTTTTGGTGCAAAGAAATAAAGACGTGAAGATCTTCCAGATGCGTTACGCTTCTCCGATGTTGCGTCAGCTACAGCGGCGTCACCCTTTACGTGATGCGATGACAGCGGCCTTAGCAGCGGCACTCTTCTCCGACGTTTGCGAGACGCTTCCGCTCGATGCGATGTTGCAGCGGCGGCACTCCTTTACGCGATGCGACGACAGCAGCTCCAATGGTGGCACGCTTCTCCGTGGATGCGAGGTGCTTTTCTTGATGCAGTGCAATGCAACCGCTATGGGGGCTGCGATGGCGACACGCTTCTTCCTCCATGCGAGACTCTTCTCTCGATGCGGTGCGATGCGTCAGCTACGATGGCTGCGATGGCGACACGCTTCTTCGGCGTTGCGAGACACTTCTGGGATGATGCGAGACGCTTCCGCTCGATACGATGCTGCAGCGGTGACACACTTTACGAGATGCGATGACAGCAGCTCCGACGGCGGCACGCTTCTTCTTGAGTCGCGCTTCCAGCTCCTTGCGACATGCAGTCCCTCAGAAGGCCCAACAACAGCAGCAGGCACTTCCAAAGAACTTGGGGGAGCTGGGGGGTGAAGTCTGTTGTTCCTGAGACTTCAGCAGGAGGCAAGCTCTATTCCAAGCCCTTGGAGATCTTTTTAAGCACAAGTTGAAATAAAGTCTTGTAGTCTTTCTCCTCTCCTTCAGCAGCAAGGCAACCACTGCAGGCCAATCCCCCAGGTCAGGGACAGTACTCCCCCTTACAGCTTTCCCAGTTCCTTCTCCTCAGGCAGAGATTCTTCTTGTCAAGCAGGATCTAATTTCTTGGGAGCAGGGTCCCAATACTTATACCCCTAATTCCTTTGTTCCTCTGGGGTAGAGGGGCCTTTGCCCAGTCCAAACCAGTTCCTGAGAACTTTGTTGACATGACTCTGATTTTCTATTCAGGGTGCAGGGCAGAGACATCAGCCGCTCCACAGGAGGTGGAGCCAGCATTGTGGTGGCAGAGCACAGCCCTATTCAGAGCCCAGGTGCACTCCTCCCACCCATCTGGATGTCAATCTCTCTATTCACCACCAGGCTACCTAGCCCTGCCCCTCTGGGGCAGGGCTAGGTAGCCCTGTCACTCACACAAACCAGACAGGCAGATACACATCATAGCAGAGGCAGGCTGAAATGGTTAGGCAAGCAAATACCAACTTTCTAAAAGTGGTATTTACAAACACAGAATATTAAAATAAACTTTACTAAAAGATGTATTTTATTATTCTGAGTTCAGGCATACTAAACTCGAATTTCTACCATGTTCCCTGGGTCTGTTAGGATCATAGGATGTAACAATTCTAACAGCCCATTCTGGCCTATGAGAACAGGTAGCCTTGCAATAGTGAAAAACGAAAATGGCTGTAATTCACTATTAGGACATGCCACACACATCAGGGCTTGTCCTACCTTATGCTTACAATGCACCCTGCCCTTGGGCCTACCATAGGGGTGACTAATATGAAGTTAAGGTAAGGTTTAGGGACTGGGAAGTGGGTGCACTTGCCCAGTCAGCATGACAGTACCAGACTGCACGCAGGTTCTGCAATGACAGACCGTAGACACATTTTAATGTTGTTAATGTTAATGTTACGAGGTATTTGTTAAGCGCACGGCTACTCCCAGGAGTGTCCCGGTGCTTCTGTGGGTGGCACAACCAGAGCTGCAAGCCCACCGGCAGCATTTGTATTTACAAGCCCTGGGCACTCCTGGTGCACTTTACTGGGGTCTGACAGTAAATCAAATAAGCCAATCATGGAATCCAACCACATATACATTTTAAATAGGGAGCACTTGCACTGTGACACTGGTTGGCAGTGGCATAGTGCTCTCAGCAGCTAACACCAGCAAAACACATCAGGTACAGCGACAAAAAGTGGAAGGGAGACCGTCAGCATTGGCGTGATCTGTACCAGGGCGATTTTCCACCGTGAAATCTATACCCTGTACGGAAATGGACCACCTCAACAGCTTTGGATTCTCACCCCTCATATGCATCAACCATCTGAGGGGCCTGTGGTCTGTCTGAATCCGGAAGTGAGACCCAAACGGGTAGGGTCTTAGCTTCTTCAGTGCCCAGACCACAGCAAATGCCTCACGCTCAATAGACCTCCATCTCTGTTCCCGTGGAAGTAACCTCCTGCTAAGGAAGGCTACAGGTTGATCTAGGCCAGAGGTCTTCAAACGTTTTTACTCTGAGCCCCCCTAAGCAAAATATTTTGAGGTTGGGCCCCCCTCCAAAACTTTATGACAAGGATTGAGGGAGCGGGAGGGACATGGCTGCGTGCAAGGAGCAGGGCTTATGAGATGATTTCAGGAATATTTTTTCTATAGCTTATGAGTTGCACCAAATATGAGACTTATAAAACAGCAAAAACATCAAACAAAAACTGATATCCCAAACAAAATGCTCCACATAATTGGGGTGTTGTGAGCCCCTCACACTCTTTGACTCCAATGCAACTATACCTGCTGCACTAATGATAACTGCAGTCCTGAGTATCAGGCTATCTCCTTTGCCTTTTTTACCTCTTCCGCTCCGGGATGGATCATCACCTCTGTCCTAATGCTTGAAAGGACAATAAGCGCTGATGGTAGGCAGTCATAATTGTGATGCAGTGGGCCCCCCAAATCCCTGGGCCCTAGTCCTGCTGCATCTGCTCCTTTATGATAACCAGTAGTGGCCACTTACACACTTGGCAGCAGTACCAGCTTCACTAATGAATGTCCCTTTTAAAAAAACAAAAACACTTATATCGTTCCCTTCTTTGTGGTATCTCTCTGAAGAAGGGGTCTCTGGCCATTTGTAAACATAAAAATGAGTCCGCATACAGTGCTCCCTATTCTGGGCCTTCTCTTTGACAATATCTATGATTCGCGCTCCTTTCCTCTGTCTCCTAGATCATTACTGTGAGGGCCCAGGGATCGAGAAGATTAGTGCTATGCATCTGAATGCAACCCTGCTGGCCTTCTACCTGCCACCCCATGTGTGAGAAGTTGGCCTGGTATATGATGTTCACTAGTTAAAGTGACCACCTTGTACCATGCCAAGCAACCCTTATGGTATGGTTGTAAGTCAACCTTTTTGGATCAGCTGCCCTAGTGGCAGCGTAGGCTAAGCAGTCTTTTATGCTAAACTCGTTTAGGCATGTTAAGCAAGCTGTTTCACCATATGCAACCCCCCCTTATACCAATGAAAGGACACCACACAGATATATATTCAAAATATATATGTATTTATTACTCAAAGTATCCCCTAGACTCTTTATGAGCACAGGAGCACAAATCGTTAAACAAGATAGTATCACAATATACGAAAGTTGCAGCTTATATGGATAGGCCCTGGTGGCCGCTCAAACATATACTAAATTAGTGGTATAAGTACCACGAACAGGAAAGGGAGGAGGCCTAGGGCCTCTAGAATCGCTGGGCCTACAAGGAGCTATCTTTAGTTAGTGACCAGGAGGTCCACGGGCCGCGTGTGCAGTAAGGAAAGTTACACGCGGGCGCCCATAGGTTTTCAATGGGTGCGTAATTGTTCAGAAGTTACTGCTAGAAAGCTCTTCCGGTTGGACTACAAATTCAAGACTGCAAACCTAGACATTAGAGGTGTTACTCTACACTCGTGCACCGGAGTGCCAGCTTTACCTCACCCACAGGAAGCGGGTGCATAGGGCTCGAAGTGCGTCGGGTTTCGTCTATCTGTTCAATGGAGCCTGAAGACAAAGATGCTGCAGGCGGTCGGTCCAGAAGAGATGCGGTGGATCCAAGGCTGGATCAGAAGTGTAGAAGACCTGAAAGCAGAGGGGACAATGTTCACGGTCACTAGCCAGTGACCGGCGTGGCCTCAGGTGAGTACCAGGCGATGTCGGGTGAAACAGGCGAAGAGGTGAAGCTTGGTTCCGCAGCCACGTGGTCCCTGAAGATCGATGACGTCCAGGAGTCGATTCACGAGTTGTGCTACGCAGGCTCTAACTGTCGGCGGTGTCGGCGACTCAGAAGAAGCAAACAAGCCTTGGCAAAAGCAGGAGTCGCAGGAAGTGAAGAAAGCTTTTAGCTCAGACCAGCAAGGTCAGAGGGGCTGCTCCTTTGGAGGGAAGCAGGGGCCAGTCTGGAGCAACCAGACCAGCATCGTAGTTTTTCAAGATGGTCGCCAAGATGGCCACTGGCTAACGGACCAGTGACCGGTTAAGCACGTCTAGTCACGAAGTGCAGAGGGGCCCCACGCAAGTTGCGGAGATGCTGGTGGGCTCACCTTTGATGCAGATGCTGCTCGGATGTTGGGCTTCTCAGGACCCAAAGCACAACTCGGAGGGAGCCTCTGTTGTCGTGTTTTCAGCTAGTCGAGTGTCTTCCAAGGCAGCTGGCTCCACGTGTCTCGGTGCCTCCATGGGTTCCTTCTTTGCAGGAACTGTGGATCGGGCGGTGAGAGGTCTGGAGGTCCAGTTCTTGTCGGTCTCTGGGCTCGGGATCCGGCGGGAGGCGGCGGCAAAGCAGACGTCGATTCGCTGGGTGGTGCTTGCGGTAGCAAGATGGTCACTCCCTGACCATAGGGGAGACTTCCTTCGGTCTTCTGTGCAGCAGAACGTCGAAGTTCCCGTCTTCTTCTTAGTTGTAAGTTGATTTCAAGATGTCTAAAGTCTCTGGACACAGCTCCTACCTTTAAGCGGATTCTAGGGGCCGGACTACCTGCTAGGTCCCTCCCTAAGGGTGGGACCAGGAAGGGGGGTGGTTACACCCCCAATCCTTTGTCCAGCTCGCCCCAGGTCTGGGGCTGGTGTGCCCCAGGACCGGTTTGAACTGGCATATGCACCGAGGCTCCTTGTGAGCCTCAGGCATGTCTGTTTCCTTTCAGCCCTACCTGACCAATACACAAGATCCTGTCTGGGGTGGTGCTCGCACCTCCCCTGGCAGGAAACCCTTTGTCCACGTCTCCCGAGCTGGAAGGCCTCCCAGCAGCAGGAGGGCAGACGTGTGTCTGTGGTGGCAGCGTCCATTTTGTGGACCTGAGGCTATGTCTGATTTTACCCGGGTTTTAGGTTCTGTACATGTCGTGTCCCTCTAGGAGGGTGGAATGCTAACCCCGTCGCCAGAATTGGCGAGGGGTTAGTATTCCAATTCGTATGACACCTTACTCGACATGTTTAGATACAGCCAAACAAAAGATAGCATTTAACCGCGAGGTTCATAATGCACTTAAGAGTATATGGTAAGGCGATATCTGGAAACGGTAGAAGGAAGTTGTTCCGACTACTGCAGACAGGCTCAGCTCATGCCCGAGCACCATCTCACGTAAAACCAGGCACTCTGCCTTCAGGATTGTTTAAGGCCTGCCATAGGAGTGACTTATAGGTTAATATGTGTCCCATTTAAGGTTAGGTATAGGCATACTACACCTAAGTAAGAGGTGGATACACCAACTTACCCCAGCTGATTGATCAGCCAGTTGTGTCAAATTGCTAGGCCAGGCCAGGGGTGGCAAAATACATGCTTCAGCCCCTGGTAGGCCTCAGATACACCAATGCCCTGGGTACCTAGGGTACACTAGTACAGGGGCTCACAGGGTGATCCAGTTCCAATGGGTCATGCACCTAAAGTGCATAGTGTCAATTTAGCAGAGAGAACAGCAGGCTGGGGGTCTGATTAGCAGACCCACAGCCTCAATACGTCGAAAACCAGTGAAGCAAAAAGCAAAAAAAGATCTGGGGTGACCATAGGATAGCAGACCCTACTCTCCTACACAACCCCCCCCCCCCCCCAAACGCAGGGACATTAAACTAGCCTTGACCAGTCATGTCTTCATGTCCTAAGTGGAAGTACCTGGAGAGACCATCTGCATTCCCATGGTCTGTACCTGGCCGGTGCTCCTCTGTAAAGTCCATCCCCTGTAGGGAAATGGACCACCTAAGCAGTTTGGGGTTTTCACCCTTCATCTGATTTAGCCACATGAGGGGCTTATGATCGGTCTGAATCTTGAAGTGAGTGCCAAATAAGTATGGCCTCAGCTTCTTCAGGGCCCACACCACAGCAAAGGCCTCCCTTCAATAGCTGACCAATTCTTCTCTCTGGGGGTCAACCTTCTGCTAATGAAAGCAATGGGTTCGTCTTGACCATCTACATTAAGTTGTGACAGCACAGCTCCCACGCCCAACTCAGAAGCATCTGTTTGGACAATAAACTCTTTGGAGTAGTCAGGACTTTTCAGGATAGGTGCAGAGCACATGGCCTCCTTCAGGTCATCAAATGCCTTTTGACAGCTTACTGTCCACTGAACCTTTTTGGGCATCTTCTTGGATGTCAGATCATTAAGGGGAGTCACAATGGACCCATAGTTCTTAACGAACTTCCTGTAGTACCCAGTCAAGCCCAAGAAAGCTCGGACTTGAGTCTGGGTGGTGGGAGGAGACCAGTCCTTGATGGATTGTATCTTACTCTCCAGTGGTTGAACTTGGCCTCCACCTACAAGGTGGCCCAAGTACACAACCTTACTCTGCCCTATCTGGCACTTAGTGGCCTTGATAGTGAGGCCTGCCTTTTGCAGAGCCTCAAGTACCTTCTTCAGGTGGATCAGGTAATCCTCCCAGGTGGAGCTAAAGACAGCAATGTCATCAAGATATGCCGCACAAAAGTCATCCAACCCAATAAGGACTTGATTCACCAACCTTTGGAAGGTGGCAGGTGCATTTTTCAGACCAAAGGGCATCACCACAAATTGGTAGTGCCCTCCTGGGGTTGAAAATGCTGTTTTGGCCTTAGACTCCTCAGCTAGCCTGATTTGCCAATAGCCAGCTGTCAAATCAAATGTGCTCAAGAACTTAGCAGAAGCCAGTTTATCTATGAGCTCATCTGCCCTTGGAATAGGATGTGCGTCTGTCCTAGTGACAGCATTGAGTCCCCTGTAATCCACACAGAACCTCATCTCTCTCTTGCCATCCTTGGTGTGAGGTTTGGGGACCAGAACCACTGGGCTAGCCCAGGGGCTCTCTGAGGGCTCAATGACACCCAATTCCAGCCTCTTTTGTACCTCAGTCTTTATACAGTCCCTGACATGGTCAGGTTTCCTGTAAAGTTTGTTCTTCACAGGAAGACTGTCACCGGTGTCCACCACATGGGTACACCAGTCAGTTTGACTAGGTATCAGTGAGAACATATGCTGAAATGATTGTAGAACTCGTCTACATTCAATTTGCTGATGCTCAGTGAGGTTGCCTCCAAGGGTCACTCCTTCAACCGAACCATCGTCAGGGTTCTGAGACAACAGGTCTGGGAGAGGGTCACTCTCTTCCTCCTGTCCCTCGTCTGTAGCCATGAGCAAGCCCATGTCTGCCCTGTCAACATATGCTTTTAGCCTGTTAACACGGAGTATCCTGTGGGGACTCCTGGGAGTGCCTAGGTCCACCAAGTAGGTAACCTCTCCCTTCTTTTCCAGGATTGTATGGGGTCCAGACCATTTGTCTTGGAGTGCTGCTGGGGCCACTGGCTCCAACACCCATACCTTCTGTCCTGGCTGAAACTCAACCAAGACAGCCTTTTGGTCATGCCAAGCTTTCTGTAGGGCCTGGCTTGCTTCAAGGTTTTTAGAAGCCTTCTTCATGTATTAAGCCATCCTGGAGCGGAGACCAAGTACATAATCCACTATGTCTAGCTTAGGCTTTTTGAGAGGTAACTCCCATCCTTCCTTCACTAAACACAGTGGGCCTCTTACAGGGTGCCCAAACAACAACTCAAAAGGGCTAAATCCAACTCCTTTTTGTGGGACCTCTCTGTAAGCAAACAGAAGGCAGGGCAGAAGGGTATTTCCCATTTTCGCCTGAGTTTCTCAGGTAATCCTTTGATCATGCTCTTTAGAGTCTTGTTGAATCTCTCAACAAGCCCATTACATTGTGGATGGTAAGGGGTGGTGAACTTATAGTTGACACCACACTCCTTCCACATTGCTGTCAAATACCCTGACA
Source organism: Triturus cristatus (assembly GCF_964204655.1). Lineage (NCBI taxonomy): Eukaryota > Metazoa > Chordata > Amphibia > Caudata > Salamandridae > Triturus > Triturus cristatus. The sequence continues at coordinate 1,097,620,771 of NC_140594.1, forward strand.
TGAAGTTTGCACCTCTGTCGGAGATCACCTCCTTAGGAAAGCCCACTCTGGAGAAGACTTCCAGTAGGGCCCTTGCCACAGCAGGAGCGGTGGTTTTCCTTAGGGGAATTGCCTCTGGGTACCTGGTGGCATGATCCACTACCACCAGTATGAATCTGTTCCCAGATGCAGTTTGGGGGGTCCATTGGTCCAACAATGTCTATCCCCACTCTTTCAAAGGGCACTCCCACCACCGGTAGTGGTATCAGGGGGGCCTTTGTAGTGCTACCTGCTTTGCCGCTGGCTTGGCAGGTCTCACAGGAGCAACAAAACTCCTTGGCATCTTCTGACATGTGAGGCCAGTGAAAGTGTGGAACAAGTCTGTCCCAAGTCTTATTCTGGCCTAAGTGTCCTGCTAAGGGAATTTCGTGGGCCAAGGTGAGAAGGAAGCCCCTAAACTGCAGAGGTATAACCAACCTCCTGGTCACACAAGGCTTGGGATCTCTAGCCTCTGAGTAAAGGAGCCCATCATCCCAATATACCTTATGGGTACCTTGAGCATTCCCAGCAGCCTCAGCAGCAGCCAGCTGTCTGAGGGGTTCAAGAGATGGACAGGATAACTGAGCCTGCCCCAAGTCAGCCCTAGAAGGTCCCCCTGTCCCCAGAAACTCAACCTGGTCAGGTTCAAGCTCTTCAGGGACAGTTCCTTCAAGGTTCTCAAGCTCATCTTCCTGGGAAGACTGATCATCACTTGGAGGCAGGGGAGAAGGCACAGCCTTAACCCTCCTGTTCTTCTTCTTGGAAAGTGCTTGGTCCATTGTTCCAGGATCCAAGACCTGAGGTTCAGTAAGGCACTTTTTGGCCTGTGACCTGGTCACAGCAAGGACATGTGGTGATATACCTAACATCTCTGCATGTGTCCTGTACTCCACTTCTGACCATAGAGAACTCTCTAGGTCATTGCCCAACAAACATTCTACTGGGAGGTCTGCACTAACCACAACCCTTTTGAGGCCAGTTACCCTTCCCCACGAGAAGTTAACAATCGCCACACTATGGGAAGCAGTGGTATTGCTGGCATTGGTCACCAGGTAATTTTCACCTGGTATGTACTGTCCAGGATCCACAAAGCCTGGTGTCACCATAGTCGCACTGGCACATGTGTCCCTGTAGGCTTGAGCCACTTTTGTATTGATCAAGGGAGTCTGTCTGTACTTGCCCATATTACTGGGGCTCACAGTCAGGGAGAAATCCATGTCCCCATCACAGATCAAGACTGCCTGTGTAAGGGTTCTGTCTAGGTCAGAATCTCCTTCAGTTCCCATAGTGATTCCCACTACACCCTTTGTCTGGGGACCAACACTGCTAACAGTACTACTGGGAGCAGGTGCCCTAGGGGCCACAGTGTTGGGGGCTCCACCCTTCTTACAATCACTAGTCCAGTGAGTTGTATTCTTGCAAGACTTGCACCAGGGTTTCTTTGGACCTTCTTTCTTCTTTCCTTTAGATTGTTGGGACCCACCCTCATTAGTACTAGTTTGGGGCCCTGTTGAAGACTTCTGGTCTTTAGATTTCTGGTCATTACCCTTTTGGTCTGTTTTCTTCTGATCACCCCCTTGGCCCTGGTTCTGGTTCTTTTGCCTCACCCTGGTTCTGACCCATTTGTCTGCCTTCTTTCCCAATTCTTGGGGAGAGGTCAGATCCGAGTCAACCAAGTGTTGATGCAGTTGCTGGTTTTGACAGTTATTTAAAATCTGTTCTCTCATCATCAAATTGTACAATCCTGTATAATCTGAAACCTTACTTCCCAGCAACCAACCCTCCAAAGCCTTAGTGGCACATTCAACATATTCAGACCAGTCCTGAGTCTGCGCCTTCTGGGTATCTCTGAACATTAACCTGTACTGCTCAGTGGTTAAGCCTAACCCATCAACCAGGACACTCTTCAGGACTCTGTAGTTTCTGACATCCTCCTCCCTAACAGAGAGGAGTCTATCTCGGCCTCTACCTTCAAAGGAGAGCCACAAGATTGCTGCCCACTGGTCCTCAGGAACCTGCTGTACTTTGCAGGCTCTCTCAAGAGCAGTCATCCATTTGTGGATATCATCCCCACTTTTGTAGGGGGGCACAACCTTGGACAGGTTCCTATTATCAAAGACCCTATCTTTGTCCCTCGGGACAATGCTGCCACCAGTGGGTATAGACCCACCCTCTCTAGGTTGCCTAGCCTTGTTCAGTTTCTCTTCCATCAGGGCTACTTCTAGCTCTTGTTTCCTGATCCTCAGCTGAGCTTCCTGCATTCTGGCCTCATGTTCCCTCCTCTGAGGGCTGGTCATCCTTTTCCTGGACTGACCCTGAGAGCCTCTAGAGGCATGAGAGGCATTAGAGTCACCTGAGTGATTCCTCTGTCTCCCAAACCCCTGGTTAAGTCCACTGGGGAAACCCGATGGGGGGAACCCATTGTCATTCCCAAATAGTCTTAAGTTAGCTGGGCCAAGTATAACACTTGGCACTGGGCTAGTTCTCTCATCAGAATCGCTACTATTATCAGAATCATCACCCTTGTCACTCTCGTCCCTACGCTGATCCTCATCATCTGTAGTCTGATTCTCACCTAAGGGGTGACTGTTAAGAAGGGGTGCTTCAGTAGCATCTTCAGAAGGAGGGCTTCCTGTTCCAGTCCCTGAGGGGCCTAACTGGGGGGCTTTCTTGAGAGCTCTCTGATCTTCATCAGCTTGCAAGAGTTCTCTGAGTTCAGCAGAGGTAGGGTTCTTGGGCTGTTTAAGGCCCCTGGAATTAGCCAACTGTCTGAGCTCTTTCTGGTTTAGGATAGCAAAGATGGATGGTGCCCTCTGGGGGTCACTCTCGACAGAGATGGGTGCCTTGGACCCCTCTGTCCCAGCCATTGCTCTTAAGTGTGGGTGGAAGTGTTGCAACTACCTACACTTAGGTTTTCCTACTAAACCCATCTAGTAGTTGTAGTCAGGGTGTGCTACTCCCTTTGCTCTACAACTAAGTTCAGTAGAACTTAAGTATATAACTAGCTTGTTTTATATGTACCTAAAGGTACCTGTATGATCTTTCAATTGGTAACAAAGAGATTACAGAGGTAAAACAACAGCAAGCTCAAATCCCAACCGCTGCTCACCAATGTGAGAAGTTGGCCTGGTATATGATGTTCACTAGTTAAAGTGACCACCTTGTACCATGCCAAGCAATTCTTATGGTGTGGTTGTAAGTCAACCTTTTTGGACCAGCTGCCCTAGTGGTAGCGTAGGCTAAGCAGTCTTTTAGGCTAAACTCATTTAGGCATGTTAAGCAAGCGGTTTCACCATATGCAACCCCCCCTTATACCAATGAAAGGACACCACACAGATATATATTCAAAATATATATGTATTTATTACTCAAAGTATCCCCTAGACTCTTTATGAGCACAGGAGCACAAATCGTTAAACAAGATAGTATCACAATATACGAAAGTTGCAGCTTATATGGATAGGCCCTGGTGGCCGCTCAAACCATATACTAAATTAGTGGTATAAGTACCACGAACAGGAAAGGGAGGAAGTCTAGGGCCTCTAGAATCGCTGGGCCTACAAGGAGCTAACTTTAGTTAGTGACCAGGAGGTCCACGGGTCGCGTGTGCAGTAAGGAAAGTTACACGCGGGCGCCCATAGGTTTTCAATGGGTGCGTAATTGTTCAGAAGTTACTGCTAGAAAGCTCTTCCGGTTGGACTACAAATTCAAGACTGCAAACCTAGACATTAGAGGTGTTACTCTACACTCGTGCACCGGAGTGCCAGCTTTACCTCACCCACAGGAAGCGGGTGCATAGGGCTCGAAGTGCGTCGGGTTTCGTCTATCTGTTCAATGGAGCCTGAAGACAAAGATGCTGCAGGCGGTCGGTCCAGAAGAGATGCGGTGGATCCAAGGGTGGATCGGAAGTGTAGAAGACCTGAAAGCAGAGGGGACAATGTTCACGGTCACTAGCCAGTGACCGGCGTGGCCTCAGGTGAGTACCAGGCGATGTCGGGTGCAAACAGGCGAAGAGGCGAAGCTTGGTTCCGCAGCCACGTGGTCCCTGAAGGTCGATGACGTCCAGGAGTCGATTCTCGAGCTGTCCCATGCAGGCTCTCACTGTCGCCGACTCAGAAGAAGCAAACAAGCCTTGGCAAAAGCAGGAGTCGCAGGAAGTGAAGAAAGCTTTTAGCTCGGACCAGCAAGGTCAGAGGGGCTGCTCCTTTGGAGGGAAGCAGGGGCCAGTCTGGAGCAACCAGACCAGTGTCGTAGTTTTTCAATATGGTCGCCAAGATGGCCACTGGCTAACGGACCAGTGACCGGTTAGGCGCGTCGAGTCGCGAAGTGCAGAGGGGCCCCACGCAAGTCGCGGAGATGCTGGTGGGCTCACCTTTGATGCAGATGCTGCTCGGATGTTGGGCTTCTCAGGACCCAAAGCACAACTCGGAGGGAGCCTCTGTTGTCGCGCTTTCAGCTAGTCGAGTGTCTTCCAAGGCGGCTGGCTCCACGTGTCTCGGTGCCTCCACGGGTTCCTTCTTTGCAGGAACTGTGGATCGGGCGGTGAGAGGTCTGGAGGTCCAGTTCTTGTTGGTCTCTGGGCTCGGGCTCCGGCGGGAGGCGGCAGCAAAGCAGATGTCGATTCGCTGGGTGGTGCTTACGGTAGCAAGATGGTCACTCCCTGACCATAGGGGAGATTTCCTTTGGTCTTCTGTGCAGCAGAACATCGAAGTTCCCGTCTTCTTCTTAGTTGTAAGTTGATTTCAGGATGTCTAAAGTCTCTGGACACAGCTCCTACCTTTAAGCGGATTCTAGGGGCCGGACTACCTGCTAGGTCCCTCCCTAAGGGTGGGACCAGGAAGGGGGGTGGTTACACCCCCAATCCATTGTCCAGCTCGCCCCAGGTCTGGGGCTGGTGTGCCCCAGGACCGGTTTGAACTGGCATATGCACCGAGGCTCCTTGTGAGCCTCAGGCATGTCTGTTTCCTTTCAGCCCTACCTGACCAATACACAAAATCCTGTCTGAGGTGATGCTCGCACCTCCCCTGGCAGGAAACCCTTTGTCCACGTCTCCCGAGCTGGAAGGCCTCCCAGCAGCAGGAGGGCAGACGTGTGTCTGTGGTGGCAGCGTCCATTTTGTGGAGCTGAGGCTATGTCTGATTTTACCCGGGTTTTAGGTTCTGTACATGTTGTGTCCCTCTAGGAGTGTGGAATGCTAACCCAGTCGCCAGAATTGGCGAGGGGTTAGTATTCCAATTCGTATGACACCTTACTCGACATGTTTAGATACAGCCAAACAAAAGATAGCATTTAACCGCGAGGTTCATAATGCACTTAAGAGTATATGGTATGGCGATATCTGGAAACGGTAGAAGGAAGTTGTTCCGACTACTGCAGACAGGCTCAGCTCATGCCAGAGCACCATCTCACGTAAAACCAGGCACTCTGCCTTCAGGATTGTTTAAGGCCTGCCATAGGAGTGACTTATAGGTTAATATGTGTCCCATTTAAGGTTAGGTATAGGCATACTACACCTAAGTAAGAGGTGGATACACCAACTTACCCCAGCTGATTGATCAGCCAGTTGGGTCAAATTGCTAGGCCAGGCCAGGGGTGGCACAATACATGCTTCAGCCCCTGGTAGGCCTCAGATACACCAATGCCCTGGGTACCTAGGGTGCACTAGTACAGGGGCTCACAGGGTGATCCAGTTCCAATGGGTCATGCACCTAAAGTGCATAGTGTCAATTTAGCAGAGAGAACAGCAGGCTGGGGGTCTGATTAGCAGACCCACAGCCTCAATACGTCGAAAACCAGTGAAGCAAAAAGCAAAAAAAGATCTGGGGTGACCATAGGATAGCAGACCCTAAACTCCTACACAACCCTCCCCCCAAACGCAGGGACATTAAACTAGCCTTGACCAGTCGTGTCTTCATGTCCTAAGTGGAAGTACCTGGAGAGACCATCTGCATTCCCATGGTCTGTACCTGGCCGCTGCTCCTCTGTAAAGTCCATCCCCTGTAGGGAAATGGACCACCTAAGCAGTTTGGGGTTTTCACCCTTCATCTGATTTAGCCACAAGAGGGGCTTATGGTCGGTCTGAATCTTGAAGTGAGTGCCAAATAAGTATGGCCTCAGCATCTTCAGGGCCCACACCACAGCAAAGGCCTCCCTTTCAATAGCTGACCAATTCTTCTCTCTGGGGGTCAACCTTCTGCTAATGAAAGCAATGGGTTGGTCTTGACCATCTACATTAAGTTGTGACAGCACAGCTCCCACGCCCAACTCAGAAGCATCTGTTTGGACAATAAACTCTTTGGAGTAGTCAGGACTTTTCAGGATAGGTGCAGAGCACATGGCCTCCTTCAGGTCATCAAATGCCTTTTGACAGCTTACTGTCCACTGAACCTTTTTGGGCATCTTCTTGGATGTCAGATCATTAAGGGGAGTCACAATGGACCCATAGTTCTTAACGAACTTCCTGTAGTACCCAGTCAAGCCCAAGAAAGCTCGGACTTGAGTCTGGGTGGTGGGAGGAGACCAGTCCTTGATGGATTGTATCTCACTCTCCAGTGGTTGAACTTGGCCTCCACCTACAAGGTGGCCCAAGTACACAACCTTACTCTGCCCTATCTGGCACTTAGTGGCCTTGATAGTGAGGCCTGCCTTTTGCAGAGCCTCAAGTACCTTCTTCAGGTGGATCAGGTGATCCTCCCAGGTGGAGCTAAAGACAGTAATGTCATCAAGATATGCCGCACAAAAGTCATCCAACCCAGTAAGGACTTGATTCACCAACCTTTGGAAGGTGGCAGGTGCATTTTTCAGACCAAAGGGCATCACCACAAATTGGTAGTGCCCTCCTGGGGTTGAAAATGCTGTTTTGGCCTTAGACTCCTCAGCTAGACTGATTTGCCAATAGCCAGCTGTCAAATCAAATGTGCTCAAGAACTAAGCAGAAGCCAGTTTATCTATGAGCTCATCTGCCCTTGGAATAGGATGTGCGTCTGTCCTAGTGACAGCATTGAGTCCCCTGTAATCCACACAGAACCTCATCTCTCTCTTGCCATCCTTGGTGTGAGGTTTGGGGACCAGAACCACTGGGCTAGCCCAGGGGCTCTCTGAGGGCTCAATGACACCCTATTCCAGCATCTTTTGTACCTCAGTCTTTATACAGTCCCTGACATGGTCAGGTTGCCTGTAAAGTTTGTTCTTCACAGGAAGACTGTCACCGGTGTCCACCACATGGGTACACCAGTCAGTTTGACTAGGTATCAGTGAGAACATATGCTGAAATGATTGTAGAACTCGTCTACATTCAATTTGCTGATGCTCAGTGAGGTTGCCTCCAAGGGTCACTCCTTCAACCGAACCATCGCTAGGGTTCTGAGACAACAGGTCTGGGAGAGGGTCACTCTCTTCCTCCTGTCCCTCGTCTGTAGCCATGAGCAAGCCCATGTCTGCCCTCTCAACATATGCTTTTAACCTGTTAACATGGAGTATCCTGTGGGGACTCCTGGGAGTGCCTAGGTCCACCAAGTAGGTAACCTCTCCCTTCTTTTCCAGGATTGTATGGGGTCCAGACCATTTGTCTTGGAGTGCTGCTGGGGCCACTGGCTCCAACACCCATACCTTCTGTCCTGGCTGAAACTCAACCAAGACAGCCTTTTGGTCATGCCAAGCTTTCTGTAGGGCCTGGCTTGCCTCGAGGTTTTTAGAAGCCTTCTTCATGTATTCAGCCATCCTGGAGCGGAGACCAAGTACATAATCCACTATGTCTAGCTTAGGCTTTTTGAGAGGTAACTCCCATCCTTCCTTCACTAAACACAGTGGGCCTCTTACAGGGTGCCCAAACAACAACTCAAAGGCGCTGAATCCAACTCCTTTTTGTGGGACCTCTCTGTAAGCAAACAGAAGGCAGGGCAGAAGGGTATCCCATTTTCGCCTGAGTTTCTCAGGTAATCCTTTGATCATGCCCTTAAGAGTCTTGTTGAATCTCTCAACAAGCCCATTACATTGTGGATCGTAAGGGGTGGTGAACTTTTAGTTGACACCACACTCCTTTCACATTGCTGTCAAATACCCTGACATGAAGTTTGCACCTCTGTCGGAGATCACCTCCTTAGGAAAGCCCACTCTGGAGAAGACTCCCAGTAGGGCCCTTGCCACAGCAGGAGCGGTGGTTTTCCTTAGGGGAATTGCCTCTGGGTACCTGGTGGCATGATCCACTACCACCAGTATGAATCTGTTCCCAGATGCAGTTTGGGGGTCCATTGGTCCAACAATGTCTATCCCCACTCTTTCAAAGGGCACTCCCACCACCGGTAGTGGTATCAGGGGGGCCTTTGTAGTGCTACCTGCTTTGCCGCTGGCTTGGCAGGTCTCACAGGAGCGACAAAACTCCTTGGCATCTTCTGACATGTGAGGCCAGTGAAAGTGTGGAACAAGTCTATCCCAAGTCTTATTCTGGCCTAAGTGTCCTTCTAAGGGAATTTCGTGGGCCAAGGTGAGAAGGAAGCCCCTAAACTGCAGAGGTATAACCAACCTCCTGGTCGCACCAGGCTTGGGATCTCTAGCCTCTGAGTAAAGGAGCCCATCATCCCAATATACCTTATGGGTACCTTGAGCATTCCCAGCAGCCTCAGCAGCAGCCAGCTGTCTGAGGAGTTCAAGAGATGGACAGGATAACTGAGCCTGCCCCAAGTCAGCCCTAGAAGGTCCCCCTGTCCCCAGAAACTCAACCTGGTCAGGTTCAAGCTCTTCAGGGACAGTTCCTTCAAGGTTCTCGAGCTCATCTTCCTGGGAAGACTGATCATCACTTGGAGGCAGGGGGGAAGGCACAGTCTTAACCCTCCTGTTCTTCTTCTTGGAAGGTGCTTGGTCCATTGTTTCAGGATCCAAGACCTGAGGTTCAGTAAGGCACTTTTTGGCCTGTGACCTGGTCACAGCAAGGACATGTGGTGATATACCTAACATCTCTGCATGTGTCCTGTACTCCACTTCTGACCATAGAGAACTTTCTAGGTCATTGCCCAACAAACATTCTACTGGGAGGTCTGCACTAACCACAACCCTTTTGAGGCCAGTTACCCTTCCCCACGAGAAGTTAACAATCGCCACACTATGGGAAGTAGTGGTATTGCTGGCATTGGTCACCAGGTAATTTTCACCTGGTATGTACTGTCCAGGATCCACAAAGCCTGGTGTCACCATAGTGACACTGGCACATGTGTCCCTGTAGGCTTGAGCCACTTTTGTATTGATCCAGGGAGTCTGTCTGTACTTGCCCAGATTACTGGGGCTCACAGTCAGGGACAAATCCATGTCCCCATCACAGATCAAGACTGCCTGTGTAAGGGTTCTGTCTAGGTCAGAATCTCCTTCAGTTCCCATAGTGATTCCCACTACACCCTTTGTCTGGGGACCAACACTGCTAACAGTACTACTGGGAGCAGGTGCCTTTGGGGCCACAGTGTTGGGGGCTCCACCCTTCTTACAATCACTAGTCCAGTGAGTTGTATTCTTGCAAGACTTGCACCAGGGTTTCTTTGGACCTTCTTTCTTCTTTCCTTTAGATTGTTGGGACCCACCCTCATTAGTACTAGTTTGGGGCCCTGTTGAAGACTTCTGGTCTTTGGATTTCTGGTCATTACCCTTTTGGTCTGTTTTTTTCTGATCACCCCCTTGGCCCTGGTTCTGGTTCTTTTGCCTCACCCTGGTTCTGACCCATTTGTCTGCCTTCTTTCCCAATTCTTGGGGAGAGGTCAGATCCGAGTCAACCAAGTGTTGATGCAGTTACTGGTTTTGACAGTTATTTAAAATCTGTTCTCTCATCATCAAATTGTACAATCCTGTATAATCTGAAACCTTACTTCCCAGCAACCAACCCTCCAAAGCCTTAGTGGCACATTCAACATATTCAGACCAGTCCTGAGTCTGCGCCTTCTGGGTATCTCTGAACATTAACCTGTACTGCTCAGTGGTTAAGCCTAACCCATCAACCAGGACACTCTTCAGGACTCTGTAGTTTCTGACATCCTCCTCCATAACAGTGAGGAGTCTATCTCGGCCTCTACCTTCAAAGGAGAGCCACAAGATTGCTGCCCACTGGTCCTCAGGAACCTGCTGTACTTTGCAGGCTCTCTCAAGAGCAGTCATCCATTTGTGGATATCATCCCCACTTTTGTAGGGGGGCCCAACCTTGGACAGGTTCCTATTATCAAAGACCCTATCTTTGTCCCTCGGGACAATGCTGCCACCAGTGGGTATAGACCCACCCTCTCTAGGTTGCCTAGCCTTGTTCAGTTTCTCTTCCATCAGGGCTACTTCTAGCTCTTGTTTCCTGATCCTCAGCTGAGCTTCCTGCATTCTGGCCTCATGTTCCCTCCTCTGAGGGCTGGTCATCCTTTTCCTGGACTGACCCTGAGAGCCTCCAGAGGCATGAGAGGCATTAGAGTCACCTGAGTGATTCCTCTGTCTCCCAAACCCCTGGTTAAGTCCACTGGGGAAACCCGATGGGGGGAACCCATTGTCATTCCCAAATAGTCTTAAGTTAGCTGGGCCAAGTATAACACTTGGCACTGGGCTAGTTCTCTCATCAGAATCGCTACTATTATCAGAATCATCACCCTTGTCACTCTCGTCCCTACGCTGATCCTCATCATCTGTAGTCTGATTCTCACCTAAGGGGTGACTGTTAAGAAGGGGTGCTTCAGTAGCATCTTCAGAAGGAGGGCTTCCTGTTCCAGTCCCTGAGGGGCCTAACTGGGGGGCTTTCTTGAGAGCTCCCTGATCTTCATCAGCTTGCAAGAGTTCTCTGAGTTCAGCAGAGGTAGGGTTCTTGGGCTGTTTAAGGCCCCTGGAATTAGCCAACTGCCTGAGCTCTTTCTGGTTTAGGATAGCAAAGATGGATGGTGCCCTCTGGGGGTCACTCTCGACAGAGATGGGTGCCTTGGACCCCTCTGCCCCAGCCATTGCTCTTAAGTGTGGGTGGAAGTGTTGCAACTACCTACACTTAGGTTTTCCTACTAAACCTATCTAGTAGTTGTAGTCAGGGTGTGCTACTCCCTTTGCTCTACAACAACTAAGTTCAGTAGAACTTAAGTATATAACTAGCTTGTTTTATATGTACCTAAAGGTACCTGTATGATCTTTCAATTGGTAACAAAGAGATTACAGAGGTAAAACAACAGCAAGCTCAAATCCCAACCGCTGCTCACCAATGTGAGAAGTTGGCCTGGTATATGATGTTCACTAGTTAAAGTGACCACCTTGTACCATGCCAAGCAACCCTTATGGTGTGGTTGTAAGTCAACCTTTTTGGACCAGCTGCCCTAGTGGTAGCATAGGCTAAGCAGTCTTTTAGGCTAAACTCGTTTAGGCATGTTAAGCAAGCTGTTTCACCATATGCAACCCCCCCTTATACCAATGAAAGGACACCACACAGATATATATTCAAAATATATATGTATTTATTACTCAAAGTATCCCCTAGACTCTTTATGAGCACAGGAGCACAAATCGTTAAACAAGATAGTATCACAATATACGAAAGTTGCAGCTTATATGGATAGGCCCTGGAGGCCGCTCAAACCATATACTAAATTAGTGGTATAAGTACCACGAACAGGAAAGGGAGGAGGCCTAGGGCCTCTAGAATCGCTGGGCCTACAAGGAGCTAACTTTAGTTAGTGACCAGGAGGTCCACGGGTCGCGTGTGCAGTAAGGAAAGTTACACGCGGGCGCCCATAGGTTTTCAATGGGTGCGTAATTGTTCAGAAGTTACTGCTAGAAAGCTCTTCCGGTTGGAGTACAAATTCAAGACTGCAAACCTAGACATTAGAGGTGTTACTCTACACTCATGCACCGGAGTGCCAGCTTTACCTCACCCACAGGAAGCGGGTGCATAGGGCTCGAAGTGCGTCGGGTTTCGTCTATCTGTTCAATGGAGCCTGAAGACAAAGATGCTGCAGGCGGTCGGTCCAGAAGAGATGCGGTGGATCCAAGGGTGGATCGGAAGTGTAGAAGACCTGAAAGCAGAGGGGACAATGTTCACGGTCACTAGCCAGTGACCGGCGTGGCCTCAGGTGGGTACCAGGCGATGTCGGGTGCAAACAGGCGAAGAGGCAAAGCTTGGTTCCGCAGCCACATGGTCCCTGAAGGTCGATAACGTCCAGGAGTCAATTCACAAGCTGTCCCATGCAGGCTCTCACTGTCAGCGGTGTCGTCGACTCAGAAGAAGCAAACAAGCCTTGGCAAAAGCAGGAGTCGCAGGAAGTGAAGAAAGTTTTTAGCTCGGACCAGCAAGGTCAGAGGGGCTGCTCCTTTGGAGGGAAGCAGGGGCCAGTCTGGAGCAACCAGACCAGTGTCGTAGTTTTTCAATATGGTCGCCAAGATGGCCACTGGCTAACGGACCAGTGACCGGTTAGGCGCGTCGAGTCGCGAAGTGCAGAGGGGCCCCACGCAAGTCGCGGAGATGCTGGTGGGCTCACCTTTGATGCAGATGCTGCTCAGATGTTGGGCTTCTCAGGACCCAAAGCACAACTCGGAGGGAGCCTCTGTTGTCGCGCTTTCAGCTAGTCGAGTGTCTTCCAAGGCGGCTGGCTCCACGTGTCTCGGTGCCTCCACGGGTTCCTTCTTTGCAGGAACTGTGGATCGGGCGGTGAGAGGTCTGGAGGTCCAGTTCTTGTTGGTCTCTGGGCTCGGGCTCCGGCGGGAGGCGGCAGCAAAGCAGATGTCGATTCGCTGGGTGGTGCTTGCGGTAGCAAGATGGTCACTCCCTGACCATGGGGAGATTTCCTTCGGTCTTCTGTGCAGCAGAACATCGAAGTTCCCGTCTTCTTCTTAGTTGTAAGTTGATTTCAGGATGTCTAAAGTCTCTGGACACAGCTCCTACCTTTAAGCGGATTCTAGGGGCCGGACTACCTGCTAGGTCCCTCCCTAAGGGTGGGACCAGGAAGGGGGGTGGTTACACCCCCAATCCTTTGTCCAGCTCGCCCCAGGTCTGGGGCTGGTGTGCCCCAGGACCGGTTTGAACTGGCATATGCACCGAGGCTCCTTGTGAGCCTCAGGCATGTCTGTTTCCTTTCAGCCCTACCTGACCAATACACAAAATCCTGTCTGGGGTGATGCTCGCACCTCCCCTGGCAGGAAACCCTTTGTCCACGTCTCCCGAGCTGGAAGGCCTCCCAGCAGCAGGAGGGCAGACGGGTGTCTGTGGTGGCAGCGTCCATTTTGTGGAGCTGAGGCTATGTCTGATTTTACCCGGGTTTTAGGTTCTGTACATGTCGTGTCCCTCTAGGAGTGTGGAATGCTAACCCCGTCGCCAGAATTGGCGAGGGGTTAGTATTCCAATTCGTATGACACCTTACTCGACATGTTTAGATACAGCCAAACAAAAGATAGCATTTAACCGCGAGGTTCATAATGCACTTAAGAGTATATGGTATGGCGATATCTGGAAATGGTAGAAGGAAGTTGTTCCGACTACTGCAGACAGGCTTAGCTCATGCCAGAGCACCATCTCACGTAAAACCAGGCACTCTGCCTTCAGGATTGTTTAAGGCCTGCCATAGGAGTGACTTATAGGTTAATATGTGTCCCATTTAAGGTTAGGTATAGGCATACTGCACCTAAGTAAGAGGTGGATACACCAACTTACCCCAGCTGATGGATCAGCCAGTTGTGTCAAATTGCTAGGCCAGGCCAGGGGTGGCACAATACATGCTTCAGCCCCTGGTAGGCCTCAGATACACCAATGCCCTGGGTACCTAGGGTACACTAGTACAGGGGCTCACAGGGTGATCCAGTTCCAATGGGTCATGCACCTAAAGTGCATAATGTCAATTTAGCAGAGAGAACAGCAGGCTGGGGGTCTGATTAGCAGACCCACAGCCTCAATACGTCGAAAACCAGTGAAGCAAAAAGCAAAAAAAGATCTGGGGTGACCATAGGAAAGCAGACCCTACTCTCCTACACCATGGACCCAGCTTTCACAAAAAAAACTGCCCCTGAATGGTTAATACTGACTTTGAGATGCCTCTGCCTGAAATCGAAGTGTGGGTGGTAGTGCAGAAAGTTAAAAAAGAAACCATGGAATTATGAGTGTTGGAAGGCGGACCCCGAGGAGTCGGCAAGACCACCAAGGGGGGGGGGGCCTCCAACTGCACGAAGTAGCCGAGCGCTGCCGAGAAGCCTCCTGAGAGATCCTTCTCCTATCACGTACTAGCACAGTAACACCACCACACAGGACTCAAGGAGGTTGTCTCAAGACGAGCAATTCTTTATCAGCACTTAAAGGTTACGAGATCAATATTTACACGAAAGGGATCGAGGGATCCACCAAAAGTCTCAGTGTCTCTTTTGAAGGGTAGGGGTAGCGGGACAGTCTTTGGCAGGAGCTCGGTACGAGGGTACCTGGGGCCCAGTTCTTATCCTCAAGCTGGAGGACCTCCGGATCTCGGAGGGGTCGAGCCGCGACGGCGTCAGCAGGGCTCTGGCGTTCAGTTCGTGGGGAGCCGCGATCAGGTCAGCAGGACTCTCAAGATGGTTTCTGCTCAGCTCGAGCCGCGACGTCGTCAGCAGGGCTCCGAGGGAGGTTTCAGCGAGGTTGGGCCGCGACAGCGTCAGCAGGGCCCCGATGTTCCGGGGGGCTTCAAGGTTTCCACAAGAAGGAGCCGCGACGCAGTCTGCAGGGCTCGTGATAGTTCAAGCAAGAGTTCTTCTCCGTCGGGTCGGCCGCGATTCAATCAGCAGGGCTCTCGACTCCGGGATACAACTGCCGATCTGTGGCGGGGTCGCCCCAGATATAGGTCTGGAGCCCTTTGATGTCCGGACCCTTGCGCCCGGGGGGGCGGAGAGGCCGGGTGGAGGTGGCTAGACGCCCAGCAGGAGTGGCTCCAGGCCCAAGAGAGTTGCAGGGCGATCACACCTAGGGATGGGAGGACAGTTGGGGGTCTCATCGATACTGTCCTCCGCCGGGGGCGGTGAATGGTTCATGTGGCACCCCCTGGCCAGTTCTTGGTGCCTCGATGTCGGGGCTTCGCTGGGGCCGAGGCCGGGTTGAGCGGGGTCGCGCCGGCTGGCGCACAGAGTCACGTGGATGCCAACAAGATGGCGGAGCCCCGAGGGGTATGCGACCTCGTGCGGCTCAGAATGAGGGGTCTCGGTGCAGTTCGGAAGGGTGGCCCGTGAAGGCCGGGGCGGGGAACGGGCACAATCCACGGGGGTAAGGACCACGCCACGAGGCCGGGTCCAACAGGCGTCCCCCCCAGCCGAAGGCATGGAGAGTCACCCATCTCCTTGGGGATTCTCCTCGTCAAGGCGGAAGAAGCGGGACAGGCCGTCGGCGTTGGCGTGGTCATTGCCGGGCCGGTGTTCAACAGCAAAGTCCATCCCTTGCAGCGAGATGGACCACCGCAGCAGCTTGGGGTTCTCGCCCCGCATTTGCATTAACCACCGCAGGGGCCGGTGGTCGGTCTGGACCCGGAAGTGGGTACCGAAGAGATAGGGCCGGAGCTTCTTAAGGGCCCACACTACAGCGAAGGCTTCACGCTCGATGGTGCTCCATCGCTGCTCCCGGGGCAGTAGCCGTCGGCTGATGAAGGCCACTGGTCGGTCGAGCCCCTTTTCATCGGCCTGGGACAGGACGGCCCCGATCCCATACTCGGAGGCGTCCGTCTGCACCACGAACTCCTTACTGTAGTCAGGGGCCTGCAGCACAGGGGCAGTGCACATCGCTGTCTTGAGGGTTTCGAAAGCTGCTTGGCAGCGGGGTGTCCAGTGCACCTTCTTGGGCTGTTTCTTGGACGTGAGCTCTGTGAGGGGGCCAACAATGCTCCCATAGTCCCGGATGAACCGCCGGTAGTATCCGGTGAGGCCCAGGAAGGCCCGGACAGCTGTCTGGGTAGTGGGGGGTTCCCAGGCCTGGATGGCATCGATTTTTGGCTGGAGAGGGGCCACCTGCCCGCTTCCCACTTGATGGCCCAGGTAGGTCACTGATCCGTGGCCGATCTGGCATTTGCTGGCCTTGATCGTGAGCCTGGCCCGCTGGAGGGCGGCCAGGACGGCTTTGAGGTGAAGGAGGTGCTCTGCCCAGTGGTTGCTGTACACGGCAATGTCATCTAGGTAGGCGACGCTGAAGGCCTCGAGCCCGGCCAAAACCTTGTTTACAAGTCTCTGGAAAGTGGCCGGGGCGTTCTTCATTCCGAAGGGCATCACCCGAAAGTGGTAATGCCCATCCGGGGTAGAAAAGGCGGATCTTTCTCGGGCGCCGGGGGTGAGCTGGATCTGCCAGTACCCGGCGGTGAGGTCCAGCGTGCTCAGGTAGCGGGCGGCCCCTAAGCGGTCGATGAGTTCGTCGGCCCGGGGTATAGGATGGGCGTCCGTCTTGGTCACCGCATTCAGGGCTCGGTAGTCTATGCAGAATCGTAACTCCGGGGGGTGGCCGGGGGCTGCGGCCTTTGGTACCAGGACGACAGGGCTGGCCCACGGGCTGTCGGAGGGTTCGATGACCCACAGGGCCAGCATCTTTGCTACTTCGGCCTGGATGCATGCCCGCACTCGGTCGGGTACCCTGTAGGCTCGGTGTCGCACGGGGGGGCTCTCCCCGGTGTCGACGTCGTGGACGCACCAGTGGGTCACCCCCGGGGTGAGGGAGAAGAGGGCTGCGTAGTCCTGCAGCAGTTGTTGACAGTCGTCACGCTGTTCCGGGGTCAGGGAAGAGGCGAGTTGGACACCTTTGATGGATCCGTCATGGACGTTGGACTGCAAGAGGTCGGGCAGGGGCTCAGAGTCGTCCTCGCCCCCCTCGTCGGTCGCCAGTAGCAGGCTCAGTTCGGTCCGGGCAAAGTGGGGTTTGAGCCTGTTAGCATGTAGAACCCGGAGGGGGTTCCGGGGGGACTCCAGGTCGACTAGGTAGGTGACGGGGATCTTCTTCTCCACCACCTTGAAGGGCCCGGTCCACTTGTCCTGGAGGGCGCCGGGTTCAACCGGGGCCATGACCCAGACTCTCTGGCCTGGCTCGAATTCGATGGTAGAGGAGTTCCGATCGTACCACCGCTTCATGTCCTCCTGGCTGGCCTCGAGGTTGGCTTCGGCCATGGCTCGGAACTTGCGGGTCTGGTTTCGGAGGGTCAGGAGGTATCGGTAGACGTCAGGAGGGGCGCCTTGGAGCTTCGTCTCCCAGCCCTCCTTGACCAGGCTGAGCGGTCCCCGGACCGGATGTCCGTACAATAGTTCAAACAGGCTGAACCCCAGGGACTTCTGCGGGACCTCCCGATAGGCAAACAGGAGGCACGGCAGCAGGACATCCCATCTCCGCCTGAGGGGCTCTTCCAGGCCCTGGATCATTCCCTTTAAGGTTCTGTTGAACCGCTCAACCAGTCCGTTCCCCTGAGGGTGATAGGGGGTTGTGAATTTGTACGTGACCCCGCACTGCTGCCACAGGGACCGCATGTATTTGGAAATGAAGTTCGTGCCCCTGTCGCTCACCACTTCGCGGGGAAATCCCACTCGGGAGAAGATCCCCATCAAGGCCCGGCCTACCACGGGGGCCGTTATAGTTCTTAGCGGGACCGCCTCCGGGTACCTGGTGGCGTGGTCCACGAGGACCAGGATGAAGCGGTGGCCCAGGGTGGTCTGGGGGTCCAGGGGCCCCACGATGTCGATTCTGACCCGTTCGAACGGGGTGCTGACGGCTGGAAAGGGCTGGAGGGGGGCCTTGACCCGACCCCCCGTCTTCCCGCTGGCTTGGCAGGTCTGGCAGGACCGGCAGTGGTTGTCCACGTCTCTCCGCATCCGGGGCCAGTAGAAGTGGGTCACCAGACGGCTGTAAGTTTTGTCTTGCCCCAAGTGACCGGCGAGGGGCACGTCATGTGCCAGGTTGAGCAGGAACTCCCGGAAGCGGAGGGGGACCACCAACACGCGGCTGGCCCCGAGTTCTGCCACTTTTTGCTCACTGTACAACAGGCCCTCGGCCCAGTAGACCCAGTGGGTGCCGGTCTGGTCCCCGTTGGTTTGTGAGGACGCTTGTTGTCGGACCCCTTCGAGAGAGGGACAGGACTGCTGCTCTTGCTGGAACTGCTCCCGGGTGGGGCCCCCTTCGTGTCGCCATTGTGCAAGTTCTGTTAGGGCGCACGGGGAAGCAATCTCCTCGGGGGAGGATTCACTAGGTCCAGGGTCGGTGTCCGCCTCCCCCTCGCCGCCGGCGGGGGGTGGTGCGAGCCCCTCGGGCTGGGCGACACCGGGGGCCAAGGTCGAGCGGGGGGCCGGGGCGGTCATGGACCGGGTGATGGCGCAGGCCCATTCTGATAGTCCCAGCATTCGGAGGTGCTCTCGTCGCTCTACTTGAGCCCAGGGGGAACTCTCCAAGTCGTTCCCCAGGAGGCAGTCTACGGGTGCGTCATCGCGGACCGTCACCTTTAGCAGGCCGGTCACCACCTCCCCACTCGAAGGGGACCAGGGCCATCTGGCACAGGCTTTCGCTGTTGTCGGCCGTCCGGACGGGGCACAGCACATTGGGTAGGATCTGTTCGGGGGTCACCAGGTGGCAGCGGACAGCGGTGACGCTGGCGCCGGTGTCACGAAGGGCTTCGGCCCGTTGTCCATTGACGGTGACCTGCTGCCTGTACTTCTGGGTGTTGCTTGGGATGGGGGTGCGGGGCACCATTTCTCGGCTACCCAGGCAGACCAGGGACATGGCTGCCGGCTCCCATTCGGTGGTCCCTCGGTCGAGGGTTTCTTCTTCCTCTTCTCCCTCTCCCAGGGCGGCGGCCGCCAGCTGTCGGGGCGGGGGCCCGCCGGCCCCGCTTCTTCGGTTCAGGGGGCAGACCGGGTCGCTGGCATAGTGTCCGGTTTGTTGGCAGCCGTAGCATGTTACTGGTGGCCGTGGTCCAGGTCTGGCCTGGGTCGCCCCCCTTTGGGCTAGGCTCGGGGAGAGGTGTTGCTGCGGTGGCCCTCGAGGGGGGCTCCTGGGGGCCCCGGCGGGGGGGTCCCGGTTCCTGTTTGGCCCTCCCCCTCCACCGCGTTGGCGGGGGGGTCCGGTGGGGTTCCTCTGGTACTCCCCCATTGAGTTCCGGGGGACTCGGGAGTTGACCCATCGATCGGCCTCGACGGCGAGTTTTCGTGGGTCGGTCATCTTGCTGTCGAGGAGGTGTTGCCTCAGCTCCACGAAGCAATTGTTGGAGAGATGTTCCCACACGATGAGGTCGACCAGCTGCCCGTAGGTGGTGACTTTGCTACCCTTGATCCATCCTTCTAGGGCCCGGCTGAAAAAGTCCACATATTCCACCCAGGTGGTACCCGGGATCTTTTTGCAGTCTCTGAACCGCTGGCGGTACATTTCCGCGGTTAGCCCGTAGCGGGTGAGCAGGGCCTCCTTCATGTGATCGTAGGAGGTCATCACCTCCTCCGGCAGCTGGAGCAGTGTGTCTCGACCCTCACTCAGGAACCGCCCCCACAGGCCGGCGCCCCAGTCCTTTCGGGGCACCCGATGAGAGGTCATGGCCACCTCGTAGGCCTTGAACCATTGTTGGATGTCGTCATTCTTATAGTACTACTTGACGACCTCTTTCGGGATATGTACCTTGGCCTCGGCAGGCGGTAGGGTGTCTCTAGTACTGGGGGTGTTTGTCCCCCCGTTCTTGGCCTTGATTTCGAGCTCTTTGAGACTTCGCTCGTGCTCAAGGGTCAGTTTCTTTTCCTCCAGCTGGAGTTCGCCGTCCAGCCGCAGTCGTGCGAGCTCTAGTTCGTGGTTCCGGACCTTCTCTCGCTCTCGTATTTCTTCTTCGGAGAGGCCGGTTTCTAGGCTCTTTCTTCCTCCGGTTGCCGGAGTCAGTGCGGTTGATGTGGCCTCAGTCAGGGGCAAGGGACCTTCTTCTTGGGAGTGGCCTGCCTCGGCCTCCAGCCAGGTCCTCAGGGCTTTCTGCATCTCCTCTTTGGTACCTAGGCCGGTGGTTGCAATGCCTTTGTCCTTGCAGAACTGTTTTAATTCCTTGTGCGTATATTCCTCCAACCGTTCGGGCTGGAACTCCATGGTCGCGTTATTTTCCTGGCTGCTCATGATTACTGTTTGACTGAATGGGTAGCTAGTGGGTACTGGCTGGTACGTACTGCGTTCGGCTCGGATCCCGTCGCTGGCCACCAAATGTTGGAAGGCGGACCCCGAGGAGTCGGCAAGACCACCAAGGGGGGGGCCCTCACACTGCACGAAGTAGCCGAGCGCTGCCGAGAAGCCTCCTGAGAGATCCTTCTCCTATCACGTACTAGCACAGTAACACCACCACACAGGACTGAAGGAGGTTGTCTCAAGACGAGCAATTCTTTATCAGCACTTAAAGGTTAAGAGATCAATATTTACACGAAAGGGATCGAGGGATCCACCAAAAGTCTCAGTGTCTCTTTTGAAGGGTAGGGGTAGCGGGACAGTCTTTGGCAGGAGCTCGGTACGAGGGTACCTGGGGCCCAGTTCTTATCCTCAAGCTGGAGGACCTCCGGATCTCGGAGGGGTTGGGCCGCAACAGCGTCAGCAGGGCCCCGATGTTCCGGGGGGCTTCAAGGTTTCCACAAGAAGGAGCCGCGACGCAGTCTGCAGGGCTCGTGATAGTTCAAGCAAGAGTTCTTCTCCGTAGGGTCGGCCGCGATTCAATCAGCAGGGCTCTCGACTCCGGGATACAACTGCCGATCTGTGGCGGGGTCGCCCCAGATATAGGTCTGGAGCCCTTTGATGTCCGGACCCTTGCGCCCGGGGGGGCGGAGAGGCCAGGTGGAGGTGGCCAGACGCCCAGCAGGAGTGGCGCCAGGCCCAAGAGAGTTGCAGGGCGATCACACCTAGGGATGGGAGGACAGTTGGGGGTCTCATCGATACTGTCCTCCGCCGGGGGCGGTGAATGGTTCATGTGGCACCCCCTGGCCAGTTCTTGGTGCCTCGATGTCGGGGCTTCGCTGGGGCCGAGGCCGGGTTGAGCGGGGTCGCGCCGGCTGGCGCACAGAGTCACATGGATGCCAACAAGATGGCGGAGCCCCGAGGGGTATGCGACCTCGTGCGGCTCGGAATGAGGGGTCTCGGTGCAGTTCGGAAGGGTGGCCCGTGAAGGCCGGGGCGGGGAACGGGCACAATCCACGGGGGTAAGGACCACGCCACGAGGCCGGGTCCAACAATGAGTTTCTGCAGCAGCAGCAGAGTTTTCCACATAATTATCAGTTTACTGCATTTGCTACAAAATCTGCAGATTTTTAAAAAAAATCTTGATTCTAGCTCAAACGGAACAAAAGTTACTTAAAGCGTGACAAAGTGTTCCGGAGCAGTGGAAGGCCCTTTGCAAAGATTGACTGGTAATCTTGTAGTTGCTTACTGCTGTATTTGGGTGCTACACTGGTACTAATGAGGTGAAATATTTCCCCTGACAGGGTTACCGTGAGTTAAAATGACAAAATAATGAAGTAATGCTAACCGCAAAATGTGGCGCATTGTGCCGCATAATTTACCTTTTCTTGCTGCATAATTTTGTCAAACCTGCCGCATAATGTTGTCCTCTTCAGCTGAATAATTCCAGTGGATCTGCTTTCAGATTTATGGTGGTAAAGATCTGTTCTTTTTAAGATTTAATGTAAAGGAGTTATCAGCTGGGATCTGGACTAGTGGAGACACTTACAAAAATGTCTGCATTAGATACAGTTTGATTACTTATTACTAAAAAGTATGTTTTGTAAGAACTTGTTTTATCTCAATCACTGCATCCTTTTGCAGCGGCCTAGCTTAGAGTATGTAAATACTGTTTTAAAATAATGACATATTCACAGTGCTTTCTGCCATAGGCTGGGACCTCATAGCACTAGAAACAGGGCCATTGGAATCATGCGGCAGGAGAAGGCCAAATTATGCAGCATGGTTGACTAAATTCTGCAACAAGCAAAGGCAAATTATGCTGCATATTTTGTGATAGCATTACTGCACTATTTTGCTATTTTTACACTTGTTACCATTGTCCTGACCTTTATTGCCCCATATAAGTACCACATTAGCACCCAATATATAGCAATAAGCAACAGAAAGGTGACCAGTCAACCTTTAGAAAGGGCCTTCCACTGTGAGGTAACATGTGTTGCTGCATTTTTTAATCTGCAAATTATGCAGCAGACGATAGATTATGTGGCAAATGCGGGAAAACCATAGCTATGCGCTGTGAGTGCAGGATGAGCGTGAAAGTGAAGGGTGAGAATGAGGAGTGAGTTGTCAAATGCAGGGTGAATTCCCAGACACTTGAAGTTAATCAGCATGTTATTGACGGGGCATAGGGTTTCAGATATAAGTTAAACTATTGCTATTTTGGAATTAATCAGGGAAATCGAGGGTGAAGGAAATAAATAATGTGCTGATCCTGCAGCAAACTTCCAGTCTTATGATTAGGGTTGCCAGCTCATTATTTTGATGTTGCAGACGGTACAAAAATAAACAGTCACCTAAAGCCCTATTTTCTGCACTTATCTGTGTGTACTTCGAAAAGCAAATATAAAGCACTTTTAAATGTGTTCTAGTTCTGCCTGAATGTTTCATGACTGAAAATAAGAGGAACAGACAAAGTCAAATTACAAATGAATACATACTTCCTTATTTAAGACCCTATTTAGTATGAAAGCAAGGTCTTTGCAGGCTCTTTAAACATACAAGGCTGGTATTTTTTCTATTGGCAACCCTTTTTTATATTTCTTTTCATGAAATGCATTTTCACACTACAGCAGTAAATTTAAAATATAAATGTAAGGAATAGGCAGAGTCGGGGTACGGAAAAAGAATAAAACTAAGCCTCCGTAACCAGTTTCCAAAGGTATGCAAATGGTCTTTAAAGACCTGTGAAAAACTCGGGCCTGCTGGAGTCTTAATAAAACTCCAGACACTGCTCAGCCGAGCCCCCAGCAGTACACTCCCTCTGGCCCCACGACACTCTGAGGGCTTCGGAGTAAATGAAGACAGCCTGGAAATGCAGCAAATAAACATAGCTGCGCTTCCAGGCATCTTCATTTACATGTCGTTGCAGAGGCCTTTGCACCCCCCTGGGAACCCATCCACGCCCCCCCAGGGGGGCGCGCCCCACAGTTTGAAGATCTGTGATCTAAGCCCTCCTCATTAATCTGTGAAAGAACAGCCCCCACACCATGCTCTGAAGCGTCTGTCTGAACGATAAACTCTTTGGAGAAGTTGGGAGCCCAGAGCACGTGCGTGTTGCACATAGCCGATTTCAGGGCCTCAAAAGCTTTCTGACAGGTGTCAGTACAAATCACTTTCCTGGGCTGCTTCCTAGAAGTCAGCACTGTCAAGGGGGCAACAATGTTGCCATACCCCTTGACAAACCTCCTGTAGTACCCGGTGAGACCTAGGAAGGCTCTCACCTCTGTCTGGGTTTTGGGCGACTCCCAATTCAGGATGGTTTCTATCTTGGGTTGAAGGGGCGCCACCTGGTCGCACCCAACCTGCTGCCCCAAGTACACCACAGAACCCCGCCCGATCTGGCACTTACTCGCCTTGATTGTGAGGCCTGCCCTCCACAGCGCCATCAACACTTCCCAGATGTGGCGCAGGTGTTCTTCCCAAGTGGAGCTGAACACGGCGATGTCATCCAGGTAGGCTGTACTGAACGAGTCCAGTCCAACCAACACCTGGTTGACCAACCTCTGGAAGGTGGCAGGGGCATTCTTCATCCCAAAGGGCATAACCCGGAACTGGTAGTGCCCATCTGGGGTGGAAAATGCTGACCTCTCTTTGACCCCCTCGGTCAAGGCGATCTGCCAGTACCCCGACGTTAAATCAAACGTGCTGAGGTAGTTGGCAGCCCCTAGCCGGTCTATGAGCTCATCAGCTCTGGGGATGGGGTGTGCGTCAGTCCTGGTGACTGAATTGAGTCCTCTGTAGTCCACACAGAACCGGAGTTCGGGCGTGGCTCCCGGCGCTGCAGCCTTTGGGACCAAGACCACTGGGCTGGCCCAAGGACTGCTGGAGGACTCAATTACCCCGAGTGCAAACATCTTGGAGACCTCCTCCTTGATGCAGGCCCTTACCCTGTCAGTCACCCTGTAGGCCTTGTGCCTCACAGGTGTACTATCCCTAGTGTCTACATCATGGACGCACCAATCAGTGACACCAGAAACCATGGAAAATAGATCAGAAAATTGTCCCAGCAGCTGGCGACAATCATTCTGTTGCTCAGGGGTCAGGGCGGAAGAGAGGATGACACCATCCACTGACCCATCTTGCTCCTGGGCTGACAGGAGGTCAGGAAGAGGCTCGGTCTCCTCTTCCATTCCAGCATCTGTTGCCAAGAGCATGCCCACTTGGGACCTCTCCAAGTGGGGCTTGAGGCGGTTGACATGAAGGACCCTTAAGGGGTTCCTTGGAGACCGCAAGTCCACCAAGTAGGTAACTGGACTCTTGCGCTCCACAACCTCAAAGGGACCGGTCCACTTATCCTGGAGCGCACAAGGCTCTACGGGGGCCAAGACCCACACCTTTTGTCCAGGCTGAAGCTCGACCAGAGTGGCATTCTGGTCGTACCACCGCTTCATCTCCTCCTGGCTGGCTTCCAGGTTTGCCTCAGCAAGTTGCCTGAATCGCCTAGTCTGATTTCTGAAGGCCAGCATGTAGCTATATACATTCTGGGGAGGTTTCCTGGGAGATTGCTCCCAGCCTTCCTTGACCAGACTTAGAGGTCCTCTCACTGGGTGGCCATACAGGAGCTCAAAGGGGCTGAACCCTAGAGACTTCTGTGGCACCTCACGGTACGCAAAGAGAAGGCATGGCAAGAGGACGTCCCACTTACGCCTCATGGGTTCTTCCAGACCCATTATCATGCCCTTGAGGGTACGGTTGAATCTCTCAACCAACCCGTTTCCTTGGGGGTGGTAAGATGTGGTGAACTTGTTGGTTACACCACACTCTTGCCAAAGGGATTTCATGTACTTGGATATGAAATTGGTGCCCCGGTCAGACACCACCTCTAGAGGGAATCCCACTCGAGAGAAAATTCCCATCAGTGCCCGTCCCACCACGGGGCCGTCACTGTCCTCAGAGGGATGGCTTCCGGGTACCGGGTGGCATGGTCCACCAGGACCAGGATAAACCTGTTGCCCATGGCTGTCCTGGGGTCCAGTGGCCCCACAATGTCAATCCCCACTCGCTGGAATGGGGTACCGACCACCGCGAATGGCTGGAGTGGAGCCTTCTGCTTCCTTCCACTCTTTCCACTTGCCTGGCAAGTCTGACAGGTCCTGCAGTGAGTGTCTGAACTCCTGCGCATTTGAGGCCAATAAAAGTGGGTGACAAGCCTTTCAAAGGTCTTGGTCTGCCCCAAATGTCCTGCCAATGGCACATCGTGAGCCAGCCCCAGTAGGAAGGCTCTGAAGTCCTGGGGTACCACCAGCGCACAGGCTGACCCAGGCTCAGCAACCTTAGGCTCGGTATATAGGAGGTCGTTCTCCCAGTAAATGAAATGTGACCCAGACTGATCACCTGCGGCCTGGTCTGCAGCCTGCTGCCGCATACCCACGAGAGAAGGGCATTCTTTCTGTGCCTTACAAAAGTCCTCCCTGAAGGGGCCTCCTTCCTGCTGTCAATGGGTCAGCTCAGGCAGGTCCCCCAGTTCAGCTATCTGTTCCCCGGTAGGCTCCAGGGCATCCCCCTCAAGGTCTGCTTCCTCCTGGGCCGTGGGAACTACAGGGGCCGGTTTACCGCACCCCCTGCCTCTTCTCTCTAAGGCCGGTCCCTGGGCCTCCCTCTCAGGCTCCAGGACCTCTTGAGCACCTCTACTTGCTGCCATGGATCGTGTGGTGACACACGCCCAATCCAGCATACCCAACATCTCCAGGTGAGCCCTCCACTCCACCTTAGCCCAAGGTGAGCTCTCCAAGTCGTTCCCTAACAGACAGTCTACAGGCATGGCGGTCCTCACAGCTACCTGAAGAGTACCAGAGACCCCCCCCCACTCAAAGGGAACCTGAGCCACCTTGCAGTGACTCTCTGTGTTGTCAGCGGCAACAACTGGATAGAATGCTCCTGGGCAACCTGCTCCTGAGACACCAGGTGACACTTGACAGCTGTCACACTGGCTCCTGTATCTCTGAGAGCTTCCACCCTACGGCCATTGATGGTCACCCACTGCCTGTATTTCTTTAGTGTTATCAGGCAGCTGGGTTTGGGGGACCATCTCACAGTCTCCTAATGAGACGAGGGACATCTCTGCGGGACCCCACCCACCTTGGACAGCCATCTCCTCCCCCAAGGCTAGGGGTGGGCAGAATTTGCGAAATTCACTTTTGCAAATTATTGCGAAAATGTAAAAAATCTCCGCAAACACGTGGAAATATCGCGAAGATGCAGAAGTGTTTTCCCACCCTTTCGCGGTATGTTCTGCGTGGTCGCGGCTTGCCAACTTACCCATGCGGTTGCTCGCGGGCGCGGCCATCTTGTTTTCACTTGTCTCGCGGTGCATGATCGCGAGAAGAAAGACATGATCGCGCGACGAATAATGTTACTGCAGGCGCGAACTGTCGCGAGACAGCGCAAATGGCTACCAACAATCCAACATCTCATGGAGAATGCGACCGGATCGGGAAAACTTGTCGGCGAACGCGGGGATTCAGGTAAGGCGAGCGCGTGCACGCAAGAATGTATTATTTTACAGCGCGAGCAAGCAAAAAATTTCCGGTAAATTGCGGATTGCGGAAATTTTGACATTTTCGCGCTCTCCGCGGAACGCGAAAATGTCAAATTATCGCAATTTCCGCGAGCGGAACGGATTTTTAGCCCAGGCCTACCCAAGGCTACACTAGCCACCTGCCGGGGCGGAGCACCAGTGGGTGCTGGTTTACCATACAAAGGACACTTTAATTCCGAGGCAAAATGCCCCATGTTACCACACTTGTAACATTTTATGGGCCCCTTTTGAACAGGTGGACCTGTCGGGGCCCCGGTCGGTTTCTGGGGTGGGGGAGGCTGAGAACCTTTCCCTTGGTTCCCTTGGGGATTACTTTGGGGCCTTCTTGGGAACTCCCTCTGTTTACCCTTGTCCCCCCCACTCTTCTGCTGGGGACCCTGCCCACCTTTAGCGGAGTCTCCCACTGGACCCTTGTGGACCCTGGTACTGACCTAGCGGTCTGCCTCCTCAGCAAGCTTCCTAGGGTTAGCCAGCCTACTATCAATCAGGTGCTGGCGTAGCTCAGGAAAACAATTACTGGACAAGTGCTCCCATGCCATTAAATCAAGAAACCCTTGAAAATCATTAACCTTGCTACCCTTCACCCAACCATCCTGTGCTCTGCAAAAACAAGTCACATACTCCACATACGTACTGTTTGTAATCTTGGTGCAACCCCAGAACCTTTGCCTATACAACTCAGGGTTCAACCCATATCTAATCATCAAAGCTGCCTTCATATGGGGATAAGAATTATAATCATCTGAAGGCAAGTCTAGCAGTGTGTCCCGCCCCTCACTCAGGAACCGTCCCCACAACCCCGCTCCCCAATCCTTCTCAGGGACCCGGTGGGAAGACATGGCTACTTCATAGGCTTTGAACCACTGCCCTATGTCATCATTTAAAAAAAATTCTTTTACCACATCTTTGGGTATGTACACCCTTGATTCTACCTGCGCTGACGGTGTGCTGCCACCAGAGGGAGCAATTTCTAAACTCTGGGCCTTCAGCTCCAACTCCCTCAAAACCTTTTCATGTTCATACTGTAGCTTTTTTTCTTCTAGGGCTAATTTTCTACTTTGCATTTCAAATTCTAACTGCCCACTTAACTTGAGCTTCGTCAGCTCCAATTCATGCATCCTACACTCTTTTCTATCTGCCAGCTCCTCTGGAGATAGACTTTTACTAGAAACACTGCTACCGGCAGGGAAAGGGGTTCTCCTTCCTCTTGGACCCACTGGCCCATCCAGCTGCTCCTCTGCATTATCATGATCAGTGGCATTCCTTGCTTCTACCCAGGCCCTCAGCGCCTTGTAGAACTCCGGTTTGTTTTTGCATCCAGTAGTGCAAACATTACATTTTTTGCAGAAGAACTTTAGCTGTTTAACTGGGTAGCTGTCCAGTTTCTCTTCTTCCCATTCCCATTCATTATCAACAGAGACTATGGATGCTGCTTTCTCCACCATGGTTAAGCTTGGCAGTACTCAAAAATAGAAAGTCCCAAAAAGAATCTACCAAAAAGTACTGGTTGCGTTAAGGTCTGCACTCACTAAGTAGTGTTCACCAATCACTGTACATGAGTCACAAATGCAAGTCCAGAATCCTCACCGCTGACCACCAATGTTAGAATCCGGGTTCTCTGGTTGGCACAGGTAGGTACTTGTGACAAGCAGGGAACCTTTCCTCTAGTCAGGGTAAGGGGTTACAATCCTAAAACAACCCCTGCTCACCCTCTATGTAGCTTGGCGCGAGCAGATAAGGCTTATCTCAGAGCGTTATAGGTTAAGCATTTGTGAACACATACAGTAACCAAGGGACAACACTACAAATGGACACCACACAGGTTTTATATTAAAAATAAGGATTCTTTATATAGAGTTACCACAAGACCATTAAACGACAAAAAAACACAATACTGTTACTTTAGATGGTAGAATTTTGCTTAGTTCTCTTAAGTTCTTAAATGCGACACTTTCAGTCAATGTACCTTTTAGATGTGACACGCAGAGCAACGAAAGTGTTGCAGCGATGTAGATGCGATGAAGTTTTTGGTGCAAAGAAATAAAGACGTGAAGATCTTCCAGATGCGTAACGCTTCTCCGATGTTGCGAGAAGACTCGACTCGATGCATCAGCTACAGCGGCGTCACCCTTTACATGATGCGACGACAGCAGTCTTGGCAGCGGCACTCTTCTCCGACGTTTCGATGCGATGTTGCAGTGGCAGCACCCCTTTATGCGATGGGACGACAGCAGCTCCGACGGCGGCACGCTTGTCCATGGATGCGAGGCGCTTTTCTTGATGCGGTGCAATGCGACAGCTAGGAGGGCGACACGCTTCTTCCTCGATGCGAGACTCTTCTCTCGATGCGGTGCGATGCGGTGCGATGCGTCAGCTACGATGGCTGCGATGGCAACATGCTTCTTTGGCGTTGCGAGACACTTCTGGGATAATGCGAGACGCTTCCACTCGATGTGATGCTGCAGCGGCGACACACTTTACGAGATGCGACGACAGCAGCTCCGACGGCGGCACGCTTCTCCTTCTTGAGTCGCGCTTTCAGCTCCTTGCGACGTGCAGTCCCTCAGAAGGCCCAGCAACAGCAGCAGGCACTTCCAAAGAACTTGGGGGAGCTGGGGGTGAAGTCTGTTGTTCCTGAGACTTCAGCAGGAGGCAAGCTCTATTCCAAGCCCTTGGAGATCTTTTTAAGCACAAGTTGAAATAAAGTCTTTGTAGTCTTTCTCCTCTCCGTCAGCAGCAAGGCAACCACTGCAGGCCAATCCCCCAGGTCAGGGACAGTACTCCTCCTTACAGCTTTCCTAGTCCCTCCTCCTCAGGCAGAGGTTCTTCTTGTCAAGCAGGATCTAATTTCCTGGGAGCAGGGTCCCAATACTTATACCCTTAATTCCTTTGTTCCTCTGGGGTATAGGGGCCTTTGCCCAGTCCAAACCAGTTCCTGAGCACTTTGTTGACATGACTCTGACTTTCTATTCAGGGTGCAGGGCAGAGACATCAGCCTCTCCACAGGAGGTGGAGCCAGCATTGTGGTGGCAGAGCACCGCCCTATTCAGAGTCCAGGTGCACTCCTCCCACCCATCTGGATGTCAATCTCTCTATTCACCACCAGGCTACCTAGCCCTGCCCCTCTGGGTTTGCCCAGCCCTGTCACTCACACAAACCAGACAGGCAGATACACATCATAGCAGAGGCGGGCTGAAATGGTTAGGCAAGCAAATACCAACTTTCTAAAAGTGGTATTTGCAAACACAGAATATTAAAATAAACTTTACTAAAAGATGTCTTTTATTATTCTGAGTTCAGGCATACTAAACTCGAATTTCTACCATGTTCCCTAGGTCTGTTAGGATCATAGGATGTAACAATTCTAACAGCCCATTCTGGCCTATGGGAACAGGTAGCCATGCAATAGTGAAAAATAAAAATGGCTGTAATTCACTATTAGGACATGCCACACACACCAGGGCTTGTCCTACCTTATGCTTACAATGCACCCTGCCCTTGGGCCTACCATAGGGGTGACTAATATGAAGTTAAGGGAACGTTTAGGGACTGGGAAGTGGGTGCACTTGCCAAGTCAGCATGACAGTACCAGACTGCACGCAGGTTCTGCAATGGCAGACCTTAGACACATTTTACTAGGCCGCTTCTGTGGGTGGCACAACCAGTGCTGCAAGCCCACCAGCAGCATTTGTATTTACAAGCCCTGGGCACTCCTGGTGCACTTTACTGGGGTCTGACAGTAAATCAAATAAGCCAATCATGGTATCCAACCACATATACATCTTAAATAGGGAGCGCTTGCACTGTGGCACTGGTTGGCAGTGGCACAGTGCTCTGAGCAGCTAACACCAGCAAAACACATGAGGCACAGCGACAAAAAGTGGAAGGGAGACTCATGCCAAGGTGCCAGGTATAACAATGATTATAGGAGGTGATTTTATTTTCCAGTGACTTTTCCGTTTTACTGCATACAACACAAAGGGAGATAGCAAGAGGTCCAAGGGGAGCCAATAAACTGACCTGCAAATATATGTATCACAAGAATAAGATGTAGTGGCTGGGTCTCAGAGACCGAAGGATAGACCAGTCCCTGGTCTAAAATAAAAGGGTTTAGTTCTTATTTTTCACAGATTCATTTAGATATTTCTAGTTTCTTATTGGGGATGCTCAATCCAAGATCCCTGTCTTTTGTTTAGCTCTAATGTGTATAGCGTAATAAGGTTAACTAGCACGACCCTCACTCATTGAAAGGTATACAAAAGAAGCGCATAACTCTGACAATGCCCCAGCCTGAACATGCTATAAATAGGGCAGAAACATGTTGGCAAAAAAATCGGGATCGCAAGGATCATTGTAATCCAAAGCTATAGCCATGTATTACCTCTCTGTAATCAAGTTTTTATTTTTTATTCATACCCTAGGTACCATACAAATAAAAGGATACTTGGTGGTATACCTTGAGGTATGTTTAGTTTAGTAACAGGACCATTGTTATCCAGAGTAGAAGAATATCTAAGAACTCCCTCGGGACAGTCCAACAAAAGGTCGAGTCCGCCCTGGTGGTATCATCCTATCAGGGTGGGATGAGGTGGCCTATGGTGAAGTATGTCACATTACTTGAGTGAGCCCACCTCGTCCAAATCTTGAATTGTCCATCCCCAATAGGAGACTAGAAATATCTAAATGGGTCTGTGAAAAATAAGAACTGAGCCCTTTTCGCTTAGACCAGGGACTCCTCTATCCTTCAGTCTCTGACACCCAGCCACTACACCATATTCTTTTGATACATATATTCCGTTTTAATATCACCAATTGAAAGATGTGATTTTACTTTGAATTAGAATTGTCAAATTTAATGTACTGAAATGTTTTCCCTAGTCGCACTAATGAATAACAAATGTTTTGGTCTAGTCAGCCTGAAATTCGATCCATATATATATAAATATATATATATTCACTGAAAAAACCATAGGTTTCACACACGTTATAGTTAGGAATTAGCATTTAAAAAACATTGCAAATTCACTTAAAAAACCATAGGTTTCACACATGTTATAGTTAGGTGGACATTTCACTCGTAAAAAACCAATGAAATTCCCCCGTTATAGTTAGTTCAGATAACTATAACTCGCACGCCCGCAATCCTCTGCTCATGACGTCACATATTACATCACTCATGACATGGTCAGTGGCATCACTGATGACATCACTGATGACATCATCCTTGTGATAGAGTGGCGGTCGCACGAGTTATAATTATCTGAACTAACTATAACGGGGGAATTTCATTGGTTGTTTACGAGTGAAATGTCCACCTAACTATTACATGTGTGAAACCTATAGTTTTTTAAGTGAATTTGCAATGTTTTTTAAATGCTAATTCCTAACTATAACGTGTGTGAAACCTATGGTTTTTTCAGTGAATTTGTACGGTTTTTTAAATGCTAAGTTATGTATTTATTATTATATTTTTTATATATTTATTTTACAATAAACTACGTATTAAAAATTATTATTTTTTAATGGTTTTTCACCGTGTGCGCACCCCGCGATTTAAAAAAAAAAAAAAAATGTTTTTTTCTGCCTTCGGGGTCCTTCAGGGACCCCCTGAAAAAGGCTAGGGGGTCAGGAACTCTCTACCCTGCCCCCTTTTAACGTTCGCCACCTTCCTTTTTCACTCTCGCACTCAAAACAAACAAAATGGCGGCCGACACTTCCTGATTTCGACCGATTAGAACGTTGACTGACATGTAACCACCAATCAGAATTACGCTCGCGCACGTTAGGGTGCGCGCACCGTGCGCGCACGCTGCGGGCACAGTGCGCGGCTATAGATATTTATGTACTTTAACTGCAATTTTCTCAGGAACTACTGAACAGATTGACTCCATATATGCAAAAGGCACATCCCTGTCCTGAGGACTACCTCTATGCCAAATTTCAAGTAATTCTGTTCAGCCGTTCGGGCTGTACCTTCGACTAAAGGTCCTATGGGAAAATGCATGGGGAAAACGTGTTTTGGGACCCCCCTTTTTTCTCGGCCCCCGCTCGATGAATCCCCCCGTGACTTTCAGGGTAGGAGCTGAGCGGAGCGCCCCATTAGTTTTGAAAATTTCGCGAGGATTCGTCAACCGGCGCCAAAGTTATTCAAAATAGAATTTTGAGATTTCCTATGGAAACACGGTCCTAACTATAATATATATATATATATATATATTCAGTGAAAAAACCATAGGTTTCACACACGTTATAGTTAGGAATTAGCATTTAAAAAACCTTAGAAATTCAGTGAAAAAACCATAGGTTTCACACATGTTATAGTTAGCTGGACATTTTACTCGTAAAAAACCAATGAAATTCCCCCGTTATAGTTAGTTCAGCTAACTATAACTCACGCGCCCGCAATGCACTGCTGATGACGTCACATATTACATCACTCATGACATGGTCAGTGACATCACTCATGACATCACTGATGACATCTCAAATGACATCACTGATGACCTCACTGATGACATCATCCAGTGAATGTGTGTTTTTCTGAAAATTAAATATGTTTTATATATGTATATCTCAAGGTCGATGGAAGAATAAATGGGTATATTACTGTCTAAATGGATGATTTCTTTTTGAAAAATTGATTGTGTAACTGACTGATTAAGTGTATCATAGTGAATACATGGCTTAGTGAGTAATGTTTAAATATATAAATATCTGTATCAGTCTCTCACTTTGTGTATAAGTGGCTGCATGGGTTGGAGAGTAGCTACATGGGTGTCTATATAGGTTATTAGTTGGTTTTTTGAGTATCAGTATGAGTGTCTGCATGGTTCGGTGGGGGGTATGACGTAGTGCATAGGTGCATGAATGAGTGACTCACTGTTTGTATGTGTTGAACAGAGCATGTGTGCAGGACTGCATGGGTGGATGAGTGTGTGTATGGGTGTGTTAGTGAGTGAATGACTGTCTCAATAGTGTCTTTATGAGTAACTACATATGTTTAAAACTAGTATATGTGACTATTGGTTTATATATGTGAGTATATGTGAGAGTGAGAGATTGAAAGAGTTCCTGTATGAATAAGTATGTATTTCTATAAGTAATTGTTTAAAAGACTAAGTATGTGTAAGTTTCCGTAGAAGTAAGTGTGGTGGTGTGTGTATAACTGTATATGCAAGTAAATGTATGTTTGATTCTTTATTGGCATGAGTGACTATGTGTGTGAGTAGCTCTATGGATGAGTGGCATTGTGTAACAGGATGTATAGGTGTATGAGTACATATGATAAGTGAGTACATGTATGAGTGACTGTATTGGACTGTTGGTGAATGAGTGGATGTGTATGTGGATCTTAGAATTACTGAAGAGGTTGTTGTAACTGTTATTGGTATGTCCATTGTTTTGTAAATTTTAGTCTCTATTTTTGAATGTGTGTATCAAAGGTTTTATTAGGGGAAGAGGAGGTCTGCCACTCTATCACAAGGATGATGTCATCAGTGAGGTCATCAGTGATGTCATTTGAGATGTCATCAGTGATGTCATGAGTGATGTCACTGACCATGTCATGAGTGATGTAATATGTGACGTCATCAGCAGTGCATTGCGGGCGCGCGAGTTATAGTTAGCTGAACTAACTATAACGGGGGAATTTCATTGGTTTTTTACGAGTAAAATGTCCAGCTAACTATAACATGTGTGAAACCTATGGTTTTTTCACTGAATTTCTAAGGTTTTTTAAATGCTAATTCCTAACTATAACGTGTGTGAAACCTATGGTTTTTTCACTGAATTTCTAAGGTTTTTTAAATGCTAATTCCTAACTATAACGTGTGTGAAACCCATGGTTTTTTCAGTGAATTTGCAAGGTTTTTTAAATGCTAATTGTTTTTTTTTTCTTCTATTTTTTTTAACATATTTTTATTTTAATTTTCTTACCTTTTATAAAGACTATGGTTAAATTTTTAAAATTCTTTAATATGTAAAATTTATTTGCAGTACTTTTTTTTTTTTTTTAATTATTTTTTTAGTACGCGTACCGTAAGCTTACGGTAAGCGTACGGTTTACGCAACGCCCGTAATTCTTCTACGCTGCTTGCGTATAGTTACGCAATTTGCGTAGCCGCGCGTACTCCGCGTGGGACGCGTGCGCGCGTACGCTACACGCGCACGTTGCGCGGAAGTGTCGGGTAGTGTCTGTTATGCGCATGCGCGCAAGCGCGTGTCTTTTTTACGCGCATGCGCACTTTTGACGTAAGCGTACCGTAAGCGTACCGTAAGCGTACGGTAGGTCATGTGATCATGAAACACAACTTTTGATTGGTTGAAACTACTTTCAGTTCTAGAACTCTCCTACACCACACCCATTCCTCTCATTTCTGCTTGTGATCCCTTAGGAGAAGGAGCTGGGTTGTCTTTGTGATACGATGGCAGAACAGCAGAGCTCTTCTGAGAGTGAGGCTAGCACTAGCAGCACTGTTTTGAGGCAGAGAGCGAGGAAACAAAAGCCCTCTTATGTATGGGATTATTTTACTTTTCCTGAAGGCCAGCAAAAGGTGAATGCACCCTTAGTAACTTGCAAGCTGTGTCAGCGTGTACTTTCAAGAGGTAATCCTGACAGGAAGTATTCCTTTGGGAATCATACCATAAGGAGACACCTCAAGGATGTACACAGAAGGACACATGGTCATCTTTTTGGAGGTAACTCTTCAGAAAGACAAGCAAGTACATCCACAGCAGCTCAGCCTGGACCATCATCTGCAGAGCTGACTCCTTCTTCTGCAGGTCAGGTGAGCCCTTCATCTGTGGGGGGAGCATCTCCTTTTGCTGGCCCTCTGGAAATGAACCCTCGATTTCGGAGTGTTGATATTCGATGCGCCTTTTGTCAAGATCTAATTTGCCATAGGGAGACCAGTGTTTCCCTAGTGAACAATAAAATAGATCAGCACACTTGTCGCTTTGAATAATTTTCCCATTCTTTCTTTCCTCTGTCCCTGCATGAACACAACGGTTCTTTTAAGAGCCAACCTTATCTTTCATCTTTTTTTTACATATGTTTTTAAAAACTTTTTTTTTTTTTTTTTTACCGTACGCGTACGGTGCGCGTACTTTTTTTTTTTTTAAAAACACTAAAAATCAATTATCACATTACAAGGTCCTTGAGAGACTACAATTATTATTATTGACTTACCATACCCACTCAAAAAAATATTTATTCATTTGTTTTTTAAAAAAATAGCTTTAAAAATGGTTCTAGTTTTCGAAATTTTTCTATATCAATCTGAAAAAAAAGAAAAAAGTATTAATATTTTTAAAACATTTTATAATACAGTACACATATTTACATATTTATCAAAAAATATTTTTGCCTTATTTTTGCTGTTTTCAGAATATATTGCATTTCACTATAAATTGTGAAAGCAATTGCATTCATCATTTTACAGCGGGAAAAAAAAATAACAATCACAAAGATTGTATTAAAAAAGCCCAGAATCTCTTTTTACTTAAACTTAACATTATAGAAATGCATAATATTCTAAAAAAATATCATCTAATACCAATACTTATTTCTTTAAAATACCGTCTGATATGTTTGTTTCAGAAGTATAATCACAATATTATATCTCAAATAACTCCACAATACATCTGATTCCATTTCCTTTAGGCCAAATAGTAATTTTAAAATTTTTTGGGGAATAAATTTCCAACGGTAATCCAATAAAATTCTAAAGTTTAATTTGTCCAGATCTCACCGATTCTCTGTAACATTTTGGTTCACGAAAATTTTTTGAATAATTTATTAAGTCCACAATAGAATTGGTTACTTTTCCACATGGCC
Organism: Triturus cristatus; assembly: GCF_964204655.1. Lineage (NCBI taxonomy): Eukaryota > Metazoa > Chordata > Amphibia > Caudata > Salamandridae > Triturus > Triturus cristatus. The sequence goes on from NC_140594.1 coordinate 1,097,657,302, forward strand.
AAATAGTAATTTTTTAAATCATTTTTGAAAAACTTTCCAATGGCAGTCCAATAACATTCCAAAATTTAAATTGTGCAGATGTTACCGATTATCTCTAAATTATTGGTTTTTGAAAGTTTCATTAAAAATTAAAAAAGTCCACATTACAATTGGTTATCTTTCCATTAGGCCAAATGATAATTTAAAAAATCTTTTTTTTTACAAAATTGCAATGGTAATCCAGTAAAATGGTAAAATTATTTTGTCCAGATCTTGCCAAATCTCTCTAAAATTTAGGTTTCAGGAAGATTAGATAGGAATTTGCTAAATCAAAAGGCAAACGTTGTTTGAAAATCAATTGGGAATCATTACACAGTGTCCAGCCTTTTTCACATTTAAGATAAACTGTGTAATGTCCAGAAGTAACAGTAGGTCCATCATGGAAAATTATTGCAACAGTTACAAAAGTTTTTCCTGAAATTGATAATTGCTGTCCTGTAAACTTCTTTATTAAAGTATCCAATTTTGAACCATCAGCTCTACATCGTTGCATCATTAAAATTACATACTGTCCGTATTCCTTTAAAATTAATGTTGAAAACATGTCAGATTTACACTCACCACATTTCATGCTATGATTAGCATCTTTAACTAATTTTGCAAAAGTGACTGTTTTACTCTCTGGCAATGTCAAATAAATAAACCTTTCATTATCAACATTAGAGCCACATATATTATAACAATTTTCACAACTATGTTCCCATTTATAAGAGAGACCAAAAAAAATTTCAATGGGAACTCCTTCTTCTTCCACTACCTGAAGAAAATACATCAAAAATTCGTGTGCATCTTGCTGTTCATTTTGAGAAAACTGTGTTCGTCCTGAACATATATCTAAAAGTTTTCTAATTTCAGTAGCACTTTCTATTTGAGTTTTATCTTTACTCAGCTTTTGAAAAAGGAGACTCAGCTCTGAACAGAATCTTTTTCCCTGATTTACTATTATCTGCTCTTGCAAACTTTCCAGATAAAATGCAACATTCAGCACTACATTTGCGTAGCAGTTGACACCAGAGCTATTTTCAAAATGACATCCTACAACCTGTTCTTCATTTTCCTTTTTCTTTTTGCTTGCAATTACATCACTCCTCTTTTTTTTCCTCTTCTCTACATCTTCATTACAGATATTCTCATTTTTTCTTTTACGAGAAACTACACGTTTCTCCAACACAGGATACTGACCTAAATGAGGAGCATAGCTTCTTCTTAATCTATTATACTCCTTTACACAGTTTGTATCAGCACTAACTTTTGAATCATCAAAGTCTATCATGAATAAACCTGATAATGTTTTCACTCGTGACAAAGCAACATATGCCATACCTTCTTTGAACACAGTTGAACCAATGTTCACAAAAGCACAATCTACAGTCAATCCTTGAGACTTGTGAATAGTTACAGCATATGCTAGAGAAAACGGAAACTGCTTCCTACGTACATATAAGTCTTTCACAAGCATGAAACGAACTGTACAACGACAAATATCTTTAACTTCTTCTATCTGATCAAATTTTATTTTTAAACATTCAATTCCTTCTTTTTTCTGATAATTAATAAAACCCACAACTCTTCCCATAGCTCCATTAACTAAACCTTTTTCAACATCCAAATTTCTTCTTAAAAATACTCTACAGTTCATGCAAACCTATAGATTTTTTTCTAATCCAGCTGTTTTGGAGATGTTCTTCTCTAGTGAGTCCAATTTATTTTTCAGTTTGCCTGTTACTGTGACAGTAATTCTTCCATCCTCAATTTTGTCCACTGCTTCCAATTTCCTGATCTCTTCCTTTTCCAATTTCAAAAGCTCCTCATTAAATATTGAGCATTCACGTAGAGTTGGCATTAAGCAGATGACACTTTTGTTTTCTGCAATATTCTTGTATATTTTCTCTGCAACTATTTCTTCCTTTGGAAATAAATTATGTAGCAGCCGACTCTGTAATGCTTTTTTGCCAACTTCTGTGAGTAGTCCAATTCTGATATCTTTCAGAATACTTCCATATTCTTCATCGCTTGCTTGCCTCATATTAGTAGTAAGTTCCTTGTACTCAAAGAAGGACCAAATATTTGTATTTCCGATGCTTCCCAATGACTTCTTCGTGTCTTCATGTGTGACAGTATTAAATACTGGTTGTCCTTTAACTGGAGTAAGCTGCAGAAGATCTCCAAAAACTATGACGTGTTTTCCACCAAATAACATGTCATAGTCTGTCTTCAAAATTTGCTGCATTCTTAAATGCACAAAGGCAAGCATTAAGTTTGATACCATGCTCACCTCATCAATAATGAGAACTTGCATCTTCTTCAATACTCTTGAAACTTCCAAGGATGCTTCTCCAGTTAGCTTGTTGTATTGTATTTTGTTCTCATGCTCCACTGGTAACATTAGCAAACGATGTAAAGTGATTGCTTTTATGTTATATGCTGCTAACCCAGTTGGATGCAAAAACAACAATTGATGGACAGAATGCAGAACAATGTCATACATTCACCCCAGTACAGAGATCTGGGCCTAAATCCATCGTTTTTTTGCTCACCATGCCATTCCAGTTTGAACCCAGCCATATGCAAATCAGTCTTGACCCTGTGCCCCATGGGAACAGTCCAGCCCGAACTGCCAAGCCAGGTCCTCCCTGGACTGGAAACAAGCATCCTAGGACCGGTTTCGGGCTTTCAGCCCTCGTCAGCCAGGATAGCTTGATTCCAGTGGCATGGAGAGCAAGGGACTCACGTCTGAGCATACCCTTCCCACTCGGAGTGACAAATGCAAAAACAACAATTGATGGACAGAATGCAGAACAATGTCATACATTCACCCCATGAGGCACAGGGTCAAGACTGATTTGCATATGGCCATGTCTAAACTGGGGTGGTGTAGTGGGCAAAAGAACGATGGATTTAACCCAGATCTCTTGACTGGGGGAGAATGTATGCATTGTCAGCATTCCGTCCATTTGTTTGTTGTAACGCTAACCCAGTTGGAGCAGTAACCACACAAGACAAAGTAGAATCCGTTTTTTGCTGTAGGTAGCTTCTGATGACTTTTATTAGGAAACTTTTTCCAGTTCCAGCTTGTCCGCTTACGTACATCCTGATTGGATGAAATGATGTGCATGAGCACTCTTTTTTTTCATGTAGAAATCCGTGATCAATTTTGTTTTTGATCTCTTCATAAATTTGTTGCTGCTCTTGATTCAGTTGTCTTTCCAAATTTTCTAAGTCTATAAATTCTTCTTGAGCTTGATTCATAGCCGTTTCCACTTCATTCATGGCTATTGATGCTTCATTTTCAACGATTGGTTGTCCTAGGGGATCTTGACTGAGTGTTCCTGAACTTTGGCTGTCCTGAGAACTGTCTCTAGCTATTTCTGCTGCAATTGTAGTTTCCTGTTCAATTTCTTCATTTAACATTTGCAGATAAGTTGAGAATGTACTGCATTGTATGCTGTCTTTGCAAGCATTAAAAGAATCTTCATAGCTTTGAAATTCTCCCAGTAGTTCATCCTCTGTACGCCATGGTTTAAACAACTGTAAAAGAGCCAAGTAGTAAAATTCCTTCTTGTCAGTAGTGTCACAACTCAGCTTCCGGTGATTTATCAAACTTCCTTTTGTTTGCTCCACCAAACATCCTTCTTCACCAACGACTTTATATTTTCCATTGTTGATGTCTTCTGCGGCTTTCCGTGAATAAATGTAGTTCTGCAGCACTTCATAGAGACACATGTTCTCCAGATGATGACTTCTCTTGGGATAATAAGTGTCCAACATGTTTGATTTCAAAATATCTGTACTTTCTGGGTCATTCTCGGCCAAATATTCAATTTCTCCTACAGATTTCAGTACCCGATTTCTCATTGCTGCAAGGCCTAAACTTGCCCAAATTATTCTTCTGGATTTGGAGTACAGACTTGCAGAAGATAACCTATCTGAACATTCGTAGGATCCAATTTCTCGATGCGATAACATCTTCAAACTGAAACTGTACAGCTTCTTACTGACAGTCTTCTCGTAAGAAATCTCTTCCCACATTTCCTTCAATTCAGTTTTTTCAGATTTCGTAATGTAAGACGTTACATATCGAGCAACAGCAATGGAATTGTCAGCTACATACTGTATATCCATGTTAGCGTTCCACATGGATAAAATGACTGGGTTGTAGTCATTTATATTTTTTGATTCTTCTTTTCTTTTAAGGTTGTAGGTATTCTTAGGTGATTTTCTTGTGATAGTATGTCTCACAGCTGACATAAAACTGTTAACTCTTCCATTTGAAAGAACAGGTCTAGGAAATCCAAATCGACATTTAGTGTAGTATTTTTCTTTGCTCTTGTATTTCCGTCGACAGTATTTTCCACACCGATGACTTTGGAAACGTAAAACTTGCTCCTTTAACTTTTTCTCTTCTGTGCTTTTTGGTATAGCACATGTTGCATATTCTTCAATGTAAGATAACACTGCTTCATCAGTATCTGTTCCAAACTTTGGGGCATCCTTGATCCACAACAGCATATGAATATGAGGAGCACCTCTTGCCTGGTACTCTTTTCTCCAAAAGAAATCCACTACTTCTCCAAGAGGTGGATTTTTTTTATTGCAGATGAAGGACATCATAGCCTCAAATCTATGATTGAAATATCTGCAAACATTAACCGGATCCAATGAGCACAGTTCTCCTGCTGTCTTGTATTCGATGTTTTTAATGTTTGAATTTGCCTCTCGTAGACAATCCAGTAAATCATCCCAAGCGTACTCGGCACAGCTTAGGGTAAGGAACCATGTTGGAGTTCCTAAATTCCGTAACATGCATTTTAATTCACCATGGCGTCGGTACCAATATTCATTTGTCCCACGCTGACAAGCCATCAGATTGATCAGTTGTGTTTCCAAATGATCATCTCGGTGCTGCACTTTCTCCATAAAATCCTTAGCAGACACATTTTGTAAATGTACTCCACTTTTTAAAATGTGATTTACTGCATAAGACAGTGCAGACAAGTCGCTTTCAAATAAAAGATGGAACAAATAAGGAATACTTTGTCGAAATCTGGGATCTTCAGCATATAGTCTTGTAGTCCGATACTCAGAAGCTGGAATGTGTTCTGGACGTTCATCGTATCGTCCTCCTTTTCCTTTAGGAAACAGCTGGGGAAAACATCGAGCTTCCAAGCTCTCCTCCCATACACTCACGGGAGTTCCTTTTGCTTTCTTCATCTGAAAGAGATCAATATTGTCTCCCATAACTTCTTTTGAATGAAGAGGATGTATGCTAAAATGTTCATAAATTTCTTCTTCCTTTGACTTGTCCACTTTTTCAATTTGTCCAGTTGGTGTTTCTGTGTCTTCTTGTAAATCTTCTTCTTCTTCTTCTTCTATATAAATTGATTCATACCATTTGTTATTCCTTTTCAAATACAAATTTGCTCTTTGTACTTTCCGTACATCTACCAGCTCCTGCCAAATCTTCTTATTCTTTGTAGGTACACCATTAACCAGAATAACTAATGGTTCAGTTTCCAAAGTATCCGCATCAATAGTTTCCATATTTTTTTTCAAATCCAAGGACAAATACACCACTCTACCTTTTAAACCTCTCAGTAAATCAGAAGGAGGTAATTTACCAGTTTTGGGCTCCATACGTACTATGGTCTGGAACGGATGAACACATTGAATGAGTATAGACTCATAAGTATTTAATTCAGAAAGTTCAGCAGGAATAGCATCCAATTCTAAATTATTATGTACAGCTCTGGTCGGCATTCTATTTTCCTCTAACTTGTTGTAACAGTATTTACAAATACGCTGAACTTCACCCAATTCAAAACAATTTTCAAGAAATATATATGTGGCAAAATCCTTCCACTTATAATTATCTTCATTTTCACTCTTTCTGTACAGATCAACATACCTGGTTTGTTTTCTATAATGAGTTCTGCGGCAACAAATACAAGTAATATTTGGTCTTTCATTAGAGATTTTTTCAAATTTTGTTATGTGATCATTAAATGTCTTACTTACAAATGGTTGTACATTCTCTTCCACTTCTTCCTCATTTAGTGTGTCCTTCTCTGCACTGTTTTGTTCAGGACCAAAGTAACAAAACTGAATTTCATCAACAACCTTCTCTACATCTGATACCGTTCCTCGGAACAGAGCCCTATTCAATTCATCTAACTTTATTGCTGGACTTTTAGCAAAATACAACCGTCTCACAAACTTTCTCATTTCAGTATGATGAACAGCCAGCATCCTAAAATGATGGAAAACACTATTGCACACTTTTCTAGATAGACAAGCCAGAGAATGACCCTGCAAACCAGTATTCTCTCTCACTCTGCATGGATCCAGACTTTGAAGCACCTTAATCTTCTGTTTTATACTTTTTTTACTATATTCTCTTAGAAACTCTCGAAATTTGTCAATAGATTCCTGACGCACAGTGCAAATACTACTACAATTCCAAGTGTACACTGGGGCTTTAGGACGTCTCCCCATTGCCTCATCTGCCATCACTTGTACCTCATCTCTTGGAACCATTATCTCCTTCTCCATTATGCAACCATTTTTTACTTCGTATGAACGACCTCTGGTGTCAACTGCATGCAGCAAACTATTACTTTGAAAATAGCTTTCTTCATTAAAAAAAGGTTCACTACTTGAACTATGCATCCACTTGCCTAAAAACACTTTACAAAAGTTTGTTCTGTTCACTACTCTTTTCCTTTTGCTATGTGATTTCAGTACATTAACCATTTTGTCTAATGTACGCATCCTATTCAAACTTAATATGATGAGTTTCCTTTTTAATTCTAATGGCTTTGCTGCAATGGCTTCTATTTCTTTTTTTCTTTTATAAAACTTTGTCTTTTTCTTATATTTCTTCACATCCTTCATCAAATTAGACATAACTCTTCTCTGAAACATTTTTCTACGTATCTCTTTAAACGCTGTTTTTCTATTTATATAAATCTTTTCAGTTGCTGAAGGTATATTTGCATTAACTAAATTGTCAATTTTTTCCTCTCCTTTTTTTTTAAAAACATCCTTTCGAGTACAGACATTTTGTACATTTTTCATTCTTTTGAATATATTTTTAAGAAATTGTTTTTTGTGCTTACCAGAAGATTTTTTCTTTTTCCCAACATCAGCATCTTCTACTAACTTTGGTCCTCTAGTTGTCTTCAAATATAGGTTTTTTTTTAGCGTTTTTTGAACTCTGGATTTTGTAGGCATCTTAAATTTTGTTCACTGCTCTTCAGCAATACCTGAAAAAAACTAAAAAAAAATTCCTTTATTTTATTTAAATATATTACTACATTTCTTTTCACAATAGTCACAAAACGAAATTTCTTTGCCAATTTGAATGCACACTTACTGCTCTTTTTTTTTGGCAAGTGAAAATCACTTTTACAGACTGACACATTATGAAACCACTTTTCAGATTTTTTAAAAAGCCCATGTCCAGACTGCTACACTCCAGCAAGGGCAACCAGCCTTAGTGATGCTGAATGTATTTGCATTACAGACTGAAACCTGAAAACCCCACTCGCTTGTAAATACTGTGCATGAATATACATGGCAAGCAGCTGGGTGTGTGTGCTAAGAGTCTGCTTCTTCCCCCAAAAAATCGCTCCCCCTTTTTCCTACTAATGCAACTGTGAAATCACCAGAAAAAAACGCAATAAATCTCTGCCTGTAATTCCTATTTCCACACAGAGTCATGTTTTCACTTTAGTCCCAAAACGAAAATTCTTTGCCAATTTGAATGCACACTTACTGCTCTTTTTTTTTGGCAAGTGAAAATCCCTTTTACAGACTGACACATTATGAAACCACTTTTCAGTTTTTTTAAAAAGCCCATGTCCAAACAGCTTTTTCAGACCACCACCATGTGTAACCTGGGTGGCTGCCTACATTCCAGCAAGGGCAACCAGCCTTAGTGATGCTGAATGTATTTGCATTACAGACTGAAACCTGAAAACCCCACTCGCTTGTAAATACTGTGCATGATTATACATGGCAAGCAGATGGGTGTGTGCTAAGAGTCTGCTTCTTCCCCCAAAAAATCGCTCCCCCTTTTTACTACTAATGCAACTGTGAAATCACCAGAAAAAAACGCAATAAATCTCTGCCTGTAATTCCTATTTCCACACAGAGTCATGTTTTCACATTAGTCCCAAAACGAAATTTCTTTGCAAATTTGAAAGCACACTTACTGCTCTTTTTTTTTGGCAAGTGAAAATCACTTTTACAGACTGACACATTATGAAACCACTTTTTTGATTTTTTTAAATGCACATGTCCAAACTGCTTTTTCAGACCACCACCATGTGTAACCTGGGTGGCTGCCTACATTCCAGCAAGGGCAACCAGCCTTAGTGATGCTGAATGTATTTGCATTACAGACTGAAACCTGAAAACCCCACTCGCTTGTAAATACTGTGCATGATTACACATGGCAAGCAGATGGGTGTGTGCTAAGAGTCTGCTTCTTCCCCCAAAAAATCGCTCCCCCTTTTTCCTACTAATGCAACTGTGAAATCACCAGAAAAAAACGCAATAAATCTCTGCCTGTAATTCCTATTTCCACACAGAGTCATGTTTTCACATTAGTCCCAAAACGAAATTTCTTTGCCAATTTGAATGCACACTTACTGCTCTTTTTTTTTGGCAAGTGAAAATCACTTTTACAGACTGACACATTATGAAACCACTTTTTTGATTTTTTTAAAAAGCCCATGTCCAAACTGCTTTTTCAGACCACCACCATGTGTAACCTGGGTGGCTGCCTACATTCCAGCAAGGGCAACCAGCCTTAGTGATGCTGAATGTATTTGCATTACAGACTGAAACCTGAAAACCCCACTCGCTTGTAAATACTGTGCATGATTATACATGGCAAGCAGATGGGTGTGTGCTAAGAGTCTGCTTCTTCCCCCAAAAAATCGCTCCCCCTTTTTCCTACTAATGCAACTGTGAAATCACCAGAAAAAAACGCAATAAATCTCTGCCTGTAATTCCTATTTCCACACAGAGTCATGTTTTCACATTAGTCCCAAAACGAAATTTCTTTGCCAATTTGAAAGCACACTTACTGCTCTTTTTTTTTGGCAAGTGAAAATCACTTTTACAGACTGACACATTATGAAACCACTTTTTTGATTTTTTTAAATGCACATGTCCAAACTGCTTTTTCAGACCACCACCATGTGTAACCTGGGTGGCTGCCTACATTCAAGCAAGGGCAACCAGCCTTAGTGATGCTGAATGTATTTGCATTACTGAGTCCAACCTCAAACCCTTAAACTATTCTTTTTTTTCCAGTACACCTTAATTTATCGTGAAAACATAGTCCATATTATTTTACATGTTCCTCACATTTAAATTTCTCCCAAAACAGAAAATGATAAACGCAACTTCAACAAAAAGAATTTCCATTTCTATTATTCATTTCTTAATTTACCATATACATCTCCTCTCAAACTCTAACCTCACCTTTAAAATTAGTTAGTTGTGAAAGAAATGTGGCACTCAAACAGCAGATTATCAGAGCCAGGATCTCTGTTCTCTACACCTCTCTCCTCTCAGCAGAACCAGATAATGGCAAACTTTCCCTCTATTTTTCCACACATATACATGTAAGTTTCAAATCTCAGTGCTTCCCCCTTTTTTTCAAATGTAATCACACATTTCTATTGGTTGAAAACCAACCCTTTTCCAAAAGTACCCTGCCCCCAACTTGACTTCTGCCTAGTACCCTTCCCCCAACTTGACTTCTGCCTGCTACCATAGCAACAGCTCATGGAACACTGCTGTGTGGAGTTAGGTCAGAAGTTCGCCACACAATGTTTCAATTCCACAGAGCAAGAGTGCTTGACTTTTCAAACCTAACAGCAAATCCATACTACTGTTCTTTGGTAACACATTTTTTTGTACCAATACAAAACATGCTTCTATTAATTTACACATACAGCCTAGTTTTTATTCTAGAATGGTATGAAACAGCCAATCAGTTCTTTTTGTTTTGAAAAAAATATGTATGCCTCCATTTCCAAACTGTCTTTCTTTTCATATTGCCATTCTACTGAAAGACACCTCCTGAGTGCATCCAGTTCTCCTTTGAAGATGTTCACAGTGTGGATTGTAGGGCACAGCTATGTCTTCTGGAGTGAAAAGTTTGCAGAGAAAACAGATATGGTGAGAGACCTTGCTTTGCCAAATGTAGACATTAAATGGATTGGTCAGAGAGGGTTAAAGTGGCACCAATTGATGCCATTGGTGAAATCCTTCATGCAAATCCAACACCCTGACCTCATAATAGTGCACTGTGGTGGCAATGACCTAGGCACTTTGACTGGGGTAGGTCTGGAAATGCTTATGAAGGACACCTTTGCACAACTGTTTTCACTTTTCCCTAAAACTGCCTTTGTGTTTTCCAACATATGCCAAAGGCAAAAATGGAACTGGTCCAATCATTTCTGTCCGCAGATTGACAAAGCAAGAAAGCACGTCAACAAATCTGTTTCTGCTTTCCTCCGTGACTATGGTATGGGTGCCATTTACCACAACAACTTGCGTTATGACATGCAAGACATTTATAGAGGAGATGGTGTGCACTTCAATGATGAAGGGAACAGAGTCTTCCTCTTGAACCTTAGACTCTGCATCGGTACTTACTTGTAGGTACCACTAAAAAATCATTTCATAAACACAACGGCTCTTTTTAGAGCCCCCTAATATCTAAACACTTAAATCTGAATTTCATTTATTTTTTTATTTTTTTTTTCTACCGTACGCTTACCGTAAGCTTACCGTACGCGTACCCCGTGTTTTTTTTAAAAATCAATAAATGTTTTCTTTGTACTTTACAGTCCTTCTTTGACCCCCTCACACATGTAAGGGGGTCTGTAACTCTCCTCATTGCCCCCTTTTCTTGTTTTCACTCTTTTTTTTCTGAGTGAAACACACAAAATGGCGGCCGCCGCTTCCTGGTTTCGGCCGATTCGAATGCTTACTAAGATCTAACAGCGAATCAGAATCGCGCTCGCGCACGCCACCGTACGCGTACCGTAAGCTTACCGTAAGCGTACGGTAAGCGTACCGTAAGCGGGCTCAGATATATATATTGATTTAAAGGCTATTTTCTCAGAATCTACTGAACAGATTTACACCAAACCTACAAAAGGCACTTCCTTGACATAGGGACTACCTCTCTGCCAAATTTCTAGTAATTCTGTTCAGCCGTTCGGGCTGTAGCTCGTTCTAAAGGTCCTATGGAAAAATGCATGGGAAAAACGCGTTTTGGGACCCCCTTTTTTTCTCAGCCCCCGCTTGACGAATCCCCCCGAGACTTTCAGGGTAGGAGCGGAGCGTAGCGCCCCACCTATTTTGAGAAATTCGCGAGGATTCATCGACCGGCGCCAAAGTTATTCAAAATAGAATGTTGCGGATTTCCTATGGAAAAGGGGTCCTAACTATAACTACCTACTGGCGACCGCCAGTAGGTAATATATATATATATATATATATAAACATACATATATATACATATATATACATACATATATGTATGTATGTGTATATATATATATATATATTCATTGAAAAAACCATAGGTTTCACACACGTTATAGTTAGGAATTAGCATTTAAAAAACCTTGCTAATTCAATGAAAAAACCATAGGTTTCACACATGTTATAGTTAGCTGGAAATTTTACTGATAAAAAACCAATGAAATTCCCCCGTTATAGTTACTGTAGGCAACTATAACTCACGCGACCGCAATCCTCTGCTGATGCTAATACTGTATTTAGACACTTATTTGCCCATGTCTTCTTCCATTAAATTTTAGCTATACATATATTACAAATATATTTTTTTCATAAAGACACATATGTCATCAGCAGAGGATTGCGGTCGCGTGAGTTATAGTTGCCTACAGTAACTATAACGGGGGAATTTCATTGGTTTTTTATCAGTAAAATTTCCAGCTAACTATAACATGTGTGAAACCTATGGTTTTTTCATTGAATTAGCAAGGTTTTTTAAATGCTAATTCCTAACTATAACGTGTGTGAAACCTATGGTTTTTTCAGTGAATTTGTACGTTTTTTTAAATGCTAAGTTACTTTACGCCATTCGTGGCGTGCACGCCCACTTAACGCAGTTCGTTCCGTGCGCGCACAGTGAGCACGCGGTGCGCTTCACGCACCACGCGCCCACTTTACGCAGTTAGTGCCGTAAACGCAAGGTGGGCACGCAGTGCGCTACACGCACCGCGTGCCCACGTTACGCACCGTGCGCACATGGAGAACATATTATGCGCTTCCTTGTGATAGGTAATCTGTTAAATTTAATTTGTAAGTGATGACAATAATATGCCATGCACAGAGAGTGTTTTTTTTTTTTATTAAAATTTTTAGCGTAAGCGCACCGTACGCGTACGGTAAGCGTAATCGGCGAAATTTTCAAAAAATAAAAATTTACCGTTTTTGGCCTTGGGGGATCTTTGAGGACTCAACTAATATGGTTATGTGCATGGGCGCTGTCTAAACAGCCCCTTTATATGTTTTTTGCCTTTGTTTACAGCTCCCCCCCTCAGAGTGCGAGAGAGAAAATGGCGGCCGCCGCTTCCTGGTTTCGGCCGATTCGAATGTTTACTTAGATGTAACAGCCAATCAGAATCGCGCTCGCGCACGCCACCGTACGCGTACGGTAAGCTTACGGTAAGCGTACCGTAAGCTGGCTCAGATATATATATTGATTTAAAGGCTATTTTCTCAGAATCTACTGAACAGATTTACACCAAACCTACAAAAGGCACTTCCTTGACCTGAGGACTACCTCTCTGCCAAATTTCTAGTAATTCTGTTCAGCCGTTCGGGCTGTAGCCCTGTCTAAAGGTCCTATGGAAAAATGCATGGGAAAAACGCGTTTTGGGACCCCCCTTTTATCTCAGCCCCCGCTTGACGAATCCCCCCGAGACTTTCAGGGTAGGAGCGGAGCGTAGCGCCCCACCTATTTTGAGAAATTCGCGAGGATTCGTCGACCGGCGCCAAAGTTATTCAAAATAGAATGTTGCGGATTTCCTATGGAAACAGGGTCCTAACTATAACTACCTACTGGCGACCGCCAGTAGGTAATATATATATATATATATATATATATATATATATATATTCAATGAAAAAACCAAAGGTTTCACACATGTTATAGTTAGCTGGACATTTCACTCGTAAAAAACCAATGAAATTCCCCCGTTATAGTTAGTTCAGCTAACTATAACTCGCGCGCCCGCAATGCACTACTGATGACGTCACATATTACATCACTCATGACATGATCAGTGACATCACTCATGACATCACTGATGACATCTCAAATGACATCACTGATGACATCATCCAGTGAATGTGTGTTTTTCTGAAAATGAAATATGTTTTATATATGTATATCTCAAGGTCGATGGAAGAATAAATGAGTATATAAGTGTCTAAATTGATGATTTGTTTCTGAAAAATTGATTGTATAACTGACTGATTAAGTGTATCTTAGTGAATACATGGCTTAGTGAGTAATGTTTAAATGTGTAAATACCTGTATCAGTCTCTCACTTTGTGTATAAGTGGCTGCATGGGTTGGTGAGTAGCTACATGGGTGTCTATATAGGTTATTAGTTGGTTTTTTGAGTATCAGTCTGAGTGTCTTCATGGTGCGGTGGGGGGTATTACGTAGTGCATAGGTGCATGAATGAGTGACTCACTGTTTGTATGTGTTGAAGTCAGCATGTGTGCAGGACTGTATGGGTGGATGAGTGTGTGCATGGGTGTGTTAGTGAGTGAATGACTGTCTCAATAGTGTCTTCATAAGTAACTACATATGTTTTAAACTAGTATATGTGACTATTGTTGTTTATAAGTGAGTATATGTGAGAGTGAGAGATTGGAAGAGTTCCTGTATGAATAAGTATGTGTTTCTATAAGTGATTGTTAAAAAGACTAAGTATGTGTAAGTTTCTGTTAAAGTAAGTGTGGTGGTGTGTGTATAACTGTATATGCAAGTAAATGGATGTTTGTTTCTTTATTAGCATGAGTGACTATGTGTGTGAGTAACTCTATGGATGAGTGGCATTGTGTTACAGGATGTTTAGGTGTATGAGTACATATGATGTGTGAGTACATGTATGAGTGACTGTATAGGATTGTTCGTGGATGAGTGGATGTGTATGTGGATCTTAGAATTACTGAATAGGTTGTTGTAACTGTTATTGGGATGTCCATTGTTTTGAAAATTTTAGTGTCTATTTTTGAATGTTTGTATCAAAGGTTATATTAGGGTGAGAGGAGGTCTACCACTCTGTCACAAGGATGATGTCATCAGTGATGTCATTTGAGATGTCATCAGTGATGTCATGAGTGATGTCACTGACCATGTCATGAGTGATGTAATATGTGACGTCATCAGTAGTGCATTGCGGGCGCGCGAGTTATAGTTAGCTGAACTAACTATAACGGGGGAATTTCATTGGTTTTTTACGAGTGAAATGTCCAGCTAACTATAACATGTGTGAAACCTTTGGTTTTTTCATTGAATTTCTAAGGTTTTTTAAATGCTAATTCCTAACTATAACGTGTGTGAAACCCATGGTTTTTTCAGTGAATTTGCAAGGTTTTTTAAATGCTAATTCCTAACTATAACGTGTGTGAAACCCATGTTTTTTTCAGTGAATTTGCAAGGTTTTTTAAATGCAAATTTTTTTTTTTTTCTTTTTTTTTTTTTACATATTTTTATTTAAATTTTCTATCCTTTTTTAAAGACTATGGTTAAAGTTTTAAAATTCTATAATATGTTTTTTTTAATATATTTTATAAAATAAACATGTAAAATTTATTAGCAATACATTTTTTCCTTTTTTTTTATTTTTTTTTTAGCACGCGTACCGTAAGCTTACGGTAAGCGTACGGTTTACGCAACGTCCGTAATTTATCTACGCTGTTTGCGTATAGTTACGCAATTTGCGTAGCCGCGCGTACTCCGCGTGGGACGCGTACGCGTGTACGCTACACGCGCACGTTACGCGGAAGTGTCGGGGAGTGACTGTTAAGCGCATGCGCGCAAGCTCGTGTCTTTTTTACGCGCATGCGTACTTTTGCCGTAAGCGCACCGTAAGCGTACCGTAAGCGTACGGTAGGTCATGTGATCATGAAACACAACTTTTGATTGGTTGAAACTACTTTCAGTTCTAGAACTCTCCTACACCACACCCATTCCCCTCAATTCTGCTTGTGATCCTTTAGGAGAAGGAGCTGGGTTGTCTTTGTGATACGATGGCAGAACAGCAGAGCTCTTCTGAGAGTGAGGCTAGCAGCACTACCTTGAGGCAGAGAGCGAGGAAACAAAAGACCTCTTACATATGGGATTATTTTACTTTTCCAGAAGGCCAGCAAAAGGTAAATGCACCCTTACTGACTTGCAAGCTGTGTAAGCGTGTACTTTCAAGAGGTAATCCTGACAGGAAGTATTCCTTTGGGAATCACACCATGATGAGACACCTTAAGGATGTACACAGAAGGACACATGCTCGACTTACTGAAGGTAACCCTTCAGTAAATCAACCAAGCACATCCACAGCAGCTCAGCCTGGACCATCATCTGCAGAGCCGAGTCCTTCTTCTGCAGGTCAGGTGAGCCCTTCATCTGTGGTGGGAGCATCTCCTTTTTCTGGTCCTCTGGAAATTAACCCTCGGTTTGCGAGGGTTGAAGTACGGTGCGCCACTTGTCATGATCTAATTTGTCATAGGGAGACCAGTATTTCCCTAGTGAACAATAAATAGATCAGCACACTTGTCGTACCGACTAATATTCCCACTCTTTCTTTCCTCTGTCCCTGCATGAACACAACGGCTCTTTTAAGAGCCAACCTTACCTTTCATCTATTTTTTATATATTTTTTTAAAAAACTTTTTTTTTTTTTTTTACCGTACGCGTAATTTTTTTTTTTTTTTTTAAAAAACACTAAAAATCAATTATCACATTACAAGGTCCTTGAGAGACTACAATTAAAAACTGCAAATGTGATTGTAGAGAAGTGGAAAAAAGGGAGCATGACATTATTGACTTACCATAGCCACTCAAAAAAAGATTTATTCATTTAATTTATTTTTAATTGCTTTTTAAATGGTTATAGTTTTCGAAAATGTTCTATCTCAATCTGAAAAAAAAGAAAAAAGTATTAATATTTAATAAAACATTTAATAATACAGTACACATATTTACATATTTTTCAAAAAATATTTTTGCCTTTTTTTTGCTGTTTTCAGAAAATATTGCATTTCACTATAAATTGTGAAAGCAATTGCATTCATCATTTAACAGCAGGCAAAAAAAAATTAACAATCTCAAAGATTGTTTTTAAAAAAGCCCAGAATCTCTTTTTTCATAAACATAACTTTAAAGAAATGCATAATATTCTAAAAAAATATCATCTAATATCTATACTTATTTCTTTAAAATACCGTCTGATATTTTTGTTTCAGAAGTATAATCACAATAATATATGTCAAATAACTCCACAATACATCTGGTTCCATTTCCTTTAGGCCAAATAGTAATTTTAATATTCTTTTTTTGTTTAATTTCCAATGGTAATCCAATAAAAAACAAAAGTTTAAATTGTATAGATGTCACCGTTTCTCTGTAACATTTTGGTTTCCGAAAGATTAATTAATAATTAAATAAGTCCACAATAGAATTGTTTACTTTTCCGCATGGCCAAATAGTAATTTTAAAAATCTTTTTTGAAAAAATTTCCAATGGCAATCCAATAACATTCCAAAATTTAAATTGTGCAGATGTTACCGATGTTTTCTAAATTTTTGGTTTTCCAAAATTTCCTTAAAAAATGGAAAAATTCCACATTACAATTGGTTACCTTTCCATTAGGCCAAATGATAATTTGTTAAATCTTTTTATTTGTAAATTCCAAATGGTAATCCAATAAAATGGTAAAATTGTTTTCTCCAGATGTTGTCAAATCTCTCTAAAATTTAGGTTTCAGGAAGATTAGATAGGAATTTGCTAAATCAAAAGGCAAGTGTTGCTTAAAAATCAATTGGGTGGGGGAAATTTAAGGGTGTTACTTCTGGTATATACAAAATTTTTTCATCTCATCTTTTTTCTAAATCTCTTTCACATGATCTCCAGCGTAAATGGCAATCTCGTCTCTCCATTTCCTTTTCCGATGCTGAGTGGGATTTGATTCTAGAGAATTTAAATAAGGGAGCTCGTGAATCAAGGCTTAAATTTTGTCTTTTTAAAATTCTGCATGATTGGCACTGGTCTCCTGTCAAATTACACCAAGCTGGTCTTCTCTCGCATTCTAACTGCTGGAGATGCTTCAATTCAGGTTGTGATATTACTCATATCATTTGTGAATGCCCTAGTATTCAACCCTATTGGACTTTTATTGGTGCTACCTTGAAATCCACCATGCCCCTAAAATTGCCACTTACATCTACTAACATTCTCCTACATGACTTGCGTCATTCCCCAAAGCTCACGAAGCCACAACTCCGTCTTTTTCATACTTCAATTGCTACTGCCAAAATATGTATACTGCGTCATTGGAAATCAACTTTGCCTCCATCACAGGAGGATTGGTTGGTGGCCATGATGCAAACTGCTTCCCATGAACGTACAATCTATAATCTTCAAGATCAAAATGACACCTTTCTTCGAATATGGTCTCCATTTCTTAAATCAAATGCTGCTGACCCTCCGGCCTCCACTTCTACTCAAACACACTAATCAACTTTCACTTTTCTGTCCTTTGTTTTTTTTTTTTTTTTTTTTTTTTTCTCTTCTCTCTGTTCCCTCACAATCATTTGCTTCCTCCGTTGTGGTACTCCTCTGCTTCTATTTAATTATCTTTCCTCTGTTCTATTTCTTTATATTTCCAGCACTCTTTATCCTACTATGTTTTTCTTCTCTCTTTTTTCCCTATTGCTCACTCTTATTATATGTTATTCTGGGTTTTGATATCTTCGTTGCATCAAGTTATATTTATCTATTTAAACGCATATTTATATCGTATTTATTTATCAATTTCTTATTCCATGATTCCTTCTAACATGTAATTATTCTCTTTTATTTACTATTGCATATGCTCTAATGTATTTGTCTTATAAAATTCAATAAAAAATTTCAACACAAAAAAAAAAATCAATTGGGAATCATTACACAGTGTCCAGCCTTTTTCACATTTAAGATAAACTGTGTAATGACCAGAAGTTACAGTAGGTCCATCATGGAAAATTATTGCAACTGTTACAAAAGTTTTTCCTGAAATTGATAATTGCTGTCCTGTAAACTTCTTTATTAAAGTATCCAATTTTGAACCATCAGCTCTACATCGTTGCATCATTAAAATTACATACTGTCTGTATTCCTTTAAAATTAATGTTGAAAACATGTCAGATTTACACTCACTGCATTGCATGCTATGATTAGCATCTTTAACTAATTTAGCAAAAGTGACTGTTTTACTCTCTGGCAATGTTAAATAAATAAACCTTTCAGAATCAACATTAGAGCCACATATATTATAACAGTTTTCACAACTATGTTCCCATTTATAAGAGAGACCAAAAATATTTTGTATTTGTACCCCTTCCTCTTCCAGTACCTGAAGAAAATACATCAAGAATTCCTGTGCATCTTGCTGTACATTTTGAGAAAACTGTGTTCGTCCTGAACATACATCTAAAAGTTTTCTAATTTCAGTAGCACTTTCTATTTGAGTTTTATCATTACTCAGCTTTTCAAAAAGGAGACTCAGCACAGTACAGAATCTTTTTCCCTGATTTACTATTATCTGCTCTTGCAAACTTTCCAGATAAAATGCAACATTCAGCACTACATTAGCGTAGCAGTTGACACCA
The DNA here is from genome assembly GCF_964204655.1 of Triturus cristatus. Taxonomy (NCBI): domain Eukaryota; kingdom Metazoa; phylum Chordata; class Amphibia; order Caudata; family Salamandridae; genus Triturus; species Triturus cristatus. Next base: position 1,097,676,277 of record NC_140594.1, read on the forward strand.
GAGCTATTTTCAAAATGACATCCTACAACCTGTTCTTCATTTTCCTTATTCTTTTTGCTTGCAATTACATCACTCCTCTTTTTTTTCCTCCTCTCTACATCTTCATTACAGATATTCTCATTTCTCCTTTTACGAGAAACTACACGTTTCTCCAACACAGGATACTGACCTAAATGAGGAGCATAGCTTCTTCTTAATCTATTATACTCCTTTACACAGTTTGTATCAGCACTAACTTTTGAATCATCAAAGTCTATCATGAATAAACCTGATAATGTTTTCACTCGTGACAAAGCAACATATGCCATACCTTCTTTGAACACAGTTGAACCAATGTTCACAAATGCACAATCTACAGTCAATCCTTGAGACTTGTGAATAGTTACAGCATATGCTAGAGAAAACGGAAACTGCTTCCTACGTACATATAAGTCTTTCACAAGCATGAAACGAACTGTACAACGACAAATATCTTTAACTTCTTCTATCTGATCAAATTTTATTTTTAAACATTCAATTCCATCTTTTTTCTGATAATTAATAAAACCCACAACTCTTCCCATAGCTCCATTAACTAAACCTTTTTCAACATCCAAATTTCTCCTTAAAAATACTCTACAGTTCATGCAAACATATAGATTTTTTTCTAATCCAGCTGTTTTGGAAATCGTCTTCTCTAGTGAATCCAATTTATTTTTCAGTGTGCCTGTTAATGTGACAGTAATTCTTCCATCCTCAATTTTGTCCACTGCTTCCAATTTCCTGATATCTTCCTTTTCCAATTTCAAAAGCTCCTCATTGAATATTGAGCACTCACGTAGAGTTGGCATTAAGCAAATGACACTTTTGTTTTCTGCAATGTTCTTGTATATCTTCTCTGCAACTATTTCTTCCTTTGGAAATAAATTATGTAGCAGCCGAGTCTGTAATGCTTTTTTGCCAGCTTCTATGAGTAGTCCAATCCTGATATCTTTCAGAATGCTTCCATATTCTTCATCGTTTGCTTGCCTCATATTAGTTGTAAGTTCCTTGTACTCAAAGAAGGACCAAATATTTGCATTACCGATGCTTCCCAATGACTTCTTCGTGTCTTCATGTGTCACAGTATTAAACACTGGTTGTCCTTTAACTGGAGTAAGTTGCAAAAGATCTCCAAAAACTATGACGTGTTTTCCTCCAAATAACACGTCATAGTCTGACTTCAGAATTTGCTGCATTCTTAAATGCACAAAGGCAAGCATTAAGTTCGATACCATGCTCACCTCATCAATAATGAGAACTTGCATCTTCTTCAATACTCTTGAAACTTCCAAGCATGCTTCTCCAGTTAGCTTGTTGTATTGTATTTTGTTCTCATGCTCCACTGGTAACATTAGCAAACAATGTAAAGTGATTCCTTTTATGTTATATGCTGCTAACCCAGTTGGAGCAGTAACCACACAAGACAAAGTAGAATCCGTTTTTTGCTGTAGGTAGCTTCTGATGACTTTTATAAGGAAACTTTTTCCAGTTCCAGCTTGTCCGCTTACATACATCCTGATTGGATAAAATGATGTGCATGAGCACTCTTTTTTTTCATGTAGAAATCCGTGATCAATTTTGTTTCTGATCTCTTCATAAATTTGTTGCTGCTCTTGATTCAGTTGTCTTTCCAAATTTTGTAAGTCTATAAATTCTTCTTGAGCTTGATTCATAGCTGTTTCCACTTCATTCATGGCTATTGATGCTTCATTTTCAACGATTGGTTGTCCTAGGGGATCTTGACTGAGTGTTCCTGAACTTTGGCTGTCCTGAGAACTGTCTCTAGCTATTTCTGCTGCAATTGTAGTTTCCTGTTCAATTTCTTCATTTAACATTTGCAGATAAGTTGTGAATGTTCTGCATTGTATGCTGTCTTTGCAAGCATTAAATGAATCTTCATAGCTTTGAAATTCTCCCAGTAGTTCATCCTCTGTACGCCATGGTTTAAACAGCTGTAAAAGAGCCAAGTAGTAAAATTCCTTTTTGTCAGTAGTGTCGCAACTCAGCTTCCGGTGATTTATCAAACTTCCTTTTGTTTGCTTCACCAAACATCCTTCCTCACCAATAACTTTATATTTTCCATTGTTGATGTCGTCTGCGGCTTTCCGTGAATAAATGTAGTTCTGCAGCACTTCATAGAGACACATGTTCTCCAGATGATGACTTCTCTTTGGGTAATATGTATCCAACATGTTTGATTTCAAAATATCTGTACTTTCTGGGTCATTCTCGGCCAAATATTCAATTTCTCCAACAGATTTCAGTACCCGATTTCTCATTGCTGCAAGGCCTAAACTTGCCCAAATTATTCTTCTTGATTTCGAGTAGAGACTTGCAGAAGATAACCTATCTGAACATTCGTAGGATCCAATTTCTCGATGCGATAACATCTTCAAACTGAAACTGTACAGCTTCTTACTGACAGTTTTCTCGTGAGAAATCTCTTCCCACATTTCCTTCAATTCTGTTTTTTCTGATTTCGTAATGTAAGACGTTACATATCGAGCAACAGCAATGGAATTGTCAGCTACATACTGTATATCCATGTTAGCGTTCCACATGGATAAAATCACTGGGTTGTAGTCATTTATATTTTTTGATTCTTCTTTTCTTTTAAGGTTGTAGGTATTCTTAGGTGATTTTCTTGTGATAGTATGTCTCACAGCTGACATAAAACTGTTAACTCTTCCTTTTGAAAGAACAGGTCTAGGAAATCCAAATCGACATTTAGTGTAGTATTTATCTTTGCTCTTGTATTTCCGTCGACAGTATTTTCCACACCGATGACTTTGGAAACGTAAAACTTGCTCCTTTAACTTTTTCTCTTCTGTGCTTTTTGGTATAGCACATGTTGCATATTCTTCAATGTAAGATAACACTGCTTCATCAGTATCTGTTCCAAACTTTGGGGCATCCTTGATCCACAACAGCATATGAATATGAGGAGCACCTCTTGCCTGTTACTCTTTTCTCCAAAAGAAATCCACTACTTCTCCTAGAGGTGGATTTTTTTTATTGCAGATGAAGGACATCATAGCCTCAAATCTATGATTGAAATATCTGCAAACATTAACCGGATCCAATGAGCACAGTTCTCCTGCTGTTTTGTATTCGATGTTTTTAATGTTTGAATTTGCCTCTCGTAGAAAATCCAGTAAATCATCCCAAGCATACTCAGCACGGCTTAGGGTAAGGAACCATGTTGGTGTTCCTAAATTCCGTAACATGCATTTTAATTCACCATGGCGTCGGTACCAATATTCATTTGTCCCACGCTGACAAGCCATCAGATTGATCAGTTGTGTTTCCAAATGATCATCTCGGTGCTGCACTTTCTCCATAAAATCCTTAGCAGACACATTTTGTAAATGTACTCCACTTTTTAAAATGTGATTTACTGCATAAGACAGTGCAGACAAGTCGCTTTCAAATAAAAGATGGAACAAATAAGGAATACTTTGTCGAAATCTGGGATCTTCAGCATATAGTCTTGTAGTCCGATACTCAGAAGCTGGAATCTGTTCCGGACGTTCATCGTATCGTCCTCCTTTTCCTTTAGGAAACAGCTGGGGAAAACATCGAGCTTCCAAGCTCTCCTCCCATACACTCACGGGAGTTCCTTTTGCTTTCTTCATCTGAAATAGATCAATATTGTCTCCCATAACTTCTTTTGAATGAAAAGGATGTATGCTAAAATGTTCATAAATTTCTTCTTCCTTTGACTTGTCCACTTTTTCAATTTGTCCAGTTGGTGTTTCTGTGTCTTCTTGTAAATCTTCTTCTTCTTCTTCTTCTATATAAATTGATTCATACCATTTGTTATTCCTTTTCAAATACAAATTTGCTCTTTGTACTTTCCGTACATCTACCAGCTCCTGCCAAATCTTCTTATTCTTTGTAGGTACACCATTAACCAGAATAATTAATGGTTCAGTTTCCAAAGTATCTGCATCAATAGTTTCCATATTTTTTTTCAAATCCAAGGGCAAATACACCACTCTACCTTTTAAACCTCTCAGTAAATCTGAAGGAGGTAATTTACCAGTTTTGGGCTCCATACGTACTATGGTCTGGAACGGATGAACACATTGAATGAGTATAGACTCATATGTATTTAATTCAGAAAGTTCAGCAGGAATAGCATCCAATTCTAAATTATTATGTACAGCTCTGGTCGACATTCTATTTTCCTCTAACTTGTTGTAACAGTATTTACAAATACGCTGAACTTCACCCAATTCAAAACAATTTTCAAGAAATATATAGGTGGCAAAATCCTTCCACTTATAATTATCTTCATTTTCACTCTTTCTGTAGAGATCAACATACCTGGTTTGTTTTCTATAATGAGTTCTGCGGCAACAAATACAAGTTATATTTGGTCTTTCATTAGAGATTATTGCAAATTTTGTTATGTGATCATTAAATGTCTTACTTACAGAGGGTTCTACATTTTCTTCCACTTCTTCCTCATTTACTGTGTCCTTCTCTGCACTGTTTTGTTCAGGACCAAAGTAACAAAACTGAATTTCATCAACAACCTTCTCTACATCTGATACCGTTCCACGGAACAGAGCCCTATTCAATTCATCTAACTTTATTGCTGGACTTTTAGCAAAATACAACCGTCTCACAAACTTTCTCATTTCAGTATGATGAACAGCCAGCATCCTAAAATGATGGAAAACACTATTACACACTTTTCTAGATAGACAAGCCAGAGAATGACCCTGCAAACCAGTATTCTCTCTCACTCTGCATGGATCTAGACTTTGAAGCACCTTAATCTTCTGTTTCACACTTTTTTTGCTATATTCTCTTAGAAACTCTCTTAGAAACTCACGAAATTTATCAATAGATTCCTGACGCACAGTGCAAATACTACTAAAATTCCAAGTGTACACTGGGGCTTTAGGACGTCTCCCCATAGCCTCATCCGCCATCACTTGTACCTCATCTCTTGGAACCATTATCTCCTTCTCCATTATGCAACCATTTTTCACTTCATAAGCACGACCTCTGGTGTCAACTGCATGCAGCAAACTATTACTTTGAAAATAGCTCTCTTCATTAAAAAAAGGTTCACTACTTGAACTATGCATCCATTTTCCTAAAAACACTTTACAAAAGTTTGTTCTGTTCACTACTCTTTTCCTTTTGCTATGTGATTTCAGTACATTAACCATTTTGTGTAATGTACGCATCCTATTCAAAATTAAAATGAATAGTTTCCTTTTTAATGCTAATGCCTTTGCTGCAATGGCTTCAATTTCTTTTTTTCTCTTAAAAAACTTTGCCTTTTGCTTATATTTCTTCACATCCTTTATCAAATTGGACATAACTCTCCTCTGAAACATTTTTCTACGTATCTCTTTAAACGCTGTTTTTCTGTTTAAGTTTATCTTTTGAGTTGCAGAAGGTATATTTGCATTAACTAAATTCTCAATTTTTTCCTGTCCTTTTCGATTCAAATCATTCTTTCCAGTACAGACATTTTGTACATTTTTCCTTTTTTTGAATATGTTCCTTAGAAAATCTTTTTTTTGCTTACCAGAAGATTTTTTCTTCTTCCCAACATGAGCATCTTCAACTAACTTAGGTCCTCCAGTTGTCTTCAAATATAGGTTTTTTTTCTGCTCTTTTTTTGCTCTGGATTTTGTAGGCATCTTAAATTTTGTTCACTGCTCTTCAGCAATACCTGAAAAAAACTAAAAAAAAATTCCTTTATTTTATTTAAATATATTACTACATTTGTTTTCACATTAGTCACAAAACGAAATTTCTTTGCCAATTTGAAAGCACACTTACTGCTCTTTTTTTTGGCAAGTGATAAACACTTTTACAGACTGACACATTATGAATCCACTTTTCAGATTTTTTACAAAGCACATGTCCAAACTGCTTTTTCAGACCAGCATCATTTCTAACCTGGGTGTCTGCCTACACTCCAGCAAGGGCAACCAGCCTTAGTGATGCTGAATGTATTTGCATTACTGACTGAAACCTCAAACCCCACTCGCTTGTGAATACTGTGCATGATTCCACATGGTAAGCAGCTACCTGTGTGCTAAGAGTCTGCTTCTGCACCAAAAAATGGCTCCCCCTTTCCATCTAATGCAACTGTGAAATCTCCAGAGCAATACGCAATAAATCTCTGCCTGTAATTCCTATTTGTACAACTGAGTCATGTTTTCACATTAGTCACAAAACGAAATTTCTTTGCCAATTTGAAAGCACACTTACTGCTCTTTTTTTTGGCAAGTGATAAACACTTTTACAGACTGACACATTATGAATCCACTTTTCAGATTTTTTACAGAGCACATGTCCAAACTGCTTTTTCAGACCAGCATCATTTGTAACCTGGGTGTCTGCCTACACTCCAGCAAGGGCAACCAGCCTTAGTGATGCTGAATGTATTTGCATTACTGACTGAAACCTCAAACCCCACTCGCTTGTGAATACTGTGCATGATTCCACATGGTAAGCAGCTACCTGTGTGCTAAGAGTCTGCTTCTGCACCAAAAAATGTCTCCCCCTTTTTCATCTAATGCAACTGTGAAATCTCCAGAGCAATACGCAATAAATCTCTGCCTGTAATTCCTATTTGCACACAGAGTCATGTTTTCACATTAGTCACAAAACGAAATTTCTTTGCCAATTTGAAAGCACACTTACTGCTCTTTTTTTTGGCAAGTGATAAACACTTTTACAGACTGACACATTATGAATCCACTTTTCAGATTTTTTACAAAGCACATGTCCAAACTGCTTTTTCAGACCAGCATCATGTGTAACCTGGGTGTCTGCCTACACTCCAGCAAGGGCAACCAGCCTTAGTGATGCTGAATGTATTTGCATTACTGACTGAAACCTCAAACCCCACTCGCTTGTGAATACTGTGCATGATTCCACATGGTAAGCAGCTACCTGTGTGCTAAGAGTCTGCATCTGCACCAAAGAATTTCTCCCCCTTTCCATCTAATGCAACTGTGAAATCACCAGAGAAATACGCAATAAATCTCTGCCTGTAATTCCTTTTTGCACACAGAGTCATGTTTTCACATTAGTCACAAAACGAAATTTCTTTGCCAATTTGAAAGCACACTTACTGCTCTTTTTTTTGGCAAGTGATAAACACTTTTACAGACTGACACATTATGAATCCACTTTTCAGATTTTTTACAAAGCACATGTCCAAACTGCTTTTTCAGACCAGCATCATGTGTAACCTGGGTGTCTGCCTACACTCCAGCAAGGGCAACCAGCCTTAGTGATGCTGAATGTATTTGCATTACTGACTGAAACCTCAAACCCCACTCGCTTGTGAATACTGTGCATGAGTCCACATGGTAAGCAGCTACCTGTGTGCTAAGAGTCTGCTTCTGCACCAAAAAATGTCTCCCCCTTTCCATCCAATGCAACTGTGAAATCACCAGAGCAATACGCAATAAATCTCTGCCTGTAATTCCTTTTTGCACACGGTGTCATGTTTTCACATTAGTCACAAAACGAAATTTCTTTGCCAATTTGAAAGCACACTTACTGCTCTTTTTTTTGGCAAGTGATAAACACTTTTACACACTGACACATTATGAATCCACTTTTCAGATTTTTTACAAAGCACATGTCCAAACTGCTTTTTCAGACCAGCATCATTTGTAACCTGGGTGTCTGCCTACACTCCAGCAAGGGCAACCAGCCTTAGTGATGCTGAATGTATTTGCATTACTGACTGAAACCTCAAACCCCACTCGCTTGTGAATACTGTGCATGATTCCACATGGTAAGCAGCTACCTGTGTGCTAAGAGTCTGCTTCTGCACCAAAAAATGTCTCCCCCTTTCCATCTAATGCAACTGTGAAATCACCAGAGAAATACGCAATAAATATCTGCCTGTAATTCCTATTTGCACACAGAGTCATGTTTTCACATTAGTCACAAAACGAAATTTCTTTGCCAATTTGAAAGCACACTTACTGCTCTTTTTTTTGGCAAGTGATAAACACTTTTACAGACTGACACATTATGAATCCACTTTTCAGATTTTTTACAAAGCACATGTCCAAACTGCTTTTTCAGACCAGCATCATTTGTAACCTGGGTGTCTGCCTACACTCCAGCAAGGGCAACCAGCCTTAGTGATGCTGAATGTATTTGCATTACTGACTGAAACCTCAAACCCCACTCGCTTGTGAATACTGTGTATGATTCCACATGGTAAGCAGCTACCTGTGTGCTAAGAGTCTGCTTCTGCACCAAAAAATGTCTCCCCCTTTCCATCTAATGCAACTGTGAAATCACCAGAGCAATACGCAATAAATCTCTGCCTGTAATTCCTATTTGCACACAGAGTCATGTTTTCACATTAGTCACAAAACGAAATTTCTTTGCCAATTTGAAAGCACACTTACTGCTCTTTTTTTTGGCAAGTGATAAACACTTTTACAGACTGACACATTATGAATCCACTTTTCAGATTTTTTACAAAGCACATGTCCAAACTGCTTTTTCAGACCAGCATCATTTGTAACCTGGGTGTCTGCCTACACTCCAGCAAGGGCAACCAGCCTTAGTGATGCTGAATGTATTTGCATTACTGACTGAAACCTCAAACCCCACTCGCTTGTGAATACTGTGTATGATTCCACATGGTAAGCAGCTACCTGTGTGCTAAGATTCTGCTTCTGCACCAAAAAATGTCTCCCCCTTTCCATCTAATGCAACTGTGAAATCACCAGAGAAATACGCAATAAATCTCTGCCTGTAATTCCTATTTGCACACAGAGTCATGTTTTCACATTAGTCACAAAACGAAATTTCTTTGCCAATTTGAAAGCACACTTACTGCTCTTTTTTTTTGCAAGTGATAAACACTTTTACAGACTGACACATTATGAATCCACTTTTCAGATTTTTTACAAAGCACATGTCCAAACTGCTTTTTCAGACCAGCATCATTTGTAACCTGGGTGCCTGCCTACACTCCAGCAAGGGCAACCAGCCTTAGTGATGCTGAATGTATTTGCATTACTGAGTCCAACCTCAAACCCTTAAACTATTCTTTTATTATACCAGTACACCTTAATTTATTGTGAAAACATAGTCCATATTATTTTACATGTTCCTCACATTTAAATTTCTCCCAAAACAGAAAATAATAAACACAACTTCAACAAAAAGAATTGCATTTCTATTATTCATTTCTTAATTTACCATATACATCCCCTCTCAGACTCTAAACTCACCTTTAAAATTAGTTAGTTGTGAAAGAAATGTGGCACTCAAACAGCAGATTATCAGAGCCAGGATCTCTGTTCTCTACACCTCTCTCCTCTCAGCAGAACCAGATAATGGCAAACTTTCCCTCTCTTTTTCCACACATATACATGTTAGTTTCAAATCTCAGTGCTTGCCCCTTTTTTTCAAATGTAATCACACATTTCTATTGGTTGAAAACCCAACCCTTTTCCAAAAGTACCCTTCCCCCAACTTGACTTCTGCCTAGTACCCTTCCCCCAACTTGACTTCTGCCTGCTACCATAGCAACAGCTCATGGAACACAGCTGTGTGGAGTCAGGTCAGAAGTTCGCCAAACAATGTTTCAATTCCAAAGAGCAAGAGTGCTTGACTTTTCAAACCTAACAGCAAATCCATAGTACTGTTCTTTGGTAACACATTTTTCTGTACCAATACAAAACATGCTTCTATTAATTTACACATACAGCCTAGTTTTTATTCTAGAATGGTATGAAACAGCCAATCAGTTCTTTTTTTTTGAAAAAAATATGTATGCCTCCATTTCCAAACTGTCTTTCTTTTCATATTGCCATTCTACTGAAAGACACCTCCTGAGTGCATCCAGTTCTCCTTTGAAGATGTTCACAGTGTGGATTGTAGGGCACAGCTATGTCTTCTGGAGTGAAAAGTATGCAGAGAAAACAGATATGGTGAGAGACCTTGCTTTGCCAAATGTAGACATTAAATGGATTGGTCAGAGAGGGTTAAAGTGGCACCAATTGATGCCATTGGTGAAATCCTTCATGCACATCCAACACCCTGACCTCATAATAGTGCACTGTGGTGGCAATGACCTAGGCACTTTGACTGGGGTAGGTCTGGAAATGCTTATGAAGGACACCTTTGCACAACTGTTTTCACTTTTCCCTAAAACTGCCTTTGTGTTTTCTAACATATGCCAAAGGCAAAAATGGAACTGGTCCAATCATTTCTGTCCGCAGATTGACAAAGCAAGGAAGCACGTCAACAAATCTGTTTCTGCTTTCCTCCGTGACTATGGTATGGGTTCCATTTACCACAACAACTTGCGTTATGACATGCAAGACATTTATAGAGGAGATGGTGTACACTTCAATGATGAAGGGAACAGAGTCTTCCTCTTGAACCTTAGACTCTGCATCGGTACTTACTTGTAGGTACCACTAAAAAATCACTTAATAAACACAACGGCTCTTTTTAGAGCCCCCTAATATCTAAACACTTAAATCTGATTTTCATTTCTTTTTTTATTTTTTTTTTCTACCGTACGCTTACCGTACGCGTACCCCGTGATTTTTTTTTAAATCAATAAATGTTTTCTTTGTACTTTTCTGTCCTTCTTTGACCCCCTTACAAATGTTAGGGGGTCTGTAACTCTCCTCCTTGCCCCCTTTTCTTGTTATCACTCTTTTTTTTCTGAGTGAAACACACGAAATGGCGGCCGCCGCTTCCTGGTTTCGACCGATTCGAATGTTTACTAAGATCTAAGAGCCAATCAGAATCGCGCTCGCGCACGCCACCGTACGCGTACGGTAAGGGTACCGTAAGCGCACCGTAAGCTGGCTCAGATATATATATTGATTTAAAGGCTATTTTCTTAGAATCTACTGAACAGATTTACACCAAACCTACGAAAGGCACTTCCTTGACCTGAGGACTACCTCTCTGCCAAATTTCTAGTAATTCTGTTCAGCCGTTCGGGCTGTAGCTGTGTCTAAAGGTCCTATGGAAAAATGCATGGGAAAAACGCGTTTTGGGACCCCCCTTTTATCTCAGCCCCCGCTTGACGAATCCCCCCGAGACTTTCAGGGAAGGAGCGGAGCGTAGCGCCCTACCTATTTTGAAACATTCGCGAGGATTCGTCGACCGGCGCCAAAGTTATTCAAAATAGAATGTTGCGGATTTCCTATGGAAACGTGGTCCTAACTATAACTACCTACTGGCGACCGCCAGTAGGTAATATATATATATATACACACACACACACATACACACACACTGAACAAACCAAAGGTTACAGGGACGTTATAGTTAGGCTCAGATTTCACTTGTACAAAACTAGTGAAATTCAGCACTGGCTTACCTGAGCTAACTATAACTTATGCCTCCACAATGCTTTGCCTATGCCCTCACATGTTACATCACTCATGACATGGACAGTGACATCACTGTGTGTGTGGTTCTATGGGTCTGTAACTGTGTGTGTGGTTGTATGGGTGAGTGAGGTGCTGTATTAGTGGGTGCATGGGTGTGTGAGTGGCTGTATGAGTGAGTGACTCTTTGAGTGCGTGTTTGGTTATGTGAGTGGTTGTATGGATGTGTGATCGGGTATGTAAGTGGTTGTGTGGGTGTGTTAGTGGGTGTGTGAGAGGTTGTGTAGGTGAGTGAGAGGCTGTATTGAGAGGCTGTATGGGTAAATTAGTGGGTGTGTGAATGGCTGTATGGGTAAATAAGTGGGCATCTGAGTAGCTGTACGGGTGAATGTGTGGCTGTGTGGCTGTGTGAATGGTTGTATGGGTGAGTGAGTGGTTTTGCGAGTGGCTATCTGAGTAAGAGAGTAGGTGTGTGAGTGACTTTATGGACGAGTGAGTGGGTGTGTGAGTAGTTGTATGGGTCTGTGAAAGGGCATGTGAGTTGTTGTGTGGCTGTGTGAGTGGGTTTATGAGAGGCTCTATGGGGTAGGAGTGGGTGTGTGAACAGTTCTGTGGGTGATATAATCAGTGATGTCATTTGAGATGTCATCAGTGATATCATCAATGATGTCACTGACCATGCGATGAGTGATGTAATATGTGAGATCATAAGCAGTGCATTGCGGGGACGTAAGTTATAGTTAGCTCAGGTTACTTATAGCGGCTGAATTTCAGTGGTTTTGTACGAGTAAAATCTGAGGCAAACTATAAAGCCACTGTAACCTTTGGTTTTTTGAGTAAATCTCTAAGTTTTGAATACTGTCACCTAACTATAACGACCCTGTAACCTTTGTTTATTTTCAGTGAATTTCTATTTTTTTATGTTATTTCCTAACTATAACGTCCATGTAACCTTTGTTTTTTAGTGATTTTATAAGGTTTAAAAAAAATGATATATCCTAATTGTAAACCTGTAACCTTTGAGAGTAGGTGTGCGAGTGGCTGTATAGGTCAGTTAGTGGGTGTGAGTGGCTGTGTGGGTCTGTGACTAGATGTGTGTGTGGTTTTGTAGGAGTGTGAGTGTGAGTGGCTGAAGGGTCAGTGAGTGGGTGTGAGTAGCTCTATGGGTAAGTGAGTGGGTGTGTGAGTGGTCTTTTGGGTCTGTGAGTTGGAGTGTGATTGGGTGTATTGGTTTGTGAATGGGTGTGTGAGTGACTGCATGGATCTGTAAGTAGGTGTTTGAGTGGCTGTATAGATCTTTAAGTGGGTGTGTGAGTGGTTGTCTAGGTGTGTGAGTAGTTTTTGGATGTGTGAGTGGGTGTGTGAGTGGCTGTATGGGTCTGTGAGTGATTGTGTGATTCGTTATGTGGGTGTGTGAGTGACTGTATGGGTGTGTGAGTGGCTGTGTGGGTCTGTGAGTGAGTTTGGGAGGTGAGCTATGGATTTTTGCCATTTGGAGGCTTAGAGAACTTAAAATATCACTCATCACAGTCACCACAGATCAGATTGTGTTCCAATAGATCAACGATGCATTCACCTCCATTAAGGATTTCATATAGTTTTTCAACATGGAAAACAAGAGAAAATGCACTTGATTTGTCTTTGTGAAGCCCAAGAAGTTAGGATTGCTTATGCTTTACTGAAGTGGAGCTTCAACAGGGGAACCTGTGTTGTTTATATTTGTAAGTGCTTCCCATTGAGGTTTAATTTCTGTGAGAAGAGCATCAGGGCCAGAATGGAATCTCATTCTTTCCAAGACGAGTCAACAGTTTTGCTGAAATGTCTGGTTAACTGGTGGTAGGGGGGCTGCATGGCCCCCCTCCCTGGGCAGATCTCGACCTCAGAGACCCCATTTCCCAGCTCCCGCCCTCTTCTCGCTGGGTGTCCTGGAGCCCATCAGAGCATCCAACTGAGTAACATTGGTGATCGGGGGAGAATGTGAATGACCCCCGAGTTCCCCACTGGGAGCCGGCATTTTTCCTGCATACAGAAAGCTGCACAAAATGCAGCTCCCTGCGTGTGGGAACAGAGTTTTCATCTGTTTTCCTGCCTGCTGAAAACAGATTAAAACTACACTTCCAGTGAGCGGGAGCAGTTTTCCTGCTCCCTCCCGCTGGGAGTAGAGTTACCATTTGCTATTGCTAGGCAGGAGCTGTCAACGCTCCTACCAAGTGACAGCAAACAGCAATGTCACGGGGATAGGCACCACGGGACATAAGGAGCTGGTCCTGAGAGGTGGCGGTTCCCAGGGCCATAAATGGCTCCAGGAAGGGGGGCCACGCAGCCCCCCTCTTTCAGTTTCCACAGGCCGGCCATCACTGATGACATTATCCAGTGATTGTGAGTCTTTTCTAAAACTTTATGAGTGTTAAACATATATACTAAGGTACTACAAAAGGTACGTTTGTATACTTTGTGTACTACTAAAGAGTGACACTATTTCTAACATATATTATGGAGTGGCTGTGTGTGACTGGGTGTGTGAATAGCTGTATGGGTGAATTAGTGGGTGTGTGAATACCTGTATGGGTGAATCAGTGAGGGTGGATGTAACTGTATGGTTGTGGAAGTGGCTATGTGACTGGCTGTGTTAATGGGTGAGTGGGTGTGTGAGTGGCTGTATGGGTGAGTAAGTGGCTGTGTGAGTGGCTTTATGGGTGAGTGAGTGTGTGCCTGGCTCTATGGATGAGGGAATGGTTGTGTGAGTGTCTTTATTGGTGAGTGTGTGAGTGTATGAGTAAATGTATGGGCGAGTGAGCGGCTGTATGGATAAGTGAGTGGAAATGTGAGTGGTGTATTGGTGACTAAGTGGCTCTATGGGTGAGGGACTGTGAGTAAGTGGCTATATGGGTGAATGAGTGGTTGTTTGAATGGGAATTTGCTTAACTGCTTGGTTGTGTGAGTGACTGTGTTAGACAGTGAGTCTCTATGTCAGTGGTTGTATGGGTGAGTGAGTGGCTCTATTGAGAGGGGGTATGAGTGAGTGACTGGGTTGGTTAGTGGTTATATGTGTGAACAAGTGGGTTTGTGAGTGACTGTATGTGTGAGTGAGTGGCTGTGTCAGTGACTGTATGGTGAGTGAGTGAGTGGTTGTGTGAGTAGGTGTATGGGAAATGAATGGCTGTATGGGTGAGTAAGTGGGTGTGTTAGTGGCTCTATGGGTCAGTGACTGGGTGTGTGAGGGGTTGTATGGGTGTGTGAGTAGGTGTATGAGTGGGTGTGTGAGTGGATGTGTGAGTTGTTCTGTGGATGATGTCATGAGTGATGTCATGAGTGTTATCATTTTAAGATGTTGTTAGCGATGTCATGAGTGACATTACTGACCATGTCATGAGTGATGTAATGAGTGAGGTCATGAGCAGTGCATTGCAGAGGTGTACATTATAGTTAGCTCAGGTAACTATAACTGCTGAATTTCACTGGTTTTGTACGAGTGAAATCTGAGGATAACTATAATGTCCCTGTAACCTTTGACTTTTTCAGTGACTTTCTAAGTTTTTAAAAAATCTATTTCCTAACTATATCATCCCTGTAACCTTTGTTTTTTCAATGAATTTTCAATGTTTTTAATGTTATTTCCTAACTACAACGTTCCTGTAACCTTTGTTGGTTTGTTTCTGTGAATTTCTGCTTTTTTAATGTTGTTTCCTAACTATAACATCCCTGTAACCTTTGTTTTTTTCTGTGAATTTAAAATCTCCAGCAAACAAGAGTACTTCCTATATGAAGTAAGTGCATATTTCTTTGGTGGAGATGTCCTCATATTCCTCAGCATCAAGAACACAGGTAAAATGCTGAGGGACATTTTGGTAAGCTGTCCATCATCCTGGCAAAAGGGGGACAACCTTTACATACTACTAAGGTGGATGTGGAGGGGCCAAACGGGCAGAGCTTCTAGGTGATTGTGCACATTTGCTTACTTGCACAGCCCTGCCAAGTACCATGCATCAGGGGTTAGACATGCATATTTGTGTGGTGGTCCCCATCACTGCACTAAAATGCATAGTCATGCATTTATAGCACCTCCTAACACCAACCAGGGTTGAGGCAGACTAGCAAAATGGGAGTGCTGCCCTTTCAGAGGAACTCTAAAGCAAGTAGCATGGACTTGTGCACCGCTAGTCTGGCTGGGAGAGTGAAGGCCCGCACTGACTGCACTGATTGTGCAGTCATGCCTGGCTACCACTGTTGAATAGTTGTACTAACGCAAACAGATGAGATCAATGGCATATCGGCCTGGGGTTCAGCTGCATTGGCTGCAGTGCATATTCATCATAGAAGCTGCTGAGATAGAGCCAGTGCCAGAGAGACATGCATGACGGTGGTGGAGCTAGGGATGTCAGCTTTCTTTGCATCCTACTCACCAGTTCTCGAGTCCTGGTCCAGGACTCGTGAGCCTCCCTTTTAAAATGTCCCCTAGCGGTGGAAGCAGCCAATGGCTACGAGAGCGGGAAGGACCTGCTCTGAGCCTGATTCATCCCAATTTACCCAGATTCAGGAGGAAGTGAGGGTAGAGGGGGTTGTGGTCAGATCACATGACTCCACCACACTGTTTACCCCCTTTGGTTACTAGCTTCGAACATACTGCAGGCTGGCAGCTGCTCCAAGAGGCAATTAGGTTTGTGGTAAGTACTTTATAAATCTCTCAAATCATACCAAGTATATTTAGTGAAAGTGGTCACTTTTCCAATCTGTCTGTGCTTCTATAAGGTAGGCCAGTAGGACCGGGGTAGAGCCAGTGATAGGTCAGGCTCGTCTACAACCACATCTCTCTTTATCCCTATATACCACTGTATCTCTACTCTAGCTATGCATAACTCTCATCCTGACGTCTGTAATTGGCCATTCAGACTGTCGCAGTGACCTTTCAGAGCCATAAAGACAAGTTGGGAAATCGGATGTATTTCTCAAAAGGCCCATCTGCCTTTGCACGTTTTGTGCTTAACCTAGTATGGACTGACTCTGCCCCCTCATACACTTTACTGGCCTTTAAGCTGTGCATATATGTTGGAATTTTGCCTACAGGTGGTTCATCCTCTGATTTACACCCAGAAATTAGCACTCAGACTTCGATCCAAGCAGCAAGACCTGCCTGCGACCACTGAATGTTTCAATATTCACTGGCTGCAAAAAGAATAGACAGAGGGTGGCTGATTGTCAGATGGCGCTAAGACTATAATGTGAGTGAACCCCAGCTAACTTCTCAATTTCATTTGTAATACTTTCTGTGAGTCCTGACTTTTTATGTCTAAGCACTTTGCATGCTGGGACTCGTAGTTTTCTATGTTCCTATCACACAGTATATTATGGTTAACATAATTGCTGATATTGATTTACTTCCATCGACTTCATTGATTGGTTTTACTTGAGGGAAAGTTTCACTATAAATGTCACACATGTGGCTGTTGAACGTCACTCATAAGTAGACTGAATTCATGTAAATGTCACACGTAATCAACCTGAAACTTTGTTGCTTTGATCTTAGTAATTTAAAGGGAGAGCCATGGACACTGCTCTCACCAGGAGAGGCGAGGAAAGAACCACACATCACAGTCACTACAGATTGTGCTCTGATAGATCAACAACGCATTCACCTCCACAAAGGATTTCAGATCATTTTTCAATGTGGAATTACTGAGAAAACAAACTCGCTTTGCCTTCGCCAAGCTCAAGAATTTAGGATTCTTTGTCCTTTATAGAAGGGGAGGGAGGCTGCATGCCCCTCCTCCCTATACCGATTTAGGCCCTGGCCAATTTTTGGAAGTGGATGGGGGGCCACGCTTTAAGATGTTATTCGTAATACTTTCTGTGAGTCCTGACTGTGGCGGTCACTGGGCCTCAAAGTGGAATTGGGGAGGGGGGCCTCAAGCGCCCCCTCCCCATTTCTTAATGTTATATATGCCCCCGGGACGGGGCCCACCTGGGGGCTTAACGAGAAACAAGCGCTTGGTTTTTAAAAGATTTTGGCTGTGAACATTTAAAAAAATGCTTTTTGGCCTTGGCAGCGTCCCTGGAGATCCCCAAAGCAAGGTCTAGGTGGTCAGTGTATTACTACCCTGCCCCTTCTCTTTATTTTTACGTTTTGTTTTGCGACTCGGCTGAGGCAGAGCTCCAAATTGGCTGCCAACACGTCCTGGTTGAATCTGATCTCTGGATGAGATTGGCAAGATTTGCGGAGGGTCCGCGTCCTTAGGTACAGAAAATTGGTTTTCATTTAACATCTCAAAAAATACTGAATGGGTTTACACAAAATAACAAAAAGGATCTTTCTGGACCAAAAGCTATCTTTCTGCCAAGTTTGATGTCATTCCGTTCAGCGGTTCGGGCTATAGTCGTGTCTAAAATCTCTATGGGCATTAACATGACAAACATGCTTTTTTTGACTCCCCCTTTTTCTAGGCCCCCTGCTTTCAGGATCACCCCGAAACTTTCCATGCAAAATTAGAATCAGAAAGGCAGATTTGTTTTGAAATTTTTGTGAAGATCCGTCAAACTGCACCAGTTATAAGCAAGTCAAAAAATGCTCTTCCTATGAAAACTAGGTCCTAACTATAGCTACCTACTGGCGACTGCAAACATAACCATTTACATGCTAATGTTTCCTAAGTTGACTTCTCTTTATACACAATGACTTTTGACATGCGTTTGTATGCATAACAATGCAGGATAACACGCTCCGAATGGACATTGCTTACATTTCTTCGTAGGCACATCATCACGACACCTTGACATTCAGTACAAAGGATAAAGTTCACTGCCCAAATGTCATTATTGTTATTGACTGGTAGGCGACAACTCTATCCAACTAGAATAAACAATTGCATCCGAAACGAAGTTGCGAGATGGCCACATCGGTACTGTTCATTATATAAACAGAACCACTTTTTTGTTTAGGGAGAGGAGCACTCAGCTAACACTGGGGAGGTCACTGCATGCTGGAATTCCAATTCAGCTGATTCCTGTTTACCAACACAAGGGATGACCAGCTCTACACCAAGATGGACAGTCTAATGACACTTACCCTCAGGTAATGGTGAGTTAGTCCACCCAGCAGGGATTTGGCAGATCATCCATCCTAGGCAAGACTAGGTTAGGGAGTGCTAGGTAGGAGTGCGCTATACACAGCACGTATATGCCCGCATTTATTCACTGTCAGCACAATGCTGGATTTGTTCACCCTTTTCACTGTTTTCATTATGCTAATTATGCTAGTGTGTTTCATTCTACTAATTATCGCAGCACACATATTTTACACAAGAATCACCTTGTTACAATAAATATTGAAATACCTTGCTGAGTATTACTTGTGTATTTCTAGGGTATGCATGAGAGTCCAAACGAAAATGTTCTAGATCTGTTACCACGATTCTCTTGGGGGATCAGTGTTGTTATATTCTTAAGTTGTTTATACATTTGTACGGTTTGGTGTACAGATGGTGCACTGTGAGCTAGCAGGACAATAAGTCAATATGTCCTGAGGGTGTGCACAGAATCAGTCTGGCACAATCCTGACATTTATGTTGTCCAACAAACGCACAGTTTTACCGGTGAGGTACAAGCCGTATGACACTTACGTTAAT
Source organism: Triturus cristatus (assembly GCF_964204655.1). NCBI lineage: Eukaryota > Metazoa > Chordata > Amphibia > Caudata > Salamandridae > Triturus > Triturus cristatus. The sequence goes on from NC_140594.1 coordinate 1,097,695,289, forward strand.
TTAATTGTATAAGAATTACAGGCATCAAACAAGCTTATAGTGCTTCATTGGGCTCTCTCTGCCAAGCCCTGTTTCCTCTTGATTTGTAGATCATGGCCAAGCTTGGATTCATCTCACTTTTAGCTCCTGTATTTTCCATCCTCATTCTGTAGTCCCAGGGTCTCCTCTAGAGGGCTGAACTATGGGGCACATGCATCAAGCATTTTACCGGTTGCAAACGAATCGTCCTGTTTGCAACCGGTAAAATGCCATTTGCGATGCATCAAACATAATTCATTTGCAAAATAGGTAATCATAATTTTTTGCGATTACCTAAATTGCGAATACCTTTAGGGAATCGCAAACTGCGATTCCCTAAATGCGATGCATTATGCATTCGCAAATTGCGTTTTCGCAACTTCAAGTTGATCGTAATTTGAAATTCCTTTGAAAAATGAAAAATAAATGCCTTTTTCAATGTGCATTGTGGTGCACACACATACCCTTAGGGCATGTGTGTGCATCACAAGTGCATATTTAACTATTTTGGGGGTGCATCATGGTGGCCTTTTGGCCCCCTTGAACCCTTGAAATGGCATGCGCAATGGGCCTCTAGACTCATAGGAATGAATGGGAAGCCATTCCTTAATTTTGAATCGCAACTTGCGATTCGCAGTTAAGGAATATGTAGGAATCGCTAATATTTTAGTGAAACCTACATGCATAGGCAATTGCGATTCCTTAATAGTGATTCCTTAATAATCGCTATTAAGGAATCGCAATTGCCTAGCTTGATGCATGTGCCCCTAAAATACTAAGGGGCACATGCAACAAAGGTTTTTGCGATCGCAAACGGTGTGATTTGTAAAAATCGACCATTTGCGATCGGGAAATGACCTTTTGCGATGCATGAAAGTGTTTGGGACACACAATTTTGGTAATCGCAATTTCTTGCGATTTCCTAAATTGCAATTGCATTTAAGGAATCACAATTTGCAATTGCTTAAATTCAATGCAAGAAGCACTTTGAAATAGCGATTTCACTATTTCGGGTCGCAAATTACTGAAACATTAAGCTGGTCGGTAATTTGCAAAAACTTTTACAAATGCACTAAAGTGAATTTTTCAAAGTTTCAGGTTACACACACACATGCCCTTGGGGCATGTGTGTGTGCAACATGGGTGCACACCACAATTTCAGGGTGCAACAGGGTGTCCTTTTGACACCCTTGCACCCTTGAAATAGCATGCGCAATTTGCGAGTACCAATTGGTACTCGCAAATTGCGCATGCAATTTCCCATTCATTCCTTAATTGTGACTCGCAATTTGCGAGTCTCAATTAAGGAATGTTTAGGAATCGCTATTTTTATAGCGATACCTACATTGCATAGGCTTTTGCGAGTCCTTAATTGCGATTCCTTAATAATAGCAATTAAGGACATGCAAAATCCTACCATGATGCATGTGCCCCTAAAAGACAGTTTCATTCTTAGAGTGAGTGCTTGAATAAAAAAAAATAACGAGGCCATGCAACATAGTGTAACCTTACGTACAATAAAAAGAGGACAAGGGAGGAGATGTTGTCTTGAGACTAAGATAAAATCTTAGAGCCAGGGAACTTAGGGCCATATGTATCAAGCCTTTTTCCTGTTTGAAAATGGGCAGATTCTCAGAATCTACCCATTTGAGAATGGGAAAAAGCCTTTTGGGATGTATCATCCCAAAAGGCAATCGCAAAATAGAGAATCGCAAAATTTGTGATTCTCTATTTTGTGCATGCAATTAAGGAATTGCAAATTGCGATTCCTTAAATGCAATTCTGGAAGCACCAGAAATTTGCAAGACGGCCTTAAGGAATTGCAAATTACCACCAACTTCAAGTTGGTGGTAATTTGCGATGTTCTTTGAAAAAGCACTTTTTTGATTTTTTAAAAGTACTATATGGCGCACATACATGCCCTTAGGGCATGTATGTGCGCAAAATGTGCATACATGCATATTTCAGAGGTGCAACAGGGTGTCCTTTTGGCACCCTTGCAACCTTGAAATTGCATTCTCAATTTGCGATTCTCTAATTGGTAATCGCAAATTAAGAATGTCTTCCTATTCATTCCTATGGGCCTCTAGCCCATAGGAATGAATGGAAAGGTATTCCTTATTTGCGAATCTCAATTTACGATTCGCAAATAAGGAATATATAGGATTCGCAAAATTTTTAGCAAATCATACATTGCATTTTGCGATTCTGTAATTGCGATTCTCTAAAAATCGCAATTTGAGAATCGCAAAACTCTTTTTTGATACATATGGCCCTTTGATTCATAATCTCTGATTAATCAGCACACAAATTGTCTGATCTTACGCATTTCAATATTTCCAAATATCCCTCCACAGACCTTCACTTAAAACTAAGAGGCCATCCCATAACTTTCATATCAGCTCAATGTCTGATTTTTCCCATACCCCTGATGCAGGCCTACACCTTATAGTCCCCACATTTCGAGCTGCGAAGATTTTTATGTTAATACAACTGTGGTAGTGTTTTTCTGAGTTTATATTTTTGTGCATGAATAATGATGATAAATAATTGATTTTTACAATCGATCCAATATGCAAATGATGAATTGACATGAATACAATTGAAACATATGATTTTTAGAAGTTTATCTATTAGTGTAATTTAGTTGTGCCACTTTCACACACAAAAAATCACAATTTTAGTCAACAAGAATGCTGCTCTGATGCCGTTCTATCATTCACTCTTGCCCTTCCCCCTCCCCCTCCCATCTTGATCCCCTGTGCATCTTTTCTCCTCACAGCCTCTGCAGAGCGAGGACAACGCGATGTCTTAGAAAGTTTCCAAGAGTGCATGTATTGTGAATGAACTTTCCAGTGTTCTAACTGTAAAATATTACAAGGCCCTTTTCACTGTAGTTACATTGCCATTCTTAGTTTATTTGTTGTGTAAAAACCCATAGTTTTATGTTATGTATTAATTTGTACATCTTCGGATGGCAATGATATAGAAGATAGGAAACGACTTTAACAACGCAGGCTCAGCCACGCGTGCCGTTTCCCCGCAAGCCAAACTACGCCTGTCTTAAACACGCATATGCCTTAACCATTCATATGCATGGTTAAGGCAATGCGCGGTCTAGATGCCGAGCGGATGGGTGAGAGAGGAAGACAGGAAGAGGACGGACGATCGGGAAAGGCCGCAGTGAGATAAGTGGGCTCGGGCCAGGCCTTGGGGGGAGTAGTATTTTGGGGTAGGCGTAGGTTTTAGGACTCAGTAGGGGGTCGAGGTTGATTGTAGGGCAGGAAGCAGTATTAGGGCTCAGGCCAGGAGGGCTGGATTGAGGTGCTTAGCAGGTGTAGGGGACAATTTTTAGTGTTAAGGGTGGGGGAAAAGGGACAGTTTACAGGGCAGGGCATAGTTGTAGGTCTCAGGGGGCTGGGTTGGCGTATTTTAGGGATGTAGGGGCAGTTTTGAGGGCTCAGGGCGGGGGGTTTGGGGCCAGGGTAGATTTTGGGGTTAATTTTTAGGACTCTATGCACGGCGGGTCGAAAAGGGACAGTTTATGGGGCAAAGGGCAGTTTTAGACCTCAGGGCGGGGGGACTGGAATGGGGGACTTTAGGGATGTAGGAGATCATTTTTAAGGCTCAAGGCAAGGGATTGGGGTCAGGGTAATTTTTGGGGCTTGGGTTTAATTTTTAGGAGTCATTGCAGGTGGAAAAGGAATAGTTTACAGGGCAGGATATGGTCTTTAGCACGCATGGCCCTTTACCCATATTGTGTTTACCATGAAATTGCATGGTAAAGACGCGGTCGTGGTAGAGACCGCATGGTACAGGCATGCGTTGTTCAGGCAAGCATTGTACCATCATACAACCATAGAAGATGTTTGATTATTTTTGGAGCCATCTATAAGAGATGCCCTCCGATTTATTTATGAATTTGCAGTACATATGGGACTACCCTTTTTATAACTTTTGTAATTTTTCCTTGATTGCATTTATTATGTGATGTTGGATTATGAGATTTTTGTAATAAAATCATTGAACTTTTTCCTCGATCTAGATCTTAGTTATTGAGTTGTCCAAGTTACTTATGATTATTACTCTGCTAAATTGATGCAGGAGAGGGTGCCTTTTAACCCAAGATCAACATGGAGTAAAATAGCCTAAGGTAAATTTCAGTCGATCATAATTTTTAGGTATTCTAAATTTTGGGGTTCAGTGTTCTGCTCCCACACACTCAATGTTACAAATGCCACTTGGCAAATCAAATTGACTTTGGCAGCCTAAGAGTCGAACAAATATTCTATAAATAAATAAATAGGCTCTTAGACATTGCCTTATTAATAATTCTTGTGAAATTATATACATGTATATGTATATACATATATATATATATATATATAAATTCACTGAAAAAACCATAGGTTTCACACATGTTATAGTTAGTGGAAATTTTACTGATAAAAAACCAATGAAATTGCCCCGTTATAGTTAGCGCAGGCAACTATAACTCACGCGACCGCAATCCTCTGCTGATGCTAATACTGTATTTAGACACTTATTTGCCCATGTCTTCTTCCATACATTTTTAGCTATACATATATTACAAATATTTTTTTTTCATAAAGACACATATGTCATCAGCAGAGGATTGCGGTCGCGTGAGTTATAGTTGCCTGCGCTAACTATAACGGGGCAATTTCATTGGTTTTTTATCAGTAAAATTTCCACTAACTATAACATGTGTGAAACCTATGGTTTTTTCAGTGAATTTGCAAGGTTTTTTAAATGCTAATTCCTAACTATAACGTGTGTGAAACCTATGGTTTTTTCAGTGAATTAGTACGGTTTTTTAAATGCTAAGTTTTTTTCCCTTATAATAAGCCCTGTACATTTGGTGGCCTACGGCCACCAAAAGCACAGGGGGTGGGGTAAGTGTGGATAGTGTTTTTTTTATTTTTATTTTTTTACCGTACGCTTACCGTAAGCGTACGGTAAGCGTACCCCGCGAAATTGCCGAAAAAAAAATAAAACCGTTTTTGCACTTGGGGGATGTTTGGGGACTCCCTCAACATGACTATGTGGGAGGGAGTTTTCAAAACAGCCCCTTTACATGTTTTTGGGCTTCCGATTTTAAAAATCTCTCTCAGTGCGAGAGACAAAATGGCGGCCGCCGCTTCCTGGTTTCGGCCGATTCGAATGTTTACTAAGATCTAAGAGCCAATCAGAATCGCGCTCGCGCACGCCCCCGTACGCTTACCGTAAGCGTACGGTAAGCGTACCGTAAGCTGGCTCAGATATATATATTGATTTAAAGGCTATTTTCTCAGAATCTACTGAACAGATTTACACCAAACCTACAAAAGGCACTTCCTTGACCTAGGGACTACCTCTCTGCCAAATTTTGAGTAATTCTGTTCAGCCATTCGGGCTGTAGCTCGTTCTAAAGGTCCTATGGAAAAATGCATGGGAAAAACGCGTTTTGGGACCCCCCTTTTATCTCAGCCCCCGCTTGACGAATCCCCCCGAGAGGGTAGGAGCGGAGCGTAGCGCCCCACCTATTTTGAGAAATTCGCGAGGATTCGTCGACCGGCGCCAAAGTTATTCAAAATAGAATGTTGAGGTTTTCCTATGGAAACGTGGTCCTAACTATAACTACCTACTGGCTATCGCCAGTAGGTAATATATATATATATGCCGAGCAGCGCTTTGGAGTGGTATTTGGATATATATATATATATATATATATAAATCAGGGAATTATAAGTGCACTACTCACCCGGATTGATAAAGCCTGCTGCGCAGGCGAAACGCGTCTCTCTCTCTTGTGGGATCGAGGGTGACCTGAAACATCATTAAATCAGCCCCATACTCACAGACCGGTGTGCGTGCCTCTTCTTTGGGGAAGTAGGATTGGCGATGTGATATATATATATATATAAATCAGGGAATTATAAGTGCACTACTCACCCGTGAGGGTCTCAAGGCGCTGGGGGGGAAACCGCTGTTCCATTCAGCCGAAGAGCCAGGTCTTGAGTGCCTTCCTGAAGGTGTTCATGGAGGGGCCGTATCTGATGTCGATAGGGAGCTCATTCCAGGTTTTGGCCGTGATGTAGCAGAAGGCTCTTCCACCTGTTCTGGCTCTACGGATGCGCGGGGGTTTCGGTGAGGGCAAGGTTGGCGGATCGTAGCTTTCTGTTGGGTACGTGGAAGGAGATTCTCTCTTTGAGGTATTGGTGTCTGGTGTTGCGGAGGCATTTGAAGGTGTGGGTGAGTATCTTGAAAGTCTCTCTCTTTTTGACGGGGAACCAGTGGAGGTGTTGGCTGATGTGCTCGTGTCGGGGGATGCCAAGGACGAGTCTGGCTGCGGTGTTCTGTATCGTCTGGAGCTTGTGGAGTAGAGACTTGTTGATGCCGGCGTAGAGGGCGTTACCGTAGTCCAATTTGCTGGTTATGAGTGTGTGGGTGACTGTCTTTCTTGACTCAGGGGGTGTCCATTTGAAGGTCTTTTGGAGGATGTGAAGGGTGTTGAAGCAGCTGGACACAACGGCGTTAACCTGCTTGTTCGTGGAGAGGGAGGTGTCGAGTACGATGCCGAGGTTTCTGGTGTGGCCCGTGGGGGTTGCAGGGCTGCTGAGTGCGGTGGGCCACCAGGTGTTGTTCCATGTGGATTTGATGGTCCTGAGTATGAGGACTTCTGTCTTCTCCAAGTTGAGTTTCAGGCAGCTTTTGCTCATCCAGGATGCAACGTCCTGCATTCCTTCCTGGAAGTTGAATCTGGCGGTGCTGGGGTCCTTGGTGAGGGAGAGGATGAGCTGGGTATCGTCGGCGTAGGATATTATGCTGAGGTCGTGCTGTCTGACGATGGCGGCGAGGGGGGCCATGTAGATGTTGAAGAGGGTGTGGCTGAATGATGATCCCTGGGGTACTCCGCAGTTGATTTCCATGGATTCGGAGAGGAAGGGTGGCAGTCTGATTCGTTGGCTTCTGCCGGTGAAGAACGAGCGGATCCAGTGTTCCTTGTATGCTGGCGTCTCGTGGCCAGTGTACAGTGGGAGACAGTGTCGAAAGCTGCTGACAGGTCGAGTAGGATCAGCACTGTGCTGTGGCCTTGGTCGAGGAGGGTGTGGATGTCATCTGTGGTGGCAAGTAGTGCTGTCTCGGTGCTGTGGTTGCTGCGGAATTGGATTGAGAGGGGTCGAGGATAGAATTGTCTTAGATGAACTTTGTTAGCTGTGTGTTGACGGTCTTCTCCGCTACTTTTGCTGTGAAGGGGAGGAGAGAGATGAGCCAGTAGTTTTTGAGGTCCATGGGGTCTGCTGAGGGTTTCCTGAGCACTGGTCAGACTTCTGTGCATTTCCAGTCGCCAGGGAAAGTGCTGGTCAGGAAGGTGGTGTTGATGGTGTGTTGTTGTTCTCGTGCGATGGGTGGTGGCTCTGTGGTAGATGTGAGGTGGGCAGGGGTCCGTGGGGGCCCTGAGTGGATGCCTTTCATGGTGGAGGTGGTCTCTTCGGTTGTGACCGGTGTCCAGGAGGCGATGGTGGGCTCTCTGGTGTTGTTGGAGGGCGAGGTGGCTGCGGCATCCGGTGTTTGGTCGTTGAAGTTGTCGTAGAGGTTCTTGATTTTCAGGTGGAAGTCCATTCCAAGCTTGTCGCAGAGGTACTGGGAGGGGGTGATGTCCGTGGATTCGCTGGGTGGTTTTGGTAAAATCCTGGATGACGCTGAATAGCTCCGTGGAGTTTTTGGCATTGGCGAGGATTCTGTTGTAGATTAAGGTTTGTTTGGTGTTTCTGGTGTGTTGGTGGTATTCCGTCAGGGCTTGTTTGTAGGTGGTATGGTTTTTGAGCGTCTTGTTGTTTCGCCAGTTCTTCTCTAGGCATCTGCAGGCGCATCTGGCTTCTTGGAGGTCGGCGGTGAACCAGGTGGCTTTCCTGTGGCGCTGTCTGTCAGAGTTGCATAGCAGGGCGAGCTTGTCTGCGCAGTTGGAGATCCAGGTGTGGAGTCCTCTGGCTGCGAGGTTGGCATTAGCTATGGTGTTGGGAGTGTCGCGGTTGAGGGTGGAGTTGAGCTGCTCCTCGGTGACTCTGCTCCAGTTTCTTCACGGAGGGTGCGTAGCAGCTTTGGGCGGCCTGGGTTTGTTGACGAAGAAGTGTACGCAGTGGTGGTCAGTCCATGGGGGTTGCGCGGTGTGGCTGAAGTGGGTTCTGTTTCCCCTCTGTGAAGATGGGGTCGAGTGTGTGTCCTGCCTTGTTGGTTGGGGTGGTGACGAGTTTTTTATGTCTGATGTTGGCGAGGTTGTCGAGGAGGTTGGTGGTGTTGTGGTCGCTGGGGTTGTCGAGGTGGAAGTTCAGTTCTCTAATGAGTATTTATTCAGTTGAGGCAATGGCGTGGGGTGCGATGAGATCGGTGATGGTTGAGGCAAAGAGTGCTCAGGGGCCAGGGGGGTCTGTAGGTGAGGTTTCCACGGAGTGTTGAGTTGGGGCTGGTCTGGACCTGGAAGTGCAGGTGGAGGTTCGGTGGAGGTGAAGGTGTCGCTCGAGGTGGAGAGGCAGAGGGAGTTTTTGTGTGCCATGGCGAGTCCTCCTCCTGGGTGGTTGGGGCATTCCTTCCTCTGGATCTTGTACCCATCCGGGATGGCGATTGGAGATGTCGGGTGCAGAGGAGGCGTTGATCCAGGTCTCTGCAAAGAAGGCGCTGTCTGGTGAGAGGGTGTCAAGGAGGTTCCAGATCTCGATGGCGTGTCTATGCATGGAGTGCACGTTGAGGAGCATGCACTTCAGGGCGTCTGCGGGGTTGGCTGCAGGGGCAGTGGTGAAGGTCTGGCGGCAGTGGCGGCAGGAGAGTTGGCCGTGGGTTGTTTTCAGGGTAGACTGTTGGCAGCAGGGCCGGACTGGCCGTAGCGGGCACCGGGCAATCCCCCGGTGCGCCGCACGGGTGGGGGCCGGTTTTGGTCCCCTGGGGGCTGGTTTTGTTACAGGGCCGTTTTTGCAGCATAGCTGCAAAATCGGCCCAGTAACAAAATCGGCCGAAAGCCGGCCCTTGCAAAGAGCTTGGCGGCACCCCCAAGCCCGGGGGGGAGGGGGCAGGCGAGCACTTTGCCAGGGCCGGTTTTGGTTCCCAGTCCGGCCCTGGTTGGCAGATGTTGTTTCTTTCAGGGTTGAGTATGTGGAGGGCCACTGAGTCATAGCGGTGGATGATCGGAGATCCAGGGTTCCTGTTGCTGGCCGCGGACGAGTCACCGACGGGCGCAGATGGGCTTGCCTTTGGCCGCCTTCGGCGTGACTGTGCAGCGGCAGCCATTAAGTAGGGGAGGGGGGAGGAACGAGCAGCTGGTGGGAACGGGCTTCAGCAGGGGGAAGGGCTGCAGGGGCCACAGCGGCAGGCACACTAGGACGGCTAACTCAGGGATTTAACAACTGGGATTGCCAAAGACAATACGGGGATTACAAAAATACAATACTGGCACAGGGATTTAACAACTGTACAATGAGACCAGTACAGTTAGGGAAAAAAGAGGCAGCAATGGTGCAGGACACCACAGGGGGCACTGACCGGCAGGAGCGAGCTGGCAGACTCGGAGGTCTCAGCAGGAGCGCAGCGGTCTCTAACACCAGTCAGGTGGAGGCACGAGATCAGCGGCGAGGCAAGGCACAGCGGAGCTGCTGAGGAGAGAGCAGATCTCAGACCAGAGTATATGTGTGTGTATGTATATCATTTCATTTGAACCATTGTAAAATATGCATAGTCAGATCAGTGAGTATTCTTTAATGGTGTAAGTGGAATTACATAATATAGGCCTGAGGTACAATGGCAGAGCCATTTAAGGGTACTATATGCTGAAATAACAGTGCATACGATAGGTGAGAACTGATGTGCATTTGTCACTTTGTGGCGAGTTCTATATACATTTTCAATATTGTAATAATATTATCTGCCCTTCTCAGTATTGGAGTAACAGTATATGGTTCAGGTTTTGAGTTGCACTGTAAAAGATTTCTGTGGTCCCCAGTACTACAAAGAATAGCAGTGGCGTAGCTAAACCTTTTGCCACCTGTGGCGGCAACTGCTTTTGCTGCCCAGTGCGGCGGCGGCTGCTGGTAAGAGTGGGGGGGTGCTGGTGATTCCTGCATTCGCCGACCTGAGTCGGCTGCAGATAAGAGTGGGGGAACTCTTGCCACCCGCAGCGGACCACCGCCTCCCCTTGCTACGTCACTGAAGAAGTGGGCGCCAAAGTCCAGGATTGAGGTGCCCTTGGACAGAGCACTGTGAGTCTTTCCTAATCAATATTACGCCAGTAGTGTGCTGCAGGTAGTTGGGAGGGGCAGTGGTAAGGTATTGCACAGATCTCACTATCACAATAGCATTGGATGATGCAGGTCCAGAGTGAAACACCTTTGCACTGCTGCTTGGGTTCATATTTGTTTGTGTCATGTGGGCTGCATATGAATTAGCAAATACACCTTTTCTGAGGTTTCAATTTGAAAAACAACTTCTACATTTGAGTTTAAAATGTTTGAATGATAAAAGATTTACTCTTCTGATTAAATTTAGATTTTTGAAAGTTATTAATTACAGTAAAAGTGCCCCTTTTGTGCAAGCTTATACATATTATTGTTTGATGAATTCCATCTAAATGCACATGCAACACCTACAGATATAGAGAGAGATCACTTCTTTTTATGGCAATGCTTATCGGGGACAAAACTGACCTGACAGTAGACTTTAGGTCAGCCCTTTGCTTTGCATTGGCTGGCTTTTTTGGCATTCTCATTTGCATTCTTCTTACTTGAAGGCTTTCCTTCCTCTTTTTGTGATGTCCCCGCCCCTGAAGCATAGCTTCTTGACCTTCCTGTTGATTGGAAGACTTGTATCCTTCCACTACTTACACTAAGGGAACACCATTTTTCTTTTGCTTTTAGCACTCCAAAGGAACGCATGTGTGTGTGTTTTTGGTCTCTTTTCATATGGGCCCCTTCCTCACTCATATCCTTTACCCTTCACCGGTGGTGACTGATGCTTAATGAAGGTGGTGTGGTGCTGAAAAAAAATCCACCTAGCTTCAGGCTGGCCGCCAACTCTCAATCTTCGACGCATGAAGCAGGAGGCAGGAAGCTCCCAAGCTCCCCTAGCCAATCAAAATGCTGCTGTCACCATGACAGTAGTGTCGTGATTCGTCTGAGTGCTGTGGTTCGGTGCTCAGGCAGGGACTGAGAGCCTCTGCATGTTCTCCACCCAGGGTGTGCAATGCAGCCTGGTGGAGTACATGCAAAGTGCCCATGACTGTTTGGCTGGCCCAAGACGGACGGCCAAATTGTCATGTGCACTTAAGATAGTGCCCACCATGCCTCCTGCGACTGCCCAGCCCCGCCCCAGCTGAGCCAGGACGGAAAAATAAAATGATGATAGCTGCATTATTATTATTTTGTTTTTCCTCTTTGAACTACTGACAGAGCAGTGGTGCTATGCTCCTCCACCTTAGCGGAGGAGCCGCCCCTGCCCTTCACATGCGTTCTCCATGCTGCTTAAGTGAGCCCTTTCACCCCTCCTAGTGTGGCTTTTTTAGTTTTATTTTGTAACATCCATCCCTCAGTTTGTCCATTGTCTATTGACTCCCCCGCTCTGGTCCGGCATTGTTTTAACCCCCGCTGTCCTCTCCACTATTGCTCCCCACTCTCCTGCTTCTTTTAAAAAAAATCTTTTACTTTTTTTGGAGGGTTTGGCAGCTGCAATTATGGAGCTGTTTTTATGCACATTTTGTTCTTTTACTGACTATAAATGCACACATAGAAATCAACACTCTTTTTTTCTTTTGCCCATGCTGTTCAACATCGGCAAACAAGTATTAGTTTTTATTTTAGCTAATTCAGACCAGCATCTGTAAAAAGCACAGGCAAAGCCAATAAGCGTGCATTTATAAGCCTAAAAGGTGATATCCTTTGGTTTGCCAATGTTTGTTAGGTCTTGCTTGACAGCACAGGTGTCTGCATGACATATTGTTTGTTACCAGTTATTTAAAACAAAAATAAACTGAGCTTTGCAATGTATGAAGGTCTATTTAATGACTCAAACAGACACTCAATCCTCTTATTTTCATTTTTTTCATCCTATAGAAGCACTGTATACAGAAAAAGCAGTTTTTTTCCACCTTTAGAAAAGGCTTTTCTTTAATGTTTTAATCCAGAATCAAAATATAAGTCACACCAATGCTTGTTTTTAATCGACAATGTGAGTGCTAGACCACCACAGCTAAGAGATCCAAATATTGCAATAGAATTGTTGGTGGTTCTTCTTGCTACTTTGACAAATATATTTTTTAAGTATTTGAAGCCACCCCTCTAGTCACCCAATCCAGTGTAGCCAACCTTATCTCTAACTGGTCTACGCTTATGGTCTCTTCAATGCTTACACCTAGAGAGACGTATCTCGAATGCAGTGGAGGCCACCGCACAAAGAAAGTTGCGGGTGGGGGAGCAGACGAGGAATTGAGGATAAAAATATGTATATTTTTTTAATGTACCTGTCACTTAACTGACGCCAACGGCTGCTTCAGTGCTCCGCTCTCAGCAGTCTCGGGGAAAGCACAGGCTCCCCACCCAATCCAGACGCTGCTCTCATGCTATGAGAGCAGCGCTAGGATTGGTCTGAGTGACCTGGTCTGCAGCTCGGACAGTACCTGGAAGCTTGCAGCTTTTCTCCAACCCATCTGTCTAACACAGCTGGTTTGGAGAAATAGAAGTGTGCATGTCTGTTTGGCCGGCCTAAGACGGACGGCCAAACAGACACGCGCACTTCTAAGTGCCCACCACTCCTCCCTGTCATGGCCCGACCCCACCCCGCATGCATGCATGCCTTAGCCAGAGCCAGCCACAGATAAATACCATTATATTATTGTTATAATATGATTGTATTTTCTGTGGCTGACTCTGTCAAGTGGGGCCACGCTCCTCCACCATTACAGAAGAGCCGCCCCTGCTCGATTGAGATGTGAATCTCCATCTTTCTCCATAAATTCTAATTCCCAGGTGATGCACAGTGAATGCATGATATCTTGGGTATGAATTCCCTCCCCTCACATGCATTCCAATGCCTTGAAATTAAGTCTTTGCCAATTCCTCCTCCAATTTCAGCATTGTTCTCATGAAATAGAACCTGCACTATTATATATACTTTTTCTTTTTCTCTATAAAGTTCTCAAGTCTACTATTATTACTCCTACTACCACTACCCTTTTGTTCCTCATGATATCCCTACTCTTTAGAGCACAAGCTCAATATTATGAGACTCCCCTCCCTGCTCCCTATTTTCTGACATAAATAAAATTTCACTTCATGATGGTAATCAGTGGGGTGGGTAGCAAGGTTGGATAAGTAGAGTCACATCCATATTAAAGTGATTGCTAAACCAAACAGACCATTATGCCAGGCTGCTGTTTTGTTTCTCGGTTCCAGTGGATCATCACAAATTCAGGAGTCGGAGGCTGTGATTCCACGACGCGTATTACCATGTAGTCTCAGGCAACAACGTCTACAGCCTTGGGCCAGCCCTGGGAGCACTTGTAATTACAAGCACTTAGCAATCACCCCGCAGGCACAGGCGGAACCAGGTCAGCCTGCAGTGACGGACAGAATCAGGGCAAGCTGCCATCAGCAGCTGCCGCTGGTGCCTTCTCCCTTTAGTCCAGGGCCAGAGGCCTACCTCACACCAGTAGGCAACCTATCACAGTGAGACCCACAAGTTAGGAGACATCACCTGCTGATCCCTTCTCCTGGTCCGCTCAATGTGGTTTCATGATGTGAGAAACATTTTGCTTTTAATATTACGGCCTTGTGCTTTATGACAGCTGCCCTGCTTTTTTGCAACATGCCTCAATAATCTAGGTCACTAATGGAATGATAAAGCTGCAATGAACATGCTGGCATCCACCAGACCTGCTTAGCGGAAATGGGAGACATTTTTCATCTAATTTTGTAAGCTTTCACCTAATTGTTTGTATCTATAAAACTTGCAATGTAATAATGTTAGACATGGCATCTTATTGCATTATTTCCCATGTATTTTTGCCCCATACCTCCTCTTTTTGACTATGTGTTGAATTAAATTTTTGCTGCTTTTAGGACTCTGGGCACTTTACCAATGCTGACCAGTGCTAAAGTGAAAGTGCTCCCTGTCTAAAATGTAATGGTATTTGGTTACTCTATGAATTGCCTATTTGATTAACTGTAAGTCCAATGCTACTAGTAGGCCTGCAGCACTGATTGTGCCACCCACAGGAGTACCCCTGCAAACATGTCTTAGACCTACCACTGCAGTGTCTGTGTGCAGTTTAAACTGCCATTTCGACCCGGCAAGTGCACCCACTGCCAGGCCCAAAACCTTCCTTTTTAGGTCTCGCCTGAGCCAGTGCATACGCTGTCCGGAGAGACATTTTGTAAGCGGGTTTTCACAGTGCTACCACAGGCTTTTGTTGGCCTGACTCTTGCGTGCATGTACGCGTGCACGCGCGCAGCCGCCATCTGTCTTTCCTCCTGTCACGGGTCATTAAGTGCATCGCGATCACTTTCCCTTTTGCACACAACTCCCGGGCTTGTTTTCATGCACGCACCACTCGCGTGCTTGTTTTTCCTAACCGTGTGGTCTCTTGAAATGTCTACTGTGATTGCCTTTTTGTTGCCTTGTTTCCTCATCTACTTTTTGCTCATACCTGCCTTTCTCATGGCCGAGACAGCATCCGAAAGAGCCATTTCTCTGTTCCATGAGATGCTAGGATTTTGAGGTGAACAGCTACGTTCAGAAGGCTGCCTATTCATTCCGTGTGTTCACCTCTCTTGGTTTCTCTTTTTCTTTAGGTTTGTCCTTCCTCCGTGTTTACATTAAGGTAACTTTACATTTTATGCACATCGCCCACATATTTCTTTTCTGCCATGTAATTTAGCTGAATTCTCCTTGATTTTCTAACAGCCCCTGATCCTGTCATTCTGTGCGTGTTTTTTTTAACATTCTAGTAATGGCCTCCCATCTGAAATCAATTACATGTAAGGTATGCACAAGTGCAATACAAATCCTTGAAATAACCGATTTCACAATTTTGCATTCTTCTTTTATATGTGGCAGAGGACTTTCTTCTCAGCACTTGTGCTGAAGTTAACGTCCTCCTGTAAGTACCATCCTGTCATACAATAAAAACATTTTGCAACACATTTTTCAGTGCCGTTCTTGAGGCGGCTTTGGTTATTATTCTTAGCTTGTGGGAACAAAACGGATGTGATAATGGTGGAAACGTCAAAATGAATAGAAACATCCATGAGAGTTAGTCATCGATCCTCTATGTTTGTTTAGTTTAGAATGTGGGCAGGGATAAATATATAACAGAATGCATAGGAGCAGTTCAGATCTGTTGGATTTTTGGCTTTAAAACTGGTGCGATTTCTCAATTTTCTATTTTTTTTAGGTTTCAATACATTTTTATTACGTTTTTCAAACCGTGATGAACACCCCCAAATTCTGTTTTTTTACTGTCTGTCATCCCCCATCCAAGACAGTGGTGTGCCAGCCCCGTGTTTTCAAATTCAGGCCCCTCCGATCTTAAATATCTTTTGATCTTTAAGGGCATGTTATAGTTCTGTAGTTTCTAGGTCAATGGACGATGCTGTTGGGCACTGGGTGAGGGTGAAAGCAGGATGTGTATTCTAGTGGATAATAATCAGAGTATCCCACACTTGTGGGACAGGATGGAGAGAATTTTTCTTGTAGCACCAAGAAGAGAATTATTGTATCTAAATGTTGCCTTGTCATATACATAAATAATGTACTGAAAGTTCTAGAATGTAAGTTTCATATATAGCACACTTATTCGCTTTTCTTGCAGTAAAATTAATTCCTAAAGAAAAGGTTTGTCAGTAAAGGCCCCTACCTTTTTGAAAAGCATTTACAATGGAATGACTGATGAACTGATCAAATTTGTCCTAACCAGTCATGCATTGTCTGGGTAATCAGCCTAGCATGAAGCGGCCCATTATTCTGAAATGGATTATTTTCCACGTATTTATATGTTTGGTGTGAGGGAAGCTGGCTCACCTAGTTATAACTGGTGCATTGCATTCTGGATTTCTAATTAGTGGGATTGGATAGAGCACCCTTTGTGTACTGACTAAATAGGAATCTGCGTCTGTTGCGTCAGGCACAGTTTAAAAGAAATTGACGGGTTTTTTTTGTGTTTTTTTTTTGCTTATTCCGAATGACTGACCCTCTACTGCACTGGCCCTTCACTATATACTTTCAAAGCGAGTTTGTGTTTGTAGCTCTGAGATTTTACCCGTCTGCCCACTTCAACAAGTATCGAAATATTGTTTTTGTGTCATTTCATTGACTGCCTAAATGTTTTGTAAACCCATTGGAACAAACATTGGCATAGTCAATAGGTCTCGCCTTTGGGACCTTATAAGCGTTTAGCCACTCAACAGTTGATGTTGTTGCACCAAGGATATTATGCTGCATAACTAAATACTTATAAGGTCCCAAAAGCGAGACCTATTGGCTATGCCAATGCTTGTTCTTACATGTAAGGCACTCCTAAGGTAGACCCACGTTAGCCCCATGGCAGGGTGCAGTGTATTTAAACGGTAGGACATGTACATTTGTATTATACATGTTCTGTAGTGAAATACTCCTAATTCTGTATTTCACTACAGCAGGGCCTATCTCATGCATAGATTAGCATTGAAGCTGCCTTGTAACATCTTACAAGTGTATCTCCCAATTGGGAGCGGATAGAAAATTGGAGTTTGGTGTCTCTGGACTCTGGAAGTGAAGTTGGTTTTTAAATTGCAGGTCTGAAAATGCCACTTACAGAAAGTTGGTGTTTTCCTACTTTAACCATTCTGTGCCTCTGTCTTCCTCTGAATACACGTCTGGGTCTGGGTGACAGTTGGGCTCTTGTGCAATTACTCTAGACAGTCACAAAAAGGAAGCTGAGGTGTGCCATGCATATCCTGATGGCCCATCAACTGGCTGATGGGCTTTCTTGAGCTAGAAAGGTGGGATGAGTTGAAACCTGAAGTCCGTGCCTGTCCTCACACAAAGAAGTCTCCATCCCCTGTCGTGTGTCTCGAGCCAGGGCAAGGAAGGGCAGGGTCTTCTGCAATACAAAGACCTTTTTTGAAGTTTGTGTACTTCAAAAGCTGCATTGGGTATAAGTGCTGGATCTCTGACACAATATACTCAGAACACTTCTGGACTAAGGACATTCTGCCAGGAAGAAGGGCTGTGTTGCTGTCAGGAGGGACTGACACTTTGCTGTTTGCTTTGCTGTGCTGGCCTGCTGATTCTGTAGTCGGAGTGAAATGACTGGACTCTGCTTTCTACATCCTGCTTTCCAAGCATCTCCAAGGGCTTGATTTAACTTGCCTCCGGTTGGAAGTCTCAGGGCCATCATAGACTTCATCTGCCAACACCTGGGCGCTTCTGCTCAGAGCCCTGCTCTGCCAAGTGGTGCCAAATCCAGTTCCTGGGCTCTTGGAATTGGGTTCTGGTGCAACAAGAAGAATCAACACATAGACTCCAAGCATGACTCGGAATTGGTGCATCATAGCAAAACTTGGCACATCGCTGCTGCCTGCACTGAAGTGTGATCCCCTCGACACAATGATCACAGCTTACATAGCAGGCCTAAGCTCTTTGCCACAGCACCTTCGAAGAACCAGCGCTGTGTGAGTCTCGAGCACTGCCTCACCGAAGTCCATGACGCACCGCATCAACTCCGATACAAGGCTTGCTTCGACCCTGTTGAATCGAGGCAAACCGACTTGACTGTCGACGCACCATTGACGCATTGTCTCTGGGTGCCAATTTTATCTGTGATACAGCCCCGCAATAAGGAGCCCAGGTATCATGCCGATAAACAACGTATCACCTCCCCTGCGCCACACACCTCCTCTGGGCAACGCACTGTCTCCAGGCATCACCCTGCCAATGACCGGCATAGCAGTAAAGAAACAACACATCATTGGCTTTTCAGATGCGTCACATTCCCTGTGTCATGCATCGTCTTTGATTTTTAGTGTATTTAAGGTACTTTGTCTTGATCAAGCGCAGCCTTTGAGCTCTTAGAACTAGAACTCTTTTTAACTTTGAAAAATTGTATCCTGAGTTCTGTATGTTGGATTTTTGTCAGTTTGGGCTTGTTTTCATCAGATAAATATTGGCTGTCTTTCTAAACTGGTGTGGAGTCAGTCCTTTTGTGGTGTTTTCACTGTGTTACTGTATGTGTGTGTATGTAGAAATACTTTAAACATTGCCTCTGAAGATAAGCCTGACTGCTCTTCCCAAGCTACCACAAGGGTTAGCAAGAGTTATTTTGTGGGTGAACTTACTTACCCTGACTAGAGTGAGAGTCCCTACTTGGACAGGCTGCAAACCACCGCCAACTAGAGACCTAGGGGCATATTAGCAAGACCGGCGATAAAATGATCGTCGTTTTAGCGGCAGGGAACTGCCGCTAAAACTGTGATAATGGGCTTGCTAATATGCGTTATAGATTTCCAATCGAAGCCCAGGTTAGATGACATCTAACCTGGGCTTCTATTGGAATTCTATAACGCATATTAGCAAGCCCATTATCGCCGTTTTAGCTGCAGTTTCCTGACACTAAAACGGCGATAATTTTATCGCCGGTCTTGCTAATATGCCCCCATATTTCTAACAAATATTTTTTGAAAAAAATGGATAACACACACTAAAATGAAAATTCTAATTTTGATTACAGACTTCTACAGTATTCACATTAAACTTTGGCTGCAGCATAGATTGCATGCAACATCACTGAAACTCCCTAACAATTATTATATTTTTTGTGAGCAATCTGTAGCAATGTATTTGTCTAAGTAACTTTTTTATTTCATTAGAAGGCCTCAAACTGATCAGATTTTCTCTATTACAGACCATGGTGATCACAGGCCCCATTCCATGTGTTCTTTCTGCCAGTGTTTTACTAGAAACTGTTTTACTAATTATGAAAAGAAGTATGCAGCACAAGGGGGTCAAGGTCTAGAGGAAATATTTCACAAGCCTCAATGAAGTTTCATTGGCTTTCAGAGAGATCCACAGAGAGAACTTTAAAGCATTGGATTCTGAGTATAAGGGTTATGATTAGGCCTGTGTGAAATTGTTATTATTGCATAAACATTTTCAAAATCCGGGATTTTTCTTATTTGAATACTAAAAAAAAAAAAAAAAAGAAAGAAATTACCCAATTTTGCACATCCCTATTTATGATGTTACAGAAACGTGGAAGTTGGGCTCAAACTTGACTACTCAGCTCCTGTTACCTGGTAACCAAAAAAACAGGTTTGTAATGTAGATGTCTTAAGTGGACCAGCTTCATCCATTCAGCCATTCCTGTTTTTTCAGCCGCCAACTCTAGGATTATGGGACTTGTAGTATCAAATTGTCCATTAAATATATTGGCCTACAAGACACAGCATGCTATGGCTGGAGAGCATGTGCATGACATGATGCTGGATGGAGCCATGATTGATTTCCGCTTGGTGCTCTGGGCAAAGATATCAACTTGATTCATGTCAGGTGTGCCTAGTTCAGCCAGTCTAAAATGTCCTGTGCATTCTGGAACGTAATTGTTATGCTCACCTGCAAGTACTGGAAAGTGAAAGAATGGTAAAAAAAAATTGAAATTCAAAGAGAAAATCAAATTGCTTCAGATGCATATCTGCCAACTCACATGGTGCCACCCTGTGTCACACGATTCCCGCTCCCTTCACATGGTCACCCGGTGAGGAGCCGAAATCACAAGTGGCAGAAAAACGAGCTTAAAACCTCTGTAAACTGTGGATTTCCATCTCGTTATCGGAGACTGTTAAGCAGCCGATATCGATTAAAAGGTGTGAAAACACCCCAGGACATCCTCGATGACCCTTTGTTCGGGTTTTTTTTGAGAGGGGGTGGGGGTAAGTGAGGGGCAGAGTGACTCTTACATCGCTCTCATATGAAAAATATATAGTGCCTTGGGATGGATATAAACTTGATTACGTGAAGAAATAGTTTAGTTATCTCTATCAAAAGTACTTCATTTTAATCGAAAAAATCTATATATATTTTGTGAAATCAATTCAGAATCCAATGTGCCACAACCACCAAAAAAAAACATATAATAATGTATGTCAAAAAAATATTTATATGGTATTTATAGTACGTTTCTCTTCACATTCTTTCAATACATATATACATCTTTGTCTCTTAATCACAATCTGCAATTGTCTATCTCTCCATAACAATATGCAATTGCCTCTTTGCCCTACTAATCAATAAGGATGTTTACAATGATTTAAATCACATTCCTTGAATGAAAATCACTCTATCAAAGCAACACGATGGATTGTTTTTTCACAAATACATTATTAAGTGTTCTTTTATCTGTTTCGTCACAGTTAAATTTCATCTGAGTGTCTCCAAAATAAATGTCGACGCGTTTCAGCCTATATAATTTTAGGCCTCTTCAGGACTAGGGCAGTCAATTGCGCATATTCTCAATTCCACCTATAAACCAAATATACTATTTAGTGTATGTATACACATACAACTGATAATATTTACATCTATATACATACAAACACATACTTAGGTAAAACAAAGTGTATTTACACCAGTACATTGTTTTAGTACTTTCTCCTCTCTGGAGTGACGTATTATGAGAGATTAGTAGAAGCATACCACCAAATTGTGAATCTTTAAAATAATAATAACAACAGTGCCCAAATTTGTGTGTTATGTGGCCGAAAAAGATAGTATACCACTAATTCCTTTAAGTGACCTAATTCATTAAAAACAATTATTTCAAAATAATTGCAGCCAATATACGTACGTTTACCTCAAACTCGGTCTGTCCACTGCAATGTAGTTCACGAGGAAAGTAAAGTGAACTACTATCTATCCCAAAATTATTGCGTTAATGGGGGACGGCTCCCACATGTTAGTGCTTAGTCAAAGCGAAAGTATCTCTAGTTGCTTCTCCTCGAGTCTGTTTCTTCCAAAAACGTTATCCTGAAAATAGCGAAACACTGGACCTAAATATATAAACATTCCAGCTCACTGGTAATTTCGCAAAAATGTATTACAAGCTAATCTAAAATGTACCTGCTCAATCTTGTTTTGAAAACTGAACGTCTCTAGGACCCGGCCAATATTGAATCACGCCGTCTGGACAGACTAAAACAACAAACAAATGAAATATAATCGGATGTCTAGGAAAAGATATCCAAATAAAATCTAATTCTGTAAAAGGTATCTAATAATTAATAATCGTACCTGGTATGACAGCAAAATACGGGCTTCGTATTATTCTACATAAGATCCGTGGGCTCCGATCACATACACACTGCTCGTGTTACTGCACTCGCGCGTGAAGTTAATTACCACGTCCACAGTACGTAAATGCGTGTGAGTACGTACAAGCAAACATCGCTTAAAAGATGGACTATTGTAGTCTAATCGACACCAAGGAAAGACTTACACCGAGGAAAAGTCTCTAAAGAGGCAAATTAGATAAAAGTATAATGTAGAAAACCAATTACTTACGGAATATTGTACTAAATGTGACCTGGTACAAATATTTAATATGAACCGAGAGTACCAGATGTATCGACTCTCTAATAAACCAATGGTGTCTGGGCTATCTGAATGTGGCTGTAACGAAAAAGGGGGATATATAAAAGAAATATATATTTCTAATTACATCTTCTAATGCAAAGAAGAAAAATAAAAAATGAAAACTACCGAAAAATAATTCGAATTACCGTAATAAAGGTGAGTATCAAATAGTCATACCTTATAACCCCAAAGAACAACAGGTGGGAATACATCACTCCTTACAGTCTTATATTCCATAGCAATATCTACAATGATGAATTATGTACAGTGTCATTTCCGCTAGGGGCCATGTGTCTTCCAGAAAAAAATATATATATTTAATTGGTAAACAGATCACAGTAATAATGCCCAAATTTCATCTTTATCATTGAGACCCATTGTAGCAGTATGATACTTCTCGATTAGTCTAGCTTCTAATCTATTTAATTTGATTTGTAGCTCGTCTTTCCCTACATTTCCAATTACACATAGCACAGACCACTTTAAATCATTTTCCGTGTGATTAAAAGTTTGGTAATGGTGCACTAATGGCGCTCCTTGAACTTTACATTTGATCCTCGATTTGTGTTGTAGGATTCGCCTTTTCAAGATTTGTGTCGTTTGGCCTATGTAATATTTATCACATGGGCAATTGATGCAATATATCGCATTCTTGGTATTGCAATTTGAAAAGACTCTTTGGTGATGTATTTGTCCATTAATATTTACTTGTTTTGAATTCTCTGTTAGATTACATGCTAAACAGTTTTGGCAACGGTAATGGCCTATTATTGGTGGTAAACTAAGCAAGTTTCTCAAATCTTTTTTAGCAGTCTCGGTGTGTCTAGCTGCTCTCACCAACTGCTGTCTGATATTTTTTCCTTTTTTAAATGCGAATAAAGGTTTGTCAATTCCTAAATGTTCAATCAGCTTCCAATTTTTTTGAATAATTTTTTTGACTTTATTCGCTTTAGGGTCAAATGTGAGAACACATGTCAAAGGAATCTTCTCATCTTTTTGTTTAGGGGTCAACAAGGTGTCCCTTGGTGTGAACCAAGCTCTTTTAAGAGCACCTTTTACCAATTTCTTAGGATACCCTCGTGTAATTAATTTGTCTTTGAGTTTCTCAGCATTGGTGAAGTAGTCTTCTTTGTTAGTACAGTTCCTGCGTACACGAAGAAATTGCCCATAAGGTAAATTTTCTTTCAACGTGCGCGGATGTCTGCTGGTAAAATGAAGAAGGGTGTTGCGATCTGTAGCTTTGGTATATAGACTCACACTCAACTGATCTTTATCTTGTTGTACACACACATCTAGGAAATTGATCTTCTCCCGATCTTTATCCATAGTAAATTTAAACTCGACAGTCCTGGAATTAAGCCAGTTATGGAAATCTGTCAGATGTATTTCTTCACCATTCCAGATCATGAATATGTCGTCTATATAGCGACACCAAAACCCCATGGAATTCCTAAAGGGGTTGGTGTCGCTATATATCCACCTTTTCTCGAATTCAGCCATAACTAAATTTGCAATTTCTGGGGAGAAGCTGCACCCCATAGCCACTCCGGAAACTTGTAAATACATATTTTCTTTAAAGCTAAAGAAATTATTTTTTAAACAAAGGTATGCTAAAGATATTATGAAATCAGTTGGGACCTGGTGGGGACGATCTCGTTGGTCTAGAGTGTGTCTCATTACTGCTAGAGCCTCATCTTGGGGTATGTTGGTATATAAAGACTCTATGTCGAATGAAACCAAAAATTGTTTTTCTTTGTTGTACAATAAGCCTTCTACTTTTGATATTAGGTCCATAGTGTCTCTAACAAAAGATGGTGTCTCTTTTACAAAAGGAATTAAAAAGGTATCTATGTATTTGGCTAAGGGTTCTAAAATTGAACCGCAAGCCGACACAATGGGCCTCCCTGGAGGATTTGTGAGGGATTTATGTATCTTTGGTAGAACATATATATTTGGTACTTTGATTTTATTGCTGTTTAAAAAATCAAACTCATTTAGACATAACCATCCCTCTTCCAACCCTTCTTTTGTAATCTCCAAAATTTCGGATTTCAATTCTACTGTCGGGTTGGATTCCAATAATCTATAGTGTGTAGGATTAGACAATTGTCGGATGACTTCTTCATCATATTTGTTTGTATCCCAAAGTACAATTCCTCCCCCTTTATCAGCCGACTTAATAGTTATTGTTTGGTTTTCTGACAGATCTTTCAAAGCTTGTACTTCTTGTTTACTACAATTAGTGTTAAAGAATATCTTTTTCTTTTGAAAGGCATCTAGTTCTCTTAGAATCTGTTCCTCAAATACCAATACTTCTGCTGGTAGAAGAACACTTTCTGGAATGAAGGCTGATTTGTTTCTTAGGCCGCTTACATTGATCTGTTCTTCCATTTCTTTTCCTGAAAAAAAGACTTTTAATCTAACTTTTCTTAGGAAATGCAATACTTCTGTTTTCGTGTCAACTGGATTTTGTAACATCGTGGGTACAAAAGAAAGACCTTTGTTTAACACTAATAATTCTGTTTCAGTGGGAGCGTGGTTGGACAAATTGTAAATAGGTATGGTTTCTGGTGTTGAAGGCAAATAAACGTTATTAGTGTTTACCGTCTGTACGTTCTCCTCCTGGTACGGAACGGTTCTGACTCCTGATTTTGGTATTGGTCTGGTGTTTGATACTGCCCCTGTTGTGGGTACTGGCCTACTTGTGGGTTGTAACCTCGCCATCCTGCTCCTCCCCCTCTGTTTCGATACCGGCCTCTGCCAAAAAAAGGTTGGGATCTTGGATATTGGGGGTAAGGGCGATAGCCACTGTATGACCCTTGGTCTGAGTCAGATGAAGTGTCTGAAAAAGTTATAAAACGATTTCTTGATCTCCCTCTATATTGGAGATTCAAAGAGCTAGGGTTATTGTTTTGAAAAAAATCTTCTTTCAGATATGGGTAAGTTTCTTCTAATTTGAAATTCTTTATATCTCTAGTGACTTTGCTTGTTTTTTGATTTGTTGTGTGAATTTTAAAGTCAGCAATTGTTTTTTCCACAGACTCTAATAAAGACTTGGCATCTTTAATAGTATTGTCTCCTAATATCTCATGTTCTAGTGCCTCAATTTCTTTAAGCTCTCCATCGTTCAATCGTTCAATCTTACATCGCTCTCAGCACAAGGTCCCACCCCCTCCAAGGTCCGGCCCCCTCCTCACACAGAGAAGGTATTTTGTAAGTTGGCAGGTATGCAGATGCATAAAGTCAGTAAGAACTGGGGGGCTTATTTACATCACCTTTCCCATGTTAAAAATGACGCAAAAGTGGTGCAAGAGACGTGTAAATAAGCCCCTGGGAGTCGGTCTGGTGGCTCAGTGGACTAATGTGTGCACTGCAGGCATCTGTGCCTGAACTCATGGTCATAAGTTTCCTTCCTAGGGTGACGAAATGAGTACAATTAAGTTGAGTAGCAGTAGACACCCATTATTTCAGTACCAAGATACCCTTCTAGTACATCTACACTGACACGTTATGCAAGTGTATGGTTTCCAGCGGAATATCAAGTTTTCATTACTGTCCTGCAAAAATATTGTCACTAGAATAAGGACTACCACAATATTGTGAAGGTTAGTATGTATAGGAAAGCATAGCGTTATTATTCTTGACTCCATCTCTAACCACATATCTATGTACCTTGAGGATAGATATAATATCTTCAATGTACATAGATGTGAAGATAAGAATATTAACCAGTGGCGGTTGACCCCCATGCGAAGTTGTAGGGGGCAAGAAGGGGGACAGAAATACATTAAATATACACATATATAAAAAATAAATAATTTTTGGCTTACCTGACGCTGCATCTTCCTCCTCTCCCGATCCTCGACTGGCCCACACTGTGCAGTCTCCCAGAAGCCAATCCCAGCGTTGTTCTCATGCTGGGAATGCTATTCCCAGCATGAGAGCAGCGCTGGGATTGGTCTGAGCGGCCTGCTTTGCTGCTCACAGAGTGCCTGGGAGCCTGTGGCTTTTCTCCACTCAGCTGCACAACACAGCCGGGTGGAGAAATGGTAAGTGTGCATGACGATTTGGCCGGCCTAAAACGACCAGCCAAACCGTCATGCGCACTTAGTAGTGCCCACAACTCCTCCTCCTCCTGAAACTCAGAAGGATGGCCCGGCCCACCCCACGACTCGGCTACCCAGCTAGAGGCAACGGTGAAAACGAAAATGATAATAAAATCATTGTATTATCATTTTCTTTTTCACTGATGCCTCTCCTGGGTAGCAGCAGTGGGGTGACGCTCCTCTGCCATAGCAGAGGAGAAGCCCCTATCTTAGCTAGGAGCACCAGGCAAGCACCCAGTCATGGCTGCCAACTGGCCGCATGTCATGGGGGTGACCTTCAGCCAGCAGTGATTTCCACCAACAGCACTTAACCTGCGACGTCTAGTAGGCCTAGAGATTTAAAATCACAGCAGCTCCTCTCAGCGTTTCATCTTTGTGAGGTCGATAAAAAGAGTGCCACATATTTAACACAGTATAGCGCTATGAAGCTTCACCCCTACAGCAGTTAATCCCGGCCCTCGCGGCAGAACCACCAGGGTGGGGGCGGGGTTGGAGGCCCCACCCTGGTGGCCATGCTGTGGTTAATCTGCAGTTGAACTCTGACAATGGCACCAGGGCTGTAATTGAGTGTGATGGCTGGGCGGATATCATTACAGCCACCGCTGCAGAAATCACAATATTACACCGCTCTTGACATGAAGCAGCACTCCAGCCTATAAACCATTTCTGAGGGGAAGGAGGCCGGCTCATCTCCGGCAGACAGACCTATTTTTATGGCTCCAGCCGCCACATGGCCCCGCGCATCACCAAAGGCAGCCTGGGCGCAGGGGGGGGGGGGGGGGCGGGGAGTGCCTGTGGCCGATTGAAGTGCTGGCCAGAGGCCTGTGCAGATGTGGAGGCCTGGAGGTTGTGCAGAAGGAGGTGGGAAGATGTTGATAGACCAACAACATGGCATTCAGATGAATTCATCTTTAAAAAATGTTTATTGGCAAGTCTACAGCGACCACAGGGAACTCAGTCCCCTCTGGTGGCGGAGATTTGGAGGGCTAAAATGTTTCGCTTATTTTAGTTTGGTTAGGGGGTTTTAATATCTTTCGGGACACAACCAGCCCCGTAGGACTACGAATAAAATGTAGGTTATAGGAATATGGCCGTATACAATGTAAGGTTTATGTCGACCATCTATTTCACCCCCTATTGTATACAATTACTCTGCATGCCTATTATTTTTTCCTGCGTATTTCTTGTAAATGATACCTGTGCGAACTTGAAAAGCGCTCTGATACCCTAAGGGTCGGGTTTGCGCTATATTAAATTCGGAAAATAAATAAATAAATAAACAAATAAAGATCGAAAAAATACATTCCAAGGTAACTTTCTAAATGAACAAGTTTCTAAATATATAGCTGTAGAAATATTATTAGCACTGGGACTGATTACAAGTGGCCCGTTAAATTGAGATCCTGGCAGAAACAGATAATCGACTTATAAATGATGCAATGTTTATCACACATGATAATTACCAGGTGGATAAATATCGCACCCTCTGTTAAATTTTGGCAAGTCCAGCGCTTTAAATGAGCCGGTACTGTACCGGCACTTTTTTATTTTGAGAGGAAGAGTATCAGCACTTCTCAAGAGGAAATAGAATACATTTAATTGAAGAGTACCTGCACTTCTCAGAAACAAGCAGGTACTCTAGTACAGAGAGTACCTGCACTTCTCAGAAACAAGCGGGTACTCTGGTACAGAGAGTACCTGCACTTCTATTTTTCCATTTCAAGCACTGGGCAAGTCAGACCTGCCCTAATTTCACGTTCGAAAAAGGCTGGATGTTTCCCTGAGGCGTGCATATTTTGAATCGGAGAACACCAAGAAGCGCATGTTGTGCCCACAAAGGTGGTACTCTGCAATAATTCTGGCATCCGATGAATTCTGATCACCTCCATAATCACTAGCCTACTCATAATCGGGCCATTTGAAGGGTACCTTACAGTGTGAGCTGTTGTGGTGAGGCATGACCCTAGTGCCATTTCGCACAATCTGTTACATCGCTGGAAGGTTCAATGACTGGCCTAGAGCCCAGTTGACGTGGAGGTAGGCCCCATTCTGAATTATCAAAATAGATTTTCACATTTGCATCACTTTATCCCTTCTTTAGTAGTAGGCTGATAGGCAGACTTTGCATTCTTAGTCCATTTGAGACAGCAATAGTGGTTTCAAGTTTCATAACCATTTTATCAGATGGGTGCTTTAGTCGCGGGGGTGTACCCTCAAAATTAATGCAAGCTCCTTTTTCCTTATTTCATCCGGAAAAGAGCATTCACAGGGGCAGTTGTAGAGAGTTTTATTTACAACGCAACAAACAGACTACTTTCAGCTTGCGCCTTTTTTGGCGAAAGCCAAAACGCGTCTGTTTGTTGCGTTGTAAATAAAATTTGTTGTAACTGCCCCCGTGAATGATATTTTCTGGATGAAATAAGGAAAAAGGGTCTTTTGTGTATATAGATATATATATATAATATTGCCCAGTGGTGATCGCCATGGAGTAGCTTTTTTTTTTGCGCATGGAAAGTTTTACTGGGATTCCTCAGGCAGGGGTCGAGAAGGGGGAGGCAAAAATGAGTTTCCCTTATCTATTTTTCCATAGGAACTTTAGACGCAGCTACAGCCCAAACCGCTGAACGGATTTACACCAAATTTGGCAGGAAGCCAGTGCTTTTGTGATTTGGTGTAAATTGATTCAGTAGTTTTTTAGCAGTTTATGCTCAAAACATGTATATATCATGCTGTGGAGGCTCTGCAGACCTGACAGATCTCATCTTGAGCTCTGTTTGTCTACCACCACATCAACAGTGATGAGGAGACAGCCATCTTAGGACTCAGGACTGAGTTCTGAGTCTTAAGGAAAAGGTTAAGAGACATAAGGGGCAGGGTAGGGGGTACTCTGACCCCCGTAGGCCTTGTGTTGGGTTCTCAGAGGAACCCTTTCTGCAATAAAAGGGAGGGGGGCCATGCAACTCCTAGCTCCAAGCCTTGAAAGGCCCTAGGGACCCCCATCACATGGGGCTGAACTTAAGTTAAAAGGGAAAGGGCTGCTAAGTCTATTATTGTCCCGCGGGCCCCATCCCCTGGTGCTAGCTCACAGACTGTGTCCTGGGGAGCCAACACCAAGGACACATTAGCTTCCCTGCCTGCACCAGTGCAGGGAAACATATATTTGCTCCCGCCTGGCAGGAGCATTGTTAAATCTCCCTGCAGGTGGGAGCAAACATTCCTTCCCTGCCTTCAGTAGCGCTGGCAGGGAAGGAATGTCTGCTCTCATCCAAGGGGAGATGTAAAAATACTCTCACCGGGAGGCAGCAGACTTCTCTTTCCCAGGCCCACACTCATGGGGGCAGGAAAAAAGATATTGCTGGCACCCATCAGAAGCAAGTATAAGTAGCTGCTTCCTCCTGGAGGGAGCAGTGCCGGCTGCCCTAGGACCTTAGGGCCAAAGGCTGAGAGCAGCGTGGGTTAGCTGCCTTCAGAGTATTGGATGTCGGGCCAGGGACCCTGTAGTGTGGGATTGGCTTTACGTATGGTAACAAAATATTACTTTCTGTTAAAAAATTATAGCTAGGTGAAAATTATGTGACAACATAATGTTTTAAACATACAAAACCAGTGAACTTCAACAGTCATAGTTAGTTCTGGTAATTACAACTTGTGCCGAAAGGTAACTATAATTTGCTCCCACACCATGCACTGCTAACTACCCCACATATTAAATCATTCATGACAGCGTCTTTGACATCTTTGATTATGTCACTGCACCATTTGCTTTGAAATTATTGATAAGAAAACTGTGCATTGCAGGGCCACGCATTATAGTAACCTCCGGTGGTATGTATTTCATATTACAGGATAGTGTCTTTCCTAGGGGAATGATTACAAGTGGCTCGTTAAATTGGGTTTCCTGCGGAAACAGATAATCACAATTACAAATGATGCAATGTTTATCACACATGATAATTACCAGGTGGGATAGATATCAAACCCTTCATTAAATTTGGGCAAGTCACACCAGCCGTAATTTAACAATGGGAAAAGGCTGGATATTTTCCTGAGGCAATGGTATTTTGATACGGAAAACACCAAAAAGCACACGTTGTGCCCCACAAAAGTGGTACTAGGGAATAATTGTGCAATCCAATTAATTTTGAATACCTAGATGATCATTAGTGTACTCATAATTGGGCAGGCTATTTGTAAAGAACCTTAATACACATTTAAAAAAGCTTTTAGTGCATTTCAAAAGGTTTTATTTTGATATCCTTTGATGATGCCTGTAGTTATGCACTGTATGGATTGAGGAAAGGGATTGTCCTACTGTGGAGTCCTTTTATACCTGCAAACAAGCACAAAGAAAAGGAAAAAGGAGCAGTAGCAGCCCTGAATACAGTTACTTGAGCCCCTAATTAACCAACCCAGATTTAATCATGTAAGCTAAATGAGCTCAAGGTATCACAATGGGCAACGTAATACAATATACATCAGTGTACAACATTAACTCAAACACATCTTCACACAACAAGGGCACTTTTCATGGTAATGTCATCACTGTAGGGCACTTAATGTTAATACATGTATAATAAGTAAGTAAGTAACAGCAAAAGTGAATATTGTACTGATGGCTCGTGGGGTGGTTAGAAATCGATTAATTGCCGGAGAAAGACTATCATAGGTCATTAATTAATCAAAACATGCTAAAAATATTTCTATATATTGATTAATTCCACTAAGACAGGTTGTTGTTTTATGGTAAGATCGACGTGTCATTTTATAGATTTTCCACTTATTTGTTCTTTCTTTGCAAGTAAGTGTTTTGCACATGTCTCTGGAGCTCATTAACATAAATTGTAGTTAAGCACCTCCTTGGTTTTATCATATATTATTAATTTAATCATCAGAACAGTAATAAAGAAACTGACAGAAAGGAATATTTTTGAAAAATTGTATATTGTAAGAAATGTTAAACATAAAAAAGGAGGTGTTGTTATAGGACTGGAGTGATGCATCGAGCAATATCACCTCAAGAGTGATGTGCATTCAAACAAGATTGATCTTTTCTGAGGTTAATGTAAGTGTCATCTGATAGTGGATCATGCCAAAGGACTTGAATAAGAGGGTTTACATCCTCCTGCAGAGATCCTTCAAGGGTGAGCCTGAGAGTGGTGTCATGATGCATCTCAAAAACAGAACAAGATGATGGACGGAGTGCTGAAACCTTTCAACCACTCACCCCCAGTCAAGAGATCTTGGTTTAATCCATCCTTCTTTTGCTCACTGCGCCACCCCAGTTTGGACCCAGCCTTATGCAAATCAGTCTTGACTCTGCTCCTAACGAGAATAGTCCAGCCCGAGCTGCCATGCCAGGTCCTTCCTGGACTGGAAAGAAGCATCCTGGGACCGGTTTCGGGGTATCACCCCTCATCATCCAGGCTAGCTTGAATCCAGTGGCCCAGCGAGCAAGGGACCCAAGTCTGGGCATACCCTTGGCCACTTAGGGCGAACATAACAAACACAACAAGAGGATGAATGGGGTGCTGAAACTTTTCCACCACTCGCCACCAGTCAAGAGATCTGGGTTTAATCCATCATTCTTTTGCTCACTATGCCATCCCAGATTGGACCCAGCCATATGCAAATCAGTCTTGACCCTGCTCTTCATGAGAACAGTCCAGACCTAACTTCCAGTTGAGGCCCTCCCTGGCCTTTGTACAAGCATCCTGGGATCTGTTTGGGGTATTACTTCTCATCAGCCAGGCTAGCTTGAATCCAGTGGCACTGCAAACAAACTGGGTACCAGGTCTTTATGAAATCAACAGGGCACAATGCTCAAATAGAATCTTGACTCAGAGGACGGAGCTTCGAGCTTACCAAGATGGCTGCTCCCCAAGAGAGCTCTGTCACAGCACCTTTATGTCTGTCCTCTGCCTACATCCCGGGGATGCACCACTTACCCCA
The DNA here is from genome assembly GCF_964204655.1 of Triturus cristatus. Taxonomy (NCBI): domain Eukaryota; kingdom Metazoa; phylum Chordata; class Amphibia; order Caudata; family Salamandridae; genus Triturus; species Triturus cristatus. The sequence goes on from NC_140594.1 coordinate 1,097,727,004, forward strand.
ACAGCAGCTGGAGAACACTTAACCACACCAGCTACTGGAAGTAGACAATGTGCAGGGGCTATGCCAGCTGGTATAATACCAGCCTACAGGGGCCTTGTACTCAGGCAGAGACCTCTCTGGGCAAGCGGATGCTGCCATGTGTATCAGCTTGACTGATCCATGCCCATTTTGCTCGTGACCAGGGCCAGTGTGAGTGGCTGGCCCTCATTTCAGATGTCTGGTGTGACTCCTTTGAGTGGGTTGGTGATTTGCCCAGACCACAGAAGTGGCTGACAGGTAGCCTGAGTCTGGAAGCATTGTTCAGCCATGTTGGATGCATCTCTGCACTACAACCCATGGATGAGCGATGACTGCCTGCTTTTCTTCCAGCTGTTTTTGGTACAGGTGCCACTGTGCATGAGGTGTGCACTGGACCCTTTGGGGTATAGTCTCGGCTGGGCTCGGGTTTACTCCCCTTTATCTAGATGATCCATCCAATAGACTGTATCAGATGGGAAATAATTGGCAGCCAATATCCTTGTAGCCACAACAGTCCATATGGTGCACTATTGCTGATTCTTGGGCCCTCCTCCTGTTCCTCAGTACCTGGGAAGTGTGCTTGATCCTATGCTGCATATTCCTCTGTGAACTCCACAACAGCATGAGTGGGTATTGTGGCCTTCCTGTGGGCCACAGCTACATTGGGCCCAATAATTTCTTTCAATGGGATATTACTAGACTGCCCTTGCGGGCGAGAGGCTTCTTGGACCTTGGGGCCTGAGTTTTAAGAGGTTCGCCACGTTTGAACCCCTACTTGCTGGCCTATCATCACAGTGGTTATCCTCCCCCTCATGACGTTAAGTAAATCGGCTGTTGGCCAACTATTCTTCCCAGAGGTGGTTAACCACTCAAATATTCCTTGAAGACTGACCCCTCACAGCCGCAGGGCCCAACCATTGATACCCTCCTGAAAGAAATGAAGTCCATCCATGCTACTTTGTCAGCAATGATTCCAAGATGTTGGACTTAATGTCTGACATTAAATTGATGTGGCCGGGAGTATCTACTTTTCAATCATGACTAGTCAAGGTGGACCAGATACTGGACTTGGTGGAATCTCACTATGAGTCCCTGCCACATAGGGCTAGAGATATTGACTTTTTATGGAAACAGATATGGAGGACAGTGCCCAGAGAGACAAGTTATTTATTTACAGGGTGCCCGAGGATGCAGAGAAAGAGGTTATGCTTTGCTTACAATGGACTATGCTTCTGCAGCTCCTTGACCTCCATTTTAAAAGTCCGCCGGAAATTCAGAGGGCCCACCTTATCCTGTTATGCTCGTCATCCTCACCACAACGTCCTCGCCTAATTATTGCATGTTCCCTTCGGCGCAAACATGCCAGATCTATTCTGCTAGCCACAAGATGTGCTAAAGACTGGGATTTATTAGAGAGGCACTGCTTCCTCTTCACAGTGGACTATTTCTCCAAGAGAAACTCAAGTGGAGGAAATGTGTAACCCTTCCTAACCCACTCTGACCTTTGGACCGCTCACATGATAGCAACCATGGATGGCATGACCAAATGCCTTTTTTGACCCTAGGGGTCTTAAATCCTTCATAGATGTACCAGTGGCGTAACACAGGCCCCCGCAGCCCCTGCAGTGCGGGAAGCCCCCGAGCTGCAGGGGGCACCCTCAGCACAGTACTCGGACTTGAGAGCTCCAGATTAAATCCAGACAGGGAGCCCCTCCATGTACCTTGCAGGCCCCCCCCCCCAACTTTCATTACGCCACTGAGATGTACTGGATGACAACATTGCTGGAGCCCAAATAGGACTGTCCTCAATGATTCAGCTTGATACGTATACCCACTTACAAGTAACACCATGTGGAGTCCTCTAGGCTCTGGAAAGGTCAATGGACCTTTACCACCATGCTCATATTCTGAGCTCTCTAAAAATAAAGTCATCATAACATCACGGACATTCATAATTTGTGATGAATCAATAACAAGAGGTTAAGATGGAGGTTTTATTTGATCTATTAAGATTAGAATCTCAGATATCTTTATTCAGTTGAGTAAGTTACAGAAATATGAAAATATTAATTCATCAATAATTAAGACATGTTTTCCATAAAGAAACATAATAAACCAGCTAAAGGATCTATTCTAAATAAGAACCTATAAAGAGTTCTGGTGGAAAAGAGCGGTAAAATAAGGATGAACTCCTCATGAAGAGTAGTTCTAGAAAACGTAGCCGAGTTTCGCACAATTGCAGTAGCAACTGTTTTAGAATCGCGATCTTTGCTATATCATCGATCACAAATTAGTAAAGGCAAATCACCTCTATAATATCTAAATGAATCAGCTCTCCATAAAGAAGAGTCTAGGGTGGAGGAAATCCAGCAGCAGAACCACCGGACATGCAAAGGAGGTGTGATGTGTGGTGTGGTGTGTATCTAGCTAGGAACACTCATTATTATAACCTTTTAATACATGCATCAGTTGTTCGCAGACGCCTTCACTCGATGCCCAATCAGAACAGCCCGTAGGGTGGTGTTGTCTGTCATGCGATGCACCTTCTTCCGATTCTCAGAGTCTGCACTCTTGTCATTTGGATTGATACAGTTTTCTAGCATAATTGTTACATGAGGGAAGGTTCCCATGAGGACCCTTTTACCTAAGCTAAAGACGCATTATGAGTTTCAATGCAGAAACAAGAGGCTATTGAGCAAATATAAAGACATATATCAAGTTAATTGAAAGGAACATGTATAAGTCTATGTCACCAATTGTTCTTCACAGTTTCAATTGTCTATTATTCTTAGTGGAAATTATCTAACATGGGTTGAAGGGAAACTAAATGAACATAATATTAAAGTTAATACAACTCTATAATGACATCAATTGTAGGTTATTACACAGAATAATTTACTATGAGCAAAGGTTGAAGAGAAAGCCTCCGGGCTAGTTGCTGCACAAGCTAAAGTATAGTTGCTTGGTGCAGAATACTTTTAAAACATGCAATTGTAAATGAAGCATTACTAATAACATCCTTCACATCTACATTTGTCATTCTACAAATCATTTTGGTTTTATATAATTGTTCTACTGAAAGATATTCACACATTTTGTGAGTTATTTCTAAAATGTGCATTTAATTTGTATTTAAACATGTTCTAAATTGCATTTCTAATATTCTAAATATGTTGATTTCTAGATATGTGGTAATTTCTCTCAACATGGACACAACCCACATGTGTGATCTTCAGGGGCCTCTGTTGGGTTTTGCCACCCCTGCTCCAAAGGTGCTGCCCCGCTCACAATCAAAAAACCAACGGGAGGACGGCCTCTCAGAAAAATCTGACAGAAAATGTCTCCACCAAGTTGTAGAAGCACTCTCCAGGGACAGCGACAAGTCAGAGTCACATCTCAAATAGCCGTCAACTGGTGGGCCAGCTGATGACAATCCTGAGAGGACATGATCCGGAGCCTTCTTTCTGGTTGCTCCTTTTTTGTCTGTTGGATGCTGGATGCTGGATGTTCCTTCTTTGTCTGTTCCTAGAAGTATTTCCTGAACTATCCTTTACTCCCTGAGGGGTTGGTGGCCTGCCCAATGGAAGTCAGACCTGGTCTTTAGGTTGACCAGGATTCCGCTAGGGCGTCCCTGTTGCACATCTATGCTCCTGCCTCTATGGTTGGCCCATGGGATCTGTTCCCCTTCCAATATTCTTACTTCATTTCTTTTAGTTACAGAACCAAACATGTGAAAGTGTGCCCCCCCTCACTGTCGGCCCTCTTTATGTTCTCCAAGCCCACCTCCATCTCCCCTTTGTGCTGGTTAATACAGCGGTGTAGGTGACCCATGGCAATATTCTCGACCCTCTTTTTTCTTTGGTCTATCACATGGGCAGTGGCGGGCGCTGTTGGCTAGACACAGCTCGAGGCTCAAAGTTTTCACTTCTCTTTAGCACCCCTTTCTACATCGCTCTTAACCTATCTCTTTCATTCCTTTCCCTTGCCCCACATACATTGATGGTACTATCTCTCCTTTTATTGCCAGTTCTCTACTTCCCCCCTCATTGTCCCTCCCCTTGGTTTCCTCGCCATGGGAGGGGACACTTGTACCTGTTCCCCTTTCTGGTGTCAGCTCGTAGCCTCCTCCATCCTTATCTCCACTCGCTTCCCTGGTTGCGTGCGTCTCGGGCACTCCTTGTGACTTTTTTTTCACATGAAATTTCCCTCCCCCAGTAAGTTCTCCTGACCTTGGCTTCTCCTTCACTAGCCTTGCACTGAGGTCCCTTGGAGTAGTGTCCCACTTCCCGATTACTAATTCTTGAGACAGATTACTCCCTAGGGGCGGCATCCCTTGTAGTGCTCACAGTCTATAGCCAGGACTTAAGAAGTCATGCCTAGGCCTTATCGCTGATCACTCTGAACGTTAATGGGTTGTCCCATAATATTAAGTGCAAGAAGATTCCAGACCTTTTTATTATATCAGAGTAGTTTCAGTAATTGCACATTACTGTTGTGATGCATAATTACTGAAATGACATGATTAGGCATGCTTGAGTAATTAAGAGTAATTTGGGCACAAGTCTTACTGGAGGGGCTAAGGAACAACAATCTAAGGGACTGTGAGCGGCTGCTGGCTACTGCTTTTCATGTCCTGTAGCATTTAGTGCTATTTTTTTAGACTAAAATGTATCCTCTGGCCCATTTTGGCTGCAAGCATGCATTTTGCACTAAGAAAATAGCGATAAACACTGGATTACTCTTCTAATGTATTTACACATAATTACTACTAATTTTGCTGTAATTACGAGTAATTACTCTAGAGAAAATTATGCCAGTTTCACCGCTCTAAACTTAACATAAAATGAATTGGCATTGTCCTTCTCCAGGGAATGCATTTTCCCGCCTGAAGAATCTCTTAAGGTGAAGTGTGTGTGGGTTGGCACAGCAGCAGTAGCCGAGTGGGTGCAACCAGCGGACTGTCCCCTCTCGCAGCTCTTCCAGATTGGCCATTCTGGTTAACGGTAGACTTGCAGACTCCCTTGTAGACTCATAAAAATGTGGGTGGCTGAAGAGGGTCAATGGATCTTTTCTAAGCTGTGGATACTGAATAAGACTGTGGTAGTCGGTTCTATTTATGCACCCAATACTGTTCAGACCCAGTTCTTGGCCGATCTTTCTCGACTTCTTACTGACTTCCTGTGTGCGCCCCTGCGCTTGGGTGGGATTGGAATTTTGCAGTGGATCCTCTCCCAGACGCCCACCATGGTATGGACAAGGCCCTTCTTTGGGACCTTATTTTGAACCACTCCCTCTTGGCCCTTTTACACATTACCCACATTACCCACAAGGACTTTATCTTCAATTTCTGCTCGCACTGCACCATGTCCTGCATAGACTATTTCCTCCTCCAGTGCTGGCTTTTACCAGACGTGACCAGCTGTGATATCCAGGAGGCTTGCCTTTCTGACCATAGCCCGGCCAAGCTGAACCTTGACTTTGGTCTTGGGTTGCCTCAACTGTGCAGGTGGCGAATGGAGGCATTTGCATGTAGGCTACCTGAATGAAAGCTGCAGAATATTCGCTAGTACGTCCTGGAGAACAAGGGATCCTTGAGTTCCTTTAGGACCTTGCGGGCACCATGGAAAACTACCCCGAGGGGCATACTGATGAGGGATGTGACCTTGTGAAACAAAAATTCTGGAAAGAAAATAGCTCAATGAACAGAGCTATCTGGAGATGACAGTTCGAGACCTTCTCACTTGCTATACTACCAGGACGTCCCCAGCCCTTCGAAAAGAGTTGGAGGTGACCCAGCAAGGCCTGCACACTTTCTTCAATAAGGCAGAACAGAATGCATTGAAAGTAAGTTAAAATGGAGATGGTATGATGAGGGAGAGAAGGTGGGCATCTGCTAGCTGCACAGTTACGGCAGCGGGAATCCCATTTGACCTTATCAGACATTAGAGATTTGACAGGGTACCATGCTTACTCATCAGATAGCTATAGTGACCACTTTGCTTCCTTCTGTTCCTCCCTTTATACCATACCTTGGAGTCCCAGGTGACGCCAGTGCGCATTGATGCTTTACTAACCCCATTGCAATTACCGACTCACTGAGGAGGACAGGATCTGGTTGGAGAGTGACTTTGCGGAAGAGGAAGCAGTCAACGCTATTTCAGCCTTCCCCACCAGTAAATCCCCAGGAGATGATGCCTTCCTGGATGAATATTATAAGACGGGAAAGGACTCTTTGGTACCTCTTCTGACTAATGTGTACCAGGAAGTGGTGGCCTCCAGCTCCCTGGGAACCATCTCCAACAAAGCTGTCATTACCTTTCTCCCCAAGGATTCCCTGGAATGTGATAGCTACCATTTCATCTTGCTGCTTATGAATGTATGATGTTACTATGCGTGCTATTACCACACAGTAGGTTACAACGCGGTTGTTACAACAACCGCGTTGTTACCACGCGTGGCTATACATCGCAAGTCATTTCTATGACTTGCGCTAGATGGCGTGCTGGACTTAGGAATAGTATAAATTACTATTCCTACTCTAGTTAGCGCAACAGCAGGGAATGTGTTGGATTTAAAGTGCAACACATTCCCTGGTGTTGCACGCCACCTAGTGCAAGTCGTAAAAACGACTTGCGATGTAAAGCTACGAGTGGTGACAACGCGGTCGATGTAACGACCGCATTTTTACCGACCTGCATGGTAACAGCAGCGTTGTAAACAATGTTTCCCGCTGCTTACCATTCATTTAAAAATGATGTCCAAAATACTTGCGACCCATTTACGCAAAGTAATTCCCCAGGTGATCCATCATTCACAGGTTGGTTTTGTGCCAGGCTGATGCTGCCTCAACCATCTTCGTACTCTTACCCATGCGGCTCGGTACACGAAAGATGACCCGGAGGAGAAATTAGCCCTCTCCTTAGTTGCCAAAAAGGCTTTCGACTGGGTGGAATGGTTCTATTTATTCAGAGCGATGGTGGCTACGGGCTTAGGGGGCAAATTTATATTGAAGGTCCATCTCCTGTACAATTCCCCCACAGTGGATATCAGCGTGGTGGTTTCATATCCCATGAATTACAGTCTACCTGGGCACGAGACAGGGTTGCCCCGCATTCTCATTCTCTTCCTTTTCCTTCTCACTCTGGAGAACCTCTCGACAGCTCAGTGACTCTCGCTAGTGTTGGAAGGTAGTCAAATAGAAGACTGTATGATCAAGTTTCTGTTGTATGTAGATGATAGTCCACCCTTGTTATCCAATCACGAGTCGTTCATAGTGACTCCCATGGCCATTGTTGAGTGAATTTGCTCCCATATCGGGCTATAAGATCAACTGGTCTAAATACTAGGCTCTCCCTCTTATCTGGGTCACTACCAGTGCCTGCATAGGGGCCTATAACATTAAGGGGGTATCTAAAGCACTCCGATACCTAGGTATACATATTAATTGTGGGCTAGTGAACATTATAGAAGACAACCTCTGGACGCTTATAGAGCATTGCAAACTGGATTTCCTCAATTGGAAGGATTGGATTCTATTCCTTTGGGGAAGAGTCCAGAAGGTAAAAATTATGGTAGCTCTCCACTTCAATTACGTTCTTGAGATGCTCCCGCTGTGAGTTCCCCGATCTCCTCTCCTGGGAATAGAGGTGAATATTTGGTGTTATGTTTGGAGCAGTCATAAGCCACAGCTGTGAGTGGCTTAACTCTGGGCGTACTCTACCTCAGGGGGTTTACAACTGCCAAATATAATTGCATTGTCCAGCATTTCATCTTTCCCAGTTGTCATATTACTTCAGTTACCCAGAGGACGCCCCATTGCCTTCCAATCGAACATCATCTTCTGCAATACCTAAGCCTACCCATCCTGGTCTATCTGACAACTGCCGCACTCTATTTCCAGAAACCCTGTCTTGCGGGCGACAGTGGGAGCATGGCACACTGCACGTAAGCTGCTTGGAACTACAACTCTCATTTTTAAGGGATCGCCTCTCTGGCATAATGTGGCATTTTATAAACATGCTACCCCTTTTATTGTGCATCCTGGTATGCCACTGAGATTAAACAACAGGATTAGCAGCTGGTTAGTGCCTTCTCAGGTCGTTCAAGGCACTGAGAAAGGATTTAATATCCCTGAGATGGATCACTGGCGGTATCGTCAACTGACACATTGGATTAGAGCTGCACTGAGTCCCTCTTCCATGGTCTTATCAGTTTACCCTTTACATCAACATTTAAGACTGGGGTCATTTTCAGGGGGTTGTTTCAGGGATTTATGGACTACTCATTAAGACACAATATAGTTAGGCCTCTCCTCAGTATAACCAGACTTCACTGACAGACTCTTGTGCATTAGGAATGCTAGCCCGAGGATTGGTCAAAGCTGCTTCTGGACAATGACCAAGTCCTCCGAGAGTCTTGACTGAAATCCCTATACTTAAAGATTATAAACAATTGATATTGGCAGTGCTTAATTTGAGCCAGTGGTTTCTGGTTCTCTGCACAGGGACTCAATTGTCAACAATGGCGCTTGTGACAGTCCGTCACAAGGTGGAACTGTCTAGCTAATTTAGAGATGACCACAACAACAGTTAATTATTAATGCAATATTCATTAAAAATGACAATTACCTGCCGCCCAAGCCATTCATATCGCTTTAGGGGCCTAAAACAGTCTGAATGTTTACACTTGTAGGAGTGTGATGGTTAGTTGTTGTGTTGTTACTATCACTGGAAGCTCTGGTAGGGGCAATGTGTGGTGCAAGCTGCATTGGCCTCCGGACGAGAACCCAGGCACTTATGTTTTTTATAAATAAAGCACTGGGTGTTGGGCGTCTTGAAAGATAAAACAAGCGCAGTTGCTGCTTTGCGATCAGAGCTGGTGGAGCCAGAAATACAAATGCAAACTGCGCCATGTCCTCTGGTCCTGCTAAGAGGCGCAACTAGAGCCAAATTTCGGGGGGGCTAAGAAAAAATTTCGGGGGGGGCTGAATCTTTAAGCAATAGGCAGAGTGGAGCTGCAGGGGCTCTTAGAAGGGGTGAAACAACAGCGAGGCCTCATTAACATGCAAATGGTCTTTTAAAGACCTGTGAAGTGCTCGGGTGCGGCTGTGTGTGTGTGCCCGGGAAGCTGTCTCATCCCGGGCTGCCACACACGACGGGGGGGGGGGGGGGGGGCTGTAGCCCTTTGAGTCCAATGGGTGTTGCGCGCCTGGTCCTGCTCAACCTTATAGTCATTTTGGGCTGCGGTTTGATGACATCTGCACCTTCCTAGCTAAATCATAAAAAGACATCGGTTTTTTTGTTTACAGGTTCTTCAAGTGCTTGGCACTTCACCTTCTTTCTGTTGTCTTTTATTCTTTCTTTCTCCCTATCTCGTGATCTACTTTTGTAAATGTAAATGTCCAGTATTTGTAAAGCGCAAACAATTACCCGACGGTGTCAAGGCGCTGGGGGCTGCCGGGAAGAATAAGTGAGCTATTGCCCAGAGTCACATGGTGCTGGGCTGATCTGCCACCGGCAGCCGAGAAATCGAACCGTGAGCCCCTGGGTGCCGGAGTCAGTTGCCCTGGCCGCGGCGCCACACCTCTTCCCTTCCTTTTAGCCATGGAGCCATCTTTAATTACTTGCTTCCATTTTCTACTCCTATTACTAGAGCCACCTGCGGATGTAAACTTATGAAAACGCACAAGATGTGCTTCTTTCTACCTTGCAGTCCACCAACACCCTCATTTTTAGGCCTGGCCTAGAACCAGCTGAAGATCATGTTTAAAAATAAATCATATTGAAAATACATTCCATTGATCTCTTCAAACGTCAGTCACATTTTGGTTTCAACCATCACAGCATAGAGTGGGGGCCAATGGGTCAGCCAACTTCGTCCAGTGGCTCTTGTGCTTTGTGAGCAAAGACTGATCAGATGTGCATAGCCACATCAAAGAGACTTCTGTGTAAAAGGCTGTTGTGCCTTGGTACTCCTGTATTTCAACATTGTTTACATTTATGAAATATGTGCATGTTGCTATGCATGCAAAGAATAAATATATTAAAAAATACACACTTGTCGAGGTTATGCGTACATATTGCCTATGCCAATGATTGACTTTTTTTCCCCATCTACCTTGACTATTGTTATTTAATTCTAATTGATGTTTAAGGAAACATGGGAGTTCTTTGGTAACGCTGCCCGTTGATCATTTCGACTTAGACAGGCAGTGCCGCTGTTTGCCACTTCATAGCTACCCTTTTAGTTCCTTCTGGTGTGCACGTCCATGACGAAGGGGAGCTCTTTCTGCACGCGCCTTCTCCGTCAGGGGAAGGTCAGACCTAGGTACCACCACCAACTGAAGCGACATGACAACAGTGGAAAGCGCATGCGCACTGTCGGATAGAGAGGCGAGGAGCCACGTGGCCGCAGGTGTTCCATTTCCTCCGCCTGAAGCCAACCTGCCTCGCCCACCTGTGCTCCGAGCAGGCAGTTCCTGAGGTTAGACTGACACCTGCTGGCCACCGACACAGTTCACTGCCGTTCAGGACTTCTGTCCTGATTTACAGACCCTTGGAAATGTAGAGAAAGAGGCCAGCGGCAGCGAGGCATGTCGGACACCCCCGTGGCGACGTAGAAATAAGCACTACACTAATGAGGCCGTTACTCTGTCGAGGTGATGGCTGAAGACGTGCAGTGCGGTGGCTGCGCAGTCTCACTTTACACAGCAGGGGGTACATGTCGAATTTACATACCTGGATGGGTACAGCAGAAACATTTTAATTGGCTCGTTGGTGGACAAGGCAGTCTGTCACTTAGATGCGGGTTACCACTTGGATGTGCCTGAATCAGCTTTCTGCCTGGAATGAACTACATTGCCCATGTGCCTCCTGCCCTAATTTCAGAATTTTGCAGTATTTTCACATTGAAAGAAAACACAGAATTAAAATCCAACGAGGCAAGCCATCTCTAGCTGCGCCCCCACACTCGGGAACAAAATAGTAATAAATCTGAGAGAACTCCACTGTTACCTTCCAGCCATCAATTCAGGAACGGGGTTACTTCCGGTTGTTTACATTCCACCTGCTATCGCTGATCTGAGTGCAAAGGAAAACCTACGGAACTATGAAGCAGAATTAGGGTGACCACCTCAGTCTGTGTCATTAAGGACACTGGGGCAGATTTACAAGCCCCTTACGTCACGTTTGCAGAGCCGTTGCGTCACTTTTGTGACGCAGCGGCGGCGTAAAACATGCTGCCAATTTACAACGTGACACATCTAGGTAGATGCGCCACGCTGTAAAGCCCTGCGTCACATTATACCTGTGTCAGGTATAATGGGGCTTATTTACAAGTCCCTTGCGCCGCTGGTCCGTCACTTTTAACATGGGAAAAAGTGACGTACCAGCAACGCAAGGTGCTTGTAAATAAGCCCCAATGTATGCAGGGTAGGCGTTCCCACGCAAAAAACCATGTAGAACTGACGCAGTGAAATCTGCAAGGTTTTTACTGCGTCACTCTATGCCTTCACTGCGTCAAAATCCCTACGCCTGCTCAGACCTGGCGTAAGGAATGACGCAGGTCTTTTTGAATGGGACACACCCAACTGTTGTGGCGCATTGCTGGAGTTGTGTCACTTTCATGAGCAACTCAAGTAATGAGTCACTGTTAATCCTTGCGCCATGGAGCACTGTATTGTAAATACAGCGCACCCATAGTGGCGCAAGGACATTCGGCACTGACGCAAGGAAACTGACAAATCTATGCAGATGCGTCAGTTCCTTGTAAATCTGCCGCACTGTCTCCAGTCCGAATGTTATCCTACACGTCAATGGTATCAGCTGTGTGGATCCAATCAGATAAATGGACGCAAACCACACAAAATTCCCACACTGGGACCAGTGTCCATAATGATGACATGGAGCGAGGTGGTATCCCTATGCAGGGAGGGCGATGTCAACAGGGTCAGCATAGGCAAGTCCCAGAATGCCAAACGCAGTTAGCAAAACATACATACATTCACGAAACCGCAGATATAAAGGGGCAGATTTACAAAGCCCCTTGTGACATCTTTACGACACCGTTGCATCACTTCTGTGACGCAGCTGCGTCGTATTCAATGTACCACTGTGCGACATATTTACAATGTGACGCATCTAGTGAGATGCATCACTTTGTAAAGCCCTGCGCTACATTATACCTGCGTCAGGTATAATGTTTGCAGAGTGGGCGTTCTGTCGCAAGGAAGCCTGGTAAAAGTGACACAGTGAAATCTACAAGATTTCACGGCGTCACTTTTACGACGCCACTGCGTCAAAACCTTGCGCCTGCTTGAAGCAGGCGTAAGGAGTGACGCAGCATGTTAGGAATAGGCATTCCTAACCATTGCTGGAGTTGCGTCGTGCTTGCGACTCCAGCAATGTGCTGCCCTTACGCCGACAAGATGCATCAGACATCTGTCTATCCTTGCGCCACGGTGCGCCGCATTGTAAATTCAAGGCTATTTTTCCGTCATGCAAGATAATATGCAGAGATGCGCCTGTTACTGTAATCGAAACATAGTTGTGCGAATCAAAATGCGAATGCCCAACTATTTCCACACATAAGGAAAAATGTGGGTTGCTAACATACCCTATTGCCAAACACAGTGAGAACCCAATTGGCTGGAACTCTAGGAAAATAAATTGCTCTACCCTACCCACCCTGCCATAACTAAGCCTGGGCAAAGCACTACGCTATGCTCGCGTAGTTTGCGAAGTTCGCGCTACTTCGCACTACGCGAACTGCCTGTAGCACAGTGCGAACACGCGTAGCGTAGTGTTGCGTAGTGCTGCTGTCATTTTTTGCTTGCTCGCGGTCCTCAACGTCAAGTTGGCGACCGCGAGCAAGCTAAATGACATCCCGGCGAGACTTTTTCCTTGTTCGCGATCAGCAACTTCAAGTTGGCGATCGCGAGCATGGAAAATAAACCTCCTGGCGAGATTCCCAACGCGAGGAGGTCAGGTTTCTCATTGCGAGTGGTCGCGTATGCTCGCGACCGCTCGCAATGAGAAACTACCAGTTCGCGCTGAGAAAGCTGAAGCTCGAGTAAAAATCTACTCGAGCAGCAGAAAACTACAGCTCGCACTGTGCAAGATGCCATTTTCAATGATTGCACAGTGCCGGTTGCTTGTCCGCACAGTGCAATCATTGAAAACGACATCTGGCACAGTGCGAACAAGGTACTACGTAGTTCGCGAAGTGCTACGGGTAGCTCGCGTAGTGCGAACTTCACTTTGCGTAGCTTCGCGAAGTGCTACTTCACGAACTACGCCCAGGCACTTCCGCAGAAAGAGTGTGCCCCTTTTTTTCTGCTGAGCACAAGCTATGAAGGGAATTCAGAGCTGGCTGGTGCCATTCAGGAACACTTTTTCCCCCCACAAAATATAGGGACGGACTTTAATAAATTAAAGATGTCTGAGGACAATGATTGCATTCGTTCTCCGTCATTTTGACCTCTGCCTGCCACACACTAAATACATAACACCTATGAAATATCCTATCATTGTAAACAACCTCATGTGCCCCTTGTATCCGGGTACCACCGGATTACTGAATTTTAATATACAGCACCTGCTGCCATCGGGCCTATAGTAATGGCCCTTATAAAACACAATAGGTAAAAACAAATATTTCTAATAATTTAGAATAAGTACTCTACTTGAACCATTTATTTATTTAGGATTTAAATAGAGCCACACGTTGACTTGCAGGTACTTCAAGGCACTGATACTAAAAATTATGTATGATGTCTTAAGGGTCTAAGTGGCCTCCCATGCCTCCACGCACGCCTCTTGGCTGCTGGATGTCACAAGCGTGCCCTCTATCACTGATGCATTTTACTGCCACATTCCAGCCCCTAAATGTCGTTTTTGTCACCTAGCTACTAGACTTGCCACTTGTTCCTCACTGACGCTGCCATATGCGCCTTGCATTCCCAAAATCTAGACCTCATACTTGACTCAAAGCAGCTCCTTGGAGTTCCTCAAAATAGGACGTGGTCTGCACATCCCTGGATGCTAGATGGATTTTGTGTTCTCTAGTTGTTATGAGGCATCCTGTCCGTCTCCCTCGCTGCACGATAAATACACTGAAGGGGAAATTTACTAAGATTTTATGCCGTGTCTGCGTCACAAACAAACAAACATTTTTCTAATGTACTTTCCAGCGCTAAACTTGTTTAGGTTACAGGAACTCACCCTCATGCACTGATTATGACCTCACACACAACATTGCATGTGACATCAGAAATCACATCACCGCTACACAGGATTTTCCAGTGTCTACAATAATAGATATCGTTCAGATCATTAATTGAAGATGAACAATCATTCATTTAACTATTGGTCTATGTAGGAGCAGTAGGTTTTTGGCTGCAACGTTTATGGAGTCACTATTGGATCTAATGGTGGTGATATAACCTACCGGCTAGGGTGGTCGACCTCGGAACTGGGGAACATGGTTGGAGTCTCGGCAGAGAATCTCAACATCCTTTGATTCTGGGCAAATCACTTAATCTCCCTGTGCCTACCAAAAGAAATACCTTCGGGTCTAGTTTGCACTATATAAAATTCCCCCCTCCCCCCCCAAAAAAAAACAAGTTGTGGTAGTGGCATGATGCTGTTGCTGTTCATGGTGCTTTGAACATGGGTTTGCTTTCTCAGATGTAGTTCCTATGATACTTATTTTCATCGCATGTGGAGAGGTTGCAGACACATGGTGCTCACCTGTCAAATGTTGTGCAGGGTTTGTGTCCTGTGACCCTGGGTAACTTTTACAAGAAGGATTTATCGAAGGCATGCTTCCCTTGGTTCTTCGACCCTCAGTAGAGGACTTAGCAGCTGGGTCATCCTATGGCCTATGGTGTTTCTAATAAAGAGGATAACAATCTCTTAATCTGGTCCACAATGAGCCTATCAGGATCTGTCTTTGGCAGCAGGGTCATGTAAAGGTGAAAGAGAGCTGGGAGGTAACAGGCAGATGTTTTGTATGGCTTCCAGGTACATGCAAGAGGCACAGTTCAAGGTCTTGGGCAGGACATCACCCAGCACCTCCGTGACCTCCACTGGCTCCCCATCAAAAAGAGAGTAACCTTCAAACTGCTCACACACACCTACAAAGCCCTCCATAACACCGGACCCCAATACCTCAACGAAAGAATCTCCTTCCACGCCCCAAAGAGAAACCTCTTCTCCACCGACCTAGCCATTGCCGAGGTCCTCCACATCCACAGAGCCAGAACGGGGGCAGATCCTTCTCCTACGAACGAACTCCCCCTCAGCATCAGATGAAGCTCTATACTGCAAATCTTCAGAAAGGACCTCAAGACCTCGCTATTCGGTTGATCTCGGAGCTGCCCAAATGCCCTTCCCCCCCCCACCAGCTTCTTGAGACCCTCATGGGTGAGTTATGTGCTACATAAATCCCTGATTGACTGGTTGACCCGATAATAACATATGTTTTCGTTTTTTCTCCTTGAGGCAGCATGCCACTGTCATATGACTCACGTTGTAGAGGAAAGTAGGTCGACTTTTTCGCCATTAGGCTTGGCCGATCACCTGACATGAAAAGCAGTAAGGTTTATGGGAGCTATTGCAAGCGCTGAAGATTGCAACCTTTGGGGAAGGAAGCGAGGAGGAAAGGGCTTGCTGTGGCAATCTAAGATAGCAGGTCCTCCAACAGAATTAAAATGACCAGATCCACCTCAACAGCACTCCTCCGCCCCCCCACACTCGTGCTTTGATGGGAAAGTGCAATGACGAAATAATGTCCCGGAGCCTTCGCGAACGCATCAAGGCTAAATATTTGCTCATAAACAAGGAAAAATGAAAGGAGAACAGTAAATAAAAGAAAATGTTGTCGTATGCTGCTGGAAAGACTTGAAGAGACTGCCTCTTAGTTTCATTAACTGTGCTGCGCTCATTTTAATGAAGCCCTAAGGCCTTGGTGTCAGGCCAAGGATTTGCTTGTTTTTAGGGCTTGGTTAAGGGCCAATGCTATCATTCAGTTGGCAGAGGCGTGGCACTCGAGTGGCACCGGTGTGACGGGAAGTCTCGTACCAATTCACCAAGGCTGCATTTGCAAGTGCTATAAAAATGAGTTTCTTAAGCAGGTAGAGCTACTCTGCTAAGCACCACCCCACTCTCCACCCTGCCTATTGCTGTCTTCCTGTCCTATAACTGCCCTTCCTGACAAGTGCCAGCCCTCTTGATCACCAAGCACTCACATGGACAATGCAGCCATCACAAACAGCGCCAGTCCACTTACTCAGCAACAGCCCTAATGAGTCCTCCTATGTTTACTGACTGTTCTGTCCATCATCAAGCCAGACTTCCATTCTTCTGTTGAGTATCAATCTGCCCGATCCATCCTTCAAATGCAGCTCCAGTGTGTATGCCTGAGATCTGCCCTCTGGCCAGCAATTCGAGCAGGGGGTGGGCAGGGCAGGGCACACATGTGCACTCACTCATACACATGCATTCGCAAGTGTACACACATACACCAACTTTCAAAAGGTCATGCGCAAAGTCATTCACAGCACTAACCCACAAATACACATACATTAATACATACACAAATGCATGCACCCACAAAACATTTAAAAAAATACAACTTACCTGGCAGCAGCACTGATCTTGGGTGGGTGGAGGGAAGCCTTGGTGGTTCCTTAAGATTGGGACATTGGGACTGCCGTCTCCTCTGATTGGGTGAATTTGTTATTGGTCAGCCAATGAGATGAATTGGCTTTCCCTTACTCATGACAGAGTGGAGTCAGTGAGACTGCAGGCCCCACCCCACTCTGTGACGAGAGTCCCTGATGGACACTTGGCCCTGGACACTTCAGGGCTTAAAATTGAAGCCTAGCTTAGAGGCTATCAGTAACGTTCCTACTTGTCATGAGAAAGAGGGGTTGTGAGATCTACAGCCCGACAAAGTTCAGCTCGGGCAGCTAGATACCTGTGCATTTAAAGCATGTACAGCGCATGGCTGCCTGACCTGAACATGAACAGTGTCTCTCGGGCTGATCTTTGCTCAGTCTGACAGACACTCTTTACAATTGGAAAAAGTTGGGTGGTCGGGGCCTGTCCGCTCATGGGAACATACCGCTGCTGCCCCTTACTCTGAATCCTGCCCTTCTAACCAACAAGAGCCCACCTGTTTAGTCCTCATACTTAACCTAAGCACAGTTTCTTTTGTCCAGTCAGAGCTCCTGCTCAGCAACAACACCTGCGTTGAATAAATGCCCACTGACAAGCACTGGGCTTCCCGACTAGTTCATCCCTCTTTTCCTCAACTCAACATCAGCAGAACTAGTACCTTATACTCTGCCAAATAAAGACCCAGACCTCTGTTTAATATAAGTTCAACCTTTCTACCAACCACCATCGCTCCTTCCCAGCCGTCTTCCCTGCACAAGCCATTGTGCTTAGTACCAGCCCTCCTGCTCAGCATTTAGGCACCAGCTAATTTCTTGCATAGTGACTTCAGCCTGCTCAGTATTTGAGGTCAGCTGCATGTATCGTCCGAATGAAGCATTGCAAGCTGTCCCGCACTATCCCTCCAGCCTAGCATACGCCCTATTGCACAGGAACAGCCCTAATGCCCAGCAATTCACCTGCTGCCCTTCACATGTCTTCTTGTCTAGCACTTGGCACCCGGCCAAGCACCAGCTCTCTTGTCCAGGATTAACCCTCCTGGCCAGAACAAGCATCATTGTATTTCATCTCTCTACTTTCTAACACCTCGGTACCCAGCACCAGTCATCTTGTAAGCACCATCACTCTAACCTAACTCAAATCCTGTTCCTCATCACCAGCCATCATACCCTGCAGCTGGACCACTGCTTAGTGTTAGCCCTCATCTTGCAGATTTCCTTCTTCTTCCCTTTGACACATAGTGAAGGATCTGGTCTTCCTCTTTTGATTGCCCCAATCCTCTGTGATCTTAGCCTTCAACCAGACTTTTGAACGCTTATCTCTGGCTTCTCATATCCCAGCCAAATGCATGCAGAAGATTACACTGCAGTGGAGCTAACATTAGTGTTTTTTTGATGCTGTGATTCTTTTTTGGTGCCTCATCCTGCATCCTCACACCTCAACTGGTGAAGCCCTCTAGGTGCTCTCCTCTCATTTCTTGGACCGTCGCTGGTCTACAGATGTGTCTGTCCCTCTGCTCCTCTTGCCTGTTTCACGGTGCCACATCAGGTTCACCTGTGGCACATCCTTGGGTTTTAAAGGAAATACAGCAAAACCAACATGGTGGATGCTCCAACAGGGTGCCATACTCTAGCCACCAATCATCATATCTTATTCACCATCTTCAATAATTTATTATTGTCTTTCCTCTCAGTGTGTTAACCTCATATCATTTTCCATGTAACACTGGTGTTGTCGATTGAGCGGGTTACTGAGCTTAGGTTGGTGTTAGAAATAGGAGCTGCATGGCCTTTGGCTGCTTGCTTCATTTTGTTTATTAAGTTATCAGGTATGTGTGAACCCCCTTCCGGGGGCTAAAGGACATCTAATTGGTTGCACTGCCTCCTATTGCTGGCACATGAGTTTTGAGCCTATGTTGAACTGCAACAGAGAAGATGTCCTAGGATTCCATCTGTATACTGGATCTGGTTATTGCTGTCCTCTGTTATCAGTTAGTATTTGTGTTTAACCAGTGGAGTTGTCCTTTTATCATCACGTTAAGTATAGTTTGTTATCCTTCAGTCAATCAATCAACCAGGATTTATAGAGAACGGCTAATCACCCATGAGGGTATCCAGGTGCCAGGCTCTTGCTGCTGAGAGTGGGATCAGTCAAAAAGCCAGGTCTTGAGTACCTTTCTGAATTCCGGGAGAGAGGATGAGGTTCAGAGGTGAAAAAGAAGATCATTTCAGGACTTAGTGGTGAGGTAGGAGAAGGATCGTCTTTCACTATTGCTTCAGTGGATGCTAGGAGTGTGAGCGACTACTGTAATTGCATTCTGTTGGAAAGATTTGCACTTTCTTGATCACTTGATTTCTTGGAGTTAGACTGTGACCCAGGTGTATTTCAAGTATTTGTCACTAGTTACTCGATTGTCTTAGCAGAACATTCAAGCAAATTAATTTGGAATGTTTGAGCTTTTTTTACCCTCATTTTTGTTTAAAGGCTAATAATCCAGTCCAGTGCATCTCAGTACAAAGTTTATATTTCAGAATTAATTCCAAGTCAAGTATTCCTTACTACACCTATCAATGTAACTTAACCATGCCATACACACCCTCTTGTTTTCTAGTCTGGGCATCCTCCCTCATAGCTTCAGCCCTTTGATATAAGAACTCTATTATTCCAATACTGACGCCCACATTGTGATGCACGACTGTACCTCAATCATGCCCTGTGTAACCTCCTGCGTACTGAACCATGACACCCACCTACAACAGTGCCAGTGCTACACGTATCTAACTTACAACACCATTTGCTGTTCCATTGAATAATATGCTTGAGTGAAATTTTAATTATGCTGGTGAAATTAGCATAATTCCAAAACTTTATTTTATGCACAATTTCTCAAAATTTGACATAACACAATATTGCATATTTATTTTTAGGTGACCACGCACTTTGCATAAAAAGTCTTGAGATATACTTGCAAGAGACTGGTCCAAGCAGAAAGTAACTTGCAGAGAGACATTTTCTACTCCAAGTAGTCTCTTCCCGCTATCTCGTGAGCCATTTTTTTTGTGTGGTGTGCCTGATTAAAAATAAAGCCAGATGAGATGAAGGCAAACCACACTTCACTTTGAAAGCAATATTTTGTGAATTTTTCATGAAATGTATTGACATTTCACAAAAAATTATGCACTTTTGCAAAGTCCTATTAGCCCCCACCTACATTATCACTGTTGTTCCATGACTCAGACATATACACAATTGTGCCATAAATATATTTTACAAAAAGTTCATCCTTGGGTGTAGATTTGATAATATCAAATCCAAATGGGCACTTTTTTGTTGACAATATTTAGAACATGATTTATATGTCGGACAATATCTTGGCAGATATATTCTGGTCCCACACCAATAAAACTCTGCTGGCCAGTGTCAGTCATCACCAACTCCTGCCATGTTGATCCACACATGCCACTCTGCCAATGCATAAAAACCCTGCACATCTAGTGTTTCCAGATACCAAAACACACAACCTCTGCCAATAGTTCTCAGTTGTAACTAGCAAAATCTTTCCCCAAAAGTAACTGTAACTCACGCCCTCGCTTACACAGCTTGTACCCTCACATATTACATCACTTATGATATGTTCAATGACCACACTGATAACATGTCTAATGACATCTGAAATGACATCATTGATAACAACCCTAGCGATGGCACTTGTTACAGTCACTTTAGGGCGCAAGTTCTAGTTACTTGAGATAATTATAACTGGTGAATTTCTTTTTTTGTTTTCTTGTTTAAAACGGTTTTTTTTTCACTGAAATTTTTACCTAACTATAATGTCCCTTTAACCTTTGTTTTATCAGTATATATATATATATATATATATATACTTTTTCACAGTTTGTCCCAAAGAGCGCACTCCTCACCAGGATCAAAAATAAAGCTCAGGCAGGGTAAAGACAAGTAGATTTCATCCTCATTATTTCATGCCCAACGCGTTTCAGAATTAATTTCCTTGGTCACGGGCAGCAGCACCTTCTGAGATCTCACGAGACTAAAATGCACTGTTTTTCAATCTGCTTTATTGAATCTCAAATGAGGGTCACGTGCTCAACAGTGCATGCTGGTAAACATAGTTTCAAAAATGTAAGTCTCTCTGTACAATGCCGCTTTCAATATTAGTGCAATCCTTCATACCCTTGATACGGTGGATGAGACCATCTGTCTTCGTCCTGTCAACATAAGAGCATCCCGGGATTCCGACTAGCTTTGCAATCTCAAAGCCACAGACCTGCCAATATATAGCCAGCAGCGGTGCGCTCACGGCCGGACCAGCCGTATATATACTTTTTCACAGTTTGTCCCAAAGAGCGCACTCCTCACCAGGATCAAAAATAAAGCTCAGGCAGGGTAAAGACAAGTAGATTTCATCCTCATTATTTCATGCCCAACGCGTTTCAGAATTAATTTCCTTGGTCACGGGCAGCAGCACCTTCTGAGATCTCACGAGACTAAAATGCACTGTTTTTCAATCTGCTTTATTGAATCTCAAATGAGGGTCACGTGCTCAACAGTGCATGCTGGTAAACATAGTTTCAAAAATGTAAGTCTCTCTGTACAATGCCGCTTTCAATATTAGTGCAATCCTTCATACCCTTGATACGGTGGATGAGACCATCTGTCTTCGTCCTGTCAACATAAGAGCATCCCGGGATTCCGAGTAGCTTTGCAATCTCAAAGCCGCAGACCTGCCAATATATAGCCAGCAGCGGTGCGCTCACGGCCGGACCAGCCGTATATATACTTTTTCACAGTTTGTCCCAAAGAGCGCACTCCTCACCAGGATCAAAAATAAAGCTCAGGCAGGGTAAAGACAAGTAGATTTCATCCTCATTATTTCATGCCCAACGCGTTTCAGAATTAATTTCCTTGGTCACGGGCAGCAGCACCTTCTGAGATCTCACGAGACTAAAATGCACAGTTTTTCAATCTGCTTTATTGAATCTCAAATGAGGGTCACGTGCTCAACAGTGCATGTTGGTAAACATAGTTTCAAAAATGTAAGTCTCTCTGTACAATGCCGCTTTCAATATTAGTGCAATCCTTCATACCCTTGATACGGTGGATGAGACCATCTGTCTTCGTCCTGTCAACATAAGAGCATCCCGGGATTCCGACTAGCTTTGCAATCTCAAAGCCTCAGACCTGCCAATATATAGCCAGCAGCGGTGCGCTCACGGCCGGACCAGCCGTATATATACTTTTTCACAGTTTGTCCCAAAGAGCGCACTCCTCACCAGGATCAAAAATAAAGCTCAGGCAGGGTAAAGACAAGTAGATTTCATCCTCATTATTTCATGCCCAACGCGTTTCAGAATTAATTTCCTTGGTCACGGGCAGCAGCACCTTCTGAGATCTCACGAGACTAAAATGCACTGTTTTTCAATCTGCTTTATTGAATCTCAAATGAGGGTCACGTGCTCAACAGTGCATGCTGGTAAACATAGTTTCAAAAATGTAAGTCTCTCTGTACAATGCCGCTTTCAATATTAGTGCAATCCTTCATACCCTTGATACGGTGGATGAGACCATCTGTCTTCGTCCTGTCAACATAAGAGCATCCCGGGATTCCGACTAGCTTTGCAATCTCAAAGCCGCAGACCTGCCAATATATAGCCAGCAGCGGTGCGCTCACGGCCGGACCAGCCGTATATATACTTTTTCACAGTTTGTCCCAAAGAGCGCACTCCTCACCAGGATCAAAAATAAAGCTCAGGCAGGGTAAAGACAAGTAGATTTCATCCTCATTATTTCATGCCCAACGCGTTTCATATATATATATATATTCAGCAGAGGATTGCGGTCGCGTGAGTTATAGTTGCCTGCACTAACTATAACGGGGGAATTTCATTGGTTTTTTATCAGTAAAATGTCCAGCTAACTATAACATGTGTGAAACCTATGGTTTTTTCACTGAATTTGCAAGGTTTTTTAAATGCTAATTCCTAACTATAACGTGTGTGAAACCTATGGTTTTTTCAGTGAATTTGTACGGTTTTTTAAATGCTAAGTTACTTTACGCCATTCGTGGCGTGCGCGCCCACTTAACGCAGTTCGTTCCGTGCGCGCACAGTGAGCACGCGGTGCGCTTCGCGCACCGCGCGCCCACTTTACGCAGTTAGTGCCGTGGATGGGCCATGTACGCACGATGCGCTTCGCGCATCTTGCGCACATGGAGGACATATTATGCACTTCGCTGTGAAAGGTAAGCTTTTATTTTTTCTACTTATACAATATGCCATGCACAAATGGTGCCCTTCGTGCACCATTTGCACACGGGGTGGGGAAAGTGAGGATAATTTTTTTTTTTTTTTTTTAGTTTTACCGTACGCGTACGGTAAGCATAATCGGCGATTTTTCGTAAAAAAATAAAAAAGAATTTTTGACCTTGGGGGAACTTTGGGGACCCATTAATCGAGGCTGGGTGGTTAGGAGCTGTCTAAACAGTCCCATTACATGTATTTTTGCCTTTGTTTTTCATCAACACCTTAAGAGTGCGAGAGAGAAAATGGCGGCCGCCGCTTCCTGGTTTCGAACGATTCGAATGTTTACTAAGATCTAACAGCCAATCAGAATCGCGCTTGCGCACGTCACCGTACGCGTACGGTAAGCTTACCGTAAGCGCACCGTAAGCTGGCTCAGATATATATTTTGATTTAAATGCTATTTTCTCAGGAACTACTGAACAGATTTACACCAAACCTACAAAAGGCACTTCCTTGACCTGAGGACTACCTCTCTGCCAAATTTCAAGTAACTCTGTTCAGCCATTCGGGCTGTAGCTGTGTCTAAAGGTCCTATGGAAAAATGCATGGGAAAAACGCATTTTGGGACCCCCCTTTTTTCTCAGCCCCCGCTTGACGAATCCCCCCGAGACTTTCAGGGTAGGAGCGGAGCGTAGCGCCCCATTAGTTTTGAAAATTTCGCGAGGATTCGTCGACCGGCGCCAAAGTTATTCCAAATAGAATGTTGCGGATTTCCTATGGAAACAGGGTCCTAACTATAACTATCTACTGGCGACCGCCAGTAGATAATATATATATATATATATATATATATATATATATATATATATATATATATATATATATATATATATATATTTGGTGAAAAAAATAAAGGCTAAAGTGACAATACAGTACAGTACAGTACAGTGATAATATCTCACATTGTAATAAAAAATTCCCATAAATTCACTGACAAATACAAAGGTTAAGGTGACATTATAGTTGGGTGAAAATGTCATTTTGAAAGTAACATTTTAAATTTAAAAAACACTGAAATTCACCAGTTATAGGCTTTTTAAATAACTATAACTCTATCTATCTATCTATCTATCTATCTATCTATCTATCTATCTATCTATCTATCTATCTATCTATCTATCTATCTATCTATCTATCTATCTATCTATCTATCTATCTATATATCTATCTATCTATCTATCTATCTATCTATCTATCTATCTATCTATCTATCTATCTATCTATCTATCTATCTATCTATCTATCTATCTATCTATCTATCTATCGTGGCAGAGGTGCAGGGCATTTAATAAAATCCTGTGCAGTGACCTTTGAGTCCGTTTTTGTCTTTCTCCAAGAATTGGATGATGTGTGGCTGCGAAGTCCTAGGATATATATATATATATATATATATATATATATATATATATATATATATATATATATATATATATATATATATGTGTGTAGAATCCTCGTTCTCAGCAATTCCTCTCCACAGGATCCAAACGAGAGTGGACCCAGGTTCAGTGCAATTTTGAGTTTTATTCACACCAAAACATCTCCGCCATGACGCGTTTCGGCAGTTGCCTGCCTTGATCACATGACAGCGTTACATGCTGTGGATGCCTTTTTAAAGTGACAGTGAACTATGACCCATGCATAGACATAGTGGAAATCTTCTAATGTTAATTTACAAAGGACATATAATACTTGCATGAATGCACAGTATAAATAGCCCCAATACTTATTTATAAATTACTCACTTGAATGTATATTGAATTTAATATACAAACATTTTTAAATAAATAATGTAACATCCTGGATTATCATGGATCCAATGATCATAAAAATGTCTTGCCTTAATGCATAATACATTGGTCCTTTGTCACTTCTATGTCTCTTTGGCCAACCGTAAACTTCTTACCAGTGCCTAACATTTCTTCCTACTAAATTGTGCTACCCTAAGTGTAAACCATTAAAGTGCAAGTGCTAAAACCAATTTGTAAACATGTATGTACCATATTGTCAGAGACATCTATTTACAATTCAATATCTTATTCAAGGATATCTCTGCAATGTAACATAAAGTGCAAGAGAGCAAGTGCAAAAGGAGGCTAATAAATATACGCTGTATGCACAAAATAAACAGACAATTCCAATTCATAAGCAATTGATTCCCACAAATAGTAATAAATAGATAAATATGCATTTACATAAATAAATACATATAAATATCAATAAATACAATTCAGTTGCCTAAAATCGAATAAAAAACTGTTTAAAATACATACATTTTTCTTTTATTATATAATACTCAATATTAGCCTTGAGATGATGTATATTAATAAAGTGCATATTCAGGTTAAGGGCAGAATGTATTTGTCTAAAACCTATTATACAATAAAATAGGTTTGATTAAATTCAGATTAGCGGATTTAGATCAGGATTAGTCATAATTTTAGCAGAATGACTTTTAAGGCAGTGTTGGAATCAGAGGATTTTAAAATTCTTCATAAAATGAATTACAAATAAGTATGCAAGTCCTCACTCGTGTTGAGGTCCCCTGGATACTTGGTATCGAGTTCCAGAATATAAAGAGTCTCCAGGTGCCTCAATTTTGATTTCCGATCACTATGTCATTGATCCGGCAGCATGAATGACATAGTATTTGAGGTGTTTGAGGCTACTATCATGGTGCTCCTTAAAATGCCTTGCCACAGGGTAACTAGGGTCATTGTTATTGATTGCCCTTATGTGCTGTAAAATTCTGAACAGCTAATTTAGTGCTACCTATGTATATCAAATTGCAGCTACATTTCAAAACATAGATAGCATGATCCGTTCGACATGTAAGATGTTGATTTACGACTTGCCTTCAATGGCAACATGTGCACGTGTGGAGATTCACTTGCGGGAGCGTGCGGCGCCATATGGTAGTAATTATCGCTCCTGGCGCTGCTCGCTTTCCCAAGTGAAACTGCCAGACTTTTATTGCAGAGTTTCACGCGCGCGGCCAATGCTTGTTGATTGTTTGCAATGCAAATGAACGAGGCTGTACGCCGCAGCGTCATATCTATGGGAACCGGATGAAGACAAACGTGCCTTACAGCCTTGGGGAAGTGGGGTTTTGCTCTCCGTGTGTTACTAAAAGTGTGTTACGCAATACAGGAAAAGTGATAGTGTATTTGAAGAAAGAAGGTCACTCGGAACTGTTCAACCTCACCGGGCCCATCCTCCGTTTTTTTCCGCTCGACCATCATTCACATAATCTAAAGTACTTTTTTCCCTTTAGCTAGACGTGTAAACAAATGCAAACTATTTCGCCTGCTGTCACCGCCAGCTCTGACGTCGCAAGTTTCAGCCAGACTTTTATTGCAGAGTTTCACTCTGAGCTTCTTTGCGGGCAATGGGATGGGAGCGCCCAAACTGGTAAGCAGTGACAAGCGAGACATACTCTGGGCTCCCGGGCACATATTCTGTGGTACAGCACGTTCTGACATCCAGCAGATAGGTTAGTTATCGCTTTTGATCTCAGCGTTCTTTCAAGCAAGTTAGGTTTCTTTTCAGCGACGATGCTTTGTACAAGTGTCAGTTTTTCTGTTACACGAATCCTGCATCAAAAATCACACGAGTTCATTGAAAGTAACATCGGAATTAATTTGAAAAGATCTAGGGGCATATTTACAAGGCGGTGATAGAAAATTATCGCCGCTTTTGCTGCCGTTTTCGGCCGAAAAGCGGCGATAATTTTATCGCCTAATTGGCAAGGCCACGCTAACGCGTGAAACCTTTCTTTAGCGTGGGGATTCCTAACGCCCAGCTTTGCATCTCTAATGAGATGCAAAGTGGGCGTTCCTGACCTGACATGACAGGAGAAATGTCGCTAAGCGACATTTCTCCTATCATCAAGCCCCACGCTATGAAGCATAGCGGCAGGAAAAGTAGCGACAACCCCTGTTATCGCTATTTTCCTTACGCCGGCTTCAGGACTGACTTAGCCATGATATCCTATGTAAGGTGGATATCATGGCTAATTTTGTGGGGCCCTATCAACAAGGTAACGCCACACTTCGTGAGATTATCGCCGGGTTTCCAGCGATAATCTCACGTTAGGCAGTTAGCGCTAGGATTTTTATCGCTTTTGAGATAAGCGTTGCTAATAGCACGCTATCTCAGCGATAACAATCCATGCTAGCCGGCGATAATTATCCTAGCGCTAAGTGCGCTTAGCGATAATTATCACCGGTTGTTGCTGGTATGCCCCCAAGTTTTCATCCTGAGATGATTTGAGGCGCTGCGCTTTCCTGTAAAGTGCACTGATTTAAATCAAAATGTTATTGAGAAAGTTGCTGTTATTATGAATTCGTTTTACTTTCTTTGAGTGGTACCGAAATGAGCGCACTTCAGGGAATTCTAAAGTGACACATTTTTTAAGTGTGTGTTATGTGTTAAAATGTGCAAAGATGCACTTCAGGCAACGTGCACGTTACCCCTCATATGATCAAAATGGAAATTCTATTTAAGAGTAATTCTACATAGAACTCTAACACTTAACAGTACTAAATATATCGCAAATGTGTATGCTGTTGATAAGAAGTGCGAAATTCACATTTTCATCTACCAGGTGTGATGACTCAAGTGGCTACCACGTCCACATCATGGGACTCTCTTTTGCTTTCTGGTCACCAGTTCGAATTCCTGTGGGTTTATTAAACTCCTCTCGAAAACGATAAAATGAGAGCCCTCGCGACGGTTAACAGTGAAGATGTTATTCAGCGCCAAGAAACACATGATGAACATGTTCTTTACAAATACATGCATTATGTTTCTTCTGTATTTCTCTGCATAAATATTTTTACTCTGAATGAATACTATTTTTATTGTTAGTATGGTCATAGATAAATACACATTCACTTTACCACCCCGGCCTCCTTTTTAATTCCTACACTTCCAATACAGTTCATATTAGGAAGATTGTTTTACGCTGAGAGAAACGTGCTACATCAAGGGGTTAGGCATTTCTTCTTTTTAGCTAAGTGTATTCTGTACGGATAATCATAACTGTGCAGCATTTATAGATCATGTGCTAAATGCTAGTGATTTTTTTTCCAAAAGAGAAAACTTTCTTTGACTTCAAATTACTGATGATGGTGATTGTAGCACACTTTTTAACATTTATTTTTACTTTTTCAGTATAAATCTAAAAGTCTAAGTAATACATCTGTGGATGCTAGTCAATATAGTACAATTGAGTTTTGTGGTAGTGGAATTTACAGGTAAAGAGGATACCAGCATGAACTCCAGCAGGTGCTTAGGTTGGAACCAAGGGAGAACCAGGGCCTCCTTTCACAGTTCTTGCTGTGTTCATGCGGTAGCAACTGTCAGGCACACACCGTAGAAGCTATGAAAGGAACTGATGCTTTGGAGGCACAGGGTGGTTTCAAAACCCCTATTGCTCCAGGGTGTTGGTTTTCATTTATTAGGACATTTTGCCCTCATGGGTGGGATGTTCTGATAGCTTTGGGCTATAAGGATAGAATAAAATAGAATAGAATAGAAGATCATGTCATCTTTTACATCTCGCCTTTGGGACCTTATAAGTATTTAGCCATTCATCACTTGATGTTGTTGCACCAAGGATATTGTGCTGCATTACTAAATACTTATAAGGTCCCAAAAGCGAGACCTATTGTCTATGCCAATGCTTGTTCTAAATGCTATGGTTAAATGTTTAGGGAGCAAACCCTCAATAATTGGTTCATCCAAGACAATGGGCCAATTACGTCGTATGATGCCACGTAACTGTTGTTCCAGTCTATAGTATGTTATAATGAGTCTAGTAGGTTCTCTAGATGTCCCCATTGCCACTCACTCCTCCTTGAAATGTTTTATTATACTGCAAAAGATCTTCCCTTGCTCGGTTTCTAGATTTCATAATAGCGGCATCTATAGTTTGTGTTGTGTGACCCCTCTCCAAGAATCTCCTTTTGCTTTCCATCTGTTTGATTTTGAAATCCTTTTCATCACTGCATATTCTCCGTATACGCAGCATCTCTCCATAAGGAATGCTGTGTATCAGATGCGGAGGATGCACAGTATTTCCTGCCGTGTCCTTACGATACAGAGATATGGTAAAAATATCATTCACTACATTGATTTGCACATCCAAGAATGTAATGTTACTGTCACTAATACTAGTTCAAATTCACATTATTGACATTAATTAGTGCTATAAATTCCCTGGCTTCTTGCTCTGTGCCATGCCACACAATGAACAAATCGTCAATAAATCTTAGCCATGAAATGATGTTTTCTTTGTAAATGTGCTCAAATTGTCTCTTGAGGGCCAGCTCCTCCCACAAGCCCATGAACAGGCATGCATAGCTGGGGGAGAAGCTGGCCCCCATTGCCACAACCTGTATCTGCTGATACATTTGGTTTTTAAACAAAAAAAGATTATTTTCAAGACAGAAGGTTAACATATCGATTAACCTTTTGTTATGTTCTACAAATTTGAGTGGCCTGTTTGCCAAGAAATACCCAACAGCTCTTAACCCATCATGGTTTATTATGCAGGTATATTATGAGGATACGTCAAGAGCTATTAAATATTAACTCTTATGCCAGTGAATATCCTTGATTTTCCGAATAAAAGCACTTGTGTCCTGCACATAAGATTTGAGATTATGGACATGTTCTTGCAAAAAAATATCGATATACCCCGACATTCTCCAATGGCCATTCACACGCTGAAATGATGGGCCTCCCTGGTGGTCTATTGATGTCTTTGTGTATTTTGGGAATAAAATCTATCGAGGGTATTGTAGGATGTTCCTTCTTCAAGTATTTATATTCCTCAAGACTCAAAAGACCTCTGCTTTTCTATGCCAATAGTTTTGCAAAAAAGAGATCCTGAATGGCTTTGAATTTAAGAAGAGAGTCCTTTCGGTAGCAATCTGTGTTGTTTAGTTGTGAATAAGCCTTGTTCAAATATTCCTGTAAGGGCCACAATACAATGTTCCCTCCCTTATTCTAGTTTCTGATTATTAAATTTTTCTCCTTCTTGAGTTTCATTATCAATTGGCCATATTTTCTTTCATGATTTGATACTCTCTTTTTATTCTTGTTAATGTCAATGTTCAACTTCTTCACCTGTGCCACCACATATTCATTAAAATCATCCAAAGCATCTCTTGGCATGATGGGGATAAATTTAGATTTGACTTTGAAGGGGGTATCCGGCCTTTCACAGGCAGTTAATCCAAATGGCCCACCGCTCGAAGGGCTGCTTTCAATTACCACGCGCGAAGCGCACCGCGTGCTCACTGTGCGCGCACGGAACGAACTGCGTAAAGTGGGCGCGCACACCACGAACGGCGTAAAGTAACTTAGCATTTAAAAAACCTTGCAAATTCACTGAAAAAACCATAGGTTTGACACAAGTTATAGTTAGCGGACATTTTACTGATAAAAAACCATTGAAATTTCCCCGTTATAGTTAGTTCAGGCAACTATAACTCACGCGCCCGCAATCCTCTGCTGATGACATATGTGTCTTTATGAAAAAAAAATATCTGTAATATATGTATAGCTAAAAATTTATGGAAGAAGACATGGGTAAATAAGTGTCTAAATACAGTATTAGCATCAGCAGAGGATTGCGGTCGCGTGAGTTATAGTTGCCTGCACTAACTATAACGGGGGAATTTCAATGGTTTTTTATCAGTAAAATGTCCGCTAACTATAACTTGTGTGAAACCTATGGTTTTTTCAGTGAATTTGCAAGGTTTTTTAAATGCTAATTCCTAACTATAACGTGTGTGAAACCTATGGTTTTTTCAGTGAATATATATATATATATATATATATATATATATATATATATATATATATATATATGAAATTAAGCTCCTGCTCCACCGGCGCGCGGAAAAACAGGTACGGACCACAGCTTGTTGGTGAAAAATAAAGTGCTTTTATTCAGAGCAGATAGAATTCATCAGCATTCTCATCCCGAATGGGTCAGTACTAAGCCTGACGCGTTTCGACCACGTTTCTACGGTCCTGATCACATGTATATATATATATATATAGGCGAAGAACGACTGACAAGCTGACACCGGCATGCTGATGTGTCTTCTACCCGCTGGATTGCGGTGCTGCTCGTGTGCTGCCTCGCCTGAGGGCATGGTGTTTTGGAATTGATACGCGGCGGCCCTGCCGTGGAGGCATGCACCACCCCGATTTTATGGGGGTCACGGACTTGAAATCACTAAAGTCTGAGGTGAAGCAGCATCAAGGGATCAATGGACACACAGTATTCTGGGGCCCATTCGGGGCTTTTCATTTTTCAGCTGTGGCGCTCCCATTCAGGGAATAAACACTTACTATGTATCCCACAATGCAGCGTTTCAAACTCAATTGAGTTTTATTTGAATAAATAGTGGGAGTGTTAAGCGCCAAGGACAGTCGAGCCTCTGATGACGAGCGAACGGCTCAGAAACGCGTCAGGTGAAGAACGACTGACAAGCTGACACCGGCATGCTGATGTGTCTTCTACCCGCTGGATTGCGGTGCTGCTCGTGTGCTGCCTCGCCTGAGGGCATGGTGTTTTGGAATATATATATATATGTATATATATATATATATATATATATATATATATATATATATACACTTCTTTTTCAACCTCTTGCAAATTTGTGGATCTTCTGTGGGCCTCCTACTGGATTAACTGACCCAGAACTGGGACCCCATTTTTGCATTTTTGTAGAACTTTTAGTAAGGGTTTGCAAACCTCGTGCATCCCTTGTATTTCGAACCTTGCCTTGAGGAACTTGTAGCAAAGTCTACACTTTTTCAAAATTTTAGCCCTTGGGGCCCTTTGTCATGTTATGTTATGCTAATGTAATTTAAATCACACACGAATCACACCAGGAGAGGTATCTCAGCACAGTGCAGATCACAGGCACATAACAGAACTACTGAGCTAAAAACAGCTCTGTCTTAAGGAGTTTTCTTATTTTAAAATGATCAGAACACTTCCGTATGTGAAGCAGTAACACATTCCAGTACAGAGGTGATAGGTAGGGAAAAGACCTGCCCCCGAATGGGACTTTATGAACTGTGGGACAGTGAGCAGAACTTTCTCACTAGATCTTAAAAGTCTTACTGGCCGGTGATATGTAAGTTTCGAGTATAGGTAGCTTGGACCTTTCCCGATCAAAGAATTATGTGTCAAACAGGACATTTTTAATATAATTATGTTACGGACCGGCAGCCAGTGGAGTGAGCGAAGAAGCAATCCTAGCAGGAATATCACTAATGAAACGTGCAGTGGTGTTTTGAACAAATTACAGTTTAGATAATAACGTCTCATTTGTAGAAGCCAATAAGGCATTACAGTAATCCAGGCGGCTAATAACCAACGCCTGTGCCAAGGTTTTCATTACAGAAAGTGGGAGGAGAGGAAAAGCTCTCCTCAACAGGTGCATCATATAAAAACAGGTGCCTGGGGTAGTCAGAATCAGTTATTTCATTGTGACACATTGGTCCAGGTGAACACTCACATTTTTGACTACCAATTTAGGAATTGGAGCTGTGCTTAATTTAGAGGGCCACCAATCGGGGGCCCAAAGCTGTTGGGTCTTGCCAAATAGCATAATCTCTGTTTTAATGGTATTCAACTGGAGACTGTTTTTTGTCATCCAGGCGCCAATGGCTTTCTTCACGGCTGAAAAGTGTTCTTTAGCTCTATCCAGATCTTTATCAAATAAGATTATTAACTGTGTATCATCAGCATGAGATAATGGTTTGAATCCAAAAATGTTGACAATCTTGGCAAAGGGGCAACATAGATGTTAAAAAGTGTGGTGCTGAGACAAGAGACCTGAGGCACCCCCTTGTCCAGCTTTACGGTATGCAATTTGCAAGAACCCAGATTGACGGTCTGAGTTCTGTTTGTTGAAAAATCGCCGAACCATTGTAATGCAGTCCCATAGATTCTAATCTCCCGCAGTCTTTGAAGCAGCCTGGGATGAGACACAGTATCAAATGCTGCTGACAAATCCAACAGCACAAGCAATGGTGGGGTATTATTGTCAAGAGAGAATTTTATGTGGTCAGTGACTGCTATTAAAGCTGCCTCAGTAGTTAATGAGTTGTTTATTTATTTGCCCTTCCAACATCTTTCCCAATAAAGGAAGCATTGAAATAGGTAGATAGGTGGTAAGATTAGTAGATGCCATATTGGCCTTGTTTTGATTTGGTATGACCTGAGCTGCTTTCCAAGCTGAGGGAATTTACCCGGTGTTAACAGATAAATGAAGTAAAGAGCATATAGCAGGGGCAAGCTGATTGGACAGGACGACAGAGATCCTAGGAGGACAAATATCTAGAGGGGACCCTGATTTAAACGATGCAATCACTTTCTGAATAGATTCAGGCAAAGTAGATTAAACTTGCCTATAGTGGAAGCACATTTGGAAGGAGGTAGACTGGAATTAGACTCCTTGCTCGCCTGAACAACTAGGCTAGGAAAATGCTGATAAATCATCTTATCTTCAAAGTGATTAGCAAGGGAATCACATAAAGCTTGTGAGGCATGAATTTCTTGGGAGCAAGTATGGGGGTTTATAAAAGTATTAAGCACTTTCAATAACTCTTCAGACGATGTACCCGCCTGACTGATTTGATGGGAAATATGGGACTTTGGGCAAGTAAATGAGCAAGGGAGTCGTGGCATGCTCCTTGCCCCTCTTATGGATCATTCATTATTTTCTAGGATGAAAGGACCAAGCCTATCCTCCTGCAGTGGTGACTGAACAAAACTTGTCTGAGTTGCGGCCATCCAATCAGAGGCTTTGACTCCACAGACACAATCTGATGACCTAGAAAAACAGCTCCCTCATCTAATCAGATGCTATCATTTTTTAAATACTACGGGGCATATCATCAACAACCGGCGATAATTATCGCTAAGCGCACTTAGCGCTAGGATAATTATCGCCGGCTAACGTTGATTTTTATCGCTGAGATAGCGTGCTATTAGCAACGCTTATCTCAATAGCGATAAAAATCCTCACGCTAAGTGGCTAACGTGAGATTATCGCTGAAAACCCAGCGATAATCTCATGTTAGCTTGTTGATAGGGACAGACAAATTTAGCCATGATATCCTCCTTCCATAGGATATCATGGCTAAGTCAGAAAAATACCAGACGTAAAAAAGCAGCGTTAACCGCGGTTAGCGCTGCTTTTTTTGTCTCTAACAGGGTTAGCGATATTCTTGATAATAGGAGAAATGTCGCTTAGCGACATTTCTCCTATTATTTTACTCTGGAACGCCCCCTTTGCATCTCATTAGAGATGCAAGGGGAAGCGTAGAGTAAAAGGGTGCTAACATGCAAATTTGCATGTTAGCACCCTGTTGTTGATAGGGTGCTAGTTTTATCTCTGCTTTTTTGGCTTTTAAAGCCAAAAAAGCAGAGATAAAGCCCTTGTTGTTATGTCCCTAACATCTCAAAAGCTACTGAATGGATTTACAGCAACTAAGCAAAAAAAATTGAATGTGAATGTGAAAAGTTCTACTTTCGAGTCTAGTTGGTGTAATTCTGGGCAGACCAAAACTTCCTATTGGAGTTACAATGGGAATGTTACTTTTTAACCCCCACTCCCCTCTTTTATGGGTTTACAGACTTCTTACCTTGCTAAAACCAAATCAGTTGAACATTTTGTACACAGATTGGTCGCACACTGCTCGTCACACCAGCAAGTTGCCCCAAAGGACTGTGGTAAATGAAGTGGTGACGGCGGGTACGCCTATGCCACGATGTGTAAAGAGAACAGTATGTGTTGCATTTAGCCATCCCTGGACACGTGTTTCGAGGTAGTTGCCTCTCGTCAGCAGGGAGTAGGACAGTGTAAAGGGGTGCCGCGTGGACTGCCAAAATGTAATTAAAAACAAGTCAAGTACCTCTCATGGCGCGCAGGTGCAGATCCAAGGCTCGTCAGCCCGTTAGCTCAAGGGAGCCGTAATAATTTGTACACAGATTGGTCGCACACTGCTCGTCACACCAGCAAGTTGCCCCAAAGGACTGTGGTAAATGAAGTGGCGACGGCGGGTACGCCTATGCCACGATGTGTAAAGAGAACAGTATGTGTTGCATTTAGCCATCCCTGGACACGTGTTTCGAGGTAGTTGCCTCTCGTCAGCAGGGAGTAGGACAGTGTAAAGGGGTGCCGCGTGGACTGCCAAAATGTAATTAAAAACAGGTCAAGTACCTCTCATGGCGCGCAGGTGCAGATCCAAGGCTCGTCAGCCCGTTAGCTCAAGGGAGCCGTAATAATTTGTACACAGATTGGTCGCACACTGCTCGTCACACCAGCAAGTTGCCCCAAAGGACTGTGGTAAATGAAGTGGTGACGGCGGGTACGCCTATGCCACGATGTGTAAAGAGAACAGTATGTGTTGCATTTAGCCATCCCTGGACACGTGTTTCGAGGTAGTTGCCTCTCGTCAGCAGGGAGTAGGACAGTGTAAAGGGGTGCCGCGTGGACTGCCAAAATGTAATTAAAAACAGGTCAAGTACCTCTCATGGCGCGCAGGTGCAGATCCAAGGCTCGTCAGCCCGTTAGCTCAAGGGAGCCGTAATAATTTGTACACAGATTGGTCGCACACTGCTCGTCACACCAGCAAGTTGCCCCAAAGGACTGTGGTAAATGAAGTGGCGACGGCGGGAACGCCTATGCCACGATGTGTAAAGAGAACAGTATGTGTTGCATTTAGCCATCCCTGGACACGTGTTTCGAGGTAGTTGCCTCTCGTCAGCAGGGAGTAGGACAGTGTAAAGGGGTGCCGCATGGACTGCCAAAATGTAATTAAAAACAGGTCAAGTACCTCTCATGGCGCGCAGGTGCAGATCCAAGGCTCGTCAGCCCGTTAGCTCAAGGGAGCCGTAATAATTTGTACACAGATTGGTCGCACACTGCTCGTCACACCAGCAAGTTGCCCCAAAGGACTGTGGTAAATGAAGTGGCGACGGCGGGTACGCCTATGCCACGATGTGTAAAGAGAACAGTATGTGTTGCATTTAGCCATCCCTGGACACGTGTTTCGAGGTAGTTGCCTCTCGTCAGCAGGGAGTAGGACAGTGTAAAGGGGTGCCGCGTGGACTGCCAAAATGTAATTAAAAACAGGTCAAGTACCTCTCATGACGCGCAGGTGCAGATCCAAGGCTCGTCAGCCCGTTAGCTCAAGGGAGCCGTAATAATTTGTACACAGATTGGTCGCACACTGCTCGTCACACCAGCAAGTTGCCCCAAAGGACTGTGGTAAATGAAGTGGCGACGGCGGGTACGCCTATGCCACGATGTGTAAAGAGAACAGTATGTGTTGCATTTAGCCATCCCTGGACACGTGTTTCGAGGTAGTTGCCTCTCGTCAGCAGGGAGTAGGACAGTGTAAAGGGGTGCCGCGTGGACTGCCAAAATGTAATTAAAAACAGGTCAAGTACCTCTCATGGCGCGCAGGTGCAGATCCAAGGCTCGTCAGCCCGTTAGCTCAAGGGAGCCGTAATAATTTGTACACAGATTGGTCGCACACTGCTCGTCACACCAGCACGTTGCCCCAAAGGACTGTGGTAAATGAAGTGGCGACGGCGGGTACGCCTATGCCACGATGTGTAAAGAGAACAGTATGTGTTGCATTTAGCCATCCCTGGACACGTGTTTCGAGGTAGTTGCCTCTCGTCAGCAGGGAGTAGGACAGTGTAAAGGGGTGCCGCGTGGACTGCCAAAATGTAATTAAAAACAGGTCAAGTACCTCTCATGGCGCGCAGGTGCAGATCCAAGGCTCGTCAGCCCGTTAGCTCAAGGGAGCCGTAATAATTTGTACACAGATTGGTCGCACACTGCTCGTCACACCAGCAAGTTGCCCCAAAGGACTGTGGTAAATGAAGTGGCGACGGCGGGTACGCCTATGCCACGATGTGTAAAGAGAACAGTATGTGTTGCATTTAGCCATCCCTGGACACGTGTTTCGAGGTAGTTGCCTCTCGTCAGCAGGGAGTAGGACAGTGTAAAGGGGTGCCGCGTGGACTGCCAAAATGTAATTAAAAACAGGTCAAGTACCTCTCATGGCGCGCAGGTGCAGATCCAAGGCTCGTCAGCCCGTTAGCTCAAGGGAGCCGTAATAATTTGTACACAGATTGGTCGCACACTGCTCGTCACACCAGCAAGTTGCCCCAAAGGACTGTGGTAAATGAAGTGGCGACGGCGGGTACGCCTATGCCACGATGTGTAAAGAGAACAGTATGTGTTGCATTTAGCCATCCCTGGACACGTGTTTCGAGGTAGTTGCCTCTCGTCAGCAGGGAGTAGGACAGTGTAAAGGGATGCCGCGTGGACTGCCAAAATGTAATTAAAAACAGGTCAAGTACCTCTCATGGCGCGCATGTGCAGATCCAAGGCTCGTCAGCCCGTTAGCTCAAGGGAGCCGTAATAATTTGTACACAGATTGGTCGCACACTGCTCGTCACACCAGTAAGTTGCCCCAAAGGACTGTGGTAAATGAAGTGGCGAGGGCGGGTACGCCTATGCCACGATGTGTAAAGAGAACAGTATGTGTTGCATTTAGCCATCCCTGGACACGTGTTTCGAGGTAGTTGCCTCTCGTCAGCAGGGAGTAGGACAGTGTAAAGGAGTGCCGCGTGGACTGCCAAAATGTAATTAAAAACAGGTCAAGTACCTCTCATGGCGCGCAGGTGCAGATCCAAGGCTCGTCAGCCCGTTAGCTCAAGGGAGCCGTAATAATTTGTACACAGATTGGTCGCACACTGCTCGTCACACCAGCAAGTTGCCCCAAAGGACTGTGGTAAATGAAGTGGCGACGGCGGGTACGCCTATGCCACGATGTGTAAAGAGAACAGTATGTGTTGCATTTAGCCATCCCTGGACACGTGTTTCGAGGTAGTTGCCTCTCGTCAGCAGGGAGTAGGACAGTGTAAAGGGGTGCCGCGTGGACTGCCAAAATGTAATTAAAAACAGGTCAAGTACCTCTCATGGCGCGCAGGTGCAGATCCAAGGCTCGTCAGCCCGTTAGCTCAAGGGAGCCGTAATAATTTGTACACAGATTGGTCGCACACTGCTCGTCACACCAGCAAGTTGCCCCAAAGGACTGTGGTAAATGAAGTGGCGACGGCGGGTACGCCTATGCCACGATGTGTAAAGAGAACAGTATGTGTTGCATTTAGCCATCCCTGGACACGTGTTTCGAGGTAGTTGCCTCTCATCAGCAGGGAGTAGGACAGTGTAAAGGGGTGCCGCGTGGACTGCCAAAATGTAATTAAAAACAGGTCAAGTACCTCTCATGGCGCGCAGGTGCAGATCCAAGGCTCGTCAGCCCGTTAGCTCAAGGGAGCCGTAATAATTTGTACACAGATTGGTCGCACACTGCTCGTCACACCAGCAAGTTGCCCCAAAGGACTGTGGTAAATGAAGTGGTGACGGCGGGTACGCCTATGCCACGATGTGTAAAGAGAACAGTATGTGTTGCATTTAGCCATCCCTGGACACGTGTTTCGAGGTAGTTGCCTCTCGTCAGCAGGGAGTAGGACAGTGTAAAGGGGTGCCGCGTGGACTGCCAAAATGTAATTAAAAACAGGTCAAGTACCTCTCATGGCGCGCAGGTGCAGATCCAAGGCTCGTCAGCCCGTTAGCTCAAGGGAGCCGTAATAATTTGTACACAGATTGGTCGCACACTGCTCGTCACACCAGCAAGTTGCCCCAAAGGACTGTGGTAAATGAAGTGGCGACGGCGGGTACGCCTATGCCACGATGTGTAAAGAGAACAGTATGTGTTGCATTTAGCCATCCCTGGACACGTGTTTCGAGGTAGTTGCCTCTCGTCAGCAGGGAGTGTAGGACAGTGTAAAGGGGTGCCGCGTGGACTGCCAAAATGTAATTAAAAACAGGTCAAGTACCTCTCATGGCGCGCAGGTGCAGATCCAAGGCTCGTCAGCCCGTTAGCTCAAGGGAGCCGTAATAATTTGTACACAGATTGGTCGCACACTGCTCGTCACACCAGCAAGTTGCCCCAAAGGACTGTGGTAAATGAAGTGGCGACGGCGGGTACGCCTATGCCACGATGTGTAAAGAGAACAGTATGTGTTGCATTTAGCCATCCCTGGACACGTGTTTCGAGGTAGTTGCCTCTCGTCAGCAGGGAGTAGGACAGTGTAAAGGGGTGCCGCGTGGACTGCCAAAATGTAATTAAAAACAGGTCAAGTACCTCTCATGGCGTGCAGGTGCAGATCCAAGGCTCGTCAGCCCGTTAGCTCAAGGGAGCCGTAATAATTTGTACACAGATTGGTCGCACACTGCTCGTCACACCAGCAAGTTGCCCCAAAGGACTGTGGTAAATGAAGTGGCGACGGCGGGTACGCCTATGCCACGATGTGTAAAGAGAACAGTATGTGTTGCATTTAGCCATCCCTGGACACGTGTTTCGAGGTAGTTGCCTCTCGTCAGCAGGGAGTAGGACAGTGTAAAGGGGTGCCGCGTGGACTGCCAAAATGTAATTAAAAACAGGGATGGCTAACGCAACACATACTGTTCTATTTACATTTTGTGGCATAGGCGTACCCGCCGTCGCCACTACATTTCCCACAGTCCTTTGGGGCAACTTGCTGGTGTGACGAGCAGTGTGCGACCTACTCTTCCACAATTTAAACGGCTTCCTTGAGCTAACGGGCTGACGAGCCTTGGTCTGCACCTGCGCGCCAGGAGAGGTACTTGACCTGCTTTTAATTACATTTTGGCAGTCCACACGGCACCCCTTTACATTGACCTGCTCCCTGCTGACGAGAGGCAACTACCTCGAAACACGTGTCCAGGGATGGCTAACGCAACACATACTGTTCTATTTACATTTTGTGGCATAGGCGTACCCGCCGTCGCCACTACATTTCCCACAGTCCTTTGGGGCAACTTGCTGGTGTGACGAGCAGTGTGCGACCTACTCTTCCACAATTTAAACGGCTTCCTTGAGCTAACGGGCTGACGAGCCTTGGTCTGCACCTGCGCGCCAAGAGAGGTACTTGACCTGCTTTTAATTACATTTTGGCAGTCCACACGGCACCCCTTTACATTGACCTGCTCCCTGCTGACGAGAGGCAACTACCTCGAAACACGTGTCCAGGGATGGCTAACGCAACACATACTGTTCTATTTACATTTTGTGGCATAGGCGTACCCGCCGTCGCCACTACATTTCCCACAGTCCTTTGGGGCAACTTGCTGGTGTGACGAGCAGTGTGCGACCTACTCTTCCACAATTTAAACGGCTTCCTTGAGCTAACGGGCTGACGAGCCTTGGTCTGCATCTGCGCGCCAGGAGAGGTACTTGACCTGCTTTTAATTACATTTTGGCAGTCCACACGGCACCCCTTTACATTGACCTGCTCCCTGCTGACGAGAGGCAACTACCTCGAAACACGTGTCCAGGGATGGCTAACGCAACACATACTGTTCTATTTACATTTTGTGGCATAGGCGTACCCGCCGTCGCCACTACATTTCCCACAGTCCTTTGGGGCAACTTGCTGGTGTGACGAGCAGTGTGCGACCTACTCTTCCACAATTTAAACGGCTTCCTTGAGCTAACGGGCTGACGAGCCTTGGTCTGCACCTGCGCGCCAGGAGAGGTACTTGACCTGCTTTTAATTACATTTTGGCAGTCCACACGGCACCCCTTTACATCGACCTGCTCCCTGCTGACGAGAGGCAACTACCTCGAAACACGTGTCCAGGGATGGCTAACGCAACACATACTGTTCTATTTACATTTTGTGGCATAGGCGTACCCGCCGTCGCCACTACATTTCCCACAGTCCTTTGGGGCAACTTGCTGGTGTGACGAGCAGTGTGCGACCTACTCTTCCACAATTTAAACGGCTTCCTTGAGCTAACGGGCTGACGAGCCTTGGTCTGCACCTGCGCGCCAGGAGAGGTACTTGACCTGCTTTTAATTACATTTTGGCAGTCCACACGGCACCCCTTTACATTGACCTGCTCCCTGCTGACGAGAGGCAACTACCTCGAAACACGTGTCCAGGGATGGCTAACGCAACACATACTGTTCTATTTACATTTTGTGGCATAGGCGTACCCGCCGTCACCACTACATTTCCCACAGTCCTTTGGGGCAACTTGCTGGTGTGACGAGCAGTGTGCAACCTACTCTTCCACAATTTAAACGGCTTCCTTGAGCTAACGGGCTGACGAGCCTTGGTCTGCACCTGCGCGCCAGGAGAGGTACTTGACCTGCTTTTAATTACATTTTGGCAGTCCACACGGCACCCCTTTACATTGACCTGCTCCCTGCTGACGAGAGGCAACTACCTCGAAACACGTGTCCAGGGATGGCTAACGCAACACATACTGTTCTATTTACATTTTGTGGCATAGGCGTACCCGCCGTCGCCACTACATTTGCCACAGTCCTTTGGGGCAACTTGCTGGTGTGACGAGCAGTGTGCGACCTACTCTTCCACAATTTAAACGGCTTCCTTGAGCTAACGGGCTGACGAGCCTTGGTCTGCACCTGCGCGCCAGGAGAGGTACTTGACCTGCTTTTAATTACATTTTGGCAGTCCACACGGCACCCCTTTACATTGACCTGCTCCCTGCTGACGAGAGGCAACTACCTCGAAACACGTGTCCAGGGATGGCTAACGCAACACATACTGTTCTATTTACATTTTGTGGCATAGGCGTACCCGCCGTCACCACTACATTTCCCACAGTCCTTTGGGGCAACTTGCTGGTGTGACGAGCAGTGTGCGACCTACTCTTCCACAATTTAAACGGCTTCCTTGAGCTAACGGGCTGACGAGCCTTGGTCTGCACCTGCGCGCCAGGAGAGGTACTTGACCTGCTTTTAATTACATTTTGGCAGTCCACACGGCACCCCTTTACATTGACCTGCTCCCTGCTGACGAGAGGCAACTACCTCGAAACACGTGTCCAGGGATGGCTAACGCAACACATACTGTTCTATTTACATTTTGTGGCATAGGCGTACCCGCCGTCGCCACTACATTTCCCACAGTCCTTTGGGGCAACTTGCTGGTGTGACGAGCAGTGTGCGACCTACTCTTCCACAATTTAAACGGCTTCCTTGAGCTAACGGGCTGACGAGCCTTGGTCTGCGCCTGCGCGCCAGGAGAGGTACTTGACCTGCTTTTAATTACATTTTGGCAGTCCACACCGCACCCCTTTACATTGACCTGCTCCCTGCTGACGAGAGGCAACTACCTCGAAACACGTGTCCAGGGATGGCTAACGCAACACATACTGTTCTATTTACATTTTGTGGCATAGGCGTACCCGCCGTCGCCACTACATTTCCCACAGTCCTTTGGGGCAACTTGCTGGTGTGACGAGCAGTGTGCGACCTACTCTTCCAAAATCAGTTGAACATGTTTAGGGGGAAATTTGGTGCAGAATTCTCAAACTTTAGCAACATTATTAAGAAAACAAAGCATGCCTTTTAAATGGAAACTCTGACCAAACCTTAATGATACAGTGGTTATTGCTGACTGTGTAACACCCACTTCTAGATAGAGGGGCAGAGGAAGTGGCAGCTATGCTGCAGTTTTCATTAAACCTTAAGGTGCATACTTCCAAGACTGTCTTTTCTGAGGTTGATGCAGCCAGGGTATTCATCAAAGGGCTTAAAGAGGCTTAAACAGGATGATTTTGGTGGTTTGCCTTTGTGCTGTTGCCTCTGCTGAGAGTGGTTTCCAGGGAAATGTGGGAGTAGTGTGCGTGACCTGCTAATGCTAAACAGCTTGCCACAACCTTCTGTTTAAAGACAGAATAAAAATCATTGAAACGTATAACAGCAACTTTTTACATTTCTTTTTAAAGATTCATTTAATGTTTACATGTTTTTAAAATCACTAATATGTTATATATTTCAAGAAAATGCCGTCTTTGAAGCTTATCATGCGGTCTCTGGCTAAAATCACCATTTTCAGCACAGCCCTCTCGTGCACCAATCTGTGTCATCTTTTGCATATCATTACTTGATCTGGATGGATTACTTGTACATACCATTTTTAATATGTTGTCTGATATGCCTATCTTGTTAGGTCTCACTGAGTCAGCGCGCATGCGCTGCTCGGAGAGACTTTAGTAAGGGCTTTAAAAAATGCTACCGCCGGCTACAGCTTGCAGTGCATGGGCGCGCGCTTCAGCAGAGGCGCCATATGGCGTGATTACTGGTGCGCGCACCACTCGCGCACATGCACTTCAACCTGTGGCCGGTGGTAGCATTTTTAGCTTGCTAATCGCGGCACCGGTGCTTTACTTTTAACATTCAGAGTAAAGCGCCGGTGCCCCGATTATAGCAAAAGTAAAGAAATAGAAACAAACATCTATTTCTTTACTTTTGCTATAATCGCGGCACCCGCGCTTTACTTTTAATGTTAAAAGTAAAGCACCGGTGCCACATTTAGAAAGAAACAAGCATTGGCATAGCCAATAGGTCTCGCTTTTGGGACCTTTTAAGTGTTTAGCCATGCAACAGTTGCATAACTAAATACTTATAAGGTCCCAAAAGCAAGACCTATTGGCTATGCCAATGCTTGTTTTTAAATGTTTTTTTACCGCTTTTATGACACTGGATGTCGAAATAAAGCTTTACAACAGCATTACTTGATCTGCAGAAAAGGCAGGTCAATGAGTACTCCCTCTGGTCCTCCTGCCCAAGGGAGTAGCCAGCAGCTTAAAATACCCCCCATTTTCATCCATACCTCGAATGCCATTGGGTGAGCAAAGAGGGTAAGCCCTTCTCTCTGTAGATGAGGTCCCTTATTAATGCCTTCCATTCATCTTTAAGCCTTTCCTGTATACATCCGTCAATCCATCTTTTCATACTTTCATCCGTCCTTTCACCAATTCATCCATCCCCCCTTTCCTTATTAGTTTTCCATCTATCCATCCTTCTGCTCACACTTTCAAACATTCATACATCCTGGTACCCATCTATTCATCTATCCACCAATTCACCCTCCTTTTATCTATCCAGCAATCGATCCTTCCACACCTCCACGCATGCGACCATTCATCCAGTCCCCCATTCATTCAGACATTTATTATTCTAGCCACTTCCTTTCTCTCCCACATGCAACTATTGTGTTATCCATACATCCATCAGTCAATTCACCCTTGCATTCATCATTTCATCCTTTTTACCTTTCCTTCTCGTCACAGTGTCTTCCTTATTTCCACATGCCCTTCATTTCACTCTTCCTTCCAGCTCCCTCTTTCTCTCTTTCTTTCCCCCTCTTTTCCTCATCATCTCTTTGTTATAATTAACTTTCCTTGCTTGGCCTCTGTTATCGGTGTCCCCTATTTTTAGGGGCTTCCGTCTGCAGAGCTGCAGACCGGAAATGCTCAACAATAACTATGTTAGGAGGAGGAGCCTCACCAAGATGGTCGCTTGGAGCTGATGCTCCGAGATGAACCCTCTTCCCAGCTTCCTGAGCGGTGATCCGACACT
The DNA here is from genome assembly GCF_964204655.1 of Triturus cristatus. NCBI lineage: Eukaryota > Metazoa > Chordata > Amphibia > Caudata > Salamandridae > Triturus > Triturus cristatus. The sequence continues at coordinate 1,097,771,564 of NC_140594.1, forward strand.
CTGTTGCCCCATCCAGAACAGTGTTTTCAAGATCGGAATGCAGGCCGATCACATGAAGCCTGAAATCGCCTGTCTCCGACCTTGCATGCCAGAGATCTGAGCCTCGACGTCCCGGCCAGTCACCATTCCAAGATGGCGCCTAGAGAGATCTGAGACCGCAGCCTGTGGTCGCTGACCTGCGCGTGACGAGACAGGCACCAGCAACACTAGCGCGTTGATCCCGGCATAAAGGAAGACCTTCACGGAGACAAGCTGGACTCTACCTGCGGGGTTCCGATCGGCCATCGACGGGCCCACCACGCTCGGCTCGGAGCACATCAGCCAACCTGCGGTAAGAGAGTGGGGGTGCCCTCGACCCCGCCCCCATCGTGAATACATGCAGTTTTTGCCCCTCTCGCCCCCGTGGGGGCAGGCAACGGTGTCCTCCCTTTCTCCCTTCAGAGACGGATACCGAATGCGCAGCAGATGGGTCAGAGAGCTGCTCCAGGATAGGCACTAGAATACCCCTTCATGGGGAGCCACAAGTCCGGAGGATTGGCCCCCCAGGAGAGACGCAGCATTTGGGGATACCACGCGACCAATCTACTGGCGGAGAGAAGGTCATGCACAGAGCGGACACGAAGCAGACCCAAGGAGACGACCGCGTGACATGCGGTGACTCACCTGGTCAAACGCAAAGGTGAGCCGGGGCAGTGCTGGTTAACGGGAGGCTCGCTGCTGGCCCTGGGTGACAGGGGCCCCCCAAAGACAATCACACCAAATATTTAAACAGCAAAGCCAGCGGTGTTGCGAACCCCGTGGGACAGGCCTGACTCTAAAATGGAGCCCGTGTCAGTAGGGCGTTGGGGGATCAAAAAAAAAATGAGCCTTGATAGCCCTAGATGGGGATAGCCGCAAAATAAAACCAGCAGACACAACTGTACAAGGATGGGAAGCTACTCCGGGCACTAGCACACCAGCTACATGCTTTTTCTATTCCTCGAGTGTCCCTTCTGAAACGCGCCTGACTTCAAATTGGCGCCTCCCGCCGATTGTCACTGGGGGTATAAGTTATAACCTAATAGTATTGAAACAGCATAGACCTATCCTCCTTGCCTGACCACAAGATGGCCGCCACTGTTGACCTCACCACGATTTAATTTGACTCCTGGACAATCAAACAACTGGTCATCGATCAGACCTTGATCTTAGCCTTCAACAGACCTGTATCCTGCACACCCCTTCAGGACATTTACCCTATGAACTTTCCCTCGACCGCTGAGACCTTGCTACCTGACCGATGCCCGGTGGAGCTACCCCAATAGCTATAGGGGAGATGGACTGTGGATTCCCTCCTCGGTCATCACCTACCCAGCCGGACATTGGGCAGACCTTCCTTCGTCTCTCCTGCCGTTATCTTCCCCCTTCCCCCTACACCCTTCCCTCTTACCCCTATCCTACCCGGATCCTGCACACGCTTCAGGACATTTACCCTGTGAACTTTCCCTCGACCGCTGAGACCTTGCTACCTGACCGTTGCCCGGTGGAGCTACCCTGATAGCTATAGGGGAGATGGGCTGTGAATTCCCTCCTCGGCCGTCACCTACCCAGCCGGACATTGGGCAGACCTTCCTTCGTCTCTCCTGCCGTTATCTCCCTCCTTCCACCACCTACACCCTTCCCCATTACCCCATCCGCCCTATTTATCCTTCCTCCATACTATTTAATATGTGTTTCGTATAACCGATGTAACCTGTAACTGTTTTTAACTGTGTAATAATATGACTCCTAATGTAAAGCGCTCTGATACCCACGGGTCTAGCCAGCGCTTCTAGTAACTTCTAGTAACTGATTCTAGTAACTGATGTAACGTGTAACTGATGTAACTGATGTAATTTTGTAATTTCTGTGGAACCTTATGTAAAGCGCTCTGATACCTCCGGGTCTAGCCAGCGCTATATAAAACTCTCAAAATAAAAATAAAAGAAACTGTGAGTGTCAACACCACCCCCGCGTAACCTGCATAAGAGGGGGGTTCACGACGCCACTGCAACTCCGCAACCCGCATCTCATCAGCATTGCATTTCTTCAGGAGGCCAATTTGTCTTGAACGATGTAGCGCCACCGGGTGGTGAGAAAGGAGCAGTCCAGCTAATCGCCGGAGCTCTACAATCGCCTACTCAGCACGTGCCCCAAAGGGTTGGCGATACGGATAAGGATTCCCCGGATTATCCAATCAGCAAAGGAAATTGAGGCCAGAGGCAGATTCACAGGTTCAGAAGGAAGCTGGAGTTGCAAAAAATGAAAACACTTAGCTGAAAATCTGCGCAAATGTTTTCACTCGAAAACCTGTCTTCTAGACAAGAATTTCTTTCCATCATGTCACTCATCTTTCTCCAGCCATCTCCCTTTCCTTCTGTCTGTTGCTTACTATACCTGTCCCTTGTACCCCTTTCCTCCTTTCCTTTTTTCTTTATCTCATTTTCTCCAATCACTTCTCATTGCTTGTTCTTTATCTTCTGCCCCCTAGGTCTTTACTGTTTTTCTGTTTTTCTATAATTTGGAACCTTTGTCCCTTTTCCACTCTTCCACTCGTTTCATTTTTCTACATAGTACTCCATCTCTTTCAATTGGTATCTCTGCCTCATACTTATCTTCCTAAGTCTCTCTCCTCTTACATTTGATCTCTTCCTCCTCACTTGCTTCCCTGTTCCTTGCTTCATGTCTCTCTCTCTCAGTATGAGAATCCTCTTCTCTCTCTTTCCCTCATGTAACTCTCTCTGTAGCAGCTGTGCATGTTTTTTCCCTGTGTGTCACTCAATATCTCTCTCACTTTATATTCCCTCAATTGTTCTTTTCCTGCTGTCCCTGCGCTCATTATCACTTTCAGTCCCTCACCCTATTATTTTTATCCCTCTAACACCCTTATGCATCAACCCAAAATCCAGTCGGTAAAATACCGATTCGGTAATAGCTCCCGGTATTAAGTAAAAAATACCCAATCCCAATGCATCAACCCAAAAGCAGAAATCGCTATTTAAGGAATCCTTAAATAGCGATTCTTTAAATAGGGATTCCTTAAATACCGATTCCTTAAATAGCGATTGCATTTAAGGAATCCCAAAGTGAGATTCCTTAAATGCAATGCATCAAAGTTAAAAAATTAGCGATTTCGCTAATAGGGGGAGCAAATTACCATGAAGATGAACTGCATGGTAATTTGCAAAAACTTTGAAAAATGCACTTTTGTGCATTTTTCAAAGTTTCATGTTGCGCACACACATGCCCTTAGAGCATGTGTGTGTGCAACATATGTGCACATATCATTTTCAGGGGTGCAACAGGGTGTCCTTTTGACACCCTGGCACCCTTGAAAGTGCTCCCGCTATTAGCGATTCGGTAATACCGAATCGCTAATACAGACTGGCTTTACATTCATTCCTATGGGCCTCCAAGCCCATAGGAATGAATGGGTAGGTATTCCTTATTACCGATTCGGTATTACCGATTCGGTAATAAGGAATATTAAGGAATCGCTATTTGAATAGCGATTCCTACATGCATAGCCTTTTGCTATTCCTTATTAGCGATTCCTTATTTTTCGCTAATAAGGAATCGCAAATGGCATTGTTGATGCATAGGCCCCAAACTACACATTAAATCTAAATTAGGCACACCAACAGGGAACTGAGGCCCAGTGTAAATAATAGAGTTCAGAAAGTGAAAACAGATGGACTCCAGAGTGCAAAGTCCAATAGAAGTAAAAACATGACCACCACCCACTTATTCTGATTCTCCATAAGAAGGAGGATGTGCTGCCCATGACATCTCCTGATAGTTGCACATGCAGATGTGAGGAATCTAGGATGACAAAATGTTCGAACTCCCAAAAAAAGCTATCAGCGCATGCACTTATTTCTTTACAAATTAACCACTGTACTGGAATTAAATAATGTCCATCTGACAACTTCGTGGTGCTCTTCACCAAAATAACATAGTGTTATTTCCAATTGTTTTACTTCAACAAACTTACTTTAATTGTGACTGGAACTTGCTCTTTAAAGTTGAAGTCATTCTGCTGGGCTCAGATCAATTTATAGGACAAAAAATTGTCATGCTGTGTCTAAACGAGGGTTCATCCTTAGTCATGAAGCCCCTCGGTGCATAGTGTCCATCTTCCCAGTGTTTATTCACCAGACCATTTCAGCATCTTTCATCCTCTGCGCTCCAGCATCTTCCCAAAGTTTCAAGTGGACAACCTCACTACCCACCCCAGGTACATTGGACTGGCAGAGGGTTGATTTAGGTGTGGGTGGATGAGCAAGGAAAATCCTGCTTTGGGTGCGATACAGACTATAGGTAAATATTGAGAAGCTGGTATAAATTAATTATTAACGTACCTAAGTTTGACCTGTCGTCCCCGAGTATCATCTGCAATATTCCCCTTGATTGACTACATGGAAAATGAATGGAACGAAGGTCTTCAGAAACAACTGTCCCTGACGGGGTGTAGAAAACATCTGGCAACATCTGGAGATGAAGAAGAAGCATAGGTCCACCGTAGAGTGAATTGGATCCCCCACGATGTGCAGAAGTCGAATGAACGAGGAAAAGATCAACTATCTTCAAGTCATGTATTCTTTATCAGCCTAGTGCTGCTGAACACCAGTTGTGGGTCGAAGGCTGGCATGATGTGGCTTGTGGCCAGAAAGTCTTTTCTGGAGATCATGCATGTTATGAATATATAATTTTTTATTATTTTAACGTCAATGTTTCTCTGCACGATTATATCTGCACCAGTATATCACAACGTACACTGTTGTATTTTATAACCAAAGCAAACAACTAAGGTGCCAATTCCGATCCGGTAAAAACCGGGTACGAACCGTCGAACGGAGCCTTTTCTCCGTCCGACTCGTACCCGGTGCGAAATCCATCCGAAAATGCAAGTACGATTCGTACGGAAACACCATTTCCGTACGAATCGAACAAAACACCGACCGAACAGAATCGAAACACAATTCCGATCCTGAAAAGCGCCGACCTGACGTCGGTACGCATCCAGCCTACGTTTCACGAACCAGGAAGTACGATTCGAACCGACGTCATCCCGCACGGAAAATATTTACCGGCTGCCAAAAACTGCCGGGAAATCAGGACGACACACGCAAGGAGCAGCTGGACGCGACGAACAGACATGGACCCAAACCTACGTGCCATCCCTGCCCTCCTAGCAGTCCACCTGGCGTACAGGAACCGACGCAGACGCCGCAGAAGGTCAGCACAACAACCAGGGGCAAAGGGGGGGCAGGGGCAGGACACACAACACCAACACATGGTACCAAATCACACATGGCCTGGACATACCTGACCATCAGGGCCTGGTCACTTCCAGGGGGTGGGGGCGAGGCCAGCAACGCAAGCGTCTGCCACAACGGAAGTGGATGGTCACGCGAACCGGTACGTACCCTACCCAGGCCGCAAGAGCGTGGGTACGGAACGTACCACGCGTCCCCCTACGTCACTCCACGTCAGAAAGGCCTTGGTACGGCTCGTACCAGCATTGCTGGGGTCATGTAGGGGTACGCGTGGTACGACCCATAGCCACGCCCCCAAGGCCTGTGTACGGTGCGGACCCCACGGCACCGCAACAATGGGGGGACGCACCGTACCCACCCACCAAAGGCATGGGTACGGGCCGTACCCAGGCACGCAGAGCGTGGGTAGGGGTATGTACGGACCGTACCCCCACCCGTGGAAGTACAGACCGTACCCCCACCCGTGTATGTACGGCCCGTACCCCCACCCGTGTATGTACGCACCGAACCCCCACCCCAGCAGTGTATGTACGCACCGTACCCCCACTCGTGTATGTACGCCCCGACCACCCACCCGTGTAAGTACGCACCGAACCCCCACTCGTGTAAGTACGCCCCGAACCCCCACCCGTGTATGTACGCACCGAACCCCCACCCCAGCAGTGTATGTACGCCCCGAACCCCCGCCCGTGTATGTACGCACCGAACCCCCACCCGTGTATGTACGCCGCGAACCACCACCCGTGTATGTACGCACCGAACCCCCACCCGTGTAAGTACGCCCCGAACCCCCACCCGTGTATGTACGCACCGAACCCCCACCCCAGCAGTGTATGTACGCCCCGAACCCCCACCCGTGTATGTACGCACCGAACCCCCACCCGTGTAAGTACGCCCCGAACCCCCACCCGTGTATGTACGCACCGAACCCCCACCCCAGCAGTGTATGTACGCCCCGAACCCCCACCCGTGTATGTACGCACCGAACCCCCACCCGTGTATGTACGCCCCGAACCACCACCCGTGTATGTACGCACCGAACCCCCACCCGTGTATGTACGCCCCGAACCACCACCCGTGTATGTACGCACCGAACCCCCACCCCAGCAGTGTATGTACGCCCCGAACCCCCACCCGTGTATGTACACACCGAACCACCACCTGTGTATGTACGCCCCGAACCACCACCCGTGTATGTACGCACCGAACCCCCACCCCAGCAGTGTATGTACGCCCCGAACCCCCACCCTTGTATGTACGCACCGAACCCCCACCCATGTATGTACGCCCCGAACCACCACCCGTGTATGTACGCACCGAACCCCCACCAGTGTATGTACACCCCGAACCACCACCCATGTATGTACGCACCGAACCGCCACCCCAGCAGTGTATGTACGCCCCGAACCCCCACCCGTGTATGTACGCACCGAACCACCACCCGTGTATGTACGCCCCAAACCACCACCCGTGTATGTACGCAACGAACCCCCACCCCAGCAGTGTATGTACGCCCCGAACCCCCACCCGTGTATGTACGCACCTAACCTGCAATAAGAATGGTGTGTGCCTAACACCCCCAGCAGTGCCCAGACATAGGAGCGGTGGGTGCAGAGTCCTCCCAGCAGTGCCCAGAGACAGGAGGGGTGGGTGCAGAGTCCTCCCAGCAGTGCCCAGACACAGGAGGGGTGGGTGCAGAGTCCCCCCAGCAGTGCCCAGACACAGGAGGGGTGGGTGCCTATCACTCCCAGCAGTGCCCTGAGAGAGGAGGGGTGGGTGCCTAACACTCCCAGCAGTGCCCAGAGACAGGAGGGGTGGGTGCCTATCACTCCCAGCAGTGCCCAGAGACAGGAGGGGTGGGTGCCTAACACTCCCAGCAGTGCCCCGAGACAGGAGGGGTGGGTGCCTATCACTCCCAGCAGTGCCCCGAGACAGGAGGGGTGGGTGCCTATCACTCCCAGCAGTGCCCAGAGACAGGAGGGGTGTGTGCAGAGTCCTCCCAGCAGTGCCCAGAGACAGGAGGGGTGGGTGCAGAGTCCTCCCAGCAGTGCCCAGAGACAGGAGGGGTGGGTGCAGAGTCCTCCCAGCAGTGCCCAGACACAGGAGGGGTGGGTGCAGAGTCCCCCCAGCAGTGCCCAGAGACAGGAGGGGTGGGTGCCTGTCACTCCCAGCAGTGCCCTGAGACAGGAGGGGTGGGTGCCTAACACTCCCAGCAGTGCCCAGAGACAGGAGGGGTGGGTGCCTAATACTCCCAGCAGTGCCCCGAGACAGGAGGGGTGGGTGCCTATCACTCCCAGCAGTGCCCCGAGACAGGAGGGGTGGGTGCCTATCACTCCCAGCAGTGCCCAGAGACAGGAGGGGTGTGTGCAGAGTCCTCCCAGCAGTGCCCAGAGACAGGAGGGGTGGGTGCAGAGTCCTCCCAGCAGTGCCCAGAGACAGGAGGGGTGGGTGCAGAGTCCTCCCAGCAGTGCCCAGACACAGGAGGGGTGGGTGCAGAGTCCCCCCAGCAGTGCCCAGAGACAGGAGGGGTGGGTGCCTATCACTCCCAGCAGTGCCCAGAGACAGGAGGGGTGGGTGCCTAACACTCCCAGCAGTGCCCCGAGACAGGAGGGGTGGGTGCCTATCACTCCCAGCAGTGCCCAGAGACAGGAGGGGTGGGTGCCTAACACTCCCAGCAGTGCCCCGAGACAGGAGGGGTGGGTGCCTATCACTCCCAGCAGTGCCCCGAGACAGGAGGGGTGGGTGCCTATCACTCCCAGCAGTGCCCAGAGACAGGAGGGGTGTGTGCAGAGTCCTCCCAGCAGTGCCCAGAGATAGGAGGGGTGGGTGCAGAGTCCTCCCAGCAGTGCCCAGAGACAGGAGGGGTGGGTGCAGAGTCCTCCCAGCAGTGCCCAGACACAGGAGGGGTGGGTGCAGAGTCCCCCCAGCAGTGCCCAGAGACAGGAGGGGTGGGTGCCTATCACTCCCAGCAGTGCCCAGAGACAGGAGGGGTGGGTGCCTAACACTCCCAGCAGTGCCCCGAGACAGGAGGGGTGGGTGCCTAACACTCCCAGCAGTGCCCAGAGACAGGAGGGGTGTGTGCAGAGTCCTCCCAGCAGTGCCCAGACATAGGACAATATACCCCATCAACAAGTTCAGTGACCAACAAGGGTGATACCCCAGATGCAGGTGGAGCCATCGCTGAGCCAGCATGCCTATATTGAAAGGCAACCCTCACACATCCAGGAAATGTAGACACAGCACAGCACAGCATTTGGGAGACACCCTGCAGTGAAAATGGCCTGCTCCACAGAGGATGGAACACACCTTGGGACAATGTCACCATACAGTGAGAGCAAACATGACCAAATACCATTGGCAGAGACCTTTGTGATGGCACGCAGATGGCAGGGTACACCCCATGAGCAGCACACTCCAACATTTCACAGACCCCTAACACATTATCACCACCCCAACTCAGGGAGCACCAGCACCAACAGCAAGTCCAGGAAAGCATCAGTGTGCAAAACCAAAAGAAAATGCTTTATTCAGCAGGAAAATATCTCTGAGAAAATGTCCACTATGTACAAGGGCCATGGGCCAGGCCAGCAGCAAAGTCCGGGGGGGGTACACATCGGGACGTGTGTCCCCTAGCTTGCCTGCACAGTGCACATGTCCATTTCATCCACAGAAGAGGGGGCATCAGGGGGGAGGGTGGAAACAGGCACCGCAGGGACAGGAGGGTAGGTGTTGTGGGTGCAGGGAGGGATGATTCTGCCACAGGGGGGGTGCCAGCGCCAAAGGTGGAGGACAGAATGGCGCTGCACACGTCGGCAAGTTCCCCCAGCGACTCCCCCGCACCCAATCGAACCACAGGCCCCAAGGAGGGGGGGGGCAGAGGGATGGGTCGCAGCGCCACTGGGGGAGGGTGTGGACAGGGTGGGGGACTCAACTCCCCTGGCCGGGTCCCGCCTCCACCGCTTGCGGGGTGGTGTCATCCTGGGGCTGGGGGGCACACTTGCAGTGTGAGGAAATATGAATTTTGTGATCAGTTAGGTCCCCTATCGTAGACCCCAACGGCTCCATGTGCATGCTATAAGTACATGTATGTTCCCTCCAGTTCCAGTCATGAAGACGCAAGTACATGTGCGTCCACCGTCAACATGTCCGCTTTCAGATACGCCATGAATGGGTCAGATATTCCATTCCCAAGTATGAAAGGCCATCGACTTTATGTGGTTCACTTTCCACATTTTACAGACTCAGGCGAGTAGGCCCTGAATTTTGCCATCAAGCCTTTTCCTGCCTTCTGCCTCTGACAGCTCCAGTCCGAACATGCATCTGTATCCCTGAACTTTGTCCTACTCCCTGCGCGGCTAACGGTGCCTGATCCAGCCTGTTGCCTGCCAAAAACTGTATTTCACCTTCAAGATTATCTGCTCCGCTCCTCATCCGATGCATTCCTGTCTAGTAGTTTAGGTAAACATTCTTCCAGCTACCGTGCAAAGGGCCAGGCCTCACTGTCCTCATGCAAGTAATTCATAGCCCCTGTTACCATGGAAGATTCCTGCCCCCTCGCATCTCATGTAGACACTTAGACGCTTGTACACGCACTAACAGTCAGTATAGAATAGATTCCGTCCGAGAGACCTTTCCTTTCGGATAATACAGTTCTTTAAACATAAGATATTAGATATGATTTGGGATTAGGTTGACATGACCCCTCAGACTTCTGTCTCCACATGTAGAGCTAAATGTCAAGTCCCCTTCACCCTCTAGTTGCACGTCAATCACACGTCATGCAGCTGCGCGCGCATCTCTGCCAAGTATTTCTGCTGACATTGCAGGATTCTCTCATGGATCCACCCACTTGTGACATCATGTTTAATGACGTATTTAGTTACACCTATGTTTACGCCTTTTTTCATTACGTATGTGTATTATATCTGTATTATCAACTGTTACGCCTCTTGCATCTGTCTTAATGTAATGCTTTCCATATAAATACCATTACTTGTCAATAATGTATTGCCTTCCTTCCTGAACCTTCATGGTGATGGAATTTGACGCCTGCAGTTCGAACTGTAAATCCTTTGTAGAGGAATAAAGCCTTTCAGAACCTCTAATACCACGGATTCTGCCTGTTATATTTACTGAGTTATTCTTACTAGACTTTACTGCATAAAAAATAGTACCGGTAATGAAATATTTACCACATAAATTGGCGCCCGAACAGGGACACTTTCTCATCTCACGCGCCGGAGGTGCGTTGCAGGCCCGGTCTCCTGCCACAGCTGAACGGACAAAAACGCGTACCCGCAGGATTTCCTGTATCTCCCTCCGGCCAAGCGGGGGTGACTGAGGCTGCGATCAACACCCAGACGAGGCGGTGAGAAGTGCGAAGTATCCCGACCAGAGCCTAGCTGAGAGAGCAAGATCCGAGGTATACAGAGGCCCACCAGGTTCCGAAGTTCCGAGTCCAGTCGAGTCAAGTCCAGTCCGGTCCAGCTTCAGTTCAGTTCCGAGGCCTTCCGTTCCGCGCTACCCGGTGAGTACCATTGTCGGGGAGGCATTTAAACGTGCACATAGTCTGTGCCGGTCAAGACGGGTTTGGGTACACAAATTCGGTCTGCACTGTTTCAGCAGTGTATCTGTACTGTTTAGCAGTATATCTAGTATGTCTTGCATATAATTAAGTATTATTTAGTGTTAGTATTATGTCAGTAACTAGTTTTCTATTAGTTATCATCGTTCGTTAAACTATTAAATGTTAAATGTTTTAATACGTTCTACATATTGTGGTGTGAATGATTGTTCATTATTGTGTTTGTTGTATTAAGTGTGTTCAAGTAATAAGGTCTAAAAATGCCGCTCTTTTCGAAATTAAGACAGATCAAAACCAGAAAAGGTGTACTCGAAGAAGCTGTTCCCATCCCACCTAGGGACACTCCAGGGTACTTTATGTATCATAAGCATGGCCTAGATGCCGTGTTATTTCTTGATTTATGGGTGGACTACACCAAAGAGTTACCAGAGAGTCAGAGATGGCCCGCAGCGGGGACCTGGGATGCAGATTGCATCATGAGAGTAGAAGAAGAATTATGGAAAAAGAAAGCCAGACAGTCACAGAAAGATGCCATTGAATTATGGCGTAAAGAATCATATAGACGTACAGAAAAAGCGCTCAGACAGGAAGAGAAAGGTAGGGAGAATTCAAATAAAGCCCGAGAAAATCTATTAATTGAGGAAGGTACCCGAGTAAAATCAGAACAAGTAGATAGACAAAGAAATACCCTTATGAATGGTATGTATCCTCTTTTTGCCGAAGGGTTACCTCAGGCCACCCCGGAAATACCGAAAAACTTGACACCCCCATTACTCCCGATAAAAGCACATCCTAAAACAGCAAAAGACGTTTTCCTTTCCTCCTATTTAGATGACGTAGCTCCCGAGTATGCTAATACCATACCACACACACCGCTTGCTGATGGTGTTCAACGCCAAGATCATCCGTCTGTATCCCCGCAACAACAAACTCCTACGCCCATTCCCACAGGTCCGTCCGTTTCTACTGTTTTTCCCGCATCTACAATTTCTATCTTACGTCCAACGAATCCTTTCTTGCCCAGCACCTCGGATGGTGCTACAGGAGGTACGACAGACATGTTTGCCACACCGCCGCAAAATAAACAGACCCTTAGAGATTTAGCACTCCAACGTACACCCCAACTAGCGACATCCGACATGTTTAAAGAACACCTTGTGGATTGTAGATACGATCCAGTGCCAGGTAAACAGGACAGATTGATACTATCATCACTACGTATACGACGAGCTACATTGTATTTAATGACGATACCAGGAATGGTTGAACACCTAGACAATATATATCACTTTGTCCAAACAGGGCGAGGCCCAGAAAGTATTAACGAAGCTATAGAATACCAGAAAGTGGATGTACAAAGACAACTACTACGTTTTTTCATAAACTGCGTGATCAGGAACCAAGACAGGCCTGAGGCAGATCATGATACCATGCAAAAACTTGCCAAATGGGGTCAGAACATATCAGACGAGAAACATGATAAACAGTCATGCATAGTAGTTATGTGCCGAAAGATCCACAAAGAAGTAGAACGAATACATAAAGAAAGACGAGAAGCAGACAGAATTGAATCAGAGGGAGAGGAGGAGCAAGAATCAGAACAATTAGATACGATAGCTTACGTAGGTAGAGGAAGACCCCATAATAATACTAGAGGCTTTAATGATCCGATACGTCCGATACGTCCAGAATGTAACAGACATTTTCAAACCCCTATGTTAAATACAAGGTCCCCTGAACACCTATTCCAAGCCGCTGATAAATTACTCCGAGATCGAAGGGGGTACCATATGCTCGATTCCATGGATGAACAAGAATTGGCCAGGTCAGCGGTACAATGGGCCGACTGTCCCGACAAATACAGTGAAGATGCATTAGCACACACATTTCTGAATCTTACCCCATACGAACAGCGTTTAGCTAGTAAATACATGATTCAACACCTCCTTATATTATATAAAAGCCAACACTCCGATCCTGGACCCTTACCTGACATATTGACCGAATTACTCACGAATAAATGGAGAGGTTCAGGTACTGATCTAATTAAAGAAATTCTAGAATTTCGAAACCAGTATATAGTTTTCGCATACCCAGAACACGTTCCAATTCCCACTATGGGAAGAAAAATATATCACATAGATAGACAGAACCCGTTACGCGAAGTACATCCAATCAGAGGTGAAGATAATAACTTTACACGCGTGTTTGTGTACACGCCTATAACTAAAATTGAATTATTAGAAATGAAGAAAGTAGTACCCAGCCATGACAAGGATCCAGCAGGTTTCCACCGTGAGATAAAAGACATGTTACTCATGGGAGAGTATACCTACCCCGACATCATGAAAATATTGAAAGTGTTAATGCCTGCCGGTGTTTACGAGAAACTCAAAGAAAAGGAATGGGAGGTGGGAGACCAAAAGATAGATTGGACAGCATTAGAAAACGAAGAAAAGGCCCGAGCTGCAGGATCAGGGCTTGGGGAAAAGACTACAGCACTACCAGGATTATTAGTGCAGGTACTGCCACGTTTATTAACTACGAAAAAGGAGGACTGGGGTGCAATCTCAGCCTGTAAACAAAAGCAAGATGAAGACACTAGTGATTTCTATTCCCGATTTGAAAAATGTTTTGGTATTAATAGTGGCATAAAAGCAAGTAGCGAGTCATATCCACATCTGTTTGTGACAAAATTAGTTGAAAATTCCCTGCCGCAAGTTAAGAATAGAGTATTGAAATTTGAGAGTACCTGGCAAGGTAACACCCCATCACAGATGTTACAGATGTTACAATATCACCACAATAGAATTAGAGAAGAACAAGAACATGAACAAAGACGTATGAAAGATACGAAAATGAAAATGCTTGTTGCTCAGTCAGTTCCAGCTGATGGTCATAAAAAAGGTGATTCCGCAGGTCCGGTGAAAGGGACATGCAACTATTGTAAACAACAAGGTCATTATATACACGATTGTCCAGTCTTGAAACATAATATTGCCACAGGTAGAAACCAGGAAAGACCACGTCCACCTAGACAGGATCAGAATGAACAACAAATCCCTCAGCATGCACCATTTAGGCCGGCTCCGCAACAGCCAGCTTCGCAACAGCCAGCTCCACAACAGACCGTAGCACCACCACAAGTGCAGCCTATTGCTGCCACACAAGCAACAACGCAACAGATGTACCAGTATGCACAAAATGACTATCCCGATTATCAGCGATACACATGAAATAGCCTAGAGAGGGAAGTTGGCTTACCCCTTATTGAGGTTCCTGTAGATCAAGAGGGACCTTATGTACATAGTGAACTATTAGGGGAAGACAGAAAGTTTTTACTTGATACAGGGGCAAGCAGAACAACTATACGACGCAGTGAAGTTCTTGGGGCAGCCCTCTCAGGCTCACAGAATATTTCCCTTGGATTCTCAGGAAAGCCTATCATTAATGAAGTTACGCAACCCCTTCCACTTACGGTTGGTCCATTGACACGAACTACAGATTTATTGCTTACTAAATCATGTCCAGAAAACTTGTTAGGTATAAAAACATTGAAAGCTCTAGGAGCTATAATATGTTGTTCTCCGGAAGGAGTACGATTATTTTTACGTGACTTCAAAGGTCACTACGTGTCCAGAGACATGGATCACCGGCTGCAGAATTTACCTACACATCTATGGGCACAAGGCCCAACTGATGTTGGTTGCATGAACATTACACCATATCGAGTCACACTAAAAACAGGAGTAGTACTACCACGAATGCGACAATACAAGTTACCACCAGATGCTGTTGTGGCTTTGCTGCAAATCATTGACGAGCTCATTGCACAAGGAGTGGTTGTAGAAACCGACTCCAATGTATGTAATTCCCCGATAATTCCGATTCTTAAAAGAACGGATCCAAAAGCACCACCAGTATATCGATTAGTTATTGATCTGCGCGAATTAAATAAATGCATTGTACCACAATATCCTGTGGTCCCAGATATCTCTTCATTACTAACAGCTATTGACTCAGAAGCAACGTTCTTCACTGTAATTGATCTCAAGAATGCTTTCTTTAGCGTCCCAATAGATCCGGAAAGTCAATATTTGTTCGGATTCAGTTTGAATGGACGAAGTTTTAAATTCACACGCGCACCTCAAGGATTTACAGAAAGCCCCAGCATCTATAGCCAAGCACTGAAACGAGAACTTGACAGTATCCACATGCCAATTAACACTGCCTTGCTTCAATATGTCGATGATCTGCTGATCACCGCCCGAAGCGAACCTGAATGTGAAACAGCGTCACTGACGGTTTTGAAATTTCTGGCAGACAAGGGGCACAAAGTGTCCCCTTGATGAATACAGGCCCCAGCTAGGCCCGCAGGACACAAGGGTTCGCTCTCCTGTAATGGAATCTATAAGGAAGTTGGCACGGAAACTGCAAAGTACAAAGACAGCATTTATTAACCCTTAAGGGTGGTCCTACAATCCACACAACACTCTTCAGTATTGCATAGAGTAGCACAACGAACTTGCGTACACGGTCCCCTTTTATACACAACAGAGGGGCTCATAAGTGGGTGGATACAACATAAGCTGAAGAACATTACCATTTATGGTCATTTTCGATACTGAATCAATATGTGGGCGGAGCTAACACACTCCTTGAGCCCGCGAAAACATGGTCAAGCAAGGCTAACTGATAACAGATGTGGTCAAGTCTGGGCATGTGCCAGATGGACAAAGGAGCTATTTATAGACTGTTACTAGGCAGATTACAAGAGCAACTAACACAGAGGTTGGACTCTTCCCGTGGGGAACACGTGGAAGCATAACAATACAAAATGGAGTCCGAACTTCGGTCAACATAACAGAGAAAACATGATCTATAAGAGGGGAATTAATGTCTTTAGTAAATGCTTAATCACATCGTTGTTTCAATTTACAACAGACGACCCTTTCAGCATTTACTGAAGACATCCGGCTTGTTAGAATAATCATCATATATATCAATTATCATCATCTCTTCTACTTCCTTAGCTAAACGTTTCTGATAAGTGACATTGGCAATAGCTTTCTTATCGGGGATACAAAATGATACACATAATGAGCAGAGTAAAGGACCACACTGAATGCAGATACAGCATGAAAACAGAACCGCTACAATAATGCAGAGACCAGTTAGAACCTTCCATCCCCAGGCAGTAATTAACGCCCAAAACCATCCAGAAAAGGACCAAGTGCCGTTTTCTGTATGGATCTCAGCTGCAATTTTATGCAGTTTATTGATGGCATTATAAACTGATGGCGTATGATCAGGGATAAACACACAACAGCTACTTCCAATAATTTTACATGCTCCTCCTCTATCAGCTAGCATAACGTCTAATACCATACGATTCTGCAATGCAACAATTCTAGTAATTTGCAATTCCTCCGTAAGATTCCCAAGTGCAGCAGCGGTCTGATTTGTCACCGCTTCTACCACTCTTGTTAATCTTCGGATCTTCCTACTGTTCAGGGCAGCTCCAACAAAGAAAAACAATCCTAAGTTAAAATCAATATACTGCTGCAGACTGGTATCAGTCTGATCTACATCGTCAAGTGATAAAGTACGTTTATACCTATTTACAGTCACATTATTCAATAATTTCAGATCTTTATGATAAGATGCGGGAGCTAGGAATACAGGAGGTAATAGAAATGATACATAGCATACCCCAGACCACCCAGCCGGCAGACGGTAATAACCTTTATTTCCACACACAAAGTACGTATTATGGGAGGCTAAGAAGGTACTATTGTTTAACCCATCAATATTCAAAACAGTAATACAATCACTAACACCAACAGGGATAAAACCCACACTCTGGACACACAGGTCCGCTTGAGCTTGTGCTACTTGAATTACAAATTTATCCTTTCCCACAGTGTCTCTTGTGTTCGTGAAGATGTAGGGAATGGATTCATTGTCTGGTCGGTACTCCTCCCACTCCCAAATTGTCCCATTCGCTTGTGGATACCCATTTTTGTCTTGATGGCATTCTTTATTGAGTCTGAAGAGCAATCGTCCCACTGTCGGTTTCCGAGTAGCAAAAAGCAAAGTATACCATGCTCTACAAGAGCCATTATGAGAGAAAGGAAGTGGTATAAATGGCGTTCCTCCTTTCTTCTGATGAGCTGGCATCATCCCACATATCCAACAGTTCGTAGCATTCGTAGCAACGTGGGTATGATGCAGCATCTGGATGAAAGTGTTATTCAAGTAAGACTGTCGATGCTTCAACTCTTGATACGGTAATGTATAAAAGTAGTGCTCCTCAGGCACCGGAGTTGTCAACACAAGAATCTTCCGAGCGGGTGTTACATCCTCCACGAACCATGTGGTTATCCCAACAATGGCTACTGTCAACATGAACCCTAATGCACAAAGGATTTTCTTTTTCTCCATGTCAAGGTAAAAATGAAACCCAATATCTTCCTGAAACTAAAAGTCTGTCAGAACTCTTCCCCTTGGCAGTGGTTGATTTCTTCACCAGCGGGCCAAGACGGGTGTCGCTACACTAATGCAGGGCTGATCCCCCCCCCTTGCCTCATCGGCTCTCCGTTTCACTAACCCAAGGGCCGTTCTGACAGTATGTCCCGGTACTGGAAAACTCACTTCCTTGGTCGAAGATGATATCGCCTTCCTCCAGGAATCGCGTGGTCCGGAAAGAGCTCCTCGGTGGCGTTTGGCTACGCAGCACGGCCTGTCTCTGCAGCCAAGATTTCTCGTTGATCGGTCAGCACGGCAGGTTCCACCAATCCGGGCGGCACCTTCCTACAGTGCAGGGAGTGAATCCAATTCTTTCTGTTGGAGACTCGCACAGCCGTCCTCGTTGCGAGGAGGACCTGCTCAGGGCCCACCCATCTCGGTTCCAAGCTGTTCGTCCTGTCGAAAACTTTCACCATCACGTGGTCCCCAGGCCGGAGACCATGTCCTTCACCGGTAGACCGATCAGGGAGCGCCTCTCGGACCTGTTGATGGATAGAAACCAAGTTATCCGTTAACTGTGCCAGGTAATCGCTCATCATTACACAAGGTACATCATACATAGCCTTAGGTCTTGGTGGACCCCAAATATTAATTGGGCGTCCGAAGACAATTTCATAAGGTGTAAGGCCAGTTCGAGAGTGTGGTACCGATCTAATTGACAATAACGCCAGTGGCAGAGCGTCTGGCCAAGTCAAAGACGTCGAAGCTTGAATCTTAGCGATCTTAAGCTTCAGTGTACCATTATACTTCTCAACTAGGCCTGCAGACTGAGGGTGAAACACGGCGTGGAACTTCTGAGTGATGCCTAGGCCCTTCAAGACATACTTTATAACATCCGCTACAAAGTGAGGGCCGTTATCACTCCACAGAAGTCTACAGACGCCATATCGAGGGAAGAACTCTTTCAGCAGCAACTTCGCAGTAGTCATTGCAGTATTGTCTTTCGTAGGGTACGCTTCAACCCATTTGCTGAAAGCGCAGACCACTACTAGAACATACTTCAGATTGTTACAGCGCTCAAGCTGGATGTAATCCATCTGCAAAACCTCGAAGGGTGCAGTAGGCGTCACGAATCCTCCTGCTGGAGTTCGAGTACCCTTTCCTGGGTTATACCTCAGGCAGATCATACAGGTCTGCACCACCCTCTTTGCTGTGCTAGCAATCTCTGGATGCTCCCAGACTTGAGTAAGCAATTTCACAATTGCGGAAGCTCCAACATGTGCTAGCCCATGTGCCATCTGAACCATAGGCTGTACAAAGGCCGTGGGTAATTTCCATCTATCCATCTGCTTATTTCTCCAGCAGCCCTCATCATCCAGTTCTCCCTCACTAGCCCATTGTTCCCACTCTTTGTCAGAAGCGGTCCTTTGCATTTCTCGCACTTCCTCCTTCGCATCATGCCATCTTTCCACCTGTGACTTTACTACATACACGGCAGTAGTACCGGGCTGCATCGCAGTCTCCCGTGCTACTCGATCTGCCAACGCATTCCCTTCTCCAACTTTATCAACTACTTTCCTATGGGCGCTACACTTAACGATGGCAATTTTCTTTGGGTATGTCAATGCGGTTAAAAGATTATGAACTAACTCTCCATGCATTATCTGTACTCCATGTGACGTTAAAAACCCTCTCTCCTTCCAGAGTAGGCCGAAGTCATGCGCTACTCCGAAGGCATAGCGGCTATCTGTATAAACATTCACACATAGTCCTGTACTGAGCTCACATGCTCGTGTTAATGCTATCAGTTCCGCTGCTTGAGCTGATTTCTGTGGTATGCGTGCTGTCTCCACTATCGTTTGCAATGTGGTAATCGCATACGCTGCTGAAGTCGTACCATCTGGTAGCTTCAGGCATGATCCGTCCACCCACAGTTCTCCATCTACATCTGGAAAGGGCGTATCCTGGAGATCAATACGACCCTTTGTTTGTTCCTCAGTCACGAGAATACAATCATGCGCTTTCCGCGCCTCAGGCTGGGTTTCGGGGTATGGCAACAATGTTGCCGGGTTTAACGTTACGCACCTTTTTAACGTAATATGAGGAGCCAAAAGCGTCAACTCATATCCCGTTAAACGGGCGCTGGTCAAATGCTGCGTCTTCGTTTGATTGAGCAGGGCATCAACAGCATGGGGGACTAATACCAACAACTTATGAGATAACACAATTCCCTCACTTTGGCGTATTGACACAGCTGTCGCCGCAACCGAGCGAAAACACCCCGGTAATGCTCGGGCGACAGGATCAAGTACAGCCGAAAAATATGCACAAGGGCGCTGCTTATCGCCGTGCATCTGCACTAAAACTGACAATGCACATCCATCTTTCTCATGCACATACCACGAAAAGGGTTTTGCATAATCAGGGGTCCCTAACACTGGTGCTGAACAAAGGGCCTGCCGTAGTTGCTGAAAAGCAGTATCACACTCATCTGACCAAGGGATTGGGATAGGCGTGTCCTTTGTCAAGAGGGCTAACAATGGCTTAGCTATGTGCGAAAACCCCAATATCCACTGTCTACAAAAAGAAACAAGACCCAGAAATGCACGCACATCCTTCTGTGTGGACGGTCACGGTGTATCCAGAATTACTTGGATACGATCCGGTGTGAGTGCACGTCCCTCCTTAGACAAAAGGTGACCCAAATAAGTCACCTTTGGTCTACAGAATTGCAATTTCTTCCTAGATACCTTATGATTGTGGGATGCTAAAAAGGAAAGTAAGGATAACGTACTTTTTTCACACAACTCCAGGGTGTCAGCCGCCAGCAAGATGTCATCGACATATTGAATGAGGGCGACCCCCTCGAGCAGAGCAAAAGAATCCAATTGTCGTTTCAAAGCCTGACTGTAAATGCTAGGGCTTTCTGTGTAGCCCTGGGGAATCCTACAAAAACGATAAGATCTATTATTTAATGTAAACCCAAAAAGATATCGGCTATCAGGGTGAATGGGAATGGAAAAGAAGGCATTCTTCAAATCGATCACGGAGAACATAGTCGCCGTAGGTGGTACCAAAGTAAGCAACGTCGTGATATCGGAAACCACTGGGTACTGAGGTATCACGATCTTGTTCACTTCTCTCAAATCAATTATAAACCGATAAACTCTGGCATCCGTATCCTTTTTCAGTATGGGAAGAATCGGACTGTTACAAAGGTTGTAGGGGACTTCCTCCACTACCCCTACCGCCATCAAATCCTGCACTATCTGTATGAGAGCCTCCTCCCCTTCCTGGGAAATACGGTACTGTGGGAGGCGTGGTAACACCGCCCCCTCCTTGACGCTAATGTGGACCGGTGGAATCACCATTTGTCCCACATCAGTATCCGAAGTTGCCCACAAAGCACGAGGGAGGGTAGCTAACAGCGCATCCTCAGACATCGTACACATCCGTTCTGATCGGGGGTAATTGTCATTCAATATTACCCGTACACCAGCAGGGGAGCAACGGATCGTAGCCCTAAAATGCTTTAACATATCAAGACCCATAATGTTGTCCGGTGTGTACGGGGCAAGCAGAAACGGACAGGATGCAGAAAAAGAGTCAACTTTAAACATGAGGGGCTGCGAAAGAGGGCTTCGGGAGAGTGTTCCGTCAAACCCTACCGATGTGACCATTAAGCCGGATGGGGGAGCCCCCGGAACCAATTGCTTAGACAGTGCACTACGTGTCGCTCCTGTATCCACTAGGAACTGATCAGTAGAGCCCAAAACCTCAGCCAATACATAAGGGCCCTTCTGATCGACCGGCACCTCAACTGATTCTAACCCCCATCCAACGCATTCCTATGCATGCTGAGAGTCATGGTACCCCGACCGGTCAATCCCCGACGCTTGGTACTGATGCTGGCGATCAAAAACGTTTGATCTATCGCGGTGCTGCCCAGCAGAGTCAAAACGAGCCTGTTCGTTAGAATTCCCTCGAAAGTTCGAGAAACCCCCTCTACCTCGCGGGCCACCATAGGTATGCCCCTGACGCGATGCATGCAACACCGGGCAGTCCCTAGCCCAATGACCCGATTGCTTACAATACGCACATTGGTTCCTATTTAAATCAGATCGGCCCGAGGGAGGACCATAAGATCCTCCCCTACCTCTATTACTACCCCGCCGGGGCGGGCCATAGACTTGTGCCAACATCACCTTTGTTTTCAAATCTTTCGATTTCTTTTCCTCCTGGCCCTTTGCTTCTTGCTCCTGACGCTCATAATACTGGGCGATAGTCAGGAGGGCCGTCGGTGTAGCGGAGGACCAAGAACTTTCACTCGCTTTTAAACGGGCCGCAACTGCCGGCAGCAGATTAGCCACATATTTATCCGCAAAAAGGTGGCGGCCCGTATCGTCAGTAAGCGACTGGCCACTAAAATCATGAAACGTCTCCTCAAAGCGCGTAAAGAAGTCCGCAACTGACTCGTCAGCTTTCTGTTTACATGCAGCTAACATATTCCAGTCAATCTTTTTAGGGGGAATAATTGTCTTCAGCTTAGCCACAATAGCAGCAGGGAGATCTAAAATACTCTGGGCCGGTTTCTGCGCGGGCTTCCGTTCCCTATCCTCATCCTCAAGGTCAGACCACCGGGCCTTAAAGGCAACTGTATCATCTACTTTTCGGACAGATCGCCACATATCCGGTGGTAGAATAAGGCCAAAGAACAGGTCTATATCTGCTAAAGTCATAACGCAAGAATTCAAGGCCCCCTCGACTTCTTCGTAGAAGGCCGCTGGATTCTTGCGGGGGTCAGGCAGCGCATTCTTTAATGCCATCACATCAGCTCTATGCCACGGAGTATAAACCCAATTATACACAAAATATCCCTTAGCATCGGCGGAGGTAATGTCCGAGCTAGTCCCCGCTCCTTTAGGAGGAACATACAAAGGCGCCGCCTCGCGCATTGGCTTAGCATGCACTAGATCGCTCTTATCTGATTGAGAGGTGGATGAGTGGCCTTCTGCGGTACACGAATCCGACTGCGTCTCCTCCCCTGCTCGTTGGCGCGCTTTTTCTCTATGGGCCAGCACCGCGTCCCGCAAGGCGAATAGCCGCCGAGCCATATCAGGAGCCTTAAAGGGAGAAAAAACACCATCATGCAATGCTTTAGCATCCGATGTCACTTCTTCAGGCTCAAAGACACTAGAATATTTCCGAAAAGCAGCAATCACTTCCTCAGCGAAATGACTCAAAAAATACAATCTCTCTCTATCCTGCCACGACCCCCAAGTATGGAACAATTCATCCACGGACACCTTACCCTTAAGTGCACGGAAAGAGATTTGCCGAAGCTCAGCCATATGCTCAGCCGATAACATGGACCGCGTATCTACCTTACCCGTACCCGGGACGGAATCTTGTGGCCTCGGAGCAGATGCGCCAACATAAGGGGGCGGAGAGCGATCTAGTAAATAAAAATCATCATCAAGATTATTAAGGACAGGATAGAGTGGCTGCCGAACAGCATATTAACCCGAAACTTGCAGCCTACGCTCTTTCTCTTGTCTCTCTGTCTGTTCTCTGTCTTCCCGACGCTTCGCTTCCTGGGCTCGCACATGATCATTCTTCCGTTGTTCCTTATCAAACAGCGCTTTCTCACGCTTCTCTCGCTCACGCACCTCCTTCACCCACAACCGCACACACTCAAACATATCCTGACGAGCACGCCGCTTGCACATACACTGTTCCACATACTCAATCTTACGTATATCAAACGATCCATACAAAGGCCATCGCAACTCAGGATCTTTTTTTGTATATTTCCTCCATACTGTGCTGTACATTATGGAAGAAAGACCATGCTTCACGTACATATCCCTATTAGGAGTCCCCTCTGGGGGAGCTGGAGCAGATTCCTCGAGGTTCAACCGGTTTCTAAAACAGCAACACCACTTACGGAGTGCGCTAAAAGCAGGCATGCTCAGGAATAATGCAAAATATGCAATATTATAGAAAAAATGGCACTTAATCGTTGCGCCGTTCAAAGTTACACAGCTCCGGAGAAATCTCTCCACATTACCTGCCTATATGTGTTGCAACGCATATATTTTCACAAAGACAAATACAAAATATGACTAGTCATCACAAATCAAACTCAAATAGCCGGACCAGGCTTCAAAAACTCGGAGCAAGTACCGTACACCGGTTCTTACCAATCAAGAGTCCAGATTCCAACTGCCAAGCTCCACAATCGCCCAAACGGCTTTCACGGCAGGACCGACAGAAGAGGTCTCAGTCGGGGACCGGCGCCACCCAGACGGTCAGCTCGGAAGGGAAGGAAGAAAAACCTCGGGATGCCAGGGCTAAAAACGCCGCTGGCAGTGATCACGTCCCCGGCCAAGTTCCTCACCTTCGTCGCGACCAGTCCTTCGAGCATCCGAGTTGCCGATGAGCCCCACGTGACGGGCGCCAATTGATGAATACAGGCCCCAGCTAGGCCCGCAGGACACAAGGGTTCGCTCTCCTGTAATGGAATCTATAAGGAAGTTGGCACGGAAACTGCAAAGTACAAAGACAGCATTTATTAACCCTTAAGGGTGGTCCTACAATCCACACAACACTCTTCAGTATTGCATAGAGTAGCACAAAGAACTTGCGTACACGGTCCCCTTTTATACACAACAGAGGGGCTCATAAGTGGGTGGATACAACATAAGCTGAAGAACATTACCATTTATGGTCATTTTCGATACTGAATCAATATGTGGGCGGAGCTAACACACTCCTTGAGCCCGCGAAAACATGGTCAAGCAAGGCTAACTGATAACAGATGTGGTCAAGTCTGGGCATGTGCCAGATGGACAAAGGAGCTATTTATAGACTGTTACTAGGCAGATTACAAGAGCAACTAACACAGAGGTTGGACTCTTCCCGTGGGGAACACGTGGAAGCATAACAATACAAAATGGAGTCCGAACTTCGGTCAACATAACAGAGAAAACATGATCTATAAGAGGGGAATTAATGTCTTTAGTAAATGCTTAATCACATCGTTGTTTCAATTTACAACACCCTTCTAAGCTGCAATTCTGTGTCCAGCAAGTTGTTTACCTTGGGCACTCGCTGTCCAAGGAGGGAAGACAGCTTACACCTGATCGCATCCAGTTAATCGCTAACATGCCACCACCCAAGACACAAAAGGAGGTGGGGCTTTTATAGGTCTCACTTCATACTGTAGGCAGTGGATCCCTCAATATGCATTTCTAGCAAAACTACTCATCCAGTTGACAACACAGGAGGCAGCCACATCGACTGTTCTCCCTTGGACTCAAGAACATACACATGCCTTTGAAAGCTTAAAGAAAGCTTTATGCCAAGCACCTGTTTTAGCAACACCATGTTACAGTAAACAGTTTACACTCTTTGTTACAGAACGCGAAGGTACTGCCTTGTCAGTACTCACTCAGGAACAAGCAGGATCACACAAACCATGTGCTTATTTCTCTAGTACATTAGATCCAGTAGCTCAGGCTCTTCCTGCGTGCCTGAAATCAGTGGCAGCAACAGCTTTAGCAATCAGACAAAGCGATGCCATAGTGTTAGGACATCAATTGACAGTACAAGTACCACACGCAGTAGAGGTTCTCTTGAACCGCACACAAACACAACACTTGACTATAGCGAGACTCACCGGTTATGAATTAACATTGTTTCAGCCACATATAGAAATCAGACGTTGTAATACGTTAAATCCTGCCACACTTTTGCCAGTAAATGGAACAGATCCATTAGCACATGATTGTATTGAAGTCATTACTATCACGACGAAACCCAGACAAGACTTGACAGATATCCCTTTATCAGATCCAGACTTGACATTGTATGTAGATGGTTCATGTATGAGAACAAGTACAGGAGAGTTAGTGGCCGCTTACGCAGTCACAACAGACACTGAAGTCATTGAAACAAATTGTATTAACACTTTGTCAGCTCAAGCAGCAGAGCTCATCGCTCTGACACAAGCCTGTATTCAAGCCAAAAATAAGAAAGTCAACATATACACAGATTCACGTTATGCATTCGGAGTCGTCCATGACTTCGGCGTGCTGTGGCGAGAGAGAGGTTATTTAACTTCTCATGGTGCCCACATCCAACACGGACCCCTCATTCAAGCCCTATTAGATGCGATTCATTTACCTACTGCAATATCGATTATGAAATGCAAAGCCCATACAAAAGTTACCGATATCATTTCTCAGGGTAACGACTTAGCTGACAGAACAGCTAAACAGACTGCTCAGAATCAGACTCACACAACTGACACGACAAAGACAATAGTTCTGACACCAACACATTGCATGACAGTTAAGGATCCCGCCCTTGATATAATTGACATACAGACACATGCTACACCAGAAGAAATAAAGAAATGGACTGAATTAGGAGGGATCCAAACGGATCAAGGATGGATGACGAAGGAAAAATCTATATGGTTTCTTCCCGACTCCATGGTTCAAGTCATCATTAACACAATACACAGTCCAGCGCACCTAGGAGAAAAAGCTATGCTAGACAGCATTCAACACATTTGGTTCAACAAACACTTGCGAGCAGCAGCCAAACAGAAAGTACGTACCTGTATGATATGTTGTCAGTTTAATCCAGGTAAAAGCATCCCCATAGAGCAGGGTGGATTTCAACCTCCCGATCATGCTTTTGAAGTCCTCCAGATGGATTATATCCAGATGGAACGATGTCGAGGATTCAAATATGTTCTCGTAGTTCTCTGTGCTCTTTCCCGTTGGACAGGAGCCTACCCGGTTTCAGATTACACTGCCCCGACTACTGCCAAACAGCTAGTTCGATAATTCTTCCCACGATTCGGCTTACCACGTGTTGTATACTCAGATAACGGCCAGCCATTCTCATCCGAATTAATGAAACACGTTTCACTTCTGTTAGGTTACCAATGGAAATTCCACTGTGTTCGACATCCCGAGGCAGCAGGTCTTGTGGAACGTCATAATCAAACCCTGAAAATCAGATTGTCCAAAATATGTAGAGAAAAAGGTGTCGATTGGATAGTAGCTTTACCAGTTGCGCTCTTTTACATGAGAATGGTAGCACATTCTCGAACAGGGCTATCCCCGTACGAGGTGATCTTCGGTAGACCACCAAATATGTGGGGGACGCCTATACCTCGCAAAATCACTGATGTTGACTGTAATATGCTGACAGATTACCTGGCTTCCTTGATGTCTGCACTACAATCTTGTCGTTCACAGGTAGCTGCAGCTTTTCCCGATAACACTGAGGTGAAGCCCCATGATGTGGTTCCAGGTGACCTGGTTCTGGTGCGGAATTTCGACCGGAAGACCCAACTGGAGCCTAGGTGGAAATCGCCTAAACTCGTTCTACTAACAACAAGGACAGCCGTGAAGATCGAGGGACGTAAAGGGTGGTTACATTCGAGTCATATCAAGAAATTTTATGGACTACCGTCCGATGTGAACATTCAGCCCTGCATTCCCTCACAGATAGACTCAAAGCTCCCCTTGGTTGAACCCACGGAAACGGAACTTTACAAACTGAAATTAAGGTCTAGCAAGTCAGACAATTTGATTGTTTAAGTCCTCTCCAAGGTGAATCGGTTGAATTTGTCTCTGACATGTATCCTCTAGACCGAAATAGAGAGAAAAATCGACAGATGCAGCTTAAAAAGCATGCGTATTGTAAATCACTTCGTAGTCACTGCACAGTAACATTATTAATTTTGTTTTTTCTAAGTCTTCTGATCATCATTTCTAGTATATTGCTGCATATGTATTACCCTATTTCTAAACGTGCTTACAATGTTACCGCAGAACATTCTTTTAGCGAATTACCTCCGCATGAGTTGTCTTATAGATTTGCGCTGCGCAACAACACATTCATTAGTATGTTACATCACTCCCATCAGACCAGCAATGCTACAAATTGTTGGATATGTGGCCGACTCCCTCCCTATCAGAACTATAAGGGAGTTTTGCCCCTCTTTCCATATCCGTTCACACACAATGGCTCCTGTGGAGCATGGTTTAGTTTGATTAATTCCCTAGATTCAAATTCAGTAGTTTATCAAGACAACTGGGTATGGGGAAACCTGAACCTAGTTTTGCTTAAAGTCTGCTACCCTAACAAGGAGGGACTTCCCAAAAGAACAGGAACTGATCTAGAAAATGAAGTATATGGATTAGGTAATTTTACACTTAACCTCCTGATTCTGAATGTCGAATCCGAAGCTACACCAATCTTGCCCGCTATGTCAGTATTCCCAGTTAAAGGGGAATTATGTGTAAGAAAGAATGGTTCCATACACATGGGCCATAGTAAATGCACCACTGTAATAAAATTCAGTGATCAAGGCAAATCTACATTTAGAGCTTCCCGTCATTCTTATTTCATATGTGGCCAGACCGCATATATACGTCTACCTCTAGATTGGGATGGTACCTGTTACATAGCATTCCTTTTGCCACCTGTTTTCCTAGCCCCTCCTGACTATCACAGAAATACCCATTTAGTACACAATAGACAGCAGAGAGATCTCCCGATTGTCGATTACACTGAAACGGCATGGGAACAATACACAGATTTCAATAAAGGTTTCTTTCCCTATATAGGTACAGTCACTAATAGTAAGCTGATACGTAGATTAACTAGAACCCTTGAAGCAGTAGTAAACGAGACTACTTCCGCCTTAGGCAATTTAACAGAAGAGCAGTCTGCTATGCGGATTGTTGTGCTTCAAAATCGTCTTGTCCTTGACGTCATCCTGGCCGATAGGGGCGGAGCTTGTAGGGTCATCGGATCAAGTTGCTGTGTTTTCATACCAGAAAACTCGCCGTCAGTATATAAAGCCATAACTCGCCTTCATAAGATTATAAGCCAGATACACCAGAGTCCAGGCACCTGGACTTGGTCCGGTTGGTTCTGGAGCGTGTTGTCAGCCTGGGGATGGAGGATCCTATCCTTCCTAGGTATTGGCTTTCTCATACTATTCAGTTGCTGCCTATGTCTACAATGTGGGCCAGCGATTTGTGGTCTGTGTGCCACATCGTGTATCCCGCATCCAAGTTTTCATTCAAGATCCCGGAAGAAGAAAGAAGAACAAATGATGCTATATGAACAGATCGATGGATTGATGAAGATCGATATCTCCTGAGGGTCCGTAGGGGACAAGGAGGGAATGAGGAAATATGAATTTTGTGATCAGTTATGTCCCCTATCGTAGACCCCAACGGCTCCATGTGCATGCTATAAGTACATGTATGTTCCCTCCAGTTCCAGTTATGAAGACGCAAATACATGTGCGTCCACCGTCAACATGTCCGCTTTCAGATACGCCATGAATGGGTCAGATATTCCATTCCCAAGTATGAAAGGCCATCGACTTTATGTGGTTCACTTTCCACATTATACAGACTCAGGCGAGTAGGCCCTGAATTCTGCCATCAAGCCTTTTCCTGCCTTCTGCCTCTGACAGCTCCAGTCCGAACATGCATCTGTATCCCTGAACTTTGTCCTACTCCCTGCGCGGCTAACGGTGCCTGATCCAGCCTGTTGCCTGCCAAAAACTGTATTTCACCTTCAAGATTATCTGCTCCGCTCCTCATCCGATGCATTCCTGTCTAGTAGTTTAGGTAAACATTCTTCCAGCTACCGTGCAAAGGGCCAGGCCTCACTGTCCTCATGCAAGTAATTCATAGCCCCTGTTACCATGGAAGATTCCTGCCCCCTCGCATCTCATGTAGACACTTAGACGCTTGTACACGCACTAACAGTCAGTATAGAATAGATTCCGTCCGAGAGACCTTTCCTTTCGGATAATACAGTTCTTTAAACATAAGATATTAGATATGATTTGGGATTAGGTTGACATGACCCCTCAGACTTCTGTCTCCACATGTAGAGCTAAATGTCAAGTCCCCTTCACCCTCTAGTTGCACGTCAATCACACGTCATGCAGCTGCGCGCGCATCTCTGCCAAGTATTTCTGCTGACATTGCAGGATTCTCTCATGGATCCACCCACTTGTGACATCATGTTTAATGACGTATTTAGTTACACCTATGTTTACGCCTTTTTTCATTACGTATGTGTATTATATCTGTATTATCAACTGTTACGCCTCTTGCATCTGTCTTAATGTAATGCTTTCCATATAAATACCATTACTTGTCAATAATGTATTGCCTTCCTTCCTGAACCTTCATGGTGATGGAATTTGAAGCCTGCAGTTCGAACTGTAAATCCTTTGTAGAGGAATAAAGCCTTTCAGAACCTCTAATACCACGGATTCTGCCTCTTATATTTACTGAGTTATTCTTACTAGACTTTACCGCATAAAAAATAGTACCGGTAATGAAATATTTACCACAAGTGGATGATGCTGTCACCGACTGTTGGCCAGGAGAGCTAAGGGGAGTGGATTTGGAGGGAGTGGGTTGTGTGGACTGCGGACTCCCACTGTGGCTGCGTGTTGTACGTTTCCCCCCCGACCCAGTGGGTGTGCCTTCCTCACCCTGTGTGTGTGTGACAGGAGGTGTGCGCTTCGACTTCCCTGGTGGTGTGGTGCCTGTGTCTGTTGGGGTGCGTGCACGCTGACGTCTGGATGTGCGTGGGACAGGCACGGGAGTGGGAATTGGGGATGGTGCAGGGGTAGGGGAGGGTAGGCAGCGCTGCAGGAGATCCAGTGCTGCAGTCAGTGTGGAGTCTATGGACCTCAGCAACTGCCGTTGGTCAGACTGCGCAGCCGACATGCCCTCCATGTATGCCTCCATCTGGGTCAGCACCTGGGTGTGGGCATGGAGGACATTTAGCATCGCAGTCTGACCAACCTGCAACTGCCTCAGGATGTCCACAGACTCCGCACTCACCGCAGCAGTGGTGACAGGGGCAGGGGGTGCGGTGCCTGGCAGGAAGGAGACATGTGGGGACCGAGCACGGAGGGAAGGGCCACGAGCAGGTGGGAGGCCGGTGATGGAAACTGAGGTGGCGGGGGGATGTGGAGGGCTGCCTTCAGCTGGGGGGGCAGACTCCGCCACCTCTGGGAGCTCAGCCTCGGACCCGTCTGCGTCATAGTCTGTGTTGGCAGTCAACAGGTCCTCTGCCTCACTCCCCTCGGCCTCCGTGCCACTCCATGTGCCAGACAGGACAGCACTGCTGGCACTGGTGCTCAATCCCTCCTCCCGGTCTGTGCTAGTGTCTCCTTCCGTGTCCCCCGGCGATGCTGTGGGCAAGGTGAAGAGACAGGAGATAATCAGACACCTGTACACATATGTCACATGAGTCAAATATACATAGGTCACATTGCATAGCCTGAAAAGCAACAGGAGTTACACCTACAAAACAATGTACACATGTAGGCCATGGAACACACAGTTTGTCGACCCACCATGCCACTGAGAAACAATGGTGAGCATGACACAACAGCAAATCACTTCACTTCAAATTTTACAGAGGAGCCAGCCTCTGGGGACAAATGTGCACAGCATCTGCACCACACTGCGTCGTCAAAAAGGGATGAGCAGGAATCATATCCATTTACTCTTGGCACATGCTGCAAAGGCAATACATGAAACCATGCCAAACATGACTGGGTCACTGCACCTTGAGCGTATGTCCAGTCAAACATCACACACAGGCCAAACCCAGCAAGGAGGATGGAGCTTTTGACATGTAGGCCTTGTACGCACAAACCACCCACACCTGAAACAATCTCATTGAGACGGAGAAAGTATGTACACCTCTTACTCTGGGATGAAAACACATGGCCTCCACTAATTCATGACTGTACACACACTGCCCCTGGTGCGCCTGTCCACACATCATTGACAAGCAAACATCATCAGATTGTCTTAACAACACACACAGGTAATGCCCACTGTGAGTATGCACAAGCAAAATGGGTCCCCCTGTACAGTGGACACATGTAGCAACCTGTAGGTCATAACAGTTGAGCCCAGGGTACAATGCCACCCTACCCAACCCCTGGCGAAGACACAGTGAATGTCCATATTGTTGGATGACGCACATGATACCTAGGAAGAGGTGCCCCAGGGCACAGTAGTGCCCACACTCCTCCATGGTCCAGGATGGACATGACTGCAAATTAAGCAACCGTCCCTGCACTTAGCAGGCCTCCCACTCAGGCACATCATGTCAGAGGGCACACAATTGGACATGCATGCTGGAAGGCTGTAGACTTTGGAGACACACCCCTATGTCGTGATTCACAATCATTGCCAAGTGACATGGACCCCACAATTAGGCCTGGGCGGTAAATTCCGTTCCGCTCGCGGAATTTGCGGAATTCGCGTAATTTCGCGTTCCGCGGAGAACGCGAAATTGCTCAAAAGTCTGCTTTCCGCGATTTCGCGAAATTTTTGCTTGTTCGTGTTCTCAAAATGCGTGTTCGCGAGATATTTCTCCCCGAGCACGCAAACAGCAATTGTGAACAGGAAAAAAGCATCGCGAACAAGCAATTCCGCGTGTTCGCGGAATTTCTGCGTGTTCGCGGAGATTTTTTACCGTTTCGCGGAGATTTGCGTAACGCAATTACGCAAATTCCGCCCACCCCTACCCACAATGACTGAAATTGGCCATGGCACACGCAAGGTCCCCAGACCTGTGACACATCACCCCCACACATGATGCTGCTAGCATTGGGCACCTGCATAAACTGCCTGCCTAAATAACCTTGTGCAAGAGTGGCTACACACAGACCAGGGAACACATGGCAAGGAGGGGAAGGGAGGGAGTGAGAACAGCACCGGGCTACTTTGGGGACAAGTTGACGCACTGCACAATCAAACCCTGGCAGTGTATCCATGCAACTGCGCACTTACATTGGCTGGGGACACACAACTGACACACATGTACCTACCCCCTTCCTGCTGCTGCTTCTCCTGTAGGCGCCTGTCCATATCGGGGAAGACCACCGCCAGCACACGCTTCTGGATGTGGGTCAGACGACGGTGCCCACGGTTCTTACGGCTCTCAGGTGAGTCCCCCAGCAGTACCCGTGCAATCCTCCTCGTCAAGCGCTTGTACGGTCCGTACTACTGTGGCGTACGCATACGCCAGCGCCCATATTGTGATCCGGACCGTACAAGCGCGTGTACAGTCCGTACTACTGTGGCCCATATTGTGATCCGGACCGTACAAGCGCGTGTACAGTCCATACTACTGTGGCGTACGCATACGCCAGCGCACATATTGGCCCAGGGACCCTATACACGCACTCAGAGCGTATGTACGGTGCGTTTCACACCTGTCAGTGATGACAGGCGGCACACAGACAGGAATGGAGCGGTCAGATTTTGCCAAGGGTGGACACCAATGCATTGTCTGTGCAATACCACATGTGTGTGACACAGGTGTGTCAGGATGTGATGTGGCACTTTACCCCTGAGGTGTGGGCAAAGCGTATGTACGATGAGCTGTGTACACATGTCGTGTGTGATGGTGCGCATTGTACCACACATCCCCTCCACTCCTTTGACATGTGTGCATGTCGTACACACTAGTAGAGCCATGAGTCACTTGCATGTCCCAGTCACGGACACCCGCACCTGTCCACTGATGCCAGGTACACGGAATATTACACATGACATGTGAATGGCTGCGTTGCACGCTGCAACCATGTCATGTGTGTGGCATGTGTTTCCATGATTTTGCTGTAGGTGTGTGGTCCAATGCATCAGCAGTTGCTGCTACCAACATGTGTCTGTGTGTAGATGGCCATGGCACACTGTTCCGCACACCAGCCAACATATGTGATCTGCCATGAGGTGTGTATGTATGCAACTACACGGAGTATCAACACAAGTACATATCTACATGCTCTCAATGTATGTATGTTCTGTCTCGACATGTACTCCTCCAAGGCAATGTGTGTGGCCTGTCCTTTTCCTATGACATGTGACCAGTGCATATCGCATACACCAACCTGTCTGTACCATACGCATCCTACTTCTGCACATGTGTGGATGTCTGTGAATCCTGTGATGCGTGTGCATGTTCACTTGCACTGGCCCACAGCTGGTCTCATGCCATGTCATCGTGAGCTTGCCCCACTCCGTTAGTGGCTGTCCCTTGGTAGGAGTGTCACCTGCCTGGCGTACGTGTCCAGGAAATGTGGCACAGACCTGACTCAGAATGTGGCATTTGTGTATTGGCTGTTTAACATGTGCTCAGTGCATTGACAATGTCGTCGTACAGTGCTCACTCTTCGGTGTCCCTACCATTTCACTGCAGGGCTCCGCCTCTCCCTCGACGTATGCCAGACCTGGCAGCCCTGCATGAACGGGACTGTATACGCCGCTACAGATTCAGCCAACGGTTGATTGATGAGTTGACTGGCCGGCTGGAAGCACACCTCCTCCCGCGACACAGGTATCCCAGTGCACTGACACCCAAGTTGAAGGTGATGGCAGCCCTACATTTCCTTGCCACGGGTACGTTCCAACATACCATTGCTGACGTCGGGGGCATGTCCCAGACGATGTTCAGCCGTGTTCTGCATGATTTCTTAGAGGCTATGTTGGTTCACCTGGATGAGTACATTAAATTCCCAAATCCTGAGCAGTTGACAGGTGTCAAGCGTGAGTTCTATGCCCTGGGAGGGATGCCCCATGTCATTGGGTCCATAGATGGGACACATGTAGCGTTGGTACCACCACAGGCACAGGAGGTGGTGTATAGGAATCGCAAACATTATCACTCCATTAATGCCCTTGTGGTGTGTCTGTCCAACATGGTTATTTCACATGTCTGTGTTCGCTTTCCAGGATCAGCACACGATGCCTTCATCATGAGGCGTAGCAGGGTGCCTGAACTGATGCTGCAGCTGCGGAACGAGCGAGCATGTATTGTTGGTGGGTAGACTCTGGCAGTTCAGTGTTTGGCGTCATCTTCCAATCTCACTGCCTGTGCTGACACACTTCTGTCCATGATGTGTCCTTGTAGGGGACGCTTGCTATCCCAACATGCCATGGCTGATGACGCCTGTCCGCAACCCCAGCACGGCTGCCGAGCACCGCTACAACAACGCCCATGGGCGGACCAGGAGAGTCATTGAGAGGACGTTTGGCCTTCTGAAGAGCCGATTCCGGTGCCTCCACAAGACCGGCGGCGCACTCCCATATGCCCCAGTGAAGGTGTGCAAGATCATCATCGTCTGCTGCATGCTGCACAACATGGCAGTGGAGAAAGCTGTTCCACTCATACTGGATCCAGATGACCAGGACCATCCACCCGTGGAGGATGAAGGGCTTGGTGACGGGGCAAGTGATGTGGAGGAGGAGGAGGCTGTGGAGGACATCCGGAGTCGGCTCATACGCGAGTTCTTTGCTTAGTGGTGAGTTCCAGTGTCTGAGTGTGCACGCATTGGGCCGTGTGTGGGATGCGTTGCAATGTGTGTGTCCATCTGCATGTCTGCCAAGTGAGTCAGTGGTGTGTATTGAAGTGTCACTCGAGTGATGGCGCAATGGAAGGATGTTGTCCGAGAGTCATCATTGTAACCTGTCATGTTGACAACATGATACGTGTTGAGTACATGCTTGCGGATGTGCTCCTTTGGGCTGACTCCTTGTGTGTCTCTCTTCCACAGGTACATGGGCATGCTGTCTGCTGGTGGCATTGTTGTGCTCCTGCTACTCCTCATGAACACAGCAACATGTGCTGATTCTGCGTCACATGCACGGGCAAGTTTGGAAATCTCCTTAGGGTAAGGGATGCCTCACGGCGTTTTGGGTGTGTAAATTGTTTGTAGTCTGTGTGCACTTCTCCGGTTCATGTGTGGTCAATTTGCATACATGTGGATCCTACATGGGGAACATGACATGGGGCAGGCTTCACCTGGAGCCATGGTCAGACTTGGTGACTGTCATGTGTCAGGGGATTGGGGATTGTGATGAGGCCATCAATGTGTGTAACACTGGCCTCGGAAACATACAGGTTGCACCGGGTTGACATGGTGTGTGATTGCCCCATCAGGGCCTCAATGGTGTATAGCAGCCTCTCCGTGGCAGCAGGGGGTGTTTAGCTGTTATCCGTCACTTGTGTGCCAGTTCAATGGATTACCAGCATCTGTGTTGCCATGGGGGGTGCCAGTGTTGCTCCCACATGTTCATCCGCATGACCTGTGTATGTGTTGACAGAGTAGCATTGTCATTCCAACACACATGACTAATAAATTTGTCCCTCTGTCTCCAAGGTGCCTCTTCTCTGTCAATGGTGGCCTGTTGCCACTGTGCATGCGGCATGTCTGGCATAGTTTTCAGAGGTGGTGCATATGTGTCTATGTGTAGAGTAGCAAGATGCTAGCGGTTTGTCAGGGATTGGAATCTGTATTATGCACAAGATGCACAGTTCCATCCACCTCAAGGCAAGGGAGACCATCCCCCAGGGCAACTACAACATTCGTGTCTAATCCTACCCTGCAGTCTACGGACATGTGCCTTACAACTCCCATGATACTTGTCCATATCCGGAGTGCATCTGCACAGCTCTGCTACTGCATCGGGCAACCAGGCCACATCAACGTCCAAACGGGATGGGGGGAATGGTTCACAGTCACCTGCAGGATGACCTTCTCGATCCACGCCCACACTCATGATGCAGCCCACAACCCCAACACAACCATGTGGCACTGTGATCCAAAACTGCATTCTGGCATCTCCATGCATCCAACCTTGGCCTAGCCACCATTCTCAACATCCGCCTGACGCAAGCATGCAGGACATGGTAGGGACACATGTCTAGACATACCTGGGAGCGGCAAGCCAGGTCACTCCACATGATCCCTGACCTCTGCGCATGACTGTTGGTCCCCTAAATGTGTCTGTAGCCACAGTTGTGCGGGAACCCCTCAGCTGGTTGGGCCCAGCACAGGTGAGTATGGTACTCCATGTCTGTATCAGATGATACATTGGGACCCATGTGTGTCCTGGGCAAGACTGAGACCCCACGGTTTGGATGGTTGGAGTTACTTCTGAGATCAGGCATGCTTTGACTTTACGACACACACATGTATTGTAATAATGCAGAATCACGGCATCATCTTGTAATTGTGATTAATTTATTTGTGGTGGGGTACGGGTTTGTGGGGATGACAAGAGGTGCACTGCGGGAGGGTAGAATCCAAAGTTCACTGGGGGAGTTGGTATCCTTGCCGTTGCAAATTATCAGAGTCCATGCCACAGTCTTCGTCAACACAGGTCAGACAGTGACCAGCAAGTCCATGTGGCAGAGAATGTCATGTGCTGCTATTGGGCCAGAGGGCCAGGTGCCAGGCCAGGTGACCTGGGAGATGGTGATGTTCTGCTGACTCTCACAGTCTTTTTCGTGGACGACCCACCTTCCTGCGGGGACCCTCGGAAGCAGGCCGTCACGATGTCTGTGACGCTCCGTCGGATGAATCCTCCTCCTCCTGATCCCTCCCTGTGTCTGGTAATGGCCTTCGCCTGGTGCCACAGGGAGGGTTGCCCATGTTGTCGGCAATCCGACGGAGTACACCGGTCATTTGGGTTTGCACCGCCACGAGCTCAGCCTGTCTATCCTCCATCCTTCCTTGGTGTTGCAGTTGACAGGCATGTTGCTGGGCCTGCAGGGTCTTCATCTCCTCGAGGGTCCCCTTGATGTCATTGAGGGTGGACGCAATCTGGTCCATGCCCCTGGTGTCACGCCGGTATGTCGCCAGGATGTTGCTGACCTGGGACACTACCGGGACCTGAGCTCCCTGGTCAGGTTCGCGCCTCCGCCGTCCTCCACTCCCGCCACCCCTGCCCACGTGCACCTGGCCTGCCGTTGTGGGCGCGTCGGGTCTCCGGGACCCCTGAGGGATGGCATTTGCGTTGCCGCCTGCCTCCTCCTGGGTGCCCGGAGGACCGTGTCCCTCCTGGGCAGACTGGCTGGGTTGTCGTGTGCGGGCAGGGCTCCTGGACGTCTCCTGGGATGTGGCAGGAATGGGGGTGGTGGTTGGCACAGTTGTACCTGACGCAGGTGCTGCAGGTGGTTGGACACCAGAGGGGCCAGGTTGGTCTGGGTCATCCACGGAGTGGTGAGAGTCGTCGCTGGCGGTGGGGTCCTCATCCCGCTGAGCCTGGTCCTGTGAGACTTCCCCCCCAGTGTTGGGGGGTGATCGACGACGTTGACCTGTGTGTGAGAGAGACAATGTTAAAAGTGTTACATGTGACATCCATGTTTCATGCATTTCTGATTTGGCACTCTTCCTCTGGGTAGTTGGATCTGTCTTGCATTCCTCTCACAGTGCACTTGTGCATGGGTATGTCCCTTGGCCACAGCTGTCAGGGCTTTACGCATGTGTGACACAATCTTAGTTGATGCATCTATTTGGGTACACAGTCAGCAGTGTGGTGTGCGGGCGTAGCGAGCAATGCAGAGGCGCCTTACGTGTTGCACTGTACGTGGCCAAATGGTGTTTTCCCAATGCAATTTGATGATGCAGGTAGGTGACTGACGCATTTGTGACAGGGTTCTTACCGACACAGTGGGTGGGTATACTGGGTGTGTGGTTAGGTCTGTGCCTGCAGCAGGGATGTACTCGTGCACAGATTGACACATGGACCGGTCTTCATCTACGGTAGGGGGGAGTTGAGGCACTGCCAGACCTTGTCTGCATGCACACAGTCCACCGGCTGACGAGTGGACATGGCCACACCACCCAAGGGTGATTTAGTCTCCCTGTGTCTCCCTTCCTCCCTCCCTCTGTCACCCTCCTCCCTCTGTCGGTCTCCCTGTGTCTCCCTTCCTCCCTCCCTCTGTCACTCACCTCCCTCTGTCGGTCTCCCTCTGTCACCCTACTCCCTCCCTCTGTCTGTCTCCCTGTGTCCCCCTCTGTCTCCTTCCCTCTCAATCCCCCTCTCCCTCCCTCTATTTGTCACCCTCTGTCATCTCAGGCCAGCTTCCTGGGCACACACAGTTAGCCGGTCTTTGAATGGCCATTGGCTTGTTGATGTGAGTTAGTTTCTGTTCTCCGGGCACCCATTGGGCAGTGTGTCTGAGTGTAGGCTGCTGCTGTGGCGGTGTGTGCTGAGACTCTATCAGAGCGATGCATCTTCATTGTCTGCTGTTATGTGCAAATTGTGCCTTCAGACCCATGTCATCCTGCAAGGCAGCCACCATTTGCAGGCAAGACAGTACTGTGTGGGTACACACAGTTTGTATGGCTGTGCCCTGGGCCATATGGGCTGAGGGCATTGTTGTGTGCTTGTGAGTTGCTCAATGTTAGTTTTGATGCCCCCCCTCACAGCATCGGCCACATCCTGTGTTGTGTTGGTGTTTTGTGTGGCCTGTGACTTGGCATGGCCCTGATTGGTGCATGGGGCATGGAGGCGCTAGTGGCATGTGTGTGTTTGTGGAGTGTGGTTGTGTCCGGTGGTGGCTTGGGGGGGTGGCGTGCATGATTGATTGTGTATGGCATCCCCCCCATGTGAGGTGAGTTGTTTGTGTACTCACCAGGGTCTGGGAGTCCTGGTAGTCCGTGTAGTCCCTCCACCGCCAGCGTGGACATCACCTTCTCCTCCCAGGGATGGTATTGTACCGGTCTGGGGGGGCGGCCCTCCTCCAGTGATGTTCCCCTGGTTGTGATTTTCAGTCATCTTCCTCTTGACCGTCCTCCGCAGATCGTACCACCTGGATTGGCACTCGTGCCTGGTCCTTCTGGTGGCCCCAACAGCATTCACAGAATCGACAATCCTCTGCCACATGGCCGATTTTTCGGCTATGCTGGTCTGTCTGACCAATGTTCCAAAGAGCTGTGGCTCGACTCTGAGGATTTCGTCGACAAGGATCTCCAGCTCCTCCTTTGTGAACTTTGGATTCTTGGTAGTGGACATGGCGTGGGGTGTGGGTGTGGATGGTTGTGGGGGTGTGGGTGTGGATGGTTGTGGGTGTGTGAGTGTGGTAGTGGAGGTGTGTGTGTGAATGTGATGAGGGGGTGTTTGTGTAGGTGGTTGTGTGAAGGTATGCAAGTGTGAGGTTCAGGTATGGTAGTGTGGGTCGTCTGTGGTCTCTGGCAGCAGTAGGTCTGTTGCAAAGGCTCATGGTTTGTGTGTGTGGTCCATTTTTATTGGTCCATTTGTGGGTGTGGCTGTGTTTGAATTTTGTGTGGGTGTGTTATGAGGAGTGTTTGTGTTTTGGGCCTCTGTTTGGCAGTTTGGCAGTTGCAGGTCAGTGTATGTGATGTTTGTGGGGTTGTTGGGCATGTCTGGTGGTGTGGGGCAACTCTAATTGACTCTCCTTGTGTAAATATGGTTTGTCCTGGTTCAGTGTGTGTGTTTTTGGCGTCAGTACGGTCCGTACATGCACTGGTGGGGGTACGGTCCGTACATTCACTGGTGGGGTGGGGGTTCGGGGCGTACATACACGGGTGGTGGTTCGGTGCGTTCATACACTGCTGGGGTGGGGGTACGGTGCGTACAGACACTGCTGGGGTGGGGGTTCGGTGCGTACATACACGGGTGGGGGTTCGGGGCGTACATACACGGGTGGGGGTTCGGTGCTACATACACTGCTGGGGTGGTGGTTCAGTGCGTACATACACGGGTGTGTGTTCGGGGCGTACATACACGGGTGGGGTGGGGGTACGGGCCGTACTTCCACGGGTGGGGGTTCGGTGCGTACATACACGGGTGGGGGTTCAGGGCGTACATACACGGGTGGGGGTTCGGGGCGTACATACACTGCTGGGGTGGGGGTTCGGTGCGTACATACACGGGTGGGGGTTCGGTGCGTACATACACTGCTGGGGTGGGGGTTCGGTGCGTACATACACGGGTGGGGGTTCGGGGTGTACATACACTGCTGGGGTGGGGGTTCGGTGCGTACATACACGGGTGGGGGTTCGGTGCGTACATACACTGCTGGGGTGGGGGTTCGGTGCGTACATACACGGGTGGGGGTTCGGGGCATACACACACTGGTGGGGTGTGGGTACGGGCCATACTTCCACGGGTGTGTGTTCGGGGCGTACATACAAGGGTGGGGTGGGGGTACGGGCCGTACTTCCACGGGTGGGGGTACGGTCCGTACATACATGGGTGGGGGTTCGGGGCGTACATACACGGGTGGGGGTTCGGGCGTACATACACGGGTGGGGGTTCGGTGCTACATACACTGCTGGGGTGGTGGTTCGGTGCGTACATACACGGGTGGTGGTTCGGTGCGTACATACACGGGTGTGTGTTTGGGGCGTACATACACGGGTGGGGTGGGGGTACGGGCCGTACTTCCACGGGTGGGGGTTCGGTGCGTACATACACGGGTGGGGGTTCGGGGCGTACATACACGGGTGGGGGTTCGGGGCGTACATACACTGGTGGGGTGTGGGTACGGGCCGTACTTCCACGGGTGTGTGTTCGGGGCGTACATACACGGGTGGGGTGGGGGTACGGGCCATACTTCCACGGGTGGGGGTACGGTCCGTACATACACGGGTGGGGGTTCGGGGCGTACATACACGGGTGGGGGTTCGGTGCTACATACACTGCTGGGGTGGTGGTTCGGTGCGTACATACACGGGTGGTGGTTTGGTGCGTACATACACGGGTGTGTGTTCGGGGCGTACATACACGGGTGGGGTGGGGGTACGGGCCGTACTTCCACTGGTGGGGGTTCGGTGCGTACATACACGGGTGGGGGTTCGGGGCGTACATACACGGGTGGGGGTTCGGGGCGTACATACACTGCTGGGGTGGGGGTTCGGTGCGTACATACACGGGTGGGGGTTCGGTGCGTACATACACTGCTGGGGTGGGGGTTCGGTGCGTACATACACTGGTGGGGTGTGGGTACGGGCCGTACTTCCACGGGTGTGTGTTCGGGGCGTACATACACGGGTGGGGTGGGGGTATGGGCCGTACTTCCACGGGTGGGGGTACGGTCCGTACATACACGGGTGGGGGTTCGGGGCGTACATACACGGGTGGGGGTTCGGGGCGTACATACACTGCTGGGGTGGGGGTTCGGTGCGTACATACGCGGGCGGAAGGGTGGTGGGCTGTTCGGCTCGTATGCGGGCACATGTCTCCATGGTTGCTATGGGAGTTCGGTTCGGACGGTGTTTCTTGCGTCCGGTTGTGAAATGGGGAGGACGGGAGGGATCGTACTTGCGCAGTCGGACTTTATTTTTCCGCACGGTGGATTTTTCGACCGGGGACGTGTGGGGAAATGTTCCCAATGCGATTCGTATGGACTTTTTTCCGTTCGAATCGTACTTGGCAGTTTGTACGCTACTTTGACGATTCGGACGGGAAAAAATCCGGATACGAGTCGGACGGGGAATTTTTTTACCGGATCGGAATTGGCACCTAAGTTTGCAGGGTATGCCCAGACGTGAGTCCGTGCTCTCCATGCCACTGGAATCAAGCTATCCTGGCTGAGGAGGAGTGTAACCATGAAACCGGTCCCAGGACGCTTGTTTCCGGTCCAGGGAGTACTTGGCTTGGCAGTTAGGGCTGGACTGTTCTCATTAGGAGCAGAGTCAAGACTGATTTACATGTGGCTGGGTCTGAACTGGGGTGGCGAAGTGAGCTAAAGAGCGAACATGGATTCAATCCAGATCTGTGACTGGGTTTGAATGTCTGAAAAGTTTCAGCGCTCCATCCATCACCTCCTTGCGTTTGCTATATTTTACAACCAAAATTGAATATCTTTTCCTTATTACTCTGAAGTGCAGTTTAATCTCACCATGCTTGCTAAATTTCAAAAGTCTGGTTAACCTGGAAGCTATTTTATTCGGGATTACATATTTGCACAATTCCTGCATCTCGTAGTTAAACCATAGCCTCTCTTTCGATATTGGCAACCAGAAGCACGGTTTTTAGAAAATGTATGAAATCAAGCGTGTATTTATGCATTGCATCTTTGCTTGAAGGAGATCTCACATTTTGTCTATGAGAACATCCTGCCACTTGCTTATTAGACACGTTTCACTGAAAGTAACGTTTCTGTCACAAGTTGGCGCCCCATAGATTTCTTTTTTTTATTTTTTATTTCAAAGTATTTTATTAAATTTATAAACAAGTACATTAGCATTTCCGTTACGAGGTACCAGCCAAACGTGGTTGGTGTTGCAGTAGTTACAGATACTTGGTATACGTGTTTAGCTGAACCTCTTTACATTGACTTGTTGGGAAATTAAGGATAGGATGATAGAAAGAGAGAGGATAGAAAAGAAAGGGAGGAGACAGGATACAAGAAGTGTTCTATAGCAATGAGCCTAGTCTGGGTTGTAGCCTTGTGTGAAAACCGACACCTCCAAGTGGCCTCACGGGGGTTCATAGGAGTCCAGATACGTGTCGAGCGACTTCCAGATCCCCCTAGTAGCTGGTCCCCAGGGTGAGTTTTGCAGGGCAGTGCTATCTGCACCTCTGAGGTACGTCACCCAGTTGACCCAGCCTTTGTATGATGTCTTAGCGGTATCCTTCCAATTGGACAGGCCCATTTTCACTGCCGCCCCATAGATTTCTATGGAGAGAAAAATGTATATAAACCATTTAGTTTTGCTTGCATTTTAGTATTATATGTTCCAGCTGGCCATTTTGAGTAGGAGCTCTGGGTGGTTGAAGTGACAATTGTCACTTTAAAATCTGCTGTTCTGCTTGCTATTATTGCATTAAGCTCATTTGACTTTTTGCTTACTGGCTTGTGTTTTATTTTAATAATATTAAAGATGCAACAAGGAGCCACTTGTTTTCTAGAAGAAATCAGTGAGGACCAAAGTGGGGTGTCATTCTTTACCTGCCTTAGGGACCACTGTACTCTTTCTATGCCACTGACAAATGTCATTGTTAACTATTATTGCTTTGTCCATATGCATTGGGGACACATTTCTGGTTAAATTAGGATCAACCGATCTCGGTTGGGAAGGGGAATGCCTATGGATATTTTCTTGCTTCAGGAGACAATGTTCAAGGACGCTGCAAGCTATGACCACCATCACTACCTCTAGAAATAACTGATCATTTATTCCTCCAACCTCTGAAATAACCTTCCATCTCTACCTCCGAGTTATATCGACCATCTATTTCACCCTCGATCGTATATTATTACCCTGTATGCCTACTATTTTTATTGCGTTTTCCTTGTAAATAATATCTGTGCAAACTTTGTAAAGCGCTCTGATACCCTTGGGTCGATTCCGCGCTATATAAAACTCGAAAAATAAATAAATAAAATAAGTAAATAGATGGCTACTGTGCACAAGAGTACAGCATTAAGAAGCTTTGCGCTCTCAAAAAGAGCCGTACTTTCACACGCTCTGTGCGTCCTGGCAGAGTGTTTTTCGCCTGAGCACGT
The DNA here is from genome assembly GCF_964204655.1 of Triturus cristatus. Lineage (NCBI taxonomy): Eukaryota > Metazoa > Chordata > Amphibia > Caudata > Salamandridae > Triturus > Triturus cristatus. The sequence goes on from NC_140594.1 coordinate 1,097,815,268, forward strand.
GTTCATGTTTGCCTTCTGAAGCAATAAGATAACTCTTGACTGTTTGGTAAAATATTACCTAGGCTACTTTTGTTTTCTGAAGTTACAAGGCACCTCGTGGTTGGTGTTGCAAGATTACATTGCTCTAAATTTGCTTTCTCAGGTTACAAGACACCCTTTTGCGTGGGATTGCAGGATCATATCATTACATATTGACTTTTCGAGGTTACAAGGCAGCTCATGCGTGGGTTTGCATGAAGCCGTCTAATACTTGGAGTTGCCTGTGGTGAGTGAGTGTGCATGTGCTGGGACAGCAGAGGTGTGAGAGTGCGCAGACAAGGTTGGTCCACTAGAGAGGGCAGCTGAGTCATGCTTGCGCTGGTGGCGCTTGCGCAACAATAATTGTTGGTGCCGCCACCCCCATAACCTCTTCCTCGGATTCTCTCACTATCACTGGGCAAACGTGCCCCTCATCTCTCCAATCATAAGTTATTGCTAAACACTGCCCCTCCTGAGGTCAATGCCTTCCCCCTCCACAGGCCAGCGCAGAGTGCGGCCGCACGGGTCGCAGCACCCTAAAGCCAGCCCTGCTTAAAAATGTTGTGTGCCTTGTTGATTCATTAGTTTTGCATTGGATCGTTTTTTATTAAGTTTGTCTTGTAACGATACCATTGGTTTGTTATTTGTTTTCTGGTCTGTCTAGTTGTGGTTTTGGGAAAACAATGTTGTTTTGTTCATCTCAGCCTTGCGATAGAAAGAAGGCTGTTTTATCTGTGTCTCAGTACGTCACAGGTACGTCGTCACGTTGACCTGGGGTCTCCGTACTCCAGCATGAAATATGTTATGTATGCAATGTTCGAAGGCTGTAAGGGGCTTATTATCAAGGGCCTTATCTCCGCTTTTTTGGCTTTAAAAGTAAAAAAAGCAGAGATAATATTTTCGCCCTATTTACAAGGCGGTGCTAACATGAATTAGCGCATGTTAGCAGCCGTTTTCCCGACGTCTCACTCTGCATCGCTAATGAGATGCAAAGTGGACGTCACTGGGCGTACCCCTCACAGAATGCCATGTAAATTATCGCTATGTGCACATCACGGTATTTACAAGGCGGCCCACAACACGGTTAGCGATTTTAAAATCCGAGCTAATCGCGGTTTATGCCGAAAACTAACGTCTGCTGAAAACCTGACTTACCTGCATTATCCAATGGCAGGTGGATCGTCAGGCTGAGTGCACCTTGGCCTATCAACAACGTTTTCGCAATCCCTGTGGACTTTTCGCTGGATTCCGGCGATATCCCCTCCTCCAACACCGCTATCGCTGGAATTTTATCGCCCTGGAGGAAAGCGTTGTTAATAACGCGCTGACCGGGCTATAAATTCCAGTGATAGCCGGCGATAAATAAGAAAGTGCTAAGCGCGCTTTGCGATATTTATCCCCGTCTGTTGCTGATATGCCCCTAAGTCTTTGAAATGGCATTTACATCAGATGGAAGTGAAGTCCTAAGGAAGGGAAGACATTCTGCTCTTGGTGGAGTGTGTTCTACGCACAACTTATGTGTATATGGATTAAAATAATTGCTAATGTTTCTGACCATCCTGTGATCCATCAGAACTATTCACCGTGGTCACTTCAAAGAGACCCTTCTCCAATTATTTTGAAAGAGAATAAAACAGGCAGATCATCACAGAGCTGCAGTGAGTGGACAAGACCTGAAAGCAAAATGGATGATTTAAGAAGCCAGGCAGATCTTAAAAGAGCTCTTTCTCAGATCACAGCCTTTGATGATTTCAAAGTTAAATATGTCATCTTTGTAGGCCCCTGAGCGGCTAAGGTATTTCATTTTGTCACAGGGACCGTATGATTTTCTCACTTTCAGCCCCAGGGTATGTTTTAATCTCTTGTCTTCAGTCATGGCAGGGGCAAGTCATTTGGTGAGTTGTAGTTTAGGATTCATACTGACAGTTTTTATAGAGGTGATTTTATCTAGAGCTGTAATGATCCATTTGCCACTGTAAAAATTAGAATATGCGTCTATAGCTTGGCCATGATGTGAGGACCCATTATTTCCCAAGGATGGCTTTAGACTACAGTCATTTTTATGTGTGATGTATTAGCAGGATTCATTATTTTAGAACATATCACAATCAAAAGATGACCCAAATTTTCTTATAGATATTGAGCTTCGCTTGACATTGATGGTTAATTTTTAAAGCTACAAGTACAATGGAATTTTGCCCTTGATCTGCTCCCATTTTCAATAGTAGCAAGATGTTTTTGGGTGCTATTTCCTGGGATAGTATTAGAAAACTGAGTTTTAAATATCATGTTATTAAAAATATTGGATTCAAGCTAGCCTGGCTGATGAGGGATGTTACCCTGAAACCAGTCCCAGGATGCTTGTTTCCGGTTCGATGTGGAATTAAAACCAGTAAATCTACACTTACTTATTCAAGTAAGTGTATATACTGAAAGTATAAACATATAATATATTTATTGATTGGGGCTTTAAGCCAACTCTTTTCATCCATTGGTCTAATATTGTGCTATTTACATTTATATTCCATCTACTACTGCATACAGCATCCATTGGTCTGCACTCAGCCCACTTCAGTCGTTTGCTACCTTCCCTGTGAGTCACACTTCCTGCCCTTTCACAAGAAGGACATCCACACACAAAGTAGTTCCCATCAGTGACAGAGATACCTAGTGCAAAGTGGGACCAAATATTTTTTTTCTTTTAACCATTGTTGTATTTTTATATTGATAAGGGCCTTATAGCTCCCTCTAAAATAATGTTTTATAAATGCCATGACAAAATAAACATTGATCAATCTAAAAGGCTGGCCTAACGCCAAACTATTTCGTTTGCCAATGCTTGTTGTCATGTGTCTCTCTTAAATGCAGGTGTCCGATGGTTGAGATGATGAGATAGGAAGGAGACTTCCTTCAGATTGCAACAACTGCACAAACATTTCACCTGAGCAAGCAAATCAACTTTTTCTCTTCTCTGGATCCAAGGTGTGAAAAAGAGAGACGGTCACCTCCTTCAGGCATTTGCTAGCAAGAGAAGTAAACATTGCTGAAATTTTTTTATTCTGTAGCATCCTTGGAAAGCCTATGCATACGCTAAGGAATAAAAAACAGCTTAATCTCATATTGTCAGTCACTATTTTCTGGTTTCCCTACCCTTTAATATATTACTTGACATTCCATTCAAAGTTGTAAGTCCAAGTAGAGAGTCCTTGTCCAAGAACCCACCAAACTTCTTGAGGTAGCAGGGAGGAGTGCGGCAAAGGAACTTACAGGCCCTCAAGAGGTGAACATTCAGGTCCCCAAGAGGTGAATATTCAGGTCCTCAAGAGGTGAACATTCAGGTCCTCAAGAGGTGAACATTCAGGTCCTCAAGAGGTGAACATTCAGGTCCTCAAGAGGTGAACATTCAGGTCCTCAAGAGGTGAACATTCAGGCCCTCAAGAGGTGAACATTCAGGTCCTCAAGAGGTGAACATTCAGGCCCTCAAGAGGTGAACATTCAGGTCCTCAAGAGGTGTACTCTTTAAACAGTGAGAGAGAAGGAGTCTGTTGAAGACCCTTCTGCTGCTCTTCATGTCTCGCTGCTGTAATCGAGGGATGTCTTAGACCCACGGCTGGCAGCCTTTGATTGGTAGATGGGAGGAGTCAATGAAAGACAAAGGGATGTGCCTAAACCCTCTCTGAACAACTTTGGCTTACAAGGCCTAAATATACTCTTTTCCTACAGTTTTGGAATTCCTGATTCCTTGAGCTAAGAGTTTGTTATCTCTCTGAACTCTTCACAGTCAAAGATACTTTTTCATACCCAGCTTATAGTCAACCTTACTGGCTGCATCATTCAAGCCATATGACTCCAGATTAGTTGAAGGGATATATGTGCTAAAGGGACCAGCACAATTCCCCCTAAGCATCATAACCTTTTCCCACTGAGGGACCCATTCCTGCAGGAGCCTTCACCACTCTACCCTCCAATGCTCTATATGGTCTTCCACCTAGGATCCTTTCATGAGACACAAAAGAGCTGCCAGGATCCTCGCTTTTACGAGGCCTAATGAGTTCGCAGAAGATTGGTGCACTACGGGCCCACCCTTGTCAGCTTTGAAGTAGAGCAAGCGATGTGTTTATGCATCTTCTTTTTCATCTATTAATTTCCCCTGGTGACTGAACAAAGACATACTCCATGGTCAGTGGGCTATTCACTTCTGCATGACCCAGGCTGACCAGGATGTCAGAAGTCTATTTAAATGCTATCATAAAGGACATTATGTAACATACTTTAGGGACAACTAGGCTGTACTAGTCCTCTTTCATCAGCATTGAAAACCTGAATGGGGAGTGTTGTGAAATTCTTATGTCATGCGTTAGTGGCCAATGCATGGTGTCGAGCCAACAATGAGCTTTCGATTGCAGAGTGTACATTAATGGGGAATACGTATGTATGTATGTATATATGTATGTAGTATTTGCATAACACAAAACTAGCCAAAAAGTATGTAGCACTTGACAAGGTCAAAGTAAACAATACAACCGACTATCGAATTGGAAAAGACCTGTTGATTTGTTTTTCACTTTTTGCATATTTTCTTCTCCAGGATGATGGTGTCGTAGCAGCCGGTGTACACAGAGCCACCAGAAGAGGTGAACTCCTCACCCTGATAGGCAGGGGTGTAGGAGGTGGTGGCTTTGTACATGATACAGCTGGTTTTGAAAATGGTGTGGGCTGTCATTCAGCCAAAATGTTTTATTCGGTTTGACATTTCAAAACCATAAAAAACAAATACAATTAAAAATTCCAGCGAGGCTCAGATAAAACATTATAAAACATTGCTTCAGTGAGCATTAGTCATAAAACTCCTAAGTTTAATGGCAAAATCTACAAAAAACAGGGAACAGACCAGCACATAAAAAGTCCACTCAGTGACGGTAAAAACAAGAAAGCAGGCCTGGCCTGAGTGAAATTTCTTCCTGTTAAAGTTACCTTAAAAAATAAATTATAAGGTGCTTATGAACAGGGCAGAATAAGAACATTGGGCAGAATAAGATAAAGTGCACAGTATCTCGTTTAGATGTTGAATCACAAATACAAGGGGGACGATCCGCATCACTAGACCAGCCCTTCAAAAAACCTAAAAGAAAATGAACCATATTTAGCCTGAAACGTGTTAATAGGTAACAATGAGAATTATTTCAAAAGGGGGGAATGGATGGACAATTATTTAACCAGGTCCAGCATACAGGTCCGTAATTAGAGCTCTAACAAAGAAGGTATGCAGTTCCTAATACACAGGTAGGTTATGTAAATGTAGAGTGAACTCTAGTAAATCTTAGAGTGTAAGAGGGGAGAAGAAACTTCTCCTAGTTGGAATAAGACCCTCACACACCCAGCCAGCTAGGTGTCATGCTTCATCATCGGGCCTGCTCCTTATCGGGGCGGCGCTGCAATCCCCGATCGGCACCCAAGTAGGGGCCTTCCTGGCGGAGATCTTTTTTCCAGAAGCCGATTGGTGAAGTGCAAGTGAGGGCCCTAAAATTGGTGTAGGTGATAGTGATGTGTGTGTGAAGAATCTAAAATAGGGGAGGTGGTCCACTCAGAAATATTTTAATGCACGTGGCCCCAAAACAAGCTACTATTCGCCAAAGTACCTTATGGGGCCTTCCCCCGGTCACAGGCCACTATCCCTGCGGTGCATGTTCTGTCTGCCACCTCACCAAAGTGACAAAAAAATTGGATTTTCCCAATGGGGTCACATGGACCTTAAATGCACACACCAACTGTAATTCCTCCAACTGCATCTATATGCTGCGATGTAAATGCGATTTACTCCAATAACCTACCTGTGTATTAGGAACTGCATACCTTCTTTGTTAGAAACAATGAGAATTAGACATGTCACATAAGACATGGCTCTGTAGACAGTGGTCTGCACGCGTACATAGGACCTAATTGAAACCTTGGGCAAAGTGAGGGATTCTCACTCCTCCCGTAACTAAGAAAAGCCTCCTGAGGTCTGCTTTTGCAAATACTCTCAAGATCGTTAAAAGGGGAGGGTCAGCCTAGTTTAAGGAAGCACAGTCTAACATAGGTAACCCATGGTATGCATAAAGCATGGTCCAGTCCTAGGCAGTCCTTCAAAAACATCCTATTGAGCTTCAACTCAGGTTTAAGCCAGATGGACATCCATGATGTAGACTGACACGGGCAGCCTGTGGCATTCCATCAGGGTGCGGGTGATGCAGCCATGTTTGGGGTCCCGAGTAGAATGCTACTCACCGAAAAGCATTTTGACGCCTCATCAGGGGTACCAAGCTCTATTTAAATGGAAACTCCTACCTCTTCTATCCCTCCATTATACTTCTCAACCCAAATAACAGACTCACATGTCCACCGCTTAAATTAACTTCACATTTCCCTATACTGATTTACCACTAATCCTTTTTGGGCTCCGGAGTAGCATGCTAGTCACCGAAAAGCGCTGTGACGCATCATCAGGGGTAGTAAGCACTATATAAATGCAATTAGAAGTACAATATTTCTCCATGCTCTTGATGAGGCCAGCCTCTACACGTAGAAAGCACTTAACGAGGTCCAGTACGGCATTTGGGAGGATGTGAAGCAAAGTGTTGCCACCATCCATATGTGAGAGTGTGACAGTCTGAACAGCAGTCCGTCAATCACTTTCTGGGAGGTATCATTTCACATTCTTTGGTAGAGACAGCTGGTACCTGGTTGCTTCAGTTTCCTTAGCGATGTGTTCCTTGTGGGTGAGATCTGTGTCCAGGGTGAATGAGAGTGACTCAGCATTGGGTGCAAGATGGAGTTCAAATCCATCCAGGTTCATGTGGTCGATCCAGATTTGGAGATAGTTATTGCAAACATAATGCATAGATAAATATTGCAATGGGGTCGCTAGTTTATTTTTATTTTTCAATATAATAAAAAATGTATCCGTGAGAAATTGGCTGTGTTTTTATATATTAACATTGTTTCCGGTCTAGTCTTCGTGAGTCATTGTCCTGAATTTGTATCTGTTTATACTGCACCTATCACTTCCAGTTTGCATCCACACCTCATCCTGAATACTTTTGCTCCTAATGAGGGCCCATGCCAGTCCACATGATTGGTTGATTCTTTGCTGACAAATACAGGTGTTTGTGTGGAAGTGCTTTGAGGTTTACATCTGCGCTGAGCCCTGCCTGCGGATCCCTAATGATGCTGCTGAATTGAGATGGGGTCAGTTTTACATTCGATAATAAGCAGCTCTACCTGTTCGGGTTCTTGCATTTGCTTATACTTGAGAAGGTTTTCTTTGGCTGTCTGTGATGCTCATTCACTTTCGCTGTCAATTTGCTTGACAGAATAGTCTTGCTGTTGGAACGCAGCACAAGGTGTCGCGAGCCAATTGTCGCTTCATCTGCTTACTTGCATGAGCTTACAGACATCTCTGTCTGCCACGTGTCAGGTGTGATTTGCTAACCCTACCATTGTTTCCTCATAAACCCAGGACTGTATGTGTAATGGAAAAACAATACAAGCAGCAGGACAGGGTGAACTTCCTTGAAATCTGACATAGTGAGTTCACCGGTGCATAGCCAGCGGTTGCTGACATCTTGCCCACGCACTTATTTGTTTAGGTGGTTTCTATGGAGTTTTGTCTAGATCCAAAGTGTGTTCCAGCTGTGTTTTTTTTTTAAGTGCATCTGTTTTTAACACAGCAAAGTGGTTCTAAAAGCCAGCAGTGGCAATGAAAGGACAATTTACCACAACACCTCACAAGGTGTAGAGGTGTGGGGCAGCGGCCAGGGCGGCTGACTCTGGAGCACGGGGCTCACGCTTCGATTCCCGGCGCTGGCGGCAGCTCAGCCCAGCACCCTGTTACTCTGGGCAATAACTCGCCTAATCTTCCCGACGGCCCGAAGCACCTTGAAACCCTTAACGGGGATTAGTTCACGCTTTCCAAATACCGGCTTATTAAGGTGGCTCAAAATGAAAAATCACAAACAACCATGCAAAGTTTAGATGGAAGAAAAAATCAGTTTTAAATGTTGAACTGGAGCTAATAGCCCCGTAGTAAGAATTTAGGGGCAGATTTATAAGCCCCTTGCATCATTTTTGTGCCGCAGTTGTGTCACTTTTTGTGACGCAGCAGCAGCGTAAAAAGGCGGCCCATTTACAACGTGACGCATCTAGGGAGATGCGTCACGTTGTAAAGCCCTGCATCACATTATAACTGCATCAGGTATAATATATGCAGGGTGGGCGTTCCAACGCAAAAAAAAGCCTCGTAGAAGTGACGCAGTGAAATCTGCAAGATTTCACTGCGTCACTTCTAGGACGCCACTGCGTCAAATTCTTGACGCAGCACAATGAGGATAGGCATCCCCCTGCATTGCTGGAGTTGCGTCGTGCTTGCGACACGACTCCAGCAATGCGTGACTTTTGCGTCAACAGATGCGTCAGAATTTCTGACGCATCTGTCAACTCTTGCGCCATGGTGCGCCGTATTTACAATACGGCGCATCCATAGTGGTGCAAGGGTTTCTCAAAGTGGCGCAGGGAAAGGGGCGCATCTTCACAGATGCGTCACTTTCTTGTAAATCTGCCCCGAAGTACATACATGCAAAGGGAGGTTGAGTACCCAGCCAATGAGTTATCAGCTGCACAACATTCCCAGTCTCCTGCTATGTCCTTCCACTTTGTAGAGGATACATTAGTAGGGTCTACTACCTACTGAACCTTAAGTTGTTTGCCATTGCTATACCTATTGGTCTTGGATCTAGTTGGACTACTGATCTGAGAACTTATGTTCTTGTAGGCTGCACTCGCACTACTTCGAGCGCTCAGACTCGCTCAGGGAGCGCGCTCGTCATTCCCAAAATTAATAGAGATTAAAGGGAGGAGTGAAAACTCCCCTTTTCTCTTTTCGTGACATGCCCACCAGGAGGTCCAGTAGATGCATTAGTTTCAAAAGGGGCTTTTTCTTTCATTTTAAGTTCAGGGTGTTTTATGAGGCAGGCAGCAGGCACTGTGAAATGAACATGTGTGATTGTGTTTCACATGGCAAAGAGAGGGTGAGTATGTGGAATTACAGCCAGAACTGCTGACTTTGGAACTGGGAAAACAGGTTCCAGTCTGATGCTCAGGTAAAGCGCTCCAATACTTTCTGGTCTTGTTTGCTACATAAAACTGCACACACAAAAAAAACTTTCAGGATGTTTCTCAGTTCAGTTTGAAAAATCACTCTTAATAAATCCTTCAGCACACAATCTGATGTACTAAGGTCAGGGTCAGTAGAATTATGCTGCAAGGAAGAACCAAATTATGCAGCAGGGTTGGTTAAATTATGCGGCAAGAAGAGGCAAATCACGTAGCATAATGCAGCACATTATTTTACTGTGCTACTTCATTGTTTTGTCATTTTATTTTTTTAATTGTCTATGCGCAGATTTTACCTCATTACTATCAGTCTAACAACCGAATGCAGAAAGATGACAAGGGAACATTTGCTAAGGGCCTTAAACTACGTGCAAAAACATATGGCCACATTTTCAGTAACCTTTGATCCATTTGACATAGACACAATTCCTTTTGCCAAAATCTGCAGATTATGCAGCAGATGATGGATCATATTTATAAGAAGAACGCCACTGCCGCAGAATGAAATAACTCTAGTGGCCCTGACTAAGGTGAAATGATTCCACATTTTAGTTTTAGAATTTTAAACCGTACCATGTTCTTACATGATCTGTGCTGCATGATTGACATGCAACATTTTCAAGGCTCGGCCTGTGCCTGGCATTTTAAGAGCTAGAGCTGAACCTTGACTCAGCTGCCCCTGTTAATTTGTTGGTTGGCCCACCTGTACCTTGCACCATACCCATAGGAATTATGCGGTTGGGGAGGACCAAATTATGCATCAGGGTTGAATTATGCGTCAAGAAAATGCAAATGAATGCGTGTAATGTGACATATTTTGTGATAGTATTACTATATTATTTTGCCATTTTCACACATGTTAACACTGTCTGGCCAAATGTTGTACCTCATTAGTGCCAATTTGGTACACAAATACAACGATTAGCAACAGAAAGGTGACCAGTTAACCTTTGCGAAGGGTCTTCCACTTCGCAGCAATAAAGGTAGTCATGGTTTTAGTACCTATTGATCCATTCAAGATAGAAAAAATGTTGGGGTTTCAAATCTGCAGATTATACAGTAGATGATGGATTATGTGGCACATGTGGCCAATCCATAGTTATGCGGAAACTTCCATGAGCTTGCATAATTACAGAGGCCCTGACCTTACTACAAGGGAGTGAGGGGTCTGTCAAACATAGGTTTTGTACTGTTATGCCTGCTTCAATGAGACATCATTTTTTGGCTCACATCCCTGTCTAACCACCAGCAATCACTTGCAGTAGCATCCCAATCCATTGTTCTTTTGTCCACCATGCCAACTCATTTTGGACCCAGCCATATGCAAATCAGCCTTGACTCTGCTTCAATAGGAACAACCCAGCCAAACTGGCAGGCCACGTTCTTCCTGACAAGAACACAAGCAGCAAAAGACTGCCCTGATTTTGCTAAAAATGTTGTGAAGTGTCTCCCTGGGTTTAGCTCTGTGTGGTCTCTTTGTCAGGGAGGGGTTGGGGAAGAGTCATTCAAACAGAGAATGAAACCAGTCCCATATGGTAGCAAAGAGGACAAGGAGACAGGGTGGAAACTGATGGATGAGGTGAAAAAAGAAATGAAGAAAAACAGAAGGGAGAGATTAAATAGAGGGTGGAAGAAGGAGGTCAACTGTGTTGGCGAGATATTAAGGAGGAAAAGAATGGAGGGGTGAGATTGGGCTATGAAGTAGAGAGAGTAAAGGAAGAGGAGAGACAGCATAAGAAAATGAATAAGGATAAAGTAAAGACAGAATGGAAAGAAAGATGGGAGATTAGAGAAAAGGAGAAAAGATACGTATGGGCATTGGAAATAAAGAAAAGGTACTGGATAGGAAAGGAGAGACATAATAAACAGATAGAGAGGAAATAAGATTTTGGAGTGTGAGGGAGAGGGGAGATGTGAGTGGAGAGAGAAAAGGAGACATATATGGAGAGGATAAGCTATGAATGTGAGATAGAAAAAGGAACATGTGAAGAAACATAATATTTTTTTAAGTTTAAAGATGATTTTATTGAAGAATGAAAAAAGTTGCAGTACAATAATAATATACATATATGATAAAAAATACATTATAAATCAGATCAGAGCAATGGAAGAGGTAGAGATAGAAAGAGAAAGAAGAAAAGAAGGAAAGAAAAGGGGACATCATCAAAAACATATTACAGCAATATATTAAATAAGTGGTAGTATAAGGAACAAAAATGATTTCATAATACAGGCAATATTATGTAACAAGAAATAGAGCAAACTGGTAAAGTTACCTATAATAATACTATCAGAATTATTAACAAGAACAAAAGCATCAAGGAGGTTTAGATACTTCTTCTCTGCAGGGGTTGTGTAAGGGAATGGATTGGGCAGACACATTTAGAAAAGAGGTAACGGGTAGCCATAATAGGTCTCTTTTAATCGCAAGGGAGATGGGATAGACATATGCTCTATCTAGCCTATGGTTATAACAAATCCCATACCACCATGCTTGATAGGAAATAAGGGAAGTATCTTTCCAAGCTTTCGTGATTTGTTGAAATGCCACAGCAAGAAGGAGGTCAACAATGGAGGTATCAGTGTTGGAGGGGGACCATATTTGTGAAAGACTCCCAAGAAAAATATGAGAAAAAGAAAGGGGGAAATTGGTAGAGAGAATGGAATTAATTTGTCGCCAAACTTTGCCCCAAAAAAGGTGAACAGCAGGGCAAGTAAACAACATGTGGTTAAGATCAGCCACTAAAGCCGAACAAGACCAACAGCTGGACGGGATAGAGGGGTCAATGTGGTGTAGCTTGGATGGGGTAATTAAAAGTCGATTGTATATAAAAAATAGTGTTTGGGTTGTGTTCGCCGCTCTAGATGATTTCCTTATTTTGATCCAAATGTTATCCCAAGTAGTAAGAGGAAAACAATCCCCTAAATCTGATTCCCAGGCACATTCCACAGAAGATTTCATTCGATTAGCAGACGTATCTCGTAATTTTTTATAGATTTGAGAAGCCGACGGAGAAGAGTGCAAAGATGGTAAGGAAATGAGAGAGGAATTGTGTTGAATGGAAGTATCCGTAAGGGCATCCAGAGTAGCCTGAGCCGCTGATTTTAATAGAATATATTTAGGGTGAGAAGAAAGAGGGAGAGAGAAACGATCCTGAAGAACAGAAAAGGGGATAAAAGAACCATCATGAAAGAATTGATGAGTCCATTTAAGACCTAGGGAGAGCCAATCGTTCCAAAAGATAGATCTATTTTTAATCTTGATAAGAGAGTTATACCAAATAGGGGACTGTAAAAAACGAGCACGGTCGTCTAGGTTATGTAAAATAATGGGTTGAAAGGTCTTACAAACATGTTGGAGAATAGGAAGAGAAAATTTCTTTGGAGCTTGTGACAATGAAACAAATTCTTCAAACGTAAAAGGTTGAAAAAAGGAAGACTCAACCTCTACCCATAGAGGACAAGAAGAGGGGTCGGAAGTATGATCAGAAATGAAAAAGGCAGAATGAGCAAGGAAAAAGGAAGTATGATACGACGAAAAATCAGGAAAGTTAACACCACCTAAGTGTTTAGGAGATTTGAGTCTAGAGAAAGACATTCTGGCCGTTTTGTTTTGCCATAAAAATTTAGATAAAATGGAGTAGATATTCTTGTAATAGAACTTAGGAATGTGAACCGGAAGATTTGACAAGAGAAATAGAACTAAAGGAACCAGCATCATCTTAATAGAATCTAGTCTACCCCACCAAGATAGGAACAAAGGATGCCATTGACTCGTAGAGGTAGAGAGAGCAGTAAGTCAATTTTTAAAGTTCAAAGCCACTGTATCCTTAATAGAAGGTGTAAACCAAAGACCAAGATATTTGATTTTGTTCGGGCTCCAATTAAAGGAAGAAGTTAAAAAATCGGCATGAAAACAAAACTTATTGAGAGGAAGAATTTCGCACTTGTCTACATTAAGCTTATATCCAGACACTGATGCATAGTTCGAGACTTCTGATAAAAATGCTGGAAGAGATGTATGGGGATTCGAGAGAAATAATAAAATATCATCTGCGTATGCAGAAATCTTTAACTGTGTAGAACCATAAGGGAAACCAGAAATATCAGCGTTCATACGAATTTTAGTTAAGAAGGGTTCTAATGCTAATATAAATAAGAGTGGGGACAGCGGGCATCCCTGTCGAACTCCACGGAGAAGCGGAAAGGAAGAGGAAACAAGGCCATTAGCTAGAATGAAGGATGTAGGAGAAGAATAAAGCATTGAGACATAAGAAAGAAATTTAGGACCGAAACCAAACCAGGAAAGGGAGGAAAAAATAAATTGCCAATTGACTCTATCAAAAGCTTTCTCAGCGTCCAATGCAATAGCTGCCAAGGACGACTTATGAGAGTGCGATTTACTTAAAACATTAAAGAAGAGACGGGTATTATCAGATAAGTGACGTCCTTTGATAAATCCACATTGTTCTTTGGCAATTAATTTTGGGAGAAATTTTTCTAAACGAAGGGCAAGGATCTTGGCAAAAATTTTGTAATCTAAATTAATTAAGGAAATGGGCCTATAGTTCTTACAAAAGGAGTGATCTTTACCATCCTTGGGGAGAAGACAAATAAGGGCCTCCTGAAAGGTACCTTCTGATCTTTGGGAAGTTATAAAGGATGAGAAAAGTTGGTGAATCCTAGGAAGAAGTAAGGAGGAGAAATGGGAATAGAATTCTATAGTAAACCCATCAGGGCCAGGGGCTTTACCCCTCTTCAGAGTTTGGATAGCTTCCAAAATGTCATTACGAGTAATGTCAGCCTCTAAAGGGGAAAAATCAACTTCTGAGGAGGAAGGTGGGGCAATGGACGATAAATAACGAGTAATTTCGGATGCAGTTGGAGAGGCTTCCGGAGTATATAGACGCTGATAGAAATCTGTAAATTCGGCCAAAATATCTTCATCCTTATGGACCTTAACATTAGCGGAGGTAACAATAGATTCAATTTTAGTGCGTTCCTTCCTGACTTTGAGGTATCTAGCAAGAAGATTACCGGCTTTATTTTGGGCAGTATAATATTTAGCACTAGACTTAAGTAAAAATAGATTGGCAGAATCAGTGGAAATTTTGTTAAAGGAGAGCTTAGCCTTAATAAGGTTATCTAAGTCGGATTGCTTCTTAGAAAGGTAAAAGGAGTGTTCTAATTGTTTAATTTGTGCGTTAAGTGATTGGGCTGATTGAGAGGCTTTACGACGCTTGCGGGCAACAAATGTAATAATGAAGTCTCTAGAGGCGGCTTTAAAAGTGTCCCAAATAAGGGAGGGAGTTAACTGAGGTGAGTCATTTTCTACAAAAAATGAAGAGGCAAAATCCATAAAAGCTGGTGGAAATTGTGGGTCCAGTAAAAGAGAATTATTAAACCTCCATCTCCTAGTGCCTTTCACGGGGGGGAGTAAGTCCAGGCTTAAGGAGACTGGAGCATGATCAGAAATTAGGATAGAACCTATGTCTGAATGAGTAATTAGCTGAGTGAGGGCTTTGGAAATGAAAATATAATCTAACCGGGACTGGGAAGAGTGAGGGGGTGAGTAAAAGGTATACTCTCTAAGAGTAGGATGGCAGAGCCTCCACGAATCAACAAGGGCTCTTTGGAAAATAGTGGATGTAAACAGAGAATGCATGTGGGAAGGGGAGAATCTAGAGTCAGATCTTCTATCCAAAAAGGGATCTACAACCATATTACAGTCCCCACCCAAAATTAGATAATCATCGGTGACTTGCATAAGTAAGGAGAGAATATGGGGCCAAAAGGTTTTGTCAGGGACAGTGGGAGCATAAATGTTAATAATAGTCAAAGGAATTTTATTAATCAGCAAAGAAACTGCTACCCACCTACCATCTGTATCGTTATCTTGATTGACAAGCTGAACATCTAACTTCTTATGGCATAGAATGGCAACACCATTGCGCTTCCCAGAACCAGGAGAGGCAAACACATGACCAACCCAATTGCGACGTAGTTTAGGAATTTCAGTATCTTTAACATGAATTTCTTGTAGTAAAACAATATCCCCTTTTAAATTTGCTACATGAGATAAAACTCTTTGGCGTTTAATAGGTGACCCAAGACCTTTAACATTCCAGGATAAAATATTCAAAGTCATTCACCTAGAAGGAGAAAAATGTAAATAAAGGATAACGGAAAAGTATAAATAGGGAAAACTTGGATAGTAACCTTTCATTAGTAAAGGAAGGAAAAACAAAGCATTGCAGAGAGAAGAGATAGTATCAAACACAAGAGAGAAAGGTAGATACATAATATAATGAATACGACCAAGGAACTACCATAAAACACATTATATTGAAAAGGGAAGAAAATCAAAGAATATAGAGATAAAATGAGAATGAAAGAGGTATGAACAAATAAGGAAAAAAGATAAAAGATAGATTGAAGAAATTGAACCCCGAGAAAGAGGGAAGAAGAAAGAGAAAAGCAATAGGTAAGAGAAAAAGAAAGAAGAATGAAACAATGATACTGAGAAAAGAAAGAAGAAGTAAGAGAGGAAAATAGAAAAAGGAGAAGAAAGCGAGAAAGCATACAAAACCAATTCCATAGACATAAGAACACAATGGCAAAAGACATACCACAGGAGAACAAGAAAGGATGAGGGTGTTGGAACCACATCAGGGAAATGAAACGCCGAACGGGAAACCACAGGGCAACGACGGCAGGGAGGGCGGCATCCAGGAAAATTGAAGAGGATAACAGACAGGGACCCACGTATCCAAAACTAAGGGGAAAAAAGACCAAATACAAATGTTAACGAAGTGGAACAATAAACCATATACAGTAAAACAACTAACATTCTACACGAGAGAAGAAAAATAATCATAATCTGGAGACATCCATAGACTCATGACGACAGTTATTCAAAAATTGTTGGAGAACAGCCGGATCTTCATAAGAGACAGTCTTGTTATTATATGTCACTTTAAAAAGGCATGGATGGAAAAGGCCATATCTCGCATTCAGACTTCGAAGAGCAGGTCTCATTTCCAGGAATTTTTTCCGACGATCTGCAGTCACTTTGGCATAATCTTGAGTAAAAAATAGATTGGAGCCTTGCCAAGAGATCTTTCCTTTTTGTTTGGCAGCTTGAAGTACTTTGAGGAGGTCCGTATATTCCAAAAAATATAGAATGGTACCTCGAGGTCTCGCTGAGGAGGAGGAAGAAGCAGACAACCGGCCCAAACGATGAGCGCGTTGAATGTTCAAAGGAGGAGATTCAGGAAGACCAAGGAGAGACGGTAAAAATGACTGAAAAAATGAAATTGGATTGGAACCTTCAAGGCCTTCAGCTAGACCATAAATACGTAAGTTGTTGCGCCTGTTGCGGTTTTCCAATTGTTCGACTTGTTGTTTGAGTCGATCAACTTCTGTATGTAAGAGGGGTACTTGCTGTAGGGTATCTTCGGACGCGTCAACTCTTTGTTCAAGGACCACAACTCTCTGGACGGTGTGAGACCAGTTGTCTTCAAGGCTTTGTAGGCGCGAATTAGTTTCTTCCATATACGGCTTCAAAGCACGAATTTCCTCAAGGAGAAGATCCATAGAGACTGAAGAGGATGGATTAGTAGGAGAAGGAGGGTTAATTTTTGCCCGTTTGCCAGAGGGCGGAGCTGTGGGTAATTTGGAGAGTTGTTTGGGGCGAGTATCCGCCAAAGAAGAGGATTTATGATCGGAGGACTCTGGAGAAGCTTCATCCATAGTGTCCCGTAGGACATTAAAAGGATTGTTGTCAGCCAGTGGCGAGGAGATAACTTGGTGAGCCCCAGCACGGGCGCCACTGCGAGCACCGCGCGGCATTGCCATGTAGAAACAGAAGACAAAGTCTCTTTTGATGACGGAAGAGACGGTCCCAAGTAGAGATGATTCGGACAACAATATCTGTCAAAAATTGGAAAAAGTCCGCCACAGAGCGTTGATGAAAGGAGAACAAAAAACTGAAGAAAAAAGATTTTGCGGGAAGTACTCCAATAATTGTCACAAAGAAAACCCGGAAGCTACACCATACACGAAGAAAAAACCTTTGTGCATATATTATAATGTCAGTCTCGTAGTGAATGGTACTGATAAAAGGGTGACGAACGCATCAGTAAACTATCGTCACAAAAAACAAAATGGCGGCCGTTGTTCTGACTGACTGCATTTCTGGAAATAAAATCACCTTAACGGCATGGAGACTCTCCGTTATTCCTCACACCGATAGCTGAGGTATTCCGACGAAGGACATGTCGATTTTGAGACCCAGAACAGAAGAAAAGAAGCCTGGAAGCCCTCTACTGTCTACGTCGTCGCGGAGCTCCCGAAATCAGCGGCCATCACCAACGGCTCCAAAGCCACGCCCCCGAAGAAACATAATATGAAGGGAAAAGAAAGGGGGTCAAATGTAGAAATGGAAGAAAAAAGGGAGAGAAAGAAATAAGGAAGAAAAGGACGACTAAAAAACCAAAAGGGTATAGGTAGACCAAGAGGTGACAAAGAAGGAGGTCGAAGACAAGAAGAGGAATTAGGTGGGTGAGAGAGAAGCACATTAAATATATTGATTTTATAGAGTAAGGTTGGAATAGGAGCGAACAGGGAGATTAGAGGAAGTCTGTGGTAGGGAAGAGGAGGACGTAGATTGAAGAGAGGATATAGGATGAGGGAGAAGTGGAGCAAAACAGAAATAGAGAAAGAAAAGCGGGGAGGGTAAGGCGTAGCAATGAAAGAAGAAAAAACTAAAAAAAAAAGGAAGTAAGGAGATAAGATTCCTAAACTTCTCCAGATTAAAATGATACCTTACTCACCTGTCTGGGCATAATTCTAGTAACAGGTAACACCCCAAAACGTTATGTGGAGACATCAATTCTTGAACATAAAAAATAATCCTTTGGCGATGTGCATAGCTGTAGAATTTGGGCCAGGCTTTAACCATGTGCATAGCTGTAGAAATTGGGGCCAGTCTTTTACCACGTGTTTAGCTGTGGAATTTGGGGCCGGGTTGGCAGTCACCTAGGGAAAACTACCAAGCTCAGATATTTCCTAAAGTTCAACAATCAGGGGAGTCTAGGGTCATGTGATTTTCAAGGACCCCATTATGTTTTTTATCCAATGACCTGAAAACCTCAAACTTTTGCTACAAGCATGCACTTTCCCCACATTACTGAGAGAAAAAGTTCTGGAGTCTGTGGGGATCCACAAAATGTCTCCCACCCAGGGTTCCAACAGTTCACCTGATAAAACCGGTACCGCACTCATACGCCTGGGCCTAGTGTCTATGACACTAAAGCCCCCAAAACGTATTGTGTTACGTTTCTGGCATGAAAAAGACTCTTTATAGCAATGTAGGTAGCTGTGGAATTTGGGGTCAAGATCATCTGGCCTTTAGGGAATTCTACCAAACCCAGACACTTCTGAAAACTAGACATTCAGAAGACTCAAGGGAGTTATGACCTGTGGTATCCCACTACTTTTTCTTTCCCACAATGCTCTGTAAACTCCAAACTTTGACTAAAATCACACACACACTTTCCTCACATTTCTGTGAGGGACAGTTCCCGATTCTGTGAAAAGCCACTAAATTCCTATCAACCAGCTTTGCCATTCATCTTCCGATTAAAATGATGCCATACTTGTGTGTCTGGGCCGAGCCCCTATGACAGGAAAGTCCTAAAAATCGAGACATGAAGACATCACATTTTTGGCATGAAAAACAACCCTTTTTGGCTATGTGGTAGCTGTGGAATTTGAGCCTGGGCTTGGCTGTCAACCAGTGTAACCTACTAAACCCAGACATTTCCGAAAACTAGACACCCATGGGAGTTCAGGGAGGTGTAATGTGTGGATATCACATGTTTTCTTACCTACAGTTCCCTCAAACCCCAAATAGTGGCTACAATCACTCACTTTCCTCACATTTCGGTGAGGGAAACTTTCAGACTCTTCGTGGATCCACACACTTCCTACCACCCAGCATTCCCACACTTTTCCTTACAAAAATGGTATTCCACTTGAGTGGTAGGCTAGCTCTCCTGTGTTGAACAGTGCCTGTGGGGCATAGTTATGCCCCACAGCACCAATTGAAAGTGAAACCAGACAGGTCAATTAGCACATCCTTCTTTCAGTAATGTTTTCCTGTGACGTCAGTGCACTGTGCACGCTGGGGTTGCAGCAAAACAAACAAAATCAAACATGTCACATCGCGACATTGATTTCAGAAAATAAAATGATTCTCCACCAGTTTTGATAGCATGCCCATGCAAAATTGAATATTGGCGATCTGAGGAAGAACATTTCACCAATCTTCAATTGAAAGTTCTTCATTCGATTTAGGGCTTCAATCATCACATCTAGAGGGTCAGCAGAATTTCGACACAGTGAACACGTGTATCGCGACAACGTTGTTTTTTCAGGGCTAAGAACGGAAATGTATGCAACACTTCTTATGGAAAACGTGTTAATTGCCCCAAAAATATAATCCGGAATCTTATAACCATTACAACACCTTTTAATGTACAGAAGATCTATTATTGCGAAACCCATGATATGGGAATCTACTGCCAATGCATGACAAGAGTAAAAAGTGTAAGGGTCCTGATGCGACCACGCAACCAGTAAAACTTTGTTTAAAGGGATGCTTCTCCCAGTAGGTAGCAATGAAGGTGCCACTAAGCAGGAGTACTTATGGACGGGGCACATTGTATATCCTCACCACTACTATCCAGAAAATGTCAGTGCTCAGGAAACACTAATAACCAGCACCTAGCAAACTAAAGTCATCATGGAATTTCCGACGGTGGCCCTGTTTACATTCTCTGCACTTCAGAGTCTGGAACTCCATCCTATAGTCAAGGAATGGGGAAGCTGTCCTCCAACTTGTGCCATGCTAAACCAGGGGCATCCAATCTGCATCTCATTGGTTTCAGTATCTGGTCTCTCTCTCAAACACCCTCACACACACACACACACACACAAGCACACACACACACACACACACAGAATCCTGTTACCATAACAGTATTATATGCTCAATGTACACACACGTACCCAACATGAACATACGATGTCAGCACAACGTACTTGGTCTTCATATAACTCAGTCATAATAGCTTTATTCGACAAATAGTCATAAAAGCTGAGTACAATACAAAATATGCGACCAAGATATTAAAACCTTTAAAAATAAACTTCCCATAAAGTTAAAAGTCCATAAAATATTATAAAAACAACAATAAAATATATAAACTATTCTCAATGTTATGTACATATATACAAGGGAGTCTTTTTGCAACAAAAAAAACCACAGAGTTCCGTGAACAACTCAACTCTTGCTTTACGCTTACTACCTTTAATGCTAAAAAGAATAGGAAAGACAGACCCCAATTTCATTTAAGCAACTAGGAGAAAAAAAGAAGGTTAGGCATGTAGTACACGTTCATTACAATGCAACAATCGCTTTTGATCTCATCACCCATGCCCAACCATATAACAGTGGCCCTTGACACGAGAGGGGGAAGAAGACCATACTCTCAGTGACACTGAGGAAAATGGTCTGGCATCACCGTAATCATAAATTACGGCACACTGCAACCACTGCTATATCGAAAAAGCACTTTGACGCCTTCTCGGGGGTAGTATGTGCTATATAAATGCAATTACAATACAATGACAGGCGCAGTAGGCCACTGTCTTTCATGAGGGTATCTATCATTTTGTGCCCCTCTAAATTACAGAACACATTGTGGACCTCACATTGTCAGGGACAGGCCTATGCGTCTGTGCTCAAACTAGATTAGCATGATGCTAGGTTTATTATAAAAGTCAGGATAGCACTTCCACATGCAGCCGGGTACTCTGACAGGGATACACACCTGGTCAGCACGCATGGGACACTCGTGCCTCAACAACCATCTTTCTGGACTTTTGCCTTTGCATCTCGCAGCACTGCTGGACATTTCACCCTAGGTTGTTTATTCACTCTCGACCCTGCCTAGCCCATTCTCTTGTGGATGCTGCCGCACGGCATTTCAGCATTCAGAGTGTGTTATGGTAATTCGTTGCTTTTTAACATGAAAAGCAAGTCTGGCTCTTTGGTAGCGTATGCACACTAAGCGCTTAGGGCATTTAGGCAAAATCATTCATCCTCCATCCCGTTTTTATCCCTGTTCTTCTCTCTCTCGCTCTCCCCCTCCATTTCTATCTGTTCTTTTTCCATCTTTTCCTGTCACGCTCTTATCCATTCACTCCTTGACCCATGTTATTCATCCCAGCGGTCTGTCGGAAAAGATGGGAACAAGTTCTTTAGAATCAGAAACACCCCCGACTACACAACCGGCACCGGTTCTTGCGTGTATGAAGGAAGCGTGCACTGGCGCAGCCCATGTTGTGCCTGTTGTCCGTTTGCGAGGGGGGCTACACTGTTGCTGACTGAACATATTTCCTGTGCGAGAAAGGGAAATGTGCCTTGATGCTGCTTATGTTGCAACATTCTGTATTTGAGGGAGCCTGCAATGCCATTATCTTTGCAGTAATTGTCCTGCCTGAGGAGGGCATTCCAGCCCCTGTTCTGTCCCTGTGCCGTGCATTTGAGGAAAGAAAGCTCTATTCCCATGCACTTGGCTGCACTAACTTTGTTTTCTTGAAATCTTGCAATGCAGTTGCAAATGCAGCAGCGACTCCTCCGATATGGCTGATAGAGCGTCACCCCCCTGCCAGCTGCCTCAAAACGGCAGAAAAAAGAATGGTTTATTATCGTTTTATTTTTCCTTTCCTGCAGAGTCTTTGGGGGTGTGGCCATGGGGATGACAAGCTGCAGGAGGAGTGGTAAGTGCACTGTGATCACTGCACATGACGGTTTGGGTGGCCATCTCGAGCCATCCAAACAATCATGCGCACTGAAGCTGTCGCCAACCCGAGCTGCGCTGACAGGTTGGAGACAGCAGGCACAGGCTCCCAGTCTTACTGGGAGTGCAAATTGAGAGGGGCTCGGGCCTATCCTGATGACGCTGCTCTCATGCTGCATTAAAGTAGCTTCAGGATTGGCCGCAGTGGATTCTGGGAGCCTGTGTCTTCAGACGAGAGGAGTATAAGAGCGCTACGCGGTTAGCTACAGGCAGTGCTTGAAATGGAAAAATAGAAGTGCAGGTACTCTCCCCTTAAGAGTATTACATCTCTCTTGAAAGTGCAGGCACTCTCCCTCTTAAAATAAAAAAGTGTTGGTATTCCGTACCGGATGGTACCGGCCCATTTAAGGCAATGGCTACAGGTAAATAATTTCTTTTTTTTATATCACTTGTCGTCCATCGTCCCTCAACCCCTCTTCCCCACACCATACCCGTCTACGACAACACCAGCCGCTACTGTGCACGCCCTGTACATGCTCTGCATGTGAGGGAAGCTTGCACTACTGCTCTTGGTGCTGAAGCTGTCAGCTGCTAGCGAGAAACGTGAATTGCTCCTACTGGTTCTTGGGGAAAATGAAGTGCATGTGCGTGCGTGTTACCGCGCCCTTGGCTGCACTTGTACAGGAAGCTTGCATTGCCCTTGAGTCGCCGAGATCACTTCTGTATATCAACGGGGCGCCTGCTCCTATTATTAATCAGCCACTTATCAGTGAAAACAAATTCTCTGAAAATAAAAAGAGCACGAATAAACGCGGGCCCTGAGAGCTGTGTTTTTCGCTCGGCGCAGAATGAAGATGAGGCGTGCTAAGAGCTCGCAGATCTCTCCTCCCGTCTCTGCAATTTGCCTCATTAGCATGACTGGCTGAGGCCTCACCTCGCGCTCATGTACACACTCCCGTCAGCCCGAGGCGGCCGCCACTTAACACGCGCCAATTTGGCAGCCGAGCGCGAGCCACTTAAAGGAGCAGCTGTTTCTTGGAGAGCCCGCGCCTTACACGGCCTATTCATATGTGTTTTAAAGTGCCAGTTTGCTGCTTCTGCCTCGGGAAAGTGGGATTCGAATGTTTTAGCAACCCAGGCCACTCCTGAAGGCCACTTAAGCTCTCCCGCAGTAGTTAATTATGTGTCGGAAGTCAAGAGAGATCCCCCATTCGCCATCTTTTCTTATTGGGATCAAGGCATGGCATCTGCTGTTTACTTCCTTTTTGTAAAATCCCTTGCTTTTTTTCCATATAATTGCAAACGTAAAGCTGCCAACAGGCATGTGCATGATGGTGGTTACAGGTACACCTGGGCCTTTAGCCAACATACTAGGCATGTTGGGGACAGACTGTCCCGCTGGTGGCCCTATAATAATACATCATGTCATTGAAAGGCGCGTGAGCTGAGCCTTGTGTCGATTTGTTCACTAGTTTAAGAGGGAGTGGAGGAGAAGATGTAGCCTGATGGCTAGAGCTGTCGACCTTGTAGTTGGGGAACCGGGTTCGATTCTGGGCAGGGTCACTCAACATCCTGTGATTCTGGGCAAATCACGTAATCGCCCCGTGCTTAACAAAAATGAATGTGTCCATCTGTAACGCAACTGGTGCTTGTGTAAAGCGCTCTTATACCTGCGGGACAAGTTTTCGCTATATAAAAAACAAGCATTTGCAATGCAATAGGTCTCGCAGTTGAGAGTTTGAGCTATTGGCATAGTAAATGGCAATGCGCCTTTTATTTACGGGTTGGTTTTTAAAACATAAATAAAAGGCATTGTCATTTACAATGCCAATAGCTTAAACTCTCGCAAATGTGAGACCTATTGCATTGCAAATGCTGGTTACAGTCTTCCCAATGCAACTCAACTTGGACTATTTAGCCCAGTTTTTTCATAGCACCCCACGATCACCTCCTGTAGCCAGTCACATCCGAGACCAATTCAAAACAGCCCATGTCTCACGTCACACAATGTGGTCACTGTACGTCCGCTCCCAGGACCCACTCGATGCAAAATGGCTGCTTAGTGCAGTGAGAGCTAGACATTGGCCACTTAAATACGCCCTGTCTGGTTGTGTTCAATAGGACACATTATGCGTGTTGTATTTTCAAGTCTGTTTACTATTTTGCACAGCAAACCTTATTGCACCCACACGGTCTCCTGGTACACGTTAGACAGCTTCTTTTTGTAATGAACTTCAAGAGACTTCCTGTGATCGATTTAAAACAATGTTAATTATGGTAAAGATTATTTATGTGATTCTTTTTCAAATTGTCAAAACAAATATTGAAACTTTAATTAAAAATTAAATCAGAGTGCTACCAGTGGAGTTTACGATCGACGTTGTACATCCCAGAACCCACTTGTCAAATATAGTGTTCCCATTTATGTTCTTTGTGCAGTACATTTTAAGCATTTATGACGGTACTGTAATGCAAGATGGTGGGGACCCCCAACGGAACGGAAGAGGGTGCTCTCGGTCCCTCATATCACAGATATTTATTGGTGTTGTGCTGAAGGGCTGGGGGCTCCCTGTGCGCAGGGCTGTGTTACATCTCTGGTTGTATCTTGGGTTTCAGGTGGCTAAAGCACAGCTGCAAAGTGGAACCATGTCCTCTGACATAGTAGCCAGTCCTTGCTTTTTAAGCCAGTGATGCACTGTATTTCAGGAGTTGCAGTTTCACTTTTGACATTACTGATATATGCTTACAGCGTGCAAACTACTGTTGCTAAAAAGGAAGCTATGATTAAGGGTGCCACACACGACGTGAAGCCTCTTGTCGCCGATGGAAAAATGGGAACCCTTAAGGTGTAACTGTCCCCACGTTTGTAGGATTACCCGTCACTTTTACAAAATAGTGCGCTGCACAGTGGGGCTGAAAGTCACGCGCTTATAATGAGAAGCATCGAAACCCAAGTCTCAAAATCCAGGGTCGTTGGCTACCTATAAGACCTGCCGGAAGGGGCTCCAAATGACATGGCACCAAGTAATAATATTGGAAGATGGCGCCAGGGATGTGCTATAAAGAGAAGTGTCATGTGTGCATCTTCTATTAGATGGAAGCAGAACACGGACCCAGTGTTATCTGAAGTGCAAAGAAAGTCGTTATTCTTTTTTGGGAGATTTGTTGAAAAGGCTGGGATCTGCGACATCACTGGATCACCAGAAAAGCTCATGAAGATAGTACATGAGCTGGGTGGGTTAATGTGCTTTTTGCAGATATATATGTACAGCTTGGAGGCCAAAAGCTACAATTCCAGCAACCTTCAAAGATTGTTGATGCGCCTTCTGCAAAAATCTGACATGTGCATGTGCCCTGAAGCCTCAAGCGGCAATAGCATGGACTGTAACTGGGGGAACAGGTTTGAGTCCGTTTAGTCTCTTAGGCTCAATATCCTGTGATTCTGGGGAAACCACTTATTCTGCCCGGGCCTAAAAAAATCTGACCTCGTGTAATGTAAGCTGGTGCTGAGGCAAAGCGCTCCGATGCCTTTAGGACAAGTTAAAATGGGGCAGTCACAGGGATACAAATACAATAAGTCACCCGACTTTTTTATTTTGCTAAGCACAGAAATAAATGCGTGAAGGCTGCAGTTCACATATTCCAGTTTGAATGTGTTTGATAGTTTAGGGCTAGGTGAAGTTGGAGAAGTCCGCCATAAAAGCGGAACAAGCTAAATCTGTATTTTTGTTAGTTTAAAGTCACACAAAACATACGAATCTGTGGCCATACTCGCTATCTATGCCGGAGCACAAAAGGTTGAAAGGGGTGTCTTGCCATGACCATTGTTTTCCGAGGGGAGATTGTGCGTTCTGGGGAGGGGGGGGGGGATGTCAGTCAACTTGAAGCACTGGAACAAGATTGCCATTACCAAGACGTAGACCGGTGGCCCATAGCGATGGAAGAAACCGATCGAGGCCGTGAAGATGGTGGCCCCAATTCACTGACCCATATACCTCAGCACAAAATAGCAGGCCAGCAGATCGATACAAACCGACGCCCAAATTTATGATGAAACACTGAACAGACCCACCTGAGGGAGCTGAAATGGGCAGAGAAGGCAGCCACGGAATCGGTAGTGCGGAGGACCAGAAATCGCTGATTTTGCTGAAGTTATCGTGACCAAAGCACTCCGGAATGCAAAAGGCAACAGCTTGTCAGTGACGTCGACTCAGGTATCCAGGCGAAGGCAGGCACGGGGAGGGGAGGAGAATGGGGGAAATTACAATTTACTGAAAAAAAAAAGGCAGTCGCTTGTGTTTGACACAAGAAGTGCAGCGGACCGGACGCAGAACGGGAGGGGACGGACCGCGCATTGCGCACTAAACACACAGCAAGGTAAAGAGCACAGGCAGAAAACCATGCACACAAATGCAACTGAAACAAGCATTGGCCGTGCGACGCAGGAAGCTTGTAGTAATGAAAAAAGCAAGCGTTGGCCGTGATCGCGATCAAAGTGGCCGTGCGGCCACGAAAGTGAAAGTAAGCGCGGCGCGCGCGCCCGCGCACATGCACTGTACCTCAAGGCTGGCCTGGTAGCACTTTTTGGAGCCCACATACAAAATGTCTCTTCGAGCCAGCGCAAGCGCTGGGGCTCAGCGAGACCTAAAAAAGTGCATGGACACTTTTTGGCACTGAACGACTGACGTGAAAATGGTGCTGTTCCTTTTGGAACTGACTAGCCTACAGGCAGGAATCCTATGTTGGTACATTTACCCACACACTAGCTGAAGTGGGCATCTCCTGTGCCAAGTCATGGCATTCACAAGTCCAAGGAAAAGGCCAGGGGGAAAACTATGATGTAAAGCGACCTGCTGTGAAAATCTAGTGTTTCTTCCTAGTATTAGCCGGTCAATTCACAATATTCCTTTAGAAACAGAGGTAAAGATTAACCAACAAAGTTCCTTGGGTCACATAAATGCACTGATGACCTTTAGTGAGCACCTGAGATACATCATGGGAATGAATACCTAAAGTAGAGATACTGTCGAACATCATGGCCTTGACTGCCCCGGGGGGGGGGGATACTTAATGTCACTGGAAGGCCTTTGTGGCATAGCTGGACACCACAAGGCATTGACAGGCCACTGGAGTGTGAAATGTGACATGACGTGGCCTTTAGTAGTGTTTGCGAAGGATAAAGCATGAAAGAGAAGGACAGGCGGTCTTTGGAGGATAGCAAATCTTCAAATCTGCATTTATCAAAAAATGCTAAGGCTTTTTTTGGACATATCAGTATGAAAGAATAGGAAAGGCAGAGCTTGACATCGGAAACCCCCTACCCTCCTTCCCCACATGAAACCCTGCTGAAATGTTCGGCCTAGCAGGCGTTGGTGGAACCTGGGCCTTTTCAAGTCTGTGTAGTTTCTGCTCAGGTTTCCGACACAGAACTGACCCTGCACCATGCAAACCCTTCCCCTCCCTCTGAAATTCATCATTCCCTAATAAACATACTGCCAGTAACCTTTACACGTATTGCTCTTCAAACATATCCACCATTAGGAGCAAGCTCAAAAGGTTCCTGATTGTCCCACCTTTACCCCCTCATTCGCCGTCAAATTACTTTTCCTTCTGCCCATATGGAATCCTTTTACCACACCTTACACACAGAATCGATCACACAGCATCTGCCAGGGGCTCAGCTGTTTGCAAATATTCCACTTGTCACCTTTGTCTTTTCTCAGTGCAAAGATCCAAGTCTGGCTTGTAAGCCTGGACATGGTTTCTGTGGTTGGTGTGCATGAAAATCAAGCAATACCCAGTGCTTTAAATGGGCCGGAACTTTCCGTTACTGAGTACCAGCAATTTTTTATTTTGAGAAGGAAAGTACCTTCACTTCTGAAGTGTGGTGTGATGCTTTTAATTGAAGAGTACCGGCACTTCTCAGAAACAAGCAGGGTGCCTGCACTTCTATTTTTCCATTTCAATCACTGGCTATACCTTCTTTTTCTGTTTAGACTCATGTATCTGTTTTTGTATCCGATATGCAATCCATGTACTCTGAAGTCCTTATGTAATGTAACTGGTTCTATTGTAAAGTGCTCTGACACCTTCGGGTAAAGTACCCGCTATATAAAAATGCATAAATTAATTGTCAGATTTCAACTTCTCAACAATAGAAGAATCCACCCACACTTCTCTTGCTGCGCAACCAAGGCCGTGATCAAAACTCTGGTGATGAGTAAACTTGATTACTGTAATATCTGATGAGCACACCTCTCTCTATACTCCTTCCCACACTGGATGATGTCATCATCGTGTACCTTAAAGAGAAGGCACCCATCACCCCGCTCTCAGGAGCCTATCAGTAGTCACAGTGCACCCTGCCTTGGTTTTTATGGATGAAGATCTGCCAGCTGTAAGCAGTCCATACAAGCTCCTTGGCCACTGTTCTGCAATGCCTTCCAAACCAGGGCAGAGCGGCTGATCCCATTAATGATCTCAGATGGACCCTAAAAACACATTTCATCAAGATCAAAAG
Source organism: Triturus cristatus (assembly GCF_964204655.1). Classification (NCBI taxonomy): domain Eukaryota; kingdom Metazoa; phylum Chordata; class Amphibia; order Caudata; family Salamandridae; genus Triturus; species Triturus cristatus. The sequence goes on from NC_140594.1 coordinate 1,097,843,825, forward strand.
CTCTGCCATTGTACCGCTTGTTTGCAATCCATGTGCAAAATGACTTCCCTATCCTCCTTTATTTATTCACTCACTGAAATGTGGACATATGTAATGCATCAATATTGTGTAGCATTCTGTTTAGTTTACATACTTCTGAGTTATATATTTAGTCTGTTTTAGCCTTTTCTTTATTCAATCTCCTATATCCTCTATTATTTCACAGGTAGCACCCAATTTACATTTTAAATTATGAACCAACGTGCTCCTCTGTAGAGTGCTTGAATTTGAAGCTGTCGCATCTCAATAACTACAGATCTAAAGTCTTCTTTAGGCCTAAGTGCATGGCCCGCCATCCTGCTAGAGGAGCAGAGGCCATGAGCGCATTTAGGGTTCCCTGCCTTCATGCGTTAGATATCTTTGCTGTGACATATGCCGTGTGGGCACCATGTTTGAAGAGTCCACTCATCACTCTTCTTTAGTCCATAAAATGTAAATTCCAAGACGCAATATTGACTTTTCTGAGCAAAAGCGACGCTCAGGGAGATTTTTGTTCTGTGAGAGGGCTACTTAGAAAAGTCCCGGCCTTGTCTACCGCGCCTGGCAGGGGAGGCACGAGCAGGAAAAATGAGTGACATAAACCCCGTCCTCAGTAGGGCAGGATGACTGTCAATGTGACCCAAATGACTTGTGGCAGAAGGACTGCTTGGTCAGGGTAATCCCACAATCTCTCCAACTCTAAAGAGAGTAGGAAAACCACAGGTTGGACGGGGTGGAAGGACCAACACTTTAAAGCGTGCGTCCAACTCTTGCCAATCCTTCAATAAGGCTTCTTGAGCTTGTAATCTTGGTTTAGTTAAATGGAACCAATTTGACTATCACAGCGGAAACAAAATGGTTGATGTAAGGAAAGCCCAGAATTGGAATCTTTGGATCCAAATGACATGTAATCTAACCTGTAGTCAAATATATAATGGAAAACTATAAGTCCCTCCTGCTTAGGGCTGAGTGATGAAAATCAGGACAGACCCAAAGTCCCCCTCATGACATAGAAACAGATTGCAACTTTACAAATCCTTTTGCATTTTGTAAAGTAAACCTATTGACAACCTGCCATTTGCAGAAATACAGTCCACGCAGTTTAGAGTTGTTACTCCGCTGCATAATGGTGTTGTTACCAAATAATGTTTCAAAGTTGTGGAAATGATTATTATATATCTTTGTTATATGATTTATTTGTCCAAATGGTTCAATGGAACCAAATTAAAACTACAACTCCCAGAACACATTATCTTGACAAATGAAAGCCAGAACTGGAAAATCATGTACTCCAGACAAAGGGGATGGAGTCCATTAGGGGCCCCTTCCTGATGGCAAGTGGGTTAATATCTCCTTTGAGGTACTGGTAACCAATCATTGATTTGGGACTGCAATTGGGGTTGCAAACCATTAGTACATACCTTAATGAATTACAAATTCGGAGGGACGCCCTAAACACTCCCCTTTCAATTTGCGATTTGGTATGTAGCCGCAAACCTATATTGCAATTCGGTAACAAGTTACCAAATCGCAATTTGAGTTTTGAACATATCCAAAAGCTATTTTGCGGTCGCAAAAGACCCAAGTTTACAATCAGAGTCTTTGTGGCCGCAAAATAGCTTTCAACATAAGACCCATTGTCACCAAATAAGTCAATGACACTTTGAAAGTTTCTAGTAATTAGGTTTCATTTAACAAATTATTGACCCTAGCATCATTTGGTGCAAATTGTATGAGGGTGAGTCATGCGTCAATGGGAACATTCCATTTTAGTCACATAACACATTTTGCTCCCCCTACAGCAGAACTACTAAATAGAACTATACCATATCTGGCCTTTTTGTGTGGGGTTGCTATGGGATATAAAATGAGAAATGTTTGTGTTGGCTCACCCTCCATGACTTTGTATCCCTTTGTATCCTTTTTCATTACATGAGGAACATTTGTTGGGGGAACCATGCGTCTGCCCATTTTCAAGCAGATTTGTCAAAATATGCACACAAAAAAATCAAACATGTTGATTCCTATGGACTAACCACTTCAACCATGGTGTCACTATTAGCCACTCTGTATTACACATTTATTCCATAAAAGGGAAATTAATTGGGCCTAAAAAAATCTTATTTCATCAAGTGTACCCATAAATGTAGATTGTTCTTTTAATTAAATATCTTTTTTTTCACAACTTCTGTGGGTGAAAAATAAATGGTATCAACCATGTGTCCAATGAGAGAAACAGCCTCTGACAATAATATACACTGAGAGTAACATATACCCACTGAGAGTAATATTGTGTTACATATCGGTAATTCTAAGAGAGAAGCGTCTGCCTACGGATGGAACGGTGCCCTCTGAAGCTTTGAACACGTCACCTGACCCAGTGACCTCTGCACACGTCACCAGCCCCCCCCCCCCCCCCCCCCCCGCAGTGTGGCTCTCCACTGCAGTCACGCACTGTTTGACGAGGTGTGAAGGGCTCTGGAAATCCTCCTCTGCTCGTGTGGCTTGTTTTACTGGAAGGTTCGATGAAGCAGACACATTCCTCACATCTGAAGAGATTCCGAGCAATAAACAGTGCTGCAGACCCAGCGACCGCCATTTTGGAACTCTTTGTGATGACAGTCACAAGGATTATTGGCTTGAGCATTTTACGATTTTCTCCTTTTCGGATGATTCAGCGTGCGTCATTGGCGTCATCTGCAGGAGGGCTTGCATGGATCAAGGCGGATGAGCCTTTTAATGGAAAACCTTTGACTTTCCGGAAAAATAAACTTCTTGTGCCATATCAGAAGTTTTAATCCAGGTGATGGTCACTATTAACACAACATTTGCTTGGACCAGTGGCAAATAAAAGTCGAGGATCAACCACATTTCATTGACAGATTGAGTCAGATGGAAGGATAAACTAAGGAATGAGCAATAACGTACAAGCTGTTTCCACACCGCCAAAGAGATATTGTAATGCAGGAAGGGCAGATAGTGACCCCGCAAACGAGCACTGGAGGAATATCATTGCCAGACTTTGCACATTCTAAAACGTTGGGGCAGATTTACTAACAGGTCTTGCAACGCAGCAAGACAGCTTGCTGCGCTGCATTGCATGATAGGGAGAATGAATGACATTACTTGTATAGCTCAAACAGCTGCTCAGAAAGAGTGTCCCGGGCAGTCGCGGCTGGTGTAGCAGCAAAGTGGCGTGGCGGGAGGACGAGGGGGGACAAAGCAAACATTTTAAAAATCTTACCTGAATACGGCTGCATCGCCGCTCTTCTGGCTCCACTTCAGGCACAGGCTCCCAGACTGCCCTGCGACCAATGCGGACGCTGCTCTCACAGCATGAGAGCAGCATCAGGATTGGCCTCAGCTCCCTCGATTTATGATACTAGGGAGACTGGGAGCCTGTGCTTGCTGTCTCCAACCCAGCAACGCAGCTCGGGTTGGAGACAGCTACAGTGTGCATGACGGTTAGGCCAGCATGAGACGGCCGACCAAACCGTCATGCGCACTGATAGCAGTGCCTACCACTCCCTCTCAGTGCCTGTCATCCCATGGCCCCTCCCCACCACTCCACCTCAATGCCTGTCCTCTCCTGGCCCCGGCCCCAAGACTCCACAGTAGGAGAAAAATAAAACAATAATAAACATGGTTAATTTCCATTGTATTTTTCAAGTTTTACAGCTGCTGGCAGGTGGGGCGACGCTCCTCCACCATAGCGGAGGAGCCGCCGCTTGTCCTGGGGCTACAACATGAAAACGTGGGGAAGGAGGTGAAAGCTTACTGGCACAAAAGATGCCATTAAAGTTTTGCGGAAGGTAGATTCAGTTTCAAGGCTCCTGAGCTATACTGGTAAGAGATTCCAAACTATGGCTGTGTGTACTAAAAGAGGCACCACCATCTCTTGTGTTTGGAAACGGGGGACTGATATCAAATGGGCTTCACTAGCGTGAAGGCTTCCATTTGGCTGGTACTCTTTGCTTCTTTTATTCAGATAATGGAGGCCGGTGTTGTGCAGTGCCCGATGAGTAAATGTGAGAGCTTTAATGGTAGTTCTTTTATAGACAGGCAGCCAGTGCAGTTTGGAGAGGAAAGGTGAAGTGGGGGCACCCTTTTTAGGTCTCGCCTGACCCAGCGCATGTGCTGGTCTGGCCAGACTTTTTGAGAGAGCTCCAAAAAGTGCTACCAGGCCAGCCTAGAGATACAGTGCATGTGTGCGGGCGCGCGTGCCGCGCTTGACCATGATTACTTTCACTTTTACGGCCGCACGGCCGCTTTGATGTTTGATCGCGATCACTTTCGCATGCCAATACGTCTCGCTTTTGGGACCTTATAAGTATTTAGTTATGCAACTGTTGTATGGCTAAACACTTATAAGGTCCCAAAGGCGAGACCTATTGGCTATGCCAATTCTTGTTGATATTGAAAAGCAAACGAATTGCAGTGTTTTGGTCTACTTGTAAGCATCGAATCAGATAATCAGAGAGACCTAAGTACAAAACATTTGCATAGTCCAATCTTGAGAAAATCATTGCTCAGACAACCATTTTACAAGCATCCCAAGGAAGGAGGGGCAGGAATATTCTAAGAGCCCTCAAGATCTATATGCAGTGTCTGGCAACAGAACTGAACTGGACCTCAAAAGATGTCATTGTCAAAGATTAGTCCCAGATTTCTCGCTGCCTGTGTTGGTGGAGAGGGAGTAGGTCTGTCCCTGGTCCAAGAACCGGACCAGCCCGAATTAGGATTGGACCCTAGCAGTAGGATTTCAGTTTTGTCCGGGTTATTGTATTGTAGCTCATTTTCCCTTAGCCAACCTAAGACTGCTCTCATGCAGTCAGGGAAAGTCTCCTTGCTGATGCCTGCGTTGACCTCATAGGGAAATACTAACTGTGTGTCATCATCGTAAGAGACAATAGTAAGGCCGACAGATTCCACAAAAGCAGCAAGAGGAGACAATGTAGGCATTAAATAATGTTGAACTTAATAGAGATCCTTGGAGTACTCCACATGTGAGTGTTTTGTCCAAGCTGATTGTTCTCTCACAGGAATGTACCATATCTACTAAGATAGGGACTGCCAAGCTCTCTGCCAGCGCAGGCACCCTGAACCATGGTTGGTGCAAGGGTGCCTCTGTTGTAGCCACATTGTAGCCACATTTGTTTTGTGCAGGAAAGAACACCATTCCTGCACAAAACAACCCTCTGAGACGTGTTCCTCTTTACATGTGTGCTGTAGAATGCAGCACACATAGGAAGGGGAGAAGACGAGGAGAAATAAACATATTTTCCATATTACACCTCACCAAAATCCATCAGTGGGTGCGTAGGAACACCCACGCTTCACCTATGGAGCGCCTTCCCAGGGCAGAGTAAAGCAAGGCAGAGACTTGCGCTGCCTTACGTTACTTCACATTTACTAAGCCAAACAGAGCCATACAAGATGCCGTGGCTCAGTAAATCTCACTGAAGGCCTTGCGCTGCCTTGCGCCGCCTCGTGTGATGCAATGATAATGCAAGAGCTTCATAAATTCGGGCTGCGGTATTTGCACACATTTTAGTGGAGCACAAGTTGTAAATGTGAAAAATGCTAAAATGTGAATGTAAATGTGCAAAATGCTAAAATATGTAATTTGATTAAATCTTGGCTCAGCCTCTGCTGGAGATACATATGAAAGCAGTGGTCCAATCCAATCCTTAGTCATATTCGATTACATTATGGCAATTGTTTACTGTCTGACATTCCTAGAATCATCCACTTAACTTCAAGTTTTCAGGTCCTTACCCATTTACCCTCTGTCACAAACTCTGTAGCTGTTGATGCCTGGGCAACAAGAATGAACATGGAGAAAACACCAACAGTGTGATCGTAAAGTTTATGCCATAAATACAGATTAGATGCTGAGGTGACAGATGTTGTCTTGGTATTTGGTGGAGTTCTGCTTCACCACTCCTAATGAACCAGTTGGCATCGAAAGCAGTTCCAGCTTTCAAAAAAGTGTCTGGTTTCATTTGTTTTTGGGTCGTTTCCTTTCATCTATGATTTTTTTGCTTTCATATTTGTAATGGACTCTCATGTGTATCCAATATGGTTGTATAACCATCAGTTGAGGTCTGGGACACTTTGAGCCCAATTCACAAAGGTAAACTTACACTGCGTAAAAGTTTACTCTTTTTCAGTATTCACAAGTGATTTAATAGTAACTTTACGACTGTGAAGACTCCGTAGTCAGGGCAGAGAACTCCGCACATAAAACAATAGGCGTCTCCTACACAGAAGTGTAGGTTTACCTTTAAGTGAATCAGACCCCTAGACTCTATAATCTAGTTGTGCTTTAGGAATAATCCATGTCGACAATTGCCTATGACTGGCTGTGCTGGGAGGGAATCCTGGCAGCAACAGGCGGCATATGTGTTTTGTACTTTAGCATATTGTTGAATTCAGCATTGCTTGATTTCTCTTTTGTAATTCCAATAAAGAAATGCGAGACATAAAAAGGACACTGCATGTCACATCAGTATTCCCTAACCTTATAAGTGAACTCAGCCTTTAACACCATTCCTCTATGTGGCCATGGAACGCCTCAGTGACTATAATGTATAGCAGGGTGTACTTTATCCCATGCACTATATCTTCCACCGTGCCTAGAATTGTTGTGCACATTTTTTGAGTCATCATCATCATAAATTTATTTGGTTAATACAAACCATTAAAGTGCACAAAACATGATAAACAGTGGAGAGGATGTAGCCTTACGGCTAGAGCGGCCGACTTCGAGGCTCGGCAACGACACTCAGCATCCTGTGAATCTGGGCAAATCACTTAATCTCCCCGTGCCTAACAAATATGAATCTGTCCATCTGTAACAAAACTGGTGCTCATGTAAAGTGCTCTGATACCTGATATCATCGGGTCTAATCCACTCTATATAAAACTAAAAAAAAAAAAATACAATTAATCAAAAACAGATATAGAAATAAAACGATAAGTCTTCTATGAACCCCTCAACAAAGGGAGAAGGGCAAACCATAGTCCAATCACGTCCGGAGGTCATCTATTGAAGATCCAGTAGTAAAACATGGTAAAGATACAGTACGCAGCTAAAGCGCTATGAAACCAGAAATCAGGAGACCGCGTGATATTCAGCTATCTCATAAGACCGACAGCCGTGCAACAATACATGGGACCTAAAGTGAAAATAAATGTGCAAATGAGCAAAAAAGTGCAACCATGATGAGTTTACAAGTTACATTAAGAAACGTGTCCGCTTAGACCATGCAAGTACTTAACTACATCCCACACACAGCAAGTGGTCTTGTCCTTTTTTAAAAGCCAACTATGCAGATGTCCGACTGAGTAGACCCAACGTGCGGCATACCAGGACGACATTTTGAGTCCATTCGTTGGCATACCCTCCCTACTGTCTCTTAGGACTCTACTTCACTGTTGGTTCATCATTTTTCAATTATGTATTCTCAAGTCATGTCTTATTAGTGCTGACACTACTTTATTCCATGCTGCCTACAAGTGTTGCCATCAATTATCAATTGCCCACGAGCGCGTGCGACCCATATCGTTTGCCTGCTGCGCGACACCGGTTCCCAGGAGCAACCTGACATTAACATCTCCTCTTTCCTTACCCTGAGTGCAGACATCTTATCTTCCACACTGAAAAATGCTGACATCCTTTCCTCATGTCTTATTATAGCAACCCTGCGGTGAACACATTCCGCCGCTTTGCTGCTTATCTCATCTCTGGTGCAAATAATTCTGTTTGGAAAAGAGTATTTATCATTTCCTCACTCTGGCACCTCTGAAAGGCTGCGTCTGTTAGAAACACAAGAGCATCTGCAAGCAAAGGCGTCAGTCTACTGAAACCTTTTTATCTCTCTGTTGACATGTGCTTTCGCCTTTTAGGCACCGCCTTTGTGCCATGACTCCTCTTTCCGACAATATCCTTCCGCGCTGCAAATGAGTCCCGGCAGTTTACCTCCACATTACCTGCACCTGCTGGTACTCTTTTTCTGCAACTGTGTTGTGAAGAATGCCAGAATCCAATGAAGTAAATCAGTATGAAGATTTATTGTAGTAAGCAGCATCACCAGATGACATCCACATACGACTCTGGCAGGTTAGTAACTGCCCTCTGAGAACTCCCTCAGCATGGACCCAGAACTCTAGAACATCCATAGAGTCTAAACAAGGTCCGTGCTAACAACATGTTTACATTTGTACTTGTTTGCTTTTGCCCAGCCAACCACATTATACATAACAAACTGCATGCGCTGGCACTTTTTGTCACCGAAGTCTGACACTTTCATATTGTTCATTTATGCCAATTTTTGGAACTTAATTACCCTTGTCTTCGCTTCCCTTACCACTGTGATCAGAAACAATTTTGGAGTGCGGGTGATGGTTTCTCCCAAACATATTACCAGTTTTCACCATACAGCCTTCACTACTGTGACGTAAACCTTGAAGCCTACATTCTGCTCACAAGGAGCTTCTGTTTGTTTTTTGCTAGTTTCTTACAGTGAACTTGAATTTATTGAGGTAATATTGTGTAAAGATCCCAGAGTGAACAACTGAGTGCAGTAAACAACTAAGCATATTATAATGATAAGAAATACCACGCAAGACCTGCAGAGCTGTTCGAAGCAGCCAACATACTAGCATTAAACTATGCGTCTGTTTCTCACACCTCTTAATCAGCAGCAGCTCCTCCTCAATGGCGGAGGAGCCTCGCCCCACTGCCTGGCTTGGAGCCAGCAGCTGAAAAAGAAAACGATGTTCTTGTACCGTTTTATTTTGCAATTGCTGGCTCTGAGCCAGCGCTGTAGGGAGGGGCGGGCAGAGGCGTGGGAGGGGGAGGAGGAGTACTACGTGCACTCCACTACCGAAGTGCTCATGTATGTTAGGCCGGCCGTCTCAGGCCGACCAAAGCACACATGCACACTTAGGTTTTCTCCAGCCCAGCTGCATTGAGCAGCCGGGCTGGAGAAACCCCACAGACTCCCTGGCTTGAGCGGAGTTTCTTTCTAGCCCGCTCAGGCCAATCCCCTCGCTGCTCTGCAGCATGGGGATTGGATGGAAGTCTGTCCTAGGGGCTGCTGTGACCAGGCAGGAAGAGGAGGGGCGGCGCAACACTGGAGACAGCCTGCGGCTAAAGGTACATGTAAAAAATGTTTAAGATATAGTATTTCTAACCCCCCTGCGCGACCTCTCTCTCTCTCTCTCTCTGTCTCTCTCTCTCTCTCTCTCTCTCTCTCTCTCTCTCTCTCTCTCTCTCTCCTCCTCCCTCCCTCCCTTCTCCCAATTTGTTTATGGCGCCTTCACTGCTCTTCATCCATCACACTGCAAAGTGTTGCAGCCCTTAATATGATAAACGTGCATCGGTGGTCATCATGAACAACATGAAAATACTTTCCATGCAGAATCAACAACAAAGACAACACCCTACCAACCACATACCATACAGTGTATAACATGCTGTTCAAGTGGGAAAGTGCTGCGGTGCCCCACATGGGCATGGTAAGTGCTATGTAAATGTTGCAATGCAATACCATACAGTGTTGCCAAGGGCAGCATCTATGAGCTCGGACAAGAAGCATCAGGGAGCGCTCAGCAGGCGAGACCTACAGGCTGGCACCCTCTAATAGAGCCGGGGTAAGGGAGGATGGGAGCGTATAATGGTAGGGGTGAGTGAAAGAAGTGTGCACAAGACGGGATTCTTTAGGGATCGTCTACCACATTTTCGAGTTTTTAATATCATTCTACAAAAATATTGTACCCAGAATTACCCACAACTACCTGAGCATAAAGGTAAGTATAATATAGGTAGGCATACATTTATTATTTTATTAACGGCATTTCAAATGGCAGCATTGATAAGATCACTGATGACTTCATCCAGTCACTGCGACGGTCCCCTATAGAGTTTGTGGATATGAAGTAATTCAAGCTTAAGGCTAGAGCCAGGCGAGAGAGCCAGAGGACAGGCCCCGTGGGGAACCCTCGCTGCAACACCGAAGGGTGTGCACAGTGGCAGAATGGCCTCCCGGGGTAGTGGGTGCATGGCCTACCCTTTCAGATGTCATCGGTGATGTCCCAACAATGTCATTTAACATGCCATGAGTGATGAAATATGTGGGTTCCTAAGCAGTGCATGGCAGGCCAATTCATATTTTGTGCGGTAAACTGTAACTGGTGAATTTCAGTATTGTTTGTTTCTTAAACATTTATTTTCATCTTATTTCGACTCCTAGCTATAACTTCTCTTTGGGCCATATGTATCACAATCTTCTTTTGCGATTCTCAAATAGCGATTTTTTGCGATTCGCTATTTGAGAATCGCAAAACGCTATGTATGTAGGATTTACACATAATTTTGCGAATCCTACATATTCATTAATTGCAAATTGCGATTCGCAATTAAGGAATACCTCCCCATTCATTCCTAAGGGCCTAGAGGCCCATAGGAATGAATGGGAAGACATTCTCAATTAGAGAATTGCAAATTGAGAATGCAATTTCAAGGTTGCAAGGGTGTCAAAAGGACACCCTGTTGCACCCCTGAAATGTGCATGTGTGCACATGTGGCACACATACATGCCCTAAGGGCATGTATTTGCACCACATGGCACTTTGAAAAATGCAAACAAGTGCATTTTTCAGAGATATCGCAAATTACCACCAACTTGAAGTTGGTGGTAATTTGCGATTCCTTAAGGCCAAATTGCACTTTTTCTGTGCTTCTTACATTGCATTGAAGGAATAGCAATTTGCGATTCCTTAAATGCAATTGCAAAATAGGGAATCCCAATTTTTACGATTCCTTATTTTGCGAGGCAGTTATTCTTTAATACATACCACTGAGCCCAACTGTGATCGCAAACGCCGAAATCCTGTGAATTTCGGCGTTTGCGATCGCAATTTGGAATGATACATATGCCCTTTATCCTTTGGTTTTTTTCTCAGTTAATTTCTAGGGTTTCTTTTAAACACAAGCTACGATCTTAATACTATAGGCATTTAGAACGCCACTTTAATCTCTGTTTTTTCCCCAAAATGTATATATATGTGGGTGTGTCTATGTTTGTGTGTGTATGCCTATGTGTGTTTGCATGAGGAACCGCTGAGAATAGTTTAGGCCCAAAATGCAAGTGTTTTTCTGACCCACATGTAATCTATAATGATTGAAGAAAGTAGAAGGAATCATCCATGAGGCTACTCTGGAGCTATCTGTTTTGAAAACATCTTGAACTTCTGCCCTGGACAGGAAGCAGAGACCAATGTGGTAAATCTTCCTTTACTTGTAAGAACAGAATCCACTCTGCCTTGAAATACAAAGTGGAAATCACCATTTTACTTGATCAACTGAGGGAAGCAATTGAAGGCTAAAGACTCTTGCTGGTGATGCAAAGTTGGCAAAAAAGCAATCATAATGGCATCTAGTCCAGGCAAATTTTATTCAACCCTACACAATCTAATATGTGGAGCCAATCTCCTGAGTAGAAAAGGGTTCTGGAAAAAAGAGGAAAACAATCTTCTCTTCCAAAATGCAGGCACATGCAATTCTATGCACTATAAGAACAAATCACATAACTTTTGTGGAAAAATTCTGAACAGAGGGTGACATGGAACATGGAATCTAGCTCATAGAAACTCGGTGCTGAAGCTATGCGAAAAATGAAAACACAAGAGATGCGAATTTAAGATCCACCTAATGTAAAGGTTCAGCGGGAGGATTAAACTCACTTCTCTTGGTATTTCCGTGTCTCTCTAAGGGAGGCTTTCCAGTGGATCAGACACTTTCTCTAAAGAGAAGTACGTTCAACGCCTTCCTTCACCTTTCCTTCTGGATGATAATGACAAAAAAAAAACTATAGAGCAGGGTTCTCCAAAGTAGGTCCTTGTCCATGCCAGAGTTTTAGTATAACCCCATTTGGATCAATGTAGTTATCCTAAAAATCTGGCATGAATTCGGCTCTCCAGGACCGACTTTGGAGAACCCTGGTCTAGAGAGTATTTAGTTGCTATGGTTAAGCATGTTCACCTACAGTGACTTGGGTCTAATAGAGACCAGAAGCCATTCTAGAGCTTAATGTATTAAGGGCTGCAGTGCCTGCCATGCTACTCGCCCACCGCAACTTATGAAGGATTCAAGAATCCGAACACAGGTCCGCTTCCCTTTAGCATCCATTCACTGCACGTGGCAAGAGCAGCCTTCGAACATGGCCCTGTTTGACAACCACAAAATACATTTGCACACTTACCTAAAGTAAACTGGGGAGAGGAGTTGGCCTAACGGCTAGGGCGGTCAAACCTCGAATCTGGGGAACTGGGTTTGAGTCTCGGCTATGACGCTGAACATCCTGTGATTCTGGGCAAATCACTTAATCTCCCCGTGCCTAACAAAAATGAATGTGTGTCCTCATGTAACGTAACTGGTGCTATGTAAAGCGCTCTGAGACCCGATTCGGGTCAAGTTCGCGCTATATAAAACTCTATAAAAAAATAAAGTGATAGAAACCTTTTCTGGCTGTTCTCTTCATCTATCTGGGGGGGGGGCACCCATCAACCCCTCTTACACCTCTATTTTCCATAACGCAGCAGAGATGTACCACAACACATGGAGGACTACCAGAAACATACGCCTGACACTGACTTCGATGAACCAAATGGTAACCTCAGTGCTTAATTTGAGTCAGTGGTTTCCGGTGCTCAGCATCAGCACTTAATTGCCAAGACCGGGGCTTGTACCAGTCTGCCACATGGTGGCGCTGTTAAAAATGACTATTGATTGGCGCTCGAGCCCATTCTTATAGCTTTGGTGGCCTGGAATAGACTGAATTGTCACACCTCTAGCAGTGTGATGGTCAGTAGTTGTGTTGTTATTATCATTGGCGGCACTGGCAGGGGCAATGTGTGGAGCAAGCAGCAGTGGCCTCCTAACGAGGGCCCTGGCACTTAGTTTCTTTTCACCAAATTAAGCCCTGGGTAACATGTTTAAAAGCAACAAAAGAAGATTTTCTGTGACATTTTTCCCTAAGTTCCCTGAACTTTACTGTCAGAGCAAAGATGATACTGGTGGAGAGCATCTATTTTTGTATCAGACAAGTATGGGGAGCGGGGCCTTTTTAATCCCCATCCAGGGACCATGGGTAAAGGGCTTCGTTATATATCTTTTAAGGTAACATATGTCTGTCTCTAGAAGTGGGCTTACTTCATTCGCAATGGGGGTGGAAGTATTCCCAGGAGGTAAAATGGCATGAACCCAAGCATGAAATCTTAAGAATGCAAAAACTGAGTTTGGAAACACATGTCATCAAATAAACTTTGATGGATGTAGGCGGTTCCCATTTCCTGCTGGAAGTGAATGCAACTCATTCACTGCAGGCCAGATGTGATGAAACAATCAAGAAACAGAAATTAATCATGCTGCTGCCTTTTTATTGGTTTTTAGGTAAGTAAATACTGTTTGGATTAAATCCCAAAACAAAACCACAAAATACTCCTTTTCCATAACTGAGACGTGGCAGGAGAAGAGCAAGAAGCAAACTCTCACCCTAAAGTCATCCAGTTGCGAAAGAGTTTCTCATTTCCATAGTGATCATGAAACATAAATCCATACACGCATGCAGGCTTACACAATCACATGCATGTGTGTGCACTTGCAAGACAAGTGTACATTATTGCCTATTTAGTGAAAACCAGCACTAATGTACAAAAATATTTTTTTGCATCTCAATAAAGTATGGAAATTCTTGACCAGTACCGCTCTTAACCCTTTGAGGAGCGCGGTGACTAGATGGGCACACAGAGTCATACGCCATATGGGTTTGAAATGCAATGGACTTTTGAGGTGCATTGCTGTATCCCAAACATGCAAAGTTTAGCGAATATATTTTATTTACAACACAATGACCATGTTTAAGAGTCAAGCGCACTTGGTGAAAATGCTGTTTGTGACAGTCCTGGTGAATCACGATTTACCAAAATGCATTACCAAGTTGGCCTTAAGGAAACCATCCAGAGCTGGGTCTGAGTTTTGCAATATATGAAGGGGATTGGTTCCCATTGGACCGATAAACCAATCTGTTGGATGGATAATCCCTATTGGCCAGTTTGTAGGCTCACTAGAAATTCCAGATTGAATCCAAATTGTTGGAGTGGCGCACCACCAAGGTGTAAACAAAGTTGTTTTGGCAATGAGTCTCAAAGTCTTATGGTGGGTAATTAAACAATGTCTTTAATTGGAAGAGGTTAGATATTTTAGGTGATTGTCAGCCAACGCGTTTCGTTCTTACAATGAACTTCTTCAGGGCATGAAAGAGTATCGTCTTGTGCGCAATGAGGCGTGTTGATTGCCAGTCTGGGCCTCCTTGATAAGGGCTCGTGGTCTTGTTGATCAGAGAAAGGCTGCTTCCTGCTCCGTTCAGTGATGTCGATTCCAGATTGGGTTAAAAGTGAGAAGTGAGCTGCTTTCAGCTCACTGATGAAGTGTTTAGGGTGCACAGAACCTGAAAATGTATGATTTTGTTTTTGGTTTAATTTATATTATGATTTGTTTGGATTTCTTCCCTCCAAAGGGAATATTCTCCATCAGTCAGAATTTGATGACATTATGATATTGTGTGCCTTATAGACAACAATCCTTCCGCAGGCGTACACAAACCAAGCATTGACAAGCGTGAGAGACCAAGGGCAACACGCACAGGTAGTTTCTCAAGAATGTTTGGGTGCCTCTGAGATACACAACCACATACTGTGGAATTGTGGACTGAGTTACAATCCTTGTCTCCAGTTTAACAGATGTGCATATAAGCATGGCGCCAAACAACAGCTCTGTTACTGCCAAAGCACGAGCAGTAAACAACGTGTCAGGGAAGAGATGGAAAATCAAGTGAAGTAAACGAGTTTGAACCACTTCACTCTGCAAATTAGAAATCGCTTCATCCCTGAAATGCCAAACACCATGACAATGAATCATTTCTATGAACAACACGTGTCACGAACTGCACTGAAATGCTAATTAAGGGGCTGAGTGAACTCGTTCATTCTCGTTGTGGTAATCTTCTTACAAATAGATACAGCATATTAATCTACTTATCTCTCTAACATGCTCTGAATACAGTGGAGCCTTCTAAATTTAGGTTGCATATTAAAGCGGTTGTGGATAGGAGAATGAGAAAAGAGAGAGAGGCGGGGAAAATAATCAAGAAAATATGGAACAAAAAAGGGAAGTTGAGACTTAGGAGGAGGGAAGAGAGGGTTGTAGTGAGATGTGCAACTCTGAAGTTTTTGGCAAGTATGTGACATGTAAATATTCTTTCTATCTAACCCGAAATTGTCTTTGTTCATTGAGAAAAAGAAGAAGTCAATTGTGACTTAAACAGACCACCTCTTCTTCATTTGCTGCCAATCGCTCAAGGTACAGAGCAAATGTGGGGTCTCAATCAGCGGGATAGCAAGTGAAGGATTTCCAGCCTCATGACCCCTTTCCTCGTTGCTACCACCCATTCCCTGCATCTTACCCCAAGTTCCAGTCCGAAGCGGTCATAGCCCGGACCAAGGGTGGATTTGTCAGAGGCCGAGAGGCTGGGTTGGCCCCTTGTGCCTGAGCCAAAGGTTGGCCTGTCATAGTAAGGAGCAGGCTGGTTCCAAAGCTGCCTATATCACTTCCTGCCTTTTTTTAGTAAGTGATGTGATCAATGGAGAAGGAAGAAGGGTGCATTCGAATTAAATGTTGAATTGACTTTATGCTTGGGCTAGCAAAGCAGGAAGGCCACAGACTCAGTATACCTCTCAACCCAGTGGGCTGGCCCCAGCCGCAGCCCGCCACACATATATTTTTAAGTGTGATTTTAATATTGAAACCAGTCTTATGAATGCCCTGTAGAATGCAAGCGTGGAAAAGATTAGGCAAGTGTCAGCCATTACCAATACAATGTCAATTATTTTACGAAGTTTTATATATAGGGCGGACTTGACCTGAAGGTATCGGGTATCAGAGCGCTTTACATACAACCAGTTGCGTTACATGAGGACACATTCATATATTTGTAAGGCACGGGAATATTATGTGATTTGCCCAGTATCACAGGATGTTCAGCGTCATTGCCGAGACTCGAACCCAGTTCCCCAGATTCGAGGTCGACCGCCCTTAAGCCAACTCCTCTCCCCAAGTGTTACTTGACACTTGGTTTGTTGATGTAATTGTCCACAGATTTGAAGTTTTGATTAAAAAACTTGAAAGAAAGAAGGGGGCAACTGTTGCAATTGTCTATTGGAAGACCTGTTCTAGGAGATACTTGGAAAAAAGAAAGATCTAAAGCAACCTGGGAGCTGCAGGATTTAATTACACTGATGGTGGTGTTAGGTAATAAAAGAGACATTGAGAAGGATATATATTGGTGAACATTTAATCAATACTCAGGAAAAGGATGTGGATTATAAAGAATGTTGATGCATGCCTCCCAGTATCTAAAAGCTGAAAGAGGAGGTGGATTGCACTGAATCTTTATTGAAAACATGGGTATTGGGATTTATTTATTTATTTATTTATTTATTTAAAGAGTTTTATATAGCGCTGGCTAGACCCAAAGGTATCAGAGCGCTTTACATAAGGATCAACAATGTAACAGAAAAAGATCAACAATTACACATTATGTCAAAAAATAAGCAATACTTTAAGAGAGGAGAGAAAGGAGAGAGAAAAGTAGTGGAGGGGGAAGGGGAGGTGAGAAAGGGAGGATGAGGGAAAAGACAACAGTAGAGACGAAAGGAAGTCTGTCTAAAGACCGACTGGGTAGGTGACGTCCAAGGAGGGAATCCACGGCCTGTCTCCCCTATAGCTAAACCAGGTAGCTCCATCGGGCATCAGACAAAATAGTTTGGTCTCAAGTGGTGAGGGAAAAAAGTTCACAGAAAAACAGGGTGGGGACAAAGGGCATGGGCAGGTGAGGGCAAATGTCAGAAGCTGGAAAGAGTAAGAGTGGAGAGGAGTGAGGGAAGGGAGGGGGGGAGATAAGGTCAGGAGAGATGCGGGAGAGTTTGCCCAAAGTCCGGCTAGGTAGGTGACGGTCAAGGAGGGAGTCCAAAGTCCATCTCCCCTTTAGCTCGCGAGGTAGCTCAACCGGGCATCAGACAAAAATAGCCAGGTCTCAGCTGTCTAGGGAAGATAGCAGGATAAAGGTCCTGGTGGGTGGGCGGGGACAGGGACGGGTGAAGGCTGGTTTAGGTCCCAACGGTGATAAATGATTAAAGACCAGGGGAGGAAAGAGCATCCAAGAGGGTCTCACTGAGTCAGCCATCTAGAGCTCAGGCAGGGGGTATGAGTCATTGCAAGTTCAGATACAGTCAGTCCCCATGGGATGTCTGATGAGAAAGTGGTACATGTACATGGAGCCCAAAGATTAAGAATGAGACTGTGCAAATAAAGTAATATAGAAATAAAGATGATAAGCCAGGGATCTGCAGAAGCCTCTACATTGAGAAGGACTCAAGATGCCGAAACTCATAGTGACTAATGGGGAAGGAAATAGAATGCTGATTCATGAGAGCTACTTAGGGATGTTGGATCACTGTACATAAGAAAACACAAGGGAGCAGCACATAAATGAAGACCCTACTGAAAAACACATTTTACAAATGTAATGCCTAATGCCCCGGATACTAAAGAAAAGGATAGTGAGCTATTAGAGTAAATAATTTTATTGGCTGTGTAGTAAGTCACTGCTTTGAAGACCAGTGATGCGAGACACGCAAGCTGTGATGAAAGGGCCTAGCACTGGTTTCACAAAGTAGAGATTGGAGGGCAACATGATATGCAAACCTCATCAACCGAGTGTGGGGGTTTATAAATTTACCTCCAAATTTAGCTACAAGATCAATTGAACCTTTAAATGTATATATACCATCCCGAGACTTTTGATCTAACCTTGGCAGGTGACTAACTGACTGAAAAAAGGACAACCCATATATAAATTAAACTGGAAGGGCACAACATTAAACTGTGTGAAGAAAGTATAATATGTATTCATAAAGTGGACATAAAACAAACGTGAGGATATCCTCTTAGAACGTGGCAGGGTTAATATCCAAAATGTGTGAGAGTGACCGCAGTGACTAGATTGACGATTCAGCAGCCATATGTTTGTAATAGAATTTTTTTTTTTTTTTTGGAAAACCTTTATTCTTGAAAACATGGACACAGCTATTTAGCCGACATCCCGGAGGTTCGGCAGCTTTGAGAAAGCAGAACAAAGAAACGTCCACAGTGCATAGAGGAGAAGCAAAAAAGGTTCTATTTTAAATAAACACAAACTCACACAAAACCCCAGCAAGGCGAAGGACACTGAATACCACTGGTGATTGCCCCTCAGGGGGGAGCAGACCCCCCTCGTCTAACAGTAACAACACTGTGTTAAGAGGAAAAAGGGGGGAAAAGCAGAGGCCCAAAAAGTCAATTAACAATCAGATATATATACAAAAGCTGGAAAGAATGTTAAGGAGAGAGCTGTTCATCGGGGGGATCCAAATCAGGGGCAAGACATATGCCCCCCCTATACTGGTTCCACCTCCCCCAAATGGCATGCCACTTCCGGGGGCGCCCTCTAGCACAATATACTGTCTTTTCCCTCAGCATACTCCAGTCCATGTTTTCTTTCCACGCAGTCAATGTGGGGGGACCCGCTGAGCCCCACAGGCGCGCGATGTCTCGCTTAGCCACCATATTACCCAGGGTCACCCACTGGGTCTGTCCCTCATCGTGATCGGTAGGCCCCCAAACATTCAGGAGACAGCACCGCGCCTCCGGCTGCATAACAATGCCCGTCACCTCCCTGTAATAGAAATTTTTAATCAGAAAAAGGAAAAAACATTGTGCATAATTTTCCTGGAACAGTAGCTATACTTTCTAGGTGGCTAAAAAAAAAGTTGCACCTATATATAAGACGACTTGCAGAAAAGTTACTGCACCTCTACAATTTTTTCTCTTTCCCATTTCGCCAGGATAAAACTGTAAAAATGGGAATGGGAAAATGGTAGAAATGATGGAAAAATCTGCAGTAATTTGGATGTGCAAACTCAAACGCTACACATTGTTCCTCATTCTTACCATCGGAACTCGAAGGAGCATATCAGCAAGGGCCTGCGATAATTATCGCTCAGCGCTTTTAGCGCGAGGATAATTATCGCATGCTAACGCTGGATTCTATCGCGAGATAACAGGCGCAAGGAAAGTAGCGATAACTGTGGTTAGCGCTACTTTCCTTATCGCTCTGCTTGTTTGCGTGCAGCTTGATAATTGGAGAAATGTCGGTTAGCGACATTTCTCCAGTTATTCTGGCAAGGAACGCCCACTTTGCATCTCATTAGAGATGCAAAGTTGGGCGTGGTTGTAAGGGGCGATAAATCAGCAAAACACGCGATAGCGTGTCTTTGCTGATAATGCGATAAAATTATCGCCGCTTTTCGGCCAAAAACGGCTGCAAAAGCGGCGATAATTTTTTATTGCCGCCTTGTTAATATGCCGCGTAATGAGGTGGTAAAAAATTGCATAATGCAGTGTGGAATTTACCAGAAATGGTATTAAAGGGGAACGTTTGGTAAGAGACATTACTGTTTTCTGCAAACTATATCTTACACAGAACTTTTTTACTTGAGTTAAGTACAGATCTATTTATCATAAATTGTTGCAAAAGTCACGATTTTCATACTTAAGTGTGACAACATATAACTTCATAACCTCTGCAAAGTTGTCCATTGAACTTCAGGAATTTTTCCAAAACAATTCTGCTCAACCCTTTTATCAATGAGTGATGCTTAACTGAAATTACCTGATTTGGGGCTTTTATTGGACAGAAAAGGAAAACCACGGGGCATTTCAGCAAGGCACTTTAGCATCCGTTTTCGGACGAAAAGCGGCGATAATTTTATTACCCTAACAGCAAGGACACACTAACGCGTGATTCAATGCCTTAGCGACTGTTTCCGGAACGCCCAGCTTCGCATCTCTAATGAGATGCAAAGTGGGCGTTCCCCCCCAAAATAACTGGAGAAATGTCGCTAACCAACATTTCTCCAGTTATCAAGCTTCACGCTAACAAGCAGAGCAATAAGAAAAGTAGGGCTAACCGTGGTTATTGCTACTTTCCTTACGCCTGCTTTTCTTCTGACTTAGCCATGTAATCCAATGGGAGGTGGATTACATGGCTAAATCCACCTTGCCCTATCAGCAAGGTATCGCCGGTCGCAGTGCGATTATCGCTGGATTCCCAGCGATAATCGCACTGTTTTGTAGCTAACGCATGGATTTCTATCGCTTTGGAGTTAAGCGTTGCTGATAGCACGCTATCTCTGCGATAGAATCCAGCGATAGCCGGCAATAATTATTCTAGCGCTAAGTGTGCTTAGCGATAATTATCGCCTCGCCTTGCTGATGTGCCCCTATCCCTAATGTCCGACTCCAAACCCATCTATTTACACATTGGCTAATGCAGCTATGTTCAGGACGATCCGCTTAGAGTTTAAATAAGTCTGAAACCCAGAATTTTGTGCTAAAACAGTGATGGGTGCCCAGATCTTTACACCATTAATCAAAGGTCCTGTATTACTTTGCTTCATTTTACCATGTTTGACATTATTCCTTTTATTTTATGTTTGGACTACCTCAAGCTTGGGGCATTTTTTTAAATCTTCATATGACTAATGGTTGTTTGTTTTACAGTTTGTTGTGTATAAACTTCTGTTCATTTATCCAAACGTTTCTTCCTGAAGAGAATGAGTCTGTATCTGTTATTTTATTGGTCAACTTAAGAATGGAGAAATAGCAGCAAATACAGTGACATGCAAGTCCAGCGTATACCTATATAGAGATATAAAAGTTGATTATGATACATGCACCAATAGCAAACAATACTTATATATAATATTGAAGAGGGATAGAAATGGGAAGAGAGGACTGAGAGAATAAGCTATAGAAGGAAGAAAGTAAAGAGAGGAAGGGAAGAAGGGCAGAGAGAGAAAGAAGGGAAGAAAGATTAAAACAAGAAAGCAGGGAAGAAAGAGGGGAGGGGAGTACTATGATGGGAATGAGGAGGAAGCAAGGGTCTAAGTGAACTGTGAGGTAAGAAGAGGCATTTTGCAAAAAAGGGGACCATATAGGAAGAAAAGTATCTGCTAATGAAAATGAGTCTGAGGAGAAACTGGAGAGTTGCAGGTGAGTACTTCCTGGAGATGTGCATGTTTGAGATTCTGTGACCAAACTAGATCATCTACATTTCACTAGTTCCCTTTAAAAAAAAAAAACTCCTGTCTGCCACCATATACATGGTTCAACAGCTGATGGGCAAGCCTTAAGTGCTTGTTGGGAAAAAGAGTATAGACCATTTATGCTACAAGTATTGACTAAAAAGCAAAAAAAGGCAAGAGACCCATATTAACTGAGACAACCACAAGGGCAGGAACAAAAACATGGGTCTTGGAAGGTCCTGCCTGGCTGACAAAAAAAATTATGCATGAGAATAAGAGTGATAAATAAACAGATCTAATGGCTAGGGCGGTGAACCGCAACTCTGTGGTGCCGGGTTCGAGTCTCGGCAATGACTGTCAACATCCTATGATTCTGGGCAAATCACGTAATCTCCCTGTGCCTAACAAGAATGATTGTGCCCTTGTGTAAAGCAAATGGTGCTCGTGTAAAGCATTTTGACACCTGATACCTTCGGTTCAAGTTCTTGCTATATAAAACTCTGGAAAATAAATAAATAAATATATGCTTCAATAATACTGGAGTGATTGAACAGGCAAGAGATATGATTGGACATGTTCCAGACTCAATATTCCCCCGCGAGGGTATAGTAAACAGTGCAAAGCACTGTCACAAAAATAAAATATTCATGTGTAGAGGCCTCTTTATTAATAAATTGGCACTACTAAGAATACAACAGAGGAAATTTGCTGTAAGGGGTCACTTCCTGGTAGCACTTGAAGTTTGAGTGATCATACTAAAAATATACCTAACCAGCCTTGTAGTGTGAATTAGTACCTACCGATGCTGCCATGCCTGAGGGTGCGTGGAGGTTATAGCAACATATTTTAGTACATGGGATCATATTTCAAGAGGTAGGAATGGTCCATTATTGCCATTGCATTGGGAGCTCCTACAATAAAAGTGTGAAGAACAGAATAAGTTGTACTTCTTCCACATAAACATCATGCATCACAACAAAGAAACTTTACTTTACTACTTAAGAGAATATATACACATTGACTTCCTAAATTAAGAATGGTGTTGTTGGAGTGGAAATTGATTTTTGTTCTAATCAGCATGAGGCGATAGCCTTTTAAACTAATATGCAGAAAACTCCTTATTGGTGACCTGCATGATTTGCAGAGTTACCATGTTTCTGAATGAGTGTAGATCAATTGGTGGAGGGTATTATACTCTTGATAAAGACCTTGGTCCTCGTTGAACAGCATGGGTATGAACAGATGTGGGTCCCATGCTCACCATGTCACTAAAACCAAGCTGTACCCGGCTGATGAGCCCATAACTTGGGCAAAAACTGGCCTGTGTTGCTTGTGTTCTGGTTCAGAGAGAACAGGGACAAGACTGGTTTGGTCATGGCTGGGTCCAAACTGAGGTGGCATGCTGAGCAAAAGAATAAAGGGTTGAAGAGCTACATCGAGCGATTGCCAGAGGTTAGACTTGTTGCAAGCACCATCCCATCACCTTTTTCTGTGTTTCATGTACCGCTCTAAGTGGCATGGGTATCCCAGACATGGGTCCCTTGCTCACTGTGTCACTGGAACCAGTCTGTACCTGGCTGATGAGCCTACAACTAGAGCAAAGCCGGTCTTGGGTTGCTTGTGTTCCCGTTCGGTGGAACCTGTCTTGGCAGTTCGGGCTGGACTGTTCCTATGAGTAACAGTGTCAGGACAGATTTGCATTTGGCTGGGACCAAACTGTGGTTGCATGGTGAGAAAAAGAACGATGTTGCAGTGCTACCCAAATGATTGCCATTGGTTAGACTCCCATCACTTTTTGTGTGGTCCATTGAGCCGAATCACAAAGAGCAGAGTGAGAGACAATGGAACCAGCTTTGATGCAATAATTTAATTTAAGAACATTCTGCAGCTTTATAATTTATACGCCCTTTACCACTAATGTACACCAGAAACACATCACAAATGACAAGTATTTGGTTAAACATTTACACAACTACTGTTATGCTTAAGCTGTTGTTTCTTCAATTGGTTTTATTCTAAAAAGGGTTACAGTATAATTGACTCTTTTGGGGGTAGTATTTGTCTTTTTACTAAGCTAAGTTAAATTGAAGATTATGGAGACTTAGTAATATTTGAAGTTTCCCCAAAAGATAATGTTTATTGAAATTTGACATAATCCCACATTTTCAGGGATTAAAAAATATGTAATGACTCCCTCTTGCAATCCTGAAAAAGTCTCTGATTCTATGCACATAAACAAGCACCCTACACTTAATTGAGTTGGGTGCTGGGCATCTCAAAAAAAGTGAAGGACTGTCCTCACTCACCACCAGGTGTCATGCTTCATCATTGGCTGTCCTCGCTCTCTAGAAACAACGTTTGGTAGAGAACGGGCTTACACCTGGAGACAGGGAAGCACTTCTAAAAACCAAGAGGGGTAAACACCAAAATACATTTATTTGTTAGGTGTTTACTTGATATTAAAATCAAGCGTGGGGATATGGGGAACTAGTACCCCATCACCACCAGTGTCGTCAACATGTTTCTGCTGTGTTGGCTCAAAGGGTCCGTGGCATTCATCAGGACGAAATGACAAGGGCTCCTATTGAGTATCTTTTTGATTAAGATATTACCACTATATAGGGTGAACTATGTCAACCTCTACCTAATTTTGGTGCCTCTTGAACCTGTAAAATAAAAGTAAGCAAAGTGTCAAAAAAGGACTATGCTCCAGCGTGTAAACAGAATCAGAAAAAGCACAACATGCTTATTGCCAAAATTACGCATGTCGATGTGTAACACATGTCACTGCAAACGTGGCGCACATACATATATTAATGACATAAGTTCTGTGAGACCAGCCCACAATCTTACGCCAAGTCAGGGACAGATATGCCCCATGGGAAGGGGGACTGAGGGACCCCTGTAGTTACACTCTAAGGTCAGAGGAGAGAGGGATGACAATAAATAATGGAAGGTAAATAATTTCAAATGCACCATATTCACTTCCTTAGATCAGGGTTTAGAGATTGTGAGACCACAGACATCTCAAGCACACCCATGCATACTCTTACTGCCTCAAGGTGTGTCCCTCGTTGATCTCCTAAAGGTGTCCTCTTCCCTTCCCTGCTGGTGGTGTGGGTGAGGACCTGCTGTTTTTATAGCTACGGAGAGTTTAGTAAAAGTAGATTAATTGGATTAATTACCAGCACCCGGTGTGGAATTAGGTTGCTCAAACACCGGTGTGTACGCGATTGCGTGGACGCTGAGTATAGAAATGCCGGCATTCGGTAAGTGTAATCAGCTGGAGCCCGGCTGAAGCGGGGATCCGGTGTCCCAAACGGGTTGCCTGGAGGCCGCGTCATTGTTGGGAGAAAAGAGCAGTCGCATGTCCCGATCGCCAGTGTTAGTGTGAGCTGACGGGAGGACAGGGGCGTGGTTAAGGTTGCTCGTGAGTGTCGCATCACAGCCGTGTTGCTAGCTAGCTAGTGCACGCAATGTGTTCATTTTACTAGTGTGATGTTGCACAGAACTCAAGCGATAGATCAGGGGAGGTTGTATACCTCTTTGCTGACTTTGAAAGTAGGAAGTACAACTCCTGGGAGTATTTTAAACTAAATGAAAGTGATAATAAAATTTAAAAGGAAACTTCCCTTTAAAAATATAAAAACCACCGGTATCTTAATACTAAGTGATTATGCCTCATGGGTGTGCCTGAGAGAAGCTCATCATCTCCATTGTCGTACATGAGGCCAATAATCTAACAAGCATTTACAATGCAATGGTCTCAGCATTGTTAAAGTTAGAGCTATTGGCATTGCTCATGACATTATTTTTGTTTTTGTTTTTCAAACATTTAAAGAAACGGCATTGTTATTTACAATGTCAATAGCTTAATCCCTCTCAAATGCGAGACCTATTGCATTTGCACCCACACACAGAGCCACACACACAAAGCCACCCACACACACACAGAGCCACCCACACAGAGTCACTCACATAGAGCAACCCACACACAAATAGAGCCACCCACAGAGCCACCTACACACACACACAGTTACCCACACACAGACAGAGCCACCACGCATATAGCCACCTACAAAAAAAGCCACCCACAGACACACACAGCCAGACACACACACAGAGCCTCCCACACACACACACAGAGCCTCCCACACACAGAGCCTCCCACACACAGAGCCTCCCACACACACACACAGAGCCAGCCACACACACACACACAGAGCCAGCCACACACACACAGAGCCACCCACACACAGCCACCCACACACACACACTTCAATGAAAGACAGCTACGATTTCTAATACAGCATTATTTAAATAATTATTATTGGCTCCGTTACGGAGCTCTCAACACAAAGTAAATTGTTGCTGATAAAGATCAGGAATTTAGTTGCTGACTCACCTGGGTATCCTCCAAAATAAATTGACGCCGGGACCCCGAGGGTCTCACTGAACCCAGACAGGAGCGTAGGGTGTGGGGGGGGGGGGGGGGGGGAAGGAAGAGTCCAGGAGAAGGGAGGGGCTGAGAGTTGATCTTTTAGCACAGCCCACCGGACACAGCCTGATTACCCCATAGTAATCAGAAACGGGGCAGTAAAGTATGTATATACACGCGTTTGCCTGGGAATCATTCGAAGAGTTTTTAGGACGATGGGTCAACATAAGTGAAAAACAACAAATACCAACATGAATGGGGATTGGAAGTTTGATAAGATAATAAACTTGTAATCGAAAGTAATCAAATGCAGGAGCTCCAAGTTACGGCATACAAACGTACACACATATTCCGGCATGCACACGCGCCCCTCGATCTAACACTTCCGGTGTGAGCATTTCACAGAGTCCCGGCTCGCGCTGTGGAGTTCAGTCTACCCGCCGTCATGGGGTTCAGGTGCGAAAGGTGATACGTCACAATGAGAAGTGGGTTTGGGTGAGGCGATGGCTCGTGGCCCGGCCCGCTCTGGGAATGTCTGCAGCTGCACGAGCGCTGTAAGAGCCAAGGCCGGAGCGGGGCATGTGAGGGGTGGGCACTGCGGGCCGAGCTCGTCCCTTGGCAGCAGCGTCACCCCCTGCCCAGCGCTTGGCCTTTAGTGCCGCCACATTTCGTGTATCGAGGATGCCAGTGTTCCAGGTTCTAGTACCTTCCCCAGTCAATTAAATTCAGCATTAAGCGCGGGGGGTGGGGCTGGTTAAATGCGTCCCGGTCAGTGCTTTAAATGGTACTGAGCACCGGCAGCTTTTTATTTTGATTGTGAGAGTACCGGCAGTTGTTAAGAGTTTGGACAAACAAACACCTCACCAGGGTTGGACCGTAACTCGGAAGAGCTGTGCAGTGCGGGAAGGAGGTGTGAAATCCACTCATGCAGGCAAGGGCTGGCCTTTCGCACAGGCGGGGGGGGGGATCATGCCCATGGCGCCCGATCTGCGAAGCTTCCCCTCATCTTGTTGGTGCCGGAATACAGGGTGTAGTCGAGTGACGCGGAGATGTTATTTGTGGCACCAGCGTCATACAGGCAAGGGCTGGCCTTTCGCACAGGCGGGGGGGGGATCATGCCCATGGCGCCCGATCTGCGAAGCTTCCCCTCATCTTGTTGGTGCCGGAATACAGGGTGTAGTCGAGTGACGCGGAGATGTTATTTGTGGCACCAGCGTCTATCTATTGAACTCTTCCTCCTAAAGCACGTCCTCAACTTGAAGCCATGTGTGCTGTGCAGTTTTTTTACGAACATTTCTCTCCAGGATTAAGTGGCGTAATGTACAATGAGTTAGATGGCTGCAAGTCCCGTCAATCAATTTAAGGTGAGGGAGCAACGCCGGGACACCACCGCCTTTCTCCGAGGCAGAGAAGAACTGCCTCGGAGAAACGCAGCCTCGGTTTCGGATTCGGGGGCGTGTTTCTTTTTCTCTCCTCTTGCCATTGGCTGGAGGAGAGAAAAACACGCCCTGCGAAAAGCAACGAAAAAACACGCCCCCCGATCCGAAAAGGACGGGGCTTCAACGGAGTGACTGGACCTCTTCTCCAGTGGCTGGCCAGCATTTAAGAGGCCAGCCAATGGAGAACAGGAGAGAAGAGGGGCGGGTGCAAGCCCCTCTTCTCAAAGTCACTCAAAGTCATTAAATCTCGGAGCGAGACTGCGCAAGCGCAGCCTTCGCAGCCGAGACCTAAAAATGGGTATATTCGCGGAGGAGTAATGGCTCGCAGGATGGACAGTGATTATGTCGCTACCTGTTGAAACACCATAAACCTTCCCTTGCCATGAATAGTTTTAAGTTACAAATTCCCTGCCTAATCTAGCCGATAGGGGATGTGCGGTTGACATGTTTAGTAGTACGTGTGTGATTGCAGAACTAGGCCATGTATACAAATTTATCGTAGGAATTAATCTCTAAAAGATTGACCTTGTGCTGAAAACCTATGTGAGGACTTAAAATAATTAAAAAGTATGATACGTCCTCTTAAGTGAACGGGCTATATCAAACTATGATAACTTTGTACTAATGGGTGCCTGTAATAAAGTGTCTGTTCATCACTAAATTGGGGCTCTGCAAGTCAACCTTCATTTCCACAAAGAACCCGGCAACATGTTCCAGATGCCCTTTTCTTGCTGCAGTTTTGAGGATCCTCAGCTGAAAGAAGGGCTGAGATAGTATACATATTCACACTGTTAAATGACATCTGGAAATGAGATGGCAAACCCATGAAATGTATGTCACTGGTCAAAAATAGCACACAGGTTGCCTTAGATAATCATTCTGAAGTTTGGGGACTTCTTAAGGTGGCTGGCCTAAGAGGCTGGAGTGATGGAGCAAACCTCCTTTGCATGTAGTAGATTGTTGGCCATATGCTGTTCACATTTATATTTAGGGTCATGTCACAGCCTACATAAGTCACTTGTACAGGTGAAATTGAGCTTCACATCATTCCATCCATGCATCTGAGAGAAACTTACTAGGCAGTCCTATTACTGCTGAAACCTTGGTCTTGGTTTAGAGAGGAGAGCGCTTGTGCTCTCCTCTCTAAACATGTTAATATTGGTGTACTCCCAACTGGCTCATTTAATTTACTTATAAGTCCCTAGTAAATGGTACTGCATGCACCTAGGGCGTGTAAATTAAATGCCACAAGAAGGATGCAGCACTCCTTATTCCACCCAACAAAATAGCACTAAAAACATTTCTACAGGCCTGCCCCTGCAGATTGTGTTTTTACCTTGTAAAATATACCTTCTGCCAGCATAAATCTTTCTTTTTTAGCACTTACAAGTCACCTCTATGTTAGGCCTAAGTGCCCATATGGCAGGGTGCATGGTATTGGCAATGTAAGACATATGTAGTTAAGGTAATACATGTCCTAGCAGTGAATCAATCAATTAATCAATTGAGGTTTTGTAAAGTGCTGCAAATCACCAGTGAGTTTCTCAAGGTACTGGAGTTGCAGCTTGCTATATGGTGATCTGGTAATTTGAGCACCCAGGTCTTGAGTTCTTTCCTGAATTGCTGGAGCAATTGAGTGGCCCTGCAGTGTAGGGAAAGGTTGTTCCAGGCTTTGGCTGCCAGGTGTGAGAAGGGGTGTCCTCTGTTGTTGCTTTGGAGGATCCGGGGGGTGTCTGTAAGGAAGTGGGAGGCGGATTGTAGATGTCTGGTGGATGGTCAAGCATTTGTTTATATAGTCTGGTCCTTTGTTGTACAGGGCTTTGTATGCCTGGGTCAGCATCATGAACTAGCATCTCTTTTGGATTGGGAGCCAGTGTAGCTTCTTGAGATGGGGTGTGATGTGAGTTCGTCTGGGGAGGTTGAGGATGAGTCTGGCTGCTGAGTTCTGTATTGTCTGTAGTCTCTTCAGGAAGCATGTGGTGATTCCTACCTAAAGTGTGTTACCATAGTCTAGCCTGCTGGTGACGAGAGCCTGTGTGACGCTCCTTCTGGTGTTGACAGGGAGCCACTTGAAGATCTTACGGAGCATGCATAGGGTGTGGAAGCAGGCAGATGAGACTGTGTTTACCTGTTTCTTCATGGGAAGCTTGGCGTCCAAGATAATGCCGAGGTTGTGAGTGTGGTCTGTCAGGGCGGGGGATGGGCCGAATTCAGCAGGCCGCCATGTGTCGTTCCATGGAGAGGTGTTGTTCCCAAAGATGAGGACTTCTGCCTTGTCCGTTTTGAGCTTGAGACAGTTCTCCTTTATCCAGTCAGCGACGTTCACCATATATTTGTGTAAGCTATCTTGGCTGGTGACAGTGAGATGATGATCTGGGTGTCATTGGCGTAGAATATGATGTTGAGTCTGTGAGATCTAACAGTGCTGGAGAGGGGGGTAATTTATGTGTTGAAGAGGGTGGGGCTGAGGGGTGAACCTTGGGGGATGCCACCAAAGTCGTTGTTCGCTGCCACAAGGCTCTCTCTCCCAAAGAAACACACTGGGTCACATTATAACTGCTTATGATGCAAGTCTTCAATTTCGGACTAGGTAGAAAATGATTTAAGTACTCAATTTATTAAAATTTTTAAAATTGAATTTTAAATTTCTATTTTGAAAATGCCACTTTTAGAAAGTCGGCGTTTTCCTGCCTAAGCCAAATGTGCCTTTCTGCTAGGGTTCAGTGTCTTTTGACTGTTAATGGTTCTCCTGTGGTGTAATGTGTACTCCTCCCAGACAGTTTACAAAGGAACTGTATGTGGGGGTGTGGGGTTCTTCAAAGGGGCCTGCCATGGTCCACACAGAAGAATCTGACATTAGGACTTCCCCTGCCTTTCTTTCACTATCCAGGCTGGAGTCAATACTAGAGGTTAGAAAGGAACTGACCAGACCCAGTTTTAGAGTTAGACAAGGGGGTGTCCCCCACCCACATGCTGGCACTGGGCAAAAAATATTACATCCCCAGAACCTGAAACCAGTATACTCCCGGACCTGTGAAGACTCAGAAGAACTGATCTGCTGTCTAAAGCCTAAAGGAAAACTGGACCTTCTTGCTTTGAACCCAGGACCGCAGAAGCGACTCTAAGGGTCATTTTGGTGATCTCCTGTTTGAGCCAGAGGGACACATCACGTTTCCAGAGGGCTTTCATGTTTTCCAGTTGACCAGACCCAACTGTACCTGGCATTAGACCTTCTTCTGGCCTCTGTGGCAGTGAGCCCCGACCCCCAAGTGCTGTCGTCAAATTTCTGGACCCTTGGCTGGAGTCGGAGTGCACTTCTCTCTTCATAACTAAAGTTTTCTCTGGATATAACGCAGATCCATACAGACCCCTGCAGAGCTATGCAGCTCCTAACCGAAGGCATCTCTTGATACAATGGCGAGTGGCGCAGAGCCCCTCGGAACCAGGCAGCTCCTAACCAAAGACTTCACCTGATCAGATGCAGACTAGCACAGAGCTCCAAAGAGTAGTATCACACAGTCCCTGCACCAAAGTCAGTCGGTCTGAACTTGTGACTTTGTCCCAGTCCAACACAACCAGATACCCGCGGTTGGTGCTTCACACCTGTTGGGACACTTTTTACCTAAAAATTTAGAAAGTGATATTGCCATTTCTACTTATTGGATTTTTGTCTTTTTTATGTGATTTTATTTATTAAAATATCTCTATTTTTCAGTCAATGGGTGGCTTTTTTCTTTTGTTGTGTTTTCACTTTATTACTGTTTGAGTGTTGCAAAAATACTTTACACAATGCCTCTAAGTTAAGCGTGACTGCTTTGTGACAGACTAGCAAAGGGATAAAAACAGGTATATTTTGTGAATTATAACCCATTTCTTCTTACAATTGTCCCAGTGGATGTCTCTAATTAGTTCCATTGGAGTTGGTAAAACAATGGCTATATGGGGATTTATATAGACTGTACAAAAATAGTTGCAAACTTGAGTGGCAAATGCTATTGGGTGTTCAGAGTTGAATGGTTCATTGCTATTGGACTTGACATCCTTGGCGTGGTTTTCCTGCCACTTTTTTGCCTTCAATCCTCCTGTCTTGGTGACCGTTTTTGCTGGCCTTAGGACTCTGCACACTTTATCACTGCTAACCTGTCCTAAACTGTGTGTGCTCTCCTCTATACATGGTAAAATTAGCTTACACACAAATGACGTATTTATTTTATTTGTAAGTCCCTTGTAAAGTGGTACTACATGTGCCCATGGCCTGTAGATTACATGCTCCTAGTGAGTCTGCTGTACTTATTGTGCCACCCACGTAAGTTGCCTTTAGACTTATCTTAGGCTTGTCATTGCTGCCTGTTTGTGCAGTTTTAAACTGACATTGTGACCTTAAAACATATACCTTTTGCCAGGCCTAACTAAGCCTTCCTTTTACATACATATAAGTCACCCCTGGGGTAGACCCTATACAGCCCATAGGGCAAGGCGCAGTGTATTCAAAAGGTTGGACATGTACTTTTGGCTTTTACATTTTCTGGTAGTGAAAAAATCTTACATTTGTTGTTCACAATTTCAAGGCCTGACTCTCCTATTGGATAACATTGGTCTACCTTACTATTGCATTTAATAAGTGATGACTCTCAATTCGGAGCATGTAAAAATGCTGAGTTTGTCGTCTAAAGAATTTCTATTTAACCCCTTCAGTGCCCATGACGAGCTGGACTCGTCATGGGCTGCGGTGGCGCTGTGCCCATGACGAGTCCAGCTCGTCATGAACTCCGCCCGCTAATACAAAGCGCGGCACTGGGCGGGCATGCAAGGGGTTAAAACCCTCTCTAATGGTAAAGTTGGATTTTAAGTCACAGTTATGAAAATGCCTCTTTTAGAAAGTTGGCATGTTTATTTATTTCAGTTATTTATTTATTTAAGAGTTTTCTATAGCGCTGGCCAGACCCGAAGGCATCAGAGCGCTTTACAACATTTATCATGAAGCAATCGAACACAGCAAATAACAATAATAACACATCGATCCGAGACAACTCCAGTTCAGGGAGGGGGGACAAAGGAGATAGACAAGTGGTAGGTGATGTAGACACCTTCTTATCAAAGTGGGCAAGGTCTACGTTAAGCGGCAGCTATCCATTCGGAAAAGTTTGGTTGAGGAAGAGGTCTTTGAGCTGGCTTTTGAATTTTATAAATGAAGGGTTAGCCCTGATATGGACTGGGTTGGAGTTCCAAATCTTGGGCACATTTCCAGAGAAGGAGCGTTATGGGGTTTTTTGTTTGTGAATTTTCGGAGGAATGAGAAGTAGAGTGTTAGTGCTCCTGAGGATCCTTATCTGACTGGCCTTCTTAAGTTTGGAGGCCAGGTGTGTAGAGCTTTGTGTGTGAGACAAGCAGTTCTGAAGTTGGCATGCATTTCGAATGAGAGCCATTTTAGCTCTCTGAGAGCGGGAGAGATGTGTTTGTATTGCTTTACTCCAGTGACCATCCTGGCTGCTGCATTTAGAGTTGATCTGAGAGGAGCTAAGTGGGATTTTGCTGCGCCTGTGAGGGTTGCATTCCCGTAATCCAATCTGGACAGCACCAGGGATTGAGTAGCCTGTCTGAGGTCATTGGGAGGGATGAAGGGTTTTATTTTGATTTGTTGAGTAGTTTTAGGTTGAAGAAGGTGCTCTTTGCGGTGTTCTTGATATGTTTCACCATGTCTAGGTTCGGCCGGGGTGATACTGCAGTTGAGAGCATCAATGGTTTTTAACCATTCTGTGATTTGTGGGGTGTGCTCTTTTTTGGATATGAGAAGGATTTCCATCTTATCTTGGTTGAGTTTCAGGTGGTTGAAGGATGGCCAGTGTTGGATTTCTCTTAGAGTGATGTTTAGTCTATGAATGTCACCACTGGAGGAAGTTTCTAGGTAGATCCGGGTATCGTCTGCATTTAGGTTGAAGGGGATGTTGGATTTTTTGAGTATGGTGGTCAGGGGCTCCATGTAGATGTTGAACAGGTCGGGGGAGAGAACTGATCCTTGAGGGACACCCCTGCTTATGGGTAGTAGGTCTGATGTGCAGGTTTTAATTTTTATTCTTTGGGTCCGATTCTGCAAAAGGGAGGTAAACCATTGCAGGACCACCTCTTCTGCTCCAACCCCTTCTCGAAGTACATTGATGAGCAGTTTGTGGTCTACCGTGTCAAAGGCTGCCGATAGGTCCAGGAGTATGAGTAGACAGCATCGGTCCGTGTCTAGTGATTTGTAGATATCATCTATGGCATTCAGTATCGCTGCCTCTGTGCTGCAACCTTTTCTGAAGCCTGAGGTTGTTACTGTCCATGTGTTGGGTAAGTTGCAGGAGAACACATCTTTCCAGGATTTTGGCTAAGAATGGGCGATTAGAGACTGGCCTGAAGTTGTTGAGATCTTTTGGGTCAGAGCCCGATTTTTTCAGTAATGGCGTGACTTGGCCGATTGTGAGACAGTCTGGCATGACCCCTGTTCTCAGGGAGCTACTTATAATCTTGGTCCAGAGCCGGGCTAGGAAGAGTTTCAGCTTCTTAACCAGGTGGGCAGGGATGGGGTCTGAGAAGTGTGACAAAGGTTTGGTACTGGTAATCATTTTAATGATCTCTGCTTCGGAGATGGTATTGAAAGATTTCTAGTCATTAGGTGGGTGCCTGGGTGGGTTGTTGTCTTCTTTGCAGGGGGGCTGGTTTTCGTTGGGTGGCCAGTGGTTGTCGTCCAAGGAGAGCTCGATCTTGTTGATTTTATCATTAAAGAAATTGGCAAAGTTATCACATAGGTCTTTGGAAGCCTGCATTGAGGAAGAAGGGGGCTTGGAAGTGTGTTGTCTAATGAGATTAAAGATTTCTTTGGGATGATTTTTGGCATTGTTTAGTGCATTACAGAAGAAGTAAGTTTTTTCATTCTTGATGTGTTTTTTATATTTCCTGCGTTCAGATTTAAGTTGATCAAGGTGGGTTGTGGACGGGTTGTTCCGCCACAGTCTTTCTGCAGCTCTTAGTTGTCTTCTTTTGGAGTTTAGGTCTGTGTTGAACCAAGATCTCAATGGAGTGTTCGTGACTTTTTTTTGTTTCAAGGGAGCTATTTTGCCAAGAATGGAAATCATTGTTGCATTGTAGTGCGAGGTAAGTTCAGTTATAGAAAGGTCGCATGAGGTGGTGGGAAGGAGTGAACTTTCTTCTAGGTCGTTAAGGGGAATCTGTCTTAGATTTCTTACCAAATGGGGGGATTCCTGTGTAAGGGGAAGGCAGTGGGTTGTTTGGTTGATGTGGAATAGGATGATGTGGTGGTCTGACCAGTCAATAGGAAGGAAGTGGTCAATAGTGATTGTATCTTAATGTAATGGCATCCAGGATTGAGCCCCTGTTATGGGTTTGCTCTGTGCAGTGTTGGATAAGATTGTTGTTGCATAGAAGTTCATTTAAGGATTGGATTAGAGAGTTATTTTCATCATTCCAGTGTAGGTTGAGGTCACCTAGTATCATGTTGTTGGAGTCCAAGAGTGAGCAGTGTGTTATCAGGTCGGACAGGGGTTCTCCGAATGATGGGGTGTTGCCTGGTGGATGGTAGAGGAGATGGCAGTAGAGCGTTTTGTTGTTGTTTGTCTTAATGGTGGAGGTTAGATATTCAAATGTGTTATAATTGAAGGAGTCCAATTCCATGACGGAGATGTTGCTCTTGTGGATGATTGCAATACCCCCGCCTCGGTAGTTCTTTCTGTGTTTATTGATGATTGAGAATCCCGGGGGAGGAAAGCATGTCAATGAATGGGGGTAATGATTCATTTAACCAGGTTTCTGTGATGAACGTGATGTCTATGTCATGGGTGAGGATGGTTTCGGCCAGTTCTGTTGTATGTTTGGTAGCCGATCTGCAATTAATGAGCATGCAGTTGGTTGTCCCCTTGTTGTGTAGTTTCTTTGTTAGGGGAGCTATGGGGATATTGGTGAGGAAGGCTGGAGGCCTTGACGTTTTAGGTGGGGTGCGATCTCTTCCAAATCCAGTGATATCCTGGATCTTGGAGCAGGGGTTGACAGTGGATGATGCGATGTAAAATTTGGCAAGATCAGTCGCCTCTCTCATTGACATTGTTCTTTTGGTTCTCTGAGGCTGGTTCAGGAGGGGGGTTCTGTTCCAGCTGTGGTATTGAGCCTTAGGAGGCCTTAAGTGTTTAGTGTTGGTAACTGTGGGTGTATGGCGTGGGCGTTGAGTAGGCTCCAGAGGTGAGGATAGGATCAATAAGATTTTGTTGATGCCCTGCATTATGATCTCTAGCTGGCTTTCCATTAGAGCAAGTCTCTGAGTCCTATTTGAAGAGGAAGGGGTAGTGGGGTTTGGGTTCAGGATGTCATGAGTGGGTTTGTCAATGGATGTCGAGAGCTTGTCCGTGGGAGTGTGGTTCGTAGTGTTAATGTTGCCTATGTTGCCCCTGAG
The DNA here is from genome assembly GCF_964204655.1 of Triturus cristatus. Classification (NCBI taxonomy): domain Eukaryota; kingdom Metazoa; phylum Chordata; class Amphibia; order Caudata; family Salamandridae; genus Triturus; species Triturus cristatus. The sequence continues at coordinate 1,097,879,409 of NC_140594.1, forward strand.
GATGGCCGTGGGCGAGTGGAGTGGAAAATCGCGTAGTGATTCAAGCGGTAGCTTCTTGAGTGCCGGTGGAAGGTGGGAGTTAGGAGTCACTAGTTGCTTGTTGGTAATAATATTTTTGAGGGGGGAAAGGTTCAGGTCATCAAGGGGTTGGAGAGTCTCAGCAAAGACGTGCCTCAGGTTTGTTCTGGAGGAGAGGTATGTATAGTGCGAGTCAAGGGAAGTAGAGGAGAGGGAAAGGGTGGCGTCAGGGGGGCATAAGTTGGGGTTAATGAAATGTGTCATGGGATTGTTTTGAGAATTGTCCAGGGGGGTAAGTCGGTTGGGGGATAGGGAATTGTTAGAGTGGGAATGTCGTAAATGAGTGAAAGCGTTGCATAACGTGGGGAAAAGGGAGTCAAATGAGTCTAGGTTGTCATTGTTGGTTTGGATCAGGACTGTACCGTTGCTGTAGATGGTCGCAGAGGTGTTGTCACTGTGTTTAGGGCGGTTTGAGATTGAGATCGTCAGTTTGCAGCTGAGAGGGGTGCTAGTTGTTTTGGATTTGTGAAGGTGGGTTCTAAGAATGGTAGGGCTCTGGGTGTGGAAAATGAGATTCATTTTCTGCTGGCCTTTGGAGGAGCAGTGGTATATATCAGTGAATAGTGTTTCCGGGTGTTGTCTAATCAGCCTGTGTTTGAAGTTTCTTTTCGCTTTGAGTAAGAGATTGGGGGGGAAGATGATGGAGAAAGAGTTAGGGCCATGGGGTTTCAGGCAATCCGGTGCAGAGGCATAGAGGGAGGTTAGAGTGGCAGGTATCATTGTGTCTTAGTTAGTAGGGTAGATTGCCACCCAGATCTCTCCCCAGCCTGAATATAGCCTGTAGTTTGTGAGTTCTTAGCCTAATGGTTGAATATTGTTTCATTTACCCCTGTGTTGAACTGAGATCCCAGATTCAGATGCCGGTCAGGTAACTCCGGGAGCCGTGTGTCTGCGACAGAGATAAATCCTAAATGAAGTGCATTGGATCCTAACCATTTGGTGCATGCAGCTGTATCTTGGGTCACATGACTAGGTATTACTGCCAGTTGGCAGCGGCTTACCACAATTCACTGCAAACCCTGCAGTGCTAGGGGGCCACCAGTCATACAGGGGCAACGCTTTCTGCTCAAGACAAAGGAATAGCCATGATGACTCAGGAAAAACTCTTCAAATTCTGTAGGGGCCCTAACATTTTGCATTATGCCATTTGAAGTTGATCTTTGTGTATTGCTCCCAGACAGTGAGACAGAGGGGGGATAGGTGTTGGCAGGATGGGCCATCTCTGACTTGATGGAGAGAGGGCTGTCCCCTACCACACATGCACATCACAAAGGCTCCGCCTCACCACACTCATAAAGGATTTCACACCATTTCATTGTGCCCCAGACAAGCTGGGGCCAGGGCAGGAAGGTAGGAAATCCCTACCAACTCTGGGAGTAAAAACCTCTAGAAACGTCTTCTACTTAAAAGCTGGCACCAGGTATAAATATTGGACCCTCAGACCCAACTCTTCAGTCCACATCTGGACCTGTGGAAGACTCTGAAGAAGGACTGTTGTGGTGCTCTGCTGCATGAAGGACTACTACTGCTCTGCTGCCCTGCTGCCTGTGTAGGAAGGACTGGACCTGCATGTTGAACCCAGGACCCAGTCACCCGAGTGACTCCACAGGCTAGTTGGCTGGCTTTCTGATCAGAGTCTCAGGGACAGAAAAGGCTCTAACTCTCTTGCACCCGGCACCTGGAGTCTGACTGCTGTGAGTCCTAACCCCCACGTGGTGCCCCTTTATTCCTGGACCTTTGGAATTGGGATTAGAGGTGCCGTGCCAGCCCAGCTGTGGTCTTGACCAAATGGCAAAGACCTTCAAAGCCTTGCCACACAGCTACATGCTTCATCTGAACTGACGTAAAGACCCGCAGAACCTCGTCGCCTAGCTGCAAGCCTGAACAGAATTGATGCCGCGTTACGCAAAGCCTTGCCACATAGCTGCCAGTCCATCAGAACCGGTGCTATTGGATATGAAGCCTGGCAAATCCTCACCACACAGATTCACTAGAACCGACGTAATGCAATGCAACCCGATGTAGGACCTTGCTTCATAGACCCCTCAGCTTCTCGAATCGGACACCAAACGAGGCAAAGCTTCGGAAATGTGACGCTGCACCAGGATTTAAGATATTTTGTTCAGCAGGCCTAACTCGGACCCTGTGTCAGGCCAGCGCTCCATTGTGGTCGGCCTGAACTTGTGACTTTGTCCTAATCCGATGCAAAAAGATTCCCAGATACTCAGTTGGTGCTTTGCTGCTTTTTAGCAGTATTTTAATTTAAATCCTTAAAATTGCATATATCTGGTTTCACTGATTGGATTATTGTAGTTTTAGTCTCAAATAATGTATTAAGTGTTACAGTATTTTTCTAAGTTGTGTGGTATTTTTCTTGTGTTTGATTTTTACTTCATTACTGTGGGAAGTGCTACATAAACACTTTACAAATTGCCTCTAAGTTAAACCTGACTGCTTTGGACCAAGCTGACGGAGAGGTGAGCACAGGTAACTATGGGGTTTGCTTCTGTTTCACCTTGACAGGAATTGTGGTTGCTGCTTGATTAGGGTTTCGTCCCCCTCAACCAGTAACTCAATTTCTTACTATTGGCATCAGACAACTGTGCTGGGTGTATGATATGAGTGCCATCCCTATGGTTGTTTTGGGGCATTGCTTGGAATTCCATGGTTTTGGGGGATCTTTGAGAATTGCAGTATCTGCTCACTCAAAAAAGAGAAGCAAAACCTGGCAAAGGCCAGTATATATTTATAGGCATCTTATATCCTGTTTTCCATTCCTTCAGGATTAACACACCAGTGGGAAGCCTCTGAGAAAGAAATTGGATACTGGCTTTGCCTTCACATTGCACTGCGGACGCAAGATTCAGGCGCCACTCTTAACTTGTTTTCCATTGCTTTGGTTGCTGGTTTGTGGCAGCAAGGACTAGGATCTGAATTCTTTCAAGCATTGTTTTCATGGTATTGACAGTGACATAAAAATATCCACCTTTGCTAGCCAAGAGGGCCATCTGCAACTCCTTTGCCTACAAGTGCATAAAGCCAGGCATGTCCGGACTTTGTAGCCAACTAATTCTCAAACATGTTTGCATCCGCCACACCAGAAACTAGATGTTTTCTTTGCTCACGTGAATTTCATTTGAGGTGTAAATCCTTTCCCATTAAATAGATGCATGATGAGTTTTTCCAGCAGTGAGCAAGTTCCTCCATCTTACAAGGATTTTTGGAGAAGTGTGGCTCAATGATTAGAGCGGCAGACCCTGATGCAGAAGTCTGGCCCCGGACCAGGGTTCAATTCCCGCCTCGGCGGGTCTTGCGCTCAATTTCCTCGGACCTGATAATTCTTGCCTCGGTGCATATCCTAATCATGGGTCTCACTCTGCAACTCGGGGCAATAGCTTGCTTAATCTCCACAACAGCCCCAACAATGCTAGGATGCCTGGCCTCACCTTGGGGGTGCCCAGGAGTGGACACTTCACAGGGAAAGGCCAGGATGGGTTCCTCAGCGGTATTCATACAAGCGCCGAGATGCCTCCGGGTAGTCGTGCGCTATGCAAGTACCTCTACATTTACATTTACATTTTTGAACCATGAATAACCCTCTTCCTTTATCACAATATCCCACCCTGACTTAGCAATTCATAGAGTACATCCAGCCAATCAGTGACAACTGTTCCATCCCATTAAACCATATTACTTTGTTGATATGCTGCTCTCTGGCAAGCTGTAACGTCAGTGCTCACCGTTTCTAACGAAGGCCCAAATGTATCTAAAAGTCACGCAATACAGCGCAGCAAGTAAAGTTGCTGCGCTACATGCTTGAATGAGAGAGAGCTGAACCGCACAATATCTACTAAGCTGTGCTGCTGTTCTACTCTCTCCCTGTCCCGACCGACTTTTGACTGCCATGCGACAACCCACACACTCTTGCGCTGTAGTGCAAGGGTGCCTGCATCATGGGAACCATAGGTTTTGTGATGGAAGGGGTCCTTCCGGTATTAAAAAAACCGATGCTTTAAGTTGTTTCCCACTTTTTATGTGTATACTGTTCAATGCTGCACACATGCAAAGAGGGGAAAAAAATAGAACTTAAAACATTTCTCCTCATTATGCATGCCTGGAGGAGGCACAGACATTTGGCACAAATCCCTGTCTTTGTAGGTAGTCATTTTCCACAAAAGACATAGATGGTTCTATATGAAAGTCCATGCACCACCCATAGAACACCCCCTTAACGCAACTTAATGCAAGGCAGTGCACTGTGCAGTTTTGCGTTACAATCCAACACAAATTGCACTATCCGTTGGGCTGTAGATCCAACCACAACACTTCACATGGACTTTGCGTTAAAAAGAAGGAATAGAAAAAAGTGTTGGTAAAGCTCAGCGCAAGCTTCCCAGCCTGATCTAACACATTTTGGATACCACTCGATTTGGTGGGCTTGCTGGCGCTTGCAGAAATATGGTTCTTTGGGCATGGCAGTGGTGGGTGGTAGGGAACGGTGGCTACGGGGGCAGGGGGAGTGGGAGGGGGATAGGAAAAAAATAAAGAAAGAAAAAAGAAAACTTACCTACTGGTCGTCAGTCACCAGCCGCCGCCTTTCCTCCGGTGCAGGAACCAGGAAGCACACAGGCTCCCAGACTCCCCTAGCCAATCACAACGCTGCACTACAGAAGCATTGTGGTTGGTCTGAGAGTCGTAGTTCGGTGCTCAGAGAGAGACTGGGAGCCTGTGAATGTCCTCCACCCAGACTGTGCAATACAGCTGGGTGGAGAACATGCTATGTGCACATGACGGTTTGGTCGGCTGAATTCCGCCAACCAAACCGCCATGCGCACTTATGGTGCAGCAACCACTCCTCACTCTGGCATCACGCGAGGCCAGCCCTGCCCCATCCTAGTCTGACCTGGCTGCAACTGCAAGCTCAATACTAAAAATAAAATTATTACAACATTCTGTTATTATCATTTTATTTTTCCTTAGCACTGCTCTTTAAACAATGGTGAGACGCTCCTCCGCCTCCGGAGGAACCGCCACTTGGGCATGGGTCTTGTTTTGAGCAGGATGTCTAGTGAATTTTGTGAATATAAACATCTTTCGGGCAAGATCTCCCATCTTAGAGAGGATGTAAAAGCGTAATGTCGCGCTCACGCCAAAGTGCATTGAACCACACATACGTCAACAAAGTATAATGCGCCCATTTTGCAGCGCGTGTCCTTCCGCTCCAGCCCTGGGGAGGACTTATGATGCTATTAGGCGGTAAAGACCCCTTCTTATCGGCTGCCTCTGCCGAGTTCATTACTCTCCCCAGACACACGAGTGTCTCACAGCCCTGGCTCTGGTGGAGTTTTCCAGGATCTAATAATAAAGTGGACGTTTTGCCAGATGAGTGCTCCAGATCACCCTATGCTCTTCAGCTCGGCTTGCACCGTGGACACTGAGCAGACATCCGACGCACTTGCGTCTAATGTATTTTTCAATGAGTTTTTCTCTGCTGGTGCATTCTCGGCCCCCTGATGTCTCCTGGAAGCCTGGTTCGCTTTGTACAGCAAACTCATAAATAAATAAACAAAGGCGATGTTAGCAGAAGTGCTGGGCCCTGTGCGGGAGGTTCTGGAGGCCACTGAAGCTTAGATCTGCTTTCTGATGCTTCCAGCTGGTCTGCTGTTCGGAATGCAAACTTGCTTTTGTCTGCGGTCGACACAGGAAGGGAAAAGGCACTTTTTAGTTCAGACCAGGACAGCGGAGACTCAGGGGGCACATTTACTATTATTTCACGCAAAGCGGCGCAGCAAGGGAACTTGCTTTGGGGCATATCAGCAACTCTTAGCGTGAGGATAATTATCGCCGGGTAACGTGGATTTTTATCGCTGAGATAGCATGCTATTAGCAACGCTTATCTCCTCAGCAATAAAAATCCTCACGCTAACTGCCTAACGTGAGATTATCGCTGGAAACCCAGCGATAATCTCATGCAATGTGGCGTTAGCTTGTTGATAGGGACTCACAAACTTAGCCATGATATCCTCCTTCCATAGGATATCATGGCTAAGTCAGTCCTGAAGCAGGCGTAAGGAAAGTAGCGATAACAGGGGTTATCGCTACTTTTCTTGCCGCTATGCTTCATAGCGTGGGGCTTGATGATAGGAGAAATGTCGCTTAGCGACACTTCTCCTGTCATGTTAGGTCAGGAACGCCCACTTTGCATCTCAGTAGAGATGCAAAGTTGGGCGTTAGGAATCCTGACGCTAAAGCAAGGTTTCACGCGTTAGCGTGGCCGTGTTAATTAGGCGATAAAATGATCGCCGCTTTTCGGCCGAAAACGGCCGCAAAAGCGGCGATAATTTTTTATCGCCAGCTTGTTAATATGTCCCTTTGTGTGCAGCCTAGCATCAACGCGGGCAACCTTGCACGATGCCTGCATTATGGGCAGGATTGCTTTTGTGCAGGAAAGGACGTGGCTTTGCATGACTTAGTAAATGCCAATACTGCTTTTGCGTCAGCGCTGTCCCACAAAAGTTGCTGAACTCTAATGCAAAATCGTAGCAAATTTGGGCCTCAACCTTTCAAGGATGGGTGGTGGAAATCTTTATTTTGATTGCAAATTCTCTTTGAATTTTATTAATTTTACACTTCACAAAGGGGGGAGTGTTTAATTAATTTCATGAAAGTTCGCCTGAGGTAAAAATAGTTAAATAAACAATTTTGCAATTTAATTTTCTAGTAAAAATATTTTTCTTTTGAGGATTCTAATATGTCACTACAGGTATTTTTGCAAAAATGGCTTTTGCATAATTCTCCCTCCTCCCTACTCTGCAGTTTTTTCAAACTGAATCTTTAGAAACTATGGAAACATTTCACAAAGTCAACATAGGAAATAATGTTCACATTTGCAAAACCTTGTTTAAAACCCAGTTTGTTTTTTCTGGTGCTCTCTGCTCATGATGCATCTATTTTAAAGCACAGGGTTTCAATTGCAACTTTCAGGAACATCCAAAGATGTCAAAAATATTCCGTGCCAAGCAGTGGAGGAGAGGATGCAGCGATGCTGATGAGTAGTAACAATTCAGGAGGATTAAAAGAAAACCTTTGACATTGCCAAGTAGTCTGACTTTTTTTTCTAAATCAAATGCATCTGCATTTGCTGTCGATTTTATGTGAGTGATTGTGAGGATTGGTGTGTAGATTAAAGTTAAACAAGTCACAGTCAGATGAATGGGGGCGAATGCATTAATAACTGAATTGATATATATGCGTGAGTGAATACATGGATGGATGGATGAATAGTGGAGTGTATGCACGGATGGATAAAAGAGTAAAAAGGAGTGAGCAAATGGATGGGTAAGACAATGAGTGAGTACACAGACCACAGAGACAACCTCTCCTTTTAAGAACTCACTCTGATCACTCACAGCTACAACACAATTTCCGGTAAGTTCTCTTCTGTGCCCTATCTCATCTTGCAGATAAATGAGGTTCGTGTGACTGATTTCAATCCCTGTGCTTACTTGCAGGTAGGTTGCTTAAAAGCACAGTGAGTTCATATTTTATGCTATTCTGGGAAACAATGTAGTGCCAGTATCCCTGCCTCAAACCTGTTTATCACTATTAAATTCTTACAATGCATATTATTAAACAAGCATTTGCAATGCAACCGGTCTCGCCTTTGGGACGTTATATGTATTTAGCTATGCAGCACATAAGCTTGGGTGCTGAAACATCTACTGTTCTTTAACATGGAGGGAAAGTAAGGACCAAACTGCATGACACGACAGGTATGGGAACACATGGAGAGAAATATTGCCTTTCAGAGGGAAATGGTATAGTCCAAAGCTCTGTTTTTAATATAAAATTATGGCCTTCGGTAATCATATCAGTGAAAATACAAGATTTGAAAAAAATATTATTGTCTATAGGTACTCATGGATGACAATTTCTATGGACTGGAATGTAGAGAATGCTAAAGTGATTCTGGTATTTTACTGACCTCTGCTGGTCGTTTTCTATCAAGAAAGTTAAATAGAGGCAGTTGCCAGAAAAATAAAAAAATAAAGTTCCTAAGCAGAAAGTAGTTCTGGTATTTTACTGACCTCTACTGGTCATTTTCTACCGAGACAGTAAAATAGAGGCAGTTGAACAACCAGAAAGCAATTCTGGTATTTTACTGACCTCTACTGGTGGCTTTCTATCAAGACAGTTAAATAGAGGCAGTTGAGCAGAAAATAAAGCCCGTAAGCGGAAGCAGACAAGTCCTGGGGCTGATCTCCAGAGCACACAAAATACATACACATATAAGTATATACTAAAGTATATACAAGAGGTATTGAATTCTCGACCTAAAAAGTAGGGATTGTTTCTGATGCCCCTCCAAGCCTGCACTGGAGGGACTCAGGTATTTTTCTTTCCAAGCCCTGTGTCTATCGGCTTGAAGTTAGCCTTAGTGACATTACACATACAGAGGTTTCGATTGCATCGCTGTTATTACTGTGCTCAATGACCAGCATATATTACATTGGTAGGTTTACTTGTTAAAAAAATCAGTGGACACAACTAGGCCCTGTGAATACTAGTTGTAAATATAAACCAATGTGTTGGTACTCAATGTATCAAGCTCTGAAGGTTGAAAAGCTGAATTGGCCCTTCAGGGATGCACTTGCACCATCTAAGGTGCAAACAGAGGTCTGTAAAGAGGGCAGGCCTACTGAGCCATCTTGCCAGGTAAATTGGAGCAGCTGCACTGAATGAGCATTGTCAGGTTCATACTGTTCTATCCTCCACATGCTCTGTCTGTCAAAACAAATAATCTCATGCCTTATGTTTGTACCAATGAAAAATCTAAAATGCTTGAAAGGGTATCAGCAGTAGAGTCAAGACTGCGACTTTCTTCTAAACAAATGCACTGCATGCAGCCGCAAAACTGGTTGCGTGCCAATGTCCTTTCGTTTCAAGGCAGATCCCAGCTCCATTTTTACATGTGTTTTCTGAGGTGTGATCTTAAAACCACAGTGGTCTCACGCTGATGAGGGTGAGGTAGAAGAAGGCATTGTGAGCTTCATGTAGGCCATTCTGGTAGAATTTTGGAATCCAAGAAATATGTGCACATTCCCAGAGGCGTAGCACAGTCCCTGAGGCATAGCACCCCCCCTGAGATGTAGCACAGCCCCTGAGCCGTAGCACAGCCCCTGAGGCGTAGTGCAGCCTCTGAGGTATAGCTCAGCCTCTGAGGCGTAGGGCAGCCCTTGAGCCGTAGCACAGCCCTTGAGGCGCAGCACAGCCCCTGAAGCGTAGCACAGCCCCTGAGGTGTAGCACAGCCCCTGAGGCATAGCACAGCCTCTGAGGTGTAGCACAGCCCCTGAGGCATAGGACAGCCAATGTGGTGCATTGGGCCCCCAATCCTTCAGTGGGTTCCCATTCAACCCAAGAATAAACGAATATCTATGAGATATGGGATAGTCGTAGCCCCTCATTACATTCTGCGGGACGGGCCCATGATTCTGCATTACACCACATCATTTGCCTAGCTTGGCAACTCCAAGGTGTGGTCCAAAAGAGGAATTTAACATGGTCTGTTAGTCATATTTTTGCATCTTTATAGTCTAACTTCTGTGTCTCTGCACTTTGTTTTTAGGTTCTTCACCAATAGAACTTCCACCAAACAGCTGACTCTAGGGGAGCGACTCACACAGGTGGCGTGTGCTTGTTAATATTGAGCGACTCCCGTGCAGCCACTAGAACAATAGATCACAGCATACAATCCTAATCTATCTCTCAGAGGTAGCAACAATATTCCATGCATCCTCTGTGCTGGAGGTATAGGGCCTTGGATGAGTAATTGAACAAAGAAAGAATGCCACATCAGACTAGGCATAGGCAGGTACCATTGATGCAACCGCCATGCCGTTTGACATTCCCAGAAGCACCCTTCTCCCCATTCTAGCATGGCCGGCCAGCCTTTTCTGACCACAGTGCACCACTTTCAAACATATCCCACTCTCTTATAATCAGTCAAAAACTCAGCCTTCACCCAGTCTCCAATGGTATATACCCATCAAGATGTCGGGGCACTTACTTGTCATGGTCCTGCAACCTAAGCAAACACACAGAGATGATGGACGGAGCACTGAACCTTTTCAGACACTCACCCCCAGTCACAGATCCGGGTTGAATCCATCATTGTTCTTTAGCTCACTTCACCACCCCAGTTCACACCCAGCTATATGCAAATCAGTCTTGACCCTGTGCCTCATGGGAACAGTCCACCCTGAACTGCCAAGCCAGGTCCTCCTCGCACTGGAAACAAGCATCCTAGGACCAGTTTCGAGGTAACACCCCTCATCAGCCAGGCTAGCTTGAATCAAGTGAATCCTGCGACATTCCAATCGTTCTACTCCTAAAATTCCGAGCTCTCATCACAATAATAGTATGAAACCCCACTTAGAGTAAGCTAGTTACTGGATCTTCATCTGGTTCCTTCTACCTATCGATCTCACTGAAACCTCACCTTCCTGAACATCAAACTGGAAGTTACACTGTGATCCACCGCACAGCCAATCAGAATGACTTGAACAAATGTGCTAACTGTGATTGGTCGAAAGGCACGGCAGTCAATCAAGAATGGCTGAAACAACACGTTATTTTGGCCAATCTGATAAACTACTCTTCAAAGAACTGAATCTGTACTCTGCTGGCTGCTGGGCGGCAACTCGTGTGGAACTTTAAGGTACCACAAAGTGAAATAGAAAAGATTTCCGACTTGTACCCCAAAAGCAAATGCCTCATCCCCTTGCAAATTCTGAAACTCGGCTTCGCTGCAGGTTAGAGCCTGTTTTTGCGATTCGTCCCTTCCGGCCAGGTTGACACTGTGCTTCTCGTGCTGTGATGAGTCCTGCCTCTGCTATTTGCAGTGTTTTGTTCGGTGATTACGTTACCACAGATTACAAGAGGCTGCCAGGGAGAGCTGTAATAAATTGTTTCTAAAGTGACGGCTGTGTTTATTTCAATGTTAACTGGTGCGCCGACAACTCGCGACTTGTTCTCAATTAATCCACAGCCGAAGGTTTATTTTTGAAAACTCCACAATTAAAGGATTGTTCCAGGAATTTTCGAGGCCTGAAACCTCAACTATTTCGTGTCTGGAAGCTGGCTTGGCAGACGCCCCCGTTGCTGTCTCCTGGGAACGGCCTCTCTTCTGGGGCTGGGAAGTGGCCAAGGGCCAAGGATGGAGTCATGGAGAGGAAAAGATGCTTTGCAGATCCTCAGAGTGTCAGCTCTGATCTGTAGGATGTTACCCAGAGCTTACTCCTGTCCCCAGGACAGACGCCCTGGATCAGTGTGAGGGGGAAGCTGGAAGTTTCCTCGCCTTGACTCTTTCAACACAGGGAGTCACTTTGTGGTCAGCATGTGAGATGTTTAGATTTAATGTATCTGCAGGCAAGATCCAACCCAGAGCCTGTTCCTGAGGATTGAAAATGACAGTATCTGTTTAGCTTGTTAACACCTGCCCTGAAGCAGACTCTACCCGCGCATGGAGCGAAACATAACAAAGTTTGACATAATAAAAAAATCAGGAAACGGATATGCTATACACACTGTCCAAACATTGCCATATGTACCAGGCCTGAAGAAACTGAGGCCCAGATATCAAGGTAGACATCAAAGTCCCGAGAGTAGTTATGCCCAATGGCTTGATGTAAGCTCCTCACACCACTGCACAGCGATGCGGCAGTACGTGTGTATGTATAGAACAATACCTCTTCTCAGAGACACCTTGCATAGTGGCAGCAGCCAGCATGAAAAATCTGGATGTGATGTGTCTTTTTTCAGTGTGGTTAAGAAGGAGTAGTGATTTTACACCGCGAGGACCACGTGTTGGGATTGGATTTGCCAGTGGTAGGAACTTAAAGCGGGGTGCAGACGCGGCCTCTGCAGGTATGAGCGGTGGGGCTGGCTAGGGGAGATTTCGGGACATGACCACGAAGGAAAATTATTTATTTATTTAATTTTCCCTTGTGGTCGTCTCTTGAAATCTCCCCCCAGCCCCCCAGCCGGCCCCACTGCTCTTACCTGCTGCGGCCGCGGCGGGTGGGGTGCCTAGTGGTGCTTGAAATTCACCTCTTGAAAATGACCCATCAGTGAGAACCAATGTTCTAGTGTAACTATAGCTGCAGGAGCCATGTTTTCTTGTCCATGCTAAATGTTCCTAAAGAAAATGCCTGTCTGTGACATGTAGAGCCTCTCTTTCGCATCTTCGAACTCGAGAATAGAAATTATTGATTACCTTGCTCAGACATAAAAGTGTACATCTTGGAATAATTGATGGTCTTCTTGCTTTCTCATGATCCAAGTCTGTGGGACATGAGCAACTCCCTTTGTTTCTCAAAACTACGTGATTCTCATAGAAAGGCTGCATAATACAATATATTTGTGTCTTTCTTTGCTTCGGAGAGCACACCCTTTCGTGGCTGCTGGGGAACCTCCTCGTTAACAATTCTGTAATTTCTTGACATATTTTTCTTTTGTCAATAAACATCTGAAGTCTTCAATAGGCCTGACAGCAGAGTTTCTTTGATAGACTTTATTAGAAATGTAAACTTTTCAATTTTTCTTGGGAGAAATGTGCCTTTCTTTAGAGACCTCAGTGAAAATCCTGATAGGTATGGGGACCATTCCTCTCTCAGGCTCTAAAATGATGTCAAAAGTTCTCATTCCAATAATGAAAAGAACATAACATGTACTTATATTGTTTTCAAAAACACCTTCATCAAAACTCACTGATCAAAACAACCTTTTTTTTTACAGTAATCTCTTTTCTCCTTAAACACCTTGATCTGAGTTTAACATTAAAGTCAATGGAATAACAACACTGAAGAAATTCGTGGTTTCGCATATTTGAAACAGAAGTGTAACTCAGTTTTCAATTGTGTTATTTTCAGTCAATTTCAAGGTTTAGTTCATGATGCATTTGTTTTCCAAACCCTGTTGCTCTTGGCATGTGGCTGTGTGCAGCGGGGGTTGGCTATGCTGCTGCAGGAGACCAATCACTGCTCCAGCCGCGGCCGGCGAAGGTAAACGCGGTGGGGTGGGCGGGGTCGGAGCTGGGGGAAGCTGACACACGATGGAATAGGTATAATTGAATAAATAAATAATACCTTTTCTGTCGTCTATCGGCTCCCCCCCCCCCCGCTGCGCCCTGCCCCGGCCCACCGCATTTTACTGTGTCGGCTGCGGCTGCACTGCTCTGCACAGCCTTTGGCCATGCACAGCGGGGGACGGCTGCAGGGTTCAAGTGCCAGTACAGACCTCAGATCTAAAATATTACTGTGACATTTAAGAAAATGATAATGAAACACATTGTAACAACTAACAGTGATGTCATCAGTATTGTAGTTGGTGATGTCATAAATTATCTAATAAATGATATGGCATATGATGTCATCAATGAGGTAATGTCTGATGTCATCCACAATGCAGATGGTGGCCTGAGTAATGGTTAGAGCCACAAATCATAATTGGTGAATTCCTGTGCTTTTAGCAATTTTAGGACAGAATCATAACTTGGTTTCACACTGTTTTTTCATTTAATTATATATATATAGATATTTATTTTGTTTAACTTGGAAAGATAAATACAATGCTTTAATATAGAGGCTCTATTTCATACAATAAAACCATGGTCATTTATGACCTTTTTTTTCATTTCCCTTGAACTAATAGTCTTCCTTTAGTCCTCAAAACCCTGCTAATGACGGTGCGCATACTTAGGGCTCGATTACAATGCGGTTAGAAAATCTTCCCGATCGGATCAGTTTGGAAATGGTTTCCAACCGACTCAGGTCGGGAGAGTCCGACCGACTGAGTATGATGCATCCGGATGCTTCCAGATACGATTTGGTTGGACTCCCATTGACTTCTATGGGAGCCTATGTTCCTAACCACATCGTAATCTTGCCCTCAGTCGGGAAGACACGTTCCCGATCCGATTCGGGAGGAGCAAATGCTGTTAGGAAGCCTTCCTAACCGCATCGTAATCAGGCCCTAGGTGGGAATGCTTTCATAACTGCATCGTAATCAGGCCCTAGGTGGGAATGCTTTCATAACCGCATCGTAATCAGGCCCTAGGTGGGAATGCTTTCATAACCGCATCGTAATCGGGCCCTTAGTGTGCTCCTATGTCTGGAACTGAGTGAGTGGCGGTGGGCAAACACTTCTTCCTGTGTGTCACTTTGCTTTTCACTCCAATGGTGTGTCACTGTTTCAATGAAAGTGAGCATGTGCAAATCCTTTATTGTGTACCTAAGAGTGCATCTGAGTGAGTGGAAGTATAGAAATACATGTCCCTGTATGTGACTTTAAGAAGGCCACCATGCCTTCGACTCCCCTGGTGAGTGACTGATTCAGTGAGCATATTCAGATCTATGAGTCAACCCATGATTGTGTACCCTAGTGTAAAATTGTCAATTGTTTCTGAACTGAGACCCATTCCAAAATTAAGGGGAGGTTTGCTGCATTAATCGTGGCTCTTCCAGCTAATAACAGTTGAGGAAGTCTATTCGGCAGAGATATACAAAAGAATTAAAACTTTCAAACTTGCCCAGCAACTTGTATAAACTTATGTCAGCACCATTATCTCTTAAACTACTGTATGGATTTACACCTACACTGCAAAAGCATGCTTTCTGAGTAAAGATTTGTTTTCATGCCAAGTTCGGTGGAAATCCGTTTAGCTGTTGGGGCTGAATGCGTGGGAAAGGTTTCCTACGGGAGCTAAAATGGGAACTTATTTCTTTTTTCACCCCCCACCCCATTTAACATTTTCCTCATGCACATTTTTCATGAATGAAACCTGGTATGACTGAGTTAACATAAAGTAACTCCTAGAGTGTGGACATATCACCCGAACCTTACTAAGAAGTGGGGGGGTAGTGATTTATTTCACTATTTTTCTCTTATGGCAAGAAGAATCCACTCTTTCCTTTCTTTTTTACTTCTGTACCGGTACTTCTGGGAGTAATTGGTATGATGTTGCCATCTTTTTACCTCCTTTTACCGCATCCAGTCGCTGCCTTGTGTTACTCTGCGCTGCGAAGGCGTTACATAAGATGAGAATGGGTGTTCCCACGAATCCACCCAGGTATTTTGATGCAGTCCCAGATTTACCAAGACAGGTAAACTAGGGAATGTGTCAAAATACTACGCCTTACTGAACCACATAATACTATATGCTTGCTGTAGAAGCCTAGATATTTTTTAAAGATTATAACAGAGCATCTGCTACTCCATCTTGTCATTGAAAGTTCAGCCGTACATTTGCCCCTCTTTTCCATTCATCTTTCTAGCTTCCACTGCCCTACCTTGTACCTCAACGAACGACTCACCTTCTACACCCCGAACCGCCAGCTTCGCTCCACTGACCTCGCCCTCGCCACCGTCCCCCACATCCAACGAGCGACCTCCGGCGGCACATCATTCTCCCACCTCGCCGCAAAAACCTGGAACACCCTCCCCATGCGCCTGCGACAGACCCAGGACCTGCTGGCCTTCAGGAGACTCCTCAAGACCTGGCTGTTCGAGCAGTAGCAGCACCCCTGCCCCCCCTGCGCCTTAAGACCCTCACGGGTGAGGAGTGCGCTCTACAAATGAACTGATTGATTGATTGATTGATTGACAGGATGTTTCAAAATGAAATCAGATTGAACAAAAGAATCCTTTGCATGAATGGGCAGTAGGTTTCAAACCTCAGTCAGAATGCTGCCCTTCTCAGAATAACTAAATAAATAACTCTTATTTTTCTTGGCTCCTTCCGATTTTGTTTTAGTATTTCCTATAACAGCTTCTCGGACATTATTTAGATGAAGGTTGTTGAATTCTTGAGGATTGCCCTATATTCAGTATTTTCCAGCCCCTGTAAACCCATCAATAAGCTCAAAATTGCCTGTGAAGTTTGTGCCATTCCTTTTTAGGAGGTTCCACATTCACCTCTAGGGTGTGCGTTCTTCGTACATTTTTATCTATCTATGAAAAGTTGTCTTTTTTTATTTCTATAATTCCAAGGGGATTTAGATGTCAAAGCCACATCTAGCGCATCTGCTCTTTCTGATCACTTTTCACATTTGTATCCATCTTTGAAAAGTTGTGTTTTTGTTTCCTTTCCTATCACATCATTTTCATGGATTTTGTTGTCTGCTCTAAGAGGGGCTCCCAGGTCTAGAGGTCTTGTATTATGTAGATCCGTTAGCTCTCCACTGTGGGAGCCCTTTTCTCAGTGACGGAAGCCAACTTCTTTTGCTCTCTTCTTACATCAACTGGCACAGCCCTACCTCGTGTCTCCGGAGATTGTGGCCCGGATTAATCATAGGATTGCATTGCCCTTGTGACGCAGGGTGACGAAAGGGCAACACAATCTTTAAGTCAGATTGACCAAACCAAGCAAGGCTACCTTGCGTGGCCCTGCGTTGCTTGGTAAATCTAGAGTGATGTAAGTCAACGCAGGTCTCTGCCTTGTGTTACTCTGCTCTGCAAAGGATGAGTGAAGAATGGAGGTTCCCATGCATCCACACATGTATTTTGATGCATTCCCAGAGATAGCAAGACAGGTAAACCTAGAAATGTGTAAAAGTACTACTGCCTTCCAGAAAGAGACACAACAATGAGACATATATTTATTTCTCCTCATTTTTTCCACTTTCTAAGTGTACTGCAAAATGCTTAGAAAGAGGAAAACTTCTCTAAGGATTGTTTTTGTGCAGGAAGGTGTTCCTTCCTGAACAAAAACAATCCTACCTGTAACACAGGCACCCTTGCACCGTGACGCAAGGGTGCATGTGTTGGCGCTAGGCTGCACTGAATGCACCAGCACAGAGAGAGAGTAGGTGTGCACCATATGTTAGTAAATATGCCACATTCCTAATCACTCCAACTGACGCAGCACCGCAAGTTGCCTTGCAGTATTGCGTTGCACCAAATAATGATAAATCCGGCCCTAGGTCACCAGCTTGTGTTTTTTAGCCTCTCATGCAGAGAAGCATCAGTTACTTGATTCTTAACTTTTTCTTTGACAGATTCTGTTTTAGCCTCCATGCTAGTCAGTCTTGTCTTGGGTGTTCAGTTATGGATTTCATCACTTGTGTAAATTTTAGTTTCTGGGAGCAGACGTTTTCACCGGAGTGAGGAGTAAAGTTACTTTGGATTCACCAGTGATTACCATCGGATGTTTGACTGGGTCGCCTGCCTTTGTAAACCTGCAAAGCACTGTATTGAACATATTTTATTACACTGTTTTAATTCTTTCAAATTTGTATTTGATCTGGTGGTCTTGGTACAGTTCTGTGCAATTTCCTGTGTATCTTCAGGTAAGACAAAAAATTTTAATCTAGAGGTTGTGTTGTCTCTTCTCTCTCTTGCTTTTTTCAATGGAACTGTGACTACTTCTGATTTGTAAGTCCACAATCTTCTACCTATGCGCCTTTCTTCATCAGATGATAACCAGGACCCTGAATGTTTACTTTACACCACAACCCACCAGTGCAGGGTTTTATCCTTATGAGTCTGTGTGACTGCAGTTTTAAAAAAATATTGCTGTATCCTTCATTTGTTATTTGACTCTGCCAGATATCTTTTTTGAGGGGCTTCAGAAGTGGGATAAACCCCCTCTCCCCAATATCTTACATTACCCACTCAGCTTGGGCAAACGAGTCTAAAAAACTCCCTGGTGTCAAGCGGCTTCCTGCCTGTAATACCGCCAATATAACAAAATTACGGGTCATATTATCAAGAAACAGCGTTAAAATTATCGCCGCTTTAGCGGCAAAAAACTACAGCTGAAGCGGCAATAATGGGCTTGATAATATGCCGCAGAGAATTCCAATAGAAGCCCATAGAAGCCCATGTTCTGGTGTCAACATGGGTTTCTATTGGAATTCTCTGTGGCATATTATCAAGCCCATTATCGCCGCTTTAGCGGCAGTTTTCTGCCGCTAAAGAGGCGATAATTTTAACGCTGTGCTTGATAATATGCCCCTTTGTTTGTCCTTATAGGGATCAAAGGCTTCCCTGGCTTTCTTCATATGGTTTTCTGTAACCAAGGTGATAGCGTCCCTGCAAGGACCACCGATTGCTCTGCCTCCTCACACAGAGCACGCACGGCAGACAATGGTGACCCTTTACTCCCCATCCACTGAAAATCTTAGATTTTTAGAGATGCCAGACCGGCAGGCTCCGGTTTACCAAAGATGGGGCAAAAAAGTAACAAAAAAACAAATGTGTGTTTCTATTGTTAAAAAATGTCAGGGAAGGGTGCGAAGAAGAAAAGAGGGCCAGACCTACAGGAGGCCCAGGTCATGGTTGGTACAGATGGTCCATCAATTCAACCAACAAGGCATCTAAGCAGGTCATAGGAGAGTCCGTTCTATGAAGTGAGCACACTTCATGCAGGTTTTTGTCTTGTGCACATCTATACTCTGCCTACGTCAAACTCTTTTGCAGGAAGCTCCTGACAATGAGATGTTTGTGGATTTTATTCTTTAAAAGCTATTTATATGAATATCATTACCAAATGCTTATAGTAAATATATAACAAATTGGAAATGGCAATTTGCAGAGAAAAAAATATGTAAACTGTTTTCAAGAGCAATACTTTGTTTCACTCAGAACGTTTTTTGCAATCTTGAATAAAAAGACTTTGTATACATTTGTAAAGTATGGTTAGATTTCCATAATTTTCTTGAAATTGCAGAGGAAGTACCACAAATTCGCACTCTCCCACAGCAGAGTCACTTATTACTTTAGGGGTGGGTTAACTGAAAGCTTTCACTCCTATAGTGGGCTGAAATTGAGAAACTTTGGGGCATATTACCAAGGGCCGGCGATACAATTATCGCCGCTTTAGCGTCCGTTTTTCGGGCACAAAGCGGCGATAATTATATTGCATTATTTACAAGGACACACTAGCGCGTGTTTCCTTGACTTAGCTCCCGTTTTTCACACACCTCGCCTCGCATCAATAATGAGATGCAAAGTAGGCGTGGCTGTGAAAACAACATGGGAAAATATCGCGAAGGCAGATTCGCGATATTAACAACGTGGCGTAGCAATAACTTAAATCGCGCTAACTCTGCCTTAACTCAGGAATTTAACGTCTGTTAAATTCCTGACTAAGGCATACCTAACATGGGAGGTGGATTGTGGGGCTAAGTCCACAGGGTCTATCATCAAGCTTATCGCTGTTTTCCATAGAACATCGCTGGAAAACCAGCGATGTTCCATGGAAAACCCCGCTATCGCTGGAATATTTATCGTCGTAGCGCTAAGCGTTGATAATGTAGCGCTAACTTGGCGATATATTCCAGCGATAGCCGGCAATAATTAAAAGCGCGCTAAGCGCGCTCAGCGATAATTATCGCAGGGGCTTGATAATATGCCCCTTTGCCTTTTGTGAAGAGGGGTGAACTTTACAGACATTATCAAAGGCGACATTTGGCTTTACCCACACTGTCTCTTCCTCCAGGTGTCCTGTCAGAGAAGGAGACTTCAGGCTGCAGGGAAATGTATTTCCCAGCTGCAACTCTGAGAGGCCCTATCAATGACCGGCAGCATTACAAAATAAATTGCAATAAAGGAGCCACATTATATCCCATTCCTGCGGCAGGTGTCCCTCTTTCGGGTTCTGACAGCACGTAATGTGAGAATCGAACCCTGCTGGCAGGAAAATAGTCAGAGACTGTCAAGCATCTTTCTTGCAGACCTGTGTGGCAGCGGGAATGTTCCCGCTTCAGTGTAGGATCCCTTTTTTGCACCCCTCTATTCTTGTTTTTTTTATTTTTTACATTTTTTAAATCCATCAGCTTCACACTTCACGAAGTTGTGATGTCTCAAGGTGGCAATTTAGTTTGCCTCTAATTTTTATGCTTCAAGTGTTAGGGCACCAGGTCAATTTCATCATAAGATTGGAGGGGATCCCTGGTAAGGTGTACTTATGTCCCCATTTTGGAACAACTTTGTATTCCTTTACCCATGTTCTGCTAACTGAAGCCCCATGCCAAGCAATATTAAACAATGTGTTACATGTTGAGGTAGCGAAATAAACAGAGGTGAGATAGAGGAAGCTCACGTTCTTAGGGGACCCTTTGAGGGTGGGAGCCCTGGGCAATTGCCCACTTTGTCCATGCCTTAAGACGTCCCTTGGGTACCAGGAATGATAAAGAAAAGTCATTACAAACAAGAGTCCTCTTTCCACTGTCTGAGATGAGTCCCTGCTGAGGAAAGGGTAATTCCGCTACAATGTAGAACTTTATGGGACTCAGGCCAGCAACAGCGAGTTCAGGCTGAGGAGAGCAGAAACCAGACTGCACCAAGCAGAATGAGTGGTTTTTCTTGCAGGAGTGCCCAAAACACGAAGACACGCACAGATCCGTTTAATCAAGATCTGGACGACCAGAAAAAATGCTTCCACAAGGAAAAAAGTTTGGATGAAATATGGCAATATTCCTCCTGCTGTGAAAAAGAGCAGAAACAAGAGAAAGGAAATGTATGGCCTGATAGCTTTCTGCATCCGAGCTGTTCTCGTGAGGTGGGCCTGCAGGGCTGGACCTGCCAAAAACAATTTCAGTGGAAACGAGAGAATAAGGGGAAGACTGTACGCGAGGAGGAGGAGGGGACTCAAGACATGAGAGGGAGAGGAAAAACAGAAGAGAGTGATGGAGAATGGAAGGCAATCCGAGAGTGCGGTAGAAGTGCAGACAGATGAAGAAGTGAGAAGAAGGTGGAACAGTAGGTGAAAGGAAGGTCACGAAAGCGAGGGGCAGCGAGACCTAGGGGGCATATGTATCAAACGGTTTTTTAATCGCAAATGCTGCGATTCGTAAAATAACAGCGTTTGCGATTAAAAAATCGGTAATCGGGATGTATGAGCCAAATCCCATCGCAAAATTAAGGAATTGCTAATTTAGCGATTTCTTAATTTTGCGTAAGCATTTAAGAAATCGCAAATTGCGATTTCTTAAATGATATGTAAAAAGCACCCAAGTTGTGCGAATCATCCTTAAGAAATCGCAAATTACCACCAAATTCCAGTTGGTGGTAATTTGCGATTTCCTTTCAAAATGCACTTTTTTGAATTTTACAAAGTGCCACGTGGCGCTCATACATGCCCTTAGGGCATGTATGTGCGCCATATGCACACACATGCTCATTTCAGGGGTGCATCAGAGTGTCATCATGACACCCTTGCACCTTTGAAATTATTCTCAAATTGCGATTAGCAAATTGCGATTCGCTATTTGAGAATTACTTCCCATTCATTCCTATGGGTCTCCTGGCCCATAGAAATGAATGGGCAGGTATTCCTTAATTGCGATTTCGCAATTTGCTAATCGCAATTAAGGAATTTTAAGAAATCGCAAAAAGTTTGCAATTTTTTAAATACATCCCGTTTTGCAATTCTTAAATAGCGATTCTTTAAAAATCGATATTTGAGAATCGCAAATGGTGATGTTGATACATATGCCCCCGAAAGGTAGAGAATGAAGAGCGGGACAATGGGTGATATGAAGGTCAGTAAGTCAAACCATCTTTATTCGGCAGTAAGCCATAAAAGCATAAAAACATTTCTACATAAAAATATATTAATTTAAATAAAACATAATAAACAAATCAATTAGAGACGGTAAAACGAATCACTTCTAATAAAAACATAAAATGCTAAGCATTTAAAAATGAAAATAGTTTTTAGGGCAATGATTCCTACCTTTTCCTAATGGCCAAAGCTTGCTTTATGAAGTTTAACACTGCGTAACAAACCTCTCTGGTATGCAGTTTTTGCAAGAACTCCAGGGCTGGTCGATTGTGTCTTCGATTTGCCCTGTGCGAGTCTGGTGCAAGATAATCCGAACTGGGATAAGAATATAAAATGCGAAACAACATAAAGTGACAGGTGCTCCGGGTCCATACATTGTTGCATCGACATGGGGGTAACCAGTGGCGGCTCGCCAAGGGTGTGCTGTGGGGCGGTGGGGGCAAGGTGGGGAAGGGTGGGGGAGGGGCAGGGTGGGTGGTAGTAAACTCCGGCATACAGCGATATGGAGTTAAGTAAATAAATAAATAAAACAATTTACATTGCGCGCGCTGCATCACAGAGTTGGCATTGCGGCGCGTGCAATGTAAATTGTTTTACTTATTTATGTACTTAACTCCTCCCTGCCCCTCCCCCGCCACGCCTCACCGCCCCGCAGCACTCCCTCGGCGAGCCGCCACTGGGGGTAACTCAAGATCATGAGCATTGATCTGGAAAGACCACTTTAAAATGAATCATACTCAGCCTAAAATAAGTGAGGAAAAGACAAGTGGCCATAATAGATAGGGTTAACTAGTGCTATCAGTTACCTCTTGTAGATAATCTTCGGCGAACGGAACTTTCCATGCGCGTACTATTCTCGCGAACATCCTTGCCTCATGAAAGCGTCGTCTCACTATAATTTTTGCGTTAGTGCCCAGTCTTTGTGGATCAGAATCCATTTCTTCTAGGCCCAGTGTGATATGAGGGTCCCAATGTATGCCCCCTGAATACCGAAGAGAGAATATCAAGGTATGTCGAGGACAAACAATAGAAGCTGAAATACCAAAAGTATAGGTTTACTATACCTATCTCCACATATATGTACCTTGGCAATATATATACTTCTTCATGGTAAGCAGATGTGGAGGTAATAATAGTAAATCTATACTTCCTCTATACGCTCTTACTTTTAGATATTTTGGTCTTCGATATTTTGTCCACAATATTCTTCGATAACAATATTTCTTTGTTCGATATTCAGGAGTATAGTGGGTCACGATGCAGAGGGTGAGACAGACCTAGTGGTTAGAGGGAGAGAAAGAAGCAGAGAGTAAGAGAAACAAATGGAATCTACAGCCGTAGAGACAGTCATGCACTAAATAGTGGGAGAAAAAGGAAGAGATAAGTAGAAAGAACAATCTTTGGGACACAAAGAGATGGAAGAGCGTAAAGTGGAATAGATGTGGCTCGCAAAGTGTGTTTATGGTCACTTGATTATGAAACTGGACGCACAAACTCATTCATGTTGTAGAGTTCTACTCAGAGCATTGGAATCTAGGTGAGCTCATCCTCACAATATTGCCCTCTGCATCTTTTGTTGTCCTTCGTTGGCCCACAGTTTTTGTCCAGAGGTTATACACGACAGCGACAAGGGGGCAGAGATTACACGTGTAGCCATTTTGTTGATTTTGGACAGTGATCATGGCAGGTGGGAGCGAGCAAAGTGTTGACTAGCCACATGCGCGGTCAGCTGTGCTCTGCACGGCGCCTCGCATCCATCTCTAGACCCATCCTCACAATTGCAATGAATAATGGTACATAATGTGGTGGAAAGGCTGTCCAGACAGAAGCTTATCAACATTTAGGAGGACGTGGCAGTCATAAGATATCGCTCATATATGTGCCCACTGCTTCGATAATTAAGGGCCACATGTACAACCATTTCCTTTTGCGACTTGCAACTTGCAAATTTTAGCAACTCACAATTTGAGAGTTGCAAAAGGAAATGTACTAATATGTCTCAGACACATTTTCCGATTCCCAATGGGGTCGTAAATGACCTGCCTCATCAACATTCATGAGGCAGGTGCAATTTGCGACCAATTGGGAATGGGCAATAACAAAGGGATAGTGGCCTGCTTGGAACAGCAGACCCCCATGTCAGCGTTTGCTTTTTGAATAAAGGAACTTTTTTTTCTTTTCTTTTTCATTAAATGCAGCTGTTTTCCTTAAAGGGAAACATTTCAGTTTCATTTTTTGTAGAGTCCATGCTCTTAAACAACGTTTCCGCTGCCAATCAATCACAAAGGGGAAAGGGTCCCCTCAGGACCACTTCCTGTTTGCGAGTGGCTTACCACCTACTTGAAGTAGGCAGTAAACTGTGATTGTTTTGCGATCACGTTCTGGTTGCAAAACAATCGCACATGCCCTTGCAACCCGCAACTAGTATGGACGCCCTCGGCACGTCCCTTCCTAATAGCGACTCGCAAACCCTATTTTGTGAGTCGGTAACAGGTTACTAACTCGCAAAATAGGGTTGATACATGCTACAACCCTTTTTAGAGGTCACAAATGCCTGAATCTTTGTTTGTGACATCTAAAAACAGTCGATCATGTGGCCCTAAAGATCTCACAGAATAGAGGTGGATAGATATTGAGAGGATGTAGGTTTCTTGATGCAGCAACTGGTTGAGAATCTGGCAGGTAACATGTGCCTGTTGATCCCTTTCAGACAATCTCTGTGTGTCTGGCATCAGGCGAGGCACACAAGGCCATGCATACATGTGTTTACTGTGTTTACTGTTCAAGAAGAAAACAAAAGCAACGGAAAAGCAGACAAGTTCAACAATAGGGCAGAGAGTGTTTGATTGGCTGTTGTAGGCATGTTAGAATATATAGGTCCTAGTAATCTGCAGAAAAGGCTCGTTGAGGGTCTAATTTGGGATGAAAATCAGTTTGGTCTGTTTAGTTTCCTGACAATAAGCAAAGTTATAACCTTGAAAACCTTTTGTACAATTAGCCTTGCCAAATTATTTAATTTCAAATTGAATGCACATTTTGCAGACAGGTGCAAAAGACAAAAAGAAGCTTGAAGGAGACAAAGAAGGATGTTGTGAAAGAGGGTAAATCCGAAATAAAGAGTGAAGGAGAGATAAGGTAAAGGAGAGAGAGAGAGATTTAGACAAGATTTGCTCAAAAATGTCTCTGCTCTTTTCCCTTAGTGCTCAGAGATATTATCATCACGAGGGTGGGGCTCACGCGATCGAATCACATCTGTTGCTTTGATAAAATCACATCTGTTGAAGTCAAACAAGAAAAGCTCCCACAGGCCAATCCCAGAGAAGAGTTAACCTGCATAATTTGCTTCAGACTTCCAATTTAGGAGGTCTTTCAAGCTCTTGCCAGTTTCCTGTCCTGCAACCGAGGTCTGCCAGAACATGCTCTCTGCGGTCTTTGTGTCATTAAGTGTATCACATCTGGATGCACGGAAAGTCTGGAGCCAGCCAGCTGTCTGGTCATCCATGGAAATAGAGCTTTCTTCTCGGCCCTCTAAAACAGAGTCCCAGTCCCTGCTGTCTGCTGGTCACTCAGAGAAACATGGCCTTCAAT
This sequence comes from Triturus cristatus, assembly GCF_964204655.1. Taxonomy (NCBI): domain Eukaryota; kingdom Metazoa; phylum Chordata; class Amphibia; order Caudata; family Salamandridae; genus Triturus; species Triturus cristatus. Next base: position 1,097,904,641 of record NC_140594.1, read on the forward strand.
GTAGTAGCCCTTAACCACAGAAGAACTGTATTTGCCTGTCTAGTGGCCATTTGCAGCTGCACAGATGTCACCCCACCCATGCACCACAGATGCTGAGTCAATGTTATATTCGGGTTCTCCAAAGAATGAGCTTTGACACTACACTTGAACTGCAGAGGCACTGTCCCATGCGGTCTACTGGTCAACCAGAGGAGCACAGCCGTCATTGCAGCTTGGATCCTAGCCTTAGGATACAGAGGCAGTGAAATCTGTGCAAACATCTCCAAAAACACGACTTATCATCCGCGCCCTGGATCAGATACATAAACAGTGCTGCATGCAGATGACCCAGGAAACACAACTCCCATCAAGCTCATCCCGAAGTAGTCTTGGCCTGTCCGGAGGTTATCTAGAGAGGGGCAGATGTTGTCCCAGCGATGATACACATAGACCGAGTCAATGTTGTCTTTGGATCATTGATAGAACACACAGCTCATGCCACAGTCTTGTCAATGTTATCTGCACACCAAGCAACTCAACTTTCTTTGCAGTCATGAAACGCAGAGGCACAGATGTTTTCTGGTCATCCAGTGAAACACAGCTTTCACCCCAATTCTGAAATGCAGACATAAGGCCAACGCTCTTCGCTGAGCATCACAAATAGCTTGCTTGTTTCATCCCACCCCTGGACCACAGAGACACAGCTAATGTTGTCTGGAGATCTTCTTACATCCAGCTTTCAATTCATGCCAGTCCTGAATACCAGGGGAACAGCCCCTGCTGTCTACTGGAAATCCAGGGGAACAACTTAGAGCACAGTCCTGAAACAAAGAAGCACAGTCATGCACTGTTTATTGGCCAGCCAATGAAACACAGGGGCATATTAGCAAGGGCCAGATTGCCGCTTTATCGGCACTTTTTGCCGATAAAGCGGCGATTTTTTTATCACCCAATTACCAAGCTGTCGCTAACAGCAGTTAGCGACAGCTTCCAGGCGATAGCGACCGGTTTGGGGCCCGCTTTGCATGTCAGCGATATTTATCACTAATGACATGCAAAGTGGGCGTACCCAAACTGGTAGCTACCGAAAGCAGTCACTAACACAGCTATCGCCTATTAGCAATACCCGCGGCGCGATAAGAAAACGCGCGCTAAACGCGATTAGCGCCAGGATTTTACAGCTGTTAAAAACCTGACTTAGCCATAATAGTCAATGGGAGGTGGATTCTACGGCTAAGTCCCCACCTGCCTATTAGCGAGATTTTCCTTAGCGATAGGATTTTTATCGCTGGAAATCTCACGTTGTAGATGGGATTCGCTGCTATTGCTGGATTTTTATCGCCGTGGAGATAAACGTTGGTAATACTGCGTTATCTCCACGATAGAATCCAGCGATAGGAGGCGATAAAAAAAATTGCGCTAAGCGCGTTTTGCGATAATTATCGCAAGTTGTTGCTAATATCCCCCACAGTTTTTATTCTGCCGCTGGGCAACAAAGGCACAGCAGCCCCTGCTCTCTGGTGATAAAGCACATATCGACTCTGTATCAACTCTGTATACTTTGCAACAAGGATTTTCTGGGTGTATGTCAGCAGTCTTAAGCTCTGACATAGTGCTTTCCATTACCCTTGTAAGCCATAAAGTACTTTCTGGATGGTCGAATAAGAAGCACGCCTGGTTGGTAGAGATTCTTTTAAGAGTGGTCTACCTAGGAAGAATTTTGATGTCTTGCATGAGACCTGGAGATGCACAGCGCTCTAGTTGCAGGAAAATTTCAGCAACACTGAAGAATACAAGGTAGGAGGAATATATATGAGGGGCAGAGTTGCATTTGCATATATCTGCCATAGTTACCTTATTAAGTATACATCTTTTGCAAGAGGTTTTGATGATATGAGAAACATATCTGGCTTAATCTAAGATCAGCTGATCCCAAGGACGACCATCAACACCACAATATTGAGGCCCTGATTCACAAACGTAAACTTACACATTTGTGTAGGGACAGAGAACTCTGCACACAAAAAGATTGGACAGGCCTATGGTTTTTATGAGTGGAGGTCTCTGCCTCAACTGTGGAGTCCTCACAGTCGTAAACTTACTATTAAACTTACTAGATATTTGAATACTGAAAAAGAGTAAGCTCACACTATTGTGTACGTTTGCTCTTGTCTTTAAGGTCCATCAGAAAAAGAGCGAGCTCAACCCAAGGGCAACCAAAGATACCACAGTTGATGGTATTTGGGACATCACAACAGGGAGATGCAACCCAATAATGAAACCATAGACCTCCCATGGAATAGGACATGTTACAATGCAAACTTTTACAACGCATGCCTTTACAATGTGGTTTTTACATCACAACATCCATTACAACGCATGATTTTCCAACACGTCATCACAACGCATTTTAAGAAACTACACTTACAACGCATTCCATTACAATGCATACCATTACAATGCATAATACTTTTAGGGCAACAGTAGTGTAAGTGTTGGATAGAGTAGGGGTAAAAATTACTATTCCAACTCCAGTGAGTGCAACAGTAGGGTAAGTGATGGAGCGGGTAGTACAAACATTTTGTATACCCCCCTAATTGCATGTTCATACTAATTAGAATAATCCATTAATTATAATACTATTAATGTGTTTGTGTGAAGTTTAACCAACATTATTAATGTATGAAATATACATGGGATTTGCATTTTGCATGGCTAAAATAATTTGTAATTAACACGAGTACGCATATTAATATTAGAGAAATGGAATATTGCACGATATATGTTGCTTTGTGACGTTATCGTATGTTGCACCAGATGACATCACTGGGTGAATATAAACGCTTTGATTGTTGCTATATGCTGATAATTACAAGCACATAGGGGAATTAGTAAGGGTTTAACATTTTATTCGCTATTTCTATGTTTTAATTACTTTTTCTGTTTGTTTTGCTTAAGTTGACCATTGGGCCTAAATTCAAGATGGCCACCAGAATGCCACGATGTAATGGCCACCATTCCACGAGGTTCGGGTTGAAGTGCGCCTGCGCCACCACATGTATCATTGGCCTCGTCATGACCTTAGCCTCCATGTACCCTAGCAAGGACACGATGGGACGCGTGCCAGAATGTTCAAACAAAGGACATATGTAGAAAACCGGATGGATCACGTCCTATGACCTAAGACTTTGTGGACTGTGTGAAACCGAAACGGACGATCTCAGCTAACCAATCAAATGAGCCCAAATTTAAGAAAAAGTTACATTTGTCATTACTTTTATTATAAAAGACGGTAGAATAGAGAGGAAAAAAGCTTCTTTCCCTGCTACTGAATGGCGTATTTCCATGCTGACGGAGACGACGGTGACGCGACAAGACAGCTATAATCCTGAATCTTTGACAGACTGAATCGCTGCCCAAATTTTGATGATCCCCAAACTTTTCCTGAACATTATGGGCACTGATTGATGCTTGCACGTCTCTGGTCCTTGACCCGATCTTTGGGACTGTAGCGTGCTGCATGAAGAACTTTCGATATCTGATGAACTGACGACCAAATTTGATGACTTAGAGGACAACTGATCGCCAGATTAGGTAAATATGGTGTTCTGTGCTTGCATAACGATTAATTAAAATTCTTGCATTATTTAGATAAACAAAATTATCGATTACCAAGAAATGGTGTTTGGTCGTTTATTGAGAAGGAATAGATCACATTTTGAATATGCTTATGAGAGAATTAGATCACCACTCCAATCCAGCTAAATGATCTATCGATCATTGTGGAAGGAGTATCTTAAGGTTCAGGTCTAATAGGTGCAGGGATGAGGATAACTGGTGTATAGATATGTAAATAATTTTTCCTTTATAGGTCTTAAGGTATTCCTTTCATGTCAGCGCTTGGAACAATCATCCTTTCCGTAAGTGCAGATCAGTGAGAAAGTGAAGTATGAGTGTTGGTGTTATGGGCCCCACCAATGAATGCATTGAGTGAATGTGTTAGTGTGGTATCAGGTCTGTGATGAAGGGAGGATTTCGGTACGGGGTTTGTTCTGGTTCCCGTTACCCAGGTTTCAGTGCTGCAACATAAGTGTTGGATAGTGTAGGGGTAAAAATTACTATTTCCCATGACTTACTTTATAATGTGTTGTAATGGTATGCGTTGTAGTGGCATGCATTGTAATGGCATGCCTTGTAGTGACATGCGTTGTAATGGCTGCGTTGTAATGGCATGCGATGTAAAAGATGTTGCGTTGTAATGACTGTGTAGTAAAGGTAGTGTGTTGTAATGACTGCATTGTAATGGTTGTTTTCCCCTCCCATGTGGTCTACCCTGAAGTAGAAGAGAGCACAGCACTAACATAGTCAAAGAGGCCACTTTAGTGGAACATGAGACCAACCAGAAGAAGAAATAGCACAACCAAATAATCGAACCACAGACACCAAAGTAGTGTGGCTGTGTGGTCCACCCAGAAGAGGAGACGTGACAACTAAAAAAAAAAAAATCAGAGAAACTGCAATAATCGACCCATGAGAACTACCATGAAGCAGAGATGGTATAACTCAAGAATAACAAGAGCCACACCTGTAGTGTGCTACTGTGGTCAATTAAGATGTGGAGATAACACTACCAAAAGGATGATCAGAGACACCAGGAAAACAGGCCCCTGGAATCCACCCAGAGCTTAAATGACACACCACAGTAGTGGGTCTATGAGGCTAACCCAGAAGTGAATATAACAAAACTCAAGGATATATATAGATACCCCTGTAGTGGACTTTGGGTTTAAACCCGGCAGCAGTAATGGTGCAACACATGGATATCTACAGACTTCACATTAGTGGATATTTAGGTCCACCCAGTAGTGAAGGAGATGATTATTAATGAGTGCCAAGAGCGCAAAGGTAGTGTAAATACCGCACTGGTGAACGGGACTGTGAACAGTTTACTTGTGAAAGGAATTGGTAGTTAGATTTACGGTGAAGAGGGTGAGACAAGCGTTGTAGGGAGACATGCCACAAAAATACTCCATTATTCTCACCTCAGTTTACCTGACACACTGGGAGAAGAAGTTAAATATGGGCATGGGAAGGCAAGTCCACTGATAAGAGACAAAGGAAGATGAATCTTTTAGTTTGAAGACTGCAGCTGAGAGACAGAGATGTCTGTCCTCGGTGAGCAGAAAGGACCCAGGGCGATGCTTTGCTTAATCAATCCCAGGGGAAGAGTAAAGAACTGGTATTTGCCAAGAAATGGATATTCTAGAGCTTACAATGTAGGAAACAACTGAAAAGTTGAGAAAAAATAACCTACCACATAATCAATATATTCAACCAATAAGGCGCATTGGCATACAATGAACACCCTTAGCCAGATTTTGCTTTTGGTTGTTACCAGCAGGATACTTGCATTGCATTGTTAAGAAAGAGATAACAATTCACCAAAGAGTGGGTTGCTGGTTACCAAACTTGCACTCAAATCAAGGTCCGCCAGGAGCAGCAGTCGTAGCTAGGAGCACCTCTCCCATGTGCCATTTCTCTGTTTATTGCAACAAAGTAGTTCCAATGTTCCAGCCCGCTTCGCTTTCTCTACAAGAAACAACTTTTGGCTTCCATTGGGTCAGGACTTTCAGGTTCTTCCCTTCCCAGCAGCCACCCCTTTTCTTTCCTTACCCAGCAGCCATCTTATTTTAGTTTCGTTAGCAGGAAAGATAGGAAGCTCTCCTATAAAGATGGCTAACCATCATCCCCAAACTGTAAAGACTATTGGGTGTTAGCTGGGTGGATACTCTAAAGACCAGTGTCTGGAAAGTCACGGTCGGCAAATGCGCCACAGAAGCATTAATTTTGATTTACTTGAACAAGACCGAAGGATGCAGGTGGTAAATCTTCATGGACAAGCAGGTCTGAAACTTTCTATCAATGTTTGAATCTGGATTGTGGCAAAACAATGCTTGAAAGAACACATCTTTCATATCCCACTTAGGTAGCATTTAAGGATCCGTGTCTCATCAAGTCCATGGAACACCTTCTACCTTAGAAAAGGGTGGGTGCTGGATTAGGTAAAAGTGACTACACAAATTACTTATCTTGAGTGTAAATCTTACAAAGCCTTTTAGCCAAAACACACATGTGGAATCCAGGAGAGTTTTTACATACACTGTCCTTCCACGTGGCTGTTACCTTGTGTGGTAAAAATGACACCAACATAACGACCTCCAGAGGCACAAAAATAATGTCGCTGAAGGTTTTAGTGACAATCAGATCTTTCAGAACAGTGTTGAAATCCTTTACAGGCAGCAGTCTCTTGAGAGGCAGAAAAGTGTGAGAGGCTGTAGGAAATCCACAGCACCATTCTAAAAACTCTCCATGATGTTACTTGTGAGATTTTTTTCCCGCCAATGGGGATTCCTACATACACTTTTATCCTTGGTAGTGAGTGACTGCTTACATATCAACTAGCTGTAGACAGCACACAAGAAAAGCATTCAAATATTGATAGGGTAAGTGGTGTATTTTCCTCATGCTCGCCATGAGGTGTGCCAGAGGCATCAAATGCCAGCCTGCCACTCCATCCGGTTGTTGATAGTGCAATGGATACTAAGCCCTGTCTGTGAGTCAAGGGGTCGTATATTTTGTGATATAATGAAAGGTAGATCACAGCTGGGCCCTTTTGTAGGACTCTTCCTAAGGATGCCTCTCACTCTATCCTTCAGTCCTCCGTCTATTCCTAGCAAACCAAATCTATTTCCCTGGTATGGCTAAGAGCTTACTAACAGGGACAGCAACTCACCCTCTCTTCTACAGCTTGAAAATTTATCTTCAAGCTATAGAAGAAGGAATGTATTCGTTTCCAGCTACAGGAATAGCATAGGACCATGGGCTCTCAAAATCCCTGTATACTAGAGTTCACATGAATACATGGTTGACAACATGTTCTTGCAAGAATCTCTAATAATAGTATTTATGGCCTCTCAGAACAGCTACAGAAAACCTCCAAGTGGAGTTCCCAGCACCATTATCTTTGATCTTGATGGAGTAGAGGGAGATGACCAGGAAGAACCAGATAGTCTTGCATCTTCAAACTACACTCGGAGGGGAAATGAAAAATTTCAGAGTTACAGGTTCACAAAGTGTGGACATTTCAAATTCCTACACGATGATCTTGGTGAGGATGGGTGGCATCAAGTAATAGGCGATAGAGTTAATCAGTTAAAAGATTTACTGACCACAGCAATTTTTTACATTTCACAAGTAATACTGTGTACTATGTATGTTTAAAAGTGTTCTAACAGTTCGAACTTGTCAAAAATCAAACCAATAGAAAACTCAATCCCCTGTCTTCTTCTTTGAACTTAGCTCAGCCCAGTTGTGATGTATTTGCCTCCTTCTTCAATGAGAAAATCAAGGAAATTGACACTGAACTTCAAACCGCTCTAGAGCTCTTATCTATTATTTACACGCCAACTCACCCCCATCTCTAAAGGTGTTCACTTTGAAAGCCCCTTCCCTAAACCAAAGAATAAGCCCTTTTGGTCCATCTTTAAGACTGTTAACAAATATAACATCTGAAATCTACTATCCTCTCTGAAATACTCTAATCACTACAATGACCCCTTATTCTCCAAACTTCTCGACGGGATTAAACACTCCCTATTTCCTATTTGGACCTGAATTATTAATGCTTCTCTAACACAAGGCTCCATATCATATTGTCCAAAAAGTGGACTGGTCACCCCTATATTAAAAAACCTAATACTGATCAATCAGAGCCCAACAACTAGTACACTATTACCAACATCCCAAATCTAGCAAAGGTCCTGGAAAAAAGCGTACACCAACCGCTATGTAACCACATAGAACAAATCCAGCTCCTCCAACAATACCAGTCAGGTTTCAGGCTGGGTCACAGTACCCACACCGCCCTGTTTCATATAGTCACTGACGTCTTGAGACATCTAGACCAGAATTAATCCAGCCTATAAATCCTGCTTGATCTGTCAGCTCTGTCTGACACCATTAAGCATGAGAATGATTTGAACCTCCTACAAAGTAGGATGGGCTTATCTGGCACCGTGTTACAATGGTTCTTTCCATTCTTACACAACAGAACTCAAAGGGTTATGCTCAACCACGCTACATCCATCCAGATTCCAGTCTCGAGTGGTGTCCCTCAAGGCTCCTCCCTCTCCCTCACCCTTTTCAACCACCTGCTCATAGAACCCCTGACTGATATCCTTCATCTATCTAACATCTTGTACCATAGGTACACTGATGATACGCAACTATACCTAAAAATCGTCTCTCCAACCTACATCAGCATGCTCAAGAACACACTGACAAAAACCCAACACTGGATTATTAGCAACCACCTGAAACTCAAATCCCTCCAAACTGAATTCCTCTTACTCTCTCCTTCCAAGCACACTGCCAACATCAAATATTGGCTCGTCGACCTACAGCCCTGAACTGTCCCCCACACATTATATCCTCAGCAAAATCGCTGGGAATAATCCTTGAAAATAACCTCTCTGTGAAGAACAACATCAGTGCCACCACCAGAGGCGCCAACTGTGGTTACTATGAAAATTATAACCTTTCATTCTGACTGCAGATCTCAAGACAGCAATTCGAGTGCTTGTGATCTCCAAACTAGATTATGGTAGTGCCACCCTTGTGGGTCTATCAAAAGCAAAACTGGAACTTCTGAAGGCAACTTTTAACAGGCAGCTCAACTCATTACTTGGGATCACATCACCCCAGGTCTCAGAAAACTGAATTTGCAACCTTATGAGGCAAAGATCCACCTACAAATTGCATGCTTGACTCACAATGTTTTTCACCACAACACTCTAACTTACTTGGCCAAGAAACTCGTGCTACCAGGCAAAATTGGAACTCTAAGAGGCCCTTGCTTTGTGACCTGCTGACCTCGCAGGGGCCATCTTGGTTGCAGAGGTATTTAAACCCCACCCTAGCAATGCCACAATGCTTCGCATTGCGAATCTCACCCTAAGTGGTCCTGCGGCTCGACGGCTCTTCCCTGGAGATCCCAGTTGGAGTATCCTGAGCTGCTGTGATGCCAGCTCCTCAAAGATAAGTCCCTGCATTGCATTTTTAGATATTCTGAGCAAGATCTGAGTTCCGTGTAGATCCTTTTCATATGGTGCTTGCTGTTCCTGACGTCATAGACCTCTTGTGACTCATTGTCAGTTTTCTTCTGTGCTTGCAAAGACTTAGACTCGGATGTTGTTGTTGTGATTTTCATACTATTACGAACATTCCATGACGTATGTGTGGTTTCTGTTTCACTTGTTCTTTCCTCATTAAAATCGCTGTGGTCTCGTTATAACAAAGGTCTTGGTAACACTCCCAAGCCTTGCATGGTGTTATAACGAAGGGGTACAGTGTCCAGTTGGGTTTATGCATATAGCCATACCTCTTAAAGGATTATTTCTATGCAAGTGTGCTGTGTGTGAATGTGTGTGTGTTTGGTTTTAACTTGCTAGGTGTGTGTGTTTTTGGCTTTTTCTGCCTGACGTGAAGGCATCATCAGACATAATGCAGAAGCTCATGCATGACTTGTCCTTTATTTGTTGTTTATAGTTTTGTGTGTTCTTACATCCAATAGGAGTTGGTCTCCTTTATCTCTGTGATTGAGCTCAGTGTCCCAGTCCGTTCTGTGACCCAGAGTTTGCTTCTCCAAAAGCACGAACACGCATCAGTTGTTTCCTTCTTTATTTTACCTTCTTATTTTAATTTCTTATTTTAATTTATTGTGTGTTCCCAAACCCCCTTCTCTTGAGGCCATCGGATGAGCACTGGTGTCTCTGGTGCAGTGTTCGTTGGATGGTTTCCAGGTATTGTTGGGTTCTAGCTGCCTTTGCGAGTCTAGCAGAGAGAAGAACGTGTTCCAATGTTCATCGTCCCAGATTGCCCCTTAGAAAGACCTATAATCACTACTTCTATGGAATAGACCCCAAAATTTGGAACTCTCTTCCCACTGCGACAAGATCCAACCTCTCAATTGCCATATTCAAGCGGAAAGTTAAAAAACTACTAATGATCAGATCACTTCCCCAATGAAGACTCAACCTCTCGATGACACTCCACATATTGAATGTTCTTCCCGAATCTAGACTACGTTCGTCATCCCTCGTCCATACTTTTACTCACTTTCGCTGTTCCCCCCATTTCTATAACCATATATGTCTATTTTTCCTGATCTACAGCGCTCTGATTCCCAGTAGGGTCACTTGTATTTTCTCTCTGTTTGCCTCCATTTTGTACAGCACTCTGATACCTGAAAGGGTCATATTTGCTCTTTATAATACTCAATAAAGAGCAGCCAACGGTCAAGTACTTGTAGCACCACTCATTTGGAAAGTGTCTGGTGCTTCAGGTATTGGAAACGGTAATTCAATTTGCTGGGATTTGATAGACTTTAGTAGGGCCCAGTCACTTTGTGGCGGATAGGGTAGGTAAGGGGGTGTAAAGTATGAGGACATTTGAAACTTTGTCCAAGGCCTCTGTAGAAGGGGCACTTTTCAGGGAACTGTTCAAGTGCACCAGGCTGCATAGGGCTATGATGCTAGGGCTTAAAGCATTCCAAAGTGATGGGAATCCTGCCCTTACTGTTCCTGCCTCCATGTTTCTTTTGCTTAAATCTAGGTAAGATGATAGGAGTGAAATTGCCTGGTCTGATTTGGGGCAAGGTGTTAAAATGTGCATCAAGTTATGATGCATAGAGTTTTAAATGTGATTCTTTCTGCTCTGGAAGTCGATTGGAGTTTAAGGCTGAAATCAAGTGGATGCACATTTGGGGGCTCAGGCAAAGTGTAACAACTAGATTTGCACACTCTGGAGTCAGAAAGATAGTCAGGTGTCATGTGCACTGCATTTTGTAAGTATTTGAGGGTGTTAATATGCATTACAGGCCTTGATGCATACTAACATGGTTCATGCCTATACATTGATGGGTATTTTAGCTGTGCTTACTTAGCATAAGTGCATTAGGCCTTAAAATCAGGCTCAAAATAAATGTGCCTGATTTTGTGCAAGCTCAAAGAATATTTTTGCTGTGCAATATTGGTGTATGGCGTCTGATCTGATTGTATGACATAATTTCGAAAGACAAAAATTCGACCTACAAAAATATCGCAACAAAAATATCGTGGTCAAGAATATCGACATCCTATCTACAACATGGTAAGTACAAAAATATCGATAATTTAATATCGATGTCAAAAATATCGTAATTCAAAAATATCGGTTTTTTTTTAGTTTAAAAATATATGTAAAATAAACCAAATAATACTTATAAATCAAAGAAACATAATTAAATATATTGTATAATATGTAAAATGTATAATAAATATATATAATTAAATGAAACTTTAATGAAACATATATATATAATATATAATATATACACTTACTTAATAATTACTTTTAATAATAATTTCTGTAACATATAAATTATTAAATATTTATTTAAATTACCAATACATCTATACACATAAAACAATAACATTAATAAATATTAAATAATTACATATAGCAAATAATAATCAATAATTTTAATTTGAATAATTTTTATTATTAATTATATATTACAAAAGCTAAAATATTACAAAACATATTTAATATCAGACACAATAAAACTACTAGTCCAACTTCAACAAAAACAACACTAAGGAAAATGTTGGATAGCGTAGGGGTAAAAATAACTATTCCAACTCCCGAGAGTGCAACAGTAGGGAAAACATTGGATAGTGTAGGGGTAAAAATTACTATTCCAACTCCAAAGAGTGCAACAGTAGGGAAAGCGTTGGATAGCGTAGGGGAAAAAATTACTATTCCAACTCCAGAGAGTGCAATAGTAGGGAAAGTGTTGGATAGCGTAATGGTAAAAATTACTATTCCCACTCCAGAGACTGCAATAGTAGGGAAAGTGTTGGATAGCGTAAGGGTAAAAATTACTATTCCCCCTGCAGACAGAGCAACAGTAGGGAAAACGTTGGATAGCGTAGGGGTACAAATAACTATTCCAACTCCAAAGAGTGCAACAGTAGGGAAAACGTTGGATAGCGTAGGGGTAAAAATTACTATTCCAACTCCAGAGAGTGCAATAGTAGGGAAAGTGTTGAATAGCGTAAGGGTAAAATCTACTATTCCCACTCCAGAGAGTGCAATAGTAGGGAAAGTGTTGGATAGCGTAAGGGTAAAATTTACTATTCCCACTCCAGAGAGTGCAACAGTATAGAAAACGTTGGATAGCGTAGTGGTAAAAATAACTATTCCAACTCCAAAGAGTGCAACAGTAGGGAAAACGTTGGATAGCGTAGGGGTAAAAATTACTATCCCAACTCCAGAGAGTGCAATAGTAGGGAAAGTGTTGGATAGCGTAAGGGTAAAATTTACTATTCCCACTCCAGAGAATGCAATAGTAGGGAAAGTGTTGGATAGCGTAAGGGTAAAAATTACTATTCCAACTCCAGAGAGTGCAATAGTAGGGAAAGTGTTGGATAGCGTAAGGGTAAAATTCACTATTCCCACTCCAGACAGTGCAACAGTAGAGAAAAGGTTGGATAGCGTAGGGGTAAAAATTACTATTCCAACTCCAAAGAGTGCAACAGTAGGGAAAGCGCTGGATAGCGTAGGGGTAAAAATTACTATTCCAACTCCAGAGAGTGCAACAGTAGGGAAAGCGCTGGATAGCGTAGGGGTAAAAATTACTATTCCCACTCCAGATAGTAAAACAGTTGGGAAAGCACTAGATAGCATAGTGATTCTATGAACATTATAACCAATTCAATAATTTGTTATAAAAAAATTGCATGTTAACAATGTTTTAAAAAAATAATTATTATTAAATACCAATTATGTAAAATAAATATTTAAATAAATAAATTTAAATTACATCCCACACTATTCCCCCTTTAACACACAACACACTACACATACAAAATACACAATAGATTTAAATATCAATTTATCTCTTATTTACAATTAATAATACATTCTTTATAATTAATATAGTTATTAATTCACTAATTAATACATATTAACTACGAAATTACAAATATTCACCTATTAATTATTAATTAACAATACATTAATTAGCAATAACAACAAATAAAATACAATAATCAATTATTTATATTTACTATATTTAACTAACTAATAACAATTAATTAATAATAATTACAAATAAATAAAATATATCATTATTTATTTTATTTTAATTACATCCAACCCTATTCCCCTATAAACCCACAACCCACTACACATAAAAATTCACATAATTAATTTTAATTATCAATTAATCACTTAATAAAATTAAATCACCAATTAATTACTAATTAACAATTAATTAATTAACTATAACAATAAATAAATATTATTAATAAACTAATTATAATTTATATAATTAACCAAATAATAAATTATTTTTACAATTAATAATTAATTAAAAATTATTTAATCTATTAATCAAATTAAGTACCAATTATTAATTGATTACCAATTAATTAATCATAAATACCAATTAAACAATACATATTCATTCATTAATTATAATTACATTACTTCCCACCCTATTCCCCTATAAACCCACAACCCACTACACATAAAAATTCACATAATTAATTTAATTATCAATTAATCACTTAATAAACTTAAATCAACAATTAATTACTAATTAACAATTAATTAATTAACAATAACAATAAATAAATATTAATAATAAAGTAATTATAATGTATATAATTAACCAATTAATAAAATAATTTTACAATTAATAATTAATTAACAATTAATTAATCAATTAATTACCAATTATTAATTAATTACCAATTAATTAATCATAAATACCAATTAAACAATACATATTAATTCATTAATTATAATTAAATTACTTCCCACCCTATTCCCCTATAAACCCACAACCCGCTCTGATACTAAAACGCTAAATTAAATGTAAAATAATTATAAATCTCTAAACATTTATTTTTAAATGTATTAAAATACATTACAATAATCTTTAACATACAAATAAAATACATATTAAATGACATTACACTAAATAAATATCGATATTATTGACATCGAAATTTTTACTTACGATATTACTTACATCGATATTAAGTACTTCGATATTATTAACTTCGATATTACTTACCTTGGGATCGATATTCTGTCCATCGATATTCTTGACTTCGATATTCTGTACCTACGATATTAAAAACACGATATTATTGTAGGTCGAAATTTAAAACTCGATATTTTGGCTAAACACCGTCTGATCTACATTGCTTCACCCAGAGGGGATTTTTTTCAGTTTCTTGCTGAATGCTAACAGTATATGTGGCTGCAAAGCATAGTTTATCTACAAGTTGGCCTTGTATCAAAATTCAGTTCCATGCTACTAGGGTGTATAAAGAGTAAATCCTTTTGTGCTGCCAAATTCTTTCAATGAAAATGTCATTTTCAACTTTATATTGCGACATCAGAATCCCAAGTGAGTAGGCCCCACTTGCTCCATATAAATACAAGGAAAAGAAAAGTACATAAACTCTCTCCAGTTAGGAAGGGGCAAAGAGAACGGCCAGTTGTGAGAGGCAGAATATCTATCAGGACACTTCATTGTGGAACCTTTGGTCTGGGGGGTGGTTATGGGGGCTTTACATAACTCAGCAACAAACTGAACCATAATATGATGTCATACTGTAAATAGAAAGTTATAGATTAACTATTAAGTATGTGGGCCCGATTCACAAAAGAAATCTGAGACCAAAGTCTAACTTTAAGACGTTCGGTATTCACAAAGGGCATTTACGAGTAGTAAAGTTAGACCAAAAGTCTAACTTTAAGACGTTCGGTATTCACAAAGGGCATTTACGAGTAGTTAAGTTAGACCAAAAGTCTAACTTTAAGACGTTCGGTATTCACAAAGGGCATTTGCGAGTAGTTAAGTTAGACCAAAAGTCTAACTTTAGCAGCAGTAAAGTTAGACTTTTGGTCTAACCTCAGACCAAAAGTCTAACTTTAAGACGTTCGGTATTCACAAAGGGCATTTACGAGTAGTTAAGTTAGACCAAAAGTCTAACTTTAAGACGTTCGGTATTCACAAAGGGCATTTACGAGTAGTAAAGTCAGACCAAAAGTCTAACTTTAGCAGCAGTAAAGTTAGACTTTTGGTCTAACCTCAGACCAAAAGTCTAACTTTAAGACGTTCGGTATTCACAAAGGGCATTTACGAGTAGTAAAGTCAGACCAAAAGTCTAACTTTAGCAGCAGTAAAGTTAGACTTTTGGTCTAACCTCAGACCAAAAGTCTAACTTTAAGACGTTCGGTATTCACAAAGGGCATTTACGAGTAGTTAAGTTAGACCAAAAGTCTAACTTTAGCAGCAGTAAAGTTAGACTTTTGGTCTAACCTCAGACCAAAAGTCTAACTTTAGTAGTCTTTACTGCCTTGCTTCACTCTGTACCAGGAAGGCGTTACATGAGAGGAGAGTGGGTGTTCCCACACATCCATCCATGTATTGTGGTGCATTCCCAGTTTTACTAACGCTAATAAACCTGGGAATGTGCCAAAATGCTACTCCTTCTCACGGAAGAGGCAATGGAAACAAACATCTTTATTTCTCCTTGCTTTTCCTCTTTCAAAGTGTGCTGTATTCTACAGCACATCTAGAAAGAAAAAAAAGGCACTAAAGGATTGCTTTTGTGCAGGAAGGTGTCCCTTCCTGGACAAAAACAATTTGCAGTGTATCGCAGGCCCCTTGCACCATGATGCAAGGATGCCTGCTTTGGCGCCAGGCTGCACCTAGTGTGCTAACACAGAGAGAGAGCAGGAATGTGCATATCTTACTAGCTATGGAGTATTCCTGCTCTCTCTGTGTCACGCAGCACAGCGCAGCAAGTTGCCTTGCTGCGTTGAGCTGCATGACCTTTTAATGAATCTGGCCACCAATACGTTTTTGCACTCTTATTTTAACACATTTTTCATTTTGCCCCTTTTGGCATCAATGTATTTATTCATGTATGTATTGTTTTTAGATTATACTTTTTCACTAATCATTTTCACTTAGGAAAAGCCTAAGAGTCAGGCTTCTAATAAGAAGGGTTTCTTTTGTAACTGAGACTTTTCCCAGAAGTGTTAAATCTTGTTACACCTACATCACATTAAATGGTGTTAAGTAAGGGGGCCACACTTCCCATCTGTATCGATTCACGTAGATTAATGACAACATTAACTTGATTGTGTCCTATTTGAGGTTTTTTTGGTAAAACAAAAAAGCAAGAAAGGGTTGTATACATAGAGGTAGGAAAAAAGTAGGAATCTCAAAAGGTCACAAGCAAAAAACTCATACTAAGGTTAAAAAAAAGCTGTGGAAAGCCACACGCACTGCGCAATTCTTGTAAATACAGTGAATCACATTAACCCCTCGCATGTGCGTGTCGGCAAACAGCCGTCATGAGCAATACCTCGGGAATGCTGCGCACGTCCGTTGGCCGACGCAGCCCCGCCCCAACAATAAATCACCCGCACTGCGGCAGAATTTACGCCAGGGTTAACGGGTTAAAAGATGTCTGCCACAAAATTGAAAGGTATGGAGGAGGACACAGTAGCACATGGAATCATGGTGGTGCTTAATTTGTAAAAAAAATGAGTGCCAGGGC
Organism: Triturus cristatus; assembly: GCF_964204655.1. Taxonomy (NCBI): domain Eukaryota; kingdom Metazoa; phylum Chordata; class Amphibia; order Caudata; family Salamandridae; genus Triturus; species Triturus cristatus. The sequence continues at coordinate 1,097,921,308 of NC_140594.1, forward strand.
CCTCGTCAGGAGGCCACTGCAGCTTGCAGCATCTATTGCCCCTGCCAGCTCTGCTGACGGCAGTACCAATACAACCACTATTCATCACAGCCCTATAAGTGTGATAATTCAGCCTATTCTAGGCCCCCAAAGCTATAAGAATGGCTTGAGCATCAGTCAATAGTCATTTTTAGGTCTCACCTAGCGTGGCTGTGCACACGCGCAGCTCGCGCGGCAAGATTTATAGCAGATAAGTACTTTCTGAAAAGGGCTTGAAGCCCCGCCCCTTATTCCCGTCGGCTCGTGTCACCGTTTATGTTAAACAGTGCGCTGCCATTGGAAATAAGGATTCCGGGGTGCATCCTTTTCGATTTTTTGGCTGGCTCGCCTGCATTACGGCTGTTGTGACAAAGTTTCTTATCAGAAGCTTCGGCATGCTGCCTTTCATGCACCAGTCCAGCTCTCTGATTGGGCCGGACAAAAAAGGAGACATGGCGCTGTGTGTTTATTTTTGCATCTCGCTTTCACTTTTGAAAGCGTGATGCAAAAATAAACAGCGGATGCCTGCGTGTCTGGCGAGCGTTTGTTGTTGATTTCATCAGTTGCGTAAATGCCCGTTCTTTTCCAGAATCCATGTGAAAATGTCATTTTGAATTAATAGTTCGATAAAACTTAACCCCTGTGCCCTCTTCACTCCTAGCTGCGCCATGTTCCAGCACAACAACCCTTGCAGCCAGCCTCCCGGAACTCACTCCAGCCCAGCGTGTAAACACAGCCAGCTCCTCTCATCATGCCTGGAGTGTGTGGCGTGTCACACCCTGCCTGGTATTTAATGACCACGATAAGGCCGCTGCCTGCCTTGTGGCAAGCGTGGCGAGTGCAGATGGCTGTCTCTGTAAGTGTGTTGGCTCCCCCTGGCGCTCTATGACAAAAGGATACATTCAGTTCTGATTTTTCTGATTTTTATGATTTTTATGATTCCTGACCCGCCCAAGTCCAAAAGGCTATCAGGACAAAGCTCCCTTTCTTTCACCATCGTATTCTCAAAGCAAAGTTTTGAAGGTGTGCCCACAAATATATCACATGATGCACAGTGACAGTACTCAAATGCCCTCCCTTTACTCACAGATACGTCACGTGGACCCCTGCAATACCCTGGCACACCTCCTTGTAGTGCCCCTGTGCATTACTCACGGACGTGATTGGCCGCCATCTTGACCCTGGTGCATGCATTAGCATTCATGCTCTCTGCTCGCGGTTCGCGTGGTCCCAGATTTTCCTTAAGTCCACCCAAGCTACCATATTCCCTGTATGTACAATGCGGGGTCTGTGGGTTTACTGTTGCCAGCCTCCTTGGACTTCCTGTCAGTTATCACTGCACGGTCTCGCACTTTGTTGCACCCACCCAGCTTGCCTGTTTCCCAGCATGCTCTTTAATGACCGGGCGCAGGAGCCATGGCTGGGCAGCCGATCGATCGTCCCCTAGCTCGTCCTGGTACCACACCTTTAAAAGAGAGATGCTCCTGGAGAGATTTGATTGGCTGAACGGGCTGTCGGAGCAGGAGAGGAAAGGACACCTTTACAAGAAGCTCTGCTGTGTGGGTAGATGATGGGAGGGAGGGGTTCACGCGTAGACTTCCCCGCAGGTTTTGCAGGAGTGCGTTGGCTGTGTTTGTAAATGTGGCAGCATATTCTATTGGCAACCAGGTGTCTAGGACACGCCCCCAGAGACAAGACTACTTGTGCTGAGCGTGCGTGTTATTATTGCACAGGCGTGCAGAAGTGTTTGGGTATTAAGTGTGAAATTTCACTGTCAGATTATTGAAGACATGTGGCTACACTGCACTGGTGTGCAACAAAACTTTACAGGTGTGTGTGATGGCTGTGTAGTTGTAGGACCACACTGTGTAGGTGTGAGTGATTGAGTGCTGTTTTTTGACCTGGTTATGCAGGTAGGTGATGCACCCCGATGGTGTCACTATTTCTTCAGTAGTGTGATTTGCAGTGTGTGACTACAATGCACAGGCAAGTGACTTCCTGTCCAACTACACCGTCTAAGTGTGAACCTATGCCATGCACAAGAGCTTTTTGTGCAGGGCTTCGACTGATACAAACAGGAATGTATCCATCATGCAGGTGTGTGTCGTGCACTGCACAGGTGTGTGGAGACACAATGTAGTGTGAGCCTGCCTTTTCCACAGTGCCCCTGCGGGTGTCCGAAGATACGGATTACCTGGTTGCCTGGCCGTTGATGAGAGTGGTGGGAATCACAGTGTACTCTGCTGGGATGCAAAGGTGCTTGTCTTGTGACTGGGATGCTTTGCAGTTATAGAAAGGTAGGAGGAGGATGGTGATTGTAGCGTGTAAGTGTTATTTCTATGTGTGTCTCTAGTTGCTTTGCAGGTGTTTGGGAGTGCATGGTCTGGAAGGGGTTGAGTAACTGTTTAGTAAGTGGTCTCTCCTTAGGCCTAAGAGTGGTCGTCATGGGCATGTGTGAGGGTGGGTCTCTGGGTTTGCGAGAGTGGCTTTTCTATGGGTATGGAAGGGATGCAGCTCACATGGCTCCCATGATGCTGTGCGTGTACCGGAGGATGGGTCGTTTCCGATTTGTGAGGTAAGGAGAGTGTGACTCGTGGAGTGTGAGGGTGGATGATCTTCAGGCGTCTGTTAGGTGCTCTGTAGGTGTGTGAGAGGGTATTCCCTAGGTGTATTGGTATAGGTACTTTGCAGATGCAAGAATGGGTGCATGGCTGGTGTGTGAGGTGGTTGTTCATTAAGTGGTTGGTGAGGCCAGTTGCTATGCCCATGATTGTGGGTGGGCACTCTCTAGGCAGTCATTTTGATCCTGTGACTTCCAGGGCGTTCTGCAGGTGTTCAAGAGTGGGTGCTGTTTTTGTGTGTGGTAATGCTTTTTCCCAGGAGTTTGAGAGTGGTTCTTTCAGTGTGCTAGGTTGGTGAGTACAGTCGCTATGCAGGTGATTGTGGGCGGATACTCTCCAGGCGGTGAGCGGGTCTTGTGTCTCCCAGAGCCTTTTGCAGGTGTGCAAGAGTGTAGTTTTTTTGCGGTTAAATGCATGTGTGGGAGTGCTGGAGCTCCTCAGCTTGGGGAGAATGTAAACACAAGAGCTTGGTTTGGCTGCGGAAGGGGAGGGGGCTGCAGCATTCACTGCCTCACAAAACTTGATTTATGACTTTTTTATTCGGCGTTTTGAAAATGTTTTGACACCTCCCCTTGGCTGCTCTGAATGTAAAGTACACGTCCACACTGGATTAAGTGACCTTTTATGTATAATTACACTTATGTTACACCAAAGTTATTAAGCGTTCACAGATTTTTTAGTAGATTTATCTCACGGTTGCCAATTGTTTCGTTGTAAATATTCTTTGAGTGTGCATGTGCTTCTCCAGCTGTAGTGGGAGTGTAGGGATGGCCATGGGGCTGCTTTAAAGGGGAATATTGTGCCTGTGAACATGGGCTGTGTCAGTGAAAAGATTGCTATACAATACCATTAGCAAAGCAAATGGCTTTAACTTAATCAAAGGTGAGACTTTTTGCATTTTCAATGCTTGTTAATATATATTGAATTAATAAACAACTGTTGTGCTCATCTTTAAATTAGACAGACAGCACCACCATGTGGCAGACTTTTACAAGCCCGGGTGTTGACAATGAAGTGCGGGTGCCGAATCCCGAAAACCAGCGGCTCAAATTAAGCACTGGTTCATGGGAGAGAAAATTAAGCATGTTTACGAAGAGGAAAGACTTCAGCAAAGCAACCCAAGTACAAGCAGCACACCACCAAAGATGGTCATGATGGGAGAGAAGTGCAGGCAACACAGTGACAAAGAAAGCGGGAATTAGAGAAGGGTGCTGTGGTGATTTGCATGGGATATCTCCCTGCAAAGGATTTAATTTAAAGAAAAGGACAGTACATTGCACAGTAGGCAATTAAAACAGACAAAAAGTGAGTCAAATAGCAGGAACACAAATTCAGAGGTGTGAAGTGGTTGTGGGGCTCTAGGGGTGGTTTGACATCACCTCATCAGAGAAGTACTTGAAAAATATCAAATGGAACATTAATACATTTCCATAGACACAAATGCATTTTCATGCTTAATTACCTCACCATTTTTCACTGGACTCTTTTGTACTTTTTTTGTAAAATTTTTGTAGTCTACTTTGTTGCATGCAATCTATCAATGACAATGTATAGCTCACCAGGTAGGTTCAGGCAGTGAATATTATTGAGCATCAAGGACAGTCCTATTATAAAGTCATTATGTTGATGAAGGAAGGGTAAAGCACAACAATGTGGACTGAATGCCATTCGACTTTTTGATTCACAATAACATATATTTTTCATTGAGGCAGATTGCTGGTTACCATGGCCATCTCTCTGTCTCAAGCCTTATATTCAGCTATAAAACTACCCATTGACTATAGCCTGGGAATGAGACCAGGTGAAAAATCTGTTCAGCACTAAAGCCCATCAGATTCATTCTTATAAGGTGTCTCTGGTTCACCAAGCAGTACCCTTGACACGTGTAAAGGGCTTCCTCTCTTCAGCACTGCTGCTTCCTTTGAAGTATTGGATCTAGTAACCAAAAGGGTGTGATATTCCTGCAGGAAGTCTGCCAGCACCCCAGCCATGATATTTTGCTGCATGTGGTGGATTGTGTTACTGAAGGATGCACTTGTCCACCACAAACCTTTAAGCATGTCAGTTGAATCCCTTTTCTTTTGGTGATATATATATAGTTACACAAGAGGCACATTTGTCCCACTCCAGGTCCTTCAACACCACAGCCCTGTTGTTTCATTGTAATAGTTGGCTAACGTTACCCAAGGGAAGCGCCTTTTCTTTATCTGGCCCATTAGCTCAATGTCTCCTTCCATGGGTTACTTGTTGGTGCCCTGTGCTGCTCCTTTTACACAGAACAACCAGCGGTAGGGAATTCACTCTGCTCCCATCATACCTAGAGAGATGACATCCTGGATTTCTCTGCAGCTGCCTTGAGGGATTTCAGAACCTTCTAGAGATAGCTGTGAGATTAATTCAGAAGGAGGGGGTTGTGAAGATTGTTCAAGGCACACACAGACAAGGACACAATTTGTTTCTGATGCCGTTCAGCCTAGTGGCAGGTTTTCATTCAGGACTGAGTGCAGTGCTTAATTTGAGCCTGTGGTTTCCGGTGCTCGGTTCCAACACTTAATTGTCAACACTGGCGCTAATGACAGTCTCCCACAGGGTGGCACTGTCTGGCTAATTTAGAGATGATCACAACAACAGCTAATTATTAATTCAATATACATTAAAAATGACTATTACCTGATGCCCAAGCCATTCTTATAGCTGTGGAATCCTGCAATAGTCCGATTTGTCACACCAGTAGGAGTGTGATGGTCAGCAATCGTGTTGTTACTATCATTGGCAGCATGACAGGGGCAACATGTGGTGCAAGCTGCGGTGGCCTCCTGACGAGATCCCTGGCACTTTTTTTTTTTTTTACAAATTAAGCAATGATTGAGTGCATTTGTACAGTGAGATCCCTCTGTACTTATTCCAGCTGGAGATTGTACACATCATATATTCCTATTTGGTAAGAATAGCTTTGTTCTTTCTCTCGAGGCCGGTATCTAACCATGGTAAACCTGTCATTCATTGTGACACCCAATGGGCCGCCTCTCTTTGTTAAATGTTTGTACATTAAAATGTAGGCCCACAAAGGAGAAATCCTGAATATCCCACATTGTTCTGTTTATTTTAGAGTTGAGATTTGGTACCCAATGTGTTTACTTTTATTGAGAACTGGTTGGGCTGCATCAGATAATTTCAATCAATTTTGGCAAGCAAAGTAAGCCATACTCTGTGGATCTCCCCAACCCGTCAGAAACAGAAACCTGGTCCTCCACATCCCGACCAGTGCTGCCCCCTTCAAGAGGAAGTCCAGTAGAATTCTTGCTCCGAAATGCTGTAGGACGATTGGCTGGCCAACTACCAATCAGGTTTTCCAGGACACGGCTTAAACCAAAAGGATGTGGGACTGCTAGTTGGAAAGGCAGAACTAACCAACAAAGATGAGGTGGTGGTAAGGAGTGCCCAGGATTCCAAACCATGAGACTATATGCCACCAAAACAGAAATCCATAAAAGATCTCCCTTTCTGTTGGTGCTTTCCACAAGGGGAGAGCACCCTTTCCTTTGACTATCCAGAAATGGCCATATCCCAGCTCTTTCGTTATGCATCCAATCATTATATTTTCACACATTAATTATGAATTGTTATGAGGCCTTCTGAATCCTACCTAGGTATGTGGCAGTCTCCTTTATTTTGTGAATATTTTTTGCTAAATGGATTACTCTTGTCTAATTTGAATTTAAAAAAAAATATTTTCTCCTAAACGGATAGCAATGGATGTCTCACTGATGCCTGCTCGAGGTTTCACTGACTGAAGCTGTCAATTATAAACAAGTATTTTTTAAAGTCCAGTTAGATAAATCTTAGAACATATAGTTTTACTTAAGATGAAAAGTGACAGGCGATCAATGGGGCCCCTCGTTTGAAAGTCTGTCATTCAATTTACCTACAATTTCTGAAACAAGGATCCCCGGCTCAGCATTTATCTGTTCTAATGCATTTCAAAGGAAACATTCAAGTTAGATTAGCAATGGGTGGGCTTCATAGGGGATGCTTTTATGACTATGAAGGACACTATACGTCTCCGAGCACACGAAGCAGTGCAGGGAAAGGTCCTTCAGTCCTATTAACAATTATATGTCTATTTACTAAAAATTGGGAGTGTTTCTAGCAGAAACAAAGCTAAGTAGATGGCACATAAGACCATCAGCAGCTTGGCTGGATGCATTCCGAACTAGCGATGAATCAGGGTGGGTAATGAATAAGACATTAGGTGTGACCTTTATAGACATTAAAATAGTATTTATTATACATAATTGTGTGGAAGTGCAGACACAGCAGGGATTCAGGCTTGCCAGGGGTGTGTAAACACCTCAAAAACATAAGTCGAAAATCTATCACAATGACAATGAAAAGAGGGAGAGGGAGTTAAAGAGAGCGAGAGAGAGAAAAAGGGACATGAGAAGAGGGAGATTAGAGAAAGTGAGGGAAAGAGAAAGTGAGAAAGATAGAGATGGAGAGCAAGCAGAGCCAGAAAAAGAGAAGAAAGCCAGAAAGAAGGGCAAAGTGGGAGCAAGTGAAGGCGATAAAGAGAGAAGAGAATGAGAAAAACACAGACCAGAAGGAATGAGGGGAAAAGTGTGATATGAAAAAGAAAAAGAGTGGAAAAAGTATCAGAAGGAAGAGGAAAGGAGCGAGGCAGAAAGGGAAATATGTATATCCAGAAAGAGATTAAAAGAAATAGAGAGAGAAAGAAGAAAGAAAGAAAGAAAGAAAGAAAGTAAGAAACAAACAAACAAAGAAACAAAGAAACAAAGAAACAAAGAAACAAAGAAAGGAAGGAAGATTGTTCCCAGTGTCTTCTGCTATCTAGTGGCGGCTCCTCTGCTATGGCTCTCCTCTTGGGCCGCCCAAACCAGTCATGCGCACTTTCCACGTTCTCCGTATAGGCTGCATTATAGCCTGCATGGAGAACATGCCCAACCTTCGAGCCCCTGGCTCATGGTGTTCAGACCAATCACAACAGTTGTGATAGGCTTAGGGTGATTGGCTTAGGGGAGGGAGCCTGGCTCTCTGCTTCCTGTTCCTGGAGTCGGAGGCAGAATAGCAGGAGCAGAGACGCGGGATCTGGCCTCAAAGTACGTTTTTTTTTGTTCCCCCCTGCGACCCCCGTGCCCGCTCCGCCACCTGCAAACCATGCCGGCCCCCACTGCTGCTATCCCCCAAAATGCCAGGCAAGTATATGAAAACTCAAGGGGGCAGTTCACGAAGGCATTCATGAGTATGTTACGTGGTGTTAGTACAGGTGTACTATTTCTTGTACTCATTAATGGTTTTGTTACTCGGCCCTGAAATCTCCAACTCCAAATAAGTAAATGTCCAAAGTGGCTCATCATTTCTATGTGTAGTAAATATATATTCATTTTCCTTGAATATTTTCATTTTATTTCCATTTTAAATGTAGTGAAAATACACAAAGAAATTTGAGAGTATATAAGGTAGCAGGAGTATTGACTTTGTGAGTAGGCCCCCATGTTTTTAAAACTGCATAGAGGCATCACCTCACATGTCTGCAAGATAACTTTGTATCCACGCTCCGTCCACAGAAGATGCTGGGGCTGGGTTGTGTGCACTACAACAACCTCCAGTGCCCTCCAGCCATAACTTTTACTCTTAATGCCCATCCAGGCACATTCTGATCTATTAGGCAGTGCACTAAATTAACAAAATACCACCATAGTACATTTCGGAAGCCCTATAGTGGCGCTACATTGGTTGCAATCAATCACCTCCCAAAAATTAAAGATGTTTTGAAACAATCTTGCTGGGATGAGAGGATCCAGCTGTGCAAATCAGCACAGCTGTCCCCGAACCTTATGTGATTAAAAAATAGCTGATTGGGGTACTACAGAGAGGGGTAGAGGGATTGTGGCTACGCCCACATGTTGGTTCATGTGAGTACAGCTTCTGATTTGTCAACAGCTGTGTGCTTCCACAGAAAGAGTGCTTACCCTCCAACCAGCTGTGACCGTTTTTTTATCCAGCTGCTTGACCCAGGCTCTTTCTCAAGCATAGCTGTTGTGATTGACTTTTCCATCTCACACATGCCACAGTGATGGATTGAGCTTGCCCTTTAAGGTCACACAAATGCCACTGCAATGCTAATAAACAACTTCTAACAAAAACATTCTTCCTATGAAACTCTGACTTAGCTATAACTACACAGTGGCCATGCCCTGTGCCCAGCCTTTGCCTCTCGTGGCTGAACGGCATGTGACGCAGGGTGCTGGCCATCCATGGGGTGGTAGGGTGGGGTGTCTGGCCATAGGCAAGACCCTATTCACAACCCCTGTCCCTTTCAGCCAACAGAAGTGTGCACTGGGGGGTTGGTCACCTGCAGGGATCTAGGCGCAGGCCCTGTGTCCAACACCCTGCCGTGATGGCCAAAGTCTGTGTACGGCAAGGTCTTGGCCACCCCTTGTAGGCTGGGCACCAACCCCACACCCCACATGGCTGAAGGCTGGCCGTGCCCAGCAGGGGTTGCCACTCGCAGAGGGTTGGCTGCAGATCAGGACCAGTGAATACAACGCTTCCCCACCTCATTGTTCAATTACCTTATTAAAGAACTTTGCCTTCGGCCTCGTTCCTTTATATGGTCACAGAACTCCTCAGTGGCTTGTAATTGTCTTATAGTGTATGGCAGGGGGCACTTTATCCCATATATAATTAGTGACTATATAAAAAGCTTTAAATGCAATATTCATTGACTAAGTTCATACACAATAAGATCTTAGTACAGATGAGTGTGCCCATCATCTGACAAGTGTCAGGTATTCATCAAACCCGAATATCAAGGGGGCCGATTCACAGAACTAATCTGAGACAAATCCTAAACTTGCTACTTTTGGTATTCACAGAAGATATTTAGTAGAAGTAAAGTTAGGATTTTGTCTTAAATTAGGATTTTGCCTTAAGTTAGGATTTTGTCTTAAATTAGGATTTTGTCTAAAGTTAGGATTTTGTCTTAAATTAAACTTAAATTAAACTTTACTTCCACTAAATGTCTTCTGTGAATACCAAAAGTAGTACGTTTAGGATTTTGTCTCAGATTAGTTCTGTGAATCGGCCCCATTGTGTCTAAATATCTTAATACTCTTAGCCATTCCATATCAACAATCAGCCCTGTTCATTTCTGTTCCAAGAATAACAGGGTGCAGTCAATGACACAACCATGTGGGTGTTCATCAACCCTTTTGAGTTACTGTTCAACTCAGAAATTTGACAGCATGACCCTGCTCTCTGAAATGTCTCAGTGGTTTTGTAATCAGGTGGCGCAGCTGTTAGTTCTCTAATATTTGCCTTTTGGTCTTTTGCATGATCGTTCCCACATATGGTTTTGCACAAGTACATGTTAACCAATACACAACCTTCCACTACAGTTGGGGTAAAAACTGGGATCCAAGATGTTCTCAGACCCACATTAAGATGTGTGCTCTGCGTTACTTTGAACAAATGTTACAGTATCCAATGGATAATGCTACGGTACTGAGGGGAGATCCCAGTGCGTGACCTGGTGTGTGAACTGTGTGTTGTTCCCAGATGTTTCTGAGTATACTAGCTTATCTTTGAGGATAGCCCCTCTAGCGAAGCCTGCCCTAGGTGGAGGACCACCTTTTCCTTCAACATCAAGAATCTTCAAGAGGTTGAATAAATTACTGTGCTCCTTGAAATATTTAAGATGCAAAGGAAGAAAAATAAACAATACAAATATTTGGAGGGAAAAAAAGAGTGTTCAAGAGGTGTCTGATAACATTCTGGACATTGATGGCCATTGGGTTGTAAGTCGGGCCTGTGTCTTTTTCTCTTTTGTTTCCTTCTCTTTTGTTACTAGAAGGAATTCCTGTTGATTAGTATTTTCCCTTTTGCGTGCCTTTCTTAGCACCATCCTCTGGTTCCCTCTTTCTACAAACTAATGGAGAGACTGCAGAACTGGTTGTAAAAGTATACAATTTCTTAACTGTTCCTCCTTACATGAAAGAATTTGTCAAATTATAGATTTTCTCTAAGTGCGTTAGAATATAAATTGCCAAAATTAACTAACACATTAGCGGCTGTTTTTTATGAGCTACCTAATTTCCATTCGTCTGTCATAATACAAAGATTTAGAATTCATTACTTTTGTGAGTGTCTTTAAATTTCAGATTCACATTTTCCTGATTCAACCTCTGTTAAAAAGCAGATATGTCTTTGTCAGATTCAGACCAAATGAAAAAATAAAAATGATGTCAACACATTGTTTCTACATAGAAATTTGTTTCTGAAGGCTCTGTTTGGTTACTGTGCACAGCTGTTCACAGTTGCGACCAGACCAGTTTACCAGGCTTTGGGAACAAACTGACCACATCAGTGTGGTTCCAACTAGAGATGTGTGATACTATCCTAAGTGGCCTAGGGTATGCCCAACGTGGCTCCCTTCCTCACTGTGCCACTGGAACCATGCTACACCTCACTGAAGAGATACGATCAGGGTAAAACGGGTCTTGGGATGCTTGTTTTCTGATTCAGAGAGAACCTGGCCAGGCAGTTAGGCCTGGACTGTTCCTTTCGAAGCAGGGTCTGAACTCATTTGCATTTGGATGGGTCCAAACTGAGGTGGCATTGGAGAAGTGTGGCTCAATGATTAGAGCGGCAGACCCTGATGCAGAGGTCTGGCCCGGACCAGGGTTCAATTCCCGCCTCGGCGGGTCTTGGGCTCAATTTCCCCGTACCCGATAATTCTCGCCTCAGTGCCTATTCTAATCGTGGGTCACACTCTGCAACTCTGGCCAATGGCTTGCTTAATCTCCTCAACGGCCCCAACAGCGCTAGGATGCCTGGCTTCACCTTGGGGGTGCCCAGGAGTGGGCACTTCACAGGAAACGGCCAGGAAGGGTTCCACAGCGGTATGTGCACAGCGCCTGAGAGACCCTTTCGGGGGTGTGCAGAGCGCTATATAAATGCACTACATTTACATTGTGGGCAAAAGAATAACGGGTTGGAATGCTCCCCTGAGCGATTGCCATGGTTAGAATTATTGAAAGCATTTCGGCCATCACCTCTTGCGTGTTTGTTGTGATACCCAAATGGCCTAGTGTATGCCCTGACGTGTGTCTATTGCTCACCACACCATGGGAACCAAGCTACAGCCAATGAGGAGCCCCAATCAGGGTGGAAATGGTCTTAAGGTTGCGTGTGTTCCGGTTCAGGGAGGACCTGGCCAGGCAGTTCGGGCTGGACTGTTCCTATTTGAGCAGGGTCAAGAGTGATGTGCAAGAAAACACATTCACTGCCATTGAGTGCTGAAAGAAAAATTTTAAACAAGCATTGACAAAGACAATAGGTCTCACCTATAGAACTTATTGGCTTTTGCCAATGTTTTTTGGCAAAGATGTACAGATGCGCCCTCTTCTCTCATACAAATAGTGCTGATGTACATAGAGCACCTGCACTATCTTCAGGGAGCGTTCCCTCATTAGCATGTTGTATGGCCCGAAACTAATGACGGAAACTTCCCCCATGCCCTAATATGGGTGTGGGCACGGAGACAAAGAGGCTGTCATGAGGTGCACTCACTGTGCACAACAAAAAGGTGCATCCCCTCAGGGTGACTCCTGCAAGATTGTCCCATGACTGCCAGACATGCCTCTGAAGGTGGATGCAAACACTCACTGCACCAGAGACAGTGAGTGATTGCCCCCCACCCCCCAACCAGCAGCCTAGAAACTTGAAAAATAAAAACAATAATAAAACAGGTTTATTATCATTTTATTTTTCAATTTCTAAGGGCTGAGTCTTGGGGGCCGGGCCATCATGGGGGCAGTTTTATGAGGGGAAGTGGTGGGCACTGTTATCAGTACGCATGTGGGTTTGGCCATCCATCTCAGGATGGCCAAACCGTCATGTGCACTAATCTGTCTCCAACCCGAGCTGCGTTGCTGGGTTGGAGACAGCAGGTACAGGCTCCCAGTCTCTCTGGGAGCTCAAATCCAGAGCGCTCAGGCCAATCCTGACGTTGCTCTCATGCATGAGAGCAGCGTCTGGATTGGTCACAGGGGAGACTGGGAGTCTGTACTGCAGTGAGGAGCAGAGGAGCGGCGATGCGGGGGCAGCAGGTAAGTTCTTTTTTGTTTTATGAACATCTGTCTTCCCTCCGCCCCGCCACTCTGCCCTGAGTGGCGCTACTGCCCGCTACTGCACTGCACCTGTCTGCAGGGGGGTCTGTGCCCATGCTTTCTTGTGCAAGAGGTGCCACCGGCACATAGAGAGAGAGAGAGAGCAGGTCATTCAAACATCCACTTCACATTTCATTCATTTGCTGCCCTCGAGGTAGTGCGAGTTTGCGGCAGACCTGGGGGGCAATACGTAATAGTTCACGTTGTCCTTGTTTGCACCCAGCGCACCTGCTTAAAGTGCCAAACAGAGACAGTGCCCTTGCTATGTAATACGGGCCCAGATATCTGCATATTCTAGAACACAACGTAGGTTCCCATTGAATTGTGGGAGTTGTAATCATCACTTGGACTGAGACAACTGCTCCAAGTAATTGATTAAGAAAGCACTTGAATAGTGGCATATTTGTAAAATTGGAGAGATCTGGGCATCTGTCCACAAGACAATGCATCTGAAAGGCCAGTGGAGCTGGGAAGGAGTCAGTCACATTCCCTGCTCCTATTTTTATCTCCACTCACCCCAGAGAGCTCCTAAACCCACAGAAGACGGCAGATTTCCCTTCATAAACTCTGCCGCCCTTTCACCCTCGCGCTTCGCATGTGTGAGAAGCCGCCAGCTCGCGAATTCCTCCCAACGAGTGAGAGTCTGTGCGGCCGCCTTCACGCACAGCCTGCCCCGCCACATCTCAGGACATCTCCCGACGGCGGAGGAAGGAGGGCGCGAAAACCGCCTCAGTCACGCCTCAGCACCTCGGCCGGATCGAGCCCGCCTGGAGACGCTCCGATTACCAGAGGCCCATGAATTATGGATGTCTGTCAGCCACTTAGCAGGACTCACAGGGAGAGAGGCCGAGCCGGCCTATTACACAGTCAGGCCTGTTAAACCGGCAAATACCTGCAGTGGATAAAAGCTTAAACTCTCCTGCTGAGACGGGGCGAGTCGGGTTACAGCATTTCACACAGATAAGGCCGGCCGTGGTGCGCATTTCTTATTTTTGCTTGACAAAAAGATCATACTTGGTCGCCAGCTTTACCCTTGCGAATTCCTTATAATTTTACTCGTCAGCTTATGCCTTTTAACATTAATTTACAGGTTCCCAGACAGGGTCTGTCTTCCCCAGCATTCTGCAAATAAACACATCCTGTTTTCCAATGCACAGTGAATCTTTTTCTACAGCGCATGTTCTTGGTAACATGTAATTTTCATAACGCGCCTTTGTTTCTCCAAATAGTGTTTGTGGCAGGGGTTTTAGATAGTGGTAACTGGCACTAATTTTCCGGGACAGGGACTCATTTTTTTATCAGGAGAATTTGAAAGAAAGGCAGAAAAAGGAGAAAGGAGGAGGAAAAGAAAGAGAGGAAAAGAGTTACAAAGGAAAACAAGCATTTGCAATGCAATAGGTCTCGCATTTGCGAGAGTTTAAGCTATTGGCATTGTAAATGACAACGGCTTCTATTTATCTGTTTGGATAATTAACACGTAAATAAAAGGCATTGTCATTTACAATGCCAACAGCTCAAACTCTTGTAAATGCAACAGCTCGCCCGCCGTTGCCCCGGGCTGCTTGGAAAGTGAGAGCGCGCATGGCGCGCTGAATGCTGCAGGAAAGCATGTCGTGCTTGCAGTAGGAGAAACGCATTAAAGAAAATAGGGCTTACAGACAAATAAGACATACCGTGCAACAACTGAAGTAAAAGGGTGAGTCCTCATGGGAGGTTACAAACTAAGACAAGGCGGTATTGAGGGACCACCAAGCCTATTAACGAATCAGAAGCCAGCATTTACGAAGGACAATGACACAAGCCAATGAAAAATATGGATGGAGAGGAGGCTAGCTTCAAGTCCATACTCGAATACAGCATGCCGTGCAGAGCAGCACATGGCTACCCAGGCTCGACCCAAAAAGCAAAGATGAAAAAGAACTTGCACATGTGAAGTTGCTAGACATGTAGTGTTGAGGGATGGAAGAAAGAGGCATGAGGTGGAATCAAGACTAGCAAGGCTTCGTATTAGGCAACCCTGGCATTCTGCGGTGTCGGGTGTGGGCTCCTAAGAGATAAATTAGACCCCTGCACCTATACACTTTTTGCACATTAAGCTTTGGTGTCATGCAAGGTCACACTTGCCTATAGGAAAATCTGGCAGTTCCTGGAGGACGGGTCTGACAGGTCAGAGGTCAGTATGTGGTACGTTTTTTGACTGTCTTATGGGCCGTTTTTTTACTGTTGAATTCCCTGATATTACCATAAGCAGTGCCTGCAACAAGCACAGACACCTGGAGTCTCCCCTACCTTGCAGAACACCTATACAGCATACCTTTACAAATTCCAAACATTCCCCAGTTTGCAAATGTGGGCCATTTTATAGCTAGCTGATTCACTAATAGGGTCTCTTGTATTTTTATGCCTAAGCCTATTTGTAAAAGCGTGTATTTTAGGAAAGCGTGCCATTAGGGCCTCGTGAATCCGGGCCAGGGGATTCGTCAATGGGACGGCGGGAATCTCTTCCGGGGCAAGACATGATATCACTTCCTGCCGGGACCGGCGATGGGGGGGGTGGTGAGTTGGTGGGGGCCTATTTAGGACAACTTGCCTGGGCCCTTATCCTCTCTTCTCTACAGCGCTGGCCCCGGGTACAGTGGACTCCTGTGAAAATGGCGCGCCTTCCTAAAGTCCGCGCTTTTCCAAATAGGCTCAGGCATAAAAATACAAGAGACCCTATTAGTGAATCAGCTAGCTATCAAATAACCCAAATTTGCAAATTGGTGAATGTTTGGAATTTGTTAAGGTATGCTGTATAGGTGTTCTGCAAGGTAGGGAGACTCAATGCATCTGTGCGTGTTGCAGGCAATGCTTATGGTAATATCAGGGAATTCAACAGTAAAAACCGGCCCATAAGACAGTCAAAAAACGTACCACATACTGACCTCTGACCTGTTAGACCTGTCCTTCAGGAACTGCCAGATTTTCCTATAGGCGAGTGTGACCTTGCATGACACCAGAGCTTAATGTGCAAAAAGTGTATAGGTGCAGGGGTCTAATTTATCTCTTAGAATCCCACCCCACGACGGCGTGGTCCCATAGTGCCCTGGCGTGAGGGGGGGCAGGACTATGGTCATGGGCCTTTTTTAATGTTTCGGTCAAGTGCCTTGACAAACGGAATGGCCTAGCTGCGCCTGAAGCAGGGGCCGGCTTGGGAATACACCCACAAATTACTCATGGGGATCGTATGTTACACTGCAATGTGGGCACATGTCTGACTTGGACTCAGACTTGTCTATTCATAGCATTTGGGTCTGACATGGCCTTGGACCTGTGGATCGATATGAGTCACTGTAGCCTAGTGGCTAAGGTTGCAGGGTCTGTCCCCGAAGGTCATGTGTTCCAATCCTGATTTATCATTGGTTTGGAATTTCGTTGTGCAGGAGTTATCTTGTGGTAGGGAGGGCGAATACCGGTTGGCCCTGGTCACCCTTGTGGCGGTAAAGAGGCCACATAAATTGCCATACATTGTTAAGGGGAGTCCTCCTGCATACTCCCTAGGCCAGCACTGAAGGGGAGAGACAGACGGTAAGCTCACCCTAGAGAGAATGGGGACACCGGCTGGGGGCAAGGGCCCCAGGTTATCCCCTACGAGCCCCCTTGGGCG
Organism: Triturus cristatus; assembly: GCF_964204655.1. Taxonomy (NCBI): domain Eukaryota; kingdom Metazoa; phylum Chordata; class Amphibia; order Caudata; family Salamandridae; genus Triturus; species Triturus cristatus. Next base: position 1,097,937,783 of record NC_140594.1, read on the forward strand.
GCCTGGTGGTGGAGGGCTGGGTCCCTAGGGTTGCGGACAAGGACCAGATGGCAGGGACTCACCTCTCAAGGATGCAGGTGGGTTGCCCCTTGTGTGATTCTCAGTTGGGGGACGAGAGCCAGAGGGCCCCTTAGTGCTGGAGCGATAGAGAACATGCTTTTTATGTAAATTAAGTCTGTCATTTATGCTGATGGTTCATAATGCTATGATCAAATGTAAATGTAAATATTAATTTTGTGATCAAATTTGATAAATCTATATCTTGTGGAATGTGAATCTTATTCGTTATATATTGTCATGTTTATGTGTGATGATTTGTAATAAACATGGCCTCTTTTACCCACAGCTCATGTAATCAAGTCTTGATTTGTGGGGTTCTGATGGGGGCGGGGCTGGGAACAACCTCCTATTCCATCTCATTCTGACCCCGGTGTCATGTGACACTACATAAGCACTCTGACTCTATCAATATTACTAAATACGATGCAACTATTCTCTTGGGACTTACCCTTCACATATCAAAGGTTTCATGCCAGACCATCACTGCAATCTGAATGCAGTGCTTAATTAGAGCCGGTGGTTTCCAGTGCTCAGAACCGGCTCTTAATCATCAACACCGGTGCTTGATCACCAGTTAACAACACATTAATTTTTGGTAGACACAGGGAGATTAAGTGATTCGCCCAGAATCACAGTATGTTGAGCCGACGCTGAGACTCGAACTTGGTTCCCCAGCTCCGAAGCCGGCAGCTCTGTCCATTAAGCCACATCCTCTCCCCACTTTTAGGGTTTCATGGTTAGTGGTTGGATTTGTGTTAGGCAGCACTACCAGGAGAAGTGGGCTGGTTGAAGCTGCCTCTTGACGAGATCCCCAGCACTTATGTTTTTTTTCTACAAATTAACCACTGTCGGAATGATGATAAAGCTCCCCAGTTGAAGACACTCAGTGATGGAAACCTGAGTTGCTCCTAAACCTGAGTTGAGAACACACCTGCCTCATCATCTGAAACAAACAAAGCCCAGCTGTTCTAAGCTATCCACAAAACCCTCCATAGGTGGTTGAGGTACGTAATGTCAGTGATGGTAACCAACATTAATCCTAATATCTCACTCACGTATTCTCCCCCTAAAACTATCCCCCAAACTCCAATTGGTTTACCACCATAGGCAGCACCATTGAAGGGGGTCAGAGGGGGCATTTTGTCCTAGGTGTGACACTTCTATGAACGCATGGCCCTTCAGTAAAATGTATTTATACATACTTAAATGTAAGGAAGCCATGGCATCAGAAACCATCTTTTCTTTTTAATAACTCCTAGAAACAGGTACTTATGGTCCATGCCAAAAATAGAAGCAGCATCCAGCGGGCTCTACATTGTTGCTTTGATCCCAGGCCTTATAATACCTTCTGAAAAGTCTGACAATTAATGAGCAAAATTATTATGTCTATTAGCAAAATGCAGAGAATTCTTAAAGTTGTTCACTCTGCTGTCCCAATCCACTGCTGTGCAGAAAGTACCTTGGACAATTCACTTAACCTTCCTGTCAAACTGGGTCTGCCAAACATCTGACACACAGAATTACTGAAGGTGGCAGATTACTTTCATGGCTGTTCTGTTCATTCCTAGTGCTCACTGTTGCACCTGCTCCTCTCTGGAGAGTCACTCACAAAAGTCTTCGGACCTAGACAGGGAAGGGAAGGACTTTCCGGAACCAGATGTGGGGTTAGGACAGGGTGTTCCCCTACACACAAAGGCTGGCACCAGGTACACATTTTGGACCCTCAGAACACTTGTTAAGTGCACTCCCGGACCTGTGTGAAACTTAGAAGAAGGGATGCGCTGCTGCCCTGCTGCAAGGAGGACTGCGCTACTGCCCTGAGGAAGGCAGGTTATACCTGCTTCTTGAATCCAGGACCACCAGAGTTACTCCGAGGGCTAGTTGGCTGGCCTCCGGTGTGAGTTACAGGGACACAGCAATCTCCTGAGGTCTTGAACCCTGCTGCGGGCCTCTGCTGGAGTGAGTCGTAATCCCCCATGTGGTGGCCCGAGGTCCGGAATCCTTGGTGGTACTCCTCCAAAAACCTGGCACTTGGAAATGTTTTCACCAAAAACTGCTGTGAGAATTGACAGGAGACATGGACCTACCTACAAGGTGATCTGACAAAGGTGCCTCGCTGGGAGAATGGACTTTGCTGCAGCTCCAGTTGCATTCTTCTCTGCAGCAGCAGGAAGTCCCTTTCAGCTGGAGTTTCAAAGAAGGTATCTGGCCTTGTGGAGCCCTCTTCGACTATAGCCTGCAGCCTCATCCTGTTGGAGGTTTTCAACTTCCCAAAAAACATTTAAGCTTGAATGTAGAAATCTTCATAGCAACTTAATTCAGTGGCTACCCAACAACCATACCTCCTCCTTAGACTCAGCCTGCTACCTTTGCTCACTGTAGGCTCTACATTCTCCATGGAAACCTTCAAAGTTTTTTATAAGTCCGAAGGGAAGCCAAGACTAGGCCAAATAAACCTCTTGTATCAACTTTTAACTTTGACCTGATCTTTTGCCACCAGAGACCTATGGTTGGCACTTTGATCTTATAGGCACAATTTTTTACTGAAAACTTTCAAAAGCCATAACTCTGGTTCTACTGCCTGGATTAAATTTGTTTTGATGCCATTTTGTTTATTAATATTTTCTCATTTTTTCTAAATAATTTTAAGGCTTTTCTTTTGTTGTGCTTCCTCTTTATTATTGTTTGTGTGCTGCATTAATACTTTAGACATTGCCCCTAAATTAAGCCTAACCGCTTTGTGCCAAGCTACAAGAGGGTTAAGCACAGGTTAATTTTGTGACTTGTTGTCACAGGTGGTTCTCTTCCTTTTTGGAAAGCCGACAGCAATCTGTCTGCCCCCCCCCCCTCCCCCAGCAGATATTCCACTGCTGAATGTTGGAGTGCCACAAGGCTCAGTCCTAAATCTAAGTTTATTTAATATCTATATGGCCCCACTGGCACCCTTAGCTCAACAACATGGGGCAAAAGTTATAGCTTATGCCGACGACACCCAGCTGCTGTTCACATGTGAGAAGGACGAGGTGTTTAGTGACAATGTAATCAACTTATGCATGGAGAAAATGTTTGCCTGGTTCCGACAAAACCAACTGTCATGCAACTCAGCCAAAACTGAAATGATCTTCTTCGGACACACTCCGGGGGACGAATGGCCTCAAGATCAGTCCCCACCTTCTAGTCCAGTTACCACTGTGAAAAATCATGGAGTCTTACTTGACCCAGATCTATCTATGAAGCCTCAGGTCCAATCGGTGGACGGCACGTGTTTTAGGCTTCTAAAAATGAAGAGAAACTTTTTACCGCTGCTACCCATATCCCACAAGAAAACAGTGGTCCGAGCCTTGATCACATCAAGGCTGGATTATGCAAATGTGCTATACCTGGGCCTACCGAATTATCTATTGGGCCGCCTACAGGTAGTTCAAAATGCGGCCGCCAGAGCTATTTCCCTGGTCCGGCCCAGGGCTCACATGACCACTCATTTAAAATCTCTGCACTGGCTCTCAGTGAAAAATAGAGTTAATTTCAAGGCCCTTGTGTTGGCCTTCAAGGTGCTCCATAGTAGCGTGGCTCAGTACAATGGAAATAAAATTATACCCTATGCTCCAGCCTGGACTTTGAGGTCATCAACTCAACATTTGTTGTCGGTGCCAAAGTCCTTTCGGACTAGGAAGGGAGGACGCTCGTTCCAGGTGGTAGCTGGAAAACGATGGAGTAGTCTGCCTCTCTCTCAGACAAGAACAAGACCTCCTTAGTTTTAGGCGCCAACTTAAGTCCTGGCTGTTCCATCAGTAAATGGGGACTTTGTAGGATGAGGTCGCACACTGTTTTCTGTCAAGGGTGACTCCTCAGCGCAGGGACACTCCATGGAGTTGCCTTGCGCTTTATAAATACCCCATAACATTAACATTAACATTGTGGTTCACCGTGACAAGGGTTGTGGTTGTTGCCTGAGTGGGGCTTCCACCCCCCTCCCCCTCCAGTAAAATAATTCCTTAAATTCACTCAGCAAATTTTGCACAAACTCATCATAATACCCAATACGTGCTCGGTCCTTGCACTGGCTCATGTACTTCATTAAATTGGGTAATCATAACACCTGGTATTTACAGCACCCTGAAATGATATACGCATGGTACAATGCAAAAGATAGAATCAAGCTATTAGCATTATTACCATTATTGTTGTCATTAATAATGTTAAAGTTGTACTTTTTTCTGTTCAAACACCTTTCAATCCACTCTCTTTTTTTTGTTTCTTCTCTCCACCTCCGTGTAAACAGTGGTTTGTTCTTTTGTACTCTGTGGCTTCTCACACTCTAGGGCTTCTTCACTTCATCTTTATCTTTTGTCATCTGACCTTCAATTTCTTTTGTTTCCTTTCATCCTCTGACCCTTTCATACCATCTTATCCCTATCCCTTCATTTCTTCCATTTATACTTGTCTTTATTGTCCTCTGTGCGTTCTTTTTCTTTTAATTTACTCACACTTTGCTTTCTCATATCCTTCCTCCTTCTTTACCAGTTTTTTTTCCTCTCTCCCATCTTCCTTTTCACTAATTCTAGACCTGCACTTCTTTCATACTCTCTTTTTTTTACCATCCCCTGATCTCTACTTCTTCCCCTTTTAATTCCCTGCCTAAAATCATGCATTTCATTTATATTGTCTTTTGTGCATTGTTTCTTCCGTCATAATTCCTTTGTTTCTTCCCTAATATCATTTTGACACCCATTCCCTTCTTTTACATCCTCATATTCCTCTCCCTTAACTCTTTTGGCCCTTACCTTCTATACTTCTATCCCTTTTCTCATCCCGCACCCATTCTATTCAATGCCTCCTCCTTGTATTACCTCTTCTATTTTCTCTCTCCATCTCAACCTCCTCCTTTTCTTTCCTTGATCTCTTTTTCACTTCTCAGTCTTATTTTATCTCCTTTGTTTTCAGTAATCTTACTTATTCCTTCTTGTAAGAATTCATTTCTTCATCCTTCACTATTTCTCGTTTTACTTTCGTTCGTGTTACTTCATTTCTGTCCATCTTTATTCCCTTTATTCCCTTTATTCTTTAGTTCCATCCCTTCATGCAATCCCTCTTCTCAGATTTGATGTTCTCTCTCCCCTCTCCTCTTTCACCCATTGTCTTCTCTTACTTTGTATCTTACCCACGGCTGGTCTTTCTCTTTCGATTCCCATTTATTCTCTCTTTTTTTCCCTTTACAACCTGACTTGCTTATGTTGTACTGCCTGATATTCCTTCCCTTGTCCTATCTTGCTTATCTTCTCATCTTTACTATTTCATCACTTGCTTAATTACAACCTATTTGTTTGCCCATTTCATTCTCTTGCCCCTTTTATACTTATTCTCTCTTGTCGTCTTCATCTTCCGTTCACCCTCTCCTTTGCTTTCCTCTCTTAATCCCTTCCCTTTGCTTCCTTTCTTCTCTCTCACTTATCCTTCTCTACTCCTTCCTTACCTCACTGTTCACCTCCTTTCTGTTTCTTCTTCTGCCGCGTTAACCTTAATCGTTACTTCCGTCCCTTTCCATTCCTCTCATGCCCTCTTACTCTTTGTCTCTCTTTGCCCCACATTGCCTTCTCATTTCCGTTCCCTCCTACTCAGTGGTTAATTTGTGAAAAAATACGTGCCGAGGCTCTGGTCAGGACGTACCTTGCACTAGTCCATTGCTCCTATTAGCACGGCCTATAACAGAACCAACTACTTAACATGAAACCCTAGAAGTGGGGAGAGGATGTGGCATAAGGGCCAGAGCTGCCGACTTTGGAGGTGTGGAACCAGGCTCAAGTCTCGGCAAAGACTCAACATCTTGTGATTCTGGGCAAATCACTTAATCTTCCTATTCCTACCAAAAATGATTGTATCCTTAAGTGGTGCTCATGAAAAGCGCTCTAATACCTTTGGGTCGTGTTTATGCTATAAGTGCTGGTGTTGACGATTAAGTGCGAGTGGTAAGCACCGGAAACCACCGTTTCAAATTAAGCACTGCTCCTACTCCGTCTTTCTCTTTCCTCTCCCCTCTTTATCTTCCCTTTCCCTCCAGCCCCTTGCCTTCTCTTACTCTCTCCAGGTCTGCTCTCGCTTTTTCTGTTCCCTCCTTGCCCCTCCCCCTTCTCCGCAGTATATTTCCCTTCATAGCCGAGTCATGGTTCCTTCCGGGATGCCTTCCTCTGACTTGCTGTATGTTTAGTCTACAGATTATTTTTGTTGATGTCCTTTTCATGTTTTATGAGAGTTTTCTCAGTCGGGTGTTTTATGTCGTTGGACCTCTGTCTGCCTGTCTTCCTATTCAACCCCTGGTTCTCTCGTTCTCAGCTCTCTCGCTAGCTTAAGTATGAGTACCTATCTCTTTTTCCTGACCAGATGCAGCTGCCGGGCCCATTTTCCGACTGCTGGGGTGGGGAGAGGCGGGAGAGGTTCAGAAAAATTCTGAAAGTGCAGAAAGGGTATGTGACTCAACAATACTGTGCTTCTACAAATCTTCAATTGACTCTGGAAAAATGTAAAGATTTGAAAGTAAACGTGTCTGCACTGCTAACCTTGCAATCTAGAAGTTTCTCATGGACACACAGCGGCCAATTTACGAGAATGTGCAGCGTCGCAAGTCACTTTGCTGCACCGCAGTGCGTGACAGTGAAAGGGCAGGAATGCGCCATATTTAAGGGAATACAGCGTTTCCTCCTTTTACCCTGCGCTGGGGCCCTTTTCGTAGTCTAGCACCACCACCAGCAAGTGCGCCTGTGTTGTACACGGGGGGCTTATTTGCAAGAAAGTGCCGCAGCACGGCACCGCAAGCACTTTGACTGCGCCACGCTGCGGCACTTTCAAAACACAGGTATACGTCATATTTACAACAATATGATGCATCCCTGTCCCTTCCCCAGATCTGGCGCACAATCGGCGGCAATGTGCCACACAGGCACCCTTGCGCCATGGTGCAAGGGTGCCTGCATTGCGGGGAGATTTTTTCTGTGCAGGAAGTGGTACCTTCCTGCACAAGAACAAAAAAAATAAAAAGAGGCCATTACCTCTTCCTATGCATGCTGCAGAATGCAGCACCCCTAGAAAGAGGACAAAACGAGGAGAAATGTAAACATTTCGCCTCATTGCACCTCCCTTAAGCCTCACCTGGGGTGGCGAAGCATTCTGATGCATTTCCAGGTTTATGAATTCTCGTAAATCTGGAAATGCGGCAGAATACATGGGTGTTGTGTGAGAACGCCCACAGCAACACCCATGTCACGCCCCTTTCACGCAAAGTGTTACGTTAGAAGGGGCCATAGTTAAGAGGACACGGTAAGGCATATGTAAATATGGGGCAGGAGGTTGCGCCAGCAGTGCGTCACAAAAAGTGACGCACCGGTGGTGCAAGGGGCTTGTAAATTAGCCCCAGGATTGTTTTAGTGCATGAAAGGACACCTTCCCACAAAAAAAAACAATCCTAAGAGGCATATCCCTCTTTCTATGTGTGCTGCAAAATGCAGTGCACATAGAAGAGGAAGTAATGAGAAGAAATAGAGATATTTCCCCTTGTTACGCCTCACCTGAGAAGGCATATTGTTTTGGCGCATTTTGGTATATTTAGGAATGCATCAAAAACCATAGGAGATGTGTGGGAGCACGCAATGCCCATGGAACACCTTCCCAGGGAAGAGTAAGGCAACGCAGCGATTTGCGCTGCATTATCTCGCTCCAGATTTATGGAGCCAATAAGGGCCATGCAAAGTGGCTTTGCGTGGCTTCATAAATCCCATGTAAGGTTTGTGTCGCTCTTGCACCACGTTGCGTGATGCAAGAGCAACGCAAACCAGCTCATAAATAGGCCCCACATTGGTCTTTACGAGCCATGAACGTGTGCCATCAACAATAACACACTTTTTTTGTATCAGAAATCACTGGGAGTTGCGGGTGTGTTTAGCTGTGACATTAAAGCGCCAAGAGTCTCAAATCAGAGACACCAGAGAGCGTGAGCTCATGAATAACAGATATACTGTCTGTGAAAACTCGCAGAAATGCCATAATCAGCATGAAGTATTTCATAGTGACAACTTGTCTATGCAACCACAAATCAGTACCACTTTGGGTGTATGTAACAGAGACACACTGTCTGTCAGACCACAATGAGTGGTTCACTTAGGTTTGTTTAGCAGGGACATCCTGTCTATGGAGTTGCAAACCAATCTCACACATGGGAGCATTTAATTGTGACATTCTGATTGTGGAAAGTAAAAATCAGTGACACACATGGGCAGGTTTAATAGTGACACCATGTCTGTGGAGCCGGAAATCAGTTCCATGGTTGGGAATGTATAATAGTGACATCTTGTCTGTGAAACCAAAACGATTGATGCAACTGGGCATGTTTAATATTGAGACATCTAGGTCTATAGATCCTTAAATCCTTGCCACATTTGAGTTTGAATATTTATGACATCACACCAGTGGATTCAAAATAAGTGGACCCATTGGGTGTGTTTAACCATGACACCCTGTTTGTGGAACTAACATCTGTGTCAGATGTGGGTGTGCGTGCAAGTCGCACAGTGTGTGCATTTGGAGGGGGTGTGGCACATCAAATCAGTGACAGACCTCTGTGTTAAAGCATGTACACTCTCTTTCAAAACTTATATCAGTGCCATATATGGGTGCATTAAATAGTAATACCCTATCTGTAACACCAAAAATCAGTTTTGTCATTGAGTATGTTCAATAGTGACAATTCTCTGGATTTTCAAATCAGTGCCACACCTGAATGTCAATATCTGTGACACCGTATCTGAGGATGCCACAGCTGCTTGTGTTCAACAGTGACATGGAGTATAAGCAAAAGACACAGTATAAGGTTCCTCAAATCAGGGTCACATTTCAGTATGTGGTAATATTTATGTGTGATTAAATGTGATACAGTGACCGTGAACCCTCGATTTGGGCGAGAATAAAAGTTACATGTTGTGTAACAGCTTAAACCAGTGAAACACCTGTCCTTGCTTAGTTCCTGCATCCTGTTTGTGGTATCACTAAACAGTGCAGTTTTTGAGTGTTTTCAAATGTGGTGTCCTGTCTATGAATGCTCAAGTCACTAATAGTGACACCCTGTCTGTAAAACCACTGTCAGGGCTACCACTGGGTGTGATTACTGGTAACTTGGATATGGTTCCTTAAGTCATAGTCGTGTTTGGGTAGATGTGGCTTACTAGAGAGGCCAACTTCAAAGCTGGGGAATCAGGTTCGAGTCTGGCAGGAGGCTCAAACATCCTGTGATTCTGGGCAAATCACCTAATCTCCCTGTGCCTAAAAATGAATGTGTCCCGCTATAATGCAACTGGTGATCATGTAAAGTGCTGTGATACCTTGGGGTCAAGTTGGCGCTATACAAAACTGCAACAAAAAAATTGTCCCATTGAGGTGTATTTAACAGTGACTTTGGGACCTCAAACCAGTGTCAGACCTGGGCGAGAATAAAAAACACACTGTCTATTGAAGCTTAAATCAACACCACAAGTGGCAGCATTTAATTGCAGCACCCTGTTTTTCCTACCACTCATTATTGCTGTTTTGGAGTGTGTTTAACAATGGCATCGTGTCAGTGGCATATTGATGTGAATTCATCAAAATGCTAGTGATAGTGGAAGTGACATCACATACCCTTTGACTTTCACTCACACACACATTAACACATACACGCACTCTCTCACATAAACAAACTCTCACCCACAAACACGTACACAACATACATTTCAAAGTATTTTTTTACTTACCTCAGCTAAAAGGTAATTTCTCATCCCAGCTGATTGTACTCTATTTTTTAATACACTAATAGGGATACTGTAATATCATTCATTATTAGTGTAATAAAAAATGTACACAAAACAAGGAGAGTGGAGCCACAACCGACTCAATGAGGTCGAGGTGCCCCTGTGTTCCTGGCACTGATGTTGTCACCTCTGGGGCCAGAGGTCGCAAAGGCAGTGCCAGGGGTCGCAGCTGCGAGCCCTGACGACCCCTAAACGGCATCCATGTTGCGGATGACTGTTAGACTTGGCATCTTTGGCGTGGTTTCCCCTGACTTTTTGCCTCTACCTCCTGTATTTTTGATGGTGTGCTGGATTTCGTTTTTGCTGACTTAGATGCTTTGGGCACTTTGCCACTGCTGATCAGTGTCAAAGTGCAAGTGCTCCCTGTGTAAATTGTGATTATAATTTATTCTCCCTTAATTCATATTTGATGTACTGGTAAGTTCCTAGTAAAGTGCACTGAGTGTGCCAGGGCCAATAAATCACATGCTAAACGTGGGTCTGCAGCACGTATTGTGACACCCACATGAGTAGCCCTGAAAAGATATCTCAGACCTGTCACTGCAGAGCCTGTGCGAAGTTTTAAACTGCCATGTCGACCTGGCAAGTGCACCCACTTGCCAGGCCCTAACCTTCCCTTTTCTTACATGTAAGACGCGGATCAGGTAGGCCCTTGGTACCCCCATGGGCAGGGTGCAGTGTATGTGAAAGATAGGACATGTGCTGGTGTGTGTGACATGTCCTGATAGGGAAATACTGCCAATTTCGTTTTTCAGTATTGAAAGGCTATATGTCCTATAGGATAGCATGGGAGTTACTTTGTAACATCTTACAAGTATAACTTCCTATTGGGACAAGATGAAGAAATAAAGTTTAGGTTCTCTGAACTGAGAATTTAATTTTAATAACACATCTTTTTGTAAAGATGTTTTTTAAATTGTGTGTTTGAAAATTCCACTTTTAGAAAGTTGGCATTTTCTTGTTTAAGTATTCTGTGTGCCTATGCCTGGTTGTGGATTGACTGTCTGGTTTTGGAGTGACAGGGGCTGGGAATGTGCATTAACTGTAGACAGCCAGTGGCTAGTGGGCTTGAGGTGTGCCTGGCCCTTCCTGGATGACTCAGGGCTGAGCTGAATGAGGCTTGGCTGCATTTAGAGTAGTGAGAGGAGTTTTCCTTGCACCCGATTAGGGCCTGTCTCCCTTGCACAATGCTGTCTCCATCCCCTGTGGTCATACTGCATCAGTGAGGACAAAACTGGTTTGGACTGGGCGCAGAGACCCTTGCACAAAGAGAATAAAGACAAAATGGGATGTAAGTAGTGGACCTTAAACTCCAGAACCATACTTCACTTCTGGACTCAAGAGGAACCTTTGCCAAGGAGAAGAGCTGGAGTGCTGTGAGGAGGAGTATTGCCCCTTTGCTGTGTGCTGTGTGGGGTTGGCCTGCAGTTGCTGTTTCTGCCAAGGAAAGGACAAAGACTGAAACTTTGCTATGAACCTGCTTGAAGAAGAATCTCCAGGGACCTGAGTGTGCTGGCCTCCTGTTCTGAAACCTCAGGGACACAAAGATTTCACCCCAGCTCCACAGCTCCCCTGAACTCTATTGCTGAGAGTTTTAACCTGCCAGGAGGTGCCCTTTCCAGTTTTGGGGCTCTGGAGGTTATTTCTGCTGTTGTGAGCTGGAAGAAACCTAAGAGAAGTAAGACAACCTGTCTCCGATGATCTCAGCGACGCCGCTGTGACGCAGCTACCTGCTCCAAGGCGAGGGGCACCGCTCATAAAGTACACGACGCACAGCCTGGCCAGCACTGCAGCTCCGACGCCCTTTGATGGCTCTCGACGCCTGCAGTTATCGGCATTCCCTGACCTCAGCTCTCACACCGACTCTGTCATCGTCTGCATCCTGTTATCGCAGCTCTGATAACCGCTGAGGATGACTCCATGAACTTTACGACTTGGCATTGTCACTAGAACTGACGCCTCGCCACCAATGCAACCGTTTTTCCCTGTCCTGGACTTGACACGTCACCTCCTTGCGGGTACGATGCCTCGCCTTCCTGTGGCAGCCAGGGTACCAGCCTCGACCTCGGCACCGACACCTCACCTTCACAATGTTGTCCATCATCATATACTTCTTTTCCAAGGTACTGTTTGTTTGGGGGGTCCCTGTGACTCCGTGCCCGATGGGGCGCTCCTTGTGGTCAGTGACTTACTTTGGATTTATTGCTGTCACGACATCACAATAGCCCAGGTGGAGCTATTTATTTACGACAAGCTTTATTTTTGCAATAGCTGTTTTAAAAGTCATATCTTATTACCTGTATGTTGGATTTTTGTCGTTTTGGTCTTGTTGAGTTTAGATGAAGATACTTTATTTTTCTAAACTGGTGTGGTGTCTATTTGTGGTGTTATCACTGTATTACTGTTTGTTTTGAGTACAAATACTTTACATATTACCTTTGGGATAACCTGTCTGCTCATGCCAAGCTACCAAGGGTGTGAGCAGGGATTAGCTAAAGTGTGTATCCCCCTTATCCTGACTAGAAGCAAGGGTCCCTATTTGGACAAAGGTACTTACCTCTGCCAACTAGAGATGGTCGCATCTGCGACCCCAGTAACCCATAAATGACGTCCATGCTGTGGATGCCCAAGTCACTTTCAGTGGCACCATATCTGTTAGTTCCTTATCAGTGCTACAACTGGGTGTGATTCGCAGTGACATGGTGTCTATGGTTCCTTAGATCAGGGTCACATTTGGGTCGTATGACAGTGACTCTGTGTCTGTGGAAGTAAAAAGTAAAACAAAGTCACATTTCGGTGAGTTAAAATGTGACAGTGTCTTTGAGAGCTCAAATCATTTTCAGACTTGGGCGTGAATAACAGTTTTGCTGTTTGCAGAAGCTTAGATCAGTACTTCAAGTGGCATTGCTTAGTCGCTAGAATGATAGAATATATGATGTTACAACGCATGCAATTACAACGCATGCTTTTACAACGCAGTCTTTACATCACAACTTCCATTACATTGCAGGATTTTACAACACATGCCATTACAACACATTTTTTAAAACTACCATTACAACACATTACATTACAATGCATACCATTAGAACGCATACCATTACAACAAATGATACTTTTAGGGCAACAGTAGGGTAAGTGTTGGATAGTGTAGGGGTAAAAACTACTTTTCCCATGTACCCCAAAACCCATACAAAATCTCCATTACTTACCTTATAATGTGTTGTAATGGCATGCGTTGTAATGGTATGTTTTGTAATGGCATGCGTTGTAGTGACATGCGTTGTAATGACGCATTGCAATGGCATGCGTTGTAAAGGCAGTTGTGTTGTAACACTTGCGTTATAAAGGTAGGTCGTTGTACTGACTGCGTTGTAATGTATGTTTCCCGAATGATACCACCAATCAGCGCTGTTTTTTAGTGCTTTTAACTTAGCCTCCTGTCTGTGGATTCCAAGGTCACTGCCACTTAAGGACGGTGACACTGTATCTGTGCTACCACTCACTGGGAGTGAATAGCAGTGACACCCTACCTATAAAACACAAACCCGCTGGCACGCTTTGGCGTGTTTAACAAGAACACCCTCTCTGTGGAATGAACTTGAGTAACAGTTGGATTTATAACAAAGGTTCCCTGTCTGTGGCTCCCAAGGTCACAATCACTCAAGGACAGTGACACTGTATCTCTGAATCCGAAGCCAGTGCTACCACTCACTGGGTGTGGATGACAGTGGCCTCCTGCCTACAAAGCACAAGCCATGGACATGCTTGGGCGTGTTTAACAAGAACACCCTCTCTGTGGAATTAACGGGAGTGACACTGCTGGATGCATAACAAAGGCACCCTGTCTGTGGAACCTCTGAATAGTCGACGTTAACATAGAAAAGCAGCCAGGTAGTGCAACTGAAAACCGTGTCAGTTTTGGGTGAGAACACAATAGCACATTATTAGTGGCGCCAACATCACTTCCACTGCCACTATTAAGGGCACCTTGGGTTTGATTTCCAAAGAGATTCTCTGCTTCCAAAAGGATTTTTCCACCGTGAAACGGGCACGTGAAAACGAAACTGTGAACATGCCTACGTGTGATCATATTTTATAAACACATGAATGCATGTGTTCAAGTTGAACAAGTGGATTCTTTGTTAGGTATGCACAAAAGAAAAATGAGGAGCAAAACAGACGGACGGGCCGGTCACTTCATCCACAATTTAAGTGATGAAGTAGAAGCGGCCAGCCTGGCAGACACTCAGAACAACAATCTCTTCACAAACCGAGCCAGATGAATTTACCAGATGACTTTTTGTACATTTCTGTCTGTCTTGTACTGTTCAACCCCAGGACATGAGCAATGTAAGCATGTACAGATAACTATAAAAAATGTGTGTGTGTGTGTGTGTGTGTGTGCGTGCGTGTGTGTGTGTGTGTTGTGTGTGTGTGTGTTGTATTTATATATCCACAAAAAGGTTGCCCTCATGAGCATGACTTCCTGGGGAGTATCTCCGTGCAAACAGGAGGACTGCAGCCAGGTCTGTGTCAAGCTTTTTAATCCAAAGTACAGGCTTTACACGTTTTGAACTAAGAGTCCTTGATCACAAGCCATTATTGTACACCGAATAACTGCCAACCAATGTAGAACTCTTGCGTGATTTAAATGTCCAAGTTCCCGCCTCGATGGGCCATGTGGCCATGTGGCCCGCTAAAGCATTGTGGAATCCGCAGTTCTACAAAAAATAATAAAACCCAAGCGGGTATCGTAGTATCCTGTGCATTAATGTTCATAAAAAACCATAGTGGGCTGATTAAAAATTCAGGAAACTAAACTGCTGCCCAATAAATCCATTACTTTTGTATAGGACTGTATGAAGCAACTTGTATGTTACTTTTATGGATGTTTTAAATATATCCGAATAAAGATCATTTGATTGATTGATTGAATAAATCCATCGCTTTTGAGCTCTCCGTTCCAGTTCGGCGCCTGTGTTTCAAGCGTTGCAGATCCGCTGAGATGCGGCAGGTCCGTGCTCGCGGCTGAGCAAAGCCGCTAATAAATCCACACAAAAAGGTTGCCCTCATGAGCACAACCTCTCGGGGAGTATCTCCTCGCAAACACGAGGACTGCAGCCAGGTCAGTTTCAAGCTTTTTAATCCAAAGTACAGGCTTTACGCGTTTCAAACTAAGAGTCCTTGATCACACACACACACACACACACATATATATATATATACATTGGAAGGTATACAAAGGCGAGTGACAGATGTCCCGGTTTTGCACAGGCAGTCTCGGTTTTCCATCAGCTGTCCCTGCAAATGTCACTTGTTTCAACTCATGTCCCCGTTTTTAAGGAGTGTCAAGTGAATAAAGTGGGAGGCATGCTTTTATGTGTTCCAATGCACAACTAGTGTCAAGCCTTTTCAGAAATCAATTAATCAAGCTAAATATCTGTGTAAACATTGAATGTAATTTAGGTGTATTAGTGTCTCTTTGTCTGTGTTTTCTTGTTGGCGAGCTCTGTCTTAAGTCATTCTGTGGCCCTCGGTCAGTTAAAAAAAGGTAGTCCTACTTTTATGTTTATAAAATGTCCCAGTATGTGGTTTATAAAATATGATCACTCTGCGGAGAAGGAATGCCTGAAGGTACAGTAGTGGGGGTGGTTGGTTTACAATACAGAGGAGAAGGGTGGTGTTGAGATTTAGGAATTAGTTAGGGAGATATTGGGCAGGTGGGAAAGTTAACTTTAAATTAAGAAGGGATGGAGTGAGGATTCTTCAGGGGTAGTCGGACAGCCCAGAGGATACACTGAAGAGCGAAGTTTCAGCTACTCAGAAAAGTAGAGACGGGTTCGAGCGAAAGCATCTCCTCACCAAACTGTGGTGACTGCCCCAGCATGGTGATGAAGCACAGCATTATGAAGAAAAGTGAGATAAGGAGAGAGAGAATTTGCAAGAAAAGAGTCTCTTTGTACGTGTAAGGCATGTTTGATGAAGAAGTCCACACCACAAATGGCTTCCAACACTTATCATTAAAATTCTAATCATGCAAATGCAATTAGACATAATGCTTGATTGAAATTTTAATTATGTCAGTGAACGTTCCAAATTTCTTGCAATTTTTTAATTTTGGATTTTTATTTTTTTACCTGCGTGCACATCACATGATACAAAAAAAAGTCTTGCGAGACAGCAGCAGGAGACAGATTGAGACGGAAAATGTCTCACAGGGAGTCATTTTATGCACAAACCAGTCTACAGCCAAAATATCCCTAGACTTTTATGTGGCATGTATGTGCGGGTAAAGATAGTGCCAGCAAACCAGACTTTACGATGAGAGCGTAATTTTGTAGTTTCAAAAACGTTCATGAAATTTTTGTCAAAATTTGCAAGGAAAAAGTAACCGATTTCCCACATCTCTACCACTATCACTTCTCCACCTGGACTCTCACCCTCTCACACACTAGTCCACCAGGTGCCAAAGGTCTACTTTCAATGAAGCTCTACTGTGCCATGACCAGTGAATCTCATAATATTGATGAGGGAGCTATGGGGGTCAGGGAGATTGATGGAGCAAGGACTCGTATAAAAGAGACTTGCTCGGATGCAATCCTCTCATATAACTCGTAACACTGTATTAATAAAGTATTGTGTAAATTAATACGCACCACACTACATATTTGAGCAAGATGAAGCTTGCTTTCGTGTTTTACTAATAAGTAACCCGAGTGAAACTTAAGATGGCTGCTAACGCGGGAAACTGTACTGCGCATGCGTCAACTGCATCTACGCAGAATGACGTTCTTTCGCTTGGAGGGAAATTTCCGCACCTGCGCAAATGCATCTAATATGGCTGCTTGAAAGCTTACATGCTTAGCATCTGCTTTGCTGAAACTAAAACAAGCTATTTACTAAGTGCTAATGCGAGGAGAGCTTTTATAAGTAAATGGGAATAGAGTAGAGATAGGTGGTGTACAGTGAAATCATTTTATTTTGAAATTAATCTGTTTAATATATTTGACCTCTCTATTATTTCGTAACTGGGCCTCCGAGAGAGATTGAAGCCTGCACTACACGTGACTTTCAGGCAGGCGCAGTAATAACCAGCAGGGAAGCCATGATGTCGAATTTTGAAACCCGTCCAAGGCCATCATTGTTACATGTCATGGGAACCTGCTGGACATCCTGCATATTGTACAGACAACTGTTATATGGATTCATTTTGATTTGATAAAGATGTGAAATGCGAGTGGGAAATAAAGCTTGGGAATAAGAATTAAGGGGCGGGAACATTAAACAAAGATCCAAAGAAAATTATTAAGACTTAGCATGGTGTGATGATCATCCCCCCTTGCCTGTCCAATCAGAATTAGGAGTTTCGCAAAGTTGAAACATTAATGGGTTGTACATGAGCAATGCAAGGTATAATTGAGGTAGTTTAGTTAGTTAGAACACACAAAGTGATGCTGAGATGCTGAGAGACCGGGATGATGTCCGAGAGCTGAACAAATGCTGAAAAAGAATCGATTTGCAGACTTAGAATCTAAGCCAATTAATTAGAAGAAGATCGCGGAAGTATCAAGGAGGGGAATAAGTCAAATATTTAGAAGAAGATCGCGGAAGGACCTAGGAGGAAGATAGTGTCAGAGAGGGGTGCGCCGCAGGCGTCGAATAGAAGAGGTCATCTATCTTGTCCTGAAACCTGTCCTGAAGTCTTTGTCACCTGATCTTTCCCAGGGGACCTTTCCAGCTCCTTGGCCAAGGGGTTGGTTTCCACACCATTCTAGGTAATTATATTTCTGTGTAGTACGTCATTGTACTGCTCTCTCTATTCTCTCTTTTCCGAGTACTGTCATTGTGAAACTTCGTTCTAATATAAGTGACTGATTATTGAAATAATTGACTTTTCCTCCTTGGAGAAACTTAGTTCGTACTGTAATCTCGATTTTTAGCACACATGAATTTAACTAGATAAAACATTTAAACTTTTCCCGAGTCTGAGGTTATTTCAAAATAATATGAAATATAATTTTATGTCATTTCACCATCAACTAGTTCCAACTAATAGGTCCATTGACCTGAGGAAAGAACTTTTTGATCAGTGAAAGATTAGTTAAAATTAGACAGGTAACTAATCTCATAAAAGACATTTATATAAAAATGGTCCCCCACAGATGTATTTACTAGCCTATGTGAAAGTGTGTTTATGGGCCCAGGTGAGTATATGGTGTTTGAGTACCTGAGGTTGGTAACCCGCTGGATCAAGATACCTCTCAAAGGTGAAACTGGACACATCTCAAAGCGGGATTTCACTTAGAGATTTTTCATCTTTTAGGTACTAACTACATCTGGCTAGTAGTCCTGCTGCATTAAGTCCCTTGCCCAGTTTTACCACAATATTCAGAACTGTGTAGTGGAAATGCATGAGGAATATATTTTGGTGACAATGATACTGCATGTGTTTGACACCCAGTTTCCCTCATCCCTTTGCTGATGGACACCATTCACAGCACTTGAATCACGGGAAGTAGAACTTCCACATCTCTGATGCAGTTTAACTGTGACATTAAATTTGCTGAAGGCCATAAATGAATGGTAATCTGGGTACGCCATATTTTTGGTGTTGTCACTTTTCCGCAGAGCTCTAAGCTGCAAATTTACCACGTTTTTGTGCAGTGCAGCAGCTGCAAATGCTGCGCTGCATGAAAAGGAGAGAAGAGGAGAGCGCCAAATTTACTGAAATATGGCACTCTCCTCACTTTTCCCTAGTACCAGCACTGAAATCAGCTGCGTGCGCCACGGAAACATGTTTGTGCAATGGTGCAAGGGTGTCTCTGTGAGTCTAGCATAGGTTTTGTACTGGAAGGGCAGTCTTCTAGTAAAGAATACTATGCATAGACTGACTTAAACCATGTTTCCTCTTTGTATGTGTGTTGTACAGTGCAGCACACGTACAAATTCGGAAAAGGAGGGAGAAATGAAAGCATTTCTTCTTCCTTGGGCCTACTTGAAAAGGGCTCAGTTTTCTGACACTAAACCCTGTCTAATTTATTTAGTAAATTGGTTTTAATGTCAGAAACCTTGGGTGGTTGCATGAGAACACCCTTGCACCACCCAAGGTACGCTTGGCGCTAAGTAATGCAAAGCAGCGCTATGCTCCAACAAGTTTAGCGCTGGAGAGTAAATCGTAGAAGAAAGATTTTGCGCTGATTTGCATAATTTTTGTGATGCAAACACAACGTAAAATCTTAGTAAATCCCCCCCTGAGATGTGGCCGGAACATTGTGGCCCTCAGAGCTGCCATCTTGTGACTCTCGATGCTGCTCCCGTTCCTGGATGCGGAAGTGATAATGGGATGTGAGTGCGATGCTGGACTCTGTGCAGCTCTCTGTCACTGGTAATAATGATGAATTGCAGTCATAGATCTCTGCAAAAACCCTGCATATTCTCTCTCCACTGTCAGCAGAGTGCACCGAGGCATTGATAACCAGCACAGGGGGAGGGGCAAGGGGTGTAATGTTGTGCTTTTGGAAGAGGGTGGCCACCTCGAGGTGTGTTGAGAGAATGTCACTCTAAATGCAAAATATATTTGCAAACCTCAAGGGGCTCGCCCAGGACACTGAATCAAGCCACTTATTTTATGGGTGCAATCAAGCTTCTGTATTAAATTTTAGATTAAATGTTACAAAGTAAAGCGGTAAACAAATGCTTGAACCACAGTATAAGTATAGGTATGTAGATATGGTGGTAAGAAAAGTAATTATGCATGTATGTGTATGTATATATATATATATATATATATATATATATATATATATATATATATATATATATATATATATATATAGATATTCACTGAAAAAACCATAGGTTTCAGGGGCGTTGTAGTTAGCTGGACATTTCCCTCGTGCAAAACCCTAGAAATTCCCCCGTTATAGTTATTTCAGCTAACTATAACTCGCGCCCTCGCAATGCACTGCTGATAACGTCACATATTACATCACTCATGACATGGTCAGTGACATCACTGATGACATCACTGATAACATCTGAAATGACATCACTGATGATGTCATCCAGTGAGTATGTGTTTCCATAAATTTTAAATATGTTTAATATATATATAGGGAAGAACCTATGGAAGAATGAGTGGGTGTATAAGTGTGTGAATGGATGATTTAGTAGGTGCGTGACTGACTCTATAAGTGAGTCATTAAACGTATCTTACTGCAGACTAGTGACTAAACTGTGTGAATGTCTGTATCCGTCTGTGTGTTGGTGTATAAGCAGCTGCATGGTTTTGTGAATAGCTATATGAGTGTCTCTATGGGTTATTGATTGGTTGTCTGAGTATCTGTTTGGGTGCCTGAGTGTTTGTGTTGGTGGGGTGTGTGTGACTCTGCATACATGTGTGAGTGGGTGATTCTATGGGTGCATGGTTTTAAGAGTGCATCTGTGATGGACTGTATGGTTGGGTGAGTGTATGTATGGGTGTGTTAGTGATTGAATGTATATCTCAGTGGTACATGTGTGAGTAACTACATATGTGAAAGGCAGTATATATGTGTGTAAGAGTATATAAGTGGGTACATGTGAGAGTGTGTGATTGTGAGAGTGGCTGTATGGATGAGTGTGTGCTTGTATCAGTGATTGTATAAGAGCGTAAGAATGTGGTACTATTTTTATGAGTAAGTGAACTTGTGTGTGTATAACTGCATAGGTGAGTAAATGGGAGTGTGATTAACCCCTTCTGTGCCCATGACGAGCTGGACTCGTCATGGAGCACAGTCGCGCTGTGCCCATGACGAGTCCAGCTCGTCATGGCACCCACCCACAGAGGAAGTGCTGGCACTCCCCCCAGTGAGTGGTCGATTTCTTTTTTTTTTACTGGGAAGGCATGGGAAGACCTTCCCCTGCCCCCACCCCCCCGCATCATCAATTACGTCAGCGCGCGAGTCGCGCTGACATCATTGGAGGTTTCCCCTTTGCTCTCCGAGGCACAGGAAGCCATTTGCTTCCTGCCCGTCGGAGAGTAAAGGTGAGTTTTGGGGCTGGGGACGTTTTTTTTTTGCATCGGTGGGTTTGGGTTAGGGTGGGGGCACTTTGGTATGCCCAGGCATGCCACGTGGCTCGGCTTCGTTCGTGTGTGCCTGTTGTTGCTTCCCTGTGAAATGGATCCAAATTTGAAAAACGCTTGTCTTTCTAGTTGCTTCTCTGTGAAATGGATCCAAAAATGCTGAGAAATACCCTTCTTTTAAATTTTTCAAATCCAAAGTGCAGCAGCATGATTTTTGCATCGGTGGGTTTGGGTTAGGGTGGGGGCACTTTGGTATGCCCAGGCATGCCACGAGGCTCAGCTTCGTTCGTGTGTGCCTGTTGTTGCTTCCCTGTGAAAAGGATCCAAAAATGCAGAGAAATGCCCTTTTTTTAATTTTTCAAATCCAAAGTGCAGCAGCATGTAGAGAAATAGAATTTCTTATATGAGAATGAAATACCTAACTAATAGCAAGACAGAGGGGTTGCAAAGTGGCCAGATTGGTTTTTTTTACATCCAAATACACCAGCATCACTTTACAGAGTTTGCCAGTGAAGTGCTACTTTCATTTTCTCGTCTTTCTTTGAAGAGCATTGTTGTTTCCAGGTTGGGAGAGTGTACCATTCCTGGAGGTACTGCAATACCTGGTTGATGGGTGGATTGGAAAACACAATATGTACCATGGCTCTGTGTTTATGGATGTGGTCTTTTTACATCATACTGCTTACGTTTAGTAAGGATGTAAGCAATGGACAGTGAAACGGTTCCCTTAAGGTCCCTCTAGTCATGTCCATAACTTTTCAGGTGAAACCACTCGCTGATTTCTGAATAGTTAGTGAGAGATCGTTTAGGTAACCATGTTGTTTCTGCTTACATTTCACATGCTTTGCATTCCCTATGAGTGGTTGCTTTTTTTTTTTTTTAGGCAGTATCAAGTGCATAATTTGAATTGAGCCACATCCAAGTGTTTATAGCGGGCACAATTAGGTTATAGCTGAAGGCAGTGCGAGTTTCTCTCAGTGGGCAAGTATGGTGTTCAGTGGGGATGTGGCACTGTGGCCAGAGCTGTGGAATTTGGAACTGGGGAACCGGGTTCCGCATTCATGACCAGTCCACCACACCACTGTACTGAGGGAGCACATTCCCATGCTAGACCGTAGAAGGCCCCACTAGACCTTAGAAGGCTTGATGTCTTAGCACAAGCAGGTGTACCCTAGTGGTGTCAATTGTGGGTTATCCTTGAAGGCCTGTCCACCACAATCCATACTGAAGTTCATCTCCAGTCTTGCGGGCAGGCCTACGAAGCAGCACACCCTAGAGCAACAGTGATCCAGTCGCTGTGACTGTCACTGAGGTCACATGAACCTTGAGTAGGTTAGGGCGATGCGAATGGTGTGACCTCACTGGGTACCTATTTCGGGTGGGTGTTTGCATTGTGCTGAGGGGATTACCAGGTGATTATTCACGCAGCTCTCTGATGGATGTTACATGAGGTAAAATACTGCAATAAATGGCAGACACTCTGAAAACAAGAGCAAACGTTATGTTACATGAGGCAATGGTGCCAGGGGGCATGTTTGCAGAGTGATGAAAGGAGGGGGCGTGGCCTCCTCCCGATCCCGTTTTTTGTTTCTCCTTTGTAAGAAGGGGGGCTGTGTAGTCCCCCTTCTTTTTCTTATTTGTTGGCCCTAGGAACCCCATCCCCCAGGGCCTGCCCCCAATTTCTTTTTTTTATTTAAAAAAAAAATAAAAATCGGGAAGGGGGCCACGTGGCCCCCCTCCCGAGGCCATAATTTGCCCCGGGGACCCCATCCCCCGGGGCATGGCCCTTTTTATTTTTTTATTATTTATAGAGGGTGGCTGCGTAGCCCCCCTCCTGTGGCCCATTTTGGCCCCGGGTACCCCATCCCCAGGGGCGTTTTTTTAATTAATTAATTTATTTATTTTGGGGAGGGGGGGCACGTGGCCCCCCTCCCGGGCCACTACTGTCCCCGGGGACCCCATCCCCCGGGGCCTGGCCTCTGTTGGGGGCCGTGGGGGGGTCCCCAATCCCCCCACAGTTCCGCCGGCTCCCCGCGTCCTGCGGGAGCCGGCATTGCTTTTCCACATGGGGAGCAGCTAACATGCTGCTCCCCATGTGGAAAAGCAATCGTCTTTGGTATTTGGAAGAGAGAGCAGGTTTCCTGCTCTCTCTTCCAAATACCAAAGCAGTTTGCTATAGCAGGATGGGAGCCGTGAGGCTCCCACCCTGCCATAGCAAACAGCAGTGTCCCGGGGGTGGGCACCCTGGGACACTGCAGGAGCCGGCACTGGGGGGTGGCGGTCCCCAGGGCCACGACAAGGCTCCAGGAGGGGGGCCGCGTGGCTTGGGGGTCCGTAACGGACCCCCTATTTAAATATTTAGCGCCCCGGGGAGGTGGCGGTCCCCGGGGCGTGTGGGGGGGGCTCGAGCCCCCCCACACTGGTATTTTTTTTAAACAAGCCCCGGGGGTGGCGGTCCCCGGGGCTGCGGGGCCCCTCTGGGCCCCCCGTTATGATAAACACATTGCCCCCGGGACTTGGCCCCCCCGGGGGCTAAATAAAAACGAAGCGCGGTAGTCCGCGCTTCGTTTTTTTTTTCATTAGCGGGATGCGCGGACCCTACACGCATCCCGTGATTTTAACAAAAAAATAATAATTTTTGGGGCCTTGGGGGTCATTGTGGGACCGCCTGAGCAGGCCTAGGGGGTCAGGGTGTTTCTACTCTGCCCCCTTGTCGCGTTTTGCGTCTTTGTTTTTGTGCTTTCTTGTGCCTTGGTTCTACCTCTTTTCCAAATTTGGTGTAATTCCGTTCAGCAGTTCGGGCTGTAGCTGCGACAACAGATCCTATGGGAAATTGCATGGGGAAAATGTGTTTTGGGACCCCCTTTTTTCTCGGCCCCCGCTTCACGAATCACCACGAAACTTTCAGGGTAGGAGCGGAGCGGAGCTGGCCAAAAGTTTGGAAAATTTGCGAAGATTCGTCAATCGGCGCCAATGTTATTCCAAATAGAATGTTGCGGGTTTCCTATGGAAAATAGGTCCTAACTATAACTATCTACTATATATATATATCCAAACAATCCGTCTCCAAGGTAAAGAAAACGATGTCCAGGCCACTTTAGTTGTCAGCGCGTATTTTGACTCTCTACTCTTTAAAATTCTTAGACATTATTCTTGCAACACTGAGTATGCAGTGTATGCGCTTAAATGCCCCTGTGACAAATACTACATAGGAAGCACAATACATCCAGCGAAGAAACGAGTACTAGAACATCTGAGGGCTATAAAGAACCTGGATAGACAGTACCCGGTGGCGAGACACTTTGCCACTCACCATAAGAGTAATAATAGCCTCATTTTGTTTTGTGTTCTAGACAATGTTCCAGTAAGAGCACGAGGGGGTGACAGAACTCAAGAATTAAGACGATTAGAGTCTAGATTTATTATTAAGTACCACACTATGCAACCAGAGGGACACAACTGTGATGAGGCGCTTGCAGTACACTTGGGCTAATAAAGTTCAGTATAACCATAGGTCCATGACTTGTTCTGCGGGATAAGGTGTCCCGTTTCTTATGGAAGCAAACATTATGTAATATATGCACTTATAACTCCTTTATATTTTTAATTGAATTAGTGTATGTAAATAATCACAAATGCATATAATTTTTGACTTTTATTTTTAACTTCACTTTTACAGACTGGTGCTGAATACTTTAAGGAGAATTTAAGACAAGACCACAAAATTGGAAGTTTATATAATGGAGAATTGAGTGAGTTGATCACATAATGGTTTAAATCACACCCACTGGGGTTGAACTGATATCTTGTGTTCATTGACATTTGGCCTGACAGGGCAGACTTAAAGTGAATTTGCTGTTAGTACAATGAGTAATTCAATTATAAAACCTTGTAGTCGCCGTTGCTTATACCCAGTTCCATATGGGACCGGTGTAATGATAATAGTATGACACGTTCACAGATATGGAATTTTAGTAAATTGTGAAAGTGCTAAGAAACGAAAAATTTATAAAAATGTAAGGTATTAATCGATGTTAAAAATAATGTGTCATAAAATTCAGCGACAGCGTCAAGGAATGAATATGTCATTTTATATGTGGAATCAAATGTCAAATAACCATTGCCTTAAGAAAAAGGAGTAACGTATACACTGGTAAACTCCAAAAAGCAAAAACGATACAGAAGTTTGTAGTCTGTTTTCTAGCCCCACAATTGTATGCAAGAGCACAGAGTCTGTTTTCAGTTACTTTCACTAAAGGTGTCACATGATTGTATAAACTTTGTGTAAACACATACACTCGTACTCGTGAACAAGGAGGTTTCCCTCCGAAACGCGTAGAGTGACTGGGCGTTTGAAAAATAAAAATACGTGCTGACAACTAAAGTGGCCTGGACATCATTTTCTTTACCTTGGAGACGGATTGTTTGGATTTTCGGGAGTCGCGACCCGTCTGGGCCCGCCGCTGCGAGTGGCTGGGGTTTCTGCGCAAACTTGTGAGTGGTGATATATATATATATATATATATATATATATATATATATTCGCTCCTTCCTTCTTCCCTTTCTCGATCAGGAAAAGCACTCGCAGGGGTCTTTTTGGTTTTGGCAAAGTTTTAATTCATGCAATCCATAAATAACATGATGCGTTTCGGCTACTGCCTTTTTCCAATGTTACAAAATTACGCGCCAAGTAACGGCATTTTAAAAGAAATCATCAGTATCCGGTCACATGATGCGAGTCAAAGCACAATCAAAATTGACATAGGACCATACTCATTCCGTTCTAATACAGGCGCCATCTTGGAACGTCTAACAAGTGGTTGAATCCAAATGTCAAACGCTAAATAAGCCTACTAAAGTAAGTACTATATAATACTTACAGTGATTATCATTAGACACATTGTTCAATGAAATCAGGACATTCTCATGATTCAAACAAGTTGCGCTTATTAATTTAGCCGTGTATCGGCATCCTTATGCAAACCACCTATGACCTCAAGATCAGGGTGTATCCATAATACAATCATGCCGTGTATCGGCAAAGTCCTTTCTGTGCTTAATAAATTACATGCATCAAAAGACCGTCACATCAATAAATCACAAGGCATGTATATAGGTCTAATCTACACAAATTGATTCACAGATTAAAATTCAAATTACAATTAAAGACAACTTTCTTGCAAATCCTGCCCAGAGAACCTTACAATTGCTGACAACATACAGGTCTCAATTTCAGTCACCCAAATGTACAGCTAATTCTTCCCCTATATTTATTCCTTTGGGGGTCTTGGTTTCTAGGTCAATAATATATCTGGATTCAAGTCTACGCAACTTTCTGATCCTGTCCCCACCTCTAATACTAGCGGCAATCTTATCCAAACCATAATAACGCAACAGATCCCTGTTGCTGTTATGTTTTTCTGCATAGTGCCTTGCGACTGGATAGGTTTCATACACCCTATAAAGATACGGGTATTAGAACATATGAGGGCGATAGCCAAAAAAGATGAAACCTATCCAGTCGCAAGGCACCATGCAGAAAAACATAACAGCAACAGGGATCTGTTGCGTTATTATGGTTTGGATATGATTGCCGCTAGTATTAGAGGTGGGGACAGGATCAGAAAGTTGCGTAGACTTGAATCCAGATATATTATTGACCTAGAAACCAAGACCCCCAAAGGAATGAATATAGGGGAAGAATTAGCTGTACATTTGGGTGACTGAAATTGAGACCTGTATGTTGTCAGCAATTGTAAGGTTCTCTGGGCAGGATTTGCAAGAAAGTTGTCTTTAATTGTAATTTGAATTTTATTCTGTGAATCAATTTGTGTAGATTAGACCTATATACATGCCTTGTGATTTATTGATGTGACGGTCTTTTGATGTATGTAATTTATTAAGCACAGAAAGGACTTTGCCGATACACGGCATGATTGTATTATGGATACGCCCTGATCTTGAGGTCATAGGTGGTTTGCGTAAGGATGCCGATACACGGCTAAATTAATAAGCGCAACTTGTTTGAATCATGAGAATGTCCTGATTTCATTGAACAATGTGTCTAATGATAATCACTGTAAGTATTATATAGTACTTACTTTAGTAGGCTTATTTAGCGTTTGACATTTAGATTCAACCACTTGTTAGACGTTCCAAGATGGCGCCTGTATTAGAACGGAATGAGTATGGTCCTATGTCGATTTTGATTGTGCTTTGACTCGCATCATGTGACCGGGTACTGATGATTACTTTTAAAATGCCGTTACTTGGCGCGTAATTTTGTAACATTGGAAAAAGGCAGTAGCCGAAACGCGTCATGTTATTTATGGATTGCATGAATTAAAACGTTGCTAAAACCAAAAAGACCCCTGCGAGTGCTTTTCCTGATCGAGAAAGGGAAGAAGGAAGGAGCGAATATTGTACGTGGTTGCATCTCCGCGTTACAGCACCCGTCCGAGAGTGCGGGGTGCCCAAGGTGCAGTGGAGCAGAATATATATATATATATATTCTTTCAAAGGTGCCCCTGCATTAAGAGACGCACTCCTCCAGCCAGTGATTTCGACAAAAATCATTTATTTAAACAGGAGCAGGCATTGCCATTCCGATAATTTCTGTCCTCCTGCCTGACGCGTTTCAGAGCTCTCATGCTCTTTCTTCAGAGGCAGTTTCAATGCGCACACTTTTTCAGGAATCCCACAGTCCCCTGCGCCATTCAAATTAATTACCTGGCCTCCGGTGTGCCTTTTCACCAATAGTTATAATAAGGTGCACGCTGGGACTTGCAGTTAGTTTCCATATCAATTATTACCTTCCAGTAGGTTTGTGTGCATTAAAACCATTTCAAGGACCAATGTCAGCCCTCCAGTGGGCCTCAGATTAGCAATTCCTGTTACCCCAAAGTATACTGGCTGCGCCGTCACACAATCCCTGAAGAGTTCAGGAAAGACGATCCCTTTGCATTTCCTAAGGGCGGTGCAAACTCTTCACGGCGGAACTCGCCGTGTGTAAATCTTCTTTCAAAGGTGCCCCTGCATTAAGAGACGCACTCCTCCAGCCAGTGATTTCGACAAAAATCATTTATTTAAACAGGAGCAGGCATTGCCATTCCGATAATTTCTGTCCCCTGACACTCCTGTTCAAATAAATGATTTTTGTATCATATTATAACTATTGGTGAAAAGGCACACCGGAGGCCAGGTAATTAATTTGAATGGCGCAGGGGACTGTGGGATTCCTGAAAAAGTGTGCGCATTGAAACTGCCTCTGAAGAAAGAGCATGAGAGCTCTGAAACGCGTCAGGCAGGAGGACAGAAATTATCGGAATGGCAATGCCTGCTCCTGTTTAAATAAATGATTTTTGTCGAAATCACTGGCTGGAGGAGTGCGTCTCTTAATGCAGGGGCACCTTTGAAAGAATATATATATATATTCACTGAAAAAAACATAGGTTTCAGACATGTTATAGTTAGCGGAAATTTTACTGATAAAAAACCAATGAAATTCCCCCGTTATAGTTAGTGCAGGCAACTATAACTCACGCGACCGCAATCCTCTGCTGATGCTAATACTGTATTTAGACACTTATTTGCCCATGTCTTCTTCCATAAATTTTTAGCTATACATATATTAGAAATATTTTTTTTTCATAAAGACACATATGTCATCAGCAGAAGATTGCGGTCGCGTGAGTTATAGTTGCCTGCACTAACTATAACGGGGGAATTTCATTGGTTTTTTATCAGTAAAATTTCCGCTAACTATAACATGTCTGAAACCTATGGTTTTTTCAGTGAATTTGCAAGGTTTTTTAAATGCTAATTCCTAACTATAACGTGTGTGAAACCTATGGTTTTTTCAGTGAATTTGTATGGTTTTTTAAATGCTAAGTTACTTTACGCCATTCGTGGCGTGCACGCCCACTTAACGCAGTTCGTTCCGTGCGCGCACGGTGCGCTTCGCGCACCGTGCGCGCACGGTGAGCACGCGGTGCGCTTCGCGCACCGCGCGCCCACTTTACGCAGCTAGTGCCGTACACGCAAGGTGGGCACGCAGTGCGCTACGCGCACCGCGTGCCCACGTTACGCACCGTGCGCACATGGAGGACATATTATGCGCTTCCTTGTGATAGGTAATCTGTTAAATTTAATTTGTAAGTGATGACAATAATATGCCATGCACAGAGAGTGTTTTTTTTTTTTATTAAAATTTTTAGCGTAAGCGCACCGTACGCGTACGGTAAGCGTAATCGGCGAAATTTTCAAAAAATAAAAATTTACCGTTTTTGGCCTTTGAGGACTCAACTAACATGGCTATGTGCATGGGCGCTGTCTAAACAGCCCCTTTATATGTTTTTTGCCTTTATTTACAGCCCCCCCCCCCTCAGAGTGCGAGAGAGAAAATGGCGGCCGCCGCTTCCTGGTTTCGACCGATTCGAATGTTTACTTAGATGTAACAGCCAATCAGAATCGCGCTCGCGCACGCCACCGTACGCGTACGGTAAGCTTACGGTAAGCGTACCGTAAGCTGGCTCAGATATATATATTGATTTAAAGGCTATTTTCTCAGAATCTACTGAACAGATTTACACCAAACCTACAAAAGGCACTTCCTTGACCTGAGGACTACCTCTCTGCCAAATTTCTAGTAATTCTGTTCAGCCGTTCGGGCTGTAGCCCTGTCTAAAGGTCCTATGGAAAAATGCATGGGAAAAACGCGTTTTGGGACCCCCCTTTTATCTCAGCCCCCGCTTGACGAATCCCCCCGAGACTTTCAGGGTAGGAGCGGAGCGTAGCGCCCCACCTATTTTGAGAAATTCGCGAGGATTCGTCGACCGGCGCCAAAGTTATTCAAAATAGAATGTTGCGGATTTCCTATGGCAACAGGGTCCTAACTATAACTACCTACTGGCGACCGCCAGTAGGTAATATAGCACAAGAGTTCACCGCCGTATATCTATATTTGGTCAAAGACAAGCATAAAGTCAACGAGCGATGGGCGATTCAGCTGGGTTGAGGATGGCTAATGCTTTGTGATGTAGTGTTCTTCAAAAAAAGGTGATTCTTCAACTCTTTCCTAAATTGAAGCGGCATTGTGGAAGTCTCCAGTTTGATGATGTTCTGGCTGACAGTGTACAGTGTACTGAGATCCACCAGAGGTGGTGAGCTTGGCTTCAAGACAAAATGGGGTGCTGGTTGTGATAGCTTTGTAAATGATGCAGCTGGTCTTGAAGATTACCTTGATGTTGTATTGGCAGGCAATGTAGTGGCTGCAGTAATATTGAAGGTTGATAGTATAGATCTCAGTGCAGTATGGGACACCCCAAGGGACTATTGTCAGCCAAGCTTCTCCCACAATGGATCCTCTGTTTCACAATAGATTTTCTTGCACTATATGCCACATATTGTAGACATATGGGAGTCATTACCAACAAAAGGAAGTTCTATGTGTTACATATAATATCTGTACGCAGTATAGGCTTTGTTAACTTAATACGTTTTGTCTATGTAGGGTTTGAGATCATCTTCTTTAATATAATATAGATGGAGATGATGGATTGAGGAAGAGAGTTTAAGTTTAGTAAACTGGAAGAGAGACATGTCATATATTGCAAGGAGATAAAGAGAAGGGGAGGAATGAAAGGAGAAGAGGTCGTAGTGGCGGCTCCTCCGCTAAGGCGCACCACACCGCAATTACAATGCGACCGCACATGGTACGGTCGCATACTCCCATTTCTCCATGAGTGCTATGGCCATAAACCGGCTGTAGCACAAGCTCCAATAGAGAAATGGGAGATTATGTTAATCCCTGCACCGCGCGGCAGGCACCATAGTGTCCCCACGGCCCCCAACCGGAGGCCACAAAGAGAAGGGGGCCCTGCCAGGGGCCCCCAAAGTCGCTTTCTATAGGCTTTCCATGTCGGAAAGCCCAGCATGGAAAGCCTGTTGGAATTCTGACATCATAATCCCAACAGCGGAAAACGCCGTTTTATTGGGATTATGTGCCAGTTATGACTGTCGACGGGCTCAAGGAATGACTGGCTGGTTTCACTTTCGACCGCCTAGATTGTAATTAGGCAGTTGGAAGTGAAACCGTCGATGTTGGTTAAAGACTACGACCGCATATCGGAGTCTTTCCTACTGACATCGCAATAGGCACCCAAGTGTTAAATCAAGCAAAAAAAAAACAAGCAAAAAAACAGAGTATACTCTACCCCTATGATTGAAAGATGTACAGTGTATCATATGTTAAAATACAGACGAAATGGCACTTAGGTTGGATTAAAGTAATGTAGCATACAAACACATAAAGTCACCCAGACAAAAATACAAGGATGTAAAGACAAGAAACAGTCAATATAACAAATATATATTTGTCCTTTTTTAAAAAAATTTATATAAATATATTTATTTCATTGTTAATATCGCTTTTCAATAGTACATAGATAAAATTTGTTAGATTCTTTTGTCAAACTAATCACAGTAAATGAATCGTGTAATACGTTAATACAATAATGGACGTATTCAACACACACCAAGTGTTAAATGACATTGTTTTTTTAGACTGGTAGATTGTAATTCGCCCAGAATCACAAAATGTTGACTCAAGCATCAAGACCGGCTTTCAAAGCTGAGCTGAGGGTGCCATTGTCAGCAGCTCTAGCCGCTAGACCCCATCTCCTCCTTATGTATATAACCACTTAATATTGGCCAATATTGTCATCGAGAAATACTAGTGACACTATAAATCACGACCCGAAGGCCTGGTTGTTTGTAAATGTCATCTTAAATTCTAATATAGGGCCATATTACAAGTTGTACATTATGTAATTTTAATATGACATGTAAATTTTGGGATACTTAGCCTCAAAAAGCTGCTTTCTTCAAAGTGCAACTAATAAAGAGCACTTACTGGAATAAGAATGTTTTGGTTTTGTTTACTCTTCATGAATACATTTAGAGAACCTTGCTACATAATTTGATGTACCATGTCTCATAATCTTAGCAGCCTTGACAGTGGTAGAGCTCAATGATTGGTTTGGCAGCTCTCTTTATGATCCAACCCCTGATGCATCACACTAGCACCTTCAATAGTACACAATTGGTAAATATAATACCCTTTTGTGGATTTTGGCAATACTTTTTTAAAAATCATATATTTATAGTAGTTTTCACATGAACTTCAGTGATGTAAATTCCTGTGAAATCATCAACATTCAAGGCCCGGTGGTGTAACATTCTGCGTGCTCATTGGGGAATAATAGTGTGCGATACGTCCAATCATCATATGATTATATTGTGTTTCTATCTGTTCTAGCATATCACATCTTGCTAAACTTTGCCCCAACTATGCACAGCATCCTCCATGTGAACTGGCCTGATTCAAACTCAACAAGCCTTAAAATAAAAAAACTTGCACTCGATACACAAAAGGTATTTTAGTGTAGGTGAACACTTCTTTACATAGCAATTCACAAACCTAGGAAGTAAATCTCTACCTTCACCTCGCCTACCTTTTCTGTGTGAAGTTCTCTGCACCAGTGGGGAAGATGTCTACCTGCTATTTGGTAAAAATGAGGGCGGGACAATGGGAGGTGGGAAAATTGAGAATAATTACTACAAAATTGGTGGGGTTGAGGGAAATTTAAGGATGGGTTTAGGGAGTGATGTGCTGTTGGGAAAGATAAGTCTATTTCTTGATGACGGACATCGAATCCTGCACTGAGTGCCCCAGCTGCAAAAAATGTTTTATCTCGAAAGCTCATTTTTGTTGCCATGGGTGAAGATGGATCATGCGAGTCCACAATGACATAGGCCTGTTGCACAGATTGCAGTCTTGTTGGACGGGGAGGGGTGTCCGAAGAGCTACCCTCATAGTGGTGAAAGGCTGCTGCTGTTGCCATGAGTTATGTAGCACTAGAGCGGTGTTGGCAGCATAAGTGAAAAGGCCTTTTAACCTGTGTCACTGGATTCAGGCCTACAGATCACTCATGTAAAGTTCCACTGCTGTATGCTTAACTCACATATGTAGAATAGGACAGCACTGTGACTGTGAATGGTCCAATACATGGAAGATGATGGCTTCCATTTTGGGAGACCCAGGGCTGACTGGAGGAGCATGAGGAGGTAGAGGTATCCCCCAGACAAATCTGTGGAGTGTTGTATTCCTGGGAGCTGGGTGGGGCACACACTGGAAGAGGAAGAGACAGCTTCTTCAGTACACTTGAAAAGGTGGTCTTTGATTCAGGGAGTGGTCAATGAAAAGGTCACTGAGCATATCTCAGGAAGGAGGTAGGGCTGATAAGAAACCATAACCAATAGAGCTGAGGACCTGGGGTAACCTTTGGATGCACAGACGCTGTGGCTGACATCCAGATGTGAACCTCTAGTCACTATCATGGCAGGTGTTGTGGGGCTATCAGAGTGGAGGTGCTCCTGCTGTGACTGACTCCTTCCTGAAGGAAGTGCAATGCAGATGAATGGACACTTCAAAAGGAAGCAGGGCCCCAACACAAACGTCAAAGACTCAGACTTAAATCACATTTGGTGTCTGGAAGCAGATTATAAGAAGGGGAGCGCGAGGCCACCGGAATTGCCAACAGTCAAGCAGTCATTTGGGCTGTGCTAGGAGAAGAAGCTTTGCAAGACTTCTGCCTGGTGCCAGGGCTGGGGGCTAAGGCCTGCCAGTCTCCCAGCTGGGTGAAGGGACATCACTCAGGGACATCCAAGGCCAGCTGTCCCTGGAGCACCAGTGCCTGCGTGCTTGCCCATACCAGTGTGCTCTGTGCGGAAGAGGAGAGGTAGGAGGGAACAAGGTCCAGGGGCAATTCAGGTGAGTAGATCTCTCTAGTGAGGTGTGAGGAGATGGCTATTGCACTAATCGGGTCATCGCCCATGTGCAGGTTCAAGTCAGCGGCCCAGTATGCCAGAGGGTACTGCCAGGAAGTAGCAATGTTAGGCATCACTTCTTGCCGATCGGGCCGTGGCCCATGTGCGGAGTGAAGTTAGTTAACCCGTAGGCAAGATGGGACTGCCAGGAATATTACTGATGTGATGATGGGGCCACAGCCTGTGTGCAGAGTGCAGTTAGTGACCTGTATGACAGAGGGGCTGATGTGAAGATTACTGCAGTGCCGATTGGGCCATGTCGTGTGTGCGAGGGAAGCCGGCAACACCATATGCTATTGTGAAGAGGAAGTTGCTGTTGTGTAGATTGGTCCTCTGCCCATGTACGAAGCAAGGTCAGGGTCTGGTTCAAGCTGTAGTCGACAGTAGGGGACTCTGTGGTGACCCATGTGGGCCCAGACCTCATCTAAGAATCAGAAGCGGAGCAATAAAGACCACTCCACCAGTGAGAAGGATCAGCAGAACTTACCAGCTCACTGTAAAAACTGCTGTGGACACACAGCCACTGCCCCTGCAAAGCCGCAAGTGCTGGTTACCAATAGCAGCCTCACAGCTCACTGAAGCATCTGCAAGTGAAAGGCTTGCATAGACTCGGGTCACGTCATCCCTGAAGGAGCGGGTATGACTGACTGTAAGGCCGGAAACTCCCAGAGGAACTTGTTCTGCCATGTAGTGCTTATGGTGCTGGAACACTTTTGACTTTGAAAGAGTCAGAATGGAACTCCTGAAGACTCGGAATACTAGTGGTGCTTAGCCTGAATGTCGCTGATAGTGAATAGAGAATTAAGAAATGTGTATGTAAGTGGTACAGGGGCATATCAGCAACACCCGGCGATCATTATCGCTCAGCGCTCTTAGCGTGAGGATAATTATCGCCGGGTAACGTGGATTTTTATCGCTGAGATAGCGTGCTATTAGCAACGCTTATCTCCTCAGCGATAAAAATCCTCATGCTAACTGCCTAACGTGAGATTATCGCTGGAAACCCAGCGATAATCTCACGCAATGTGGCGTTAGCTTGTTGATAGGGCCCCACAAACTTAGCCATGATATCCACCTTCCATAGGATATCATGGCTAAGTCAGTCCTGAAGCAGGCGTAAGGAAAGTAGCGATAAAAGGGGTTTCTCTACTTTTCCTGTCGCTATGCTTCATAGCGTGGGGCTTGATGATTGGAGAAATGTCGCTTAGCAACATTTCTCCTTTCATATCAGGTCAGGAACGCCCACTTTGCATCTCATTAGAGATGCAAAGCTGGGCGTTAGGAATCCCCACGCTAAAGCAAGGTTTCACGCATTAGCGTGGCCTTGCTAATTAGGCGATAAAATTATCGCCGCTTTTCGGACGAAAACGGCCGCAAAAGCGCCGATAATTTTTTATCGCCAGCTTGTAAATATGCCCCCATGTTACTTGTATGTACAAGTAGCCATGGCACTTGTATCACAAATTTCATCATTTTCCTGAAATATAAATTTTTCCTTATATATTTCTTTATTTATGATTTGGCATGTGATTGTCTGTTTTCCAGCAATGGTAAAACCGAGATTTTGGGGAGATGATGAATTAAGATTACACTATTTTTTTCTCATAATTTTCTCTTGAAAGGTGTGGAATCGCTCTTCATTTTTAACCTCTGTATATGTTGTTCATAGGTGGTTCACTTTGTCTGAACACCTGACACCCACTCAGAAAGACTGAGCCATGGTACTTGTAGACTTGTAATAATGTTTCACAATGGATTAATTCTGTTTATTGTTTTATTTAAAAAAATAATAAACTATATTACATTTTTCTATATTTTACCATAGGGAGATCTCTGCCCTAGATGTGTCGTATTCTCCGCAAACAGGTTCAGAGTTAATAATTGTAACTTCACACGTGTAAATACGGTCCCAGGAGTCCCCAAACCCTCATTTGATGGAATAGAGACTGGTAAATCTACGCTTAGCGGTAATCTCTAACTTGAAATGATGATACCAAAATAGTGGAGATTTACTCCTAGGTGAAGTAAAAGGCCTCACATGAGTAGATCTACACATGGAAACTTAGGGGCATATTAACAAGGGCTTGCGATAATATTATCGCCGCTTTAGAGTCCGTTTTTGGACGAAAAGCGGCGATAATATTATCGCTCTATCTACAAGGACACGCTAGCGCGTGTTTCCTTGCATTAGAGCCCGGTTTCATGCCGCCTCGCCTCGCATCCCTAATGAGATGCAAGGTGGGCGTGCCTCGTGAAACTTCATTGTGGAACATCGCTAACGGGGCTTCGTGATATTTACAACGAAGCCCCGTCCGGCGTAACGATATTAATTTCAGAGCTAACGTGCCCTTAACGCTGCTTCCAGATGTCTGCCAAAAACCTGTGTTGTGTATGTTTTACATTGCTGGTGGATTATGCTGATATGACCACATGGTCGTATCAGCAAGTTCATCGCCGTATCCATGAATTCAACTCATGTTTTCAGGCGATGCTGTTGCCCTTTCCCCCCTATCGCCGGAAATTTATCGCCCGGGAGAAACGCATTGTAAATAACGCGCTAACCGGGTGATACATTTCAGCGATAGACGGCGATAAATACAAAAGCGCTAAGTGCGCTTTGTGGTATTTATCGCCGTCTATTGTTGATATGCCCCTTACTGCTGTGACTCAGGACGTTCATAATAGTGGAAATTGCCCATGTGTAGAAAGAGTAGCATCAGGCGGGATGATGACGAGGAAGGGGAGTGTTGAGTGAACTCCAACGTCACCCAACATTCCAGGCCTTGTGGTGTCTCAAGATGGCCGCCTGCAGTCTGCGTACTCCAACCGTGGTCCTGGGAGGAACCCGCCACTGTGGCGGCTGGCATGGGCTCGAGCGCAGCCGGGCCGCTTTCATTCCTGTAATAAGTGAACGTGCTGCTTGATATAAGCAGTGCGGCATGTTAAGAGCTGTCATCAAAATTTATTGATGCCGCAAGAGACTTTTACAGTCAGTGGGAAAAAAATGCAGAGATTTATGAACTTGCAAGGGATATTTCTGCGTTTTCTGCCAAAGCATCATAAATCCACGCATTGTTCCTCTGTAGCCCGAATGGGGACTTCGAAGACTATGGGAGGGAGAGGCTGGGGGTCCGAGGGGGGATCCAGTAATGGAGAATACATAAAGTAAGAGATCTCTCTGTCCTCTCGCGCATTAATGTCGCCACCGGGAAAACAATGGACACAAACCTTTGGAATGTTTCTAGCATTACCTACAGCAAAGCTGCACCACTTCCTTGCTCTCTGCATCACCCTGGGTGCAAGGTGGGCCTTTTCAATTCCGAGCCTTTTTGTTTTTTATTTGCTGAATGTCAGTTTTGGGAGTAAGCGGTATGCACCGTGCAGTTTGGGTGAGTGCCAGGTATGTGAGATTGTGCCCCTCTGCACTCTCATTTAAATGTTTACTATTTATTTATATCCTGAGTCCTTCCGGCTGCCTCTGAGTGCAGTCTACAGAACCCTGCCCAGTGCCTTTCAAAATAACAGTACACAGTCAGAGGAATGGCCCTTAGCAACCTAAAAAAATACAGCATATTAGGGATTTGCTATAATGCTAAACTGTTGCCTTCCAATCATGTCAGAGCACTCTGGGACAGGACACTTTTCTGAAGAATAAAAAATAACTGAGAATTTGAAGTAAATTTCAGTTGTGACAATTACTCAACTATAGAAAACAACATCCAGATTTTACGAGCAGAGACTCGTTTTTTTTAATATAAATTGTTTGGGGGCGGGGGGTGTATCATAACTTTGCGTATTTTATGAACTTAAAGGCGTTTTGAGTTTAAAAAGAAATCAGATTACACATTCTCCTACAAATATCTTTACACTATTTTTAGCCAAATAATGACCACCTGCAATTGCCAAAAACTGGATTGGATAAACAAAGACCTGACCAAGCCTGTTACTGCCCACATCTGCCATTGCCAACGCTTGCTATTCTGAGCACCTCGGTATACCTGTCCATGCTACTCCCCTCACCTTTAGTTGCTCAAGAATGCCATTGCACACACTTGCTTTTGCCCAAGCATGGTTTTACCCACATATGGTATTGCCCACACTTGCTTTTGAGTATGTCTGGCATCGTCCTTATCAGATGTTGCACAAACACGCTATTCCAAATGCCCATCATTGCCCACACCTTCTATTGGCAAGTAATTCCATTGCACACAACTGCTCCTAACCATGCCTGGTGTTACCAGTGCATGCTAATTCTGGCTCGTGCTATCGCACAAACATGCTATTGTTTGCACCTGTTGTAACCAATGATTCATATGACCCCCACTCTCTACCTCCCATGGGAGAGCCTGTGCATGGTGTTTGTATGTGTGATTACCTTTGCGTGGATAGATCAATCAATAAAACAACCAATTAAACATTTATAGAGCACGGCAAATCATCCGTGAGGGTCTCGAGGTGCTGGCAGCCATGGCCCGTATAGGGCGTGCTACCGGGGCGGTGATGTAGGACGGGGGAGGGGCAGGGTGGGGGGGTTGTAAAATGCGACATACGGACAATTTCAGGTAAGTAACGAAAAATGCGATGCAGCACACGCAACAATTTTTTTCCCCAGTTACTTACCTGAAAGCGGCCGTATGCCGCGTTTTACAACCCCCCCACCCTGCCCCTCCCCCGCCCTACGTCACCGCCCCGGTAGGACGCTCTATACGGGCCGTGTGCTGGTGCTGTTTGCTGCTGAGTGGAGGTTTAATCATTCAAATATCCAGGCCTTTAGTTCTCGGCTGAATCGCTGGGGTGGTGGTGTGGTCCTCAGGTGCACGGGAGATTGTTCCAGGCCATAGCTGCCAGGTGCGAGAAGGAGCGTCCTCCGCTGTTGGTCAATGGATCCATGGGGTGTCTGCAAGGAAGAGGGAAGCTGATCGAAGGTGTCTGGTCAGATAAAACAACAAGACATTTAGAAACCAATGCTTGTTGTTCTTATGAAGCAAGCATATATATGTCAGCCCATCAGTGCTTCATTGCATAAATATAAGTGCAGGGACCCAAAAAAACATTCTAGGAGGTGAAACTAGGCTTGCCGAAGACCAAAGTTGTCTAATTGTGTTTCGACCACATGCCACCTTCTTCTCCCACCCTACACTCCTTATTGATTTATCTCACTTTTGCGAAATCTTTTTATCCAGGTTTGTCCCTTTGTCTTTCTATTCCTCTATCTTCCTTTCTGTCGTCTTTCCCCCTTTTCTGCCAATTTTTAGGTCTGGTGTTGACCACAACCCTTTGATTTTCTTCCACGCACTAAAGAAAACAGCATGGGACAATGGGTCAGCCCACTTCAGCCATTGGCTAACTTCGCTATGAGTGAGGGCATTCTTCCCTTTCACAGAGAGCACATCCACACAAAGTAATTCCTTTAAAACCAGGAAGTACAATGGCAAAGTGGGCTTTCTGAGGCCCAAAAAATATAACTTTTAGCCAGTGTTTTTTTTGTATTGGTTATTGCTTTTACGCTTGTAATGCTCAATATTGGCAGAAAAATAAATAAATAAAAACATTGCCAACTTGCCAAAGCCAGACCTATTTACTTTGAAAAACTCATACTGAAAAGTCCTGTAGCCCGTACAGGAGTGCCAGTGGCCACCACCGGCAGTTGAAGACACAAATTAAGGGCCTGATTATGAGTTTGGCTCTGTGGGAGTTGGGCGGCATGCCATCTCCCCGCTCCCACGACGCCGAACTCCACCGACAACTGCCCACTAGATTACAAGTTGTAATCTGGGCAGGCAGTCCTACGGTCGGTGGCCCATGGCGCTGCCTTTCAAAGGCTCATCAGAGAAACTTAGAAAGGTAGCGCCATGGAACAGCCACATCGCGATCTAGCACAGCATGGACTGTAAAGTCCATGCCGTGTGGAAACTGGGGGTGCAGAAAGACAACGGGGCACACCATGTCTCCCCCTGCATCACCGCCATGCACCGAGGCACCAGGGGACCCTGTAGGGCCCCTTAAGTTTCCTCACTGCCACCCTTTTTATGGCAGGCTCACTGCCATGAAAAGCAGGGCAGTGAGGAAACTCATAATATGCTTGGCGGTGCCGCAGAGGCACCACCAAGCATACTGTGGCCTCAGACCGCCACACCACCACAAGGGATCGCGGATCCCTGACAGTTGCAGCGGTTCTCTGGCGGTCCGACTGCCACACTTGTAATATGGTGGTTGGAGCGCAGGTGCGGCAGTCCTGGAAAGTCATCACACCTCTACCGCAAGTTTGGCGGTCCCATGGATCACTAAACTCGTAATCAGACCCTAATCATTTCAGTCCATATCTGGCCTCTGTTGGTTAAGTACAATCTAGGGCATGGAGCAGCCGAGGTATTGAGATGTGGTAAATTTCCTGGAAGATGGAGCCAAGCACACAGCGTGTAGTGCCCTGCAGCCACGGTCCGTGCAGTTAAGAGTGGTGAGGCGGTGGGGCTGAGTTGGGGGAGATTCTGACAGGAGATAAAGAGGAACAATTAATTATTAATTTAATTTTCCCTCTGCATCGTCCCTCGAAATCCTCCCCCCACTGGCCCCACCGCTGTTACCAGCGCGGACCGCGGCTGGTGCCCTGCCCCTTCGCTGAGTTGAGACACTGATGCACACACCATGCACATCATGAGCTCACCCCACCCACGCCAAAGGACACTTCAAACAGCAGGTGCATATTACAGTCAAGGTGTGTTTACACTGCACAAGAAAAATGATATTGTGTACGGCGACTCTGCCTTGAATCCAGCACAGCCTTGTAAAAATGTAGACAGTTCACAGAGCTGAATTCCCCTGGTAATCTCTCGCCAGGCATGGACAGCCTCTGCTTTTCGTATGAGAGTTTTATCTCTATGTTCAGTCACCCCAGACGTCCCTCTCACGCGATGCTCAGTCGGCAGGCTTTGAAGTGCGCTCCCTGGTGTCATGGTGTCCAAAGGGGCCGAGGCGGACAGGCCCTGTGTGGAAGATGGGAAGTTTAATCCCAACTGGCCCGTGCCCCTCCGAGAGGCTGGTGGGGCTGGGGCAGTCACATGCCAGGCTGCGGTTGCCATGGAAACGCGGGCGCCTTCAGTATGAACACACCAAGAATATGAAACCACTCCAACACAAAGGGGAGGGGAGCAGCCCAACTGACTCTGCTCCGCCTTTTCAGTCTTTCAGGCACTGACTGGCCTGTCAGGGCATCTTTTGATTCCCTAAATGTCGGTCCTCATCCGGCCACCTAGATGGGAGCTCGAGTCGACTCGTATTTAAGGATACTATCCAAGCAGTTCTTGTTCCTGTTGTAGTGGAATGGTATGTCCCAAGGAGCATGGCTTTAAGTGGGCCGGGTCTCACCAGTGCTTAGTACCGGCAGTTTTTTAAAGAGCGCCTCGAAACGGGTCTCTACCGGGTTCTGTTTTGTGCCCTGGCCCGGCCAGTAGTGATAGCAGGCACATGGTTGTGTGCTGCTCACACTGATCTCTTCTCACCAGTGGAGAATTAAGGCATGACGTCATGCCAGGATAGCGTTCTAGGGGAAGATGAATCCTTTAGAGTCATTTTCTCTCTGGGTTTCCCTTCTCTTTTTGAAACTCAAGGAGCAGCAACATTGTCGTGGTGTCACCAGGGCTTTAAGTGGAAGCTTTATCAATATTATATACAAGCCATAGTTGCTGCTTATTTATCTTATGTAACTAACAACCATTGACAAAACCAATACTGCTGATTTGTTGTATCATATATCTGGATGCAATGACAGAAACAGCAAAATACAAGTCGGACGGCTCACTATGCTAAGCACAGATTGTTAGCTTATGTGTTTTTAAGCCACGCCCTTAATTACATTGGCCACGCCCCTTTGAGAGACCACCCCCCAGTTTTTTCATCCCACTTAAAGCCCTTCCACGGAGGGAAACCCTTTGCTATATCTTCTTGATTAATAAACCCCCTTGTAGTTTCCAATATTTATAGCCCCAATAAAAGTGGGTGGCTCCCTTGATCGCGCGAACCATCAGACCAATGGCACATTGCCTAACAAGTACTGACAAAGCCAAGTGGCCTGACCTGTGTATAATGAAATGTTTACTCCAACTTCGTTTACATAGACTGAGAAGAGGCGAGGTGCGTTCTTCCCTCACACACAGCCGCGGTCCATGCAGGTAACAGCGGTGAGCAGTGTGGCTTGGTAAGGGGGGATTTCGAGGGACGATGCAAGGGACAAGTGGCTTGGTAAGGGGGGATTTCGAGGGACGATGCGAGGGAAAATTAAATAAATAATTAATTTTCCCTCGGAATCGTCCCTCGAAATCCCCCCTTACCCGGCACCACCGCCCCACCGACATTACATGCACGGACCGGCTGCTCACACACCTAACACGTGCAATCTTTACATCAGCAAGGTGTTTTAGTATCATGCAGCAAAGAGAGTAGGCTCAGAACACCAGCAGCGGTGCGAAGCTGCCTGCACGTTCACCAAGCACAGCAAGAACGCACTCTTCTCTCTACCGTAGTGGAGAGTAGAGGACGGACCTCGAGAGTACATCTTTTTTATGC
Source organism: Triturus cristatus (assembly GCF_964204655.1). Lineage (NCBI taxonomy): Eukaryota > Metazoa > Chordata > Amphibia > Caudata > Salamandridae > Triturus > Triturus cristatus. The sequence continues at coordinate 1,097,980,191 of NC_140594.1, forward strand.
ATATTGGCAATGCTTGATGTGCAATAAATCCATAAATTAACGTGGGTGACCAAAGTGTGGCTTCGGAAACTATTGTGTGGCCTGTCGGCAGGGACATCTTAAGGATTTTGGTGGCCCTGGGCCAAACGTACTTTGGTGGCACTTGTTAAGTTTATGATCCAGTTTCAGCTCTTTCATGCTCTCTTTGCCCAGGTCATTGCCAGTGTACAGGCACAATGGTCCAAATTCTAAATGTGTTTACATCCAATTTCCAGGGATAGTGATGTGTTTTTACAATATAATAACACAGCAGCAGCCCACTAATAATACTGCAAATAATCTCTGAGACCCCCCTCCCATGTTTTTCATATGTGGGGTACTGTTTTGATCTAAAAGAAACTTTACTTTATGGATGTTACATGAAACATAAACAAAAAATGTGTCTGAAAAATGTCTGTTATAGACTTTCACACATTATCCACATTAAAAGTAAATTAAAGGAAAATGCTATTGACAATAATGTGTTTTAGAATTATTCAAGGTCACAAGGGCAAGACTCTCTTCCGGGGGGGCCCTGAAAGGCTGGGGCCCTGGCCCAGAGCCCACTTTGCCCATGCCTTATAACGTCTCTGCCTGTCGGGTGACAGGGCAGCCAAACACCAACGCTGCCTAATATTGATTTAACCTCATGCATCTTTCTTCCACCAGCCTACGACTCATGCCTCTTTCTTTTAGTCTTGCAATATTTTCTCATAACTCCTTTCTAACTTTGTCTCTGTTTCCTTTTTCTTTCTCGTCGTGTTCCCTTTCTCTCTCTTGCTGTGGTTCAAAGTCTGCTGAGGAAATGCCCGACACAGTACCCAAAAATAACTACTGGCGCTCACCTCCTGCAAGCACCAGCACAAATTAAGCACTGCATACACGGCAAGTGAAGCACAGTCAACAGTAGGGCAAATATCCACCGAAGTGCTGAGAGAGGGGGTGAAAAAAGAACAGTTAATGCATGTGTGCACATGTTCAAAAGAGCAAGATTCATAGCCAAACAGGATGATGGACAAAGGATGCAGGTAAGAAAGAGCTAACCAGAGAAAAACCAGAGGAGTTGAAAGATGGAGACCTATGGTTGTAGTTACCTGCCTCTACACCATGGAGCAGCTCAATTTAAACTCCATCCCTTACACGTCATCATTGCGCAAATTGCATTTATATTTTTGCTTTATATCTACTGTGTGCCTTAATACTCTTAATGTGTGTGAACATTTAAATGCATTAATGAAATGTACATACTGTAGAAACTAGAAATTTATAAACATGTGCACTAATGCTTAGTTTAACATGAAGACGTATTCTGTATTCACGTTTGCATTTATACTTTATGTCACAGTTGCATACATTCGGGAAGTCATATTCGGAAGTGTAATCATGTATGCTTTTACTCACATATGCATATGTTCTTGAGTTACATCTGTACAAGTATAACCATGTATTTGAAATGCACATTAAATGTTTAGTTAAAGGTAGCCTGACTAAAGCCCTTGTGATTTTGAAATGTACTTTGCTTGGTCAGAGCGTTCTTTCCTTTACAGGTGCATTCTCAAAGTTTCATTAGCTTGAGAAAGGAGTATTGTTGTCTGTACTAGTTTCTTGATAGTAAGGCCCGAGATGAGACATCTTTGCAAGAACGTAAAGAACTAATGAGCTGATGAAGCCTCCTATTCATTGCGTATCAGGAACGAAGAATGCTCAAAGTAGCCGTAACTGTCCAAGTTCTGTAAGATGGGAAAGTCATAGGGTGTTGCAAATGTACACCACAAGAAGTGAAATGATTGGTTCCTGATGGGGTGAGAAGAGATACGACTGGTACTGAAGTTTCTGTTTGTTTTAGTTAATCTTCACACAGTTAGAGGAGAGTAGATTCCCTTTGACTTTGAGTGGTACAAACCTCTCTGCTTTCGTTTATGCTCACAAGTGTGAAGCTTTATGCTTAACACTTATTCCAATTATGGAAGACTTCTACTGGAGTCTTCACTATGCCGACACCTTTCTGCATTTCCTAATTTCCTGACACCCCACTCTATAAACAGTATTCTAAACTTACATTCTTGATTAGATGAATTTTAGAACGTATTCATGTTAAGGAGAGAGAGAATCGAAGTTTCTTTAAGGAACATCTATTTCTAATTTTCAGTTTCTGTATTGCTGTGGCTGTGATTAATTTATATCTTATCCTATTGAGACTGAACCGATTGCAATATTTCAGCTTGCCAGCTGTAATCTTGTATCTTCTTAATATCCTCATGACATGCATATATATTGGAATGACTATTAATTGGAGATAAAATTCCTTAACTTCAATCACTGATTCTTGGTCCTTATTGTATGGCCAAATGTGCTCCACGAAGATTGAATTTTTGTATTATTGCTAACTCCCTTGGCGCCTCAGTCGACTTTAAAAAGATCCATCAGATAAGAGATTGTAAATCAACCACCTGCGTGCTCTCAACCATTTCAGCCTCAACAGGACTAGCGAGAGAATGTGTAAGAATGATTCCCCCTTATTGGGTTGTAAGGAATGAATCTTTTCGAGAAGTAGACCAAGATTGTACCATGCAAGGCTTTGTGTACCAGGCTGAGGGTTTAAAATATGGGTTTTAATTTGAGAGACAGCTAGTGGAGTGATTTTAATGTTGTGGTGATTTGATCAGAGTCTTTCAGTGAGAGTTTACGTTAACTCTCAGACTTAACCGGTTTATGCCTGGGCCCTAGAGAGCATCTCCAGCCTGCTCCTATGTGAAGGCACTGGTTCTTTGAAGTACTGAACCATTTTATTTCATGCTAAGATCTCATTAGCATATGCTGTGGGCAGTAACCCTAAAATTATTATTATGAATTATTTACCTATTCTGTTCGGGTGTTTGATATATTGAAGACATATTAAAAAAGAGCAGAGTGACTAACATGAGATGTATTTTTATTGAAGCATTAGCAGCTCAAATATAAGGTGTATTATCAGAATTGTGTTCAAAGTGTCCAGTTAAGGCTGTATTGCAGAAGTCTGCACAATTGTGTCAACTCTCACATCATTTGGTCCTCTCATGCTGCTTAATTCCAGTGGCCCTGAATTTAAGGCATTTTGGGCCAGATGTATGAAAGTATAGCAACTGGCAAATTGGTTGCACAATATTTTGCGAATGGAAAAAAGGTTTTTCGCTATGTATGAAAGTCATTCACAAATCAAAAGTAGCGATGCAACCAGTTTGTGTGTCGGTATTTTTTGTGACCGAGGCACAATTTTGAAATCTCTAATCGCGAATCGCAAACAAGATGTTGGAAGCCGTTGCAAATAGCGTTAGTCACAAAATGACCCTTTTGCACAAATTTAAAGCCACATCAAGTAAGCAGTACTCAGGGAGACAAATTCAATCTCCACCCATGTTCAGGTGTTGTGCTCCTCGTACCTACTAGCCACTGGCAGTTACCAGGATGTGATAGCTGTTGCAGGAGGGGTGTCTCAAAGCGCGCATTCACATTTCTTCCAGTCATTCCTAGATGCCATGCTTCTCTACATCCACCGCCCCATATACGTGTCCCAGAATGATCAAGAAATGCAAAGTACAAAATTGCAATTTTACAGGTTTGCCAAATTTATGTGCCTGTATGTCCCATCTTGAATACCTTTGAAGGAACTGGAAAAATACTCATGCCCCTAATATTCAAGTGGTTTGCAATGCCCACCATATACTGATAATGTGTCACTATATCTAGGAAGCAACCATGACTCCTACATGTTTAGACACAGCGGAATATACAGACAACCGGAAAGAGGGGAGTTTGATGATAGATATTTATTAGGTACTGATCGAAAATGTAAATACAGATATGTTATTACCCAATCCTCACAAAATATATGTTGTCTCATGCTGATATTTGTTTTTCAGGTGCTAGTGTGTATGCCCCATGTCCCTGAATTCTCACACCCTACCTTTTTCCCACCAGCCAAAAATAAAAGCCGATACACCACTGCACATCGTCGCACCAGGACTGTGATAGAGTGGATATTTGGCCTACTTAAATCACATTTTTGCTGCCTGAATATGAGTCGGGGTGTCTTACAACATATATCAAAAATTGCATGTAAGACTGTAGCAACCTCTGCAATCCTACACAATATTACCTGCAGGAGAGGCCTCCACACTGTGGTGTCCAAATCAGGTTCAGAGGATGAAGATCCTGGCCCCCCTGTTCAGCAGCCAATAGAGGAGAGCAGAGAAGAAGAGTGGAGAAGGCACAGGGACCACCTTGCCACACATTACTTCTCAAGGTAAGTCATACTGATTTGCACAAAATGTAACACAATGGTACAACACATGTTTTTTTTCTCAAAGTAAAGACGCATTTAATGTCAGGTGTTTCACGACAGTTTTCAAACAATATGTTATTGTCATAAATGTATACATCATGAAGTCGTCACGTAAGCACCTACATTAACTAACCCATAAAATATATGCACTCCCTGATCGGTGCTCCTCAATATTGTTTGTGGCTGCATCCAGAATGGGATATGCCACCATGTTGAGGTGCGAGAATATGGCTGCTACTGCGTCACAGCACGTGAATCCTGGCAGAGATGGTGCTGACGCTGGACTACTCGTCACTATTACGATGCTCGACACCCACCCCTCTCGCAATTAGCGCTGTTTGCATGGCTTCCACTGCAGTAGAAATCTGGCCAAGGCCCTCAAAACATCCCACTCTAAGTGGCCCATTTCTACCTGTGGTGTCACAGTGTGCTTGATAGCGTAGTGGTGGCATGTGTAAGCCTTCCGATACACCTTTTTAAGGCATCCATATGCACAGCACTGCTCCTCTCACTGCGCCTTCGATTGCTAGTGTCCTCTACAATTTGTGTGCAGATCGTCTCTGGGGCAATTTTACGTCCCTTTTAGTGTCCATCCTAGACAGATAGCCTTCCAACTGATTGGCCACTGTGTTGAAACTCACAGTAAGGGAATGCTACATGTTCTGTAACATTAGATTCCCCCTTTTTATTTGTTTGTGCCGCAGGGGCTGAACTTTCAGTATGGACAACTCAAGCCCACCAAACACAGCTTGTTGTTCTGCAGTTACCTGAGACCTAGAAGGCTGTGAAGTATTATGGTTCCTATGAGCATGCACGGTGGTACGCTGCTGTCAGGACCTGACCACTGGCTGCAGGATCCTCATCCTCCACTGATGGTGGCTGTGGGAAGAAAGAGCCACTGCTGAAGTGGCCATGAGGTGTTGTGGGCTGAATGTCCAACAGTAAAGGTTCTTTCTCCAACATTTGTACCTGTTCTTCTCCTTCTTCAATTGGGCATTCAGTGTCTTCCTCAGGTGCATCTGTTTGGATAATGGACATACTATTAATTTCATTACATGAGGAACACAATTCTCTTTAGTTGTAAACATTAATTGACTACATGTGTGACACTGACTACACTGTGTTTCCCATAAGATGTGCTTTTGCTATAGAATCCTCCCATACTGATATGTCTGTATTAGTTCAATTTTTACATGCATGTAGAAGAATGTTTTAAGTTGGGAAATGTTACAATTACTAAAGTTTTACATTTAGTTTGAGATGGTGCACATACGGAAGTGTCCAGGTTACCAAAAACAATGACTGCCTCTGGCTCCAGGGTACTCTCTACCATCGCCACCAGTGTAGTGGGTGGGTGTACTACTGAGGGTCCATCTCCTGTTGTCCAGGACTCACTCAGGTGAGTGGAGACCTTATCTTTGGCGTGCGACTGGCGGTCATACCACCTCTTTCGTATTTCTTCAATGGAGCGCTGTGACACACCTACAACATTTAGTTTCTGGTGCACCTTCCAGATTTTGTACTTTTGGGCTCAGGTTCAATCCCCTTCCATCTCTGCATAGCCCCCACCCTGCGGGAGTTCCGGAAGGACCTAAAGACCTGGTTATTCGACTAATCCATCTATGCAGCATCCCTCCCCCCCCCCCGAGCCTGGATACCCTCACGGGTGATAAGCTGCGCTTTACCTATCCCATTCGATTGATTGATTGATTGAGTCATACATAGACGACCATCCAAACAGGAGGTCATGGTTGTTGCAGCACTCCTCAGCCAGGGGCATATTAGCAATGGGCTTGATAATATGCTCTTAAGAATTCCCATATTCTGGTGTCAACCTGGGCTTCTATTAGAATTCTCTGCAGCAGATTATCAAGCCCATTATCGCCGCTTTAGCGGCAGTTTTCTGCTGCTTAAGCGGCGATAATTTTAACGCCGTGCTTGATAATATGCCACTCAGTCTCTAAAGTTCCCTTTTCGGAGACCTGCGATTTGCGCTCCCCCCTTGCCTCTTTCTCTGGCTCTTGGCTGGCCATTTCTTTTTTCACAAGTCCTTAGTTTTGTGCTTCTCGAAGTCACTTTAAATGTGCTCCAGTTCTCCACCCTTCTCTGCTGCTTTCCTGGCTTCTGAAAGGGAGCACTTCCTGAATCTGGGACCATCACCCTGAACCAGGAAGTACATTTTCACGTTTGCGACCGCGTACGCTAAGTGCGACCGCTTTCACAATTTAGGACATCGATAAATGTGATTTCCAAAATAAAGAAGCAACTTTTTTGCAAGTCGCAAATTTCTACCGGCCACTATACGTGCATGCTGAATTGCGTTACCAAATTTCGATTCGCAAATAAAGTTCAAATTGGTAATCGCATTTCGAAAGGATCGTATATCTGGCCCTTTGTGTGCAGGAGGTCAGTCTTGGATGCTCCACAGTGTCTTTGCAGCCCCACAGACTACGGGGCTTATTTACAAGCCCCTTGCGCCATTTTTGCGTCACTTTTACCATGGGAAAAGTGACGCAAAAGTGGCGCAAGGGGCTTGTAAATCTGCCCCTACTTCCTTAATACCACCTGATACTGCGCAGAGCCGCGCCCCGGCATGTACTGCAAATATTGCTGGGTGAGAGGGGGGCACCCGGGTAATTATGGTCGGTTCCGCTCGGCAGGGGTTCAGTGCAGTGTTTTGAGGGCTTCGTACTGTCCCCAGACAGCTCTGGGAGCAGAGCGAACCGATTAAGAGAGAGTGCTCGCCTCGGAGGCATCACAGGGATTCATTAGGATTTATAATAGGCACAAATAAACCTGAATGTCAGGCTGCAAAATCTAAACTGCTGCATGGAACTTAATCATGAAGAAAGCAGGGCCGGGGAGAATGGAGATTAACAGGAGGAGAGAGGGGGTGGAGGGATGGGAGCTAGCGAGAGGAGAGGGGAGGAAAACAGGGAAGAGGGAGAGAGAAGAGAGGGCTAGAAAGAGTGAACTAGAGACAGAGAGAGGAAGGGGAGGGAGAAGAGGAAAAAGATGCTGAGACCTTGGCAGAGAAGGAAAGATGAGATCAAATGGGGAGAGGGACAGAAAGCAAGCGAGGATGAGAGCGGGAGAAACAGCTGAAATTAAGAGAGAGGGGAGAACTAGAGAATGAGGGAAAGAGGAGAGCAGAGATCCTCGGAGAGGATTGGTGGAGAAAGTGAGAAGGAAACTGGTGTCAAATATAAGGGATGGGCTGAGAATGGAGAGGAGGTTAATAGAGGGGCAGGAGAGAGAAAAGGAGAGAAGGAGGGAGAAAACTAGAAAGATGGGGAGAGGAAACAGGCTTTGAGATAAACAGAAAGGTAGAAGTCCAACTAGCAACTCGAGAGAGTGTGAAGAACAGCTGTAAGCACTCTAATGCCAAAGCTAATGTCCAACCTACTGTCGTGTAGTTCCTAATAATACATAGGACCTGCCCGTTTAGACAACATGAACTGCGGGATTGGTGTCCAGACTGATTCCAGACACCCCCGAAGGATATGTTAGCCTTTAGACCAGCTAGCTCACAGGGCCACCATAAGCCCCCTGACCTTACCAAGGAGTGAATAGTTTCTGGCAACTATCGAACATGCCAACCCTTGATCCTTCAGGGATCGTGGAAACAGTGCAGTACTTTTCGCTCACTCAATCGTGCTCACTTAGTCTCAGAGAGATACAAAGAATAAATGATGGGGACGTTTTTAAGAAGCATTTATTGAACCAGCGTCATTCTAGTATAAAAACATGTTTGCTGTGACAATGAGATAGATGTATAAGATTACAAGTACCAATAGAGTAAATAAAAGGTAGAACTCTACCTAGGTGCTAAAACGGTGAATATAAGCAGGCATATAGATACAAAGCCGTAAACAAGCTTACTCCTACAATGCAAACCCTACCTAAGTGTACCTAGCATGTATGTGGGTGTAAAGCCAAGAATTCCCTAGGGAAGAGCCAACCCCATTACCTGATGGTAGAGAATGAAGGACCCCATCTTTGGACTCCCCGCAAGGGATGTTAGAGGACTGCGTGCTGGCGCTTCTGCAGGCCGGGACCTCAGCATCTAGTGTCAGCGTGGAAGCTTCTCCTCTCTGGCGGTATGGGTCTTTTATACCATAAAGATGGCCTCAGGGTTCCTTACATAATCGATGTGTTGTGAAAATGATTATGCAAATGAGTCCAGAACAATACCTGCAATTTATGCAAAGCAGTTCTTTTGCCCTAGAATGAAGATGACTTTTACACAGAGTACGTTCATGCTGGTATGTACCGCATGTGCAGGGGCTTTTCTAGGAATCCTCATGCATAATAAATGAGGCTAGTTTCCAGGAAGCTGATCTACATTTATTTAGCTCATAAATGGGCAAAAGGTCAGTGCTAGAACCGTTATGCAGAACAAGGTGGAACAAATATAGGTAAAAGGTTTTTGGGGGGTTTGGGTTAAGGGTGGGGGGAGACAACGATGGCGGCTGATGGGACTAGCAAGCATCTCTTCCACTTCCCACCGAACTGTTAGCGGTGGAAGCGAGTCAAGTTTATTCTGCCCCCGCTGAGGCCAGGGAATGTGTAATTGCTTGATGCCATACTTTCCTTTGTTGAAAACCTTAATAAAAGATTTAAACCTAAAAGGTTGTGTAGCTACCCAGGCCTAGATTGGGATACTTTGTGGCACATAACACTACAGTGGAGATTAAGGTATAGGTAGCAGTCCAACTAGCAGCTCGAGAAAGTGCCTGAATAAAGGTCCTTCACCTCTGCCCATGCAGCAGTCATGTCACTTGTTTACTGTCCTTGGCCTGAAATGGACAGCAGAGAGTCACAGATAATGAAAACCACAGCTTGACCCATCAATGCAGGAAAGATGAAAAGCCTCAAACCTTTGCCAATTGCACCAAAATTGACAAAAACAATTGATTGCAAATAAGATATGTTGATGTCTGCCTTGGCCATGGATATTGTTTGGGAGTGGGTCAGTTGATTGTCCTGGTAAGGACACATGAGAGCTCTAGAGGTGTTAGGAATCTCCACCACTAGAGTCGGGACCTTGGTGAGCACCCTCGTGAAGGGATTGAGACCATAGGGCCACACTGCAAACTCCCGATCCCTCCCACCCCCCTCCGGCCACAGAGAACAAGTGAAGCTGCCGGTGGGGCAAATGGGCAGGAATGTAGATGAATGCAGCATGAAATGAAATGAAATGAAATGAAAAGACCATTTATTGAGCGCAATAGCTACCCCGAGGCATCCTAGCGCTACGGACCAAGCATATAGGTAGTGGAGTTAGGGGTTTATTCAGATCTATTAAAAAGCAGGGTTTTTAGTTGCTTACGAAACAGCAAAAGGTTGGGCTCAGAGCGAAGGGGAAGGGGAAGGGAGTTCCATAGTATGGCCGCGTTATAAGAGAAGGACCGGCCCCCATTCCTGGTCCTCTTAATCCTGGGTACCGTGGCAAGAAAAGAAGAAGCTGATCTAAGCTGTCTGGTGGGATTGTAGGGGGTGATCAGTGGGTAGTTGATGACAGCCCCGGTTTTCCAGAAGGCTCGATGAGCGATGCATAGGGCCTTAAATTCGATCCTTTCCCTGACCGGGAGCCAGTGAAGGTTCCTTAGGCCGGGTTTGGCAGAGAGTCTACGGGGTGTTGAAGACTGATAGTAGTCAATACCTCTCCTTCCTCACAGATATCAGCAAAGCTATCCTCTGCAGCCTACTCATATAGAATGGCTGTATATGTATGTTGTAGATCTTTTATTTTGGGTTGATAAAAAAACAGTATTCCTTGGAGAACCAGTTCTTCAGGGGAATTGGCACTAACAAATTCTTTTGCACTACCTCTCTAATATACTGGCAGAGCGCATGCTACTTTGAAGTGTCCTTAGCCATGGAGTAGGAACTGCCCCAGAATTCGAAGTCTGAGGGGTAATTGTTTCTATTTCCCATGACCCATTCATCCATGAATTTTTCTTTTGAAAACCGTGGCAGAGAGGAAACTTGCAATATACTTGGCAGGTTCGCGGTGGTCCGGCCAAGCATATTGTGGCCTCAAGACCGCTGTGCCACCACCAGGGATGCCTGATCCTGGCAGTTGCGGCGGTGCAATGTTCCGACCGTCCCAGTTGTAATAGTGTGGTCAGAAGATGGCCACCACCGTGCACACTTGAGCCGCCAGGCTCATAACCAGGCCCTTAGTCTTACTAACTCACTCACTCATTATGTCTCTTTTAGCCACTATCATACCGAACGAGCCACCAGCCTAGTTTGTGTCTGGTTAGACATCATTCTTTATCCAAAGTATCATTTACTGAGTTGTCATGGGTAAAGGGGTCTCCAAAAACTTGGAGCAGACTCTCCAACCTTACACCAAAATACTCATTCCATATAGCAGGCCCAGTTGGGATTGATGAAAGTTCCTTCTTCGACACCAAATTTAAAAAGTTTTCACTAGGCAGCCGTCCCTATGTGTGCAGACTGTGCCTGTACTGGTACTCCCTAAGGGGAATATTATGTTGTTTGACCCTAAAGTTTACTTTTATCTCCACTTTCCTCTGATGTCTCAATGCTCAATCCTAATGTTTGTGTTCGAATGCCACTGCGTCTGCCTCCCATCTCTCTCACAACATATGTAATAGTTCAGGGGGATTGTTATTTAGTACTCAGCATATTCCAGACACCGCATCCCTCACCAACTCATCCATAAGAAATCTGTACTTTAGTAGTGGCACTTCGTGGATGTCAGTCCAATTGTTTCACAGCATGGCCATTGCATGCTTGAGTTCACAAGTGTTCAGTCGTCCGTGATGCCTAGAGTCTCATCTTCCCATAACATTTGTGTGGTGATTGGTTCAATATACCCCATAGCTGATATTCTAATCTATTCTGTTGCCTGTGACTAGCTCTACTCTATAGACAAACAGTCTACTGTACAGAAATGACTATGTGCTCCTAAGAAGTAGGAACATTTCCTAAACATTCCACGTGCCATACATCAGTCAGCTCAAATATCTTGGCGAAGTCAGCCTGCCTCAACAGTGTATCAGTCCTTCCCATTCCCACTCCTCAACCTATCCAGTTGCCTCTCCTTTATGGCATTGAAATCTCCCCTTATCACATAAATGGAGTCTGGGGTGTCACATAGCAGCAAACCCATCTTTGTTAGTAGGGTATCCTCCAGTCTGAGTGGGCCGTATATATACTGAAGATTATGGACCGTTGTCTCTCACACCCTTGTGACCCCCGAATATGTTCCATTTGGGGTCAACCAATTTTCCCTCAATTAAAATGGGGTAAACTTCTTATTGAGTCTGGAGTCACAGTGAACAATGGGTGTGCCAGCAGTGAGTACCTTCTCAGACTAGGAACCTGTACTCTGTCCCCTGTCTTGTAAGTGCATCTTGCAAAACACTGTGGGTCTCACTTTGTTTGATGCACCAGCAGTGCAATGGGCTTGTCCATATTTACAATGCAACCTAAAGTCACCCTGTGTGATTTTTCATGGCCTTGTATATATGGGCCCCTTTCATGCATCACTCTGCGTGAAAGGAGTGTTCCATGGGTGTTGCTGCCAGTGTTCCCACACTACACCCGTGGAACCCGACACATTCCCAGATTTCCATGTTTTGTAAAGCTGGGAATAAGTCAGAATTCTAAGCCTTCCCAGGAGAGGCATAGGAGTGGCACAACGAGGAGAAATAGTTTTATTTCTCCTCTATTTTTCTTCTTTCTATGCGTGCTGCATTCTGCAGCATGCATAGAAAGACGAAAATGCCATCAATTATTGTTTTTGTACAGGAAGGTGTCCTTTCTTGTAAAAAAACAATCATACCCGCAACACAGGCACCCTTGCAACATGACGCAAATGTGTCTGCATTGGTTCCCAGCTGCCGTTTGTGCACCGGCACAGCGGGGAAGGACATTAATGAGCTGTATCTTGCAGATATGGCATATTTGTGCCCTTTTATTTTGATGCATGACAGCACAGCAGGGTATATTTCGACGCTGCGGTGCCTTGCGTCAAAATATAGTAAGTGAGGTCCTGATTCCGGCTTGTGTCTCCACAGAAAGTGGGTCACTGCCCACCTTGATTCTTCCCTCTCAGCCGTTAACATATCAAGTCGAACCTTTAAGGTATCTTTCTGCTTCTACCTGATCGTCAGTACTTGCCAATCACTGTGTCATAGGTCAGAAGTCTTGCCATATGAAATGCCCCACTACCAATATGAATCAGATTTCCATGTACGCTTCTAATGTCTCCCTTTTATTCTGACCCTTTACTTCCTCCCCTTCCACTCTACATTCTCATTCAGCCAACATAACACTACCTACTTTCTCAATTCTGGAAGCTCCTGTCACCCACACCCCTTAAAGTGAACCATGTGTATCTGAGAATGTGGTCTCTCACCACAATATAAATTTGCTGGACATTGATATTACTACAAGTTTCAAACATTAGTGAAGGCCAATTTGTCATTGATATTTTATTTAGAAAGACCATTTTGCTTCAGGGGTTTGCAGGAACTTGATTGTCTTTATGAGTGATGTCTTCAGCTCCATCCAAGTCCATCTCTTTTTCAGCCTCCTCAGGTGCTCTCTACAAGGTCATTTTGCTTCCTGTTCTGGCTCTTTCCTAGTGCTCCATTCCTTTGGTCACATTCCAGTCCTTCAGTGGCTGAGGCATTGTTAGGGCTCCCTATTGATTTCCCGTGAGATCTCCTCTCTCCACAATTCATTCCGACACTTCTTCAGTGACTTAAAGCAGAACAATTTTGAGGTGAACAGTACCAATTATTAGACTGGTTATAGGATCAGGTTTCTTAACATAAGGCTAGACTCTTCTTCTTGCCCTGATCAAAGAGTTTCCTCTGTTTTGTTCACCAATCTTGCATAATCAAGGAGGAACATAACATGCTGTGCAATAGAACCATTTCCCCAGCTTGCACCTAGGTCTAAATACTGTGTGTAAATAATGGGTCTCCATAGTTAAATACTTTGAGGGGAACATGCCATCAGCACTCCATGTGTCCCCACAATTAAACCCTGGGACAGCTGATCCTTTAGATCCAGCGTACTTATCCAGTTATATAGGAACTGCTCTTGTCAGGTCCCCTCTACTCCCTCTGTGACTCTAACTATCCATACGTTGTTATTTCAGGCCCGACCCTCTACGTCTTCTGCCATATTGTCCAGCGTTCTAGTCTTGGTTAAATGCTGGGTTACTTAGGATTCAAGATCTCCATTCATGTCTTCTAATTTTGACGTTCATTAGTCTTTCTCCGTCACCTAGTGAACCACATTCTGGAGATCCTGTTTCAGTAGTGTTATGTTAATTTCCACATCTCCTACGCCAGTTTACAATGCTACTTGTTTGTCATTTATTGCCTGCAATATTACATCCATTGCGGAGACCTCCTCTCCACAGTCCTTGGGCAGTTGCGGTCCCTAGAGTGTTGATGCTGTGATGAAGCTGCCATTATCCTGTATTTATCTTGTTTAGTTTCACTTGAAGAGGGTTCATTATTTACAATGTTGCCTGTGATGTGCAGAAGCAATTGGGAGATGCCATCAGCATCTGGGTTCCTCATTATCAGTTTGCATTAAAATATGGGAGAAGGACCCGGGCCTCAATGTCCTCATTCTGTAGACAGGTGCATCGGGTGATCTTGTAAGGGGAGTTCAACTCACCTGTGAGCGTGCAGTAGTTATATCCCACCACCTCCAGGTGAGTTCTATTCTTTTGAAGCCCAGGAGGTGGGGAGTAGTAAGGCTCTAGCCCAAGCCCTTCACTTCTTCCCCCTTTCTTCGACTCAGAGATTATTGAATGCACTGCTTTCAATAGGTTGCTCCCTCAACTAGCACCTCCCGGCAAATTCTGGAAGAGAAGTTGGCCTGAACTTGGCCCCCAAGAAACAATCCAGCTCTCCCCTCTACCTGGATGTTGGTGCACCTTGTACAAACCTATTGGCCTCCAGCCCTCTATCCCTACACAGTTTTGATTCTTCAATGGGCGACGGAGCAGGGGCATTCCGGAGTCACTATCCTGTTGCTTGCATCTGCGGTTCATATGTTCCCCCTTTTGAGGTTCTGATCACTTTGCTCTTATGCTATTTAAAGATTTCTATACTATTCTCCCTCCTTGGAGCTGCATCCATCACTCCTGATAGATTGGGGCTCGTGTCTAAGGTCACGATTCTTGATTGTGTGAAGAACATTCAGGCCTACCCGTGTCGGAGCGAGAGGTCCCCTTGGTGCGGCGAGCCTGGCTGCCATGTTATATATCTCCGATGGGTAGGTGGAAAAAGAGCTGCTTCTGCCAGTGTTTTCTGGCCTACCTCACAAGGACAGTCTGATGACTCACGTCTGAAGCAGGCCCTGAATCACCCAATCTACTTCCTGGCTTGATCTCAATTGCACAAGCTTCGAGGGAGGTGCAGTACACTGTTATGCTCGTAGGTGCCCCTGGGAGCCAGTGGTAACCTCCTGATTCCTACATTGGGGTAGCTAGAGGCCCGGGGCAATCCCTGAGTTTGATGCCTAGTGCAGATAAGAGCGGGGTGTTGGCGACAGACGATGAGTAGGGGGGTAGCGACAGACACGGGCGAATACAAGAAAAAAAAGAAAACTTTCCTTACGCTCGCTGCCACCCCCAAAAATGTGCCCCCCCCAGCTACGCCACTGGATTCCTGATCGTATATTGGATTCCTGATAGTATATTGCAAAGACTCAGAAGAGCATATCCTCCATGTTGCCCTGATAAGCCACGCCCACCCACAAACATTATTGTTAAATAAATCCCATTGTGGGGTGGGGACTTTTGCCTGAATGCCTATTGTGTCACAGACAAATGCAAGCCTTAGCACCTACAAATGATGTGCATGCATTAGTAACACCCCATCGAGGAGGACAGGTCTGAAATAAGGAAATAAGATTAGCTCGAGGAAGAAGAGTCTCTAGACACACATGAGAAGGAGGAAAGTAAGAAGGAAAGGTAAATTGAGGATAGTAATAAAAGTGGGTCGTACAAATGAGAAAACTATAGAAAGTAAGAAATAAAGGCAGAGGGATTGAATCAAAGGTTGAAACTAAAGGGAAGATATACAAAGTTTAATCATTAGGGTTGTGAGGTTAGGATATTAAGAAATATGGCCAGGGAGGGAAAGATGAAAAAGAGAAATGCTAAACATAGAGGGGCAGATCTACAAGAAACTAACGCAGCGCGGTGCCGCAAGTCATTTTGCTGCGCCGCGCTGCATTAGTTTCCAAAGCACATGGTTGGGACATATTTACAACAATATGTTGCATTTCTGTGCTTTCCCCTGCACTGGCGCATAAACTGCTGCCATGCGCCGGCGCAGGCACCCATGCACCATGGTGCAAGGATGCCTGTGTCGTGGCGAGATTGTTTTTGTGCAGGAAGGGGCACCTTCCTGCACAAAAACAATAAATTGAGGTGATTTCCTCTTCCAATGTGTGCTGTAGAACTAAGCACGCATTGAAAGAGGAAAAAAACGAGGAGAAATGAAAATATTTCTCCTCGCTGCACCTCGCTACGCATTCTGACGTATTTCCAGATTTACGATTTCTCTTAAATCTGGAAATGCATCAGTAGACATGGGTGTTGCGTAGAAACACCCACAGCAACACCCATGTCACGCCCCTAACACGTAAAGTGTTGCGTGAACAGGGGCAATATTTACAAGCACAGGTTAAGTCACGCAGGGTGCCTTTACCTGTTCTTGTAAATATCACTCATGAGACTGCGCCACCGGTGTGTCACGCAACGTGATGCACCGGCGGCGCAAGGGGCTTGTAAATCTGCCACTAAATCATCTAGTTCATTTAGTAACAATGTGAATACTTTGAAAAAACAACTGCGCTAAATCACTCAAGAGAAAATACATAAAAGAACGTTTATATCAAATCACAGAATAAATGCACTCCCAGTATTACATCTGAGAGTTCAGGCTCACAAAGCCTGGTTGCCCCAAGGCAAAATCTGTCAGAGGCTTAGACTTGCTGTAATGATCTTTCTAGTAATATAACTGACAGCACTTAACAGAAACTTCATTCCCAGAGCTCGAAACAATAAAGCAAGTGTCAAATGTCCCCCACCTCTTGGAATCTGGGAAGCTTAAGGCGGTACTGTTTTCACTACATCCATGTCTGTCTTCATTGACTACATTTCAGGTGAATAAGACCCAGGATTTTCTGCTTCACATACAATATTATTAATAACAGCAACCACTTGTATAGATTGCCCCTGAGCATTTACCCATCACCAGTGAGAACTGAACTAAAAGGCAATATTTTGTCCAACCCAATGCTAATGACACAGTCTAGTGATACTTAAGATAGAGTTTCCATAGGAAGAACGTTTTCCAAATAACTTTGGCATGGATGGACGAATCTTCACAAAACGTTCCCAAAGAAAATGTTATCCATCTCAGCTTCTTCCTGGAGGGTTTCAGGGTGATCTGTCTAGTGGAGGTTGTGAAACAAGGCTTGTTTTGAAACATTTGTTTCCTAATGCAAGCTCCACAAGGAATGTTAGACAACGATATGTGCAATGCAATAGGTCTCACATTTACGCAAATTTAAGCTGATTAGAATGACACCAAATTAGGCAGACAGTCAGATATTTACTGAGAATGTGTGCTTTTTGTGATTGGGTGTAAATCCATACAGCTATTTTTGAGGAATTAAGGTTAAACACAATAGAGATAGCTGGACGGTTAGTCCCGCAGGACAGCAACTGAAAAGAAACATAGAGCAGTTTGATTGACAATGAGCCGTTTTTTCCCCATCAGCCGTCTTGGTACCGTGGCACCCAGCGGTACCATTGTACCAAGGAATACAATTGGCTGGCCACAACATGACGATAAATGTTGCAGCCACCATTACAGGACACAGGGACTCGCCACACTTGCCCTTCTGATCTGAAAATCTAAACGGATCTCTGTAGCTGGTATTATAATCATATGAGCTATCATGATGCTATATTTTCGTTCTCAACATTCCTTATTTTATTCAGCAGCCCCCAGTGGCAGCCACCACAAAAAAGTGTGGTGAGGCGAGTGGCGGGAACATGGGTGGGGGAGTGTGGGAAGGTGGCTGCGTGGGGTGGGGCCACGCGGGATGGGGTTAGTAATAATATATTTAAAGAAATTAACTTACCCGAAGCCGCCGGCCCCCTCGCCCTTTGCACCGCACCTCCTGCCCTCTTTCTGACCCCAGCAACCCCTGGGACAGATTCCCATACAATCCCCGTGCTGCAGAGTGTGGGTATTGGCCTGAGCGGGCTTGAAAGACGGTCCGTGCAGACCAGAGAGTCTGTGAGGTTTCTCCAGCCCGGCTTTTCAATGCAGCTGTCTGGCGAAACCTAAGTGTGCATGTGTGTTTGCCCGGCCTGAGATGACTGGCCAAGCACATATGCACACTTAGGGGAGTGCATATAGCATTCTTCCTCCTCCTCCCATGCCTCGGCCCGCCCCTCCCTACAGCGCTGGCTCAGAGCCGGTTAATGAAAAATAAAATAATGCTAGAACATCGTTTTACTTTTTATTTGTGGGCTCCTCGGCCGGCTGTGGGGCGATGCTCCTCCGCCATTGCGGAGGAGCCGCCGCTGGCAGCCCCTTGAAAATTTAAGCCTCTCTATGGAGGAAAAACAAAATAAGTTACCTCATATTACAGGATGTTCATAAAGAGTGCCAGATCTGCCAGAATATGGATATATTGAGTTATGATTGATCGACAAATCAAGTCAACTCTCTATGAATGCTTTCTTTAATAACATTTTGTTCTGCTTACGAAAATGAAGATGATCTAAGATGTCAGTATGCTTTATTGATAAGATATTTTTAGGTCTCAGCTACAGACATTGCTTAGCTGTCTGTGTGCACTTGTGGACAATACAAACAGTTTACAGTGGGCTTAGAGCCGACCAATTCCTTACCATTGGATGGCTTTCTTATTCCTCTCTTTTACTGCTTCTTGTTTGATGGCTTTCTTTCCTCTTCTGGTATTTGTCCCTCCACTGGAGCACACCATTTTCACCATCCTTTTGATTGGATGAATTGCATTCTCCCACTGCTCAAATTCACTGACCTTTTTTTTAAGTGTTCAATGTGAGTTCTTTTATTTTCTTGATAGCACCATGTTGCTCCCCTTCTCCCCACACCGTAATCAGTCTGTAATTTCCCCCTGTTGAACTGTTTTTGTGTGCTTTTCTTTTCCTTCCTTGGCCCCCAACTCAGGGTTCTCTGTTGCTCCCTAGCCCCTCTTCCTTTTCTTCTATCGCTCCTGCTATCTTCTCCTCCGCCCACACAACCACCCTCTCCTCCTTTGCTCCTCCACCCCCTTTCCCAACATATAATTTTTTCAGAACTGGGTGACAATTTTTTGGAGGCAGCACAGCTGCCATTTTATGGTTCGCCTGCTCCGTTTTCTCAAAATGTCCTTTTGCACAGGTAAATATTCATGTTTTTATTTACCTTTCCAAGTGTCACCCACCATCTTATTATGACAAATAAAAAAATGAATAAAATGGTACTGTACCAATCCGATGTGTGCATGAATGGTTAGTGATACATGTGCATGCACACGTCATTATCATGTATTTACCCAAGAATATGGACTGACATGGCTGCCAACAGCATCATGACACGTACATGTGCAGATGAGCTTTCGCATCATTGCTTCTTTTCTCTTTCCTTTCTTTTTTTTGCTGATGTTGCACAAAATCAGCAAATTAGCATTTCTTTTTTCAATGTTGAAAGGTATCAGCAAAAAGCATTGGCAAACGCATAGGATCACATAGGATCAAAAAGGCACGATTTATTTCCTCTGCCAATGCTGGTTTAATGTTGTAGCTAGAGTAGTGTCTCTGCATCTGTCATTCATGAATCTGCCAGTGGACACCATGATTGGAGCACCAACTGTAGGTTTGTTGTAGTGTTACTACAGTGTAAAACAAATCAGCTCTGGTGCAAGGATTTTCAGAGCTCTAAGCCATAAGTTTGATTTGGACCTTCTCTTTTCCCTAGCACTCAGCCATTTTGAGACCATTCGTTACAATCAGTGGGCCAATTGTGTGGTAACGTAAGACAGCTACACACCGAAAAACACTTCAACACCTCATCAGAGGTAGCAAGTGCTGTATAAATGTAAACCCTTCCCTGTGTTACCCCACCACTATCCTTTTCAATCCAAATAGCAGACTAGCATGTCCACTGCTCAAATTAATTTCATATTTGCCTATACTAATTCACCACTAATCCTTTTTGGGTTCCAGAGTAGTGTCCTACCACTCTGCAAACGCGGCTTCTGGCGCACTACTGCTCGGAGGATGAAGTCCACTTGTGTCCTGAGGTGCTCAGGACACAAGAGGACCTCATCGCCCCACCAGCAGTGCACCAGAAGCCGCGTTTGCAGAGTGGTGTAAAAAGGGGCGTAGCCTCGGACCACCTCTCTGCAATGCAGCTCTGTGGCGCTTACAGGAGGTACCTGCTGGGCTAGTTGGCCCCCAGGGACCCTCAGGATTGAAGGGGACTTAATCCCCCAATTTACAACGCGCCAGGGGACGTGTTTGCACACTTGTTATATCAGGGCCAGCCCCCTCCCTGCACAACTGTGCAAACGCGCCCCCTGGCGCGTTGTAAGTTGGGAGATTAAGTCACCTTGAATCCTGAGGGTGCCTGGGGGCAAACTAGCCCACCAGGTACCTCCAGTAAGCGCCACAGAGCTGTGTTGCAGAGAGGTGTAAAAAGGGGCGGGCCCCAAACGATTCCTTGGCTCAGCGCGCTCGCGATCGGTGCGAGTAGTGCAGAACAGGAATCGAGATCTGCATTAGGTATTTTCATCAAGGGAAGAATTACTCGCACTCCAGGAGGTTGATTTACCAGGCTTATTTAATTCAGTGTGTAACAGCCAACACCATCAAGTTCTCTCACAAACCAACGCGTTTTGACCACTCTGGTCTTGGTCACAGTTAGGGGTGATCCACCTTTTGTGTCTATTTTTACACAATTTCCCAATTAGCCATTATGATGCATTATGGGAAATGTGGTTTTTATTTACAAGTGATATGTTATACAGTGCATGTTATTCTATATATACAATATTTTTGTGACCCCTTTCAGCATTGTTCTTTCATATGCATAAGTATTATTGTTTATATCTTTCGAACAATTGACACAATGTCTCTTTCAGATAGTAGATTACGTCACGGCTAGTGCCTTGGAGTCAGTCAATTCGACCCCATCAAGACGATTTTTTCGGGCTCCGTGTCCTTATATATCCGCTACCATTATACTTATGATCATGATTCCAGTTCTGATGCTTGAATGTTTACATGTGTACATGTAGTTCCTCGTCCCCATTCAGACCTGCCGGCTGTTTGGTGTGGAATCTGATTATCATTTTTGATTCTAGGCATCTCAATTTCTTGGTCCTGTCCCCACCTCTTTCATTAACCGGGATTGTTGCCAAACCCCAGTATTTAATTTGCTGCCAGCTGTAGTTCTGATATGTTTTCATATGTTTGGTCATGGCATACGTCAAATCATCATTTTGAATCGCACAAATGTGTTCTAAGATTCTTTTTTTGAGTTGGCAAATGGTACTACGGATGTAGATACATTGGAAAAATATGAAAACACACACTGATGAAATACTGGGGGTTGGACACAATCCCAGTGAATGAAAGAGGTGGGGACAGGACCAAGAAATTGAGATGCATAGAATCAAAAATGATAATTAAATTCCACACCAAACAGCCGGCAGGTCTTAATGAAGACGAGGAACTACATGTACATTTGTAAACATTCAAGCATCAGAACTGGAATCATGATCATAAGCATAATGGTAGCGGACATAAAAGGGCACTGAGCCCGAAAAAATCGTCATGATGGGGTCAAATTGACTGACTCTAAAGCACTAGCCGTGATGTAATCTACTATCTGATAGAGACATTGTGTCAGTTGTTCGAAAGATATAAACAATAATACTAATGCATAAGAAAGAACAATGCTGAAAGGGGTCCCAAAAATATTGTAGATATAGCATAACATGCACTGTATATGATATCACTTGTAAATGAAAACCACATTTCCCATAATGCATCATAATGGCTAATTGGGTAATTTTGTGCAAATAGTCACAAAAGGTGGATCACCGCTAACCTTGATCAAGACCAGAGTTGTCAAAATGCATTGGTTTGTGAGAGAACTTGATGGTGTTGGCTGTTACACACTGGACTAAGTAGGCCTGGTAAATCAACCTCCTGGAGTGCAAGTAATCCTTCTTTTGATGAAAAAGAAAAAAAAATATATATATATATTAGTTATATAGTTAGTGACCAACTGATTCCGCATGTTATACAATAACAGAGACAGTGATGCACACATGCACATAGTTTAGTTACTAATCCATTTATTAAGTGAGACACTTTTAATTACTCACTTAAACAGACAGTCAGGCAGCTACTAAATCCTCCATCCAGACAGTTATGTATCCACTCAATCTTCAATACAGATTGGTATATATATATTACATATTTAAATGTCAAACTAAACCACATTCACTGGATGATGTCATCAGTGATGTCATCAGTGATGTCATTTGAGATGGCATCAGTGATGTCATCAGTGATGTCTCTGACCATGTCATGAATGATGCAATATGTGACATCATCAGCAGTGCATTGCGGGCGTGCGAGTTATAGTTAGCAGAACTAACTATAACGGAGGAATTTCTATGGTTTTGTATGAGTGAAATGGCCAGCTTACTATAACACCCCTGAAACCTGTAGTTTTTTCTGTGAATTTCTAAGGTTGTTCAATGCTAATTTCTAACTATAACGTCTCTGAAACCTATGTTTTTTTCAGTGAATTTCAAAGCTTTTTTAAATGCTAATTTCTAACAATAACGTCTCTGAAACCTATGTTTTTTTTCAGTGAATTCAAAGGTTTTTTAAATGCTAATTTTTAAGTGTGGTAGTAGTTATACCTATTTTTTGTACTGATATTCTACAGTTTTTTAACTGTTTATTAATAAATATGTTATTCATTAAATAACATTATAAATTTTTCTGAAAATTGCAAAAAAAATTAACAAAAAAAACTCAAACTGAAATATTGGTGAATTTTCTTGTTTTCATTTTTTATTTTAATATATTTATATTATTTTCTTTAAAAAAAAAGAAACTTCCAAGTTTTTTTTCGGAGTTGCGCACTCAAAGCGTACACATCATGGTAGGTGCGCGCATTCTAGCCGCCATTTTAGAAAAGTCGTGAAGGATCCGCGTACAGTGTGTGACAACAGCGTGTTTTTCAGTTACATCATATGCATTTAATATTACGTGATGTGCGCGATTGGTATGTGACAAGTCCGTGACTCCTGCTCCCGCACATTCAAGACACATGCACATTACGGTACAAGATGCTTGCCGGTTCCGCGTGATGTCATATACGTGCTGGGGCGCGCTGAGTGCGTGACTTCCGCAAAAAAAAATTATGTTCTAAAATGATATGTATGTGTCTTTAATATTCATATTAGGGCAAGAGATTATCTAAGATATTAACCCCTTCAGTGCGGCGCAGATTACCGCGCCGTGCTGAAGGTTCCGTACGTGGGCGGGGCCGTGACGGAGCGATTCCGTCATGCGCACAGCGCAACCGACGCGCATGACGGAACCGCTCCGTCACTCGCATCGAAGGGGTTAATAAAAATAATATATTTGTACTTATAATAAACGTATATTATTTTTAAATATATTTAAGCGAAGTCGGGTGCGTGCATCGTGAGTACAGAGAACCAGGTCAGCAGAGCTGCTGTAGAGCCAGAGAAACCAGGTCAGCAGAGCCGTTGTATAGCCAGAGAACCAGGTCAGCAGAGTTGCTCTAGAGCCTAAGAAACAGGTCAGCAGAGCTGCTCTAGAACCAGAGACCCAGGTCAGCAGAGCTGCTCTAGAGTCAGAGACCCAGGTCAGCAGAGCTGCTCTAGAGGCCGCGAACCAGGTCAGCAGAGCCGCTGTAGAGCCAGAGAAACCAGGTCAGCAGAGCTGCTTTAGAGCCAGAGAACCAGGTCAGCAGAGCTGCTCTAGAGCCAGAGAACCAGGTCAGCAGAGCTGCTTTAGAGCCATAGAACCAGGTCAGCAGAGCTGCTCTAGAGGCAGAGAACCAGGCCAGCAGAACTGCTTTAGAGCCAGAGAACCAGGTCAGCAGAGCTCTTTAGAGGGAGAGAACCAGGTCAGCAGAGCTGCTTTAGAGCCAGAGAACCAGGTCAGCAGAGCTGCTCTAGAGCCAGAGAACCAGGTCAGCAGAGCTGCTTTAGAGCCAGAGAACCAGGTCAGCAGAGCTGCTTTAGAGCCATAGAACCAGGTCAGCAGAGCTGCTTTAGAGCCAGAGAGCCAGGTCAGCAGAGCTGCTCTAGAGGCAGAGAACCAGGTCAGCAGAGCTGCTTTAGAGGGAGCGAACCAGGTCAGCAGAGCTGCTTTAGAGCCAGAGAACCAGGTCAGCAGAGCTGCTCTAGAGCCAGAGAAACCAGGTCAGCAGAGCTGCTTTAGAGGGAGAGAACCAGGTCAGCAGAGCTGCTTTAGAGCCAGAGAACCAGGTCAGCAGAGATGCTCTAGAGCCAGGGCACCAGGTCAGCAGAGCTGCTTTAGAGCCATAGAACCAGGTCAGCAGAGCTGCTCTAGGGGCAGAGAACCAGGTCAGCAGAGCTGCTTTAGAGCCAGAGAACCAGGTCAGCAGAGCTGCTCTAGAGCCAGAGAACCAGGTCAGCAGAGCTGCTTTAGAGCCATAGAACCAGGTCAGCAGAGCTACCTTAGAGCCAGAGAACCAGGTCAGCAGAGCTGCTCTAGAGCCTAAGAAAAGTTTTGCAATGTTGAAAGGTATCAGCAAAAAGCATTGGCAAATGCATAGGAACACATAGGATCAAAAAGGCACGATTTATTTCCTCTGCCAATGCTGGTTTAATGTTGTAGCTAGAGTAGTGTCTCTGCATCTGTCATTCATGAATCTGCCAGTGGACACCATGATTGGAGCACCAACTGTAGGTTTGTTGTAGTGTTACTACAGTGTAAAACAAATCAGCTCTGGTGCAAGGATTTTCAGAGCTCCAAGCCATGAGTTTGATTTGGACCTACTCTTTCCCCTAGCACTCAGCCATTTTGAGACCAATTGGGCCAATTGTGTGGTAGCGTAAGACAACTACACACCGAAAAGCACTTCAACAACTCATCAGAGGTAGCAAGTGCTGTATAAATGTAAACCCTTCCCTGTGTTACCCCACCACTATCCTTTTCAATCCAAATAGCAGACTAGCATATCCACTGCTCAAATTAATTTCATATTTGCCTATACTAATTCACCACTAATCCTTTTTGGGTTCCAGAGTAGCGTGCTACCACTCTGCAAACACGGCTTCTGGCGCACTGCTGCTCGGAGGATGAAGTCCACTTGTGTCCTGAGGTCCTCAGGACACAAGAGGACCTCATTGCCCCACCAGCAGTGCACCAGAAGCCGCGTTTGCAGAGTGGTGTAAAAAGGGGCATAGCCTTGGGCCACCTCTCTGCAACGCAGCTTTGTGGTGCTTACTGGAGGTACCTGGTGGGCTAGTAGGTCCCCAGGGACCCTCAGGATTGAAGTGGACTTAATCCCCCAATTTACAACGCGCCAGGGGACGTGTTTACACACTTGTTATATCAGGCCCGACCCCTCCCTGCACCACTGTGCAAACGCGCCCCCTAGTGCGTTGTAAGTTGGGAGATTAAGTCCCCTTGAATCCTGAGGGTCCCTGGGGGCAAACTAGCCCACCAGGTACCTCCAGTAAGCGCCACAGAGCAGCGTTGCAGAGAGGTGTCAAAAGGGGCGCGGCCCCAATCAATTCCTTGGCTCAGCGCGCTCGTGATCGGTGCGAGTAGTGCAGAACAGGAATCGAGCTCTGCATTAGGTATTTTCATCAAGGGAAGAATTACTCACACTCCAGGAGGTTGATTTACCAGGCTTATTTAATTCAGTGTGTAACAGCCAACACCATCAAGTTCTCTCACAAACCAACGCGTTTCGACCACTCTGGTCTTGGTCACGGTTAGGGGTGATCCACCTTTTGTGTCTATTTATGCACAATTACCCAATTAGCCATTATGATGCATTATGGGAAATGTGTTTTTTATTTCAAGTGATATAATATACAGTGCATGTTATTCTATATATACAAAATTTTTGAGACTCGTTTCCGCATTGTTCTTTCATATGCATAAGTATTATTGTTTATATCTTTCGAACAATTGACACAATGTCTATTTCAGATAGTAGATTACGTCACAGCTAGTGCCTTGAAGTCAGTCAATTCGACCCCATCAAGATGATTATTTCGGGCTCAGTGTCGTTATATATCCGCTACCATTATACTTATGATCATGATTCCAGTTCTGATGCTTGAATGTTTACATGTGTACATGTAGTTCCTCGTCCCCATTCAGACCTGCCGGCTGTTTGGTGAGGAATCTGATTATCAATTTTGATTCTAGGCATCTCAATTCCTTGGTCCTGTCCCCACCTCTTTCATTAACTGGGATTGTTGCCAACCCCCAGTATTTCATTTGCTGCCAACTGTGGTTCTGATGTGTTTTCATATGTTTGGTCATGGCATACGTCAAATCATCATTTTGAATCACACAAATGTGTTCTAAGATTCTTTTTTTGAGTTGGCAAATAGTACTACGGATGTAGATACATTGGAAAAATATGAAAACATATCAGAACCACTGATGAAATACAGGGGGTTGGCAACAATCCCAGTGAATGAAAGAAGTGGGGACAGGACCAAGAAATTGAAATGCCTAGAATCAAAAATGATAATTAAATTCCACACCAAACAGCCGGCAGGTCTGAATGAAGATGAGGAACTACATGTACATTTGTAAACATTCAAGCATCAGAACTGGAATCATGATCATAAGCATAATGGTAGCGGATATAAAAGGGCACTGAGCCCGAAAAAATCGTCATGATGGGGTCAAATTGACTGACTCTAAAGCACTAGCCGTGATGTAATCTACTATCTGAAAGAGACATTGTGTCAATTGTTCGAAAGATATAAACAATAATACTAATGCATAAGAAAGAACAATGCTGAAAGTCGTCACAAAAATATTGTATATATAGAATAACATGCACTGTATATTATATCACTTGTAAATGAAAACCACATTTCCCATAATGCATCATAATGGCTAATTGGGTAATTGTGTGGAAATAGTCAAAAAGGTGGATCACCGCTAACCTTGATCGAGACCAGAGTTGTCAAAATACATTGGTTTGTGAGAGAACTTGATGGTGTTGGCTGTTACACACTGGACTAAGTAGGCCTGGTAAATCAACCTCCTGGAGTGCGAGTAATCCTTCCTTTGATGAAAAAAAAAGAAATATATATATATATATATATATATATATATATATATCCACTACTTTCCGTAATTTCGTCGAGTCCGCCCGCTTCTGGTGCCGGTCCCCAACAGTACAGACACGGACCTCGGTCTTAGTGCAATTTTTTATTTACAAATCTTGCGTGCTAGTCGCCATAACGTTTCGGCTCCACCTGAGCCTTGATCACATGACAACGTGTAAAACAAAGATCCACCCATTTGAAGACGGAATACACTCTGCACGTGATGCTGGTAAACACGCATAAACATGGTAGAAAGACTGTGAATAGTATATCATTCCATTTTGCAATGCTTTTACAATTGGTGGGTTTAAAGGTTTACAACACGAAAGCGATAATTGTTACAATTTAAGCAATCCGTGTACAGTTAAATCAAAAACACCGGTATGTAAATACATTCTTATTGTATGCATTTTCTGCTTTCGACTATAATCAAAGTAATACAATGAATATTGAAAGTGCCATTCGTGTTGATACTTCCAAACAATCAATCAATTTGCTACCACCAAATAATTGCAGTTCTGACGGGTTAAATCCCCCTGTATTTCAACTATTTGATCAGCATCATCATTATTCTCCTGATTCCTGCAGCTAAGTCATCATAAAAGGGTGTAATAAAGTGCAATGTGCCTAGTGATATGTGTGAATAGCAAGAAAAAAGTGCTTTTCATATAATACTTTAAACTTTAAAAACAGAATAGCAGCAGTTACTTTTTTAGCAAATAGATATAGTGGGTAGACTGAGCCCAGTCATACCAGCTATATATTTGTATGAGCTATCAGTAATTAGTTAACTGATGAACATGGTGGGTTTTTAAGGATTCTTTCCATATAATAACAAATAGTTATTTATCGCTATACGAATAAGCAGATACTACTTCAATCATGAGGTCCATTAAGAATAAAGTGTATCAAGATCCAAAGTGCAAAGTGTAGTGTGTGCAAATATGCCAGGGTAAAGAATATCACGCATTCATTAGTTGTATCTTGATATGTAGATCCAAATATAGATCATAAAAATCCACAACAATAAAACCTAATATTGATGAGCATTATTTTCCATAAAATAATAAATAATACATAAGAAGATAAAATGTCAACCTCTGCGTGTTAAAAACCCTTAAAATTATATTGCTAAAACCTATGGATAGAATAAGAAAATATTTGCCAAGACGTCGCGTTAAACAGTAGCCCACTTACATATGCAGAGTACAAAGAGATTTCTGATTCTAATAGAGGCCAGTGTGCAAATCCTCAGTAACATTCAGACCAACCGGCCATTTAGTATCAAGGCGGAGTATATACTTAGGTGCCGATCACGATCCGGTAAAAAATTCCCCCGTGCGACTCGTATCGGGTCTTTTTACCGTACGAATCGTACAAGTGCCGTACGAACTGGCAATCACGATTCGCATGGTAAAAAGTCCATACGAACCGCACTGGAAATCATTCCCCACACGTCCTCGAGTCGGAAAATGTGTCCGACACGTCCTCGGACGATTTACCTTACAAACGTGAAAATCCAAGTCCGACCGAGGAATCACGATCCATCCCGTGCGTCCGAGCGTACAACCGTATGGAAAAAACACCGTCCGCACCGAACACCTATAGCAACCATGGAGACATGTGCCCGCATACGCGCCCAACACTCCCCCCAGCCCCCGTACGTCCGACACGTACCCCCCGTATATGTATACCCCCACCCGTCTAGGTACACCCCAGTACGTTCCAGTCGTACCCCCACCCCAGTACGTGTCATAGCCCCGTCTACCTACACCCCAGTACGTTCGAGCCACACCCCCACCTCAGTACGTGTCATAGCCCCGTCTACCCACACCCCAGTATGTTCCAGTCCTACCCCCACCCCAGTACGTGTCGTACCCCCCGTGTACCTACACCCCAGTACGTTCGAGCCACACCCCCACCCCAGTACGTGTCATAGCCCCGTCTACCCACACCCCAGTACGTTCCAGTCGTACCCCCACCCCAGTACGTGTCGTACCCCCCGTGTACCTACACCCCAGTACGTTCGAGCCACACCCCCACCCCAGTACGTGTCATAGCCCCGTCTACCCACACCCCAGTACGTTCCAGTCGTACCCCCACCCCAGTACGTGTCGTACCACCGTGAACCTACACCCCAGTACGTTCGAGCCCCACCCCCACCCCAGTACGTGTCATACCCCCCGTGTACCTACACCCCAGTACGTTCCAGTCGTACCCCCACCCCAGTACGTGTCGTACCACCGTCAATGTACACCCCCCCACCCCTGTACGTGTCGTACCACCGTGAACCTACACCCCAGTACGTTCGAGCCCCACCCCCACCCCAGTACGTGTCATTCCCCCCGTGTACCTACACCCCAGTACGTTCCAGTCGTACCCCCACCCCAGTACGTGTCGTACCACCGTCAATGTACACCCCCCCACCCCTGTACGTGTCGTACCACCGTCAATGTACACCCCCCCACCCCTGTACGTGTCGTACCACCGTCCATGTACACCCCAGTACGTTCCAGTCGTACCCCCACCCCAGTACGTGTCGTACCACCGTGAACCTACACCCCAGTACGTTCGAGCCACACCCCCACCCCAGTACGTGTCATAGCCCCGTCTACCCACACCCCAGTACGTTCCAGTCCTACCCCCACCCCAGTACGTGTCGTACCCCCCGTGTACCTACACCCCAGTACGTTCGAGCCACACCCCCACCCCAGTACGTGTCATAGCCCCGTCTACCCACACCCCAGTACGTTCCAGTCGTACCCCCACCCCAGTACGTGTCGTACCCCCCGTGTACCTACACCCCAGTACGTTCGAGCCACACCCCCACCCCAGTACGTGTCATAGCCCCGTCTACCCACACCCCAGTACGTTCCAGTCGTACCCCCACCCCAGTACGTGTCGTACCACCGTGAACCTACACCCCAGTACGTTCGAGCCCCACCCCCACCCCAGTACGTGTCATACCCCCCGTGTACCTACACCCCAGTACGTTCCAGTCGTACCCCCACCCCAGTACGTGTCGTACCACCGTCAATGTACACCCCCCCACCCCTGTACGTGTCGTACCACCGTGAACCTACACCCCAGTACGTTCGAGCCCCACCCCCACCCCAGTACGTGTCATACCCCCCGTGTACCTACACCCCAGTACGTTCCAGTCGTACCCCCACCCCAGTACGTGTCGTACCACCGTCAATGTACACCCCCCCACCCCTGTACGTGTCGTACCACCGTCTATGTACACCCCAGTACGTTCCAGTCGTACCCCCACCCCAGTACGTGTCGTACCACCGTGAACCTACACCCCAGTACGTTCGAGCCCCACCCCAGTACGTGTCGTACCACCGTCAATGTACACCCCCCCACCCCTGTACGTGTCGTACCACCGTCAATGTACACCCCCCCACCCCTGTACGTGTCGTACCAACGTCAATGTACACCCCCCCACCCCTGTACGTGTCGTACCACCGTCCATGTACACCCCAGTAGTTCCTGGCGCACCCCCAACACAACCTCCTAAGTACGGAGCGCACCCCATGCCCCAACATCACAACCGCATGTACGAGTCGTACAAAGCCACACACAAGGACATAATCGTACAACCAAATGGCCCATGTACACACCGTACACACGCTCAAAACGCACGTACACAACAAGGACAAAACAAAACAACACAACAATACACCATTCGAAAGGCACACAGCCACTAAACATGGCCAACAACCACTAAAATAACACAATCACTGACCTGCAACTGTCAAAAACAAACAGAGGCCCAATACACCACCACTCCTTATAACACACCCACCCAAAATTCAAACACTGCCACACCCACCCATGGACCAATGAAAAGGGCCCACACACACAAACCATGAGCCTTTGCAACAGACTCACTGCTGCCAGACACCACAGAACCAGACTACAAGCTACACCACACCTTACACTTGCACACCTTCACACGACCACCCTCACAAACACCCTCTCATCACATTCACACACACACACAACCATCCACACCCCCCCCCAACATCCACACACCCCCCACACCCACACCATCCCCACCCACACCCCTCACCATGCCCACTACCAAGAATCCAAAGTTCAGTCACCGAGAGTTGGAGGTCCTTGTTGATCAAATCCTCAGAGTCGAGCCACAGATCTTTGGAACATTGGTCAGAAGCACCAGCCAGGCAGCCAAAACAGCCATGTGGCAGACCATCGTCGATGCTGTGAATGCCGTTGCGGACACCAGGAGGACCAAGCAGGATTGCCAGAACAGGTGGTACGATCTGCGGAGGAGGGTCAGAGCCAAGAGGCAGGAGGAACACGACCAGGCCAACGCCACCGGAGGAGGGCCCTCCCGCAGAGCCGTACAGTACCATCCCTGGGAGGAGAGGGTGATGGCCATACTGCCGGTGGAGGCAGTTGAAGGAGTAGAAGGACTCCGAGACCCGGGTGAGTACACAAACAACGCACCTCACATGGGGGGAACTGCAACCACAACCAAAATTACTAACAGGCACGCAACCACCACAAGCCATCGCATGACTCAACCACACTCCATGAGCAGGCACATGCCACTGCTGCCACCATGCCCCATGCACCCAGCTGGACAATGTCAAGTCACAGGCCACAGAAGACAACAACACATGACACGGTAACCCGGATGGCAGGAGGCTGGGCACCAAAAATCACATAGTGCGACTCCAAAGCAGACAACAATGCCCTCTGCCCATATGGCCTAGGTCACAGCCAGACAAACACTGTGTCCCAACACAGGAATGACTTGCCAGCAAATGGCGGACGCCTTGCATCAACACATGGGGGTGAAGGCACTGTTTTGCACATGACAGCAGCTAATGAACAGCCAACATTGTGAAAGAGTGGCAGCACACACCACCACAGCAGCAGCGCACAGACACACAGCAGACAAAATGGGTGCCTGGAGATCAGAAACAAACTCACATCAACAGGCCAAGGGCCACTCAAAGATCTGCCAACAGTGTGTGCCCAGGAAGCTGGGCCAAGGTGACAGAGGGTGACACACGGAGGGAGGGAGAGGGGGACAGAGAGGGAGGGAGAGGGGGACAGAGAGGGAGGGAGAGGGGGACAGAGAGGGAGGGAGAGGGGGACAGAGAGGGAGGGAGAGGGGGACAGAGAGGGAGGGAGAGGGGGACAGAGAAGGAGGGAGACACAGGGAGAGCAAATCAGTCCTTTGGTGTGTGGGAATGTCTGCTCGTCAGCAGGTGGACTGCGTGCATGTAGACAAGGGTGGCCAGTGCCAGAACCCCCCCTCTTCATCATGGCAAAACGCAGGGCCATGTCACAACCTGTACACGAGCACAAGGACAGCCACCTGCATCATATAAGTGTGTGGATCCACTCCATGTGCACATGTACAGTGCTACAAGGAAGGCGCAAATGCATGGCTCGCCACACATGCACACTCCACTGCTGACTGCAGTCACACTTGACGCAGCAAGTAAGACTGTGCCACACATAGTTAAAGGGGCCAAATTGGTGCCCAAGGGACACACCCATGCACAAGTGCACTGTGAGTGGAATGCAAGACAGATCCTAATTCCAAGAGGAAATGTGCAAACTTTGAAACGGATGAAACATGGATGTTGCATGGACCAAAATTAACATTTTCTCTCTCACACACAGGTCAACGTCGTGCTGCACCCCCCAACACTGGGGGGGAACACTCACAGGACCCGGATCTGCAGGAGACCGATCCCACCGGCAGCGACCACTCTCACCACTCTGCGGACGACCCCGACCGACCTGGCCCCTCTGGTGTCCAACCACCTGCAGCACCTGCGTCAGGTACAACCGTGCCAACCACCACCCCCACTCCTGCCACATCCCAGGAGACACCCAGGATCCCTGCCCCAACACCACAATGCAGCCAGGCTCGCCAGGAGGGACACGGTGTCCCGGGCACCCAGGAGGAGGCAGGCGACAACGCCAATACCACCCCTCAGGTGTCCCGGAGACCCGATGTGCCCACAAGTGCAGGCCAGACGCAAGTGGGCAGGGGTGGTGGGAGTGGAGGACGGCGGAGGCGCGAGCCTGACCAGTTGGCTGGGGATCCGGTATTTTCCCATGTCCGTAACATCCTGGACTCATACCGGCAGGACACCACGGGCATGGCCCAGGTTGTGTCCGTCCTCGAGGGGATCAAGGTCCAGCAGGCCCAGCAACATGCGGAGCTAATAGCCTGTCTACAGGTACACCAACGGAGGATGGAGGACAGACAGGCTGAGCAAGTGACGGCGTCCCAGGGGATTCACGCTACACTCCGTCGGATGGCCGACACCATGGCCGACCCTCCCTGTGCCAGAAGGCGGAGAACATCACCACCCACAGGGAGGGATCAGGAGGAGGAGGAGGAAACAACCGACGGAGCATCCCAGACGTCGTCACGGCCTGCTGCTGAGGTTCCCCGCAGGAAGCCGGGTCGTCCACGGAAAGGACCGTGAGGGTGGCTGCTACATCACCATCTCCCAGGACACCTGGCCTGGTACCTGGCCCACTGGAGCAACAGCATCACAGCATCAAGAGACATTCTCTGCCACATGGCCCTGCTGGTCACTGGCTGACCAATGTTGACAAAGACTGTGGCATGGACTCTGAGGATTTCCAATGGCAAGGACACCAACTCCCCTACTGAACTTTGGATTCCCTAATCCCGGAAAGCCCCTCACTTTGTCCCCCCCCCCCCAATAATAAATCACACTATTAAGAGTATATGCCTGCTGGTAGCATTATTACCTAACATGTGTCTTGTACAGTCTAAACATGCCTGAGTCATCTGTTCACTTCAACCATCCACACCCTGGGGCCTGAGTCTGGCACAGGACACATGGGTCACAGTTTATTAGGCAAGACAGACATGGAGCACCATACACACCCGTGATGGTCAGAACCAGCTGAGGGGGTGGCCGAACAACCGTGCTGACAGACACATTGAGTACAGCAACAGTCATGCGCAGAGGTCAGGGATCCTGGCCAGTGTCCTGGGGGGCACCCAGGTATGTGTAGACAGGTGGCAGAACCATGTCCTGCAAGCTTGAGTCCGGTGGATGCAGAGAATGGGGTCATGGACAACGTTGGATGCATGGGGATGGCACATGTCACAATACCCACACAGTCATGGACATCATGCCCAATACACAGTCTCAGCACACACACACAGCTTGCATCTTGCCACTCGACACATTGACACATAGCCACAATCAGGGAATACCATGCCAGACATGCAGGATGCACCGTGCCAACACACCAGCATTGACTGAGAAGAGGCACCTTGGAGGCATAGGGACACCTTTATTAGTCATGTTTTTGGGATTGCAGAGGCAACTTGAAGTACACATGAACACATCATGTGGAGTAACATGTGGCTCCAACACTGGCACCCCCCTTCTGCAGCACAAATGCG
This sequence comes from Triturus cristatus, assembly GCF_964204655.1. Lineage (NCBI taxonomy): Eukaryota > Metazoa > Chordata > Amphibia > Caudata > Salamandridae > Triturus > Triturus cristatus. Next base: position 1,098,014,420 of record NC_140594.1, read on the forward strand.
TGATAGCCATGGAACTGGCACACAAGCGTCGGCTAACAGCTAAACACCCACAGCTGCTCACGGAGAGCCTGCCATACACCATAGATCCGCTGATGTGGAAGTCCCACGCCATGTCAAGACAATGTTAACCGTATGTGTCCGAGGGCAGTGTCACACACATTGATGCCATCATCACAATCCACTATCCCATCACTGATGACTGACAACCAGGCAGCCCATCTATTCAGGTGTACCCAGCTGCATGTCGTGTCCCATGGGGATGCCACATGTCTGCAGAGGAACCAAACCCCGACCGGGGCAGTGTGCACACATCGTGAACAACTGCCACACCCAATACACCCCAGATGCATCCCTTACCCCATGGAGACTTCCAACGTGTCCGTGCCTGTAACGCTGAGTCAGCCCACGATGTCATGTCCATGAGGAATAGCAGTGCCACAACAATGCAACCAGCAAACGGCATGCGCAGGTACCTGGGGAAGAGAGACACACAAGAAGTCAGCCACAAAAAGCACAGCCACTTGCATGTGCAGTTACTCGACACATGTATGGATGACAACATGCTAGGTCACAATTATGACTGGGGAAATACTACCATCACTGCCACCATCACTCCAGTGACACACCCACACACACCTCTGACCCACGTGCCATACATGCAGGTGGAGACACACATCACAACGCATGCCACACGGGGACCAATGCGTGCACACTCAGACCCTGGTACTCACCACTAAGCAAAGAAGTCGCGTATGAGCCGAGTCCGGATGTCCTCTTGCGGCTCCACATCCTCCACATCACTAGCCCCATTGCCAAGCCCTTCGTCCTCCACGGGTGGATGGTCCTCGTCATGTTGATTCAGGATGAGTGGCACAGCTCTTTCAACTGCCATGTTGTGCAGCATGCAGCAGACCATGAAGATCTTGCAGACCTTCGCCGGGGCATAAGGGAGTGCACCGCCGGTCTTGTGGAGGCACCGGAATCCGCTCTTCAGCATGCCAAACGTCCTCTCTATCACTCGCCTTGTCCGGCCATGGGCGGTGTTATAGCGGAGCTGGGCCGGCGTGATGGGGTTGCGGAGAGGTGTCAGCAGCCAAGGCATGTTGGGATAGCCAGCGTCCCCTACATGGGAAGCACATGGACATCGTTAGAACTGGTGTAGCGGTCGTGCTGGTCGGCTATACAGAATACAGGACAGACAGACTGTACCCACCAACAACACATGCCCGTTCGTTGCGCAGCTGCATCATCATATCAGGCATCCCGCTACGCCTCATGATGTAGGCATCGTGTGCTGATCCTGGGAAACGAGCACAGACATGTGAAATCACCATATTGGACAGACACACCACAAGGGCATTGATGGAGTGGTAGTGCTTCCGATTGCGGTACGCCACCTCCCGTGCGTGTGGTGGTACCAAACCTACATGTGTCCCATCTATGGACCCAATGACATGGGGCATCCCTCCCAGGGCATAGAATCCACGCTTGACCTCAGTCATCTGTTCAGGGGTTGGGAACTTGATGAAGTCATCCAGGTGAATCAACATGGCCTCCAAGAAATCATGCAGCACACCGCTGAACATGCTCTGGGACATGCCACCAACATGAGCTATGGTATTTTGGAAGGTACCCGTGGCAAGAACATGTAGGGCAGCCATTACCTTCAGCTGGGGTGTCAGTGCCGTAGGATACCTGTGCTGCGGTTGCAGGTGTGGTGACAGTCTCGCCGTCAGCTCCAGAATCAACGGTTGGGTGAAGCGGTAGAGCCGGATCCTGTCATTCTCCTGCATGGTAGCCAAGTCTGGAATTCTTCGGGCAACAGGAGGCGCTCTGCAGTAATTTGGAAGTGACAAGGAAGAGTGAGTGCACTACGAGAACAACTCATGTCTACTGAGCACATGTAAATCTGGCAATACACACATGCCACATAGGGAGTCAGGCATGTGCTACATGCCCAGGACACGTATGGATGCAAGGTGACACTCCTTCCAAGACCCAGCTACACACGGTGATTGAGAACCTCCCCATGCCACGCCATGGAAATAGCTGTGTCCCAGTGCAAGTGCACAGCCCGACGCAAGACAGGAGTGACATACACCCACACATCAGCAGAAGTGGGATGCCGATTGCAGAGACTGCTAGCGGAACACTGGAGCCACAGGTCACATGACATTACACTAGTCCAGCCCACACACCTTGCCATGAAGGTGCACATGTCATGACTCACCACACATTCCTTGTGAGGATGCTGACATGGCCTTGTCACGCTACTCCGTGTCCCATGCATACATGTGAACCTCACATCCGATGACACATGTGGCATGGTGTGCGGAACAGTGTGCAATGACAATCTACACACAGCCACATGTTGGTTGCTGCAACGGCTGCAGCTTTTGAGGGTGCTACAACATCAACCTGATGTAAATGCCGGACACATATATGACATAGTCACATTGTGCACTGTGGGTAGTGACAAGTCATGTGTCATGACCCCAGTACCGGGCATCATGGGACACTTCCGTGTGTTGGTGTCCGTGCCATGCCAGTGACGCTCACCCCAAGTGCGCAGTCCCACATGCACACATGTCAAAGGAGTCAAGGGCATGCCTGGCACACATTGCACCCTCACACAGTACACCTGTACACATCTCATCATACATCTGGTGCCTTCTCCACTCAGGAGGCATGTTCCACATCACAGCCTGTGACACCTGTGCCCCACACATGTAGTAATGCACAGACGATACCTTGATGTACATTCCTGGACAAGTATGTCCATCCATGGACAAGTATGTCCGCCCTATTCCTACCTGTGTGTCGCCTATCACCACAGTGATGTGTAAAAACCGCCGTACTGCTGCTGAGAGGGCCTGTGTATGTTCCCAAATCACTGTGGGAGTGCTGCCGTATGTGTACCCATCGTGATGGCGAGCGTACAGGCATTTGTACGGTCCGTAGCACTACGAGTACGCATACGCGTGCAGACCCATAGTGATAGGGCCGTACACACGCATGTACGCTCACTATCACTATGGGTCTGCACGCGTATGCGTACCCATAGTGGTACGGACCGTACACACGCATCTACGCTCACTATCACTATGGGTCTGCACGCGTATGCGTACTCGTAGTGGTACGGACCGTACACACGCATCTACGCTCACTATCACTATGGGTCTGCACGCGTATGCGTACTCGTAGTGATAGTGAGCGTACACTCGCATGTACGCTCACTATCACTACGAGTACGCATACGCGTGCAGACCCATAGTGATAGTGAGCGTAGATGCGTGTGTACGGTCCGTACCACTATGGGTACGCATACGCGTGCAGACCCATAGTGATAGTGAGCGTAGATGCGTGTGTACGGTCCGTACCACTACGAGTACGCATACGCGTGCAGACCCATAGTAATAGTGAGCGTAGATGCGTGTGTACGGTCCGTACCACTACGAGTACGCATACGCGTGCAGACCCATAGTGATAGTGAGCGTAGATGCGTGTGTACGGTCCGTACCACTATGGGTACGCATACGCGTGCAGACCCATAGTGATAGTGAGCGTAGATGCGTGTGTACGGTCCGTACCACTACGAGTACGCATACGCGTGCAGACCCATAGTAATAGTGAGCGTAGATGCGTGTGTACGGTCCGTACCACTACGAGTACGCATACGCGTGCAGACCCATAGTGATAGTGAGCGTAGATGCGTGTGTACGGTCCGTACCACTACGAGTACGCATACGCGTGCAGACCCATAGTAATAGTGAACGTAGGCATGCATGTACGGGCCGTTGCCATGCATTTGGGGTGCCCTAGGGCCCCGAAACGCACCGTACCTGTGTGTGATGCTCCAAATTACATAGGGGACAAGTATTAAGGCCTACATGCATGCTGGTTGTCATGGAGACCAAGTTCAAATTTCGAGATTTTTCTGGAAGGTGCACAGCAGAAGTCAGTTGGAATTCTTCTACTTTGTTGCAATGTGTTTGTGGGGCTGACATCATGCAGGAGAATGAAACCGATAGAGAACCCACAGACTGCTAGGTTTGAAGGGATTGGTGGAAACATAGGATGCAAATGTGAGTGACCAATCACTCTGTACTCCTGTGCATGAGACTGGGCAGAAGGGCACATATAAGGCAGCCAGGTCCCATGAGGGAGTACTTGCCTGCACATCTTTGCATTTGTCGACCAAGCTGCTGCTACTGATTCCCTGGAACCATGTCAAGGGCTGTGGAGAGGACACAGCCATTCACCCTGGAGGAGAACATGGCTCTGCTGGATGTGATCCTCCCACAGTACTCCATGCTGTATGGGCGACCAGGGTATCAGGTGAGTGCATAGGCCACTGCCACAGACTGTCCCTATGTTGTGACTGTGACTTCTGCCATTGTGGCCAGGTGTAACACACATGCCATGTACTGTCGGGGGGGTCCCAGGGGGGGGTGCCTGATGTCTCCCAGCAGTGCCCTGAGACAGGAGGGGTGGGGGCCTATCACTCACAGCAGTGCCCTGAGACAGGAGGGGTGGGGGCCTATCACTCACAGCAGTGCCCTGAGACAGGAGGGGTGGGGGCCTATCACTCACAGCAGTGCCCTGAGACAGGAGGGGTGGGGGCCTATCACTCACAGCAGTGCCCTGAGACAGGAGGGGTGGGGGCCTATCACTCACAGCAGTGCCCTGAGACAGGAGGGGTGGGGGCCTATCACTCACAGCAGTGCCCTGAGACAGGAGGGGTGGGTGTGATGCACAGTGTGAGCCTTGATCATTGATTGTGACATTGCCATCATTCCACCTGTGTACCCACTGTGGCACGTACTGCATTTTCCCTCACCAGGGGATGATGTCCCTATGACAAAGGTGCAATGCGTTGGCTGCATGACATGCCTTGTTGTAACCAGCTAATTTGTACCCATATGTCTCTCTGTGACATGTGGCTGGTGTATTGATGTGGTGTCACTTGTTCCTCCTCACAGGTAGGCGCCACTGCCAAGGAGCAGATCTGGCTGACCGCCGTCAGTGCCGTGAGGGGTGTGGATGGTCGGAGGCGGAGCCTGCCCCAGGTGAGGAAACGCTGGCAGGATATCCGGTGCTGGACGCGGAGGATTGCACGGCTCCTGCTGGGGGACTCACCTGAGAGCCACAAGAACCGCGGCCGCCGCCGTCTGAGCCACCTCCACAGGCGTGTGCTGCCGGTGGTCTTTCCAGACCTGGAGAGGCGCTTACAGGCGATGCAGCAGCCTGAAGGGGGTAGGTACATGTGTGTTTGTTGTGTGTCACCGGCATTTGTAAGGGCACAGTAGCATGAATTCACTGGCAGGGTTTAAAGGTGCTGTGCAGATCCTGTTTGCCCCAGCATAGCGCTGTGCCCCTGCCACCCTTCCCCTCCTTGCAATGTGTTCCCTGGTCTGTGTGTAGTCACTCCTTCACAAGGTAATGTAGGCTGGCGCTTTGTCCACGAGAACAATGACTGTAGCATCATGTGTGGGGGTGGTGTGTAACAGGTTGTGGGACCTTGCCTGTGCACTGTCAAGTTCACTGCATGTGGGTTCCATGTCAGTTGGCACTGATGCTGACTCCAGACATGGGAGTTGATCTCTCATGTGTCATGCCTTACAGCGCGCATGTCCTATGTAGTGGCCTGTGACATGATGTGCATGAGTGTGCGATACACATAGTGCAGGGATGGTGACGTGTGTTGCAGTCATTACCATTCAGTAGCATGTAGTTGCGTGCCCACTACTGTCCCCTGGGGCACCTTTTCCTCAGTGGTGTATGTGTCATCATAAACGTGGACAATCTCAGTGTCTACAGCGTAGGTTGTGCTCTGTGCCATTGTCCCCTGTCACCATGTATATAGACGTGCTATTTTGTACAGGTGTCCACTGTGCAGCCTGACCTGATTGTCCTTCTTCATACTCACAGTTGCCAGTGCCTGTGTGTCTTGTTATACTCATCTGAGGATGGGCACTGGTACCTCATTATTTGTACAGGCGCACCTTGGCTGTTTGGCGTCCAATCTTGCTTTTTGCCTGCCCCTGTGTGTATCACCCAGACTATGAGATGTTGGTGCCACCTGTGTCTCAACAATTTGCCTCGTGTAGGGTCTTGTTGGGGCGGGCAATGCCTATGTGTCAAATCCTGATTTCTACTTGCTGGGTCTGGGCAGTGTGTGATGTGTCTGGACACACACGCAATGTGCAGTGACCGAGTCATGTTGGGCATGTTTTCAGCATTACCTATGCAGCATGTGTCTCAAGTTCATGGATATGGTCCCTGGTCATCGGTATTTTCGCCAACGCTGTGTGGTGCAGATGCAGTGCTGGATTGTCCCCAGGGCCTGGGTGCTATGTCAGACTCCGTTTCCTGTGTTTAGCTATTGTCTCATGCTCTCCATGGTATTTCAGTGGCATGGTGGCTCAACCAACTGTGTGTTTCATGCCCTACATCGGTACCTTGTTTAGTAGATGTTAGGGATCTTCCTTTTAAGGCTATGCAATGTTACCTATGTAGATTGGACTCATGTGACAGATGTGTACAGGTGTCTGATTAATTTCTGTCTCTCCACCCTGCCCACAGCATCGTCGGGGGACACAGATGGAGACATGGACACGGACCAGGCGGAGGGACCGAGCACCAGTGCCAGCCGTGACATCGGGTCTGGCACATCGAGTGGGACAGAGGCGGAGGAGAGTGTGCCCGAGGACCTGTCGACTGGCACATCAGACTACGAAGCTGACAGGTCCGAGGAGGATGTCTCCGAGTGGGCGGAGGCTGCACCAGCAGCTGAGAGCGGAACAACACCTCGCACCGCCCCCTCAGTGTCCATCAGCCGCCTCCCACTTGCTCGTGTCCCTTCCCAGCGTGCCCGGTCACAGCATGTCTCCTTCCTGCCAGGCACCGCACCCCCTGCCCCTGTCTCCACTGCTGCCGCCAATGCAGAGTCTGTGGACATCCAGCGGCAACTGCAGGTTGGTCAGGCTGCGATCCTTAATGTCCTCCATGCCCACGGCAAAACCCTCACCAACATCGAGGCTTTCTTGGAGGGCATTCATTCATCGCAGGCTGACCAACGCAACTTGCTGAGGTCCATAGACTCCACACTGACTGCAGCAGTGGGTCTCCTGCAGCGCGACCTCCCCCCACCTACCCCTGCCCCATCCACACTTCCCACTCCCATGCCTGTCCCACGTACACCCAGACGTCGGCATGCACCCAAATCAACGGACACGGGCACCACACCAGCAGGGAAGGTCCACCGCACTCCTCCTGACACGCACACACAGGGTGAGGTAGGCACACCCACTGGGTCGGGGGGCAAACGTGTGACACGCAGCCATAGTGGGAGTCCGCATTCCACCCAGTCCACTCCCTCCAAATCCCCTCCCCTCAGCTCTCCTGGCCACATCTCCCCCAAGGACTCCTTCATGGCCGCTCTGTCCCTGAGCCCCACAGTTACACCACCACGCAAGCGGTCAAGGAGGTCCCCGGTCAGGGTGGTTGAGTCTCCCCCCCTGTCTCCACCCTCCCCCGGTGGCGCTGCGACCCATCCCTCTGACCCCCCCCCCCTTGGGGCCTGAGGTCCCTTCGGGTGCAGGGGACTCCCTGGAGGACCTTGCAAAGGTGTGTAGTGCCATCCTGGCCTCCGCCTTTGGCACTGACCCACCCCCTGTGGTGGAGTCCTCCATCCCTGCACCCACAAAGCCGCCCCTTTGCCCTGATGTCCCTGCGGTGCCTGTTGCTTCCCCCCCCCCCCCTGATGCCCTCACCAGTGTGGAAGACGATGCCATTTGACTGTGCAGGCAAGGTAGGGGACACGCATCCCACTGTGTCCCCCATCCAGCTGAGAATCATTGACTGCCCTATGGGCTTTGTGAAGATTGAACTGCCTGCGATCCACGGACATTGTGCTCATGCTGAATAAAGCTTATTTTTGTTTTCATTATCACACTACTGCTATGCTGGTATTGGTGTTGGTGGGGCTGCTACATGGTTTTGGGTGGTGTGTAAGGGTTTGGGTGTGTGGGATATGTAGTAGTGTACTGCTCATTGGTGGGACCCTGGGATCTGTGTGCCATCACAAGGTGTTGGCTAACTTTCTTTGTTCATGTAAGCAGTTACTGCATGGTGCACTTGTCCCAGGGTGTATTCCTTCCTCTGTGTACCCAGCTTTCTTCCCTGCAGGGTGTTCCCAATGTTTAGCGCAGAGCTGTGTCTACATGAGCTGTGTGTGTGACGGAGCCCTTCTACTTTGGCCATGCATGCAGGGCCATGTCTCCACCTGCAACAATCGTGGCATCCTTGGTGATCACTGTACTTGTGTGTGGAGTCTGTTGACATGAGTTCATGGGGACATGTTCCCTTGTAGGCAGTATGCATGTGGATAATTCTGGCCTCACACACATGTGTTACACCCCTCCTGTCTCAGGGCACTGCTGTTAGTGATAGGCACCCACCCCTCCTGTCTCAGGGCACTGCTGGGAGGACTCTGCACACACCCCTCCTGTCTCAGGGCACTGCTGGGAGGACTCTGCACCCACCCCTCCTGTCTCAGGGCACTGCTGGGAGGACTCCACACCCACCCCTCCTGTCTCAGGGCACTGCTGGGAGGACTCCACACCCACCCCTCCTGTCTCAGGGCACTGCTGGGAGGACTCTGCACACACCCCTCCTGTCTCAGGGCACTGCTGGGAGGACTCCACACCCACCCCTCCTGTCTCAGGGCACTGCTGGGAGGACTCTGCACACACCCCTCCTGTCTCAGGGCACTGCTGGGAGGACTCCACACCCACCCCTCCTGTCTCAGGGCACTGCTGGGAGGACTCCACACCCACCCCTCCTGTCTCAGGGCACTGCTGGGAGGACTCTGCACACACCCCTCCTGTCTCAGGGCACTGCTGGGAGGACTCTGCACACACCCCTCCTGTCTCAGGGCACTGCTGGGTGGACTCTGCACACACACCTCCGATTTCAGGATATGTACGCTTGGAACATACACGGTGGGGGTACGCTCAATGCATTCAAGGTGAGGGTACGAGTCTACTTACACTGGTGTGGTGGGGGTACGCTCCTTGCATACGCGGGTGGGGGTACGGGTCGTACTTACACTGTTGGGGTGGGGGTACGGTCCGTGAGTCCGCGGGTGGGGGTGGGAGTCGTCCTTACACTGGTGGGGGTGGGGGTACGCTCCGTACGTCCGCGGGTGAGGGTTCGAGTCGTACTTACACTGTTGGGCTGGGGGGTACGCTCCATGCATACGCGGGTGAGGGTACGGGTCGTTCTTACACTGTTGGGCTGGGGGGTACGCTCCTTGCATACGCGGGTGGGGGTACGGGTCGTACTTACACTGTTGGGGTGGGGGTACGGTCCGTGAGTCCGCGGGTGGGGGTGGGAGTCGTCCTTACACTGGTGGGGGTGGGGGTACGCTCCGTACGTCCGCGGGTGAGGGTTCGAGTCGTACTTACACTGTTGGGCTGGGGGGTACGCTCCATGCATACGCGGGTGAGGGTACGGGTCGTACTTACACTGTTGGCATGGGGGGTACGCTCCATGCATACGCGGGTGGGGGTACGGGTCGTACTTACACTGTTGGGCTGGGGGGTACGCTCCTTGCATACGCGGGTGGGGGTACGGGTCGTACTTACACTGTTGTGGTGGGGGTACGGTCCGTGAGTCCGCGGGTGGGGGTGGGAGTCGTCCTTACACTGGTGGGGGTGGGGGTACGCTCCGTACGTCCGCGGGTGAGGGTTCGAGTCGTACTTACACTGTTGGGGGTGGGGGTACGCTCCGTACGTCCGCGGGTGAGGGTTCGAGTCGTACTTACACTGTTGGCATGGGGGGTACGCTCCATGCATACGCGGGTGGGGGTACGGGTCGTACTTACACTGTTGGGCTGGGGGGTACGCTCCATACATACGCGGGTGGGGGTACGGGTCGTACTTTCACTGTTGGGGTGGGGGGTGCGCTCCTTGCATATGGGGTGGGGGTAGGGTCCGTACATATCCGTCCCCACGCTATGTGATGTTTGTGCGGACCGTACCCAGGCCTTTGCCACGTGGGTGCGATCCATCCCGCCATTGTTGGGGTGACGTGTGTGGGCGTGGTCCGACTCGTACCCACGCTCTTCAGGCGTGGGTACGGGACGTACCTGTCTGGTTGTGTTGCCGGTTCGCGTGGTGACGGACTTCCGTTGTGGCGGTCGCTGGCTTATCAGGACACGCCCCCAGCCCCTCGTAGTGACCAGGGCATGGGAGTCAGGTATGTCCAGGGCATGTGTGCTGTGTGACTTTGGTGGGGGGTTTGTGGCCTGCCCTGGTCCTGCCACCCCCACCCCACCCCACTTTCCCCCCTCCCTTAGTTATTCTGACCTTCTGCGGCGTCTGCGTCGTAACCTGTAGAGGAGGTGTACTGCTATGAGGGCAGGGATGACTCGTAGGTTCGGGTCCATGTCTGTCCGTCGCGTACTGGTCCTTCTTGATCGCGTCGTCCTGTCGCGTACGGGTCCTCCTTGCTCGCGTCGTCCTGTCGCGTACGGGTCCTCCTTGGTGGCGTCGTCCTGTGTGTCCGTCACGTACTGGTCCTCCTTGTTCGCGTCGTCGTCTGTCCGTCGCGTACTGGTGGTCCTTGTTCGCGTCGTCCTGATTTCCCGGCAGTTTTTGGCTGCCGCAAAATATTCACCGTGCGGGGTGACGTCGGTGCGAATCGTGATTCCTGGGTCGTGAATGGCTGGCTGCGAGCGTCCCGACGTCAGGTCGGCGCTTTCCCGGATCGCATTGGTAGGTGTTTTTTTGTTCGGTCGGGCTTTTTTACGATTCGTACGGTAATGGTGTACCCGTGCGAATCGTAATTCCTTGTTTGTGAAAATTGACGACCGGGTACGCGTCGGGCGGAGATTGTGCTCCGTCCGACGGTTCGTACCCGGTTTTTGCAGGATCGTGATCGGCACCTTAGTCTCTAACCTACGAAGCAACGCTTCCCTATTACCTCCACGCCTGCTTGCTGGTATTGCATCAATGACAAAGAATGGTAATTCTTTGTTGTTACTGTGGTGTGCCTCCTTAAAATGACGAGCCACCGGATACGTGTTATCTTGGTTCGTAATTGCCCTGAGGTGTTGTAGAATGCGTTTATGCACTTCTAACTTGGTGCTGCCCACATATCTAAGTGCACACGGGCATTGGAGTACATATACAGCGAATTCCGTTTTGCAGGTTAATACCTTCTCAATTTTGTGTTTTCTTTCGCTGAATCCATCTTTATAAGTTTTGGAATTGAGCCCGTGTGTGCATGCTTTGCATACCTTACATCTGTAAAATCCCCCATTGGTTTGCAACCACGTAGATTTTTCTATGGTCTCAGGGTTAGTGTTAACAAGTCTATCCCTCGTTGAGGGGGCACGACTAAAGGTGAGAGTGGCCCTACGAGGCAGAGTAGGACCTAGAACAGGATCACTTCTCAACGCAGGCCAATTCCTATTTAAAATACGGTGCAATTCTCGATGTTGTTTGTTGTACCCTGTAATGAATCTAAATTCATTAAACGATTTAGCTGTATTATCAGGGTCCAATTGACTGGTAACAGGTTGACCATATTTCACCAATAACCCCTGTCTCTCCCTTGCTCGAGATTTAATAATAGCTTTGTCAATCATTGACTCTGAGTAGCCGCGTTGTAAAAATCTAATCTTGCTTGATACCTGAGCTTTATCCAATTCCACCTCATTACTTGCAAACTCTACGAAGGCGCAGCATCTCCCCAAATGGTATGCTTGCAATCAGATGTTGTGGGTGGGTACTGGCCGCGTGAAGGATAGTATTGCCAGCCGTTGCTTTCCTAAATAATCTAGTTTCAATTGCTCCATTTTCAATGTATACCTCAGTGTCTAAAAACATAACATTCGTTTGGCTCATGGTTACAGTAAAATTAAGATTCAGTGTGTTAATGTTGATGGCTTTAACAAATGTTTCAGCTGATTCCCTGTCACCCTGCCAGACTACAGATAGGTCATCGATAAACTGATACCAAACAATAATATTAGTTTTCATAACCTCTTCAAATTGTACTTTGAGGACCAGTTCCTCCCAAGCTCCCATGTGCAAACATGCGTAGCTTGGAGAGAAACTGGCCCCCATGGCTACTCCCTGTAACTGACGGTATAACAAGTTATTGTACATAAATACATTATTGTTCAAGCAAATATTGAGCATTTCCAATAACATAGCAGTGTGATCTTTGAACTGTTCCTCTCGTCTAGATAGATAGTACACTACAGCTGCTATACCATCCTTATGTAATATACTGGTATAAAGTGATGAGATATCCAATGCTAACATCCAGAAGTCTTCCTTCCACTGAACCGCTTGTAATTTATACAAAAAATCCCCTGTGTCCTGAACATAAGAGTTCAATGACTTCACAGCTCCTTGTAAGAAATAGTCTATATAGACTGATGTCTTTTCCAGTAATCCACCCCTAGCAGAGATAATGGGCCTGCCCAGGGGGTTTTCCATGTCTTTGTGGACCTTAGGGATAAAATAAATGAATGGAGTTGTTGGATGCTCATTCCTTAAATACTTGTATTCATCGTCAGTCAGCATTGCCTTATTTCTCCATCTGGACAATTTCTTGTGGTATTCGGCTTGCAACTGTTTCATCTTAGATGCATTACTCCGTTCGTAGTGCTCCCTGTTGTTGAGCTGGGAATAAGCCTCACGATCATACATTGTCTTCGTCATTAGTACAATATTGCCTCCTTTGTCACTTGCTCGTACAACGATTTTCATATCCTTACTAAGTTTGTGAATTAGGACTCATATTGGTTATACCTAATGTCAAATTTAGGCTTCCTGTGACTATTTTTCTTATGTACCTCTTTGATTTGAGAGACAACATTCTCATTGAATATATCGATAGAGTCCCGTGCCATAATTGGGATGAAAGTTGAAGTGGGTTTAAATGGAGTGACTGGTGCTATTTGTTTTGTGGGACCCCCACTGCTTGGAACATCCGTTTCCTCAGTTTGGGTCACCATGAAGTCCAATCCTTCCCTCATCCATATATATATACATATTCACTGAAAAAACCATAGGTTTCAGAGACGTTATAGTTAGAAATTAGCATTTAAAAAACCTTAGAAATTCACAGAAAAAAACATAGGTTTCAGGGGTGTTATAGTTAGCTGGCCATTTCACTCGTACAAAACCATAGAAATTCCTCTGTTATAGTTAGTTCTGCTAACTATAATTCGCGCGCCCACAGTGCACTGCTGATGATATCACATATTGCATCATTCATGACATGGTCAGTGACATCACTGATGACATCTCACATGACATCACTGATGACATCATCCACGTGACAATCTGATACACCTCATCATACACTAGTATCACCTTTCATCACTCACTGTAAAATACAGAGTACCATATTTGAAACCATTGACACACCAATACCAGTTACTACATACCCTCTCACTGATTCCTAAGTCTACACACACAACTCCCCATTCAACAACAGAATAATTTATACATGCAGTCACTAATTAATAGAACATTATCAAATGCACTTATACACATATATAGACATTGACACATTGGCAGTCATCTTAGTCGGTTATGCAGTCATACGACTCACTCATGAAAAAAATTAATCACACTTACATTTACTCACTTACACAATTATCCAACATCACCTCATTTATTCAAACACATGGTAACTCATAGTTAATATGTTAAAAAATCACCATTACAATTATACACTCATTCATATAATTACTCTCACAATCACTGACTCGTACACATACTTATTTATATACATCAACTCTCACATACAATGCCTTTTATTTGTTTACTTTGTTGAAGACCTACATCTAAAACATATATTCGCTCACCAACACACAAATAAATACACTCAGTCACCCAAACAACTGTTTCCACATGCACTCTTAAACCTATACACCTAGTCAATCAACCATTCACACATCTACGCATAGAGGTACACACACCCCATCCAACCACACACAAACTCAGTGTCCCATGCAAATACTCACCCAACTAATCAATAACTAATATACACACTCATGTAGTTAGTGACCAACTGATGCAGCATGTTATACAATAACAGAGACAGTGATGCACACATTCACATAGTTTAGTTACTAATCCATGTATTAAGTGAGACACTTTTAATTACTCACTTAAACAGACAGTCAGACAGCTACTAAATCCTCCATCCAGACAGTTAGGTATCCACTCAATCTTCAATACAGATTGGTATATATATATAATACATATTTAAATTTCAAACTAAACCACATTCACTGAATGATGTCATCAGTGATGTTATCAGTGATGTCATTTGAGATGTCATCAGTGATGTCACTGACCATGTCATGAATGATGCAATATGTGACTTCATCAGCAGTGCATTGCGGGCGCGCAAGTTATAGTTAGCAGAACTAACTATAACGGAGGAATTTCTATGGTTTTGTACGAGTGAAATGGCCAGCTTACTATAACACCCCTGAAACCTATGGTTTTTTCTGTGAATTTCTAAGGTTTTTTAAATGCTAATTTCTAACTATAACGTCTCTGAAACCTATGGTTTTTTCAGTAAATTTCAAAGCTTTTTTAAATGCTAATTTCTAACTATAATGTATCTGAAACCTATGTTTTTTTCAGTGAATTTCAAAGGTTTTTTAAATGCTAATTTTTAAGTGTGATAGTAGTTATACCTATTTTTTGTACTGATTTTCTACAGTTTTTTAACTGTTTATTTATAAATATTTTATTCATTAAATAACATTATATATTTTTCTGAAAATTGCAAAAAAAAGTAACAAAAAAAATTCAAACCGAAATATTGATGAATTTTCTTGTTTTCATTTTTTATTTTAATATATTTATATTATTTTTTTTTTAAAAAGAAACGTCCAATTTTTTTTCGGAGTCGAGCACTCAAAGCGTACACATCACGGTGGGTGCGCGCATTCTAGCTGCCTATTTAGAAAAGTCGTGAAGGATCCGTGTACGGTGTGCGACGGCTGTGTGTTTTTCAGTTACATCATATACATTTAATATTACGTGATGTGCGCGATTGGTATGTGACCAGTCCGCGACTCCTGCTCCCGCATATTCGCGACACAAGCGCATCACGGTACGAGATGCTTGCGCGGTTGCCGGTCCCGCGTGACGTCATATATGTGCTGGGGCGCGCCCTGTGCGCGACTCCCGCAAAAACATGTTATGTTCCAAAATGATATGTATGTGTCTTTAATATACATATTAGGGGAAGAGATTATCTAAGATATTCATAAAAATAATATATTTGTACTTATAATAAACTTATATTATTTTTAAATATATTTAAGCGAAGTCGGGTGCGTGCATCGTGAGTGCAGAGAACTAGGTCAGCAGAGCTGCTGTAGAGCCAGATAAACCAGGTCAGCAGAGCAGTTGTAGAGCCAGAGAACCAGGTGAGCAGACCTGCTCTAGAGCCTAAGAAACAGGTCAGCAGAGCTGCTCTAGAACCAGAGACCCAGGTTAGCAGAGCTGCTCTAGAGCCAGAGAACCAGGTCAGCAGAGCTGCTGTAGAGCCAGAGAAAACAGGTCAGCAGAGCTGCTTTAGAGCCAGAGAACCAGGTAAGCAGAGCTGCTTTAGAACCATGGAAGCAGGTCAGCAGAGCTGCTCTAGAGGCAGAGAACCAGGTCAGCAGAACTGCTTTAGAGCCAGAGAACCAGGTCAGCAGAGCTGCTCTAGATCCAGAGAACCAGGCCAGCAGAGCTGCTTTAGAGCCAGAGAACCAGGTCAGCAGAGCTGCTTTAGAACCATAGAACCAGGTCAGCAGAGCTGCTTTAGAGCCAGAGAACCAGGTCAGCAGAGCTGCTCTAGAGGGAGAGAACCAGGTCAGCAGAGCTACTTTAGAGCCAGAGAACCAGGTCAGCAGCGCTGCTCTAGAGCCAGAGAAACCAGGTCAGCAGAGCTGCTTTAGAGGGAGAGAACCAGGTCAGCAGAGCTGCTTTAGAGCCAGAGAACCAGGTCAGCAGAGCTGCTTTAGAGCCATAGAACCAGTTCAGCTGAGCTGCTTTAGAGCCAGAGAACCAGGTCAGCAGAGCTGCTCTAGAGCCTAAGAACCGGGTCAGCAGAGCTGCTCTAGAGCCAGAGAACCAGGTCAGCAGAACTGCTGTAGAGCCAGAAAAACCAGGTCAGTAGAGCTGCTTTAGAGCGAGAGAACCAGATCAGCAGAGCTGCTTTAGAGGGAGAGAACCAGGTCAGCAGAGCTGCTTTAGAGCCATGGGACCAGGTCAGCAGATCTGCTTTAGAGCCAGAGAACCAGGTCAGCAGAGCTGTTGTAGAGCCAGAGAACCAGGTCAGCAGAGCTGCTCTAGAGCCTAAGAACTAGGTCAGCAGAGCTGCTTTAGAGCCAGAGAACCAGGTCAGCAGAGCTGCTGTGGAGCCAGAGAAACCAGGTCAGCAGAGCTGCTTTAGAGGGAGAGAACCAGGTCAGCAGAGCTGCTTTAGAGCCAGAGAACCAGGCCAGCAGAGCTGCTTTAGAGCCAGAGAACCAGGTCATCAGAGCTGCTTTAGAGCCATAGAACCAGGTCAGCAGAGCTGCTTTAGAGCCAGAGAACCAGATCAGCAGAGCTGCTCTACAGCCTAAGAACCAGGTCAGCAGAGCTGCTGTAGAGCCAGAGAAACCAGGTCAGTAGAGCTGCTTTAGAGGGAGAGAACTGGGTCAGCAGAGCTGCTCTAGAGCCAGAGAACCATGTCAGCAGAACTGCTTTAGTGCCTATAAGCGGGTCAGCAGAGCTGCTTTAGAGCCGGAGAACCAGGTCAGCAGAGCTGTTGTAGAGACAGAGAACCAGGTCAGCAGAGCTGCTCTAGAGCCTAAGAACTAGGTTAGCAGAGCTGCTCCAGAGCCAGAGAACCAGGTCAGCAGAGCTGCTCTTGAGTTGGGCACTCAAAGCGTACACATCACGGTGGGTGCGCGCATTCTAGCTGCCTATTTAGAAAAGTCGTGAAGGATCCGTGTACGGTGTGCGACGGCTGCGTGTTTTTCAGTTACATCATATACATTTAATATTACGTGATGTGCGCGATTGGTATGTGACCAGTCCGGGACTCCTGCTCCCGCATATTCGCGACACAAGCGCATCACGGTGCGAGATGCTTGCGCGGTTGCCGGTCCCGCGTGACGTCATATATGTGCTGGGGCGCGCCCTGTGCGCGACTCCCGCAAAAACATGTTATGTTCCAAAATGATATGTATGTGTCTTTAATATACATATTAGGGGAAGAGATTATCTAAGATATTCATAAAAATAATATATTTGTACTTATAATAAACTTATATTATTTTTAAATATATTTAAGCGAAGTCGGGTGCGTGCATCGTGAGTGTAGAGAACTAGGTCAGCAGAGCTGCTGTAGAGCCAGATAAACCAGGTCAGCAGAGCAGTTGTAGAGCCAGAGAACCAGGTGAGCAGACCTGCTCTAGAGCCTAAGAAACAGGTCAGCAGAGCTGCTCTAGAACCAGAGACCCAGGTTAGCAGAGCTGCTCTAGAGCCAGAGTCCCAGGTCAACAGAGCTGCTCTAGAGGCTGAGAACCAGGTCAGCAGAGCTGCTGTAGAGCCAGAGAAAACAGGTCAGCAGAGCTGCTTTAGAGCCAGAGAACCAGGTAAGCAGAGCTGCTTTAGAGCCATAGAAGCAGGTCAGCAGAGCTGCTCTAGAGGCAGAGAACCAGGTCAGCAGAACTGCTTTAGAGCCAGAGAACCAGGTCAGCAGAGCTGCTCTAGAGCCAGAGAACCAGGCCAGCAGAGCTGCTTTAGAGCCAGAGAACCAGGTCAGCAGAGCTGCTTTAGAACCATAGAACCAGGTCAGCAGAGCTGCTTTAGAGCCAGAGAACCAGGTCAGCAGAGCTGCTCTAGAGGGAGAGAACCAGGTCAGCAGAGCTGCTTTAGAGGGAGAGAACCAGGTCAGCAGAGCTGCTTTAGAGCCAGAGAACCAGGTCAGTAGAGCTGCTTTAGAGCCATAGAACCAGGTCAGCTGAGCTGCTTTAGAGCCAGAGAACCAGGTCAGCAGAGCTGCTCTAGAGCCTAAGAACCGGGTCAGCAGAGCTGCTCTAGAGCCAGAGAACCAGGTCAGCAGAACTGCTGTAGAGCCAGAAAAACCAGGTCAGTAGAGCTGCTTTAGAGCGAGAGAACCAGGTCAGCAGAGCTGCTTTAGAGGGAGAGAACCAGGTCAGCAGAGCTGCTTTAGAGCCATGGGACCAGGTCAGCAGATCTGCTCTAGAGCCAGAGAACCAGGTCAGCAGAACTGCTTTAGAGCCATAGAACCGGGTCAGCAGAGCTGCTTTAGAGCCAGAGAACCAGGTCAGCAGAGCGGCTCTAGAGCCTAAGAACTAGGTCAGCAGAGCTGCTTTAGAGCCAGAGAACCAGGTCAGCAGAGCTGCTGTGGAGCCAGAGAAACCAGGTCAGCAGAGCTGCTTTAGAGGGAGAGAACCAGGTCAGCAGAGATGCTTTAGAGCCAGAGAACCAGGCCAGCAGAGCTGCTTTAGAGCCAGAGAACCAGGTCATCAGAGCTGCTTTAGAGCCAGAGAACCAGTTCAGCAGACCTGCTCTAGAACCAGAGAACCAAGTCAGCAGAGCTGCTTTAGAGCCATAGAACCAGGTCAGCAGAGCTGCTTTAGAGCCAGAGAACCAGATCAGCAGAGCTGCTCTACAGCCTAAGAACCAGGTCAGCAGAGCTGCTGTAGAGCCAGAGAAACCAGGTCAGTAGAGCTGCTTTAGAGGGAGAGAACTGGGTCAGCAGAGCTGCTCTAGAGGGAGAGAACCAGGTCAGCAGAGCTGCTCTAGAGCCAGAGAACCATGTCATCAGAACTGCTTTAGTGCCTAGAAGTGAGTCAGCAGAGCTGCTTTAGAGCCAGAGAACCAGGTCAGCAGAGCTGTTGTAGAGACAGAGAACCAGGTCAGCAGAGCTGCTCTAGAGCCTAAGAACTAGGTTAGCAGAGCTGCTCCAGAGCCAGAGAACCAGGTCAGCAGAGCTGCTCTTGAGTCGCGCACTCAAAGCGTACACATCACGGTGGATGCGCGCATTCTAGCTGCTTATTTAGAAAAGTCATGAAGGATCCGTGTACGGTGTGCGACGGCTGCGTGTTTTTCAGTTACATCATATACATTTAATATTACGTGATGTGCGCGATTGGTATGTGACCAGTCCGCGACTCCTGCTCCCGCATATTCGCGACACAAGCGCATCACGGTACGAGATGCTTGCGCGGTTGCCGGTCCCGCGTGACGTCATATATGTGCTGGGGCGCGCCCTGTGCGCGACTCTCGCAAAAACATGTTATGATCCAAAATGATATGTATGTGTCTTTAATATACATATTAGGGGAAGAGATTATCTAAGATATTCATAAAAATATTATATTTGTACTTATAATAAACTTATATTATTTTTAAATATATTTAAGCGAAGTCGGGTGCGTGCATCGTGAGTGCAGAGAACTAGGTCAGCAGAGCTGCTGTAGAGCCAGATAAACCAGGTCAGCAGAGCAGTTGTAGAGCCAGAGAACCAGGTGAGCAGACCTGCTCTAGAGCCTAAGAAACAGGTCAGCAGAGCTGCTCTAGAACCAGACCCCCAGGTTAGCAGAGCTGCTCTAGAGCCAGAGTCCCAGGTCAGCAGAGCTGCTCTAGAGGCTGAGAACCAGGTCAGCAGAGCTGCTGTAGAGCCAGAGAAAACAGGTCAGCAGAGCTGCTTTAGAGCCAGAGAACCAGGTAAGCAGAGCTGCTTTAGAGCCATAGAAGCAGGTCAGCAGAGCTGCTCTAGAGGCAGAGAACCAGGTCAGCAGAACTGCTTTAGAGCCAGAGAACCAGGTCAGCAGAGCTGCTCTAGAGCCAGAGAACCAGGCCAGCAGAGCTGCTTTAGAGCCAGAGAACCAGGTCAGCAGAGCTGCTTTAGAACCATAGAACCAGGTCAGCAGAGCTGCTTTAGAGGCAGAGAACCAGGTCAGCAAAGCTGCTCTAGAGGGAGAGAACCAGGTCAGCAGAGCTACTTTAGAGCCAGAGAACCATGTCAGCAGCGCTGCTCTAGAGCCAGAGAAACCAGGTCAGCAGAGCTGCTTTAGAGGGAGAGAACCAGGTCAGCAGAGCTGCTTTAGAGCCAGAGAACCAGGTCAGCAGAGCTGCTTTAGAGCCATAGAACCAGGTCAGCTAAGCTGCTTTAGAGCCAGAGAACCAGGTCAGCAGAGCTGCTCTAGAGCCTAAGAACCGGGTCAGCAGAGCTGCTCTAGAGCCAGAGAACCAGGTCAGCAGAACTGCTGTAGAGCCATGGGACCAGGTCAGCAGAGCTGCTTTAGAGCCATGGGACCAGGTCAGCAGATCTGCTCTAGAGCCAGAGAACCAGGTCAGTAGAGCTGCTTTAGAGCGAGAGAACCAGGTCAGCAGAGCTGCTTTAGAGGGAGAGAACCAGGTCAGCAGAGCTGCTTTAGAGCCATGGGACCAGGTCAGCAGAGCTGCTTTAGAGCCATGGGACCAGGTCAGCAGATCTGCTCTAGAGCCAGAGAACCAGGTCAGCAGAACTGCTTTAGAGCCATAGAACCGGGTCAGCAGAGCTGCTTTAGAGCCAGAGAACCAGGTCAGCAGAGCTGTTGTAGAGCCAGAGAACCAGGTCAGCAGAGCTGCTCTAGAGCCTAAGAACTAGGTCAGCAGAGCTGCTTTAGAGCCAGAGAACCAGGTCAGCAGAGCTGCTGTGGAGCCAGAGAAACCAGGTCAGCAGAGCTGCTTTAGAGGGAGAGAACCAGGTCAGCAGAGCTGCTTTAGAGCCAGAGAACCAGGCCAGCAGAGCTGCTTTAGAGCCAGAGAACCAGGTCATCAGAGCTGCTTTAGAGCCAGAGAACCAGTTCAGCAGACCTGCTCTAGAACCAGAGAACCAAGTCAGCAGAGCTGCTTTAGAGCCATAGAACCAGGTCAGCAGAGCTGCTTTAGAGCCAGAGAACCAGATCAGCAGAGCTGGTCTACAGCCTAAGAACCAGGTCAGCAGAGCTGCTGTAGAGCCAGAGAAACCAGGTCAGTAGAGCTGCTTTAGAAGGAGAGAACTAGGTCAGCAGAGCTGCTCTAGAGGGAGAGAACCAGGTCAGCAGAGCTGCTCTAGAGCCAGAGAACCATGTCAGCAGAACTGCTTTAGTGCCTAGAAGCGAGTCAGCAGAGCTGCTTTAGAGCCAGAGAACCAGGTCAGCAGAGCTGTTGTAGACACAGAGAACCAGGTCAGCAGAGCTGCTCTAGAGCCTAAGAACTAGGTTAGCAGAGCTGCTCCAGAGCCAGAGAACCAGGTCAGCAGAGCTGCTCTTGAGTCGCGCACTCAAAGCGTACACATCACGGTGGGTGCGTGCATTCTAGCTGCCTATTTAGAAAAGTCGTGAAGGATCCGTGTACGGTGTGCGACGGCTGCGTGTTTTTCAGTTACATCATATACATTTAATATTACGTGATGTGCGCGATTGGTATGTGACCAGTCCGCGACTCCTGCTCCCGCATATTCGCGACACAAGCGCATCACGGTACGAGATGCTTGCGCGGTTGCCGGTCCCGCGTGACGTCATATATGTGCTGGGGCGCGCCCTGTGCGCGACTCCCGCAAAAACATGTTATGTTCCAAAATTATATGTATGTGTCTTTAATATACATATTAGGGGAAGAGATTATCTAAGATATTCATAAAAATAATATATTTGTACTTATAATAAACTTATATTATTTTTAAATATATTTAAGCGAAGTCGGGTGCGTGCATCGTGAGTGCAGAGAACTAGGTCAGCAGAGCTGCTGTAGAGCCAGATAAACCAGGTCAGCAGAGCAGTTGTAGAGCCAGAGAACCAGGTGAGCAGACCTGCTCTAGAGCCTAAGAAACAGGTCAGCAGAGCTGCTCTAGAACCAGACCCCCAGGTTAGCAGAGCTGCTCTAGAGCCAGAGTCCCAGGTCAGCAGAGCTGCTCTAGAGGCTGAGAACCAGGTCAGCAGAGCTGCTGTAGAGCCAGAGAAAACAGGTCAGCAGAGCTGCTTTAGAGCCAGAGAACCAGGTAAGCAGAGCTGCTTTAGAGCCATAGAAGCAGGTCAGCAGAGCTGCTCTAGAGGCAGAGAACCAGGTCAGCAGAACTGCTTTAGAGCCAGAGAACCAGGTCAGCAGAGCTGCTCTAGAGCCAGAGAACCAGGCCAGCAGAGCTGCTTTAGAGCCAGAGAACCAGGTCAGCAGAGCTGCTTTAGAACCATAGAACCAGGTCAGCAGAGCTGCTTTAGAGGCAGAGAACCAGGTCAGCAAAGCTGCTCTAGAGGCAGAGAACCAGGTCAGCAGAACTGCTTTAGAGCCAGAGAACCAGGTCAGCAGAGCTGCTCTAGAACCAGAGAACCAGGCCAGCAGAGCTGCTTTAGAGCCAGAGAACCAGGTCAGCAGAGCTGCTTTAGAACCATAGAACCAGGTCAGCAGAGCTGCTTTAGAGGCAGAGAACCAGGTCAGCAAAGCTGCTCTAGAGGGAGAGAACCAGGTCAGCAGAGCTACTTTAGAGCCAGAGAACCATGTCAGCAGCGCTGCTCTAGAGCCAGAGAAACCAGGTCAGCAGAGCTGCTTTAGAGGGAGAGAACCAGGTCAGCAGAGCTGCTTTAGAGCCAGAGAACCAGGTCAGCAGAGCTGCTTTAGAGCCATAGAACCAGGTCAGCTAAGCTGCTTTAGAGCCAGAGAACCAGGTCAGCAGAGCTGCTCTAGAGCCTAAGAACCGGGTCAGCAGAGCTGCTCTAGAGCCAGAGAATAGGTCAGCAGAACTGCTGTAGAGCCAGAAAAACCAGGTCAGTAGAGCTGCTTTAGAGCGAGAGAACCAGGTCAGCAGAGCTGCTTTAGAGGGAGAGAACCAGGTCAGCAGAGCTGCTTTAGAGCCATGGGACCAGGTCAGCAGATCTGCTCTAGAGCCAGAGAACCAGGTCAGCAGAACTGCTTTAGAGCCATAGAACCGGGTCAGCAGAGCTGCTTTAGAGCCAGAGAACCAGGTCAGCAGAGCTGTTGTAGAGCCAGAGAACCAGGTCAGCAGAGCTGCTCTAGAGCCTAAGAACTAGGTCAGCAGAGCTGCTTTAGAGCCAGAGAACCAGGTCAGCAGAGCTGCTGTGGAGCCAGAGAAACCAGGTCAGCAGAGCTGCTTTAGAGGGAGAGAACCAGGTCAGCAGAGCTGCTTTAGAGCCAGAGAACCAGGCCAGCAGAGCTGCTTTAGAGCCAGAGAACCAGGTCATCAGAGCTGCTTTAGAGCAAGAGAACCAGTTCAGCAGACCTGCTCTAGAACCAGAGAACCAAGTCAGCAGAGCTGCTTTAGAGCCATAGAACCAGGTCAGCAGAGCTGCTTTAGAGCCAGAGAACCAGATCAGCAGAGCTGCTCTACAGCCTAAGAACCAGGTCAGCAGAGCTGCTGTAGAGCCAGAGAAACCAGGTCAGTAGAGCTGCTTTAGAAGGAGAGAACTGGGTCAGCAGAGCTGCTCTAGAGGGAGAGAACCAGGTCAGCAGAGCTGCTCTAGAGCCAGAGAACCATGTCAGCAGAACTGCTTTAGTGCCTAGAAGTGGGTCAGCAGAGCTGCTTTAGAGCCAGAGAACCAGGTCAGCAGAGCTGTTGTAGAGACAGAGAACCAGGTCAGCAGAGCTGCTCTAGAGCCTAAGAACTAGGTTAGCAGAGCTGCTCCAGAGCCAGAGAACCAGGTCAGCAGAGCTGCTCTTGAGTCGCGCACTCAAAGCGTACACATCACGGTGGGTGCGCGCATTCTAGCTGCCTATTTAGAAAAGTCGTGAAGGATCCGTGTACGGTGTGCGACGGCTGCGTGTTTTTCAGTTACATCATATACATTTAATATTACGTGATGTGCGCGATTGGTATGTGACCAGTCCGCGACTCCTGCTCCCGCATATTCGCGACACAAGCGCATCACGGTACGAGATGCTTGCGCGGTTGCCGGTCCCGCGTGACGTCATATATGTGCTGGGGCGCGCCCTGTGCGCGACTCCCGCAAAAACATGTTATGTTCCAAAATGATATGTATGTGTCTTTAATATACATATTAGGGGAAGAGATTATCTAAGATATTCATAAAAATAATATATTTGTACTTATAATAAACTTATATTATTTTTAAATATATTTAAGCGAAGTCGGGTGCGTGCATCGTGAGTGCAGAGAACTAGGTCAGCAGAGCTGCTGTAGAGCCAGATAAACCAGGTCAGCAGAGCAGTTGTAGAGCCAGAGAACCAGGTGAGCAGACCTGCTCAAGAGCCTAAGAAACAGGTCAGCAGAGCTGCTCTAGAACCAGACCCCCAGGTTAGCAGAGCTGCTCTAGAGCCAGAGTCCCAGGTCAGCAGAGCTGCTCTAGAGGCTGAGAACCAGGTCAGCAGAGCTGCTGTAGAGCCAGAGAAAACAGGTCAGCAGAGCTGCTTTAGAGCCAGAGAACCAGGTAAGCAGAGCTGCTTTAGAGCCATAGAAGAAGGTCAGCAGAGCTGCTCTAGAGGCAGAGAACCAGGTCAGCAGAACTGCTTTAGAGCCAGAGAACCAGGTCAGCAGAGCTGCTCTGGAGCCAGAGAACCAGGCCAGCAGAGCTGCTTTAGAGCCAGAGAACCAGGTCAGCAGAGCTGCTTTAGAACCATAGAACCAGGTCAGCAGAGCTGCTTTAGAGGCAGAGAACCAGGTCAGCAAAGCTGCTCTAGAGGGAGAGAACCAGGTCAACAGAGCTACTTTAGAGCCAGAGAACCATGTCAGCAGCGCTGCTCTAGAGCCAGAGAAACCAGGTCAGCAGAGCTGCTTTAGAGGGAGAGAACCACCAGGTCAGCAGAGCTGCTTTAGAGCCAGAGAACCAGGTCAGCAGAGCTGCTTTAGAGCCATAGAACCAGGTCAGCTAAGCTGCTTTAGAGCCAGAGAACCAGGTCAGCAGAGCTGCTCTAGAGCCTAAGAACCGGGTCAGCAGAGCTGCTCTAGAGCCAGAGAACCAGGTCAGCAGAACTGCTGTAGAGCCAGAAAAACCAGGTCAGTAGAGCTGCTTTAGAGCGAGAGAACCAGGTCAGCAGAGCTGCTTTAGAGGGAGAGAACCAGGTCAGCAGAGCTGCTTTAGAGCCATGGGACCAGGTCAGCAGATCTGCTCTAGAGCCAGAGAACCAGGTCAGCAGAACTGCTTTAGAGCCATAGAACCGGGTCAGCAGAGCTTCTTTAGAGCCAAAGAACCAGGTCAGCAGAGCTGTTGTAGAGCCAGAGAACCAGGTCAGCAGAGCTGCTCTAGAGCCTAAGAACTAGGTCAGCAGAGCTGCTTTAGAGCCAGAGAACCAGGTCAGCAGAGCTGCTGTGGAGCCAGAGAAACCAGGTCAGCAGAGCTGCTTTAGAGGGAGAGAACCAGGTCAGCAGAGCTGCTTTAGAGCCAGAGAACCAGGCCAGCAGAGCTGCTTTAGAGCCAGAGAACCAGGTCATCAGAGCTGCTTTAGAGCCAGAGAACCAGTTCAGCAGACCTGCTCTAGAACCAGAGAACCAAGTCAGCAGAGCTGCTTTAGAGCCATAGAACCAGGTCAGCAGAGCTGCTTTAGAGCCAGAGAACCAGATCAGCAGAGCTGCTCTACAGCCTAAGAACCAGGTCAGCAGAGCTGCTGTAGAGCCAGAGAAACCAGGTCAGTAGAGCTGCTTTAGAGGGAGAGAACTGGGTCAGCAGAGCTGCTCTAGAGGGAGAGAACCAGGTCAGCAGAGCTGCTCTAGAGCCAGAGAACCATGTCAGCAGAACTGCTTTAGTGCCTAGAAGTGGGTCAGCAGAGCTGCTTTAGAGCCAGAGAACCAGGTCAGCAGAGCTGTTGTAGAGACAGAGAACCAGGTCAGCAGAGCTGCTCTAGAGCCTAAGAACTAGGTCAGCAGAGCTGCTCCAGAGCCAGAGAACCAGGTCAGCAGAGCTGCTCTTGAGTCGCGCACTCAAAGCGTACACATCACGGTGGGTGCGCGCATTCTAGCTGCCTATTTAGAAAAGTCGTGAAGGATCCGTGTACGGTGTGCGACGGCTGCGTGTTTTTCAGTTACATCATATACATTTAATATTACGTGATGTGCGCGATTGGTATGTGACCAGTCCGCGACTCCTGCTCCCGCATATTCGCGACACAAGCGCATCACGGTACGAGATGCTTGCGCGGTTGCCGGTCCCGCGTGACGTCATATATGTGCTGGGGCGCGCCCTGTGCGCGACTCCCGCAAAAACATGTTATGTTCCAAAATGATATGTATGTGTCTTTAATATACATATTAGGGGAAGAGATTATCTAAGATATTCATAAAAATAATATATTTGTACTTATAATAAACTTATATTATTTTTAAATATATTTAGGTGAAGTCGGGTGCGTGCATCGTGAGTGCAGAGAACTAGGTCAGCAGAGCTGCTGTAGAGCCAGATAAACCAGGTCAGCAGAGCAGTTGTAGAGCCAGAGAACCAGGTGAGCAGACCTGCTCTAGAGCCTAAGAAACAGGTCAGCAGAGCTGCTCTAGAACCAGAGACCCAGGTTAGCAGAGCTGCTCTAGAGCCAGAGTCCCAGGTCAGCAGAGCTGCTCTAGGGGTTGAGAACCAGGTCAGCAGAGCTGCTGTAGAGCCAGAGAAAACAGGTCAGCAGAGCTGCTTTAGAGCTAGAGAACCAGGTAAGCAGAGCTGCTTTAGAGCCATAGAAGCAGGTCAGCAGAGCTGCTCTAGAGGCAGAGAACCAGGTCAGCAGAACTGCTTTAGAGCCAGAGAACCAGGTCAGCAGAGCTGCTCTAGAGCCAGAGAACCAGGCCAGCAGAGCTGCTTTAGAGCCAGAGAACCAGGTCAGCAGAGCTGCTTTAGAACCATAGAACCAGGTCAGCAGAGCTGCTTTAGAGCCAGAGAACCAGGTCAGCAGAGCTGCTCTAGAGGGAGAGAACCAGGTCAGCAGAGCTACTTTAGAGCCAGAGAACCAGGTCAGCAGCGCTGCTCTAGAGCCAGAGAAACCAGGTCAGCAGAGCTGCTTTAGAGGGAGAGAACCAGGTCAGCAGAGCTGCTTTAGAGCCAGAGAACCAGGTCAGCAGAGC
Organism: Triturus cristatus; assembly: GCF_964204655.1. Taxonomy (NCBI): domain Eukaryota; kingdom Metazoa; phylum Chordata; class Amphibia; order Caudata; family Salamandridae; genus Triturus; species Triturus cristatus. The sequence continues at coordinate 1,098,041,510 of NC_140594.1, forward strand.
TGCTTTAGAGCCATAGAACCAGGTCAGCTGAGCTGCTTTAGAGCCAGAGAACCAGGTCAGCAGAGCTGCTCTAGAGCCTAAGAACCGGGTCAGCAGAGCTGCTCTAGAGCCAGAGAACCAGGTCAGCAGAACTGCTTTAGAGCCAGAAAAACCAGGTCAGTAGAGCTGCTTTAGAGCGAGAGAACCAGGTCAGCAGAGCTGCTTTAGAGGGAGAGAACCAGGTCAGCAGAGCTGCTTTAGAGCCATGGGACCAGGTCAGCAGATCTGCTCTAGAGCCAGAGAACCAGGTCAGCAGAACTGCTTTAGAGCCATAGAACCAGGTCAGTAGAGCTGCTTTAGAGCGAGAGAATCAGGTCAGCAGAGCTGCTTTAGAGGGAGAGAAACCAGGTCAGCAGAGCTGCTTTAGAGCCAGAGAACCAGGCCAGCAGAGCTGCTTTAGAGCCAGAGAACCAGGTCATCAGAGCTGCTTTAGAGCCAGAGAACCAGTTCAGCAGACCTGCTCTAGAACCAGAGAACCAAGTCAGCAGAGCTGCTTTAGAGCCATAGAACCAGGTCAGCAGAGCTGCTTTAGAGCCAGAGAACCAGATCAGCAGAGCTGGTCTACAGCCTAAGAACCAGGTCAGCAGAGCTGCTGTAGAGCCAGAGAAACCAGGTCAGTAGAGCTGCTTTAGAAGGAGAGAACTAGGTCAGCAGAGCTGCTCTAGAGGGAGAGAACCAGGTCAGCAGAGCTGCTCTAGAGCCAGAGAACCATGTCAGCAGAACTGCTTTAGTGCCTAGAAGCGAGTCAGCAGAGCTGCTTTAGAGCCAGAGAACCAGGTCAGCAGAGCTGTTGTAGACACAGAGAACCAGGTCAGCAGAGCTGCTCTAGAGCCTAAGAACTAGGTTAGCAGAGCTGCTCCAGAGCCAGAGAACCAGGTCAGCAGAGCTGCTCTTGAGTCGCGCACTCAAAGCGTACACATCACGGTGGGTGCGTGCATTCTAGCTGCCTATTTAGAAAAGTCGTGAAGGATCCGTGTACGGTGTGCGACGGCTGCGTGTTTTTCAGTTACATCATATACATTTAATATTACGTGATGTGCGCGATTGGTATGTGACCAGTCCGCGACTCCTGCTCCCGCATATTCGCGACACAAGCGCATCACGGTACGAGATGCTTGCGCGGTTGCCGGTCCCGCGTGACGTCATATATGTGCTGGGGCGCGCCCTGTGCGCGACTCCCGCAAAAACATGTTATGTTCCAAAATTATATGTATGTGTCTTTAATATACATATTAGGGGAAGAGATTATCTAAGATATTCATAAAAATAATATATTTGTACTTATAATAAACTTATATTATTTTTAAATATATTTAAGCGAAGTCGGGTGCGTGCATCGTGAGTGCAGAGAACTAGGTCAGCAGAGCTGCTGTAGAGCCAGATAAACCAGGTCAGCAGAGCAGTTGTAGAGCCAGATAACCAGGTGAGCAGACCTGCTCTAGAGCCTAAGAAACAGGTCAGCAGAGCTGCTCTAGAACCAGACCCCCAGGTTAGCAGAGCTGCTCTAGAGCCAGAGTCCCAGGTCAGCAGAGCTGCTCTAGAGGCTGAGAACCAGGTCAGCAGAGCTGCTGTAGAGCCAGAGAAAACAGGTCAGCAGAGCTGCTTTAGAGCCAGAGAACCAGGTAAGCAGAGCTGCTTTAGAGCCATAGAAGCAGGTCAGCAGAGCTGCTCTAGAGGCAGAGAACCAGGTCAGCAGAACTGCTTTAGAGCCAGAGAACCAGGTCAGCAGAGCTGCTCTAGAGCCAGAGAACCAGGCCAGCAGAGCTGCTTTAGAGCCAGAGAACCAGGTCAGCAGAGCTGCTTTAGAACCATAGAACCAGGTCAGCAGAGCTGCTTTAGAGGCAGAGAACCAGGTCAGCAAAGCTGCTCTAGAGGCAGAGAACCAGGTCAGCAGAACTGCTTTAGAGCCAGAGAACCAGGTCAGCAGAGCTGCTCTAGAGCCAGAGAACCAGGCCAGCAGAGCTGCTTTAGAGCCAGAGAACCAGGTCAGCAGAGCTGCTTTAGAACCATAGAACCAGGTCAGCAGAGCTGCTTTAGAGGCAGAGAACCAGGTCAGCAAAGCTGCTCTAGAGGGAGAGAACCAGGTCAGCAGAGCTACTTTAGAGCCAGAGAACCATGTCAGCAGCGCTGCTCTAGAGCCAGAGAAACCAGGTCAGCAGAGCTGCTTTAGAGGGAGAGAACCAGGTCAGCAGAGCTGCTTTAGAGCCAGAGAACCAGGTCAGCAGAGCTGCTTTAGAGCCATAGAACCAGGTCAGCTAAGCTGCTTTAGAGCCAGAGAACCAGGTCAGCAGAGCTGCTCTAGAGCCTAAGAACCGGGTCAGCAGAGCTGCTCTAGAGCCAGAGAATAGGTCAGCAGAACTGCTGTAGAGCCAGAAAAACCAGGTCAGTAGAGCTGCTTTAGAGCGAGAGAACCAGGTCAGCAGAGCTGCTTTAGAGGGAGAGAACCAGGTCAGCAGAGCTGCTTTAGAGCCATGGGACCAGGTCAGCAGATCTGCTCTAGAGCCAGAGAACCAGGTCAGCAGAACTGCTTTAGAGCCATAGAACCGGGTCAGCAGAGCTGCTTTAGAGCCAGAGAACCAGGTCAGCAGAGCTGTTGTAGAGCCAGAGAACCAGGTCAGCAGAGCTGCTCTAGAGCCTAAGAACTAGGTCAGCAGAGCTGCTTTAGAGCCAGAGAACCAGGTCAGCAGAGCTGCTGTGGAGCCAGAGAAACCAGGTCAGCAGAGCTGCTTTAGAGGGAGAGAACCAGGTCAGCAGAGCTGCTTTAGAGCCAGAGAACCAGGCCAGCAGAGCTGCTTTAGAGCCAGAGAACCAGGTCATCAGAGCTGCTTTAGAGCAAGAGAACCAGTTCAGCAGACCTGCTCTAGAACCAGAGAACCAAGTCAGCAGAGCTGCTTTAGAGCCATAGAACCAGGTCAGCAGAGCTGCTTTAGAGCCAGAGAACCAGATCAGCAGAGCTGCTCTACAGCCTAAGAACCAGGTCAGCAGAGCTGCTGTAGAGCCAGAGAAACCAGGTCAGTAGAGCTGCTTTAGAAGGAGAGAACTGGGTCAGCAGAGCTGCTCTAGAGGGAGAGAACCAGGTCAGCAGAGCTGCTCTAGAGCCAGAGAACCATGTCAGCAGAACTGCTTTAGTGCCTAGAAGTGGGTCAGCAGAGCTGCTTTAGAGCCAGAGAACCAGGTCAGCAGAGCTGTTGTAGAGACAGAGAACCAGGTCAGCAGAGCTGCTCTAGAGCCTAAGAACTAGGTTAGCAGAGCTGCTCCAGAGCCAGAGAACCAGGTCAGCAGAGCTGCTCTTGAGTCGCGCACTCAAAGCGTACACATCACGGTGGGTGCGCGCATTCTAGCTGCCTATTTAGAAAAGTCGTGAAGGATCCGTGTACGGTGTGCGACGGCTGCGTGTTTTTCAGTTACATCATATACATTTAATATTACGTGATGTGCGCGATTGGTATGTGACCAGTCCGCGACTCCTGCTCCCGCATATTCGCGACACAAGCGCATCACGGTACGAGATGCTTGCGCGGTTGCCGGTCCCGCGTGACGTCATATATGTGCTGGGGCGCGCCCTGTGCGCGACTCCCGCAAAAACATGTTATGTTCCAAAATGATATGTATGTGTCTTTAATATACATATTAGGGGAAGAGATTATCTAAGATATTCATAAAAATAATATATTTGTACTTATAATAAACTTATATTATTTTTAAATATATTTAAGCGAAGTCGGGTGCGTGCATCGTGAGTGCAGAGAACTAGGTCAGCAGAGCTGCTGTAGAGCCAGATAAACCAGGTCAGCAGAGCAGTTGTAGAGCCAGAGAACCAGGTGAGCAGACCTGCTCAAGAGCCTAAGAAACAGGTCAGCAGAGCTGCTCTAGAACCAGACCCCCAGGTTAGCAGAGCTGCTCTAGAGCCAGAGTCCCAGGTCAGCAGAGCTGCTCTAGAGGCTGAGAACCAGGTCAGCAGAGCTGCTGTAGAGCCAGAGAAAACAGGTCAGCAGAGCTGCTTTAGAGCCAGAGAACCAGGTAAGCAGAGCTGCTTTAGAGCCATAGAAGCAGGTCAGCAGAGCTGCTCTAGAGGCAGAGAACCAGGTCAGCAGAACTGCTTTAGAGCCAGAGAACCAGGTCAGCAGAGCTGCTCTGGAGCCAGAGAACCAGGCCAGCAGAGCTGCTTTAGAGCCAGAGAACCAGGTCAGCAGAGCTGCTTTAGAACCATAGAACCAGGTCAGCAGAGCTGCTTTAGAGGCAGAGAACCAGGTCATCAAAGCTGCTCTAGAGGGAGAGAACCAGGTCAACAGAGCTACTTTAGAGCCAGAGAACCATGTCAGCAGCGCTGCTCTAGAGCCAGAGAAACCAGGTCAGCAGAGCTGCTTTAGAGGGAGAGAACCACCAGGTCAGCAGAGCTGCTTTAGAGCCAGAGAACCAGGTCAGCAGAGCTGCTTTAGAGCCATAGAACCAGGTCAGCTAAGCTGCTTTAGAGCCGGAGAACCAGGTCAGCAGAGCTGCTCTAGAGCCTAAGAACCGGGTCAGCAGAGCTGCTCTAGAGCCAGAGAACCAGGTCAGCAGAACTGCTGTAGAGCCAGAAAAACCAGGTCAGTAGAGCTGCTTTAGAGCGAGAGAACCAGGTCAGCAGAGCTGCTTTAGAGGGAGAGAACCAGGTCAGCAGAGCTGCTTTAGAGCCATGGGACCAGGTCAGCAGATCTGCTCTAGAGCCAGAGAACCAGGTCAGCAGAACTGCTTTAGAGCCATAGAACCGGGTCAGCAGAGCTTCTTTAGAGCCAAAGAACCAGGTCAGCAGAGCTGTTGTAGAGCCAGAGAACCAGGTCAGCAGAGCTGCTCTAGAGCCTAAGAACTAGGTCAGCAGAGCTGCTTTAGAGCCAGAGAACCAGGTCAGCAGAGCTGCTGTGGAGCCAGAGAAACCAGGTCAGCAGAGCTGCTTTAGAGGGAGAGAACCAGGTCAGCAGAGCTGCTTTAGAGCCAGAGAACCAGGCCAGCAGAGCTGCTTTAGAGCCAGAGAACCAGGTCATCAGAGCTGCTTTAGAGCCAGAGAACCAGTTCAGCAGACCTGCTCTAGAACCAGAGAACCAAGTCAGCAGAGCTGCTTTAGAGCCATAGAACCAGGTCAGCAGAGCTGCTTTAGAGCCAGAGAACCAGATCAGCAGAGCTGCTCTACAGCCTAAGAACCAGGTCAGCAGAGCTGCTGTAGAGCCAGAGAAACCAGGTCAGTAGAGCTGCTTTAGAGGGAGAGAACTGGGTCAGCAGAGCTGCTCTAGAGGGAGAGAACCAGGTCAGCAGAGCTGCTCTAGAGCCAGAGAACCATGTCAGCAGAACTGCTTTAGTGCCTAGAAGTGGGTCAGCAGAGCTGCTTTAGAGCCAGAGAACCAGGTCAGCAGAGCTGTTGTAGAGACAGAGAACCAGGTCAGCAGAGCTGCTCTAGAGCCTAAGAACTAGGTCAGCAGAGCTGCTCCAGAGCCAGAGAACCAGGTCAGCAGAGCTGCTCTTGAGTCGCGCACTCAAAGCGTACACATCACGGTGGGTGCGCGCATTCTAGCTGCCTATTTAGAAAAGTCGTGAAGGATCCGTGTACGGTGTGCGACGGCTGCGTGTTTTTCAGTTACATCATATACATTTAATATTACGTGATGTGCGCGATTGGTATGTGACCAGTCCGCGACTCCTGCTCCCGCATATTCGCGACACAAGCGCATCACGGTACGAGATGCTTGCGCGGTTGCCGGTCCCGCGTGACGTCATATATGTGCTGGGGCGCGCCCTGTGCGCGACTCCCGCAAAAACATGTTATGTTCCAAAATGATATGTATGTGTCTTTAATATACATATTAGGGGAAGAGATTATCTAAGATATTCATAAAAATAATATATTTGTACTTATAATAAACTTATATTATTTTTAAATATATTTAGGTGAAGTCGGGTGCGTGCATCGTGAGTGCAGAGAACTAGGTCAGCAGAGCTGCTGTAGAGCCAGATAAACCAGGTCAGCAGAGCAGTTGTAGAGCCAGAGAACCAGGTGAGCAGACCTGCTCTAGAGCCTAAGAAACAGGTCAGCAGAGCTGCTCTAGAACCAGAGACCCAGGTTAGCAGAGCTGCTCTAGAGCCAGAGTCCCAGGTCAGCAGAGCTGCTCTAGGGGTTGAGAACCAGGTCAGCAGAGCTGCTGTAGAGCCAGAGAAAACAGGTCAGCAGAGCTGCTTTAGAGCTAGAGAACCAGGTAAGCAGAGCTGCTTTAGAGCCATAGAAGCAGGTCAGCAGAGCTGCTCTAGAGGCAGAGAACCAGGTCAGCAGAACTGCTTTAGAGCCAGAGAACCAGGTCAGCAGAGCTGCTCTAGAGCCAGAGAACCAGGCCAGCAGAGCTGCTTTAGAGCCAGAGAACCAGGTCAGCAGAGCTGCTTTAGAACCATAGAACCAGGTCAGCAGAGCTGCTTTAGAGCCAGAGAACCAGGTCAGCAGAGCTGCTCTAGAGGGAGAGAACCAGGTCAGCAGAGCTACTTTAGAGCCAGAGAACCAGGTCAGCAGCGCTGCTCTAGAGCCAGAGAAACCAGGTCAGCAGAGCTGCTTTAGAGGGAGAGAACCAGGTCAGCAGAGCTGCTTTAGAGCCAGAGAACCAGGTCAGCAGAGCTGCTTTAGAGCCATAGAACCAGGTCAGCTGAGCTGCTTTAGAGCCAGAGAACCAGGTCAGCAGAGCTGCTCTAGAGCCTAAGAACCGGGTCAGCAGAGCTGCTCTAGAGCCAGAGAACCAGGTCAGCAGAACTGCTTTAGAGCCAGAAAAACCAGGTCAGTAGAGCTGCTTTAGAGCGAGAGAACCAGGTCAGCAGAGCTGCTTTAGAGGGAGAGAACCAGGTCAGCAGAGCTGCTTTAGAGCCATGGGACCAGGTCAGCAGATCTGCTCTAGAGCCAGAGAACCAGGTCAGCAGAACTGCTTTAGAGCCATAGAACCAGGTCAGTAGAGCTGCTTTAGAGCGAGAGAATCAGGTCAGCAGAGCTGCTTTAGAGGGAGAGAACCAGGTCAGCAGAGCTGTAGCCATGGGACCAGGTCAGCAGATCTGCTCTAGAGCCAGAGAACCAGGTCAGCAGAACTGCTTTAGAGCCATAGAACCGGGTCAGCAGAGCTGCTTTAGAGCCAGAGAACCAGGTCAGCAGAGCTGTTGTAGAGCCAGAGAACCAGGTCAGCAGAGCTGCTCTAGAGCCTAAGAACTAGGTCAGCAGAGCTGCTTTAGAGCCAGAGAACCAGGTCAGCAGAGCTGCTGTGGAGCCAGAGAAACCAGGTGAGCAGAGCTACTTTAGAGGGAGAGAACCAGGTCAGCAGAGCTGCTTTAGAGCCAGAGAACCAGGCCAGCAGAGCTGCTTTAGAGCCAGAGAACCAGGTCATCAGAGCTGCTTTAGAGCCAGAGAACCAGTTCAGCAGACCTGCTCTAGAACCAGAGAACCAAGTCAGCAGAGCTGCTTTAGAGCCATAGAACCAGGTCAGCAGAGCTGCTTTAGAGCCAGAGAACCAGATCAGCAGAGCTGCTCTACAGCCTAAGAACCAGGTCAGCAGAGCTGCTGTAGAGCCAGAGAAACCAGGTCAGCAGAGCTGCTTTAGAGGGAGAGAACTGGGTCAGCAGAGCTGCTCTAGAGGGAGAGAACCAGGTCAGCAGAGCTGCTCTAGAGCCAGAGAACCATGTCAGCAGAACTGCTTTAGTGCCATAGAAGCGGGTCAGCAGAGGTGCTTTAGAGCCAGAGAACCAGGTCAGCAGAGCTGTTGTAGAGACAGAGAACCAGGTCAGCAGAGCTGCTCTAGAGCCTAAGAACTAGGTTAGCAGAGCTGCTCCAGAGCCAGAGAACCAGGTCAGCAGAGCTGCTCTTGAGGGAGAGAACCAGGTCAGCAGAGCTGCTTTAGAGCCAGAGAACCAGGTCAGCAGAGCTGCTCTAGCTGACACTGACTGACTGACACTGACTGACTGACACTGACTGATTGACACTGACTGACACTGATTGACTGACACTGACACTGACTGACACTGACACTGACTGACACTGATTGACTGAAACTGACTAGCTGACAATGACTGACACTGATTGACTGACACTGACTGACTGACACTGATTGACACTGCCACTGACTGACACTGATTGACTGAAACTGACTGACTGACAAGGATTGACACTGATTGACTGACCCCCCTGACTGATTGACTCTGACTGACACTGATTGAGTGACACTGACTGACACTGATTGACTGACACTGACTGACTGACTGTTACTGACTGACTGACACTGACACTGACTGACTGACACTGACTGACACTGACTGACTACTCTCTACTACTCTACTACTCACTCTCTACTACTCTCTACTACTCTCTCTCTACTACTCACTATCTACTACTCACTCTCTACTACTCTCTACTACTCACTCTCTACTACTCTACTACTCTCTACTACTCACTCTCTAATACTCACTCTCTACTACTCACTCTCTACTACTCTCTACTTCTCACTCTCTACTACTCACTCTCTACTACTCACTCTCCTACTCACTCTCTACTACTCACTCTCTTCTACTTACTCTCTACTTCTCTCTACTACTCACTCTCTACTACTCTCTCTCTGCTACTCACTCTCTACTAATCTCTACTATTCACTCTCTACTACTCACTCTCTTCTACTCTCTACCACTCACTCTCTACTACTCTACTACTCACTCTCTACTACGCTGTACTACTCTCTCTCTCTACTACTCACTCTCTACTACTCTAATACTCTCTACTATGAACTCTCTACTACTCACTCTCTACTACTCTCTACTACTCACTACTACTCACTCTCTACTACTCACTCGCTACTACTCTCTACTACTCACTCTCTACTACTCACTCTCTACTACTCTCTAATACTCTCTCTCTTCTACTCTCTACTACTACTCTCTACTATTCACTCTCTACTACTCACTCTCTATTGCACTCTACTACTCACTCTACTACTCTCTGCTAATCTCTACCACTCACTCTCCACTACTCTACTACTCACTCTCTACTACTCTCTACTACTCTCTCTCTCTACTACTCACTCTCTACTACTCACTCTACTACTCTCTACTACTCACTCTCTACTACTCTCTCTACTACTCACTCTCTACTATTCACTCTCTACTACTCACTCTCTACTACTCACTCTCTACTACTTGCTCTCTACTACTCTCTACTACTCACTCTCCACTACTCACTCTCCACTACTCGCTCTCTACTACTCACTCTCTACTACTCTACTACTCTATACTACGCTCTGTACTACTCACTCTACTACTCACTCTCTACTACTCACTCTCTGCTACTCTACTAATCTCTTCTACTCTCTCTAGTACTCACTCTCTACTATTCTCTACTACTCACTCTACTACTCTCTACCACTCACTCTCTACTACTCTACTACTCACTCTCTACTACTCTCTCTCTACTACTCACTCTCTACGACTCACTCTACTACTCTCTACTACTCACTTTCTACAACTCTCTCTCTACTACTCTCTCTCTACTACTCACTCACTACTACTCTCTATTACTCACTCTCTACTACTCTCTACTGCTCACTCTCCACTACTCACTCTCTACTACTCGCTCTCAACTACTCTCTACTCCTCACTCTATTGGTCACTCTCTACTACTCTACTACTCTCTCTACTTCTCACTCTACTACTCTCTCTACTACTCACTCTCTACTACTCTCTACTACTCACTCTCTACTACACACTCTCTATTACTTGCTCTCTACTACTAGCTCTCTACTACTCTCTAGTACTCACTCTGCTACTCACTCTCTACTTCTCTCTACTACTCACTCTACTACTCTCTCTACTACTCACTCTCTACTACTCTACTACTCTCTACAACTCTCTCTACTATTCACTCTCTACCACTCACTCTCTACTACTCTCTGCTACTCACTCTCTACTACTCTCTCTCTACTACTCACTCTCTACTACTCTCTACTACTCACTCTCTACTACCCACTCTACTTCTCACTCTCTCCTACTCACTCTCTACTACTCACTCTCTACTACTCTCTCTCTCTTCTACTCTCTGCTGCTCACTCTACTACTCACTGTCTACTACTCTCCAATACTCTCTCTCTGCTACTCACTTTCTACTACTCTCTACTATTCACTCTCTACTACTCACTCTCTACTACTATCTACTACTCACTCTCTACTACTCTCTACTACTCACTCTACTACTCACTCTCTACTACTCTCTACTGCTCACTCTCTACTACTCACTCTCTAATACTCACTCTCTACTACTTTCTACTACTCACTCTCTACTACTCACTCTCTACTACTCACTCTGCTACTCTCTATTACTCACTCTCTGCTACTCTCTGTACTACTCTCTACTACTCTCTACTACTCATTCTCTACTGTCTATTACTCACTCTCTACTCACTCTCTACTCTCTACCTCTCTACCTCTCTCTATCTCTCTCTCTACTACTCTCTACCTCTCTTCCCCTCTACCTTTCTACCTCTACCTCTCTACCTCTACCTCTCTACCTCTTCACCTCTTCCTCTCTACCCCTCTCTACGTTTCTCTACACACACACATATGCACAGATATATATATATATGTTCTCTATTTTACAAAAAATAGAGAACATACATTGGGATACAAACTATTGGCTTGTGTGTTTGGACGTAGAGAGCCTTTATACAAGTATTAGGCATACCGATGGACTTAAAGCTTGCAAACACTTCCTTGACTCCAGAAGTATACATTTGACCAAACATACCACAATGTTACTTCAAATGATCGAATTTTGCCTTGTGGAAAATGTGTTTACTTTTAATGGCTCATTCTATAAACAAATACAAGGAACTTCTATGGGCACCTGCTTCGCTCCGAGCTATGCCAATCTTTTGGTCGGCTGGTGGGAGAAGCAGGTGCTCTGGGGTGAAGGAATGGAACATTGGACTAACAGAGTCAGTATCTGGCTTAGGTTCATTGATGATATATTTTTTGTTTGGGAAGGTGGAGAAGATGAACTAGTGTTGTTTTTATCAGAACTGAATGAGAATGCCCTAAACTTAAAATTCACAATGCAATGTAGCCAAAAAACTGTTGACTTCCTAGACATCAGGGTGACAGTGCGAGACAATAAATTAGAGACTGATTTATTTAGAAAGAGCACAGCGGGGAACTCTGTTCTTCACGCAACAAGCTGCCATCCTCATAATTTTAGGTGGAGCATACCTTTTGGTGAATTCCTCCGTGCGAAAAGAAATTGTAGCACAGAGGAATCATATACAAGAAACAAAAAAGAGATGTCAGAGAGATTCCTTGCCAGAGGATACCCGTACATGATGCTGAAGAAAGGTGAGAAAAGAGCAGATGCTATTACTAGAAGCGAGGCACTGTATAAGGCACCTAGGAGCAAACAAAATGAAACAGAGGCTCCTATTAGGTTGATCACCACCTTTAATTCACAATCTAATCATTTCCAGCAGATTGTAAAGAAAAGATGGGATATCCTGACTCACGATAAGATACTCAAACAAAAGTTAGGCCCGTATCTAGCGATCACCTACAGAAAGGGTACCTCGATCAAAGATATGATTGTGATAAGCCACTTTAGTAACACCAAACCCACATGGCTAGACAGAATAGGAGGGTTCCATCGCTGTGGAAAATGTAAAGCGTGCAGCCACAGCGCTAATGTAAAAGAAGTAATCCTGGAGAGAACCAAGAGAAAGTGGTATATTCGCAAGAAAATACAATGCAGCACAGATTTCGTAATCTATGTAATCACTTGCCCGTGTGGCAAGTGGTACATAGGTTCTACCATGTTTCCAGTGAAGAAGAGAATAATGGAACATTGGCGTGCCATAACCAACAAAGACTTTAGTTACAGTACAGCCAGACACTTCCATAAAGAACACAATGGAGATTGGACCAAGGTGAAGTTTTTTGCCTTAGATACCATAACTAAAGACCCTCGAGGAGGGAACAGAATTCAGGTCCTACGTAGAGCAGAATCCAAGTTTATCTTACAAGCAGGAAGTGTAGCCCCATTCGGGATGAATAATGACGAAGAGATGCATGTGCATTTGTAAATTGTTGATAGATGCAGTTTTAGCCTCAAGTAATTCAGTAACTCCTGTTCCAAGTTATATGAGTTCACTGTAGATCGTCTTTTTAGCTGCAATGCATGGTATAATTCATTAAACTTTTTGTATTAGAAAACCCATGCACTTTGTGTAATAGGCCTCCATTCATGACTGCAGAAATTTTCTTGGTTGAATTTATGACCCCTGCTGTAGATATGCCTTTGTATTTAAAATCTTTTTTCATTCGGTAGGTGAAAAACCAGATATACTAGATTGTAATTGTGTGTTTCAAATGACACTGTACTATGTGCTCTAATATAAATTTTATTCTTGTTTTTCACATCTAGATGGGACCCGGAAATTCACAGACACCACCGTTACTGTTATCTGATACGAGCACGGAGCATTTGGTGACTATTTATTAGCACCATCTCCTTAAGGGTCACCGTGATTTCCACCATAGTATATAATGAAAATAGCCTGAAACACACTTTTCTTTAGTTTGACAGGGTACTATACCTTGATTTCGGGTGAAAACTAAGACTAATGAATCATTTACTATTTTCTTTGCATATCTTGGCGGCGGCAAAATGTATGTTGAATTTGACTTACTATAAGTTCTATATGTATTCACATAAATATAATACAATGAAGTTTGTAAATTCTGCTTGTCCACCTTTTATATGTGATTGTTCACAGGAGACGCACTAGAAAACCAATGGTGTTCCTTTATGATTTTTTCTTAAATTCTTCAAATTACATTCTTTTCATATTTATGATTACCGTTGCGCAGCAGCTTGATGATTTATAAAAATACCATTGTTATTTTTCTTCTAAATGTATGAATTGTAAAGTCTGTTGTTTATGTTCCTGTATGACTTTAAATACACTGAACTCGGAACCTATGGTCATGTGACCAAGAGCACGTTTGCTCGAAACGCGTCGTCATTTTTGTTTGCCCGTAAACATTAAAAGATTCTAAATCAACTGGATTCGTGTGGCTCGTACTTACAGGAAGTGAAGATCTGTGAGCTGACAGAAAATATATATATATATATATATATATATATATATATATATATATATGCATATACATTTATATATGTGTATGTATATATATACATACATAAACATATATATAATCTGCATATCTATATAAATACAAAAATAAATGCATGCATATGTATATGCATACATATGCATCTTATGTACATGAAAGTTTGAAAAACACTAATACAAGCAAAGCTAAAAAGCCACCTAATTACAAACAGAATTGCTTTAACTTAAACCAGGGCAAGACCTATTGCATTTTCAATGCTTGTTTACTTTGGATCCATCAAGAAGGCATTCAGATGTGTCACACATTTGCCATAAATTCTGAATGGTAGCACTATAGTTGCTCATTAGATCACTGTAGTAAAGCTACTACTCACCGGGGAAGTCTGCTGCTGGTATTCAAAGTGCATGTTTCAGTCTGTATGTCAGAATTTTTTATGAGATAGAAGAGGATTTGAGAAGTCAAAATGTGCCCTAGTTTTTCTTTCTGCAGCACTAATCATAATTTCTATGGCAAAATGAACCCCCTCATTTTGTTCTTTTGCAAATTAAATGTTTTACGTGTTACCACTTTATTCCAATCAAGATGGCTTCAGGTGTGCCATACTTTTGTGATAAGTAAGACTGTTAGCGCTCTAGTTGTTCTTTAGAACACTCTGGGACCTTCTGTCATTGGGCTATACTTGGGCTACATCTGGGTGATATTTGTACTACATTTGGGCTCTTTTGTCTCTGGTGGCCATCTTGGGAGACTTATGTGTTATTAAGTTTCCTAATTTCCTCATTTACTACAGTCTCCACAGTAGGAAATACTTTCAGGTTTTTTACTTTGATTCCATCAAGAAGGCATTCAGATGTGTCACACATTTGCCATAAATTCGGAGTGTTAGCACTCTAGTTGCTTATTAGATCACTGTAGTAAAGCTGCTGCTCACCAGGGAAGTCTGCTGCTGGTATTGAAAGTGCATGTTTCAGTCTACATGTCAGAATTTTTTAATGTAATAGAAGAGGATTCGAGAATTCACTCAACATGTGCCTTAATTTTTCTTTTCTCAGCACTAATCATAATTTCTATGGCAAAATGAACCCCCTCATCGTGTTCCTTTTAAATTAACCTACTCACTCTCTACTACTCACTCTCTACTACTCTATACTACTCACTCTCTACTACTCTCTACTGCTCTCTAGTACTCACTCTCTACTACTCACTCTCTACTACTCTCTACTACTCACTCTACTACTCTCTACTACGCTCTACCATTCACTCTCTACTACTCTACTGCTCACTCTCTACTACTCTCTCTCCACTACTCCCTCTCTACTACTCATTCTACTACTCTCTACTACTCACTCTCTACTACTCTCTCTCTACTACTCACTCTCTACTACTCGCTCTCTACTCCTCGCTCTCTACTACTCTCTACTACTCACTCTCCACTACTCACTCTCTACTACTCACTCTCTACTACTCAAACTCTACTACTCACTCTCTTCTACTCTACTGTTCTCGACTACTCTCTCTACTACTCACGCTCTACTACTCTACTACTCTCTACTACTCTCTCTACTACTCACTCTACTACTCTCTACTACTCACTCTACTACTCTCTACTACTCTACCACTCACTCTCTAATACTCTACTACTCACTCTCTACTACTCTCTACTACTCACTCTCTATTACCCACTCTCTACTACTCACTCTCTACTACTCACTCTCTACTACTCACTCTCTACTACTCGCTCTCTACTACTCTCTACTACTCACTCTCCACTACTCACTCTCTATTACCCACTCTCTACTACTCAAACTCTACTACTCACTCTCTACTACTCTACTGTTCTCTACTACTCTCTCTACTACTCACTCTCTACAACTCTCTCTCTACTACTCTACTACTCTCTGCTACTCACTCTACTACTCTCTACTACTCTACCACTCACTCTATACTACTCTACTAGTCACTCTCTACTACTCTCTACTACTCTCTCTCTACTACTCACTCTCTATTACTCACTCTGCTACTCTCTACTACTCTCTCTCTACTACTCTCTCTCTACTACTCACTCTCTACTACTCTCTACTACTCACTCTCTACTACTCTCTACTACTCACTCTCCACTACTCACTCTCTACTACTCACTCTCTACTACTCTCTACTACTCACTCTACTACTCACTCTCTACTACTCTACTACTCTCTACTACTCTCTCTACTACTCACTCTCTACTACTCTCTCTACTACTCACTCTCTACAACTCTCTACTACTCACTCTCTACTACACACTCTCTACTACTTGCTCTCTACTACTCGCTCTCTACTACTCTCTACTACTCACTCTACTACTCACTCTCTTCTACTCCCTACTACTCACTCTACTACTCACTCTCTACTACTCTCTACTACTCACTCTCTACTACTCCACTGCTCTATACTACTCACTCTCTACTACTCACTCTCTAATACTCTACTACTCTCTATCTACTACTCACTCTCTACTACTCTCTACTACCCACTCTCTACTAGTCTCTCTCTACTACTCACTCTCTACTACTCACTCTCTACTACTTTCTCTCTACTACTCTCTACTACTCTCTGCCACTCACTCTACTACTCACTCTCTATTACTCACTCTCTCCTACTCACTCTCTACTACTCTCTACGACTCACTCTCTACTACTCTCTATACTGCTTGCTACTACTCACTCTCTACTACTCTCTACCACTCACTCTACTACCTCTCTACTACTCACTGTCTACTACTCACTCTCTACTACTTTCTCTCTACTACTCTCTACTACTCTCTACTACTCACTCTACCACTAACTCTCTACTACTCACTCTCTGCTACTCACTCTACTACTCTCTACTACTCACTCTCTACTACTCTCTCTACTACTCTCTACTACTCACTCTACTACTCACTCTCTACTGCTCTCTCCTACTCTCTACTACTCACTCTCTATTACCCACTCTCTACTACTCTCTACTACTCACTCTCTACTACTCTCTATTACCCACTCTCTACTACTCACTCTCTACTTCCTCTCTACTACTCACTCTCTACTACTCACTCTTAACTACTCTCTCTCTACTACTCTCTAATACTCACTTTACTACTCACTCTCTACTACTCTCTACTACTCACTCTCTATTACCCACTCTCTACTACTCTTTCTACTACTCTCTACTACTCACTCTACTACTCACTCTCTATTACCCACTCTCTACTACTCTCTACTACTCACTCTCCACTACTCTCTACTACTCACTCTCTACTGCTCACTCTCTACTACTCACTCTACTACTCTCTACTACTCACTCTCTGCTACTCTCTCTACTACTCTCTACTACTCACTCTCTACTCTGTATTACTCATCCTCTACTCTCTACCTCTCTCTCTACTACTCTCTACCTCTCTACCACTTCCTCTCTACCTCTACACCTCTACCTTTACACCTCTACCTCTCTACCTCTCTCTACCTCTCTCTACACGCACACATATGCACATATATATATGCATATATATGCATATGCATTTATATATATGTATGTGTATATATATATATACATACATATATAAAAATATATATAATCTCCATATCTATATAAATACAAATATAAATGCATGCATACATATACATATATGCATGCATATGCATGTTATGTACATGAAAGTTTGAAAAACACTAATAAAAGCAAAGCTAAAAAGCTACCTAATTACAAACAGAATTGCTTTAACTTAAACGAGAGCAAGACCTATTGCATTTTCAATGCTTGTTTACTTTGGTTCCATCAAGAAGGCAATCGGATGTGTCACACATTTGCCATAAATTCTGAATGGTAGCACTCTAGTTGCTAATTAGATCACTGTAGTAAAGCTACTGCTTGCCAGGGATGTCTGCTGCTGGTATTCAAAGTGCATGTTTCAGTCTGCATGTCAGAATTGTTTATTGAAATAGAAGAGGATTTGAGAAGTCAAAAAGTGCCCTAATCTTTCTTTCTGCAGCACTAATCATAATTTCTATGGCAAAATGAACCCCCTTTTTTTGTTCCTTTGCAAATTAAATGTTTTAAGTGTTACCACTTTATTGCAATCAAGATGGCTTCAGGTGTGCCATACTTTTGTCATAAGTAAGACTGTTAGCGCTCTAGTTGTTCTTTAGAACACTCTGGGATATTCTGTCATTGGGCTATACTTGGGCTACATCTGGGTGATATTTGTGTTACATTTGGGCTCTTTTGTCTCTGGTGGCCATCTTGTGAGACTTATTTGTTATGAAGTTTCCTAATTTCCTCATTTACTACAGTCCCCTCAGTAGTATGTACATGAAAGTTTGAAAAACACTAATAAAAGCAAAGCTAAAAAGCCACCTAATTACAAACAGAATTGCTTTAACTTAAACGAGAGCAAGACCTATTGCATTTTCAATGCTTGTTTACTTTGATTCCATCAAGAAGGCATTCAGATGTGTGACACATTTGCCATAAATTCAGAATGTTAGCACTCTAGTTGCTCATTAGATAACTGTAGTAAAGCTACTGCTCACCTGGGAAGTCTGCTGCTGGTATTGACAGTGCATGTTTCAGTCTGCATGTCAGATTTTTTTAATGAAATAGAAGAGGATTTGAGAAGTCACTCAAAATGTGCCCTAATTGTTCTTTCTGCAGCACTAATCATACTTTCTATGGCAAAATGAACCCCCTCATTTTGTTCCTTTTTAAATTAAATGTTTTAAGAGTTACCACTTTATTCCAATCAAGATGGCTTCAGGTGTGCCATACATTGGTCATAAGTAGGACTGTTAGCGCTCTAGTTGTTCTTTGGAACACTCTGGGAAGCTACAGTAGATCACAAAGGAATCAACTGACAGTCTCTGCCCTTGTTGGATGTACATATTTTACTGAGAATGTCAGACTTCATTCTCACATGACTGAGAAAGATAACGTGAATTTACAGAAAACATGCTCTCAGTTTAGCTTATAGATCACCTTCCAAACCTCTGTGGTTTTTTCTCAAACATGATTCATGATGCTTTTTCACATGGTAAAATCACCTTAGAACATACCACAATTCCTAAAATGAGTATGGTACCACCAACAAATGATTTATAATGTAACTAAAGTCTTAAAACCTTCTATTAACTGCAATGCTTTTTAATGAGGTTCTATCATGTATGTTGGTCCCAAGATGGCTGCCAACACTTCTTGGATGAAGTGCTGACAGCCAATCAGATCTCACGATGAGATGTGTGGTTAGGCTCCGCCCAGATATATATGTGACTCTGAACTAAGGTCTACCTTTTTGCCAAATTTGGTGTAATTCCGTTCAGAAGTTCAGACTGTAGCTGCGACTAAAGGTCCCTATTGAAAATTGCATGGGGAAAACATGTTTTGGGATCCCCTTTTTTTCTTGGCCCCCACTTGACGAATCACCTAGAGACTTTCAGGATAGGAGCAGACCGGAGCGGGCCACGAGTTTTGAAAATTTCGCGAAGATTCGTCAACCGGCGCCAAAGTTATTCTAAATAGAATGTTGCGGATTTCCTATGGATAATAGGTGCTAACTATAACTACCTACTGGCGACCGCCAGTAGGTAATATATATATATATATATATACATACATGCGTGTGTGTGTGTGTTAGGTAAATGCAATAAAACGTCTAGTAGACTGCTGTGCTGTCAAGCAGCATCAAAAAACGACTTGTCTGTCGTCATCTGTAATCAACCATTGAGCTATAATGTCCAGCATCATGCATATAGTCAAATCTGCAAGGACTTTTTACAAACAATACAACATGCCCTTCACGTAAAGACCTATCTTCTGCCCACTAATACACAAGAGCTACCTCAGATACGAGTACAACAGGTCCCTGAGGGCTTCCCCTGGAGCATGGCTGCTTCCAGTGTGGACCATGTCTGATGTAGTGCGGTGGGGTGTAGGGGGCACTTGTTTAGACTGATGTTTGCATTTCCTTTAGCAGGCCACAAAGTTCCCCTCTGTTGTCTTTGCAATTCAGCATTCATCTCTGCCCTTTGGCTGAACGCTTGGAGATGACAAGTAGCTGTATCCCTGCTACCCTTAGGACCTACTTGGCTCTCAACTCCTGACAGGCCATTACTTGAGAAATATGAGTCCAAGGGCAGGTGAAGCTTATTGGACTAAGACAGAGTTCAAGGATGCCAGCTTTGAGGCAACCACAGGAAAGGGTCGTGGAATTATGCGATTCAGCGGCCACAGTGTTTTCCGCAAAATTAAATATTTACTGCTCTTGAAATATATCCACCATATTTTGCACACTACAAAAATTATGTTTCAGGTTCAAATGCACCAAACGTTATTTTAAAATATGACACTCCTGGTGATACTTTGCAGAAGGCATTTTGCGGTGGTTAACTGGTCACCCTTCAGTTACTGTTTGCTGTATTCAGGTGTTAAACAGTTACTAAAGAGGTGAGAAGTTTATCTCTTCAGTATTTCTAAATATTAAAATTACATATTAGTGAAAAATACTGGAACAGAATGTGCCGAATTCTGCTGCTCAATTTGCATTTTCTTGCCACATAATTTAGCAAACTATACCACATTATTTGGTCCTTGATTGAAACACAGTTTCACTGTCCCTACCACAGGCCCCTTTGTGGACTAGAATAGAGACCCTTGTGAGCATGGTGTAGGGGACACTGTTTGTGTGTGGTGATATCATGACACAGACCATTTCTTCTCACTGTTCAGTAGTATCACACTGTCTTTTAATATATCGTTTATAGCCATGATGACGCAATGTAATAAAAGAAGGGGCTGCCGGAGTAGCCAGAAAACTTTTCCAAAATCTTCCAAATGCAAATGTTAGACTGTCATCAGATTACTGCCTCACTACGTAGCTTCAACCCTTGTCTTTCCTGTGACCTAACAGTTTCTCCATGTGCAAAGTCGAAGCACTGATAACCCTGGATGAAATACCACCAGAGTGAAATACCAGCTTTATTGGTATTCTAAATTACCACCAGCAGGGGTGCCCTTTCCAAAGTGTACAGTAGCCATACGTAGCCAACTTTCAGATAGTAGTCACTAGTTCTGGTTTGCCAATATTTAAGACCAGTTCATAGTTTATCTTGTTGCTGGTGCCAAAGTACTATCATTTTGAATTATCTTATATCCTGTAATAAGAAAGCTGGTTGGAATACTTTTTGAACATTTGCTAATGCATTACAGCTAATAAGAAAAATGGTTGGGATGTTTTTTGTAACTTTCCAAATGCATTTACAGCTTGTGGTATTGCTTCTTTAGTTGTAAGCCCAAATCCGGGTTGTATGATACAACAACGCATGCCTTAACCACACATTCCTAAACAACGCGGTCAGAACCACAACCATGTCCATACCACGCATGCCTTTACAATGAATTTTGTTTATAAAGGCATGATTGGTAAAGGGATATGTGTGGTAAAAATCACACTACAGCCCCCCGCCTCGAACCCTAAAACCGATATCCCTACCGTGCAATCCACCTCGCCCCAGCCCTAAAAACTTTCTCGACTTCCCACTTTGAGCCCTAAAACCCGGGCCCCTGCACAAAAAAATACCCCGACTCCAGCCCCCCAGCTCGGAGCCCTAGAACTGACCCCTAGAACTGACCCCCAGCCCTGAACACTGCCCCACCTCCACCCTGAGCCCTAAAACCTGGCCCAAAAACAACCCCGCCAAAACTCACCCCAGCCCCACTTACCAAGGCGCGTCTCGGATCTTCCTCTCTCAATCCTTTCTTTTCCTCTCCCGGCCCATCCGCTCTGCTTGTAGACCGATGATTGCCTTAACCACGCATATAAGTGGCTAAGGCATATGCGTGGCATATGCGTAGGTTCAAGCAATCGTTGTTCCTCTTGCGTTGAAACAGCACGCATGACTCAGCCCGTGTTGTAAATGCCGTTTCCATCAAATGAGTAGTTGAGTGTGGCTTATTCAACCTCTGGAAATGGTGGCATTGTTACTGCCAGCAGAACATCCCATTTACCTTCTGGTGTTAAAACTACTAGCCTTTTCAGCATGGTCACTGGGTAGCCCTACAAAATATGTATAGTAACATTCTCCTTTGCCTGGGGTTGTTTTGCATTTAGGGTTGAAGGAGGTTGCTAATTGTTGTATGCGGGACAAAGGTAGTGAGGGTTGGGAACTATTACACCAGCAATGGCAGATAGCATTCTGGACCATGTCTTGGGTCAATGATAAGTGATCTTGTGCTAAGTTATCGCCAAGCGATCAATGGAATGAAGAGTATCTGTCAGCAAATGGGGAAAGGTTAAGGCCACAGACCAAAGGTGTCCCATGCAGGGTCTGTGAGGGTCTGAGGCAGTTAAATTATGAGGCTAACCATTGACAATGTAAATTTGTTTATTTTAGATATTTCTATAGTGTGGACCTAGCAGCATGGGCAGTGGCACACTTTATAAAGAACATGTTGGAATACAAATCACAGAAAGTTATCAAGAAATTAGAAAATGCAAGAGGAACATAGAATTAAGACAGAGAAAGGGTGCAGTTGATCCAAAGAGTTGGAAGACTAGACAGGAAAATGCTTTTTGAAGAGATGAGTCTTGAGGTCTTTCCTAAAGGAAAGCGGGTTTGAGTTAATGCTGGGGGCATCAGGGATGGAGATCTAAAATCTGGGGGCCAGGTCAGAGTGAGATTTGTTGGGTGTTTTGCTTTTCCCTGATATAGAGATTTGGAGAAGGAGGTTGTGTTTTTCTCTTGTGGAGTTTTCACCCCCAGTTGAGGGCATTTGTCATTCAGGTATGACCTGTGTTCGCCCCAAGTTGGCAGAGTATGCCCAGACATGGGTCCCTTGCTCATTTTGCCACTGGATTCAAGATAGCCTGGCTGATGAGGGGTGTTACCCCGAAACCTGTCCCAAAATGCTTGTTTACGGTCCAGGGAAGACCTGGCTTGGAAGTTCAGGCTGGACTGTTCCCATGAGGAACAGGGTCAAGACTGATTTGCATATGGCTGGATCTGAACTGGGGTGGCAAAGTTCGCTGAAGAAAAATGATGGATTAAACCCAGATCTGTGACTGTGCCGAGTGTCATTAAAGTTTCAGCGCTTCATCCTATCAGCTCCTTGTGCTAGCTTTGTTTGCCCTAAGTTGGCAGGGCATGCCCAGATGTGGGCGCCCTTGCTCACTTTGCCACTGGATTCGAGCTAGCCTGGCTGATGAGGGGTGTTACCCCAAAACTGGTCCCAGGATGCTTGTTGCCAGTCCAGGGAAGACATGGCTTGGCAGTTCGGGCTGGACTGTTCCCATGAGGCACAGGGTCAAGACTGATTTGCATATGGCTGGGTCTGAACTGGGGTGGCGAAGTGAGCTAAAGAATGATAATGGATTCAACCCAGATCTGTGACTGGGGGTGAGATATCATATGGTCCATTAAGATTTCCAAGTAGACTTCCATTTAGAATGATTGTAACAGGCCTTATGTAAATATCGAGGAAATTCAGCAACTGCGGTTGCTCTGGTTCTGAAGCGGTGGAGCAGCGGTGGGGTACAAAAATAAGCACTGACAAAATAAAAATAATATAGAACTTACCTGCCACTGCGGTCGCCACATTGCTCCTCTCCCGATCATGAGATTGGTCCCGTCCCGGGCTGGTCACACTGTGCAGGCTCCCAGAGGCCAATTCCTGATTCTTCTCTCATGCTGGAAATACTACTCCCAGCATGAGATAAGCTCTGGGATTGGTCTGACCACCCTGGTTCGGCACACAGAAAGGGTCTGGCGAGACTTTGGCTTTTTTCCACCCAGCTGTGAAACACTGCCGGGTGGACAAATGCTAAGTATGCATGACAACTTGCCGGCCTATAACCCCTCCTCCCCACTGCTGTTGCACAGTGTGCATGGCCCGCCCTATGACGCTCTCACTGCAAGCCGCAGGTAAGAATAAAAATAAAATGGTAATACATTTGTTTTATTGTCATTTTATTTTTCAAGTGTTTAACTCTGCTGCCACCGGTTCCTGTGCTTTTGCGGTAGGCATTTTTGCCCCACACGAGCAGGGGTAATCACGTAATAGTCGGTAATCTCTCGTCATGAGTATCATGAAATTACCCAACTCACTCCGACTGCTCGACATAATTAATAATTTGCCAGGCCCAGTTTAAGCATTGTAAGAATGGGTTCAAATAGCCCTGCATGTAAAGAGCTGTTCACTGACACCGTGACTGGTTGAAGCTGTTACATGCCTTAGGCAAAGCAATAGTAGTGCTATATATATGGCCCAATGTAGTAAGCGGGTCTCAATGGCCAAAACATGAATATAACATTGAGCACTATTGCTGTCCGTTAATCGCATATTTTTGAAAGGCGGTACCCACTTAGGGCTTTATTTACAAGATTTTGCCGCAGTGCAGCAGGCCTTCCTGCTGTGCTGCCCCGTGGTTAAAGAAAAGGGCAGGAATGCGCCACATCTATTAGATATGGTGTATTCCTGTCCTCTTCCTCTGCTCTGGCGCTGGCGCACAATGCACTGGCATGCGCCAACGCATGCCAGTGCGTTCCAGGGATTGTTGTTTTCATGCAGGAAGGGAAACCTTCCTGCACAAATAAATTACAAGAGGCTTTTTCCTCTTCCTATGTGTGCTGCCGAATGCAACACACAAAGAAAATGAAAGAACTAGAGCAAATAAAGGTATTTCTCCTCTTTGTGCCTCCCTTATGCATCCCCTGGGGAGGAGTACGTTTTTGGCGCTGCCTCAGAGTTATTTATTTTTTATTTATTTTAGGAGTTTTATATAGCGCTGGCTGGACCCGAGGGTATCAGAGCGCTTTACAACATGTATGATTCCGTGTAAATCTGGGACAGTGTCAATAAGCCATGGGTTTTGCTGCGAATGCCCACAGCCACACCCATTGCATCCCCCTTTAACGCAGATAGCTGCGTTAAAGAGAACAATATTTACAAGGCCGCATTTAGCATCACAAAGTGACTTAGGGATGCCTAGTAAATATGGAGCAGGCTCCTGCGCCACTGGAGCGTCACAAAAAGTGACGCAGCCTCTTTGTAAATGGGGTCCTTGGTTCTGCATTTACCCATTTTGCACCCCTACAGGTGTAATCCTTCCTTTCTCACATGGTGAGCTTACCCACCCGGCTCAGGGTGTGCTTTTTGAATTTGACTTAATGAATGTCCCTTGTGCTGTTCATGGCAAACTAATTGGAGATAGAAGACGAAAAAAGGATTGAGTGAGCTGTGGAATTGAAGGATTTGTAATTGTCGAAGCTAGAGTTGTATGCAAGGAATGCAAGATGTTTAGAGTTCAATTGTTGCACTACGCTAATAAGGAATATTCAGGGGCATATTTACTAAATTGTCCTGCAGCGCAGCCCAGTAAGTCACTGCATGACAGGGAAAGGGCAGGAATGTGCAGTATTTAACACAATACGGCACATTCCTGCCTTTTCCAAGTGCTGGAGCACAATGTGCTGCCTAGCACTAACGAAGGCGCTCTTAATCCAGGGTGCAATGTTGCCCGAGATGTAAGGAGGATTGGTTTTGTGCAGGAAGGGGCACCTTCCTGCACAAAAAGAATCCCATGAGGCTTTAGAAAGAGGAAAAAACAAAGAGGAATATGCATATCTCCTTGTCATGCCTCAGCTGAGGAGGTGTAGCAATTTTGGTGCATTCCCAAGACTACCACTTATGGTAAATCTGGGAATGAGTCAAAATGCATGGGTTGTACGAGGGAGCACTCACGCACCACCCATGGAATGCGTCCCTGGGGAGATTAACGCGATGCAGCAATTTGGGCTGTGTTGTGTTACTTTAGATTTATTAAGCCTCTCAGGGCACATCAGATGGCCTTGCACGGCTTGATCAATTGTCTTTAAGGGTTGCATTGCACATGCACCCCTTTGCGTGGTGCAAAAGCAGTGCAAACCTTTCATAAATATGGCCCACAGTGCTCATAGATTGGACTGTCAGAACAGTTTCCTGTCCTCACCGAAACCATTTCTAGGGGCAGGCATGTCCATCTGTATTGATCACAACATTACCTGACTTAAGAAAGCTATTCATGTGTAAGTTGCTAAGTTTGTTTTTATCTGTGTCATGTCCCATTAAAATGGGTGTTTAAATGGGTACCAACCTCTACATGGAAATGCAAACAATGGTTAATGAAAACTGTGAGCTGCACAGCCATTACAATGGCTATCAAATCTTGCACTTGAAGTCCTTTATAAATTTAAAGTTAACATTACTAGGATTCAAAGGGAAAGCCTGGCAGGATGAGCTTCTTATACCTGGAATCAGGAATCTTGAGATTTTTGTGGGGGAATGTTTCCTTTTTTCATCTATCCTGTTCTCAACATCATGAGCACTACATGTATGTTCTAGATGGAAAATGAAGTATTGTAATGTTAATGCATTATAACGCACGTAGACTGTTGCGTGACTAGAGTTAGCGAGTTGCCACATGTACGTCAGACAGCAGGGCCCAGAGTTACTACTGTTTTGTGAGGATCCTTGAGAAACTCTGAATTCTGCTTGGGTGCAGGGATGTAACTCAGGCCTCTGCAGACTCTGTGGTGTTTGTGTGTGTGGGGGGGGCAGCACTTCAGGGGGCCCCAAACTCTCAGTAGGAGCTCTTTAAGGCCACATATTTAGATATGGGAGCCTCAGCTGTCTCTCATCCCATTCTGTGTGTAATTTTGCTAACAGCTCAAAGTGCACCAAAAGTGAGCTCCAATCACCTTTCTGTCATTCAAGTGTTTCAGCAGAGAAAGTTGATTCGAACACGGAGCTTATTTACAGGGGCGCCTTCTCCATTAGGGCGGAGGAGCGTCACCCCACAGCTTTCTCGCAGTGCGAGAAGCAAAAACATAAAAAGGTAAAACTACCATTTTAAGTTTCTGTTCCTCGCACTGTGGGAAAGCAGAGGGGTATGCCTGGTTGGAGGCAAGCGGGTGGGCGGACCGTAGAGGAGTGGCTTGCCCAATGTTGCAGGCCCTGACTGTTTGGTCTGCCCTCTGGGGCTGACCAAATCAGTCATGCGCACTCTCCCTTTTCTCCCTTTTCTCTGTGTAGGCTGCATGCAGCCCACGTGGAGATAACGGTCTCACCGTAGGCGCTGTCCACACCAATCACAATACTGCCATTGCAGCGTTGTGATTGTCTGAAGGGTGGGGAGGATGGCTGCCTGCTTCCTGTTCAGCAGGAAAACAGGACCCAGCCAGGAGCGGCGACGTCGCGGGACCTGGGAAGGTAAGTTTATTTTTTATATTATTTAACTCCACCCCTCCCCCCGCGCGAACCCTCACCCGCGAGACATGCCGGCCGCGAATTCTTATCTACAAGCCCCTTGAGCCGCTGGTACCTCCCTTTTCCCCACATTAAAAGTGACGCGCCGGTGGCACATGGGGATTGTAAATAAGCCCCACAGTTCTAAAAGGTTCTGCATTGTGGAGGGCTAACTCCGTTACATTTGGGACCTATCAGGGCAGCAGCTCTCACCGCTACCCCACATCTGCTCCAGAGAACAACCATAATGCGGCAGCAAAAGGATAACAAAAAAAAATATGTAACAGAAAGCATGACCTGTTTGGAAAGTATGGCCGGCTTTGCATCAGATCCTGATTGCAAATGCAAACAGGGGAAGCAAAGCATCACAGGATATTCCCAGGGCAAATATTGTTTCAATTATGCTGAGGTTTATATATGTATGTCTCTTAATTGTAATGCCCTTTTTTTTTTACAACCAAGATGCATTTTGTTAAAGATTGTAACAATAGTTTGATTCTTTTGATTCCATGATTGCTGAACTCTTATAATAAAAATATTTAAAAAAAAAAGGATATTCCCAGGTGTCACAGCAGTAATTTCCACGAAATTACCCATTTTAAGCAGTTTACCCTCTCCCGGTTTTCATAGAGTAGAAATTAGTATTCAGGGCTCTTCCTCGAATACAAATCTACAAATTTACGTAGCCGGTTCACCCTGGCGGCGCAGCTCACTGCACAGGCTTTTATGCAAGAGTGCAGCTGATGACGTCATAGGCACACACCTCTTACGAATCTGCTGCACAATTTCTTAATGTTTGTGCAATGAAGCCATGATGATTTTTTTGTTTTCAGTGGTGAACTTACATTTAACATTTCTGAGCCTTGTGGGAGCTGCAGTCAGTGTTTACTAGCATGCTTGTTTAAATGATTTATAAATGGAAAGCCAAGTAGTGGCTAAAGAGGTCCTTTGTACATGGCTCAATCTAGCACCCTGATGTATGGTGTATGTGAGTACTATAGGCATGAACACACTCAAATGCAGTGCAGGAGATGGATGATTATAAGACAGAGGTCAACGATGGAATCGACTTGCAGAGTGTAGCCTATTGGTGATCACTCCAAAATGAGCGAGGACTTGAGGGTATAGAGAATAAAGTATTTCATCACTAAATAGGTGATTTATCCAGGAAGACACCATGTATTAAATGTGCAATTCACCTCTGGCTTTATATCCTTATGCTGAAACCTCTATCCTTGCATCTAACATCCATGAAAATGAAGAGAAGGGCCAAGCTTCTCTCCGCAGAGATGGGACTGTGTTCCTTGTAAACAGTGGCGGCTGGCATCTACAGGGGGAGGGGACACGGTTGTGCGCAAGCGCAAATAAAAGAAAACACATTTTTTTTAATTAAACGCTTACCTAGTCCTCCGCACCGGACTGCTTCTTTCTTCAACTGCAGCCTGGCCACCAGGAAACTTCCTTGACCAAACCTGGTTCTGCTCTCAAGAGCAGCGCTCCGATTGGATAGAAAGGCCTCACTTGGCGCTCCACAGCACTCTGGAGGCCTGCACTTGCTCTAATCCAGCTGCCTTAAGATAGTTGGGATAGAGGTGTTTAAAGTGAATGTCTTGCTGGCCGTCACAAGACAGCCTGCCAAAAAGACATGCGCACTTTAAATAGTCCACATACAGCCTGCCCTCCTCCCTGTTGCAGCTGTCGCTCAGCAGGCCTCGCCCCATCCTGATGCTGTGTTCGGGATGAGGGATGAAAATTAACCCCTCGCGTGAGCGCATCAGCCAACGGCCATCCTTCCGTTGGCCGACGCGGCCCCCCCTCGCAATAAATCACCCGCACCGCGGCGGAATTTACGCCGCGGTTAACGGGTTAAAATGGTAATGAATTACCATTTCATTTTTCATCACAGGGGTTTTGGGGGAAATTTAAGTGGGGCGATGCTCCTCCACTCCAACGGAGTAGCCGCCCCTCCTTGTAACTCTATGTATGTCAGTTTGTGTGCTGTCCGTTTATGTTTATGTGTTTGCAAGTCTGGATGGTGCCTGACTGGACCAGTGTGAATGTTGCTGGTATGTGCATGGATGCATTCATGTTCAAGTCTACATCGGTTGGCTTGTATTTAAGAGTATTTGTTTGGTTATTGTCCCTGTGTTTGGGTGCTTCTATGTCTTTGACATATATGAATGGCTACACCACTAGCGATTGTATTTTCTATTCGTCTTTGTGCAAAGGTGTCTGTTGGTCTGTAACCATGTGTTAATGGGGGACTTTAGATCTGAAGTGTTAATGCGTGACTTTAGATCTTTAGGGGCAGATTTATGACTTCTGGCGCATCTCTGCTAATCAGCAGAGATGCGCCAGAAGAGTTGCAACGCATCTGCCCACCCGTGCGCCACCACTGATGCGCCGCATTTATAATGCGACGCACCGTGGCACTCGGATGGGCAGATGCGTGACGCATCCCCTGTCGGGAAGGCGGCGCATTGCTGGAGTTGCTTCGCAAGCGCGACGCAGCTCCAGCAAGGCTCGGGGGTGCCCTATCCCTAACATGCTGCGTCAATCCTTACGCCTGCTTCAAGCAGGCGCAGGGTGTTGACACAGCATGGCCTTAAAAGTGACTGAGTGAAATCTTGTAGATTTCCCTCAGCCACTTTTAGGAAGCGTCCCTGCGCCGGAACGCCCCCCCCCCCCGCACCAGAACGCCTGCTTCTGGCGCAGGGCTTTAAAACGTGATGCATCTCACAGATGCGTCACGTTGTAAATACCCCGCAGCATGACGCTGATTTTGCGCCGCCGCTGCGTCACAAAAGTGACGCAACGGCGGCGTAAAACAGGCGCAAGGGGCTTGTAAATCTAACCCTTGGTGTTAATGGAGGACTTTAGATCTGTAGTGTTAATGGCTGACTTTAGATCTGTAGTTTTAATGGGGGACTTTAGTTCTGTAATGTTAGTGAATATCGATGTTGAAATATCGTCATGCCAGAAAATCGACAGTCAGAATATCGTTGACAAGAATATCGAGTTCAAGGTAAGAAATATGTTTTTTTTAAATATCAATGTTAAAAATATCGTTTTTTTAGTTAGTGTGATGTATGTTAGTATTTAATTTAAATGTATGTGTTCTATATTTTTGTGTATGTATAGCTTTTGTGTTTTAATATATGTTTTAAATTTTTATAAGTAATAACAAAAATGTTAACAACATTTAGCTTTTTAGTTCTGTAGACAAATTGTGGCCTGTATGAGCTTCTGACGAATGGAGTCTGAAACTTCAGACCTCATGTTCACACTGTAATGCACTGGTTTAAATCATGTTTTACATAAATATAATCTAAACATAATCGAGAGAAGGTTGAAAAAATTCAATTCAGCCCCTCGAAGTGCTATCCACACGTGCGCAATATGAAGAATGAATGCAAGAGTTCTCAAGTCTCACAGGCCCACTCCTCCATTCCATGTATCTGCTTTGTACTCTGTGACTTCAGTCATGTTTACCCCATTATAAAGCAGAACTACAAACGCCAGAATGCAAAGCAAAATTCCCTGGACAGTTTGAGCTACTCACGTATAAACCTGGGAAGCTTGAGGGCTCTGAGTGCATCGCTTAAATGTGCAAAAGTAATAGTGGGAGGTGAGTGTGGTAAGGAAAGTCACATTTAAGTACTTCTACTAGTCTACTACTACAACAAAGTACAACAAGCATTGGCAAAGCCAATAGGTCTCCTATGCAACATATAAACACAAAATAAGAGAGGCACATATACAGAGACATCTAATTCAGTCCTTGGGTTAGTCCATAGACTAGAGAAAAATCACGATGTCAGAGGCAAATTATTCTTGGTGTTGTCGTAAATCCTTTTATTCACCATTTGGATTATACAAGCGAATTGTGCAACACAGCCAATGCTTTTCGCCCATGCAGGCTTCTTCAGGGCGAATTCTTATCTAATAATGTCCTACGTATTAACCCGAACAAAGGATAAGGCTTAGTTTCAGATTGTGGTTCAAATCTCAAAGTATCAATGATGGCAAATAAAACGTGAGGTTCAAGATTTGTAAAATCAAGAACTGAAGCGCATAACGTGTCGCGCTATACAACTAGAGGCTCTGCGCGGCCGGCAAATCTTCACTTCTGCATCCTTTTCAATTCATGCCATCAGTGATACTTTGAGATTTGAACCACAATCTGAAACTAAACCTTATCCTTTTGTTCGGGTTAATACCTTGTAGGACATTATGGGATAAGAATTTACCCTGAAGAAGCCTGCATGGGCAAAACATGTTGGCTGTGTTGCACAATTCGCTTGTAGAATCCTAATGATGAATAAAAGGATTTATGACAACACTAAGAATAATTTGCCTCTGACATCATGATTTTTCTCTGGCCTATGGACTAACCCAAGGACTGTGTTTAGATGTCTTTGTATATGTGCCTCTCTTATTTTGTGTTTATATGTTGTATTTAGGACCACCAACGTTGGCTGGTCTTTAGAGGTGGGCACGTTGTATGAGACTATTCAGGAAACAATAACTGAGTTTCCAATTCTTTGTGTATAACACAGATAGTGGTGCGGCACTGTATACCTTGCCACCGTGAATCAGTGTGTTTGAATTGTTGAAAGGTCTCCTATGCAAGAGCTATCAGCTTTTCCAATATGTTTTAATCATGTTGTACACCAGTGTGCCGTAGTTCAGCATGACCAATAGTTATTGATTTAAAAGAGAGTGGTGTAGAGTGGAGTTTCATAAAGTATTGCAGAGTGGAGTATTGTGCAGTGGAGTGGAGTAGCATTGAGTGGTGTAGAGTAGAGCTGAGTGGCATGGAGTGGAGTGGAGAGGAGTGAAATGGAGTTTCATGGAGTGTCGTGAAGTGGTGTACAGTGTTCTGGAGTGTTGTAAAGTGGAAGGGCATAGAGTGGAGTAGAGTTGAGTGGAGTAAAGTGTCAGAATGGAGTAGTGCTGTAGAGTGGAGTGGTACAGAGTGCCGTGGAGTGGTGTAGAACAGAATGGTATAAAGTGTGTTGCTTAGAGTGGATTAGAATGTTGTACAGTAGAGTGGAGTGAGGGCCGTACTGGGAACAGCAACCAGCCCTGGCAGGTTGCTGCTTGACCGGCCCTGTGAGCGTGAGAGGAGGTGTTAGCCACGAAGCACCGCACCCGCTTTTCTTACAAGGGGCCGATATTGCAGCACTGCTGCAAAACCGGGCCCCTGTAAGAAAAGCGGTCACCGCGGCCAAAAAACCGTCCTCCACCCCTCCAGCCCAACGGGGAAATGCCCGGTGCCCGCTATGGCCAGTCCAGTACTGAGTGGTGTAGAGCAGAGTAGATTGTGATAGAGTGACGTGGCATAGAATGGAGTAGTGTAGGGGAGTGGAATGGCATAGAGTGGAGTACAGCATTGTAGAGTGGCATAAAATAGGGTGGAGTGGCATATAGTGTCAGAGTAGAGTGGCATAGAGTGGAGTACAGTTGAATGGCATATAGTGTCAGAGTAGAATGGCAGCGTGAAGTGGATTAAAGTAGACTGGCGTAGTGTGTCATAGAATAGGTTAGTGAAAGTGTAATGGAGTGGCACAAAGGTAAATACGTAGAGTGTTGTAGAATGGAGTAGTGTTGTAGACTATCATAGAGTGGAGTAGTGTTGTAGAGTGGAGTGGCATAGAGTGGAGTAGAGCATCAGAGTGGAGATGAGCATCAAAGAGTGGAGTACTGCAGAGTGTTGTGTCGTAGAGTGGAGTGCCATATAGTGAACCAGAGTGGCTTCGAGTGAAGTGGCGTTAAGTGCAGTGGTGCAGAGAAGAATCATGTAGAGTGCTGGGCCCTGTAGTGCATTGCTTTTGAGTAAAGTGCTGTAGTAATCATTGGTGTAGAGTGCAGTGATGTAGAGTAGAGTAGCGTAGAGTAGAGTGGTGCAGAGTAGAGTTGTGCAAAGTACAGTGGTGCAGAGTAGAGTGATGCAGAGCAGAGTGGTGATGTGAGCACTGGTGTAAAGAGTAGAATAGAGTTGCATAGACTGCAATGACATAGAGTGCAATGGCAGAGTGTGCAGCGGTGTAGAGTGCAGAGCCACAGAGTGTTGCAGAGTTGAGTATAGTGGTGTAGAATGCAGTGGTGGAGAGTATTGAGCATAGAGTGCAGTGGCATACAGTGCATTGGTTTTGAGTAAAGTGGTGATGAGTGCATTAGCGGTGAGTGCAGTGGTTTGCATTAGAGTGGCATAGAGCAGTGGCGTAGAGTGGTGCAGAGTAGAGCAGAGTGGCACAACATAAAGTACAGTGGCATAGAGTGAATTGGAATAGAGTGCTGTGTCGTAGATTGGAGTGGCTTAGAGAGGCGTACAATACCATAGAGCGGAGCTGCATAGAGTGCAGTAGCATAGAGAGGATTGTTTCAGAGTAGAGTGAAGTGGTGTAAAGTGGAGTGGTGCAGGGTAGAATGGAATGGTGCAGGGTTTAGGGGAATGGTGCACGGTTGAGTGGAGTGGCATAGAGTAGTGGCCTAGAGCGCAGTGGCATAGAGTAGAGTGGTGAAGAGTAGAGAGGAGTGGCATAGAGTGCAGGAGCGTAGAATGGAGTGCCACAAAGTAGAGTAGTGTGGCATAGAGTGCAGTGGCATAGAGTAGATTGTTACAGAGTAGAGTGAAGTGGAACAGAGTGGAGTGGAGTGGTGCAGGGTAGAGTGCTGTGGCATAGAGTAGTGGCGTAGAGTGCAGTGGCATAGAGTGCAATGTTGCAGAGTAGAATGGCATAGGGTTTAGTGGTGCAGGGTAGAGTGAAGTGGCCTAGACTGGAGTAGTGTAGAGTGCAGTGGTGTACAGTAACCCTGGGCGTAGTTTGCATAGTCGCGCTACGTGTATGCGCTTCGCGAGCTACGTGTAGCTATGCGTAGCTACGCGAGCGTGTGTAGTTGCTTGTCCCGTCCGTTCGCGATGTGTTTTTCTTGCTCGCGAACGCGTATTGCGTGTTCAGGAGTCTGTTTGCGTGCTCGGGGGATAGTATCTCGTGAACTTACCCATGCGGTCGCTTATGGGCGCGGCCATCTTGTTTTTCACTTGTCCCGCCTGTTTGCGATGCCTTATTTCCTGTTCCGGGTCGCGTATAGCTTGTTCGCGATGCGCATGTCATGTTCGGGAACGCGTTTTACGTGTTCACGACACTGTTTGCCTGTTCGCGGGGAAATATCACGCGAACTTACCCACATGGTCGCGACGGGCGCTGCCATCTTGTTTTTTCACTCTATGCTATGGTTCTGGGGCCTGCTTTTCTATCCTCCCTCTATCTTTGCCATCCTTAGGTTTTTACACTGTTTGTCTGATCTTATTAATTTATTATCTATTATCTATCCTTCTCTGTCCCTAAGTCTATATTTTGCATTTTATTTCTACTTTTAGTGCTTTTTCTCACTTTTCTACTGTTTTATATTACTTCCTTCTTTAAGCTCCTACTTCTTCCCCTAACTTTATTTTTTCCTTCTACCTTTTCTTTTCTGCCTCCCGCTCACCCCAGTAGTTCCAGAACCATGCCTAAGGGTACCAACGGCTCCAAGGGCAAGGCGCCTGCGCTCAAGAGCCGCCTGCCTTGCGGCAGACTGTGCCCTGCAGGGGTGCAGGCCCAGGAGCTTTACGGTGAGGCAGAGGTGGCCGCCCTTGTTTTTTTGTGCAGCGCCACCTCCCCCTTACCTTGGCAGCAGGCCTGGCTCCGGGTACCCTACCCAGAAGCGTCACCGCCGGGGTGCGAAGGTGTGCCGGGCAGTGTTTCGTCAGTCAGGGGTCTGGCGCACCCATAACCAGCTGGCCCACCGGTGGTCAGACATCTTGGACCGGGAGCAGGACCTGCTGGACCTGCTAGCTGTCGAGGTCGTGGGGCTTGGTGAGTAGCTAATATACTAATAGTATAAGTTTGGTGTATAATTTTTTTCCGAATAGCAAGAATACTGCTGCTTACATTGCAGGTAAATTACGTTTCAAACTCTTCTGTGATTGTAGGAAACAGGTGCTCGGCGCTGCTCTTACTTGTTTGCAACTTTGCGCTCGCTTGGGCTGATTATGTAGGAGTTTACTTAGAGAACTTAAGTTAGGTAATGCTATTGCTAGAGAGACTCTAGTCGTTCCTTTGTTCTCCTGTCACTAAGGAGAGATAGTGGTGGATGGATTGATAGGTTTAGTTAGTATTAGGTGGTCATTTTGTAGAGGTCTGCGTGACACTTCCTCTCTGTCACTGAGTGCTGCTTGCCCCAGTCCTTAGTAGAACCTTTTGTAGTCTGTTTAGTGAGTGGTAAGGCTTACCAGTGTCACTAGCATAAAATCAGACGCAACCAACCAACAATTTGGTGTATGCACAAATTTATGCATATGTCCTACACCTATGCATTTTTGAGGGCTAAAATTTAAATGCAGACTTATTGAACAATTGGCCCCTCTGGAATATGTGGGCTAGGTCAGGTGGCACATAGGCTTACTTAGTATTCTGGAATCAGAATGGAACACTGGATTAGTGTTCATAAATAATAAGTAGACGGTCTGTGAGTACCATAATAATACTACTAGTCGATCTGATGAGATAGGTCAATTTTATTGCAATTGTTGTTTCCTAAAATATTTTTTGAGTGTTTTTAAAAATATTTTATTTGTTTCACAGTACATCAATCATTAATGTTTGTCTCTTTCTTTGTTATATCTTACATGATCTTACCGAGGGCTCTGCTGCTGGCCCCAATAAGTCCTCCAGTGGTTATATTAATAATTATATTTCCCTAACTTTTACTGCACCTTTTTTTTTCTGAACTATTATTTCTGTTTCCTACTTCTATTTTTTTCCAAATCTTCAAAGATCTAGACTGTTTCTAAATTCTTGTCGTTCTCCCTGCCTCCAACTGCCTCTGCTATTAGTCTATGACTCTCTGTACTACTACTATCAGTCTGTCTGTAGCCAAGCTTGCCCAGTTGGCCACTCTTTATTTAAAAGGTTAAATAAAACTCAGATTCCCCAATAGCTCTAGCAACGGAGTCCAGTCCTTTGGGTTGTCATCTTCTGGTCTTCTTAATCTTTGAGGCTTTTCGACAATTCCCACCAACAAAATGCCCAACCAGATATTTGTCTATTTGTGATAAGATATACTACTACTGTTGTGGGGATTTTGCACAGCCACATACATAACTATGCACAAGAAAATAGGATGTTGGTGATGGGAGGTTGGACCTTCCTCACACCTCAGTCACAACGCCCAATCCCTTGAACGACTAGCTATACTCTCTCATTAAGTCCCCGAACCCTCCCCGAAGATACCCAATGATTAGACAACCCAGAACATAATAACACCCTTTCGCTCACTCACTCGTGTAAGTCCACCACACCAAATATCACAGAGTCTTTGTGTAAGTTGAAGTTCAAAAGGTTTATTTTCAACTGACACGCTTTGAATGTTGTTCTACAATTCAAATCATTATACTATACGAGCCAGCTACAAAAGCAAAATGCATAAGGTTAAAACAATAAACATTGTTACAAGTCCACCAAAGAGTCAGACCAATGAACTCTGTGCGAATTCTGGGGGACCCCTCACCTTAGAACGTAGAAGTACTGGTTACATCATAAGCTCTGCAAAGCTCTGGTTCGTTCGTAGAAGGGAATCTTCCGCCTGTTATGAGAAAAACGGTGCGCGTTAGATAGTATAATGCAAGCATTTCTCAGTCATTCCAAAAAGTGTAGCATGTTCTGGCTAAGCAATACGGACTGACCAGAACTCCATAACAAAGTGGCTTGTCTTTCGACCTCTTGTACGCAACGCTCAGACAGTAGCTGTATGAGCTCATGTGGGCTCAAAGACGTCTTACACAACAAGCTGCGAGGTAACATGCGCAGAAGACATGAAGCTAAAATGGTGCATGGTTCAGGCTAACTTTGCAAACAGTAGAGTAGACTAGAATGACCCTAGGGACCATAACACTACTAGTGTCTACTCTACTCTAGTACCCGATTTGGACTAGTGATATATGTTATATACGTATGGATTATTATTTTTTTAATCTTGCTAGTGAAAAAGAATGAATAGGGGGAGGTGTATATGGCATCTAAAAATGTGCAATGATTTTTTCTAGGCATACTACCGACCACCACCAGTGCTGGGGCCAGCGGCGATGCGGCCATTACGGAGGGAGCAGGAGATGCGCCAGCGGAACCTGCAGGAGCTACTACAGGGGGTGAGCCAGCAGCAGCGGCAGGCGGTGGTAAGTTATGTGACCTACTTATTGACATTACACTAGCGGGAAGGGTGTACTGTACACTCACTGTACTGTTGAGACTTAGTAAGTATGAAGTTGCAGTGAACATTAGACAATGGTTGAAGAAGACAACCTTTAATTAGCAATGGCATTAGCAGCAATAGCATTAGCAGCGTGAGTTGGTAACCAATGGCCTCTTCTACCTGACTCCAACTCAGCTGTGAGTTTTATGGAGAAGACTAAAAGTCAGATCAGATTAGATGACCTTGATGGATGTGTTGAACAAAAAGGTAAAGAAGGGTGGAAGGAGGAAGGACGGGTGAGATGTAATATGACTGGCAGAGAAGGCTACGTTGGAAGCATGCATAGGTGGCTGATAGGAATCAGATGCATGGGTTGCTGAAGGATGGGTGGAAGGTCAAAGAAAAGATGCCTGCATGGGTGCCCACACCTTATGGGTGGATAGGATAGCAAGAATCGGCAGCGGTGTTTGGGTCAAACTCAAAGCCAAGGCAAGCAAGGAAGGACGCATGGGTGGTTGTTGGTGAAACAAACTAAGGTTTGTTGAGAGATTGAGAAGAATGTTAGACGTTTACTTTGAATGGATGGATGCCTGGATGTATTCATCATAGATAGCATAGGTGGCGACTGTCACTGGATGCAGACTAGAGTCTTTGAAGAGAATGTAAAAGAAACCGCACCACAGTAGCAAAGCCAAGGGGAATATATATAAGCTGTATTTTGAGAATACTCCCTTGACGCACAGTAGTTTGCAAGCACATCATATATATATATATTGTGTATGTATGTAGTTATCAGCGCCTTCCTCCGACTCACAGGACCACTCCCTACCTATGTAAATTTTATTGTCTGCAAGCCTGCTATGGGGGGTGGCCTATCGGTTGGTTACACAATCAATCAAAATAAAGTACCTCATGTCGTGCCATATATAAGCAATGTAAACAGGAGAGGGACTGATGGGCTTTTATTC
The DNA here is from genome assembly GCF_964204655.1 of Triturus cristatus. Classification (NCBI taxonomy): domain Eukaryota; kingdom Metazoa; phylum Chordata; class Amphibia; order Caudata; family Salamandridae; genus Triturus; species Triturus cristatus. The sequence continues at coordinate 1,098,079,195 of NC_140594.1, forward strand.
AAGGAGGTCCAGCATACATGCCCAGTTTAGTCATGTGTGTAGAAGAGAGTATGCAGTTCCTCAAAGGAACTGCATACTCTCTTCTACACACATATATAAGCAATGATCATTGGATCAGATATATAATCTGCCTATTTGTAGTAGTCAGGGCAGGGTCAAAGTGAAATTGAGCAATTGCCCTTGATGTAACAAAGAGACTATGTCCAGTGCCACCCGTAATAGAAAATTACGAGCTTCCCCACCTGCAGACAGTAGTAAATAGAACTAACGTGAGTCTGCTTCATGAGTCAGACTCGAGTATGTTTGTCTTGGGTGCAAGCTGACTGATCTGGCATGCCGGCTAAAACAATGTTATGTAATTTCGCTAAACTAAAGAGAAAAAGAAGACTGGTGTACTGTGCCATACTGCTAGTAAATAATGCCTGAAATTCCCACAAATGTCAGAGGCTGAGGAAGTGGGAGGACAGATACATACCACAAATGTTATGTACTGTGCTTGCTAGTACTACAGCTACTATGCCACTATGTGTTGAATTAATTTTGTGTTACTGTTTTGCTAAGACTATTGGTAAAATATTTGTGTTTTTCTTGCTTGATATAGCTTCTCCAAAAAAAACAACGAGGAAGGAGTTGGCAGTCATGGCCCGGCGCAGGAAGCTGGAGGCCATCTGTGCCGAGTACTGACGGCTGGTGGCTCTGGCGGAGGAAGAGGAGGAGGTGGCAGCAGCTGCAGCCTCCTCCCATGCCCGAGCCCCAGCCAGGCCCCTCAAGTTGTTTGGCGCCGCGGTCAGGCAGCCACCCGTTGCCGCCCACCAACAACACCCAGCACTACTGCTGCCCCCTCCTGTGGATGCAACTGCAGGGCATATGCGCACCGCATGCTCCAACGAAATGCGCGACTGGAGGAGGAGCTAGAGGAGGCCAAGAAGAGGCTCAAGGTCCTGGAGAGAGACATACGAAGAGCCCGCCGCTAAAGACCCTGTTCAATTGCCCCTTTTTTATAGCTTCTTTTGGTGGATGGGAATCGGGCGTTGGGGTTTTTATGGACAATTGGGCATTTGATTTGGACATTGGTTGGGGTTAGGGAGATGGGTGGGTCAGGTGGTGTTGTGGGATGTTTTACATAGTTTCTTTTTGTTAGGGGATTACATTATATATATTTATACTTTACATACGATGTGGTTAATGTTTTGTGGGTGGGGTTACTGTTTTACGTCACACTGTTTCCTTGCTGCTGCAGGGCCACAGCCAGTGTTTGATTTAAATATTTGTCTGACTTTGTAAGACACAAACAGATAGATGCGGTACCCCTCACTGAGTGACTTGTCCTACTAGTATGGTCAGTCTCTCCTAGCCCATTATTATACCTCCCCCAAACATCTTTTCTTTTCTTACCTGTGATTGATGTTTAAGTTAGGCACAGCGATGGCTGCATGACGATGCAGGTTGGGTTTCCGAAGAGAATGCAGAATCAGATGCCATGGATGTGGTGGTAGTAGTAGTAGACACTGGCAGTAGCATTTACATAAAAGAAAATGAGACAGTCAGTCGCCTGAGGGAGACTCTGGGAGGAGTAGTAGAGCGAAGTAAATAAAACATAATGGTTAATGGTGGAGGGGATAGCCTAGTGAAACAAGTTACAAACTGTAGTTGTTTTCGAGTCACTCAACTAGGCCTACACTAGACACACGCATAACCTTTAGTGCTGTGTGTAATAGGAAGGATGACAATTGAATAGATGCCGGCAATTAATGATGATGGATTAGGTTCCTTTGTTAAAAAAGTTAACTCGCAAATATACTTATCATCATGGGTGGGCAAGCAGAAGAAGATCCTCCCCATGCCTTGAAATTGAATTAGTGTTGCTTTCGCCACGTCCGCTCCATCAAGTGTGTGATCAATTATTGGTGTACATTAATCTAGTCACACCTCAATAAATCACACAGCCCGGGGAAAGAGGGTTAGGGTTTGATGAATGGTTGGGAAGGGGGGTTTGGTGAAAGATTTGACAAAGAAAAACAGTACGCATGGACAAAAAACAAAAGACAACACAATCTTTGTAGACTACCATATCCATAAATGTGTTAAGGGTGAAAAAGGAAATGCATGCATGATGATGATAACTTGATGGTTAATGATAAGTAAAACTTACTAACTACTACTAGACAATTAGACAGTGCAGGGCATCAGTATATTGCTATTATGCACGTTGCCTTGCCTGTCTGCCCTCATAGAGACACAGATTACATACAGTTTGTGTTCTGTTCTGTAGCACCGGGCTTACTTTTAAAGATAGCAAAGAAAATTTAAAAATAGCTGTAGGGGTGAATTATAAACAGAGAGCAAACATAATTAATAATAACAACAACACACGGTATTAATGATTGAAGACACAAAATGAATAAAATTGTTTAAAAGATTAAGAAAGTTGATACTGTTACTGTGTTATCCTGGTCAAATGGGGAGTTGCATCTCGGCATTCCTCTTGGTCCTCAGTCCCTTCCATGGATGTTCCGTCCATCAATTTTGGGTGACGCCACTGCCTGCCTGACATATGTAGATTCATTGGGAAGGTGAGTGTGCATTGTTTTTCAAAGTATAGCACAGGGTAAAAGCCGGCCTGTAAGTGTAAATGGAAAAACAAATGGGATACTGAAAAATCAATGAATAAAAAAATGCATAAATTATGGTGGAGTGCAAAAAGACAGAGAAGAGAACACTTTTAGACTGAGGCGGCATGGATAGATACATCATGCCTGTCTACTGTGTTTACAGCATTTTGTAAGCTACACCAACAACAGGACAGAGCATGCCCACGGCACTGGGCCGTGACCAAACCTCCATGTAGCTGAAATTTTGACAGAGCCAGACAAAGCACATATACAGAAACCTAGCATTTTCAAAATTAAGTGAATAAATCAATGCACCGCTGTCAGTCGTACCACTGCACTCGACTCCACCGCTACACAGACATGTAGGTCTGCTGTGGTTCTTGTTGACATGTGTTTACCTTATGGCACTTCATGAAACGAAGTTATTCCATCAATCTGCTCCGATCCTAAGTACTGACTGACTGCGAAGAGTATATGTGGTCATCATGATCATGGTGTCCAACTCAGTCTGTAGTGTACCGAGTGAGTCCAGAGTCCATATTCAAATATCCAATGGATAGCCCTGCAGTAGAAGTACAATTTTGTTAATTAAACAACAAGTCTGTTTACAGCGCCATTAACCAGAAACAGTTACAGGAGGACACATATACAGCAACATAGCATTTTCCAAAGTAAGTAAGTAAATCAACACATGGCTGTCAGTCATATCTCCACTAGACACTCGTGACTACTCGACTCCACCACTACACAGACATGTAGGTCTGCTGTGGTTGTTTACTTATTTACCTTTTATGACACTTGATTTGAAATGCCCAGAGTTATTCCATCAATCATCTCCGATCCAACTGACTGACTGCGAAGATAGTATGTTCACCAGCATGGTGTTGTACGTGTTGGCCAACTCCAACTCAGTCTGTAGTGTACCGAGTACGACTCCGACTAATTCCATATTCCATATTAAACATTGCAACGGATATTGGCCTGCAGCAGTAGGAGTACAATTTGGTGGTTAAACAACAAGAAGGGAAACATTGACTGTCACTTGAGTCAACTTCATGCACAACATCATCAACATCAACACAAAAAATAGCAATCACTCTGAGTCTGCATACAACGCATGCCAACATTACCTGTCTTGCTCTTCTCTTTGGCTGTCAGATGCCTAGGTCTTTCTGACAGGTGTGTGTTTTTTTACCGAGCCAGTGGCCTCATTATGTTACTCCACATTCATTTTGAGTGTTAGTCACTGTTTCGGTTTTCTTATCTGTGGCACTTTGTCGCAGTTGAAGTTGGTTCACATGGTCAGTGCTGTGAGATGGGCCGCGGCCTGGGTAGCGGTCATTGGTCAATTGAGTTTGCAGAAATGTGACATATCAGCAATTTTCTTCAAAGAGTCTCTTGTCTTTTTCTGCCAAGTACCTTCTGTTCTGACATTGATGAGCTTTTATGCCTGCCGAGGCGGTAACCTAGTTCTGACAGTGATGAGTTTTGGCTTGGAAACAAAAGGAGAATAGCTATAGTCACGTTCCACTTCTTCTGGAGGGACTGTTAGAGGCAACATTATTTGTATTATTCTCTGTCCAATGTCTGGCTTGAGAGAAATGTATTTAGGGTGAGTCAGGAAGAAGGAGCAGGACTCTGAGGAGCGGGCAGTGAAATGCACAGAGGTGCAACTCCAATAGGGAAAAAAAAACAGAAGACGGTGGTGATGGATTTGTTGTGATTTGATTTGAAGCAGAAAAACGACAGATACACACACAAATAAAGGAAGGTAGAAAGTAACAATTTGAAATCCTAGTTGTCAGGGAAGAGGAGCTCGTCCTCAAACTCTGGTGGTTCGGACAAAAGTAGGTCATGTAATCCACTACTTACGTCATCGAAGTCACTCTCCTCTTCCTGCTGTGACTCACGTATTTTGTAGTCCAGTGGTATAAAGTGCTGATTCATTTTGATCATGGTTAACCTCTCCACGCTTTTGGGTAAGAGACTGGTCCTTTTCAAAGTTTCAATGGCACCAGCAGCACTGAAAATATGCTCAGAAGAGACACTTGCAACAGGGTAAGCCAGATACTTTATCGGCAGCCTGCTGAGCACTGTCCATTGCCTTCTTTTCCCATACCAATTCACCAATGGGTTTCGATCCATGAAGACCTCTGTTGGGTCATCCAGATAGGCCTGGACCGTCCGCTCAATGCTCAGGGGTGCTCCGATGTGCTCGGCCTCTTTTGCCTTTGCATCAGCACTGGACTTACGATACCCTGCCGTAGAAACCAATCAGTTGCCGATTGTATTGTGGATGATCCTGTCCTTGCTGTTGTTGATGTTTTTGGTAGTGTTTGTGTCGGTGACTGCTGGGAGGCAAACGCACTGCCCTTAGGCTCTGAAGTAGAACTTGACTCTGTAATCTGCCCTGTAGTACTTGTTCTGGCCTTGGGCGGGGGGTCTCTAATTACCAGCCGTTCGTTTTCAAAGTCAATTGCTTGCTCAGCTATCAAAGTTTTGTACTTGGCAACATCCACTTCTAAGAAAGGAATTACTGCCTTACTGTTCAGAAATACTTTGTACCGTGGATCCCAAATTGTAGCAGTACTGTAATGTGGATGTGACACAATGTTATTTTGAATCCTTGTATTTTCAGATAAGGGAACGGCTAAGGATTCCGCCAAATAATGTGCGTCTTGTTTGTCATCCACACCTTCGTACGTTTTAGACACCTCCTTCAGCTGTTGCTCTAGCATGTGCAAGAATGGGATTGCTTGGCCCATAGTACAGCCCTTCCTGCTGACTTCACGTGTGAAGACCTCAAAAGGAAGTAGCATCTCTGTCAGGCATTTAACGAGGTCCCAGTGGCCCATCTCAACGGTCATTCCTCTCGCAGTAGGATCCCCTAATCTTCGCATGACATAAGCATTGAGTGGTATGTACTGCTCAAACAGACGATCAAGCATGTAATAAGTTGAATTCCAACGTGTTGACACCTCCTGAATGAGTGCTTTGACTGGCATTTTATGCTCACGTAGAATGACCCTCAGCTGCTTCTGGGCTTTAAAAGAATGGCTGAAATGTGTGCATATTCTTCTGCTGGGGACCAGTAAGTTGCTGACATTGTATTCATTTTTCAGAAAGTCTTGAACAACAATGTTAATGCAGTGTGCCAAACACGGGACCCTGAAATAGCCACCATCTTTCATGGCCCTAACTACATTACTGCCATTGTCCGTGGCAACAAAACCAATGTCAAGCCCTCTTGGACGCAGCCACTCAAAGACCTTCCTGTTAAACTCATCCAAAATGTTTGCAGCAGTATGAGATTTCTCCATGGCAAACATGGCTACAGTTGCATGTTTGCGAGTTGCATGAAAAATCTCAGCAGTGTCAACACCAGCAGATATCTGTTCTCTAAGTCCCACGAAAGAGATCCAGTGTGCAGTGATGCACATGTAAAATGTGGCTTGGCAACTGGTCCACCTGTCTGTTGTCAGGTGGATACTCTGAACAACACTCTGCTTCAAGGCGTTTCCAAGTAATTCCAGCACGTCGTGATGTAGTGCTGGAAGAGTAACTCTGGCAAAATAGTAGCGCCTGGGAACCTGCCATTTTGGGCAGATGGCTGTCACAAATTCCAGAAAACCCACCCCTTCAACAAGAGAAAAAGGGAGAAGGTCCAGTGCTAACATTTTAGCCAGCTTCGCATTGTACAAACGTGCTATTGGGTGGTTGCGTTCGTAGTGCCTCTCCCCCTTAAACATGCTGAGAATGGTGGGCTGCATAGTTTTTCTTTCTCTTAGGCTCAACAACGCAATTTTTTTCATTGAGGTACTCCTTGCTGTCTCAGGCTGACTCTTACTCTTCTGCCACTGAGATATTGCTGAAGATGTGGGCGAAGATAACACTGCACTGCTGGGGACAGGGCTACTTTGTGTACCACTACCAGAGAGAATGTCTCCCTGTCCTTCCTCTCCCACTGTGATCGGATCTTCTTCTTCTACTCGTTTATCTCCACCAACACCAATGGTTGCAGTTTTTATGCCGCGAAGGTGTTCCTCCCAGTTGATCAAGTGGTGTATTTTCAGATGGGTTATTTGGCCTCCGGTACCATAGTTTGCACCAAGCTTACCCCGACTAACAGAGGTATTACAAATGGCGCAGATAGCAATGTTCTCCTCCTTTTCGCTAACCGTAAAGAAGTCCCAAACTGGGGAGCTTAACTTTTGCCTCCTGCTGGAGGTGCCACTTCCACTGCTGGATGAACTGGAGGGTGTGCATTGAATTTGACTCTGTGCTGTACCACTACCTACTTATACTGAGGTGGTGGTTGTGCTGGATGTAGGTCGCTGCCGGGCCTTTGCTAATGCAAATATGGAAGCTGTAGCTCGTGTTGGTGTTACCTGTGTTGGAGGTATGCATCCTACATCCCTCTCAGTGGTTTTGGATAGGGTAATAATGTTGGTCTCCATCTCCTCGTGCCGGGAGTGATGTTCGTGATGACTGGCTCATCATCATCATCCTGCTGTTCTACATCAACCTCCATAAGTGTAAGGCTTTCTGGAACCTTCCTTTTCCCTAGCCTACTCTTGGGAAGTGTCTCCCTCTCAGACTCAGTTTGTGGCTTTCAAGTGGAATCTAGATCATCAGAAGGGGGGCTTGGCGAAGAACTTGATTGACTAACCCTCCTTTTCCTTGCTGGGGATTTGGAAGACAATGGATCTTCTGAATGAGTGGCTTCCTCTTCTTCTTCCTCTGTATGAGGCTCAATTTCCTGAACTGCCCCTACTTCGGGAGGAACAACAACTACTATTGCGGGCGGTGGTTGTGGCTGTTGTTGTTGACCACTTATCTGCTGTGTTTCCTCCTGCATGGATTGGGTACTACTTTGAGATGGCGATAAGTTTAGCTCAGGCTCAGCATCACTGGTTTCCACCATTAGGCTTGTTACCTCTTCCACACTCATGTGCTTGGGCCTGGGTTGGTGGGTTGGGCCCACTGATGTGGAGGTGCTGCCCCTAGCTTGCCCCTCAGACACTGCTGCTGCAGGCGTCATTTTTGGTTTCCCCAAAAAGGTTTTGGGCGGCACACCAGACTTAAGTGTCACTTCCTTCTGTTCCTTCTTCTCAATAGCAACTTTCTTGGCATTGGAGGACCTGGTACCTGCTTTCTTCCGGGCCATCTTCTTAAGATGTCAGCAGCACTCAGTTGACAAGTTGCAAAGGTGTCTGGTCAGGTCACTCACACGTCATGTCGTGTACAGCAGCAGGACGTCTGTCTGGCAGCACAATGGGCGATGATGACACACCTCCTCCTCAGTTTTTTGTGCACCTAAAAGCAAAAAAGCCAGAAGAACATCAGTCATAAGATAGTACAATCAAACTAATATAATATATAACTTCTTAGTGTGTGGTGGTCACAATTATTACATTTTAGTAACTCAGTGAACAACAACAGTGTAGCCATTTATGAGACTTTGACAACAAGGCCAGGGCTTTCCTGGTGTACTGTGTACACTCAGGAAGAATAAGAATAGCAAAGAACAAAAACAAAAATGTAGTGGAGCCTGTTTGGCCTAAATTTGAGCATCACGTGGGATGGATGCAGCATCAGGGAGCTGCAGCTGGCAATGGGGATGGATTTGGAAGCAGTAAGACAAGAGGAACAATGGAAAGACATGCAGTCCTATGTGGCAAAAACAGCACTCTACTAACTACCACCCCAAAATGGCCCCCACCCACATAGTCAGTCACAGGCACAAGGCACGGCAAACAATGAACTCATGCAGGCCTATATGGCCAGACAATGGATGTCTGATAAACAACACAGCTTTAATGCAAAAACGAAAATCCACATGACTAAAAACATGTTGGAAAGTAGCACAACAACCAAACCAACAACACATACACATGCAAAAGAGGCATTTATTTAACACACCCAAAAAGTGAAATATACCCCAGAAAATAACCCACATTTTGCAATTCAATCCAATGCCATCCATGCCCTAAATGAAATTCAACAGACACCACAGAGACAGTTGTTTCATGCACAAATGAGTACCTCTGGGCCTACTGGCTGAAAAGGCCTAACACACACCCAAAAAGTAAACCCCCCAAAAAAAACACATTTTACAATTCAACCCAATGCCATCCATGCCCTAAATGATGTTTACATTCAACATACAACACAAAAACAGTTGGTTCATGCACCCATGATGATCGATGAGTACATCTGGGTCTACTGGCAGACTAGGCCACAAGCTTGAAGGCCTATGGCAAAAGCACAGTGACTGGTCACACAAAATGGCCGCCACCACATGGCCAGGCCACCCACAACAACAGGAAAAGGAAGACAAGACAGACAATGCAGGCCTATGGCAAAAGAACAATGCATGGCTTCACAAAATGGCCGCCACCCACATGGTCAGCCCAGCCACAATAACAAGAAAGTGAAGACAAAGGAAAGGACCAGGAAGTTGGAGACCCTGGGGAACTTCCTTCCTCTTTTAAAAAATTGTAAAAAAAAAAGAACAATGACTCCTTGCTCAAAAACCTACAGCCAAATGACAACCTGAGGAGTTTTTTGTGCAAAATGAACAAAATCATCATTTTTTAGAAGGTTTTATGCTGCTCGGCAGATATTCTTTGCCAGATTGCAAATTCTGCGTGTTCGGCATCACGATCTTTACAAAAAGTCGTTATCGCGTGCATGAACACGCATATTGAGCGCGCAAAGAAGACAAAAAGTGTAAGCCCGCGTTGTCGCGCAGTGCAGAGTTGCCAAAACTGCGCGAGCTGAACACCTAGGGTTACCTACTGGCTGAAAAGGCCTATTTATTTAACACACACCAAAAAACTGAAATTCCACCCCAAAAACCAAATTTTGCAATTCAATCCAATGCCATCCATGCCATAAATTATGTTAAAATTCAAATGACATCACAGAAACAGTTTTTATGCACCCATGATGACTAACTCTGGGCCTACTGGCAGACTAGGCCACAAGCTTGGGACTGAAGCCTATGGCAAAAGCAAGCACACTGCCTAACTCTACAAAATGGCCACCACCCACATGGCCAGGCCACACACAATAACAAGAAATTGAAGACAGACAATGAATGCAGGCCTAGGGCAAAAGCAGTGCACACAGCCTGGATGGCTCCACAAAATGGCCGCTAGCCAGTAGCCACCCACAACAAAAAGAAATGGAAGACAGACAATGCAAGACTATGGCAAAAGCACACTCGCTTACTCCACAAAATGGCTGCCACCCATATGGCCAGGCCACCCACAAATAAGAAAGTGAAGACAGACAATGAATGCAGGCCTATGGCAAAAGCACACTGCCTGGATGGCTCCACAAAATGGCCGCTAGCCACCCACAACAAAAAGAAATGGAAGACAGACAATGCAAGCCTATGGCAAAAGCACACTGCCTGCCTTCACAAAATGGCCCCCACCGACATGGCCAGGCCACCCACAATAACAAGAAAGTGAAGACAGACAATGAATGCAGGCCTATGGCAAAAGCAGTGCACACAGCCTGGTAGGCTCCACTAAATGGCCGCTTGACACCCACAACAAAAAGAAATGGAAGACAGACAATGCAAGCCTATGGCAAAAACACACTGCCTGCATTCACAAAATGGCCGTCACCCACATGGCCAGGCCACAACAACAACAAGCATTAGCCAAGGGGAACAAAGAAATGACATGCAGGCCTATATGGAAGAAGCTGCACACTACTAAACTACCACCACAAAATGGCCACAAGCCACATGGTCACTCACAGTCACAACAGGCCATGGAAAACAATGAACTCAAGCAGGCCTATATGACCAGACAAAGAAAGCCTGCTAAACAACACAGTTTAGTAAAAAAATACAAAAACGAAAATCAACAGGGCTACGAAGGTTGGAAACTTACACAGCAAGCACACACACACATCCAACAAAGGTATTTATTTATTAACAAACACACCCAAAAAGTGAAATACACCCCAACCACATTCAGCAATTCAATCCAATGCATCCATGCCCTACATGATGTTTAAAATAAAAATCAACAGACACCACAGAAACATGCACCCATGGGTACCTCTAGGCCAACTGGCTGAAATTTCAAAGAAAAACAACTAGGTCCCTACTGAAACTACAGGCCGCCCACAACAATACATTTTAAAAACGATGAAAATCCCAAAAAATGTAGGTACAAACAAGCCCCAATCAAACAAACAAGTACACCAATTCTCCAACTTACTTGTAAAATGATCTCAAATCCAAAAGTCCTCCAATCCAATCCAATGATAGGATACAGGAGACAGACCAAAAAAGTGATCCTTCCAGCTCCAAATCCAAATGAAAGTGAACAGCACATGGACAAAGCACTGGGAGGAGCCTGCTGGACAGGAACAGGAAGTTGGAGACTCAGGGGCACTTTCTTCCTCTTGAAAAAAAAAGTAAAAAAAGAAAAAGGACTCCTTGCACAAAAAACTACAGCCAAATCACAATCTGAGGAGTTTTTTTGAGCAAAATTATCAATTTCGAGAAGCTTTTATGATGCTCGAGAGATATTCTTCGCAAGATTGTAGTTTCTGCGTGTTCGGGATCGCGATCTTACCAACACTGCCGCCGGAAGTCAGATCGCGCGTCCGAATGACGTGTTCGCGTTCGCACACTCTCGTGGGATCGTGCGCCCAGATACCAAATCTCATGGCGCACGCGAATGGATAGAAAATCGAGTCGGCGAACGCAGAATCACGGCAAGTTGTTACATATTGAGCGCGCGAAGAAGAAAAACAGCTACGCTACGTCGCAGATTGCGTAGTATTCGGTACCTACGCGTTCTACGTCAACCGCGAAGTTACCAAAACTCCGCAAACTCCGCGAGCGGAGCATAGTTCACCGCCCAGGGTTAGTGTTTAGTAGACTGGAGTAGAGTGCACTGGTATTGAGTAGAGTGGTGCAGAATAGAGTAGAGATGTATAGGGGCATATTCTCAAGGACTCATCACCGATTTAGCAGCACACTTCCGCCATGAAAGTGGCGATAGAATTATCGCCATATTCACAAGCCAGCGCTGACAGCCGACATGGTCAGTTTACCTACGATAGCTGCCACTAAAAACATCGCCAAGGCTGACAGCGACAACTAACACTAATCATATGCAGAGTAGGCGGTCCCATGCAAAAACTCACAATAACTCCACTTCGCGATATTCTCAACAACCAGCCAGATCAGCGATTCGGTCCAAAAACAGGCGATAAGGCACGTTAACAGCAGGGACTTAAGACATGCTTTTTTCTGGTCTTAAGTAGGACGAAAAGCTGCAGTATAAAGGGAGACCAGCCAAGAGCCACATCTGAAGACCAACAGATGCCATGGAGCTACTAATCATGCAGCTTGGGGACCCAAGAGGGCCACAACACCCACCGCACTTGCTGCACCCCAGCCCACTGGTCCCCGGACCCGTCCGGCACCAGAGGTGATTGCTTGCACCTGCACACCCAGACATCACTGCTCACCTGCCACCACTGGCATGTCTCCAAGAGGGCCCACCATGTGCCAGTGCAATCTTCAAGCCCGAGGCCCCCGAGCTTGGCAGCCTCCTCAGTCGATCGCTGGTTTCCGTGCAACAGGCCCCCAGCGCACTCTGCGGCACCGCACCGTGGAGTTCTGTGTGTGCAAACTGCTCCCTCTGGGCAACACTGCGGTCCAGCAGGTCTCACACAAATCAAATGCAGTTCAGACCTCCAGGCCTACTGAATCATCGAAGGCTGCACACTCGCTCAGCTCTTCAGGTCGGCCTACCTCAGTTCACTGCAAGTCATCGCCATGTGGCGGTAGGCCCGTGCCGGACGCAGTGCCCCAGGTGCCACTACCTCTGTGCACCACAAGTCAGCGTTCAGCCTCTAGGCCTACTGCATCATCGCAGGTTGCACACCCACTCAGCTCTCCAGGTGGGCCTACCTCAGTGCACTGCAAGTCATCGCCAAGTGGCGGTAGGCCTGTGCCGGACGCAGTGCCTCAGGTGCCACTACCTCTGTGCACCACAAGTCATCGTCCCGTGGGGCAACCCCACAAGTCCACCTCCAGCAGCCAACAGCATGTCCTCGGTAGCGCCACTGGAGCCCTTCACAGTCACGGGGCCACCCCCGTCCCAGGCAGGCCGCTGGAAAGCCTGGGTGGAATGTCTGTAGACGTACTCCGAAGCGCACTACATCCCAGCGCTGCGCCAGCGGCCCACACGTAGGCATGTGAGGAATGTGACGAAATGGCCCGGGGCTCTGGGCGTGGTTCAGTTCTGGGCTCTGGGCGTGGTTCAGTTCTGGGCTGTGGGCATGGTTCAGTTCCTGGCCAGCCACAAAAGTAACTAAGGGGTGTGTCTCTGTTGTAGTGTCAGCGCCACCCGGCCCTTTATCAACAATGTTGCAATGTACCATGCACCCGGAGAGTGGGCTCGCCCGAATGGCTAAGTAAAGGAGCGCAAGACCGCTCGGGGTCTTGGCTCATACATGCCAACTGTTGTGTGTGTATTTTCACTGACGCATGCATAAGCCAAAGACCTATCCACAATCGCAGCCAGGCCTGAACTCTACATCTGTGTCCGCCCTATCCTTACCATAGGCCTACACAAACGTGGCCGCCCACCTTCTATGGCCAACATTGCAGTGTTGTTGTCAGGCTTGCGGACATGCGCAGACAGGCATGACAATGGTGTGCCGTAGGAGTGCAAGTGATGCAACCCCGAAGTGCACACAAGTAAATAGGCTCGGGGGAGGGAGGAGCAGCTGTGAGGCAACCTAATACACACTGATCCCGCACATTTGCCAGAAGCAATACATGGCAAACATGAATCCCAAAGTAGCACAAATCACACACCACAAAACTTGTAAGTCTGCCAACACAGCATGCAGAACCACCAATTTACACTCATCTCACTTAACTCTCACAGATGTTGCCAGCACCAACCACTCCCTGAGGGCTGGCTTACACTCACCCTACACCCATCTAGCACAGGCGTCACTGGAAATGTGACTCTTGCAATAAAAGGGCCATGTGCATTTGCCCGTAGCCAGGTCCACAAACTATCTAAGCGTGTCCGTGTGGTCATTATGTATGCATGAGGGCCCCAGGCCCTATCACATTACATTGTGCTGTGTACAGCGGACGCAACCATGTCACCTCGGGCAGTGGGGAAGACCTGGGACATGTAGCTATGTTGTACCCCCCTGTAAGCGTAAGTGGAGCGGGCTGGCGTGCGACAGTCCAGTGTAGGGGTGTGGATAATCACCCTGGGGCTCTGGGCGTGGTTAGGTTTTGGGCTTGCCAAGGAAGTAAATAATGTGTGTGTCTCTGTTGTAGTGTCGGCGCCACCTGTCCCACAATGGACAATGTTACAATGTAGCATGCCCCCAGAGTGCGGGCTCGGCCGAAGGAATAAATGAAGGAGTGCTAGCCCACTCGGGGTCTGGGATCATACATGCCAACTGTTGTGTGTGTATCGCTATTGCCACAGCATAAGCCAAAGGTCTAGCCTTAACCGTTTGCAAGTTCAGCCAGCCATAAACTCCACATCTGTGCCAGCCCAATCCTTGCCATAGGCCTACACACACGTGGCCGCCCACCTTCAACGCACAACATCACAGTGTCGTTGTCAGGCTTGTGGACATGCGCAGATAGGCATGACAATGGTGTGTCGTAGGAGTGTAAGTGATGCAACCGCGCACCGCACACAAGTAAATAGGCTCGGGGGAGGGAGGAGCAGCAAAGAGGCTACGTAATATACATTGATGGCGCTCATTTGCTACAAGCAGTAGATGTCAAACAGGAATCACTAAGTCACACATATCACACACCAATAAACTAGTGAGCCTGCCAACACATCATGCAGAACCAACTATTGACTCATGTCTCTCTGCACTGTCACAGGTGATCAAGGATATGCACTCTGCCCGTGGATGATGACACCCCTCCGTGCCCTGAACACCCCGGCCCAGAGGCAGTACAATGTGGCCTACAAACGCACCAGAGGCATTGTTGAGTGCACATTTGGCGTGTTAAAGTCACGTTTCAGGTGCCTGGACATCACATGTGGAAGAATCCTGTACAGAGCAGAAATAGTGTGCAAGATGATCATTGCATGTTGTGTATTGCACAACATATGTGTACACACCAATGCCCATGGATCCAAGTGCCAGATACACCAGACGTTGATGAGGAAGATGCGGCAGGTGGACCACACCCCACTGCAGCTTCAGCAGATATAGCCCGAAGGAACACAATAATTAACAATTTCTTCGCATGAGCATGTCACATTGTGACTGTCCTTAGCAATCATGGAACAGTACAAAATGACCATAGGAACAGCATGTGCAAATAAATTCATTGCAACACACATTCCCTGTGTGCATGTCAGTCCTCTGCATTAGCACATCACACTGACAAGTGTAAGTGCAACATTAAGTGCTAACAATCTCACAAATAGCAAATAGATGGTGGGTATGTCACCTCTGTACAGAGAGGCTGTTTAGGGTGTCACGTACTCAAAATGCCATTTCAGGGTGTCAAATGTAGTACGTAATCCCACTTATCAGTGTATCACATGTGTACAAAAACATGACATGAAGGCTGTCATTGGTGTTCACAAAAAGACAACAGGGTGTCATTTGGGGTCAAATGTGACATTTTGGGTGTCATTTGGGGTCAGATATGAAATTCCGGGTGTCATTTGGTGTCAATTATGAAATTGTGGGTGTCATTTGGGGTCAAATATGAACTACCCTGATGCAGAGACGCACCCTGTGACTCAAGTCCCGCAACATGAGCAACATGAACGTAAGGGGCATGTGGGCACAGTGAACACCTCAGCAACAAGGGAGCTGCACAGCAGCCAAAAAGCCAGCAGGAATACCTTGCGTGGAACACACCAAGGTGTCCCCTGGACATATGTGCCATGTACAGATCATATGTGTACACGGACGTCATCCATCAATAGTAGTGAACAGTGTCAGCTAATAGGTGCAAGGTAAGAAGTCACGCGCCTCCTCACAGCTACCTGTACCCATCACTGTCAGACTGCAGCAAAATACCACTGCTACAGCAGAGCATGCGAAATTGACCATGAGGGCACACACATGGCTGGGAAGGGTTCAACCGCGCCGGAAGGCGAAGCTGTGGCATCCCCCCCGAAAAAAAAATCCACATTACATTTCCAGAATGCAAGCAGATGACAAACTAACATTAGGGATGAAAGCTACTTGGTCTGAACTAGAAGGCGGTAGCACATCTGCACCTCTGACATTGGAATTGCATGCGCCCGGCACCCCATGAGAGATACCATAGCAGCTGATGACGACTCCCACACTATGGACAGCGCTAACCAAAGACCAACATATACACACCCCACACACAGAAGTCCTTGCTCGCAGTTCTCTTGCATGGAATGACCTTCACACTTACGCACAGACCATCCCAGGAGTCCAACCACTGCACACTCAAACAAATCATTGCTCCGAGCTGTGGCATCCACATAACTTTGACTTTGACTTTTTTACACACAGCCCTATTGCCTACAGTGACATGGGGCTAAGTTGGGAAATTGCGGGATTGTTGTTTAGGAGCAATGAGGGCACAGCTAGTTCACACATTCCCAGTCATCTCACTGCCTAGCTGGGTTATGGTCAAACATGCGCATTGATATCAGTTCCCCAGGGAGTACCTTTTTTTGTAATCACTGCCCCTATATTCAGCCATACTTTCATACTTGCTTGATCATAGTCATGACACATCTGTGTGAATTAGAATGTTTTAATCACATTCGGTGGAGTGTTGAAGCTGGACCAGTACATGGCCATGCAAACCCCACTTTACATTGTTGCCCTGTGGAGGGCCAGCAAGAGTCCTTTAGGGATTGACAAGTTCCTCGGAAGAGTTCTGTCCGCAGTCTCATTGCTGTGTCATCGGTAACCAAACCAAATATGGCAGTCCATGTCGAGGGTCACGGTGAGTGTCGCAGAGTGTATAGGGGGACAGTGGAAGGTGTTATTCCAGGGCATGATGCAGAGGGCAGAACCAAGCTGAAATAGGCTATATGGCGGAGATGAATGCTACCGATTCCGTCTTACCACAGAGACAGAATCTTCCACATCATCGTCCTCTGATGTGTGATGTGCCTCACATGTGGGTGGTGGTGTTTTGTCTGCACTGTGTGGCACTGACACATCAGGGGCCGGAGGTGGATTGTCTGCCGCACTGTGAGGCACTGACACAACAGGGGGTGGAGATGTGGATGGAGTAGTAGCAGCAGCATTCATCTGCCCCAGGCCTTGTGGCAACAATGCCATGATGAGGATCTGCAGGGCATGGAAGATCCCAGCTACATCTCGCTGGTGTGCAGCCGTGGCAGCCATTCTTTCCGCCTGCATCTGCTCCATGTTCTCCATGATCCTCCGCATGTGTCCCAACTCCCAGCTGACATTGCTGGAGCTACTCTGACTAGACAGTTGTTCACCCAGGAGTAGGGCAGCAGGCTGCCCTACTCCTGGGTGTGTGGGTGCTGAGGGTGGCCATGAGCTGTTGGAGGGTGTCGGTGACGATGTTGTGGAGGTCCTCTTCATCATCAGTGAAGAGATGTACGGTCTGTGGACATTTCTACACCATCAGGGATGTAAGTTTGTACTAGTACATTACCATCTCACAGTTTCCTGCAATGCCAAATGTGATTGGCCAGTTTCTACACACAAGTCGGTACAAAAGGGGGTGGTGATGGACGGAGCATCAGAACCAATCAAACACTCACACCCAGTCAACAGATCTGGGTTTGATCCATCACCGTTCTTTAGCCCACTCTGCCACCTTAGTTCAGACATGGCCATATGCAAATCAGTCTGACCCTGTGCCTCATGGGAACAGTCCAGCCCGAACTGCCAAGCCATGCCTTCCCTGGACTGGAAACAAGCTTCCTAGGACCGGTTTCTGGCAGTTCGGTAGTTGTTGTCAATGTTGATGTGCTCTGATTCTTATGTGTGTCTGCTGTATTGTGTGAGAGTCACCCCTGCAACTCTGATATGCTGGCCCTTATCCCTTTCAGGCGGTGTGCCTTTCACTTCTATGCTTATACAGTGCTGAGATGTTGCAGACTTGGGAAAATTGGGCTCTTGGTGGGAGTTGGGAATCTTGGGCATGGTTTGTCCGCAGATGTCTTGTTGACGTCAGGGGTTGTTTGTGCACGTGAATGTGTCAGGGTGTGACCTGCTCCTTTATGGACGTGGTCCACACTCAGTGTCGTGGCGTGCTCCATGTCATGATAATTGGTCTGCAGCCATGCTAATCGTCATGCAGTGCCACTTGCATTGTCAATGTGGCTCATGGACCCACAGCTTTGTCGAAGGGGGCCTACTTGCTGTTTCTAAGTGTGCTGCAGTATACCAAGGAGATCAGGGACATGATCCAGAGTCATTGTGGGTGTGCACTGTGCTATACTTAATAGTGCATGTGTGTCATTGTGCCCATCTTCCCCCGTCCTCCCAGTCCCTCGTCGTTACTCACCCTGTTGCTGTTGAGTCAGGTCATTGTGAGCAGTGTCCGGTCCCCCAACTCCTGCCACCGTCTCCCCACTGTTGACTGAGGACACCATTTCCTCCAACTCCTGCTGTGGCGCTGGACTCCCACCTCCAGTCTGCATGCTGCTTTCCGGTTGTTAGCGAGTTTCAGCTTGGTTTTGCGCTTCACATCATTCCAGCGCTTCTTGCAGTCGTCCACTTCCCTTCTCTTCACTCCGACTGCATTCACCTTGGCCAAGATGGACTGCCATATTGCATTTTTAGTTGCCAATGACACAGTGGAGGTGATGAACAGTTGTTGGTGGTGTTCTATCACCTCCGTAATCAGGATCTTGATTTCCTGCGGACTGAATCGCGGGTTCCTCTTCTTCTTCTCCTTGCCCTTCTCCATCCCCGAGGTCCCTGCCTGGTCCTACGGGGGGTTTGTGGGGTTCTGGCTGGCCTCTGTAGTTGCTCCAGCTTCCTCCATGGTGCTTCTCAGTTGTTTGGGTTTTGTTTTTAGTTTTATTTATTTTTTGCAACTTTTATGGTGATTTTTCCCACCTGACGTGGGAATAGCAAGCCTGGCGCTGCTTATCGCTGATATTTTTATCGCTGTTGGGCCTATCGCCACTTTTTTCACGTTTCAGTTTCCTTTTTTATCGGCGTCCCGGTAATTGTAACACGGACATTTGATGCGTTATCGGGAAACTATCGCCTGTTGCAGACGTGTTGAGAACACGCCGTTAACACGCCGTTAGTTTCCCACTATAGACGGCGTTATGTGAAGTTGCGTTAACCTAGGTTGGCTATAATTATCGCCCGTTCTTGAGAATATCCCCATAGAGTGAAGTGGTGCAGAGTGCAGTGTCATAGAGTGCAGTGGTGCACAGTAGATTATAGCGGTGCAGAGCATAGTGGTGTATAATGTGATGGCGTAGAGTCCATTTGCATGGAGTGCATTGGCGTAGCGTGCATTGCATTGAGTGGTGCAGAGTAGAATGCAGTGACATGAAGTGCAGTGGCACAGAGTAGAATTGCGAAGAGTAGACTGCCATAGAGTAGATTTGCAGAGAATTCAGTTGTGGAGAGTGCAGTATTGAAGAGTGCATTGTTGTAGAGTGCAGTGGCATAGAGTGCATTGGTGTAGGGTTCAGTGGCATAGAGTTGTGCAGAGTAAAGTGACGTAGGGTGCAATGTGTAGAGTAAAGTGGCGTAGAGTGCAGTGGCATAGAGTAGAGTGTTACAAAGTAGAGAATAGTGGCTCACAGTGCAGTGGTACAGAGTAGATTGGAGTAGAGTGCAGTGGTGTACAGTGTATTGGTTTTAGGTAAAGTGGTGTAGAGTGTATTGGCGTTGAGTGCAGTGGTGTAGACTGCAGCAGCATAGGATAGAGTGGTGAGCAGGTGAGTGGCGCAGGGTAGATTGCAGTGGTGTAGAGTGGGGTAGAGCGGAATGGCGCGTGCGGAATAGAGTGGCATAGATTTCAGTGGCATAGAGTAGATTGTTTCAAAGTAGAGTGCAATGGCGTAGAGTGCAGTGGTGCAGTGTAGTGTAGATTATAGTGGCTTAGAGTGGATTGGCATAGAGTGCAGTGGTGTAGAGTGGAGAGATGCAGAGTAAAGTGGTGTTGAGCGCAGTGGTGTACAGTGCATTGGAGTAAAGGTCAGTAGATTGGCGTAGATTAGAGTGGTGCAGAGTAGAGTGCAGTGGAATAGAGTGCACTAGTGCACAGAAGAGTGGTGGAGAGTTCGGTGGCAGAGAGTGCAGTGTTGCAGTGTAGAGTGGCAAACAGTGCAGTAGAATAGAGTGGAGTGCCTCAGAATGCAGTGGCATAGAGTGGAGTGATAAAGAGTGAAGTGGCATAGAGTGTAGTGGTATCGAGCGCAGTGGCATAGAATGCAGTGGTGCAGAGTAGATTGCAGTGGTATGGAGTGATGAAGAGTAGAGTGGAGTGGGGTTAAGTGAAGTATGCATGGTGTGGTAGCTAACTGACATTACAGACAACACATCATCAATTGAAATGGCCATTGCATTTACACAGACACTGTTTTACTGATAAAGGTGTACAGTGCACAAATAATAATGTGTGGAAATGTCATCGCCTTATGTACTGATCTGTTTTGATAGTATTAAAAATATTATTTCCACCACACTTCAGAATTACAAAAAGAGTGCTTCATTCGTGCTTTCTGTATTCTGAAATATCTGTGCAGTTCATTTACACATTTACATTTTGTTGTGTGTTAGAAAAAATCCTTTCTTTCACAGCAAGATTGTCATATTAATCTTCACACTTTGAGGTCAGAGAGAGAAAAGTAAACACCAAGCTCCTCGAAAGACAGAGCATGATATTTGACCTATGTCTTTGAATGCACAGCACAGAACAAGATTTAAAGGCCTGTTTACAGAAAATGAGCCCTTTGGTGGAAGAATACAGTAAATAGGGTATGCTCCACAGGAGGGACTAACTCAAGCTGGACATCCTAAACCATATAAAGCTAGCAAATAAAAAAAAAACAAGCAACTGTGTGTCACAAACCACAAAACAATGGAAAACAATGGGCAGAATGCAATCCCAGGGAAGCTTTCCGAATGTCCCCAAGATGTCGTTAGCAAGCCAGACAGCTTCGACCTACAAATAAATGTGTTTGTAAAAAAATGCACTTAGCATAATCTGATGAGTACATGGTAAATGGCAATACCTAAAACACAAATATGCAAACTAGCTCCCACTCCTGGATGTCTCTCTTTGCACATACATGTGTACGCCCCTGTGGGTGAAAAACTCAAATAGCAGAAGTTCATTTTTCAGAGGTTGAAAAAATGAGCAGCGTTTACTGGAGTAATAACTATTATTTGCAGTGCTGGAAAACTGTGGTAGAAAGAGCTGTGTAAAAAGGAAATGACTGTATTTTTGTTGGTTGTTTTGTTAGTTAAGTTATTTCAAGGAGACATGAACTGTAACAACCCCCTTCTCGCCTGCCTCTCCTTTCCCCTAGGCCAGTCCTCACAGAACACTGCCCAGGGATATGTTTTTAAAAAGTCCATCATATTTCCAACAGAGTTTGATTTTTGGAATGTGGAGGGCAGCCCTTCTCCCGCCCCATTTCCCAGTACAAATTGTCAGAGCGAATTGCTGCATGTTTTTCTCTTTCCTGTGGTTTCTGTTGGGCTGAGTTCACATTGTTTCCTAACAGGAACCAGATGGGGATGAGTTGTGCTGGACTTGTGATTGTGCATCAGGACCAGGCAAGCCTCTGAAGGGAGGGGACGGGTGAGGTGAGGGGAGAGGGCAGGGGTGGAGGAAGGACGAAAGGGGGGGAGGGAGGTGGAGGGGACAGAACAGGGAGAAGGAGAGCACACATACAGAGCAGAGGACAGTGGGAAAGAAAGTAGGAGAAGGTGCGGATGAAGTGAAACAAAACAAAGCAGGAAAGAAGGGGAGTGGAAACAGGAGGGGGTTGAAGGAAGAGAGAGCGAAGACAGCACAGTCAAGCCAATTTTCCCAGTAGCGGCTCCTCCGCTGTGGCAGAGGTGTGCCAGCCCATCTGCCAGCAGCTGAAAAGATGGAAACTAAAACGATAATAAACCCTTGTTTATTATGGTTTTATGTCTCACAGCTGAGGCTTGGCGGCGGGGCCAGGGTGGTGAAAGGCTGGAGGGGGAGTGTTGGGCACTGCCTTCCCTGTTCATGTGGTCCTCGTCCGGCCGAACCCACATGCGCAGTGAAGCTCTCTCCAACCCCAACTGTATTGCTGGGTTAGAGAGAGCAGGCACAGGCTCCCAGGCTGTGTGGGAGCACAAATCATCGGCGCCCAGGCCGATCCTGACACTGCTTTCAGCAGCATGAAAGCAGCGTCAGGATTGGCCGCAGTGCACTCTGGGAGCCTGTGCCTGGAGAAGTGAGGGGCATGATGCGGCGAGAAGGTAAGTGGGTTTTTAATTTTATTTGTCTCCCCGTCCCAGTTCCCCACCCCCCCCACTCTGTGAACTCGCCGGCCACTAATGTAGCCACATATGATGACGACTTTCTTCCAGTACAAATTTTTCATACAGTAGCCCTTAGCAGACTAGCCAGTGGGGTAGCAAGGACCTCAAGGGTCCTAATGCAAGTGCCTGAAAATGGGTCCTCCTGTGCCCCTCCTGAGTTGGCAAAAAACTTAATAGGGGGCAGTGGGCCCCCCACCCCCTTAGGCCACAGTATACATTCTCACAATTGATATCTGTGTCCCTAATGCTACTACTATTTGGTAGAGAACTGCCATTTTTTTATCACACCCACATAATCAGGCAAACTTGTTAAATGTTGGCCTTTAAGAAGTTGGATGAAGTTTGCTAATTTTAATAGCAAGGTAAATAAAGACACTCCTGGCCACTCTCCCAATGACCACTTCCTGCTTCAAGGTGTCCCATGGCCAGGAAAATCCTGAAAGTTCCCTGAACCATCTAACAGTTAAGAGGACGACGTGCCAAAATGGACGATGGATGTCAGCAAGAAAGGGAGTTGGAGGGGGCAAGTGGCCTTAAGCGGGCCTCAGCGTGCATTCAGTTCTAGGTTGTGGGCAGGTAGTGTAGGCTGCTTCTGTGGGTTGGGCAGTGCAGGAAGACAACCTTTTGTAATGGATTGGACCTTTGGTTAAGGCCGGGAAACGTAACACTTGGGAGAGTCGCTCCCCACAGTAAATGTTGGACGATTTGGCCAAGTCAACCCTCTCAACTGAGATTCAGTGGCTCCTTTGCAGAACATCAGGTTTTTAAAACAAAGCTTGGCTTGTTGGGATGCTCCGGCTGTAGGCTCAATACTACCAGAAAGAATTTGATGTGCTCCCCATCCCGAGTCCACCTCTCTCTCCTACACATAAGGGAAATACTAAAATTACTCCTCTTAATATTAGGCATGGGTGACATCCCAACTGAGTAGCTCGCGGAGTCAAATTGTGTGATCTCTGTGATTTACTCTGGCAATGAGCATCAGGCAGCAGAGGGAGGCTGACTAGTCCTTACAAAGTATCCCCCTGCTCCTCTTTCATAGTGTCTTCAAAGTCCACAAAGGGGCTTATTTACAAGCCCCTTGCGCCACCGGTGTGTCACTTTTTGTGGCACACCGCCGGCGCAACCTCCTGCCCAATATTTACAAGGACACGAAAAGCCACCCTGCGTAAATATGGCCCTCTGCGTGAAAGGGGCGTGACATAGGTGTTGCTGTGGGTGTTCCCACGCAACACCCATGTATTCTGCCGCATTTCCAGATTTATGAGAATTTGTAAACCTGGAAATGCTTCAGAATGCTACGCCATCCCAGGGGTGGCGTAGCGAGGTGCTCTCTTTAGAGACATTCTGCAGCTCACATAAGAAGAGGAAATCACCTCTTTTTATTTTTTTGTAATTGTTTTTGTGCTGGAAGGTACCCCTTCCTGTACAGAAACAATCACCCTGCAACTCAGCAACCATTGCACCATGATGCACGGGTGCCTGCGCTGGCACATTGTAACCGATTGTGTGCCAGTGCAGAGGAATGCACAGGGATGCATCATATTGTTTTGAATATGACATATCTCTATATTTTTAAAGTGCCGCAGCGTGGTGCAGCCAAAGGGCTTGCGGTGCAGGGCTGCCGCACTTTCTTGTAAATAAGCCTCAAAGTTTGCTCCAATATCTCCTCCTGAACTAGGAGAGTCTCACCCAAACTGATGGATCCCCCATGAAGAGCGGCCCTTCTGCCTCACACACCTCACAGATATTCATTGGCTTTGGGCTGAATGGGTGCCTCCTGGAGAGTTGGGGGAATCCCTTGAAAGGGTGGGGGCCCCCATGCACCGCAGGGTTTGCAGGGGTTTGTTTTAACCCCTGGTCTCTCCCCACAAAATCTCTGCTCTCATCTAGATTCCCCAGCAGTGGGCAGGACATCTCAAAAGGTACAGTATGCAGGTCAATACAGTGCCATAGCAGCCAATGCTTCTTTCTTGGATTGCCAATAGTGCAATCTGCGGCCATACTTACAAAGACCCAATACGGATGGCATGACCACTGTGTACAAATTCAATAATGCCATCAGCTGGTGTCTCCTAAAAATCCTGCTAGGAATCTTACAGCAGTTAGAAAGTTTCTGGAGAACCATTGCTTTTAGGTGGTCTGTTTGGCAGAAAACTAGGGAGACTTTGTGTGTTCTGGACTGCAGTCTGATAGTTCATGGAAGGAAAATCAAAATGCCGCAATATTATGAATAAAATACAGAAAACCAAAATATCAAGGTGGTGGGTGCACAGAGGGAGGTATAGATTAGGCCCGGGCAAACACCGGCATAATTTGCAGAATTTTGGGAGTTTTGCGCATGCTTGATAATTGAACTTTCTCAAATTACGCTACTATGCTCGTTGCATAATTACACAATCATTTGCTGTAAAAATACAACATTGGAGTGCGGAAGCAAAGCGTACAACAGCCTTTAGAGCCATGATCATAATCAGTTGAGGGGCCTACAAAGTTAAAGCCTTATAGAACACATACTGTACGCGAACACATGCATTATGGCGCTATGTCACAATACCACAAAAATAGAGACATTGAGAAGGATAGTCGCACACAACCAGTGTGATTTAAGGGGATCTTTGAATACAATGACAGCCTTTAGAAACAAGAACCCACAAAGACCAACCCTTTCTGATTCAAGGTCAACCAAATCTGAGCATGTTCAATGAGCAGCGATAAGAGCCATAGGGTTTTGGATCAATAGTCCTACACTAAGATCATGAAGACCATAATCTGGTGCAACATCAGCCTTTAACATTATGCAAGCCAGACACATGCATTTTAAAGTTCTCTAACCCAGCTGTCTTAGACTGCTGGGATATAGAAAGTACAGGCCTCCAGTGCTCTTAGGAGTGCTGAGAAAGCCTGCTCTATCCAATCCTGGTGCTGCTCTCATGCTGTGAGACCAGCGCTAGGATTGGGTGGTGCAGTTATCTATTTCTGGAGCTTCCAGAAGACACCCGAGGATGGAGAACTTTGTGTTAGGAAAGTCTATTTTTTTTTGCTCCCGAACACCACCCTTAGTACAAGCCAGCCGCCACTACGTTCACCATTCACCATTGCCCATCCCTTCCAAATCTAAAAAATGAAAATGCCCGGCATTCTGCTAACTACCACCAGTTGGCATGTTTTACCTTACCCGCCTCACCACAGCTCACAACCAGCCACACACCGCAATGATACTGCACTTCACCTGGATCACACTGAACCGGTCTGCAGGAGCTGCTTACCAGCACTGACAGGAATCCCCTGCCTGCACTGGTTTGTCCAGAACTGCTTTGAAAGGGAACATGCCTGTGTGTAGTTTGAGGATGCCACTTCCATTCTGGGATCTCGCTCGGGTCTACTGAAATGGGAGAATGTCAGGAGAAGAAGGTTGAGGACGAAAACCATTAATTGCCAATCCACTACTTCGTACAGGTCACTGGAGACCCTGAGTGAGGTGGGGGAGGCTCGGCGAAACAAGCACTTTCCTGGGATCTCACAGAAGTCGACAAGCTTTTTGCTTTTCACTGCTCCGATATAAGAGGAGTGAGTAACCAGATTTGGAATCCAGTAATGATAATCAATTTTATAGTAATTTTGTTAGCCAAAGCCTTTAGCAAAAGTAGTGTTCAGCAAACAGATCCTTTATGAACAATAGTATCACACATGCAAATTGTTTAGAACCCTGGACACAAGACCAGGACAAATGTCTGCAACTAGAATCACCTAGAATGATTTAGACCTGTGCTCTTACTCTGTCTTTTAGAACCATGTTACTTGTCGCTTTGAGGTTTTAGGACCTGAACCCTGCACAGTTAGGACCATCAGGATTTGTTTTTTTACATGACGTTAATGGGCCGATACCTCTAGGTTGCAAAGTCCTACATAGTCAGAGCCCCTTGATCCCTGGTGCTGCAAAGCAGAGCGCGTATGGCTATTTCCAAAACAACCACATAAGATAATGTTCACATTTCTTTACAACAAAATCTTATAGATCCATTATCCTTAGTAAAGTGAGTCTAAAAATTCACAAATCAGGTCATCAAAAGACCACAACCTTACAGAATCAGAGACTTCAGTCTCTTATTCCTAAGTGTTGAGTTACTGGGCTGAGGAAAAGCCCTCACTCCAGCAGAAACCACCAAACGAGAGGTTGACATAGCAGATCAGTCCCCACAGTCCAGACTAATACATCTACTGTAGGGGCCTGTGTTCGACCTTATGGTGACAGGTTTAAATTTTGGCAGGCCCACTCAGCCTTTTATACTTCTGAGGTTGATAAAACGAGTGCCATTGAGTTGGGTAACAATAAACATGTTATTCAGCGCCAAGATACCCTTGGGTGAATGTGCACTTTACAAATACACATTATGTTATATAATCTGCTGCTGTTGTAAAGATTATAGTGAATTTACAAACTTTTTTAGAGTTTGGGGGACAGAATACTCTGCTGAAACGTGACAGATATCCAGTGCTTAATTTGAGCTGGTGGTTACCTGTGGAGCCCATCAGCACTCATTTTTTGGGGCCCGGCACTTACTTTTCCTCATGAGACATTCATGGAGAGCAAAAGAGGGAATAACACACAATGGGCAAAGAAGGAGGAGGAGAAAGACGGAAACATCATCACAAAGGGAGAAAGCAGGAACCAGAAAGAGTGAGATAAAGGGAGTTTCTGGCACATGATTAAAGAGGCCTGACGTGGATTCCAGCCTTGGTATTAGGCGCACTGACATATAAGCGCCAGCCCTGGATTTCAGAGCAGAGCTTTGGGCACAGACACTCATTATTTCACAGTTTTTTGAGTGACAAAACCTATAAAACCCTTGTTATATGGAGGATGGAACATCCAGCACATTTGTGATGGAGTATCCTGTCCGCCAAATAAAGCCTTCAGTTACTTGAACCACAAGAACAGAGCTTCCCGGGGATGCGTCCCCACTAGGCCGATAAAGCTGCCTAGCTCTGTTTCCTGATGCTGGCCAGACGCGGTCCTCATCTCCTCCCTGTCTTACTCACCACCTACACAGAGGACAAAACCACAACCTGGATAAAACACAAGCAGCATACCATTCTCGCTCCACACATAAACAAGCTTCCGGGAGGAAAAGGTCAGAGGGTAAACACAGAGCCAGACAAAATGGGAGGATTAATCACTCAGATATGAGCAAATTTAAACCGTATGAAGCTCATTACAGTATTCATTCTTGCCTGTCTGAAAAGTAAGCATGTTTAAAAGAGGTATGAATAAACCCAGGGTGGACTTTGGAACAAAACACAGCTAACAACTTGTGAATAATACACCAAGCTTAACATAATTATACCCTCACACACTGTCCACACACAGTTCACGCAAAAGCAAGATGGCATTCATGGGGTTATATCTCGGAGTGGGTGGAATTTGAGTAGTCGCACCATGCAAAGCACTGCGAAACGGTAAAAAATCTCCGCGAGCATGCAAAAGTTCCGCGAACACGCAGCATTTCTTGTTCCGCCCGATCGCGATGCTTTTTTCCTGTTCGCGAACGTTGTTTGCATGCTCGGGGGGGAAATACCTTGCGAACACGCATTTTGAAAGCGCGAACAAGCAAAAAATTCTGCGAAGCCCCGGAATTTTTGGCAATTCCGCGTTCTCTGCAGAACGCAAAATTACCCAAATTCCACAAGCGGAACAGAAATTTCTGTCCAGGCCTAGTTATATCCTGATGGTTGGGTGGCCACTTGAGTAGCACTGCAAAATGTTGCACTGCCCCTGCAGGCTAGTGCAATGGCAAATAAATCAATGAAACCCTTGGAGCAGCATTGTGATGATGCTTTGTGTCTGTTTGTGCCACACGTGAAACTTTAGTAAATAACCCTGTAAAGAACATCTAGATTCTGCCTAGTTGCAAAGTTTTTTTTGTTTTAGCTTTGAAGCTATTCTGTGGAAATCTTAAGGACTTCATATGGCTGTTGAAGTTTTTCAAGTTGGAACTTATTCACGAAAATCATAACAATTGCAACAATTTAGGTTGTGTGTATCCAGGTTTGTCCGAAGTTTTTTGCGAGGACCTGCGCCAAAACCTAATGCTGTATCCTCAAGGTGCTTTGCTCGTGATTGTCAACTGCTATAAGCAACTGTTTTTAGGCATTAAAAATAATGTATTGGCAACGTAAACTCCCTCCTTATTATTTAAGACAACACGTTTGCTTGCAATTAAAAACCTATGAAGAAATGTTGTGGAAGGGAAGAGTGAAGGGAACTGTTCTGTCCATTTAGTATGCTCAGATTTTTTGCTTTTTTGATCACCCAGTTTTTGAGTTTTTATTGTGGGTGAGTCTCACTACATGTGTGTCACCCACAGTAATCACATTGAAAATGGACTGCACATGTTTATCGTCAGTGTCATCCTATTAAGGTAAGACCTCTGAGACATAGCTAGGGATACTTGTCCAGTTACACGTGAACACGTGTGCACACACATGTGCACATGTGCACTGGCTGTGTGAGACCACTGTTGTGTGCAGTCTTGTAACTGGCAGGCAGGCAGGCAGGCAGACTGGCCCAGGTGGGACTCTGCAGGGTTAGGTATTGACCAGGCGTAAGCCGTAATTTATTAGTGAGCATAGGTAAAGTCAGTATGCTTTACTGTTTTGTCTGTAGTGACACTTTATAAATCTGCCTTAGAGTGCAGTTTTGCTTCACTTATACCTACAAAGTCCTATAAGTTATAAAACTAGGGTGAAAGGTGTGCACCCAGTTCATAGATGCAGGTCCCAAGGTCATACATGTGCACTTTATGTTTCATCCAGAATTTTCATATTTTACTTGGCTTACTTTAGGATTAGAGCCCAGGCCTTTTGTCCTCCTGCCGGGCCAAGCTAGTTACATTTCTCCCCAGCAGATGGAACAAAGGCCTCCCCACACAAAAGGAGTAATTGACAGTGCTTCCTTCAGCTTCTGTTAATTATCTTTAAATACATCACCTGAGGGGTGGGAGGGCGGTAATGGCAGGATCTGATCCTTGGCATGGCAGAGGGATGCATGAGAGGGAGGAGAATCAGATAAAGCAAGAGTGTAAGCAGCCAATCCAATGCCCCTTCCACAAAACAGTCTATGGTTAGCTCCCATAATGTCTGTAAAAAAACATATATTTGATGCTACAAGGAGTACAAATCTAGGCTCTTCAGTGGCAGTGGCATCATCCCTCGTACTCGCTAATGCATTCTGCCATCGCATGTGCAACAGCCTCAAGCTGGCAAATAATGACCAAGAACCTGGTGAAGTCAGTATATATGGTCCTATAAGGTTTGTGAGGAAGGTTGATGCACCAATAAATGTACATTTCCACTGTTTCATTAGCATCTTGGAAATGTTTAGAGTAGGCACATGTCTCCATATGCCAGAGAAACAATGTATTTATGTATTTATTTCATTATTGAGTGCTTTATAGAGCGTGAACATGAATCAAAGGAATCAGAGCTCTATAGAGTAAAAGACAGCCATACAGACATGAAAACAACAGAGAGTTACATGTCAGATAAATAGGACATCCGGCACCCGACAGGAGGCTATATAGGTATGTTACCGTGTAATATAGAGAAATCTGCATTGCTATAGTCAACCACTGATGACATAGTAAGTAAGTTAATTGCATTGAGGACCTTTCGAGAAGTAGATATATAACACTCTTCTTGAAAGCCACAGAGGATTGGTTTGTGTATTATCTATGAGGATGTGGGTGAGGGTAATTGATCTTGCAAGGGTGATGTGATGGGGGTTGTGGAGGGGGAGCGGTATCTGAGAAGGTGAGTGATGGGTGTTGAGCTCAGTAGAGGTTTGGTTTTGTGTCTGACTTTTACTATGTGATTCAGCACGGTTATCAGAAGCCTGGATAAGAATGTTGTCACTTTTATAAATTGAGGCAGTGGTCTCTGTTTTGAAATTGGATGTGGGGAAATAATGGACTTGAGGCCATGTGAGATATAGTTCATTTAGTTACATAGAGGTGATTATTGATCAGATGTTTCCATCTTTCAGTGTGACCTGTGTGGAAAATGGGATCTATTTCTTTATGTCTTTTTTTCACAGAAATAGATGTCAGTGAACATGGCACCAGGGGGCCTTTTAAAAGTGTGTGCTTGTAGTTCTTTGAGTCAATTTTAGATAGATTGGGTGGGTAAATGATCTTTAAATAGTTAGGTCCAGCTTTTAGGAACTTGTTATTTTGGTAGGGTTTCATTTGTTCTCGGATGTTGTGTATGGGTTGTCTGGGATGGTGCTCTGCAAGGTGGGGAGCTTGTGATGTGAAGTCAACTACACTGTTCATTTCCCTGCCGCGAAGCATACATCTTACGATTCTAACAATTACATACCTAGATTATCTAGTGCTTACCTTGTGGCTGTAGAGTTTTGCATTTGTTGTAGTTCGCTTCCAAGAGCAATTGCTTGTATAAAGGCACTTATTTCTCTGCGCGTAGCCCTGCATGTGAGTCTGAGCAAATCTCAGTATGTGTAGGTTTAAGTTGAGGCTCACTGAGAAGGATGGGGTATGTGGCAAGGAGGTATTCAGAATTCAGACTGTGCCAAATTTGGCGCAACTTCTATTGTGCGGTCTGTATGTTCTCATAATACATTTCCAGGGGGTGTCAATGGAGCATTGGTAAGTCTCATCAAATTATGAACCTCCCCCACAACCCAGTGGGCATGCTGCCTCTTGTGTAGAAAATGAGTCACTTTGAGGAGGTAGATTGTTAAGTAGAAGTGGTCAATCCTGACTTCCTATGTCCTCAAGTATTTTACAGTACGTCTACTATCCTCATAACTCAAACATTAGGGAGTGCTCACAACCTGAGATCATTTTGACCAAACGTTTAGCAGCCCACATTACAGGCAGGTTTTAGTACTTTCTCCCTCCTGGATCCCACCACCTCATGAATCCTTTACAGAGCATTGCAATGAAACCTTCATCACTCTACTGCCTTTAGTAAGAGGGCCTAGATCTCAGTAGTGTGTTAAATCATGAGTGGCATTATTTGTGGCTCAGCCATTTACCCCAATCCCTTTGCCACTCATATGATAGAGAATGCCTGCATTCATGTTTTCAGTAGGAATTAGAAGGCAATGCGATCCCACTTATCGAATGGATCAGGCAGGAAGCCATTTCACTGACTTTATTTTGGGTGAATTGGCTTTCAGACCAGCTTGATTGCAGTATTTCCATATGGTCTTGAAGAAGACATCAAGCATGGACTGTAGATCTATAAGACTCCCGTTTCATAATATGGGGGTTCTAAGTGGTTCTTTTTGCTTAGATCATCACACTAAAAAATTGTGACTACTAAAGTCCAAACTGTTAAAAGAACGTGATTCTTAAGAACCATGCATTTAAAAGAATGTGATTGCTAAGAGCAGAGGATCTAAAATAACACAAATTCTAAGGATCTAAAAGGATGTGATTACAAAAGGGCAGACATCTAAAAGAATGTGAATTTTAAGGATCAAGGATGTGATTGGAAAGGGCAAAGACCTACAAGGATGTGATTGCAAAAGGCAATGAATGTAAAAGAATATGATTGCTAAGAGTCATGAGTCTAAAAGGAGGTGATTACTAAGAGCCAGGGAACAAAAGGATATCATTGTTAAGAGCCTAGGTTCTAAAAGGATGTGATGGTTAAGAGCCAGGATGAGATTGTTAAGGGTTCTTAAAGGATGCGATTAGTAAGGGCTAAGGATCTCAAAGGGTGTGATTGCAAAGGGCCACAGATCTAAAAGAACTTGATTGCAAAAAGCTGGGTCTCTTAAAGGATGTGATTGCTAAGAGCTAGGCCACGGAATGTTTGGTTGGTTCAGCTATGTAAGATCACATGTTGTAGCCCTGCGTATTCTTTGCACAGATCCATCTCCCAGGTATGCAATTTCGGTGGCAAGATTTTTGAGGTGGATGTGGATTATATGTTCTAAACAAATCAATGCAGGATAAAGCGCAGGATGACGTGTCCCATTAGTGTGTAGGATTGAGCTCACGTGGCCCTGCGGGCTCTTCTACCCCTGCAGATGGGCTAATGATTGTTTTATGTGTCTTGTTTTAACAATGTATCTTTTTTTTAATCTTGTTTTTATTATGTTATGTGTAAAATAATGACGGTCCTGATTGCTTATTTGCACGATTGTTTAATTCAGATCTTACATTTTTGTAATCATTGTTCTATTTTATTAATTGCAATGCTTTTATGACTTGCATAGTCGAATAAAGCTTTCTTGACTTAATTAATTCATAAAGCTTTATTCGGAGCTTGACAACAAAGTCCATAAAAGCAATACACATAAAAAACATCAATGATACACATAGGTTAATAGCAAGAATAATTCATAAAAACTTCATCAATGGGGTTAAAACAGATAATACATAAAAAACGACAATATCAATTTTAAAAGATGGTAATATTAGGCCTAGCCTTGATAGCTTTTAAAAGGAATGTGGCTGTAAAAAAACAGACATCGGGAGAGGGGTTAAATATCAGTTTCAGGACATCCTTAACTGTTCTGACACCGAGTTTCTTATACAGGGGTTTTAAAAATGCAATACGGTAGTTACCATATAGTGGACAAAACAATAGAAAGTGCATTGTACTTTGGGCTGTAGTTCCATCACAGGGACAAGGACCCATGGGGTATTTTTTGGTATTAGGAAACGCCACCAAATGGGGAACAATTCCGAAGCGCAGTCTGGTTAAAACGAACCTGTGAGAGGGCCTAGTAACAAAGCTCAAATAAGATTGATAACCTGACATCTCACAGCAGCTGTCATAGAGCTTGCAGGTGGATAAATTGCTACTGGCCTTCAAATGTTGCTCAAACTTTAGTGACAACCAAACAGACTTCATTTCGCTTTTGGACATACTTTTGGCCGCATAACAGTCCTCGTATAGATTAACACCATATATGTCCTTAAAACTGTGCATAACAAATTTTACCCAGGGGATCTTCAAATGATTATCTAGAGATAAACAGTCCTTAATAATAGCTCTATTCATGGAGGTCTCCTCCTTAGCCCAGATCGCACGCCACAGCATTAAAGGTCTATGGGCAATGGAATCTAGAAGATGGGATATTCCAAATTCCCTATGGACCAAATGCGTGGATGCTGAAGTAGGCAAACAGAGTAACCTTTTTAGAAACAGGTTTTCCTCCACTTGGAGACTCCCAACCGAAACATGCCCCCAGACACCTGCTCCATAAAGGGCAATTGAAAGGCACCTCATTTGGTAGATCTTCAGCATGTCGCTAATCCGTTTATCCCCGATCTTAGAGGCGAACGTGAATACCCCGTGAGCACATTTCGCCATTCTTGCTCTAACGTGGGTGACTTCGCTGGTCCAGCTACCTGTCTTGGAAAAGGTGATACCCAAGTAGTTAAATGTATCTACCGTCTGTACCCTCTGTCCTTCCATAAAGAATGAATGAGGTTTTTTACGGCCCTTACCACATTCCATGACAAAGGTCTTAGTTTTGTTAATGACCAGCTTCCTTTCCCCAATAAACAAGGAAAACCTGTCCATGAGGCGTTGGAGGCCTACAGGGGTCCTAGAAAGAAGTACTGCGTCGTCCGCATACAGTATTACCGGGATATAGGAGTCAAGAATGGTTGGGGCATCTGCCCCCACAGACCTTAAGACAGAGTCTACCTCGTTGATAAAAAGTGTGAAAAGCAATGGGGCTAACACACACCCCTGCCTAATGCCACGCTTAACAGGAAACTTAGGAGTACACTCCCCACCCGGGCCGTATCGAACGCTAGAGCTAAGGTTAACGTACAGTCTGGCCAGGAAATGGACAATGCCCTCCGGTGCCCCCATTCCAAGTAGTGTCTCCCAAAGAATCTGATGATTAACCATATCGAAGGCACTACTAAGGTCGGCGAAACAGAGGAAGAGGGAACCTTTCTTGGCCATAGTATATTTCCCAATTAGTAGTTCTAGGTTGAGGCACTGTTCAACTGTGCCTCTGCCCTTCCTGAATCCATATTGGGAATTGGCCAGGATATTATTATCTTCAGCCCATTCTTCTAGTCTGACAAGGAGCACCCGGCTCATAATTTTCACGGACGAATCGAGAAGGGAGATAGGCCGATAGTTCTTAGCATCACCCTTCTCCCCCTTTTTATAGATGGGAATAATAATAGATTCCTCCCATGTAGGCGGTGCACCATGTCTCACAGCAGTGTTAAATACCTTGGTCAATAATGGGCCCCAGATTTCGGGTTCTTTTTTGTAAATATCCACCGGCACACCATCAGGTCCCTGAGCCTTCCCACCTTTACTTGCAATAATGCATTTCTTAACCTCGGCACATGTAATGTCTAGGGGAAGAATTGGCCGGACCCCACCACCATTGTCCATGTGTTTATCAGAATCAAAAATCAGGGAAAAGTGGGAAACCCAGCTTTCCACGCTAACGTTAGCTGACAGAATAGGCGCAGCCTCGTCCCTTAAAAAAGGGCTGTTGACTGTGGCCCAAAACAGCGAGGAGTCAGAGGTTTCGGCGGCCCGGTCTAACTTATCCCATGCCTCACGCTTAAGTTCTGCCTTTCTTTCCGCCACGGCTGCCTTATAGGTTGCCCTAAGATGCCGGATAAGAGTAATGTCCCTTTGTTTTTCTGCCAATGCCACCTTAAGGCTCTTCAGGGCAGCAGTACAGGCATGATCAAACCACCCCCTTAGCCGATTTGAATCGCCCTTAAAATTTTTGGTGAATACTGCTTCTATGGAGTGATTGATGTCGACAAATGTATTCAGGATTACAGCTGTCGATTCTTCACTCACTAGGATAGTTTCAATTTCTTTAGAGCAGTTCTCAATGATGGAACTAGACAGGAGGTCTGCCTTCTCTCCCTTCCACCTAATTCTATATCCATTTGGTCTATGTGGTTCAATGTTATCCACAATACTAGGTTTGGGACCTATATTAGTTTTCCAAAAAGCCATCTCCATGGTCAGGCAGTTGTGATCACTAATCAGATTATCTACTACCAGAGGGGCAGAACACCATGGAATAAGGCTAGTGGAAGTACAAATAAAATCAATGACAGAGTTAGCGTTTCTGCCCGTGAAGGTAGGGACAATTTCATCAAGGACACCCCTCGCATTCCCCATGATCTCCATATCATATGTCATCAGGATTTTATTTAATGAATCCCCATAAGGATTATGGGGAAAATGGGCGACTCCCTCTCCTTGGGTGCTTAAAAAACCACAGACCCTATGGGCAGAGGACACACAGGTAGAAATATTAAAATCACCCAACCAAATAAAATCAAAAGCGATTTCATTTCCTGTAACAATTTTAACCAAAGCTTCCTCCAAAGCAAAAGCTATCCGTTGCCTAGAATTATCAAAAACATTATTATAAAAATTGATTAAAAGGATATTCCTATCCTGCTCCTTACAAAGCCAAAGGATCTGGGAATGGTCCCCCACCGGGACATGTTTCTTTACTACAAACGGGGCGTCAACAGAAATCAGTGTCAGGAGGCCACCCTTGGCTCTTCCTGAGTTTGAAGCCACTGCAGGTATTGAATATGAGACAAACCCGTTATAATTAATGGGGACCAAACTCCAGGTTTCCTGGAAACATAAAATATTAAAAAGATTGATAAAATCAAACCAACCTAAGCAATCATCCTTGTGGGAAAGTCCCGCAACATTCCAACAAGCTATGACACTTGAACCAGAGTTAACTAAACATGTGGAAGGGTTCATCGGGGACCTATCCCCTCTCGCGTTAACCTGATCTTCTTGGTCGCATGCCAAAGTAGAGACCAGTTTGCTTACACCAATATTGTTAATAATAGTTGTTGATATCCTGGGGGCCCCAATGTAGCTCACTTTGCTCGGGTCCAAATCCTCCGACCTAACACCATCTATGGTCGGCTCCAGTCAGTCATTGTAATCAAGCCCACTTAATGGCTGGAATCTATTAAACGTAGAGATAGTGGGTGTAGCACCCATATCCTGTACTCTAGGCCTATACCAATGGCGCTCATCAACAGATTGAATGACAGGTTGAGTTGCAAAATCTCTATAAAAGTACCCAAGCGGCCGCAGGGATATACCATGTTCGGTCACTGGGAGAGAAGCGGCTTTAATTAAAACTGTGGAGGTAAGTTGGGGGTTGCGAAAGTTGATGACTATACAGTCGCCTTCGCAGGTCTTACGGGACTTACCAACCCAGTTGGTTCTCCTGGTACAAAGTATATCTCTGGATAGTGCTATAGGGAAATCACACTGTCGGTGGAGCCAGTCCACAGTTTTATTCTTTAATGACGAGTGTGATTCTACACTAGCAGGATTGCTATCAAGCCTCTTAACAGGGGGAACGTTCATAAGGACAGCAACAAATGGTGCACACGTAGGTGGCAGGTTCGGTTGGGGGATTCTGGAGCTAGGGAAGTTAACATTGTGGCCCAACGATTCCCCCGGTACTAAAACGGCGGGTGGTTTTGAGGGTTTTGCCGCTGAGATGATACATTGGGAACCGCAACAGGCTTTCCAGGGGCACACCCAGGTCTGCATTCAGAACTACTGTTCTCGGCCATCATTGGGGCTGTATCAGAGGTAGTTAAAGAAGTCTCCTCAGGCACCTGAGTACCAGTAATATTGGTTGGGGCAGGTCTAGCCTTGATAAAGGAATCCAAGATACCTCCCAATCTGACTACTTCGTCGGCAAGAGTGGAAAGTTTGGTCAATATAGGTTTAACAAATATGTCAAACTTGGCAACTATAGCCTGGGTTATAAGATCCAGCTGTTCTTTATCTAAAGTGACCTTAACTCCTTCCGTTAGCACAGATTGGGCTGGGACATTTATCTGCGGGGTGGTGTCCTTTTTGTTAGTATGGCGATTCCCTCCTCGCTTAGACTGTATGGGTTTAGTAGTGTTCCTACAGGTGCGTATTAATTTTTGGCGTCTGGGAACAGACTGACTGGGGATGGGTACAACAGGTAAAATAGCTTGGCCTGGTTCAGGGTCGATCGTGGACTCAGGAGTCTCGCTATCCGAACTAATAGTGTCAGTATCAACTCCCTCAGATATACAATCAGTGGGTAATAAGGGAGTATTAAGATCCTGAACAAGGGGGCGCTCAGAGGCCAAACAAATGGGCGGGGGGGAAACCAAACTCTGTGACCCTGGACGACCTAATGATTTCCTACGTTCCTGATTAATTTTATCGACCATCTTAACCAGGTAATTGTCCATGGTTGTGGTCGAGGCTGCTATCTTTGCTTTAGGCATAATTAGCAGATCGGGCTCCGGGACCCCCCTGAAATTTCTTATTGTAAACACCAACAACAATATACCAGGGTTTCCCAAATAGGTTATCACATACAACCTCCGATCCCCAGGGAGCTTTAAACAGTAACCAACAGTAACTTGGCAATCGATACACACAACAAAATGTACAATGGTAAACTTAAGTAACACAGGTATCCAAAAGCCAGTCTGCTGCTCCCACCTGCCCCCTCCTGTCCCGGACTGTCTCAGACTGTCCGCCCTTAGTCCGGGCTTCGTCCAGGGCGTCCCGCGTCGCGTCCCGCTCCGCTTGTAATGGTGCTATTTAGCCAAAACAACATCCAATGGGAAATAGGGGTGGATCGTTATCCCGTTAGTGGGCGGGAGGGCGTGCCGCTACACAGCTGCGGCGCTGCGGCGCTCAGGGGTCCTGGGACCTGCAGTCCCGTCCGGCAATTCCTTCCAAAAAACTGCAACCAGGTAATGTGAGCCTCCACCTCCTCCTTCAGAACGATGCGGGACCCGCGCCAGCGGGTTCCGCGAGGAATTTTATCCCGTTAGTGGGCGGGATGGCGGGAGGGCGTGCCGCTACACAGCTGTGGCGCTGCGGCGCTCAGGGCTCCTGGGACCTGCAGTCCCGTCCGGCGATTCCTTCCAAAAAACTGCAACCAGGTAATGTGAGCCTCCACCTCCTCCTTCAGAACGATGCGGGACCCGCGCCAGCGGGTTCCGCGAGGAATTTTATCCCGTTAGTGGGCGGGATGGCGGGAGGGCGTGCCGCTACACAGCTGCGGCGCTGCGGCGCTCAGGGCTCCTGGGACCTGCAGTCCCGTCCGGCGATTCC
Organism: Triturus cristatus; assembly: GCF_964204655.1. Lineage (NCBI taxonomy): Eukaryota > Metazoa > Chordata > Amphibia > Caudata > Salamandridae > Triturus > Triturus cristatus. The sequence goes on from NC_140594.1 coordinate 1,098,117,462, forward strand.
TTCCAAAAAACTGCAACCAGGTAATGTGAGCCTCCACCTCCTCCTTCAGAACGATGCGGGACCCGCGCCAGCGGGTTCCGCGAGGAATTTTATCCCGTTAGTGGGCGGGATGGCGGGAGGGCGTGCCGCTACACAGCTGCGGCGCTGCGGCGCTCAGGGCTCCTGGGACCTGCAGTCCCGTCCGGCGATTCCTTCCAAAAAACTGCAACCAGGTAATGTGAGCCTCCACCTCCTCCTTCAGAACGATGCGGGATCCGCGCCAGCGGGTTCCGCGAGGAATTTTATCCCGTTAGTGGGCGGGATGGCGGGAGGGCGTGCCGCTACACAGCTGCGGCGCTGCGGCGCTGCGGCGCTCAGGGCTCCTGGGACCTGCAGTCCCGTCCGGCGATTCCTTCCAAAAAACTGCAACCAGGTAATGTGAGCCTCCACCTCCTCCTTCAGAACGATGCGGGACCCGCGCCAGCAGGTTCCGCGAGGAATTTTATCCCGTTAGTGGGCGGGATGGCGGGAGGGCGTGCCGCTACACAGCTGCGGCGCTGCGGCGCTCAGGGCTCCTGGGACCTGCAGTCCCGTCCGGCGATTCCTTGCAAAAAACTGCAACCAGGTATTGTGAGCCTCCACCTCCTCCTTCAGAACGATGCGGGACCCCGCTTTCTTGACTTGATTTCCTAAGAGCTAGGGGTCTATAAGAAAGTGATTTTTTAAATTCCTCAGTACTAGAAAGGCTCGCTGTGGACAGATTTAAGGTCCCTCATGTACCAGGTCTATCTGTGTGCTACTATTCAGCCTGAAACGTGGTTTCACATTTAGAATGTTTGTGTGTCATACTGCGCTTGATGAGCTGGTGACTTAAGTTGCAGGAAAAGTCTGAGTAGGCAGTTACTTGGATTCTGGTTGGGCATCACATACTACCATACCACTTATGTAAAATGTACTTGATTTAATAAAGAAGCAACCAACTCTAGCATGCTATGTTTTTTATAACTTTACACTGCTGTTAAAGATTAGAAACATACATCTGCTGAAGGAATGGATACCCACATTGGCAAAGCCACCAGGTCTCACCTTTTGACCTGTTGTCTGCAAGGTCAACTTTACAGTTAAAATATTTATTGTCTGATATAGACCTAGACCTACATGCCTCAGACTTGCTTGGCTTGCAATGTTTTTATCTAGCTAGGTGACATAGGTTCATGCTAAAACCCACACTGGAGTGTTTGATTTTTCTGCTATGCGCTCAGGGATTGCACATTTCTACCGTACACTTTTCTAAAGGCCAAATATGCCAGTCAGTGCTTTCAATCAGTTGTGATTACCATGTTGTAAGAACTCGCTGTCCATAGATCCAATAATGCCATCTATCGAGTCAAGAAATTCAGGAACCAAGCAAAAAGCTGTCAGTTACTGAAGCTGCAGTAGTTGGCTAGGCAGGAATCTATTTACCTTCTGGTAGTGTATAATATACTACCATTCTCCTAATTTAGGATGTACCTAGATAGTATTTGGACAAAATATTGAGTTTTTAATATTGGTATGCAGAAATATCACGAAAACAACATTGTGATACAAGTCAACTTTACAGTTAAAATATTTATTGTCTGATATAGACCTAGACCTACACGCCTCAGACTTGCTTGGCTTGCCATGTTCAGGTCTCGCCTAGCAGCGTGCATGCGCTGCTCTGCGAGACCTATTGTAAGGGCTTCAAAAAGCTCACAACACACACGCTCATGTGTGTGTGGCCTATTGCTTGCGGTTACCCGCACGGCGCCATATGTTTTGAATTATCGTGCCCAGACACGGGCGGGATAATTCAAAACATATGGCCTGGTGCTCACTCTCACGCGCACCACTCGCGGGATGCTGCATTCCTTGAATTCATTGTTTTCCTTTTTTTTAACTTGTAATTCGTAGCTTTCATAGACCAGAGTGTTATGGTTCCTTGCTGTTGGCCAAGTACACCCGCCGCCCTCCCATACATTGTATTTTCTTGGTGTTCCATAAAACAATTTTGTGTGGGGACCTTGCTCCTGCTCGAGCTGAGACCTTGAAGGTACAGCAGACGTTTCATGCGTGATGGGGACCTACTGCACTTTCCAGTTTTGGACGCCATCTTGATGCAGGCATGCGTGTCGGTATCATGCTTTCTGTGCGCTAGCAATGGCTGCACTAGTCTCATTGGCTGTAAACAGTACAGGCTTGCATTCTTAGAAGGATCTTTCTGCTGATCTTCAAGTACTGGCATTTCACCCCTCAGCACTCAAGAAGCCAGACCAAGCACAGACCTCGGTCATCCCCAGGAGTGCCAACCCCAAACATCTGCTGACTACAGGTAACCTAGCTAAGACTGGACTTATGGATCATTCAGCTATGCAGTTAATGGTACCGTCCGCCCGCTTGGACATGTTGCGAATACTCATATCAAATCCGCAAAAGCAGACTTCTTTTTACGTTTTTATGCTTTTCGTCGTTGCAATTTAAAATACATTTGGACTTAGATCTTGCAGAATGTCTTCTAACAACCATGTCAACGTAAGACCTTTCGAAGAGTGATGCTTTGAATCCGAAAAAATGAGTTTATTGTCTCTTTTACCTTTACACAAAGTGAGACAGATTTTGTAGGAGTTTGGCCCAAGTTGCAGTGTTAGGTTGTATTAGAATATTTACTGTAGGATTTTTTTTGCGTTTTACGGTGGAAATACCCTTAGTGAAGCTGACCAGACAAAGAGCTGCTCCCCAACAAAAATAGATTAAAACAATGAGGGGAATGAAAATGGAATTAGCACTATGTACTTATTGCTTGGGGTACTAATACTATTGATAACAATCAAATTACAAGATTTTCTGGTGCGACCGGTTTTAGGGTGAACATTTAGTATGAAATTAGTTTCAAACATCTGCATTTTTTTTTGGAGCATTGGAAATTAACCCTGCTATGTACGCCACATGTTTTCGAGGATGTTCTTCTAGCATTCCAGCCTTTTTCATGTGTCCTTTAGGGCTGGCAAGAGGAATGAAGTCCAGTTTCGAGCATTGCACCCAACTTACCACTCATTAATAGGGGCCCTCTTGAAGTTACTGGTTAAAGTTTACACCTTTCTCACTGGTATCATTTTTTTCTTCTACACACACGAGAAATGGGGCAATTAGAAGTATACCGCTATTTTAGAAGAGGTGCGTTGACAAGACACACATGTTGTAAAAACTGCCCTTACCCACAAAAATTTGTGGCATGCTTCATCATAGGGCTGCTGCAACACCTCCGCCCAAGCCAACTACAGAGGTGGAGCAATAGGGAGCAGGAGACATGACAAACATCAAGAGACAAATTTATATACGGGATCGATGGAAAGTTGCAGAAAAAACAATGTTAAAACTAACGCAGATATCTCCTAACTTCCCTTTATTTGTGGATTCCCTGGTTAGATTAAAAATGTTTTAATCATCCAGTGGATGGTGGTATTCTGGTCTATATTGGACCCACTACCCCTCCACTCTGCAAACTGTCGACATGTTTCAGCCGGATAATGCGTTTTCCCTGGCTTTCATCAGGACTAAAGAGTAGATCCCTTAGAATCTCTCCTACCTCCTAACTTAAGGAGCAGAGCGTTTTCACAGCGTGTGTAAATGCTCAGGTCATGAAGGTTTTGTAACTCACTCAAAGAGAATATCCTGCAATAAATGAAACGTTTTACATATAAACATACAACGTATAATACCAATCATGGTGTATGGTTCTATAATAACAAGCATTGGCATAGCCAATAGGTCTTGCCTTTGGGACCTTATAAGTGTTTAGTTATCCAGCACAATATCCTTGGTGCAACAACATCAAGTGTTGCATGGCTAATCACTTAAAATGTCCCAAAGGCGAGACCTATTGGCTATGCCAATGCTTGTTTTTTCTAGCTAGGTGACATAGGTTCATGCTAAAACCCACACTGGGTGTTTGATTTTTCTGCAATGCGCTCAGGGATTGCACATTTTTACCATACAGTTTTCTAAAGGCCAAATATGCCAGTCAGCGCTTTCAATCAGTTGTGATTACCATGTTGTAAGAACTCGCTGTCCATAGATCCAATAATGCCATAAAAAATTCAGGAACCAAGCAAAAAGCTGTCAACAGTTACTGAAGCTGCTGTAGTAGTAGGCTGGGCAGGAATCTATTTAGCTTCTGGTAGTGTATAATATACTACCATTCTCCTAATTCAGGATGTACCTACATGGTATTTGGACAAAGTATTGAGTTTTTAATATTGGTATACAGAAATATCAGGAAAACAACATTGTGATACAAAAATATAGTGATGCACAAATATGGTTGTCAAGAAAAGTAATATTGGTGTTAAGAATATTGTCGATTATAATATCGTTTTCAATAATATAGTTGTTTAAAATATCGGCGTTTGATTATTTTACTGTGTTTTAGTGCATTGTGATCTTCGGGATTCGGCGGGCTGGAAAAGCAGGCAAGGAGGCCGTATATAGTGTGCAATAGTCTACTTTATTGAGTCCAAGGTACGGTGTGCAACAGGATAGAATACGGGTCTTCTGCAGGTGGAGGGGTGGAACCGATGTGGGATCCCGTCGGTTGTGGTTGTCGTCACCGAAGGTCTTCTGCTGTCCAAGTCGCCGACGTTGGTCCCAGGAAGGGGAAGGACGGACACCTCGGAGGGCAGTGAGACAAAAACACAGAGGGAGCCGTTAGACCTGCGGACACTATGTCGCTGCCGTAACCTTCACCCGGGAGTGATAAAGAGGAGAGGAGTGTGAGGAGAAGGGACGAGGCGAAAGAGGGACAAGTCGAAGAAAGATGGGTGTTCGGAAAGGGGGTTGAGTGGGATACTATGTACAAAGCGTGAGGTGCTGTACAATGGATACTGAGAGATCCTATTAGGGTGCAGGGGTGCTAACAGGAGAGAGACTATATGCATCTATGTACAAAGAACCTAGGGTACACACGGGTACTTTAGAGTGCTATACTGAAAGAAAGCTGGTACTCACGGGCTCCGCCGTAACTCTCATCCGAGTTACGGCCGCTCTTCAGCCTCCTCCGGGGGACTCCACCAGTCTTCCGACCACTCTTCTGGTTCGCCGCTCTCGTCCTCTCCTTTCGTCGTATCTCCTGCCGGACTCTCCTTCCACGATCCTTCGACGACTTCTGCTTCCTGTCTTCCGGCTTTTCTGTCTCCGGCGGGGAACGGGTAGGAGGGACTTCCGGGTATCAGGGGTTGTCCTTCCGGTGGGTCGCTGTTCGGGATTGGCTCCTGTAAGAGAAAGAGGGGCGGGGTTCCTGGGGTCACCGAGTCTGTGGATGAAAGCTTGGATGGACTGTCCGAGCAGGGAGGATTGAGCGGAAAGGACTCCCTGGACAGGGTAAGAAAGGGGGGCCCGATCCGAGGTAGGGAGTCTCCGTTACATTCTCTTTCCCTAGCTGTCTTTCTTGTATACGGTGTGGATAGGGGATAGCGAGAGAGGAAGTCCGCGTTACCCTGTTCTGTGCCTTTTCGGTGTACTGTTTTGAAGCGGTATGGTTGGAGGGCCAGGAACCACCGCAGGACACGGTCATTGTGCCCCTTGTTCCGGGCCATCCACTCAAGGGGGGCGTGATCGGTGAAGATGGTAAAGTCACGTCCTTCTAGGTAGTAACGGAGACTGTCCACTGCCCATTTAATCGCCAAAGCTTCTTTCTCCACGACGGCATAATTCCGTTCTCGAGGAAACAGTTTCCTGCTGAGGTACAGGATGGGTCTTTCGTTCCCCTCGTGGTCCCTCTGTGACAGTACTGCCCCTAAACCCTGTTCGGAAGCATCTGTCTGAAGGAGGAAGGGTTGTGTGTAATCCGGACTAACTAGTACGGGACCGGAGGTCAAGGCATTCTTCAGATCGTTAAATGCATGCCACAATAGGGGAGTCGGGTTTTTCGGAATGGCCTCTGTTTTTGTGGCTTTCTTCAATAGGTCAGTGAGCGGGGCGGCCCTTTGGGAAAAATTGGGCACAAACCTGCGATAGTAACCAAGGAGGCCCAGAAAGGCCCGCAAGTCTTTTCTGGTCTGGGGGAAGGGGAGGGAATGGATGGCTTCTGTTTTGCTGTTCTGGGGCCGTATGAGGCCCTCACCCAGGAGGTATCCCAGATATTTAACGGTTTGGGCTGCCAGGGTGGTTTTGGCTGGATTAATCGTGAACCCATAGGAGCCCAAAGAGGAAATGACGTTATGGAGATGCTCCAAGTGTTGTGACCAGGTGTCGCTGTAGATAACTATATCGTCGAGGTAGGCCCCTGCATACTGAGTGTGGGGACGTAAGATGTGATTCATGGCCCGTTGGAATGTGGCGGGCGCGCCATGGAGGCCAAAGGGGAGGACGAGGAACTGATATAAACCTTCAGGGGTCGAAAATGCCGTTTTCTTTCGGTCTTCTTTTCTGAGGGGTATCTGCCAGTACCCCTTACAAAGGTCCAGAGTGGATATGTACTGGGCTTTCCCTATACGCTCGACCATCTCGTCTACTCGGGGTAACGGGTATGTGTCAAAGGATGATATCTTATTGACCTCCCGGAAATCAATACAAAATCTAACAGACCCATCAGGTTTGGGTACAAGCACTATTGGGGAATTCCAGTCACTTACAGAGGGTTCTATAATGCCCAGTTTTAACATTTGTTCGATTTCTTGGTGCATGATCGCTCTACGGGCTTCAGGGACCCTATAAGGCCTTTGTCGGACCACTTTCCCCGGACTCGTCTGTATGGCGTGCTCAGTAATGGAGGTGTGACCAGGCAAAGAGGAAAACACCTGTTGTAAAGGGGAGAGACAATGTTGGAGGGCTACACTCAGGGACAGAGGTAGGGCGGGGTCTATGCAAGGGGAGAAAGAAAGGGGTTCCAGACCCATAGAGCCGGCCAGGACGGGACGAGGACCTTCCCATTTTTTTAGTAAGTTGACGTGATAAATCTGGGTGGTACCCCGTGTGGGGTCTAGTTGTACTTCGTAGGTGACAGGGGTTATTTGTCGGAGTATGGTATAGGGACCTTGCCATTGTCCAAGGAGCTTTTGGTCGGAAGAGGGCATCATTAAGAGAACTAGGTCTCCCACTGAGAAGACCCGGTGTTTTGTGCCTCTGTCATACTGACCCTTCTGTTTCTCTTGCGCCTGTGTAAGATTCTGATGTACGATGTCCCTTATTAGAGACAAGTGGTTTTTGAGGTTCTCCATATATTCCGGGAGGGGGTGGGTGCGATCTGGTTCTGCCTCCCAGGCTTCCTGAGCCATGTCCAATAGAGAACGAGGGGGTCGGCCATACAACAGTTCGTAGGGTGAATATCCTGTGCTGCTCTGCGTCTTGCAACGTATTGCAAATAAGGCAAGGGGTAACATCTCCTCCCACCTCCTCGCCTCCAGCCCTAATAGTTTCTTTAGGGTTTGTTTTATTGTGGCATTGTATCGTTCCACCAACCCATCGGTTTGTGGATGATACGCCGAGGTGCGTATCTGTTTAATCCCTAGTTGGGAGCAGACCTGTTTCATAAGGGAGGAGATGAAGGGAGTGCCTTGATCCGTCAGGATCTCCCGGGGAAATCCTACCCTTGAGAACACAGTGATGAGAGCTTTCGCAACGTTTTGGGCGGTGGGTTGTCGTAGGGGAAGGGCTTCGGGAAAACGGGTGGCGTAATCCACGATTACTAGGGCGTATCGGCAACCACTTCGGGAAGGTAGCAAGGGCCCTATGATGTCCATACCTACCCTGCTGAAAGGGACGTCAATGAGGGGAAGGGGTTGTAGGGGTACCCTTGGAGGTTGGTATCTACTGTGTTTTTGACAGACCGGGCACTCTCTGCAGTATGTTTTGATGGTTTGGTGTACCCCTGGCCAATAGAACCTGTCTAAGATCGCTTGGCTGGTTTTCTCGTCTCCGAAATGTCCCCCCAGAAGGTGGCTGTGGGCCAGAAAGAGCACCTTCTCCCGGAAGGGACCGGGTATGAGTAATTGTGGTTTTTGGTGGGTCCCTCCCTTCCGATATAGCAACCCATGTTTCTTAAAGAAGTAGGGACCTACTATAAGAGGATCCTCGTGGTCTACTGCCTTGGCCCATGCTTCCTGCAGCACCGGATCCTCTCGCTGGGCTGCCCTGAATTCTCTGTCGGTCTGCCAGGGGTGTTCTTCGAGGGTCACTGGGAAGACACCGGTGTATTCACGTCTCTCCTTCTTTTTCTGGGCTTTGGGTTTCAGTGGTTTGGGTTCAGTCCTAGGGGAAACAGGTCCTTGAGGGAACGGGGCTTCTCCCCACCAACGGGTCAGGGAATCAGTTGTTTCTTGCAGAAGTCCTGGTAGTCCCATATAGTCGCTTCCCAGAATAGCCTGTTCCGGTAGAGTGGGGACAAGACCAACAGAGAGGGTGGTTCCAGGATCTTTGGGGTGTTGGACCCGAACTTGAGTAGTGGGGTACTGTTTTGTGTCTCCATGGACACATTGAATGGCGACCGTACCTGACGTCGGCCCCACCGGTTGAGGCAAGAGCTGAGGTCGGAGAACACTCTGTCGACACCCCGAGTCAGCCAGGGCCATAAGTGGTTGTCCATCAAAGCTTACAGGGCAGCGGAACGACGGAGGTGACATGCCTGGGACCGAACACACATAATTCCTGGCGAGTCCCACCTCCATGGGTTCCTCCTTCTGGGGGCACAACCGAGCAATATGACCAAAACCCCCGCAATGGTAACACTGGGGTCCGGGGTTATTAGGTCGGAGAGGTACGGGGTATGGGAGCAGGGGGATTGGTTCCGGTCGCCTTTGGAAAGACGGACGGGGAGGCCGGAGGTTTATGGAGGGATGTGGTTTGGGGGGTGGATCTTCCTTACTTCGTTGGATCTCTTGTGCCCTACTGTAGGCACTCGCAATTTCCACCGCAGTGTCTAGGGTAAGGTGGGCATGTTGTCGTACCCACCTTTGGGTGCCGGGCAACAATGACATCAGAAATTGTTCCAGGTAGATTTTTTTTAACACGTCGTCCATGGTGGAGGATTCCGGTCTCAACCACCTATTTGCCAGGTCCTTAATCCTAAAGGATAGAGCTCTCGGGGTTTCCTGGGGTCCTTCCTTGATTTGCCGTAGTTTCCTGCGATAAGTTTCATCGTCGATACCCAACCGTTCAAGGATGCATTTCTTTATGTCCCCATACGGTGTGGTACCCTGTACGTTCGCCTGTTGGTACGCCGCCTGTAATTCGCCGGTCAATAAGGGACCCAGGTAGTGACCCCAGCGGTCGGCAGGCCATGCTGCCGCCTGTGCCAATCTCTCAAAATTGGTAAAGAAAAAGTCGGGATCCTCCCCGGGTACGTATTTTTGCAGTACCACTGAGGGTAGGGAGGTGGCTGGTCTCTGGTGCTCCAACACAGTGGTCAGTTTCCCCATAGCCTGTTCATGGGTGGTCCCCTGACCCTTTAACACATCGTGTAGTTGGCCGCGATCGTCCTCGGCCGTCTTCAAGAACCGCTCCATCATTATCCCCATCTGCTCCTGATTCTCCGCCATTTTCTTTATTACGGCCTCCATGCTTCCAGCTAATCCCACTTCTGACACCACCTGTGATCTTCGGGATTCGGTGGGCTGGAAAAGCAGGCAAGGAGGCCGTATATAGTGTGCAATAGTCTACTTTATTGAGTCCAAGGTACGGTGTGCAACAGGATAGAATACGGGTCTTCTGCAGGTGGAGGGGTGGAACCGATGTGGGATCCCGTCGGTTGTGGTTGTCGTCACCGAAGGTCTTCTGCTGTCCAAGTCGCCGACGTTGGTCCCAGGAAGGGGAAGGACGGACACCTCGGAGGGCAGTGAGACAAAAACACAGAGGGAGCCGTTAGACCTGCGGACACTATGTCGCTGCCGTAACCTTCACCCGGGAGTGATAAAGAGGAGGGGAGTGTGAGGAGAAGGGACGAGGCGAAAGAGGGACAAGTCGAAGAAAGATGGGTGTTCGGAAAGGGGGTTGAGTGGGATACTATGTACAAAGCGTGAGGTGCTGTACAATGGATACTGAGAGATCCTATTAGGGTGCAGGGGTGCTAACAGGAGAGAGACTATATACATCTATGTACAAAGAACCTAGGGTACACACGGGTACTTTAGAGTGCTATACTGAAAGAAAGCTGGTACTCACGGGCTCCGCCGTAACTCTCATCCGAGTTACGGCCGCTCTTCAGCCTCCTCCGGGGGACTCCACCAGTCTTCCGACCACTCTTCTGGTTCGCCGCTCTCGTCCTCTCCTTTCGTCGTATCTCCTGCCGGACTCTCCTTCCACGATCCTTCGACGACTTCTGCTTCCTGTCTTCCGGCTTTTCTGTCTCCGGCGGGGAACGGGTAGGAGGGACTTCCGGGTATCAGGGGTTGTCCTTCCGGTGGGTCGCTGTTCGGGATTGGCTCCTGTAAGAGAAAGAGGGGTGGGGTTCCTGGGGTCACCGAGTCTGTGGATGAAAGCTTGGATGGACTGTCCGAGCAGGGAGGATTGAGCGGAAAGGACTCCCTGGACAGGGTAAGAAAGGGGGGCCCGATCCGAGGTAGGGAGTCTCCGTTACATTCATATGTTAATTTTATGTGTTGTCTTTGTTCGTATAATTGTTATTACTTTTTATAAATATAGTTCGGAATTTTAAGTGATTTAGATTTTTTAATTTAATTTCTAATAGTATATTATAGTGCTTTAACAAATTGATTTATTTTAGTTTCATTTTAGATACGGGTAGCTAGGTTAATCGGGGTATAGGTTAGGAAGTTAAATAAATAATACTTAAATATAATTAGTAAAACCTTTTTATTATATTTTAATAGATTTATAATTATTTATATTGTTTAATAATGATATATTTTAGTTATATTTTAGATGTGGGCTGCTGGGTTTGTAGGGGTATAGGGTGGGAAGTTAGTTAAGTTATAATTAAATCTTAAATATTTTTAAATTATAGTTAAGTATTAAATTGTTTGATAATTATGTACATTTTTTATTTTTTATTATTTGATCAATATAATTTTTATGTAAATTAATATTGTGTATATTAATAGTTTTATACATTTGTAATATATTATTAGGGTTATTCGAATATGTAATGTGTTTGAAGTGAAGTAATTTCCCTACTGTTACACAGATGGGAGTGGGATTAGTAAATCTAACTCATCCAAAAACCAAAACTTTCCCTACTGTAGCACAAACTGGAGTGGGAATAAGAAATCTTACCCCTCCGAAATCCAACACTTTTCCTACTGGGGCACAGATGGGAGTAGGAATAGTAAATTTTACCCCTCCGAAATGCAACGCTTTTCCTACTGTTGCACAGACTGAAGTGGGAATAGTAAATTTAAACCCTCCGAAGTTCAACACTTTCCCTACTGTTGCACACACTGTAGTGGGAATAGTAATTTTAAACCTTCTTAAGTCCAACACTTTCCCTACTGTCGCACAGACTGGAATGTGAACAGTAAATCTTACCCCTCTGAAGTCCAATGCTTTCCCTACTGCATGTAAAAGTACATGAAAGAGTATTCCTGTAGTACTGTCTAGCATCCTCAATTGCATTGCATGTCGTCTGCTCTAACGGGTTGACCAGGGTGGGCTGGTTCAGGGCCTACAGAAAACTGGCTGGCAAACTACGCAGAGCACAAATATTGGTTCTGTTGGGAGTAAGCTCAGTTAAACTAACATCAAATGTTTTTTAGATGAATATTAGATTTTAAACTTGATCACTTTGATACACACACATACAGAGATGAGTAATTTGAAAAAACTGAGAAATCAATTTCCTTTTTACACTGTATTTAACTCCACATATATATGAATACTATACAGGACTGACCAAAAAACATATAAATCACGACATGGATAATGACCAACAATGCATAGTAACATAACAATTGACATACATTACATCAAACTGAATAAACATAAACTTAAACAAATATGTGTTTTGAATGAAGTTGATCCAAAGATAGTTGCATATGACACCACAGTAAATATCTTCCGTTTTGAAATGATGAAATTGCATGGACCAATCTGATAGACAACGTCGACGTTTCGACCCTAGATTAATGTGTGAGTTTGTACGCATCAAGGGCGGGTCTTCCTCAGGACAATAGTCTAAATGTCAGCCTGAAAGTTCGAAAATTAATTAATCGCACTAACGCATCTGATGAGTTCGATGGACTTTGGTCTTCGTCTGATGGATATTATTTCTTGAGAATTGAACAGTCATGAGTCAAGTGACGGTGCCGTCAAAACGATCACCGAAATCTAATTGCTCACTCGGAGCGCACAGAATCCGCTTCCAATGCTCAACGTGCCGGACAGAAAATGTTTGTGCTCTGCGATTAATTAATTTTCGAACTTTCAGGCTCACATTTAGACTATTGTCCTGAGGAAGACAAATTAGAGCGGTGAGATGTTCAACCATGGTTTCTCTACAATAAGAATTATAAAAATTAACAATTAAAAAGTCACTACCTCTAATCAGGGAAATTTGAACTGCCAGACAGTTACGTGAGCCTGTATCAAGTTGAGTCAGCGTGCCAGGGATACTTGCTGAGATCATGGTGACCAACCCCCCCTTAGCCCTACCCATATTAGATGGGACTGCGGACACAAAAAAACTAGAATAGCCGTCAATAAATAAAGTATTATCAATGTCCCAAGTTTCCTGGAGACAAATCACTTCTCCTGAACAAATAAAGTCTCTCCAGGCTGGGTCATCTATTTTATTTCTCAAGCCGGCTATATTCCAGGTGACCAATTTAGTTGAGAGACCGGTTGAACCATGAGCGGGACCATTAGTTATTGGTGACACTGTCTCAATGACCACAGGCTCAGAGATAATGGGTGAGTCTAGTGACCCTAGTCACTCATTTTCATCCAGAGTGGATAGGGCAGAATATCTGTTTATGACGGGGACAGTTTAGTCATAAGGAGCATGACTCATTGGAAATTCATTAATCCTCCTCCCGGCAAAAACTGGGGGATAAAAAAAACCCAGAGGAAGGACATTGACATACTCATGATGAGTCCTAACTGAACCCGCCTGCCTCAAAATATCCTCAACCAACCTAGGGGATCTAAAACTTATGACAACACAGTCACCGTCAAAACATTTATTCACCTTGCCCACCCATGGGACTCTTCTTACCATCAAAAAATTACTGTGTAAATGTTGCCCCAAAACAGTTTTATTCGATAGGTAGTGGAGGGCTTTATTTTTTAGGGAGATCCAATGCTCCTGATTCCCATCTTCAAGCTTAGGAACATTAGCTAAGATAATTGAGTAGGGACAGGCCTCTGGTGGTAAATGTAATGTCGAGTCCCTCTCTAGAGGCCGAACTGGGGAAGGAAGCGTCCCCCCTAAATTCTGTGTGCATGTATCCTTACCCTGAACTGTTTCAGCAGCATTTGATGATCGGGCTATGGTGATAGGGCCTACAGCCGGGGTGGTACTAGATAGTATGGGGTGTCGATGGGTAGTAATCATGGAATCCAATAAGTTATCAACGGTAGCTGTACACGTATTTAATGAGTCAACTGCCAGAGTACTTGGCTCAACATTTAAACCCTTATTATTAAGATGTGACTCGATTTTAATAATGCGATCCTCTATGCGTTTCAGGGTGGCCATAAGCGGTACAATAAATAGCTTAAAGCGATCTTCAATAATTGTCGCAATTTCTGGCCCCAAGCTTTCAGTAACGGTGTCGCTACCCCGGTTTATACAATCATTGGTGTCCACACGCATTGTCTCACGGGTTAGTTGGTGAGTGCTAGGATTAACCAAAGGCAACCCGGGAGCAGAATTACTGTTTCTAGCCAATTTTGCTTGTTTCCGGGTTCCCTGGGGGTTGTTTCTAGCCTTTCGTTTGCCAGCCATACTTTTACCCCCTGTTAATGTCAGGTTTGAGCCTGCTCTAGATTGTCTTGTTCTTACAGCCACAGGAGAAGGGGCAGGAGTCGTTGTAGGTGACAATGCAGGTATAATAGTGGAATTAACCCCAATACATGACCCATTTTGAGAGACACAAGAACGGGTAACATCAAGGGGTACATCGCTAACAACAGAAATCGTTGGAGAGGGAGGAGACGGGTTTAGCCTAGGTGGTTCTAATGAGAGTCTACGCTCCACCGAGGCAATTTCCTTAACGATAGCAGATTCGTCATGTTTTAGGTAACTATCTAAGGTCCCCAAACCCACAACTCTTTTGCCTAATTTAGAATTCATTGTACACAACAATGGTGTGGACGTGCTGTGTGAACACAACCAGCCACCTACAAGCTCGAAACACTCAGTATGCACACTGCAGTGGCTGGGCTTCATTCTGATTCACTCAGTTTGCACACTGTATTGACTGAGTATCATGCAGCTTCTCAGTATGCACACTGCAGTGACAGAATTTCATACTGGTTCACTCAGTATGCACACTGCAGTTGCTGAGCTTCTTGCTGGTTCACTCAGTCGGGAGTGAGCTGTGCAGGATAAGAGGGGTGGGGCGGGCTGGGGGTGGGGGCTCGACAGATGACCATGAGGGAAAATTAAATAAATTATCAATTTTCCCTCGTCTGCGACTGTCGAGAAGCCCCCCCCCCCCGCCCCACCGCTCTTACCTGCATGGGCTGCTCCTGCACTCAGTATGCACAGTTTATTGACTGAGATTCATGCTGGTTCACTCAACATGCACACTTCATTGACTGAGCTTCATGCTGGTTCACTCAGCATGCACACTGCAGTGACTGGGCTTCATATTGGTTCATTGGGCCTCCCCGGGATGTTCCATCTTCGAGTGAGTCATTGAGATGGCATCCCATCCAGTCACACCTAACCCAGTCTGCACCACCAGTAAGATATTTGTGTTCTCTTTGGACTAAATCTCTGTAGAACTCAAGCCTGTTCGTCCTTTCTCTACCATTTCTCCTTCCAGAAGTTTCCTCTGATGAAGTTTTTCATGAGAACGGGAAGGCCCTAGCCGTGTTCTCACATTATATGTCAGAGGCTATAAGAATCTTGCTGTATGTCATGAAAGATACATTTTGAAAATAAGTGCTGAAAACTGCTCTCCCTAGCAGACTTTAAAGACCGCAGAAACAAAGTCATGAAGGAAAGTATTTCGTTTAATGAATCAATCTGTTGTAACAGCATTTACAGCTGCCAGAAAACTTTTTTCCAGCCAAGTATTTTTGTCCTGCTATTTATCTTAACCTTGGATCTGATGAATGAAGGACATCACATGAGCCTTTGTTTGCCTAACTAATAGATTAGGTTTTGGATAGTTTTATTTTTGTGTCACAAATTAGCAGTGGCGGCTCGCAGAGGGAGTGCTGCGGGGTGGTGAGGCGCGGGGAGGGGCAGAGTGGGGGGGTAGTGGATTCGGACATACGACGGGCAGGAGTAAAGTAAGTAAATAAATAAATAAAATGATTTACCTTGCACTCGCTGCATCGCCAATATTAATCAGCTCCTTTGTGAATCGGCCTCATAACTATTCAAACCTGAACAAATTGAAAGTCAGCCACTTATTTGTATCACCTCCTCTACATATCAAACACTTTCATGATAATTTTCGGGAAGTTATCAGCGCTTTTGTCCATTTGAAGCTTGCTGAGAAGCACCAATTTATTGGTTCTCTAGAAAACTTCCAAAGGGGAGGCGCTTGCATCACTCCGAGTAAGGGTGGCACTATTATTGACAAATTTAAAAGTAAAATAAAAGTCAAGGTATAAAAAACGGTTATTTGAAACTGACCATCTTTCCCTGCCCAAAATAAGGTTTTACATTTTTAATGTTAGAAAGCATCTGAAAGCCTTAAATTAAAAAAAAGTTACAATGTTTTGATGTGTAATTCTGCTTTGCTGTCTTTGAGAAATGGAATACACTGTTTGTTTATTTACTCATAAATCTTATGGTCATGGCTGTTTTGTTGGCACAGTAATTAAGACATGTGAATGAAATAAATAGGAGTAAAAATAAAAAATGAGTAGCATTAATATCTGGCACAATAATAAAATTAAGCCATGACAATGGGACAAGAAAACAAGTAATGACCACGATAAACAACTAAGCTGCATATTAATCTCTTAAACATGTGCCAGATTAATCTGCCATAATTAATGTATAAGGAGAGCCTCTCTCTGCCACAGTAATGAGTCAATCTGCATAACAATGCCCTACAGTAATGAATTTGGGATCATAGTACCTGTCACAATAATAAAGTGAGGACCATGTTATTCTGCCAACATAACGAGCAACACAGAATAATAATCTATACAATATTAGAACATTGAAATGTGGAGCACTCCATTGAAGACAATGGAGTGCTCTGTGCTTCTACGGGCCGGTAAAGGCCCGCAAAGCAGCACTCCAATGTTGTTTTCACAAATTCCTCTCAGAGCCTAAGGGGATTTAAAACCCCTCGGACTCCGAGAGGCCTTTGTTTAATTTTTTAGAACATTCTGCCCTCTAGTGGCAGAATGTTCTAATAGCCTTTTAGCCCTTCGTAGCTGAGCTATACCGGCTATTAAAGTCCCGCTCCCTTGTTAAAGTCCCTCGCCTTTGGCTCGGGCCTTTAACGCTGGAGCGGGCCGCTATATTAATATTGAAACCAGGCCTGGGAAGAGCATGTTGTTTTTTGCCCATCAGCTAGGCAGATTGACATTTAAACTGCCCATTTTATGTTCCACCAACCTGAGGCGGTTCTTCTGATCCAACATCTTGGAATATTGAACCATATACTAATGGAGCATCCCTTCGGAATCTCATTGGCCCATGTTGAACCTTATTCTTGGTTGCTGACTAATTGTGCCCTCGCCATGCACTGCTTATGAACTCACATATTAAATAACGTATGAAATGTTATATGACATCATTGATCACAACACTAATGACATCCCAAATGATATGATCGAGGGAAAAAAAGTGCATGTTTAGGGCACGAGTTATAGTTACTTTAGTTAACTATAACAACACTTTAACTTCAGTGCTTTTTCAGGACAAACCACTGGTAGTTAAGGTTAGGGGAGATCAGTCAAGGTGTGGTCTAAAAAAAGGGGGGGGCCTAAAAAGTGTTGTCCAGATGCAATTTTCCATAGGAACATTAGACACAGATACGGCCAAAATGGCTGAACAGAACTACAGTAAATTTAAACGAGAGCTAGATCCTTGTCCAAAAAGCATGTTTTTGTGATTTGGTGTAAATCCATTCAGTAATTTTGACGAGATTAAGGTTAAAAAATAGTATATATTTCACGCTGCGGAGGATCTGCGGAGCCAATAGATTTTAAGTTAAGCTCTGTTTGGCTGCCACCACATCATTAAAGATGTGGAGGCTGGCGTTTTAGGACTCAAGGACTCAGTCCCCTGTCCTGTAGAAAAAGTAAAAAATGTATAGGGGTCAGGGTAGGGATACCCTGCCACCACAAGGCCTGGGTTCCAGCGATCATGCCTTGCATCCATCCTCAATCCAAGCACGCCCGAAGTGTGTGCACAGTGGGGGGTTGAGCCCCATCGGGGAAGTTGGGGCAATAACTATAACACACTTCTAACTAAGGGGCCCATTAGGATGATGGGCAGACTCACGTCTGCCCGCCAACCTAATTGAGATGGGGACCGCCCGACATAGTGTGGGGGGGTTCCACAGGACAAATTACAATACGACCCCTACCATGACAGTCGCATTGTCCAGGGTTTCCATTGTGGCAGGTGCTGCTGGCTGCAGCACCCGCCGCATGGAAAAAAGGGATGTGTAACACATCGCTGTACTACGTGACAGGCACCATATGGTGGCTGTCCCTTAGTACAGGGAACTGTCGGGGGCACCATATGTGTCCCCCACACCCACAATCAAGGGCCCAGGATGAAGGGGGGCCTGTTACGGGCCCTCAAGGTCCATCCCCGCCAGCCTTTCCTTGGCAGGTGAACCGCTATGGAAAGGCTGGTGGGGAGGGACTATCCTAATCCCTACAGTGGTGCCTGGTAGGCCCCACCTCCATTTTAGGGCTAGGAAGACCTCCAACGCACCAGCGGGCTCAAGGAGCCCGTCGGATGCGTGGCGGACGAAAAACTTTGACCGCCACGGAAATGCCCGCTATTCTAATTGGATGGGCGGAAAATGGCCTTACGTTGCCGTTGAGACTGCCACCGACAGCCTCTCTGTGGCAGTCTCACCGTGATCGTTATGACCCCCTAAATCCTTAATTAAGGGAAATAAATTAAATTTACATTATTTTTCTGATGTTTAATTAAAAAAATACTACTTAAAGAAAGACTAATATACATTTTTTGCAGGAATATTTATTCAAACTGATGTATAGAATCACGTTGAATAATTTAGTTACATTTTAATAATAAATATTGTTACATTAATTTGTAAATTCAAAATAAGGTATTAAAATGTTTTATAATTAAATAATAAACACATTCCAATTGTGTATATATATATATTTTAACAATAAATGATATTTATTTATATTTTTAACAATTTCAAATAATGTAATTTAATTTAAAAAAAATTCTTATAGGATTTGATTTTAATTCCATACCTCCATTATTTTCTATGGAAAAGCTTGTTGCGGTACCAGTGGCTGGGCGTTTGTACTGCTGAATTTACTACTGCTTTTTTCAGTATTACTTACATTTGCATTTTGTAAATAGCTAAGAGGAGTAAACTTACTCAAAAGTGTAAATTACTCAAAAGTCAAAGTTACCTTTGTGAATCAAACCCTTTATTAGGTCCTGATTACAAGTTTTGGTGGTGCGAGAGTGAGCGTTAGGCCACTGCCCCATCCTCACTGCTGAGACTCGGCGCCACCCACCAGATTCCGACTTAAATGTGGTCTGGCGGGCGGGCGGTTTGGCGGTCCTGCGGCAGTGCCTCGTTCAGAGGCCCCACAATGGGACCGCACAACCAGGTTCCTGCATAGCATTCGAAAGTCCAGTGCTGTGCAGTAACTGGTGTGCTGGGGGGCGGAGGAGGCACAGGGGAGGACCTGTTTGGCCCCCTTTGTTTCCTCTCCGCTGCGGTTTACATGGGGGAGGAACCTCCATGACACAGCCGGTGGAGAGGAATCTCCCAATAGGCTTGGCGGGACCGCAGCGGTCCCGCCATGCATATTGTGGCCTCTGACCAGCAGAAAACCATCAGGGAACAGTGGTTCCTTGGCCGCATCAGCAGTCCCAGGACGGTCTGACCACCCAAGTCATAATGGGGCGGTCAGACTGCCGGTGCGGTGGTGGCTGGACCAATATACCCCCTGAGTCTGATAGTCCTTAGACCGCCAGACTCATAATCAGGCCCTTAGCGTTTAAATTGTTACTAATAGCATGTTTTTGAACCGTAGCTCAATGTATACTTCCCTGAAAATAAGAATTTTACTGCGTGATGGGCTGCACAAAATATTGTGAAAATTATTTGATTCTGGAGAAAAAGATAAAACTCCTGAGAAAATCAACATGGGTTGGTTGATGACCATGTTCTCTTTGATGCATCTATAAATAACACTGCACATCATATCTGTGGAAAGCTTTGCCCATTTGTAAAGACTGAAAAATGTGTGATAACTGCGTTTGCTCTTACATATCAGCCGTTTAATACATTTGTGTCTCACAAATGGTTTATGACCTTATATTATTAGGTAATAAATTACCTTCCAGAGCCAAGACTTTATTAGGCAATTTGGACTCTCGATTTGATTACGTATCGCCTTCATAAATCAGAATATCATTATAAGGTATGATAGGATATAATTTGTTCTGTATATATTGGGGTGGCAAGAGTCGAGGATTCCAAAAAATTGAAAAAGGGCAGCACTCACTCCGTATCTCTAATAGAGAGCAGGGGCAAAACATTTAAGGCCCGGATCCGAGTTTGATGATGCAGCAGTGGGACCGCCTGTGTGGAGACCGCCTGCCCTACTATGACTTTTTAAGTCATTAGCAGGCTTTTCCTTTAGTGGTCTCACAGGGGTGCCTATAAAATAGGCGCTGCAATGGGAAAGTCAAATAAAGTTCCAGCACGGCATGGACGGTCCAGTCAAGCATATAGGTGCCTCTGGACCGTGGCACTACTGCCAGGGAACCGACGTTCCCTGGCGGAGCCGGTGGTGTCAAGGCAGCACGAACATTAATGGGGCAGTCACAAGACTGCCACCGCCGTGACACCACAAGTCTGGTACTCCTCGAATCGCCAGACTCGTAATGGGCCCCTTAGTGGCAATGGAGCTTAGTGTCATGAAGTGCTTAAGTTGAGCCGGTGGTTGCGGACAGGCCCATCTGCACTTATTTTTTGGTGACCAGCACTTATTTATCCTCAACATACTTTAAACCAGAGCAAGAAATAAAAAAACACAAAGGGGAAAAAGAGGCTTAAAAAGAAGAGAGGAAAACAGGGACAAAGGGAGAAGATGAAGTTGAGCAAGAACCTGCTAGAGTGAAATAAAAAGGCAGAGAGTGCCTGGTGGTGGATGAGAGAGGTATGAGGTGGTAACGCAACAATGCAGCCTTGGCAATTGGCACCCTAATGTTCGATGGTGCAGGCCATAAGCTTCTGAGTGAAACTTTAGGCACCCCAACTTATTCTGTTACAAATTAAGTATTGTGTTTGTGTGCAAAAAATAGGAGGAATGCAGATACTAAAGATGGAGGGATTGTTTACTAACCAAGAGTTGGCACTAGTGTGTTATTTTGGAGGATAATCTTTCAGGGGTGTCATCTGAAATAGGATACACTTTACCCAATGTCTGCTATTAGTGCCAGAACATCCTTGATAAATGAAATCTAATAAACAGTTTGATAGCTTGGAAGTGGATGTTCAATGCCAATACCAAACACAACCAAGACGTGCTAAGTGCTTACACTACCAAGAAGTGCTAAGTGCTTATGTAAATTTCAGATTGTAGATTAGTACAAATCAAAAAAAGGTCAAGTTGCAGAATTTTGTCTGCTGTGCCTGGCTCTGCCTGTCTTTATTTCTCTAATTGTCTCTCTTTTTGCTTTCTCCTTTTTCCTCTCTACAATGCCCTCTACTTCTCATTGACCAGCTGCCTCAAACATTTTAAAGGAAAGTCTGTGAATGTAATCATGCCTGTCAAAACCTTCCAAACAACTTCTTGAGCAGAGTCTTGAGGATCAGCCAGGGGCGTCTCCTGCCAAGCGTGGGGATCTCAAGACATGACAGAGACATCATTTTGTGGTCGGGTTCAAACGCTGATGCCGAGAGTTGGAACACGGTCCCGCCATGCGGCGGACTTGAATTCCCTCCTTCCTCGTTCGCTGCCAGCCCTGGATTTCAGATACCTCACAAGTAGACACAGCAGCAACAGGGCCTATGGCTCAGCAGAGACCTGGCACCCATGCTCACCTCTGTCACATGCACTTCATTGCTCCAGTGTTTCATGGACTCTTTGTACCAGAAGCCTGTGGAGAGCTGCAATCAGATACTCTGAGCGTCTAGAGTATCTCTACAAATTCACATAATTACCCCGCGGGGTCTGCATACTTGTCCACAGTGTCAACTATAAACAAATGTCCTTCCTGGATTGTGTGAAATATATTTGTAGAGCTGCTAGCGCCTCAAGTGAATAAAGACAGAAGTGCAGCCTACTTTGCTTGGATTTTGGAGACCTTTTTAGTATCAGCAAGCAATCTGGAGGCCATAAATCACAAACTTTGTGTTGGTGAAAAACCATTGTACATCCATTTGTACCATTTTTACTGCTTGCATGCTAGGAATTGGAGCAAGTGGCATTGGCACTTAGACAAAACGTGAAACCAAACTTATTTTAAACTTTTTGCTGTTTGCATAATAATTGGTGATATTGAAATATGTCAAAGTTTCAAATGTGAAATATGTGTCTGAGACTTCATCTGAAAACAAGTGTTGGCAAAGCCAATCATTCTCAATTTGTGTGTCGCTATTAACTTTGTCACTACTTGTGACATTGAGTTGGCATTGTTTACCACTATAATGGCAGCTGCCATCTCTGAAGTGTATGCTCTATACCTCCAAGGTGGCATGTAGATACAATGTGGCGGCCATATTAAAACTATGGAAAATAACATTCCGCCATTTTGGAACATTACTTTTATACTTCCAGGATGGTAAACAATTTGAATCAAACCGCACTGCCATCTTGGAAGTAGAAAAATACACTTATAAGAGGGTGGCTGCATTGCATCACATCACATCATATTGAGCAGCATAATGCGCATCTGGCAGTGTGGCGACCATTTTGGAAGTATAATGAAAGACTTACAAGAGCGCAGCAATGGCTATTGGCTGTACCAAAGCCAGCACAGCTTTACAAGCATCCAGCATTGGCAAAGCCAGTAGTGGGAGTTGATCCGAAGAGAGACTGACTGGGGGTGGGGAGGTGTGGGAGGGTGAGAGACCTAATAGCAGCAGTGCTTGGTGCCAGAGTGAGTGTAAAAGGATGAATGGAGACGAGAGAGAGGTATTGGCGGAGTCAGGGAAAGAGCACATGCAAACGCTTGATTAGGAGGCAGAGAGTAAAACAAGAGAGGATGGAAGAGAGAGAGAGAGAGAGCAGGACAGAGATGGGCAGTACATAAACCTCCATGCTGTGCTAAGTCACAAATGATGATTAGAAAAAGAAAAAACAGAAAGGCATATTTACAATATTTTGGCATAGGGCTGCGCCACAAGCCTTCTAGCTGAGCTGCCTCACATCAAAAGAAAAGGAGAGAATGTGCCATATCTACAAGATAAAAAAATAACAATTGATGGACAGAAGGTTGAACAATGTCAAACATTCATCCCAGTACAGAGATCTGGGCGTAAATCCATTGTTTTGTTGCTCCCTACACCATTCCAGTTTGGACCCAGCCATAGGCAAATCAGACTTGACCCTGCTCCCCGTGGGAACAGACCAGCCCGAACTCTAAGGCCAGGCCGTCCCTGGACTGGAAACAAGCATCCCAGGACTGGCTTTGTGGTATCATCACTCATCAGCCAGGCTAACTTGACTCCAGTGGCATGTAGAGCACAGGACCCACGTCTGGGCATACCCGTCGCACTCGGAGTAA
Organism: Triturus cristatus; assembly: GCF_964204655.1. Taxonomy (NCBI): domain Eukaryota; kingdom Metazoa; phylum Chordata; class Amphibia; order Caudata; family Salamandridae; genus Triturus; species Triturus cristatus. Next base: position 1,098,140,512 of record NC_140594.1, read on the forward strand.
CAAATGCAAAAAGAACAATTGATGATAAAATGTTGAACTGGGGTAGCATGGTGAGCAAAAGAACGATGGATTTAACCCAGATATCTTGACCGGGGTGAATGTATGATTTATTCAGCATTCCATCCATCACTTGTTTGCAGAGCACAGCTCAAGATACATCGTTTCTGTCCTTTCTGCCGGTGCACAAACTGCAGCCGAGCGCCAACGCAGGTACCCTTGCACCATGGTGCAAGGGTGTCTGTGTTGTTGGCATGATTGTTTTTGTGCAGGAATGGAGTCCTTCCTGCACAAAAACAATCAAAGGAAGATGTTTCCTATTTCTATGTGTGCTGCTGAATGTTACACACATGGAAAGAGGAAAAAAACAAGGTGAATGTAGACATTTCTCCTAGTTACTCCTGCTTTGGGAAGGCGTTAGTTTTTGCGCTGCCCCAGATTTACGCTATGGGGCCGATTTCAATATTGGACGGATCTGAGTCCATCTGACATTGATCTTGAACTGGGACCGACCGACCTCCTGTCGGCAGTCCCAAACCAGCAATTAGGATGCGACCAAACACTGTTTTTCTCACACTCCTATTCTTTACAATGGGAGCATGTTTTCCGACCGGAATGCATGCTCTCATTGTAAAGAGCTGAGGAGCAGTTCATCACTGCACCCCGTGCAAGGCACCTCAAGGTGCCTGCAACCGGGAGCATGGATCAACAGAGAGGCACCATAGGTGCCCCCTCGGCTGCCATCTGGAGGTCTTGCACCCATGGGAGCCATGCTGCGGGCCCCCAAAGTCAGATTTCGACAGCCTTTCTTTGTCGGAAAGGCCAGCACTGAAAGGCTGTTGAAATCCAACATTATAATCCCTCAGTCGGAAAGAGCCACCCTTGGGATTACTGGCCCCTTTCTGAATGGCAGACGGGGTCTCTGAGCCTGTTGGAAGCCATTCGGAAAGCCCGTTCGAATTTCTTTCCGACCGACCATGTCCTAATGAGTCAGTCGGAAAGGATTCCGAACGGGACATCTTGATGCGATCGGAATGGCTCAGACCGGTGGTCGGAGCCATTTCTGACCGCATTGAAATCGACCCCTATGTTGTAAATCAGGGGCAGTGTCAAAGACTATGGGTGTTGTGTGCAGGGTAAGGTATTGCCTTACTCCATATCTACATGGCCATGAAAAGCCATGCAGGATGGCTTTGTATGGCCCTGTAAATATGGACCGCCAATCTGCACCCCTGGAGCGTCACAAAAGTGAGGCTCCGGTGAAGTAAAAGTGCAGCAGGGGTATTGAAAATGAGCCCCAGAGTTCCTGAATGGCAGCAGTGAAATACTACACTCAAACAGTAAAAACTAGTGTGAAAAGTGAACACTTCAGAGGCAGAACAAGCACAATAATAGGGACCACAGCCACGGAATTATGAGCAGCAAATTGAAATGCTCAAAGAAGTGTTCCAAGGAGCAACTTGAAGCCCATTCTAAGAAGTATTGAAGTATTGACTGCAATGCTGTCTGCAAGAGACTGTCAAAGCTGTGTGTAGCAAGACTGCAAAAAAGGAAGAGTTAGAGATTAGAATTACTTTGTTAGAATCTCTGGGCATCTTAAAACGATTTATGCTGCATACAGTCTCAGCATATGCTGTCACAGCCAGCTTTCTCAATTTGCTTGACCTTGAGAACAATTTTTTCTGTAATTCAATTCTAGCAGTAAAATGGTGAAAATGGATTTGCCGAGTCTTTGCAACAGAGAAAAGTAGCTATGATTTGTTTGAAAAGCATGCAAAAAAGGGAAGGGTAACTAGTAATACCTGATATCCTTAAAACCAAAAATAAGTATTCTAATTAGGTAGATATCATGAAATATCGCTAGAGAAGCCAAAGGCAGAGACTGTGCAGATCAGAGTGGTATCTGATTAACTAGGAAATACAAATCATATAGTGATGTCAGCCCGTTTTCAGGGGCCTGTGTGATTCAAGGTCATTATAAGTAACCTTTTAAAATATATCGCGGTTGCTATTGGAAACACAGGAATGCGATACTACTGTAAACATAATGTATTGCAGCAGGGATGAGTGGTGGGCTGCCTGGGCACTTAAGTTTAAAATGCGCATCTCACTTTGGCCCTATGACTTGCTATGGCCATCCAGACATGCACACTTTTAACCTCTCAACGTTGAGAGCAAACACAGGCCATTGAGAGCGCTGAGGGAGGCCGCTCCCTTCGTCTTGGTGCTGCTCTGATGCGGGTTAACAGCATGAGAGCAGCACCAGGTTTGGTTGAGGCCCGCACTAGAGCCTGGACAGGAGAGAACACCAGAGCAAGGAGGTCGTGTCAGGCAGCAAGCAAGAGCAAAGAAAGTGAATTTTTATTTTATTTATTTTTAACATAGGAGCCTTAGATTTAGTTCATGTGCATGCACCCATTTGCCCACCTCACCACTCTCCATAATTGCCAGCCGCCACTGCCGCATGACACAGTGGGCCCTACACTATTGATGATTTCAATGATCCCCCTGGTCTGCTAGTTACATAGGAAGGAATCGTCCAATGTGGAGGCCAATAGTAGTCTACAGGCAGTAATGATGATCCCGCCAGGTATGTGTTTACATGGAAAGTAGGTGTCCCAAGGTTTTCCTACAGACCAATGTTATCTATGGACCTAAAGTATCAGGGTTAGCTTCAGAGGTAAACTAGGCTATAGAGGATATATAAAAAGAACCTGTTCTTCTTGGCCCCCATGAGCTACCTGGATACTGCAACTTGTATTTGGTACAATATGCCAATATTTAGAATTAGGTTTGTTTATATATTGATTTCTATATAGTGAGGCTAAATTAAGGTCTTACTTTGCATGTAGCTCTTTAATTAGGTTTGGTGTACATATTGGCCTTGTTTATGTTTTAAAGGGAGGCTAATTTGAAAAGAATTAAAAAACTCTCCTAATAAGCACTGACAAGACATTCATTATTTGCATATATACTTTTATTTCCACTCTAATAAAACACATGCAGAATTCAATAGGAATATTATGTCTTGGGGAATGTTATTCTATTTACAAAATAAAGTGGTAATACATTCAGATTTAGCTGGTTAAGCTTACATACATGTAGCATTGTATTTGTACGTCACATTACGTAGCACTGAAGTGAAAAACCCCAAACAATCAGTGATGTCATTTGAGATGTCATCAGTGATGTCATCAGTGATGTCACTGACCATGTCATGAGTGATGTAATATGCGACGTCATCATCAGTGCATTGCGGGCGCGCAAGTTATAGTTAGCTGAACTAACTATAACGGTGGAATTTCAACGGTTTTGTACGAGTGAAATGTCCAGCTAACTATAACACCCCTGAAACCTATGTTTTTTTCTGTGAATTTCTAAGGTTTTTAAAATGCTAATTCCTAACTATAACGTGAATGAAACCTATGGTTTTTTAAGTGAATTTCAAAGGTTTTTTAAATGCTAGTTTCTAACTATGCCTACAGAGGTAGGATATGTGAAGAAAGAAGAAAAAACACACAGAAAGAAGAAAAAGAAATGCAGAAAGAAGCAACAGAAATCCTCAAAGAAGAAGAAAAGTGCAGGAAGAAGGAAGACGTGCAGAAAGAACAAACAGAGGAGCAGAAAGAGTCTTTGTTGCAAAATCATCCTGTACCCTCAACTTTTTTCAGAGAAAATAGCCTGGACCACCTCTCTGCAACGCAGCACAATGACGCTTACTGGAAGCACCTGGTGGACTAGTTGGCCCCCATGGGCCCTCAGGATTGAAGGGGAATTATTTCCCCAACTTAAAACGTGCCACAGGGCGTGTTTGCACACGTCACCTCAGTCCCAGTCCCCTCCCTTCACCACTGTGTAAACGCACCCTGTGGCCGTTCTAAGTTGATAGATTAAGTCCCCTTGAATCCTAAGGGTCCCTAGGGTCAAACTAGCCCACTAGGTACCATCAGTAAGTGCCACAGAGCTGCGTTCCAGGGAGGTGTAAAAAGGGGCATGGCCTCTCAACACCTGTCTGCAATGCATCTCCCTGGCGCATCCTGGAGATACCTGTTGGGCTAGTTGGCCCTCAGGGACCCTCAGTATTAAAAGAGAGTTAATACCCCAACTTAAAACGCACCACGGGGCGCGTTTGCACAGTGGTGAAGGAAGAAGGCGTGGCCTGAAGTGACATGTCTGCAAACACACCCTGTGGCGCGGTTTAAGTTGGGGAATTAATTCCTCCTCAATCCTGAGGGTCTTCTTCTGTTTTCTTGTGCGTCGGTTCTACCGAGGCACAAGATGGCTGCCAACACTTCCTGGTTTGGAGTGTTGACAGCCAATTAGCATACAGCTCGTGCTCGGCAGGGTGTGCGGATCCAGCGCAGCCATAGATATATATGTGATTTTGATTTTCTCAGGAACTACTGAATGGATTTACACCATTTAAGCAAAAGGCACGACTCTGAACTAAGGTCTACCTTTCTGCCAAATTTGGTGTAATTCCGTTCAGCAGTTCGGGCTGTAGCTGCGACTAAAGGTCCCTATGGAAAATTGCATGGGGAAAACACGTTTTGGGCCCCCCCTTTTTTATCGGCCTCCGCTTGAAGAATCACCCCGAGACTTTCAGGATAGGAACGGACCGGAGCGGGCCACGAGTTTTGAAAATTTCACGAAGATTCGTCAACCGGCACCAAAGTTATTCCAAATAGAATGTTGCGGATCTCCTATGGATAATATGTACCAACTATAACAACCTACTGGCGACCGCCAGTAGGTAATATATATATATATATATTTGCTAGTAAAAGCGCACAGGATGCGGATTCGCCCTTCACATAAAAGATAGTCTCCAGTCTGATATTATTTCATGAATGTTTTAATGTAAATCCGAACAACCCAACGCGAAGCACGAAGTGACACAAAAACAATCAAAGGAGGCATTTCCCTCATTCTTTTTGTGCTGCAATATGCAGAATACGTGAAAAGAGGCAAAAATGAGGAGAAATGAAGGCATTTCTTCTCATTATGCCTGCTTTGGGAAGGCATTAGTATTGGCGCTTCCCTAGATTTATGCTATTTTGTAAATCTGCAGCAGTGTCAAAAACCATGGGTGTTGCGTGGGAACACCCAGAGTAACACCCATGGGATGCCATGCAGAGTAAGGTATTGCCTTACTCCATATTTACAAGGCCATGAAAAGTCACACAGGATGGCTTCTAAATATGGGCCGGCACACTGCGCCTCCGGAATGTCAGTAAAGTGCTGCAGGGGCATTATAAATGTGCCCTAGAGCTCCTTAATGGCAGCAGTAAAATACTACACTCAAACAGTAAACACAAGTGTGCAACTCACATGCTTCAGAGACAAGAAAAACACAATAATAGGGGCCACTGCCACTGAATCATGAGCAGCAAATTGAAATACTCAAAGAAGTGTTCCAAGGAGCAACTTGGAGCTCATTCTAAGAAGTATTGAAGTACTGACTGCAATGCTGTATGCAAGAGACTGTCAAAGCGGTTTGTACCCAAACTGCAAAAAAGGATGCGTTAGAGATTCGCATTACTTTGTTAGAATCTCTGGGCATCTTAAAACGACGTATGGACAACACAGCCCCAGCATTTGCTGTTGCTGCCAGCTTTCTTAATTTGTTTTTATCTTAAAAAGAATGTTTTCTATGATACAATTTCAGCATCAAAATAGTAAAAATGGATTTGCCAAGGCTTTGCAACAGTGAGAACTGGCTATGATTTGTTTGAAAAGCATGCAAACAAGGGGAAGGGTGAACAGAAGTGGCGGCCTCCGCAAAACTCAAGTAGGGGAGGTGGGGCTGGGTGGCTGTCGAGGGATTAGGGAAATACTAATAATAATAATTAAAAAACGTACCTGTCCTGCTGCTGATCCTGCTGACCGCCTTGGTGCTCCTTTCCTTTCCTGCTCCTGATGGTGTCCCAGCAGTCCCTGTTACACCAGTACAGGCTCCCCACCTAATTCCGGTCCTGCTCTCAATAGCAAGAGAAGAACGCTGGATTGGTCTGAGCAGCCTGGTTTACCACTCAGACGGTGCCTGGTAGTCTGTGCTGTTTCTCCAATCCGCCTGTGCAACACAGCTGGGTTGGAGAAACCTAAATATGCATGCCTAAGATGACCGATCAAACCGACATGCGCACTTTACAGTGCACCTACCGCTCCTTCCCCCTGCCATGGCCCGGCCCAACCCTACCCAAGACTCCCTGGCTCAGTCAGTCATCAGAAAAATTATTACAATATTGTTTTAATATCATTATATTTTTTTGCGACTAACTCAGTGGGTCGACGCTCCTTCTCCATTAAGAAGGAGCCGCCTCTGGTGAATAGTAATACCTAATATCCTTAAAACCAAAATGAAGAATTCTAATAATGTAGACATGATGAAATATAGCTACAGAAACCAAAGGAAGAGCCTATGCAGATCGGAATGGTATCTGAGTAACTAGGAAATACAAATCATATGGTGATGTCTGGCCCATTTTCTGGGGTTTGTGTGATTAAAGGGCATTCAACGTAACCTTGTAACATATATTATCGGTACCCTTTGAAACAGAGGAATGAGATACTACTGTAAACGTTGTGTATTGTCTAGTACCTGCACTGTAGGCTTTGAATTTCAGGGCATCCTTTCAGAAGGTGGTGTGGGGCAAATCTTCAGCTACATCCAAGACTTACAAGACATACTCACAAATAATATCATGTGGAAGCAGAGTTAGTCATTAGTAAAAAATATTACTTTTATTATTAGTCAGGAAATATGCTCAATAACTTTCTGAGCCACTAACACTCTTTCTTTATTATTATTATTATCTATGCATAGTTATCAGAGGTTACAAAAAAAGGGCGAGCGAGCACAGAAATCTCAAAAATAATTTATAAGTAGCTTCTCTTCAAACCTACTAAGCAAACGTCCAATTTCCACGTCTCTTCAAGTTCGATGAATCTTTGCCACCGTATTAAAATGGAGCACAACCTAAACATATCTCTAAAATAAACATTCCCTTCAACATTAGATGATCAGCCAATAATAAATGGTTTGGTGACATTTTAAAACTTTATTTTCTTATAAGGGATTAGTCTGTATTTTTGTCTTTTTATTCAGATTAGTAAAATTAATCCATTTACAGAAAATGTTTAGAAGATTTGGTTAGAACAAGCATACAAAATAGCAGCGTGTTCCATAAAGATTAAGACCCTATCCTAATCTAAAGGACGTAACCTATCCTAGCAAGAACCTATAAAGACTTCTGTTTGAAAAAGAGCAAGTAAACATTGTAGAGTAAAAGGTTGATAGCTATAAAAAAAAGGTCGAACTCCCCATAAAGAGTAGTTCTGGAAACTCAGCTGAGTTTCCTAATAGCCACAGTAGCAACCATTAAAACAGGTTATGGAATTAATCACAGCAGTAGCTATGCTTGGAATAAGATAGAAAGCCTCTTCACAAATAGTAAAGAAAGCAAAGAAATCATGGTTAGCAGTAGCTTATGTCGATTCAGGTTAGCACAACTAAGTGTTAAGGGACGTGGCAGGGTAAGGGTGCATAGAATGCCTTAGCTCTAGCTAGGAACACGTACTATATAGAAAGCAGAAAATATGTTGCAAGATCAGGTGGTTATGTCATCTATAGCCAATGAGGAAGGATCTTCCAATGGTCCATCGCCTTCTCCATAGATTCCCACAGTGAACGTCCATGTCAACATGTAGTTATTTGAATGTGGCTACAGCGAATTACACAAAGATACATCTAGGAAGGTTCTCATGAGAACCTTTGCAAACCTGCTCTGTTATCAGTTCAGTGTCCCATTGTGTAACAATGGTCTGCTCTATGAAATGAAATATTACATCTAGCATGGCCTGGTTAGTTCATGGAATTTGAACCGACAACGTGCATTTCTTTAATTAACATACTAGTTCATGATAAGCATATGGCAGAGGAAACAATCTAAAATATAATGAAGCCTTACGGTCTGAGGAAGGAAAGAAATACATTTGACAGCAAACAGCATATTTCTCGAAGATGTAAAGTTCTACAGTTCAGTTATAATGTTAAATCATCGTTTTAAAAAAGGCATTTATTTTCCTAAAGGGATAGGAGAGAATCAAGAAAATATTGAGGCCTAGCAGTGAAAGAATGAAAGAAACGTTAGCTGTCTGCAGAAATAAGCAGCATTTTCACTTTTTGTATGTTTAATAAAACCACATTTTCTAATCAGTATTTTGATATGCATTTTCTAGGCCACTGTTAAAGCACATTTCTATTTTATTATGAAGTTACATTTACGTAAAAAATTTCAACTTCCACACTTCTTTACAGTCAAGCACAAATGTCGGCTTTGCAAGCATTCTTATGGCACAGTTGGCTAATTGACTTCAGTTCTGTTCACTGATTTCCAGCGTGGGTGCAATATCCAGGCTGCACTACCCTTCACAGCAGCAGTTACTCAGTCTGGGGCACTGACATCTGGGAGAAGGAGGTCATGGGCAAATTTGAGTCCACGGGCAGCATCAGCAGAGGGCAGTACTCAAGCCAGGGCAATCATCTGTCCACTCATCAGAGGTGGAATTTTGCAGCAGGATTTCAACCTTGTCTTGGGATGAACATAATTTGTAGAAAAGGTGCAAGACCATCAGGCACATGGGCCTCATATGATCAGCAGTGTTACTTGGAGAAAACATACAGACCAATGTAGGGTGCAGGTGTACGGGTCTCACACACTCATCACTGTTGCTCAGAGGATCTTGTGCAGTGCCCTTAGCGGGAAGTACAATGTCTTTGGAGGCTGCTTACCAGAGGATGCAGGTCTATCTGATAGGTCTGCCAATGAAGTGTGCAGGTGTATGGGTCTCACACACTCATCAGTGTTGCACAGAGGATCTCAGGCAGTGCCCATAGGGGACAGTATAAAGACTTTCTAGGCTGCTTCCCAGAGGATGCAGGTCAGTCTGGGAAAAGGAGTTTAAGGATTCCTGTCTCAGAGGTCTCACTGCAAATTTCCGATGGATGGTGGCAGGTGAAAGAACACAATATTTGCTGGTTGGATTAGATCAAGAAAATACAGGAGACAGTGTCAAAGCTTTAAGTAAACAGATGAAACCGACTGTGTGTTTCAACCCAATTCATCATAATGATTTGTGAAGTAGCATTTCTCCCACATTTCTGTATAAGCTGTTTGAGGAGCCACAATTAGGTGTGCTTAAGGTGTGCTTAACCCTTTCCGTGCTCATGACGGAACCACTCCGTCATGAGCCACGGGTGCGCTGGGCTCATGACGGAGTGGTTCCGTCATGCTGCGGCCGTTGGCGGCCGCTCCGCCCACGCGGCGCTAATTCCTCGCCTGTGCGGGCGATTAGCGCAGTGGGCGGAGACGTGACGGAACCACTCCGTCATGAGCACAGCTCACCCATGACTCGTGACGGAGTGGTTCCGTCATGAGCACAGCGGACCCGCAACTTCCCCCAAACCCCCCCAGCGCCGCGGCGGAATTCCCGCCGCGGCGAAGGGGTTAAGGATCACATCACCACGAGAAGAAAACACACTTTAGGGCTTGACTTGTACCAGCGTGGCACACAAAACTGCACGAACACAGGAATGTCTAGGATCTTGGAATAATACTGATAAAAAACAAGAGAAGGTGCTCTTCCTTCTGACGTGCCCCATGGAAAATACAATACTGGACTGCCCCGACTGTGACTGCAGGTGATGGAGATATGTGTGAGATGACAAATATACAACCTACCTCCCAGAGACGTTTAATCTGGAGAGCCAAGAAAAACTGGCAAGAGTTGCTGTGAAGATATTTACCCAGCTGAAGTAAGAGAACCTTGTCTTCTGTCTTCTAGTCCTGTAAATTGGAAATGGCCTGTGGGAGTGTGCAAGTCCTACAAGTGAGAGAGATTGATGATTCTCTTCCACATTATATGGGTTCCATTAGGCTGAAGTCCAGACCATATGTTAAAGATGTCGCCAGGGAACCCTAGTTAGTGATACCTATTATAAGGGTTTTACTCCAGATCTTGTAAGCTGCTGTGAAAAGTTTACATTTTCGCAGGCTACTTCTGTTTTTTGCTTCAGGCCTCTGGAAGCTGAGACAGCAATTGCTGGATAGGACCCCATAGCTTCAATGGCTCCTCAATGGTAGCTGTGGTGAAGGAGTCAAGGCCCAGCTCATTGAAGGTGGCATGAATGTTGAAATCGGAAACACGTATGAAAGACATATCGCCATATATGATGACCCAGTCAGAAAGTTTTACTTTAAAGATGGATTTTAAAGAAGGAATAACTTTTTCCTTAAACATTAGATCATCGTAATTCTTAAATGAAACACTTTAAAGACAACAAGATATTTTTAGCCCTAACTTTTGCAGAAGAAATGTCCCCAAAAATATTGGTGTAAAAATACGCTAGACAACCGCTTCCCTGGAGCAGCTACTCCATTAGAGCGGAGGATCACCACCCCCTACTAAAATGCCGAGATAAAAAATAAAATGGTAATAAAGTTAATTTATTACCATTTTGTTTTTCATCAACCCTCAGGATGGGGCGGGGCCTGCTGAGTAGCAGCAGCAGGGAGGAGTGGTGAGCTGCCTGTGCAATTAAGTTTAAAGTGCGCATCTCTCTTTGGCCGTATGTCTTGCGATGGCCATCCAGGCATGCACACTTTAAATCTCTCAACCCAACTGTCTTAGACAGCTGGGTTGAGAGCAAACACAGGTCTCCAGTGCCCATGAGAGCGCAGAGGGAGACCGCTCCCTTCTTCCTGGTGCTGCTCTCATGCTGGTTAACAGCAGGAGAGCAGAGCCAGGTTTAGTTGCGGGAGTTGGCAGGGCCCACGTTGGAGCCGGGAGAGGAGAGAACACCAGAGCAAGGAGATTGTGTCATGCAGCAAGCAAGAGAACAGAAAGTGAATTTTTATTTCTTTTTTTTTTAACATAGGAGCCTTAGATTTAGTTCATGTGCATGCACCCATTTGCCCGCGCACCACTTTCCATAATTGCCAGCTGCCACTGCCGCATGAAGCAATGGTCCCTACAGTATTGATGATTTCAGTGATCCCCTTGGTCTGCTAGTTACATAGGAAGGAATCGTCCTATGTAAAGGCCAATAGTAGTCTACAGGCAGTAATGATGATCCCACCAGGTATGTGCTTACATGGAATATAAGTGTTCCAAGGTTTTCCTACAGACCAATGTTATCTATGGACCTAAAGTACCACGGTTAAAATGCTTCAGAGCTACAGAAGTCACATAAAAAGAACCTGTTCTTCTTGGCCCCCATGAGCTACCTGGATACTGCAACTTGTATTTTGGACAATATGCCAAATTATTTAAAATTAAGTTTGTTTATATTTTGATTTACATAGTGAGACTAAATTAAGGTCACTTAGATGGCCACACCGCGTTGGATATAGTGGAGGGGTTTTCTGTTTTATCAAAATGTATTGGTAATATTTTGCATGTAAATTCTAGTGGGAAAATCCCTCAAAAGAGAGGATGGTTCGATTCCAGTTGCACTAAAGCCCATTTTAAACTTAATCTCGCACTACATAGAAAGGTCAAAGACACTGAAGAAATAAAAGAAGCAAGAAGGGCATAGAGATACGCTTTAAAAGCAAGGAAAAATGTTTAAAAGAGGAGGCATGGAATGCTCTCCGAGCGGCATCTGAAACAAAAGACTCTTCAGCGTTCTGGAAAGCGGTTAATGCCCCTTTTCTAGTTGATTTAGGGAAGGCAAGTATAGAAATAGCGGTCACTAGGGAGGAATGGGTTCATAATTTCTCCCAATTATATTCTATCCCTGACCCTGAACTAAGTAATAGCGACTTGGTGGGGACCAGGGCAGAATTCCAGACTGCAAATCATCATTCGCATCTCCAACTAGATCTTAATGAAATTGAGGAGGCAATCTCACAGAGTAAGAGTGGTAAGGCCCCAGGGCCAGATGGTACCCCTGTGGACCTCTTTAAACATAATATAGCTTTCTGGGGACCAATTTTAACTCAAGTCATAAATGCATGCATTTCGACCAGCCTTATTCCTACCTGGAACGAATCGATCTTGGTCCCGATTTTTAAAAAGGGGGACAGGCACAATCCAGCTTGTTATCGGCCTATCTCGCTTCTAGATTCGACAGTCAAGATAATCGGTAAATTACTCCTTTCCAGACCGCAGGACTGGGCAGATGATCACTCTATAATTAGCAACATCCAATATGGGTTCCACAAGGGCCTGGGTACGATAGACCAGTGCCTGAATTTAGAATTAACTATTGCCAAATATACTAAGGCCAAAAGGGGCCCTCTCTACCTGGCCTTTGTAGATTTATCCGCGGCCTTTGATTGCGTTATCCACAATAAACTCTGGCCGATTTTGGAGAAGATGGGAATGGAATTACCTTTAATCTCCTTAATGAGATAATTTTATAATAGGGCCAGGGCCAGGGGGCGATTTGGCATAGGGGGCGAGTGCACCAATTCTTTTGCTGTTGTAAGAGGGGTAAGGCAGGGTTGTGTCCTGGCACCCTTTCTATTTACCTTGTGTATTAACAACTTGGATCTGGTGTTGAAAGAGGAGTGCCAGTACCTCCCTGGGGTAGGGAAGCGTCCATTCCCTGTGCTCATGTATACTGACGATGCAGCGCGGTGCTGATGGCCCGTACCCCAAATACTCTCCAGAAGGTTATATATAGATTTGCTAATTTTATGTCCAACTTGGGTCTCTCTGTTAATGCATCTAAAACATTTATTTTAAAATGTGGCACGGGGAACAACAAGTGCCGCTCATTCTTTTTAGAGAAGAATCGTCTAAAATGCACCAATACTTTGTCATATTTGGGGGTCTTATTTGACCTTACTGGATCATGGAACCAGGCCGTTAATCAAAGGAGACGTCTATTTTTTAAGGCATTGGCAGCCTTGACTAACTTTGGTAGAAAACTGGGCAGAGGCCCGCCCCTCAGGACTACTTCACATCTACAAAACTAAATGCGTTTCAATAGTGATTTATGGGGTGGGCATTTGGGGACACGCAGACGTGACATCTTTGCCGAGGGCTGAAAACAGATTTCTTAGATACCTGCTTGCTGTCCCGGCCAGCGTCCCCACTTTTAATTGTCATTCAGAACTGGGCTTATCGCACTTAGAGGATGTCATTGCCATTCAACCAATCCTTCTTTGGCACCACATTTGAATCGACAAATGATTAGCGACTGTTGTGGGCTAGATGGGGTTTCACACATAGGATGGCTTAAGTACGTCAAGGAATTTCTGTGCAAATTCGGCCATCAAGAATATTTTGATAACCCCATCACTCTAACTAAAATAGAAAGGATGGTTTTTAAACTCAGCTGCTTACAATATCTTGAAAACATCAGATTAAATACAGAGATCAAAAAAACTTCTGTTTCTGAACACCAAAATATTCTGACTACCTTTAAGATTCAGCCATATTTAACCTATGTAAGCTCTGAAAGATTTTTACTAACACGATTTAGGATGGGCATCGTCCACAGGTTACTTAGCTTCCCAGTAATTAATGATTGGACTAGGTAGCTGACTAATTGCCCATGTGACAATTTGTCAGCACAATGCACCATACATGTTTTATTCCTCTGTACATTTTATACAGCCCAGAGGAAACGGTGTTTACTGCCGGTTCTCAGAACACTTGGTGTGAGACAATGTCGCCCAGCTTTTATAGTTTTGCAATCCCTGGGGGAAGAACTTGTGACTTTATCCATTACATTGTTTTTAAAGACTGTTTTTAATTGTAGAAAGACTATCCTCATGTAAGAATTTGTACTGTATAACTTATTTTTCTTTCTAAGTGTTCTTTTAAATGTGCTTTTATGATTATTCTTTTAATCGAATAAAGTTTGATTGATTGATTGATAGTGAGACTAAATTAAGGTCTCAATATTGCATGTCGATATTTAATTAGATTTGGTGTACATATTGGCCTTGTTTATGATTGACAGGGATGTTAATGTGTACAGCATTCAAGAAACCCTCCTAATCAGCACTGACAAGACATTCATTATTTGCAAATATACTTTTATTTGCACTCTAAAAAAACGCACACCATTAAATAGAAATATTATGCCTTGAAGAATGTTATTCTAACTACAAAATGGTTTTTATAACCTAATCCACAAAAAAGTGCATGCAATACAAATGTATTTTCTATTCTCTTATGGAACCTAGTCTTAAAGCAGGTTACACTTTGATGTGATTTAATTTATTTGATAGAATCTATAATCAACCACATTAGATGTCACACAATGCATTTACTGATAATAGTATTCACAGTATGGTATAGATAGATAATACATTTTAACAGCCAAAATGAGATACACATTTTACCCTGCTTAAAAGAAAACCTAACTACCTAATAAAACAGAAAAAAACTTTACTGTCCCTTAGTGAAAGGGAGTAAATAGCAAATTTCATAAAATGGAAAAGAATCAAGAGCAAATTTTGAAAAGTAAATTGTCATAAACACTGCCCTGCACTTTGGAGAGAAAACAGGAGAGAGTACAATATTTTATAAGAAAGTGCGAGGTTGTGAACATGGCTTTGCACTATGATTAGCTGATAGAGGATGTACCCAATGTTTTGAATTTTACACAATTCTCGAAGAGGCTACCGAAGCTTGAACCGACCCTCCCATAATACAGATTTTAGGGGGTAATTCCTTCATTTGCATGTAAGTCATTGCACAGAAGAGATGCCATCAATGAAGTCATGTGTGAGGTCACAAGGAGTGGTGATGGCTATGTTATAGTTTCCATAACTAACTGACCAATTTCAGGTTTTGAGGAAAAAGGTCAACTTCCCCCAATGGGGACAGTTTCTTTTCTTTTTGTTTCAGCTCAAACAACTGTAAAGAAAAAAACTAACATTTTACTTTTTGTCAGTAGGAATCTACTCTCTTGCCTTTTCTAAGTCTCTTTGCCACTGTTGTACCTCTTTTAATAACTAAGTGATATATTGCAAACACATTTGCTCAAACATCTTTTTCTAAAATTAATTTTACCAACATTCATCACCCTTTTCTACAGCATGTCTTTTGGAAATGCATTCTTTTAGTTTTGACTTTGGAATTAATGGAAGTAAATGAAGTGGTAATACATTCAGATGTAGCTGGTTAAGCTTATATACATGTAACATTGTATTTTTAAGTCATATTATGTAGCACTGAAGTGAAAAATTCCTAACAATTTCTGAAAATCTAAACATATTTTTAGTTACTACTTTATTGCTTCAAAACATTAAAAACATTCTAAATTCATTCTTGAATTTTCAAAGATAAACAAGATTACTTTTTCCTGCTACATCAGTTTTTTGATTGAAAACTAGATCAAATAAATACAATATCACATGCATGAAACAAAGAGTGTTTTTAGTGGAAGACGAGCCTGACAGAAGTAAACACCTGAGCATCACAGATGTATTCTCCAGGAAGCTCTTCACTTTCTCCAAGGATTGAAGATCCAAACGAGTGCTTGCCTCAGTTTGGTGACCCCAAGAATTAAAACAATGGACTTTGCAGACACTGCAAGAACACTACCCATCCAGAAAATGGGCCATAACCAATGACCACGAAAAACCAGACAGAGGCACAGTGACAGTAAAAATAAAACATACACAGATAGGAGGCATCCTAACATTTTGACTGCCCCAAAATGAGCGTCAAGCCGCGGTTGGCTGAAGGATGATGCATTATTTTTCATCCTCTGGGTATGTCTACCGAGCGATGTGAGGATAACTGTGATGGCAGCAATGCCAAAAAGAAGAGGCAAACAGATGCCAAATGCAGCTGCTGTATATAAGTATGACTTTTCCCAAGTTTGACCTTCACCTGTAAGAGTAGTATTAGCGTTGAGATTGTCTTTTGAATTCTGAGGGTATTCTCTGCCGGAAGTCCAGTTCAAGGGGATGCTGAGGGCCAATGAACCTATCACAGTTCCCAAAACTAGCCAAGGCACCAACTTAGAGATCCTCAGCTTTAACCAGAAGAAGAGGTGGTTATTGAAGTCCACAATCTTCACGCAATAGAAGACAGAGAGGCAGGCGGTTAACCCGGAACTACAGCTTCCAAACCATACAATAAATTGAAATAGTATTTGAGAAACCACAGACAACATGAGATAGGCACAGCATTGTCCTAGCTGAGCGAACTGGAAACAAGTAAAGGAGATTGCAAGAGCAGCTAAGATGATATCGCAGGTGTTCAGGCATTTTCCTTTGGCCTTTTCTAGCAGATAAAATGCCACAATAAACACACCGGCAAGTATTCCAATCACACTGGCCATGGCTGCCACAATCATGTAATCCATTGAAAACGCAGGAGCCATTGTTTTTCTTCCTCTTTGTAGTTCTTTGATGAATTCACAAAGATCAATGTTGCTCTGACTATACTTTGTGTATGAGTGTTGTGGACAGGGATGGATAGACTTCTGAATCAGCAGGTGTGCCTGGATTAAGTTACAATTAGAGTCATCCTGTCCATCACTACGGATCTGGATTTGGAAGGATGCAAATGAGCCTGGTTTTTGATTCTCTCTTTTAAAACAGAAAATCATCCCAACTCTCTTATTTAAAACCTGCTGGTGCAACACTCTAAGACATAATGAACATGTTATGTGTTTCTCTTACTTGCGCTGAGAAAGAGAAATTAAATGTTTATTTATTTTATGTTATTTGTTAAGAAATGTCTTCACATTAAATTAGTTCTCTGTGATTTCTCTAAAGTACTATGCATGTTGAATAAAATATACATTAAAAAAATAGATATATTCTACAAAATCAGTTAGTGACAGCGTGTAGATGTAAAGAGTGAATTACAACAGGAAAGCATAGTGTTGCCAATACTATTACATATTTAGTAACAGAAACATCAAAAAAAGATTGGAAACTGAATAAAAGCAATTATGACAATTTGCCTCCATGTAGCTAAAACAGAGATATTATGTGAAAACAGTATACTTCCCAGAGTGCTGACTTGAATAAATCATCATTGAAAAATGTCATTTGGCAAATCGCCATAAAAAGATTGTCATGTACAACAACAGCTTAAAATTAAAAGCAAATGTGTAAAAACACAATAGAAGCTTAAATAACTACATTTCTCCTGATTCTGGGTGCCTCTCTCATAAAACCTATTACAGCAGAGAAAATAGGCTGCATATCTAAAAGCCAAAGAACACACAGGCCTGCCATACATGTTATTACATGGTAGTCAAGTTGTAAGGGGCACAAAAATTGTTTCTTCTATGTTTTGTAAAAAGTACAAAAAGATGAATAAGGGATTGAGGGGAAAACTTTTATAGGGACAACATGGCAAAGAAGGAAGACAAGTACCACACTGTGGGAAGGCCCAAAGAAATGCCCAGTTCCCAATCTGAAGCGAGTTAGGTAAAATCTTTGTCCATGATTCCCTATCCACAGTAGGTAGGGCTGTATCCCTTCTGTACTGGCTTTAGCCAAGTGACGAAGGTTTGATTCCATTTCTAACACGTTAGAGTATCTGGTGGCATTTCTATATTCTTGAAATAGGGCTTTAACTGTTTTCTTGGAAGTATTATCTATTTCGCTTGGATAGAAAAAGATATTGTAAATTCCAAAATCTAGAAAAGATTCCTCGAGATAAGCTAAACGAGGGATGGAATCCACATAGTCTTGTTTTAAACAGTCCTCTCTCACCAGGCGAGAACATTTTAGGAGCGGACAAAGCCAGACTTTTACCCTTAAAAATAAATGTGATCTATTAATCAGGTCTTCCAAATAAACATTGTCTGTTTCTGAGTGGGCGATGAAACTTGCAGTACTCCTTGGTGTTGCTAAATGCTGCTTAAAAATGCATTTTTGTGAGGCCAATGTTATCTTTTGCAAGAAACCCATTTAATATATAATGAATGTAAAATTGCATTTAAAAAGTGGGCTTGGGTTCAGGATATCGCTTGTTCAGATCAAAGTGGCAATACGAGGGGGGTAGCAATTCTTATAAGAAGTAATTCTGGCATTATACTGGAAAGCTAGCAGACAGATTCTTCTGGGAGATGGGTATTAGCTAAGATAAAGATACAAGGAATGTCCGTAGTTTGTGCTAGTTATTATGGGCCAAACGAGGACAATCCAGATGCATTAATTAAATTGGAATGATGCTTATTGACAACTAATGCCCCCATGATACTTGGAGGAGATTTTAACATAGCTCCAAGCAAGGAGTTGGACAGAACCTCCAAAGTTAAATATGTCAGCCCACCAAAAACAACGGCGGTACTCAAACCTTGATTAATGAATTAAATCTAGTCGATAACTGGAGAAATAAGATGGGAGATAAGAGGGATTTTGCTTTTTTTAGTAAGAAATATGGCCACCACTCATGTATTGATTATTTTTTAATAGACCATGAGTTGTTGACGGGGGTGGAAAAGATTAAGCATGTACCTGCTATACTCTCAGATCATTCACCGTTTTCTTTTCATTGAAGCTTCAAGATAAGAGGGGTACAACAAGGTGGACCTTAGATAGGACAATTCAGTTAGACAAGGGGGTTATATCTAAGATGAAAGAAGAGGTTGCTGTCTTTTTTTAAGCTAATAATGGGTCAAAAGTTCAAACTATATGGAACTCCTCTAAGGCTTTCTAAAGATCTATAGGCACTGTTATAATGGTGGTCAAAAAACGTAGTATGTGGAATCAAGAGGAAACACTTCTAAAAACCATTAAAAGTAAAGAGCAGGAGTTACAAAAGGCATCACTAGAGAGATTTTGCAAAGTGGCCTCGCTCACTAAGGAATTAGAACAGTTACAAGCAGAATATCAAGGAGCCCTCAATAAGATATTGTCTGATAGATCGAAGGTTAGTAAACTACAGCACTTTGCATATGGTGAGAAGAGTGACTCTCTCTTAGCCTGGAAAGCTAAAGTAGATAAAGCTTGCAATCAAATAAGTAGTCTAAGAGAGCCTACAACAGGAGATATAGTTGACACTAATATAAAAATATGGTCTGGAAGTTTGCAAACACATGAGTCAACTTTATAAAAAGGATATCACATCTGGGAGGGATAATATTGAGGCCTTTTTAAAGAAAATTGAACTTCAGAATTTAAGCGAAGATCAGAAGGTGACTCTAGCAGCCAAGATAACAGAGGAGGAGATTCGACTACAGTTGAGAAAGATGGCTAGAGGGAAGGCGGCTGGGCCGGTCGGCCTTCCAATTGAGATTTACCTTAGCTCCTGGACTCCATAGTACCAGTGCTTAAAGAGCTTTTTAACGCAATATCGATAGAAGGGGAAGATCCTCCGTTAAGCTAGGCTGAGGCAACGGCAACGTTAATCTTGAAACCCAACAAAGATCCTCTCGGGGTAGATTACTACAGGCCTACATCACTGTTAAATACAGATTGTAAGGTTTTCGCAGGGATTCTGGCCGCCAGGGTAGCCAAGATTATAAAATGCATCATACATAATGACCAGAGAGGTTTTATTCCCGGGAGGCAGCTTAATGAGTTAACCTTTTTAATGTTTGGAGTAGTAGACTTGGCAGAAACGTATAATCTACCCGTAACAGTCGTGGCAGTGGACGCTGCTAAGGCCTTTGACCAAGTTCACTGGCCTTATCTCTGGGAGGCCCTAAAGAGCTTCGGATTCCACAATAACATAATAAAGGCTGTTCAACTCCTGTATCGTCTACCTAGAGCAAGGGTGCTCATAAATGGAGAGTTAACTGATTGGTTCAATATAATGTGCGGAACAAGACAGGGGTGTCCCCTATCCCCGCTTCTATTTAATCTGCACATTGAACCGTTAGCGGCATGGATTAGAAAGGACACTACCATTGTTCCGTTCAGTTATGGAAGCCTTGAGATAAAATTAGCTTTATATGCTGATGACCTTATACTCTGTACTTTGAATCTCAAAATTGCTATTCCCACTCTAATGGCCAAAGCAGAAGCGTTTGGAAAGATATCAGGATATAAGGTAAATAGAAATAAGACAGAAATTATGGAATGGAACCAACCAAAACAAACCCTGGAGGCAAAATCACGTATGTGCTACCTTGGTATTATAATTTCGCAGAAATTAGCGAAAGTAACTATTGTGAATTAGAAAAAGATTAGCCAGGAGGTAGGGAGATTGCTGGTTAGGTGGGCAAACCTCCCTCTATATTTGTATGGTAGGGTAAACCTTAAGATCTTTATTTTACCAAAAATCACTTTTCTTTTTAATTCTATACCATTACTATTTGACAAAAGGGAGATCGCTAAACTACAAGGAAGGATAGGTAGCTTTATTTGGGCCTCGAAGGGTTCTCACATATCTTTGAAAAGATTAAGGAGGAGGTTGGTGAAGGGCGGGCTGGCCCTACCCGATCTGATGATCTATGGGCATGCTTTCTTCTTTAAGAACTGTGGGATGCTTTTACATAAAGCTGATAGCTCAGCAATAGGAATCCTCCTTGGAGCAATGCTTAGTGAGCTGAGGGAGGGGCAAGAGCAATTTTTATTTAAGTTTGGAGACCCGAAGTTTAAAAAAAAAGTACGATTGAAGACTTTATTAGAGGCACTGAAAACATGGGTCTTTATCTGGAAAAAGCTAGGAATATCCTACTACTCATCTTGGGCCCCGATATGGGAATCACCAGGGAGTGCTTGAAAGACTCACTTAGCCTTCCATTGAATAACGTAGGAATTTCTCGCTGGGGAGACATGAAGTTGGGAACCGAGTTAGTTGGTTGGAAAACGTTGAGTTTATTTACAGGGGGCTAACTAACCAGATTCAAGTATTACCAACTTTCTGCGTGGTGGGTAACTCAAGATTGGGATGAGGTGGATGATGATACCTGGTTGGATCAAGCAACAAAACTGGTACCGTTAAGAAGGAGGTTGCTTTGTGGTATCACACTTTGGTAAACGCAGAAGACGATCTGGATAAAGACATTCAAAAGCTTTGGGGAGGTGAAGTGCTGAATATAAACCTGAGGGAAGTTTGGTTGGGTTCCTTTGCAATGCTTAGGGAGACAGTTAAACCTGCCTATCTAAAACGCAATCATCTCTTCACTGTCTACAGGGTGTATTGGTCCCCAGCGAGATTAGAACATTTTTCAGGAATACACTATGCATGCCCAAGATGTAGAGATCCCTCAGCAGATGACTTTCATATGTTCTTAACATGCCCAGAGACTACGAAATTCTGGTCTGAAGTGTGTGAATTTTTAACGGAAGTCACAGGTATCTCGGTGAGGGCAAGCCCCCTACTTGTATTTTTTGGAATATATCAAGATAATGCTACCTGTATTAGTAAACTGGATGCAAGATTTATTTTTTATGGGATTCTACTAGGAAGACGGGAGATTTGTAAATCATGGAAATCGGGTGTTACACCTCCTTTTCTGTAGTGCAAAAAGAATGTTGTAAATATTAGTAAACAGGAAATAGCATGTGATCCCAGCAGTCGAGAAAAAATATGAGTTAAGTTGGTGGACTGGATTAAAAAATCTCGGGTCCAATGATTAAGTCAATAATTAGCTGTCGGTCCTGTTCCCTTCTGTGTTACGGGCACACCAGTGAAGGGTGGAAGTGGAAACAGCTTTTTACTCTTGGGTGGAATGACTCCAACCCGGCCTGGTTTACCAGAGATGGGAAGGGAGTATAGCCAACAAGTGAATTGGCAGAATGAGGGAAAAAATAAAAACAAAAAAATAAAAGATGAATAAGGGCTTGAGGGGAAAACTATAGGGACAACATGGCAAAGAAAGAAGCCAAGTACCACACTGTGCGATGGCCAAAAAACTTTCCCAGTTCCCAATCTGAAGCGGGTGAGGTAAGATCTTTGTCTATGATTGCCTATCCACAGTAGGTAGGGCTCTATCCCATCTGTACTGGCTTTCACCAAGTGACAAAGGTTTAATTCCATTTGTAACACGTTAGAGTATCTGGTGGCATTTCTATGTTCTTGAAATAGGGCTTTAACTGTTTTCTTGGAATTATTATCTATTTCACTTGGATAGAAAAAGATATTTTAAATTCCAAAATCTAGAAAAGATTTCTTGACTAAGGCTAATCGGTGGATGGAATCCACACGGTCTTGGTTTAAACAGTCCTCTCTCACTAAGCAAGAAAATTTCGGTAGCGGATAAAGCCAGATTTGTACCCATAAAAATAAATGTGATATATTAATCAGGTCTTCCAAATAAACATTGTCTGTTTATGAGTGTGTTATGAAACTTCCAGTACTCCTTGGTTTTGCTAAATGAGTGCTTAAAAAGGTATTTTCGATTTTCTGCAGGGTCCCTGGGTTAATGTAAGGAACTTAACCATAAACTGCAGCTGCTAGACCATACTATACATTCAAGTAGCATTTCAGGAACCACAGACCAATCCTCATAAGCATAAGACTGTCCTAGCAGCGTGCACTGTAAACAAGTAAAGAAGATTCCCATGGTAACTAAGACGATATCACAAGTGTCTTCCTTTAGCCTTTTCTAGCAGATAAAAAGCCTCAAGGAATACATTGGCAAGTATTCCTATCACATTGGCCATGGTTGCTGCAGGCATCGTAACCTTTGAAAATGGAGAAGCCGTTGTTTTACTTTCTCTGTGCAGCAGGGATGTGAGGTAAACTCTGCTCGCCCATCAGAGTTCGCAGATTTTTTGCCACTCTGCGCTTCACATGGAGTGTGGAGTTCAGAAAACACTCCACCAACTGCCGCATAGCTGAGTTTACCGGAGCTTATATAAATTAATGTCCATTGAAATGTATGTGACTACTATCAAATTTATGGCAAAAGCTACACTATTAGTTTAATGGCTCTTTCAATCAAGTTCACACCAGCAGGGAGTGGGCGTGAGCAACGGCGGATATGAGGCGAGTTCTGAAAGAAGCAAAGAAAGGCAGGCAATAGGGGTTGAGCCTTAGGATGGAGAGTGCTGTGGTACCTGAGAGAAGCATCCCACTTCCGGCTCATCTGTGCAACAGTTTGAACTGATCGCAGCGATATGAATTAGGATCTGCGCATTTAGAATACATAAATTGAGGGATTGGTGTCCAGAATGATTCCAGACACCCCCATAGGATATGTTAGTCTGTAGACCAGCTAGCTCACTGTGCCACTATAAGCCCCACAAACTTACCAAGAGTGAATAATTTCTGGCAACTATCGAATATGACAACCCTAGCTCCTCAAGGAACGCGGAAACAGTACAGTACTTGGTGCTAAGTCACTTGTGCTCACTTGTTCTCAGAGAGATATGCATATTAAACAATGGGGACGTTTTCAATAAGGAGTTATTGAACCAGTGTCATTCTATTATAAAATATGTGTGCTGCAACAACCCCTAAACAGAAACAGATATAGAAGATTACCAGCACCAATAGAGCAAATTAAAGGTAGAATTCTACCATAGTGCTAAAACAGTGAATATATGCAGGGATATAGATAAAAGACAGTAATAATGCATACTCTTGCAATGCAAACCCTAACTAGATGTACTAAGTGTACCTAGCATGTATGTAGGTGCATAGCCAAAAGTCCCCTTAGGATAGAGCCAACTCCATTCCCTGATGTGGGAGAGCGAAGAACCCTGTCTCATGTCAGCATGGAAGTCTTTCTCCTCTGGTTTGGCCAGCAAAGATGTTGTGCTTATATACCCAAAAGGTACCCTTAGGGCTTCTACCTAGATGTGTCATGATACTGTGGGCATGTTGGCCAAGGATGACGATAGTGATGTCCCTTATACAGAGTTATTATGCAGAAGGTGGTAATCGTGCTGTGATATTGAGAAGACTCATGCATAATAAATAAGGCTAGTTTTCAGAGAAAACAACACAAACGTTTATGAAACACCTAACTAGGTAAAAGGTCAGCACCAAACTCGTTATGTAGAACAATGGTAGGACAAATGTAGGTAAAAGGCCGTGCAACTACCTAAGCCTATACTGGGGTGCATTGAGGTTCATAACGCTAAGCAAGCAACAAGTTTTGGTCGAGGTCAGAAACCTGGACCATGCAAACAGTAGAATTGTCTAATGCTTGTAAAACAGCACAGGGAGCCATGCACAGATTGGAAATAAGTGCTAGTAATGCATGGAGAATTACATAAATTGTTCAAATTAAAATTGTTGTTTCTCTGAATTGTAAATTAAGGCATCCAGCTGCGCTCGAACCCTCTTGACCTCGTGCCTTCTCCCAGCCACAATGCTCGGCTATCCGAAATGAACTGGTAAAGTGATTGATACCAGGTGAGTGACAGAGGGCGTAGGGACGTAACTCATTATACGCATGCTGGTAAACTGCACTGCTCGCACCCTACGTCCCCTTATAGACACTGCACCAATGAAGCAGACAAACACTTGTGACTGTGGAAGAAAGACCCTCCCAGTTCTAGCAGAATCAAGCTGTCAGTTCATAGAGACAGTTCACTTTTTCAGTGACTTGTATTTTTTAAGCTCAAAAGAAGTTAATGCATAGCAAGCTTGGTTAATGTTACCAAACCACGGCCATGTTGCTAGCATATAACTAAGCCTGACCACAGTTTGTGGAGTTTTACTCCGTAGAACTCTGCGAAGTGCCAGAAAAACTCTGCTGCGCTCCGCGGAGTTCGGCCAGTGGCTGAACCTGTTACTATGCACTATTTGCACTGATTTTCAGTGCGAACAGTAATGCACGTTGCGCTGGAAGGCACTGCTGCTTTCTGGCACTCGTGTAGATATTCTACACAAGTGGCAGCTTCCTCTTAAAAGTGGCAGATTTCACAACGCGAGTGGTCGCAACTAACGCAATTGCCCATAAAGAGAAATATGGCTGGGAGGAGGTCTAACGTGTGATTTATTCTTGCAAGCGCTCGTCAAGCTACTGTTCGTGATCCCCGAGAGAGAAAAAACTCCACTCCGCCTCACACTCCACATGGAGTGGGCAAAACTCTTCGAACCACGCCTGTGGAGTGGAGTTCTATGCCCACCAGTAGATATACCCTGTATTTTTCTATTGCTTGGAACGTGTGCTCTTGAGAAGCAAATTACTGTGGTATGTGTTCAGTTTACTGGAATGACATTTTGCATGCATAAGTAATCCCAGACTACACCATTCCAACCTAAACACGGCTCATCTTTGCTTTTATTTCCAAATGCTGGGTATGCTACAGCAGAATTATGCAAGCCTGTGGGGGAAAAATTAGGAGTCAGCACTTTGTGTGATGATATGTCAGGTCTGTCATTAATTGCTTCTGTCACTGGAGGACTTGTGTGATCATCGTGTGCTTGTCAGGATGATAGTTTAGATCATATTGAAGAAGCAAAAAACTATATTTTGGAAGTTATATGCTTGATTGTGTGTGGACGCGATTGTGTGAAGTACTTGAACAACACACCGTTTCAGACTATAAACTTAACAAAGAGCACCGAGCAACATGGAATAGGAGAGTCGAGAAGATAGACCGTGTCCTCAGTGACTTATAACTAATGAATTATAGGATACCAATTTCTCCCTCAATGTATGATCTACATCTTTGCATTGAGTCGTTATTAATTATAGGAAATCCACCTTTTCTGCATGGTCACCATATTTTTCTTCTTCTGCTGGAGCATATGTTTTGCTTTCTTTAGAACTCTGTGCACTTTACCCCTTCTAACCAGGCATACACTGTCTCTGCTCCACCTTTATACACTGTTGAATTGGCTTACTCCTAATTGGTATATCTTACTTGTCCATGAGTCCTAAGTATATGGTGCAAAATGTACCCAAGGCCTGGAAGTTAAATGCTACTGGTAGACAGCAGCACTTATTGTGTCACCCACTATGGTGGCAGTGGAAACATGGCATCCAGGTCTATCACGGTGGCATGGCTGTAACAATGCAAATCATGCAGTGTGGCCTGTCAAAATAAACCCTTTTGACAGGTCAAATCCTCCTATTTAAATATTAGTTTGTCACTTCTTGTAGCCTACAAGGTAGGGAGCATGGTATATTGAGGTTGGCAGTCCGAAATTTAAATTTAACATGTACTTACTGTAACATAGCAACCAAATGCCATTTTCGGTGTTGGAAGGCTGATGGGCCCATAGTGAAATACTGAAAAGCAATATTAAATACTAAAACTATGTCTCAGGAAGAGGAATTGCTAGAAAAATTTAAACAACTACTTTTAATAGGCACTAAAAATCCAAATCAGTGATGAAGTTGGATAAATAATTTTTTGAAATTTACCCTTTATCTGCCTGAATTGCCAAAGACTAATGATGATAAGACTATGCCAGCTCTCAGTCTCTGGCCAGCCTTGAATAAGTGTAAAAAAAGGTCTGAAATGCATCCCAGGAGCAGACAATAGGCTGACGCGAATATGTAGAGATGGCGCCACTGAAATCCAAGGAATATGCTTGTTTGAAAAGCTTTATTTCGATCTCTAGCATCCTAAAAGCAACATACAATGTATAAAGACAAATATAAATGCATTCCCTTATAATATCCATAGACAGCACCATCAATTCCTTTCCAATATTTCCCCTTAATAGGGCCAAATGTGCCTTCTAACAGACATCAATTTCAGGAACAGGTATTATGAAGTGTAAATTGAACATAGGCAGTAACATACAACAAACACGTTTATTAAAATGCATACTGTAAAAAATATATACCATTTTTATGGCCAATTTTATAAAATGCAAAATGCAAACCTTGTCTTTATCTGGTTGTTCATTGCAAGCAGACACACTCTTCTAAATAGATAAAGCAGGTACTAATTAAGGTATAACTATTAAAATAGGTTACAAAAGTTAAAAAGACCTATAAAACAGCAAGGCGGGGAAATAATATACAAAGGTTCTAAATACAGAAAACGTTTCACTATACAGCACAATTGTCATCTGATTGGACCAGAATGGAGAAAAATATCTCACAATGAAGGACTGGGTTATTCTAAGACCCAGCGGTGCCAGGGGACAACACCTGAAACCTTCGTGGGTTACCTGTTCTGGCGTACAAAACACAGAGACACGGGACACTTCCAGCGACGTCAGGGATCAGCGTTTATTTACTGCAGGGATACAGAGATCACAAGAAGTACACAACGTGTAGGTTCTCGGAGACTGCTTCAAATTGCAAAAGTGGATCGCTCCTTTTATACACGTTTTTGCCATTGCACAGTATGGCGAACAAAGGTTACAACTCAGTTCCCACAATAAACTTCAAAAGAGTCGTGTTCATGTTTCAGGAGGCCGGAACATAATTACAACAGCATTGCCGGTTCCCAACTGTAAAAACATATCTACCCCGCAATAAAACACATTCCATTCTGACCGTAAACACATTAGGAGAGAGGACAAGAACAGATGCAAAGAAAGGACAAGGATGCACAACAGGTTAAAGAAGAGTGTCGGGAGTAATAAAGGAAACTTGATGACAGGATCAAAGACCTCGTGTCCAATGCATGCATGACTGAAACAATAGGCTAGCACGGCAAGATGAGTCCCGAGAGGGGCCATCTGCCTTCGACGTGTCATTTCCCTTATCGTAAAAGTCACCCTCAAAGAAACACGTGTCCCTCATGTAAGCTTGGGAGTCCCAGGGTCACGAAGCGGGCAACGTCCGGTCGCTGGCTACTTGAGGGCAAGAAACAAAATGGATGTCGTATCTAAAATGGAACCCGAGGGTTCGGATGAACAAACCCAAAAATGAGACGAACCATACGTGGTTGCGTAGCGAAACTGCGTACACCCACTATACTCGTCATTTGCGGTTCGTAGACACCAAACTCATCCATATTCGTCACCACTCAAAAAGTGTCGTTCCGTCTCACACGGAACCTCAGACGCTCCTTTTGCCCTCAGGTAGGCAAGCACTAGTCAAGATCGGAATCGATTTCAATATTCATCAGATCGTTCACCTGCTGCTGAAACATCATTCTACTCATCAATGTCTCCTTGGTAACAGATGGCCGTCTTATACACGTTGTAGCACAAAGGCCACATAAGACAGGACCACACTGTACACAAAGACAACATGTGAATAGAAACGTTACAACAACCCCTACGATCATCAGTATTTTCCAACCCCAAGTGGATATCAAACCCCAAAACCATCCTAGAAGTGTCCAATTACCTTCGTCCACATGTATGGACTCGGAAATCTTGTGCAACTTTGAGATGGCTTGGTAGACAGTTGGAGCATTGTCAGGAATGAAAATGCAACAGCTCGAATGGATAACTTTACACACACCACCTCTATCTGCGAGAACGACGTCTAGAACCATCCGGTTCTGCAACGTCATGAGTCTATCCGCCTGAAGTTCAGCTGTTAAATTACCAAGGGCACTCGCGGTAATATTAGCAGTCGACTCAACTACACGGGTCAACTGTCTTAGGTTCCTACTATTAACCATAGGTCCCCAAAACGGCAGGAAACCCTTAAAGAAATCTCCTGCTTCTTGACCGGCAGTATCCTCTTTGCTAATAACGCCTCTCACAACTCTAGTCTTGTGATAGTCTGAGGCAACTGTAAAAGTCGGTGGTAAAAGATTCGCAATATAACAGGTACCCGAAAAATCACGGGGTAGCCATGTATATGCGCGTTCATAACATATGAAATAAGTGCCCTTAGCAGTCAGGAAAACAGGGGAAGAGAGCATCGGTAGGACATACGTGTCAGTACAAGCACTGTTCCCAAGTTGTGCTCTCGGATTTCGACCCAAACCTTTCGAACAAAAATTACCGAGGTGTGGTACAATCCATATTGGGGACGAGCTCTTAAGCTGTCTATCACCCACTGAAACACTATACTCAGCCTCACTCAGATCCTTATAGGCTTGCACCTCTTCATCTGGGATAAGCGATGCATCAAAAACATCTCTATCTAAATCCGCTATCGCTATCGCCAAAGGCTTGTGGTACGGACCAGGACCAAAATTAACAGAGCGTGGCTCTCGACTGGGGTAGGAATCTAGTGCACTACGAAACATAGTTTGGAATGCTCGAGCGGAACCCTGGGAGCTGTAAGGAAGGACCAAATACGGAATACCCCTATCCATGGTATGCGGCATTAACCCACACACCCAACAGTTGGTAGTATTCATCACCAACTGATGCTGATGTAGGAGTTGAACGAAGGAGTTATTCATAAATTCCGCACGTCTAACCTGTTCGTGTTGAGGCAAAGGATGAAAAGAATGTGGGGAAACAGTGGTGATGGAGCTTAGGTTAGGAGAAAAGGTAGGTGAAACAGAAGGCAATAACAACTGTGTTCCAAAATACACTCCGCCCACCAATAGCATAGATACAGTCAGAAACAGTAGGAATACCTGAAACCGAAAACATTTTGTTCGTACAACCCTATATAACTCTGATCTCTGCGCCGACATCCTTTCTACTTCCAACAGCTTAGAGAATGCCATCCTCTACAAACCGTCCGTGACGTACTTGACGCACTTCGTTCTGAGTAGCGATTATCAATCCCCAGGAGTTCCCAGGAATCGACAAAAGTAACCGACCTAGCGTCAGAAACCTGCTAAACAGAAAGGAGTACCCGCACGGCCCTACGGTAACCCGGATGGTAGGGTTTCCTCAAAACGTTCAGTTTTAATACAAATCTCTTTAGCAGTGAAAAACACATAAAAAAACTCAAAAAGAAAGGATGTAATTGTCCATAATGCTCATAGCACCGAAAAAGGAGGAAAAAAAACAAATATACGACTTAATTTTTATTAGTCCTTGAACGAAGAAAGTATCGACTTCTTCCAGGTCGAGTTTGCTCTATAAACAATTGTTCAGCTGGCGCAACAGTGTTCGATAAAGTGAACAACGAGTCGGACCTTGGGTTCTCTGCTACTGATGACTCCACAAGTGGGTTTGGCAGCGACAAATCATCTCCTACAGGTTGAGCGTCACTAAACGGCACAAAGTTTAAAGGAGTCTCAGTTTCCGTTGCCGCAATCCCAGTTCTCACCCAACCGTCTGTTGGTGAGGGGATCGGTACCTTTTTCGTGTGGCCGGCGTGGACCCAGTTCTTCCGGCCCTCCAATCGAACCGCAGTCCTCGTTGTCAACAAGACTTGAAAGGGTCCTACAAATCTTGGCTCCAAGTTACGTTTCCGACCAAAATTTCGGGTAACGACCCAATCGCCTGGCCGGAGCTGATGTCCAGGACCTTCTGTCTGCGCCGGTAGAGCTTCAAAGACCTGTTGATGGATCAACCGTAGTTTAGTGGTCAAATCATGAAGGTAATCAATTAGCATTGGATACTCAAGACTATCAAAGGCCTTAGGTCTCGGGACTCCCCAAATGTTCGCAGGGCGGCCCAACACAATCTCATATGGGCTAAGCCCTACTCGAGAGTGTACAGTCGCCCTGGTTGATAGGAGGGCCAGAGGCAAGGCATCAGGCCATGATAGACCAGTGGAAGCTTGGATTTTTGCAAGTTTCAGTTTCAGGGTACCGTTGTACCCTTCAACCAAACCCGCTGCCTGAGGATGATTAACACTATGGAATTTTTGACGGATTCCCAGGCCCTTACACACACTCTGCATCACACTTCCTACAAACTCACTTCCATTATCCGACCACACGATCCGTGGCATTCCATACCTAGGAAAGTATTCCTTGAGCAGGATTTTCGCTGTGGACAGGGCAGTGTTATCCTTAAGAGGATAGGCCTCAATCCATCTAGAGAACGCGCAAACCACAACCAAAACATACTTCAGGTTACTGCATCTCTCCATATGGATAAAGTCCAGTTGGATCACCTCAAAGGGACAAACAGGGGGAGCAAAATGACCAGGTGGAGTGGGGGTGCCCTTGCCAGGATTGTACATCAAACACACCATGCACTTCTTAACCACTCTCTCAGCACACTTAGTAATACCCTCATTCTTCCATACAGGGGACAAGAACTTACATATCCCTTTTGCACTAATATGTGACAACCCATGAGCCATCGTCACGACAGCTAATACGTACGCATCTGGTAACATCCACCTCTGATGTTCCGTCAAGTCAACCCAACATCCATGCATATCCAACCTTCCCGTACTTTCTTTCCACTTGATCTTTTCAGCTTCAGTTGCCTCGTTCTGAATTGCTTTCACACTCTCAACAGTGTCTTCACACGTACCAGTTTCCGTCGGCCATCTCACTGAACTTGTCACGTACATTCGAGTTGTAAAATTCTTAGCCGTTTCCTTAGCAATCTCATCCGCAAATGCATTACCACGACCAACATCATCCGTCACTTTCCGATGTGCGCTACATTTAACAATCGCCACTTGTTTAGGCAAGGTAAGTGCATCCAAAAGATCATTCACGAGCTGCCCGTGTTGGATCTTCGTCCCATGCGATGTCATAAATCCTCTTTCTCTCCAAAGTCTTCCAAAACTGTGCGCAACACCGAATGCGTACTGACTGTTGGTAAACACATTCACTCGCTTTCCCTTAGATAAGACACATGCCCTTGTCAATGCAATCAACTCTGCCGCTTGTGCTGAATTCTGATTCAATCTCGCACTTTCCACAACCGTGCTCAACGTCACTACAGCATACGCAGTCGTAACATCGCCATTCGACAATTTGAAGCAAGAACCATCAACATACAAAGTACCATCAGGATCTGCCAAAGGAGTGTTTTTCAGGTCCACACGACCCTTTGTTTCTTCCTCAGTTCGTAAATACCAATCATGTGGTGGTACATCATCTGATTCCGTATTACTCGGCAATAATGTCGCCGGATTCAGTACATTACAACGCTTGATCTGTATATGACTTGCCAAAAGGGTCAGCTCGTACCCAGACAACCTTGCACTCGTCAGATGTTGAGTTTTTGTATGATTCAGAAGAGTATCAACTGCATGCGGAACCATCACTATGAGCATATTATCCATGACAAGACCTGCGGATTGTCGAATAGACGCCGCAGCTGCCGCCGTCGCCCTCAAGCAACTCGGCAACGCTCTAGCTACCGGGTCTAAAGTCGAGGAAAAATATGCACATGGGCGCTGCTTGTCACCAAATTGTTGCGTTAAAACACTCAACGCACAACCTTCCCTCTCGTGGACGTATAGTGTAAATGGCTTGCTGTAATCAGGAGTACCTAACACAGGAGCCGAACACAACGCATCACGAAGTTCAGAAAAACTTTTCTGACATTCCTCCATCCATGGCAAAGGAGTCGAAACATCCTTGCACGTAAGAGCTATCAATGGCTTCGCTAACAGTGAAAAATTTGGAACCCACTGTCTACAGTATGACGTGATACCTAAAAAGGCACGCACGTCTCTCTGAGTCGTCGGCACAGTCATTCGGGCAATTGCTGCGATTCTTTCAGGGGTCAACTTCCTTCCCGCCTTTGACAATAAGTGACCTAGATAGGTAACTTATTGACAACAATATTGCAATTTAGAAGGTGACACCTTGTGGTGTAAGTCGCATAGATGCTGCAACAGTGCCACAGTAGCAGTCTTGCAAATTTGTTCAGTGTCTGCAGCTACCAACAGATCGTCAACGTACTGAATCAAGGCTGTAGATCGATGGGCTCTCACAGTAGCCTTGAGGTGCACGTTTGAACCGGAAGCTACGACCACCTAATGAAAAACCAAACAAATCTCGACTTTCCTCAGCAATTGGAATGCTAAAGAACGCATTCTTCAGATCAATTACCGAGAACCATGATGCAGAGGCTGGAATCAGAGTCAGTAAAGCTGCAATGTCGGGCACCACAGGAAACTGCGGGACAACAATTTTATTTACCTCCCGTAAGTCAATAACTAGACGGTACACAGGGGGCTTGGAGGGATCAGTTCGCTTCAGAATAGGCAACACAGGACTATTACACACGTTACCTCGTGTCTCCTCAATAACATCTTTATTGATCAAATCATAGATGATCGCTAATAGTGCCCGTTCACCATCAAGGGAGATACGATACTGGGGTATGCGCGGTAATCGCGCATCAACTTTCAATTGAACAACATAAGGTGGTATTTCCAGCAGGCCCACATCATTGGGACCTGTCGCCCACAAAGAAGCCGGAAGAGAACTCAATGACCCAATGTAAGCTCTACTCCCGTAGGAGAGCAGTACAAAGTCGCATGTAATCTTTTCAACAAATCCAAGCCCAAAAGATTCTCACCACAACCAGTAGTCAAAATCAAAGGAGCTTCTAACTCATGAGACCCAATCATAAGGGGCAAGGGTCTAGAAACCGGATTGCTAACGGGGGCGCCAGAGAATCCAACGGAAACATTCGTTAAGCCAGACAAAGGCGCGCCAGGGAGTTTCGAATGCATGATGGAACTTTTTGCTGCACCAGTGTCCAACAGAAAAGGCTCAACGACGCCCAATGTGGCAACTGCGACATAAGGCCCTCCCTGATCCACCGGAACTGACACTTCTCCCTTCCTTTGTCTATGGCCATCCTAGTAGATACCGTCCGTATCAACATCACGCTCGACATAATAGTCGTCCACATGATACTGTGCAGATCTACCAGACGAGAGATCGCGTCGATCGAAACAATTATGCGAGTCTGACGAAGTCGCAAGACGCTCAGCCTGAGTCTGAGTAACACCGCGACCTCTACCACGTGAAGCTTGTTGAGGACCACTACGACCTCCTCGAGCCGACACACCATTGTTCCTATCACGTAGAACTGGGCAATTAAACTTCAAATGGCCCTCCCCTCGACAATATGCACATTGATTATACCCCAACACAAAGCGAGGTGCGGGAGAGTCATTGCGCACCTGTGATCTGGGAAAATGCGATTGTGAGCGATTTGGCTGTTGCGAGTCATTAAAATTTGAGCGCGGAGGATACGCTTGCTGCAATAAGACCTTAGTTTTAAGATCCTTCATTTTCTTATCTGCACGTTCACTTTCTTCCTTTTCTCTGTTTTCATAATATTGGGCCGTAGCCAATATTTGAGCAGTGGTAGAAACAGCCCACGAACTCTCAGAATTCTTCAGCTTGTTGCTGAGTTCGGGCAACAAGTTCGATACAAATTTATCAACAAACAACCGCTGACCACCCTCCGAACTCATGTCCTGACCACTATGATCAACAAATGCTTCCTCAAATCTCGTAAAGAAATCGGAGACACTCTCATCCGTCTTTTGCTTACACGCGGACAATTTGTCCCAATTGACGCGCATTGCTGGAATAAGCGTTTTCATAAGAGTAATTATCCTCTGGGGCAAATCCACAATAAGCTGTTCAGGTTTAGCCCCACCAACTTGCTGGGCGTCTGCCGCCGTAAGGGCAGCCCAGTCACCGCCTAACTCAGCCGCGTGATTCTCGTGACGAATTTTCGCCCAAATCGGCTGAGGCACTACATTGCCAAACAACATGTCGATATCAGCAAGATTCATAACAGTAGCATCCACTAGTTGGGACAACTCCTTATAATAACCTGCAGGATTTTTACGAGGATCGGGCAAAGTTTGCTTCACCTGCAAAACTTCCGATCGCTTCCAAGGGAGGTGTATCCACACTCTCTGAAACCGTCCTGGGACAGCAGGATTAGCATTAGGATCACCTGGCATCCACACTGGGGGAACTTCTCGCACAGGATATTGACCAGGTTTTGCCATCCACTCTTCGGTCTCGTCTTTGAACAACGCTCGAGGTTGCACTGTACATCGAAAGGATAACAGACGTTCTAGAGCAGCTCGAACCTTATCACCTACAATCACACCAGTTGTAAATTGATGCTGAAGCTCAGAAACCTCAGACGGTACATTGTTGACCACATCGTCGACCACATCATGATCCCATTCTTCCCTCAACGATTTACACATTTCCTCAAACACGAATCGTTGCGTGGGCGCATTAAACTGGGAAAATGTTTCAAACACTATACGCGAAGTGTACTTAACAGGATTACGAATCCATTTACGTGCCATTTTTACCAAGGATTCACGTTCCCTACCATCAGGAAGCTGGCTGCGCCTCTGAGCAACATCAGAAAGAGTCGATCCAAGTATTGGCCCAAAAAGCGGAGAATAAAGAGTACTAACAGCATTCAGGAGACGGCTACGAACAGAAGGAGAAGAAGAAGAAGGCACAGGAGCAACAACAGTAGGAGTGGAAACAGTAGAGGTGGACGCGGCACCAGGAGTAGCGGGAACGACAGGCTGAGGAGGGGCTGGGAAAAGCGCCGTAGGAAGAGAAGCCGGTAAAGGAGGATGGACAATTTGCGGCACAAGAGGATTCGGGAGAGCGGGAGGAACGACGGGCTGACCAGCAGCCGCCAAAACAGCAGGTTGAGGAATAGGAAGAATCATAGGACCCACAGTATCTGGAGCATAGGGGGGTGGTGATTTCAACAAATAAGATAGGAGCAAATCTTCTATCACTTCTTCTCCCGTCTTATCGGCAGTAGACGGTAACACCGGGTAACACTTATCCACCGCCATATGATGAAGTCGAGCACTAACTTCCTGCTCTTTCTCATCTTTGTCTCGCTGATACTGTTCAGCATTTCGCATCACCGTAATGACACCTTCTCTCTTATTTTTCTTACTCTGTTTGATTTCTTTCTGCTTGGCCTCTTTACGCCATAACCGGAAGGAATCAAACATGGCTGGCCTAGCCTTCTTTTTAAACAGTTTAGCTTCCAAATTATCTAAAACGGCAGTTTCGAAACTACCATGTGATGGCCAACTAAGAACACCATCATTTTCAGTATAACGGACCCAATATTCGTTATTTACGATAGGACCCACGCCATGGCGACTATAGAGCTCATAAATTGGAGTTCCAACCGGAGGTATCGGACATGAATCCTCCAGCCGGGAATCCATTCTGCAACATTTAAGAAACCCAAACAAAGTACTACAGCCAGGCATCGTGCACACTAACCGAGTTTACAAACTTCAAGGGCTATCGAATTATGATGTCCTCGCACAAAAATGCGAGACCCTCGGTTTTGGCAATTGCAATCGTCAAATAAAACCCAACAACTAAGAACCACAAATGCTATGGAACCATGCAAACAACAAAGGAACACTGGGAGCGACCCACATATACTTAACTGAAAGAGCAATGGCGTCACCAGGAAGGCCCGTCTATCGTCTCGCCGTACAAAGGACTACGCCAGGCGCCAAAACAGGTCGACAGGCAGGGCATCAGTCCGTCGCAGCCGTCAGGAGGCGGGGATCTTCGCGGGAAAAGACGTCGGGCCACTTATTTCGACAACTGGATCGATGAAGCGGGGTGCACCTTCCCTCGGAGATTTCACACGAAGTTCCTCACGATCGTCGGGCTTTGGACCGGTACCGCTGATGTCGCCCAACGTTGGGCGCCAACTGAAGGACTGGGTTATTCTAAGACCCAGCGGTGCCAGGGGACAACACCTGAAACCTTCGTGGGTTACCTGTTCTGGCGTACAAAACACAGAGACACGGGACACTTCCAGCGACGTCAGAGATCAGCGTTTATTTACTGCAGGGATACAGAGATCACAAGAAGTACACAACGTGTAGGTTCTCGGAGACTGCTTCAAATTGCAAAAGTGGATCGCTCCTTTTATACACGTTTTTGCCATTGCACAGTATGGCGAACAAAGGTTACAACTCAGTTCCCACAATAAACTTCAAAAGAGTCGTGTTCATGTTTCAGGAGGCCGGAACATAATTACAACAGCATTGCCGGTTCCCAACTGTAAAAACATATCTACCCCGCAATAAAACACATTCCATTCTGACCGTAAACACATTAGGAGAGAGGACAAGAACAGATGCAAAGAAAGGACAAGGATGCACAACAGGTTAAAGAAGAGTGTCGGGAGTAATAAAGGAAACTTGATGACAGGATCAAAGACCTCGTGTCCAATGCATGCATGACTGAAACAATAGGCTAGCACGGCAAGATGAGTCCCGAGAGGGGCCATCTGCCTTCGACGTGTCATTTCCCTTATCGTAAAAGTCACCCTCAAAGAAACACGTGTCCCTCATGTAAGCTTGGGAGTCCCAGGGTCACGAAGCGGGCAACGTCCGGTCGCTGGCTACTTGAGGGCAAGAAACAAAATGGATGTCGTATCTAAAATGGAACCCAAGGGTTCGGATGAACAAACCCAAAAATGAGACGAACCATACGTGGTTGCGTAGCGAAACTGCGTACACCCACTATACTCGTCATTTGCGGTTCGTAGATACCAAGCTCATCCATATTCGTCACCACTCAAAAAGTGTTGTTCCGTCTCACACGGAACCTCAACACCTCTTATGTCTAAAAAGACCACTTAGCCAATAGCTTCTAGACTCTTAGGGCCTGATTGTGAGTCTGACGGTCAAAGGACCGCCTGACTCGTGGTGGTGCAGCAGTAGCGGTCCAGCCATTGCTTCACTGGCTGTCTGACTGCCCTATTACGAGTTGGGGATGGTCGGACCACCCTGGGACTGTCGCCACGGAGCCCCCGTCCCCTGGAGGTGGCGTGGTGGTCAGAGGCGGCAATATGCTTGGTAGGACCTCTGCGATCCAGCCAAGCATATTACGAGTTTCCTCTCCACCTCCGGTGACATGGAGGTTCCTCCTCCATGTCAACCCTGGTGGAAAGCAAACAAGGGGCCTCCTCCACTTGTGCATGCACAGGGGGGCATAACATGTGCCCCCTGTGCATTCACAACAGTTCCTGCACAGCATGCACTTTTCAGTCCATGTCGTGCAGGAACATTGTGAGGTGTTCTCATTGTGGTGCCTTTTTCAAATGCAGCGCAGCATTTGAACGAGGCACTGCCCTGGGAACGCCATGCCGTTAAACCGCCAGACTACAAATAACTTGTAATCTGGCAGGCGGGCAGCGACGAGTCTCAGCAGTGGAGTACCACCCACCCTCGCATAGCCGGAACTTGTAATAGGGCCCTTATTGCTCGAAATACACACATTGAGAATTCAGTAATAGCAAATACTATAACTCGTTTTGTGTCTGGACTAAAGTTTCTAAAGGCTTCCAGGTGCTTTTTTGTTCCCAGGGACCTACAAATGGGTGACATTCATTTGTTTATGTGAATGACATATGCTGGACAAAAGAATAATATGATGGTTAGAGTATCCGGGGCTCCCGTACATACGGGGCATAAATCATCTTTTACAGCCATATCTGTCAACTTACTACAAAACACCTTTGTTGTTAGAGACTTATATCCAAACTGTATATACAGTTTGAGTGCCTTTATTGGTACTATTTCATCTCTAGTGAGTTTGTAGCGTGGGAGAGGTTTACAATCCAGAAATTCCCCTGTTAGGCTGCCTGTGTTTCTACTAACCCTTCGGACTACCATAGATTCCCATTAAATACGTTTTAGCTCTCGCCTGGCGTTGGAGCGCATGCGCTCCTCGCCTGCGAGATCTATAGTAAACACGCTACTTCTGAGAAGGGGACTCAAGCTCCGCCTCTCATTTCCATTGTGTAGCGTCAGCTTTTATAGTAAACGCTGGTTTCCCATTGGAAAGGAGGGTTTTTCGTTACCTCCCTTTCGCTTTTTGCCAGACTGGCTCGCCCGATTCACGGCTGTGGTGAAGACTTTTCTTATCTGATTGTTTATTTAACAAGCAGATAGGAAAAGGCTTCACAACAGCTGTGAAGCAGGCACGGAACTCAGAGGTGCACGGGGTCACGGGGAGGACAAGGCAATGGCGAGCACTTGTTTTTTTCTCTCACAGAGCAAAAACGCATCTTTCTCTGTTGTCGCATCCGCAAATCAGCCTGCCAACATTTACACAAAATTATGCAAACTGATGTGGTGGTTCTCACTGAAGATCTGCCAATATGGACCTAGGAAATCGTTGGAATTTCACAAAGTAGAAAAAATTGAAGGAATGCGGGGCGAATGTGTTCCGTAGTCAAAATTTCTGGATTTCACTTTTACTTGTTTCGTCAAATCTTTCGCCTACCGTGAGAACAGTCTGCAGCAGTGGAAGCGAGGTACCGTCTACCTTCTGCCTGGAGACGTGTGCTTCCCCGGCATGCTGCCTCATGGCACGCGCTCGTGGTAGCGCGCGGGTACCACTGTGAGAGGCTAAAGACTGCAAGGAGGCGGGGCAGGAGGGCAGAGATGGGTCACATGCTTTTAAATGTGTGCGGCGGGGAGAAGAGGATCCTCTGAGTCCACAGAGGACAACCATATGAGCAAACTCTTACAAGGCTCCAGATTACGAACGGAGTACTCTCCAAACACTTGACCTGTCACTGCTTCACTTACCAGATTTGCTGACCGGGATATAGTCCTTTGTGTCGATTTCGAGATTTTTGCACATAATGTACTATTTTTGATGGATATCGACTGTAATATTTATCCTACTTGGGATGGATACCATTTGTGAATTTTGTTAACATGTGGAGTACTGATATTTTCTATGCCCTGAGGAAGTCGTTTGGGTCATTTACCCTATGACGAAACACATGTTGGCTGCAAATATTTCTTTCTTCTTGTCATCATGATCTATCATGTCACATCTACAAGGGGAGATGCTGACAACTAAGACAATAAAGAAGTTTTTCTTTTTGATACACATGGACTGGATTTTGTCTTTGAAATACTGATATCTTCGGTCTGAATATTGGTTTGTTATTGTTCGGGAATGATCTTTTGTCTTGACAACCATATGAAGGCGTGAATGGGTGGTGGAACACGCATTTGGAACTCACGCATTTGGAATTCACAGAAATTTGTCTGGTTTTTTCCAATGTGCAAGAAGCAGGTGCCCACTTCACTTGCATTTTGGAGGTTTGTAGAGGAGAGGGCTGTCAACCTGCTCAGGAAGACCTTTCTGGAAAATATTAGGAGTAAATGAAAAATGAAAAATAATTAACTTGCTTGCAACACACGAGCATAATTTTTAAAACCACAAATCTTGCACTGCGGAGAGCCTTTGAAATGTAGGATACTACATCTAGCCTGCCCCCTCCTGTCCACGAGGATGATGGAACGACCCGTCCTCCAAGTTCCCTTTCAGATTCGGGGAGCGTGTCGCGTGCATCCACCACACGCATCTGAAGGAGACTGGTTGGACTTCCTGGATTCTACTTTCATTTTACTTTTTTGCATTTTAAATTATTCTGTAGCTGCGGTCTGGCAGCACGTGGATGTCATGCAAATCATCTTATTACAAAAAACAATCTGAGCCCGTTCAAAGGACGCTGTGTGGTGTGCATACCCTGCCGGCCCAGCATACCGGGGGCAGGCAGTCATTCTGAAAAACATGACTCGTCCACCACCAGGGCATTGGAATTGTGCGATTGTGCGGCCGCTGCGTTTTCTGCATAGCTGTGCATTTTTTACATACTCCATCGCCTGCTGAGTAATTTCCATATGTTAACAAAAAACAGTTTCTAACTCAAAAGTTAATAAAAGCAAGGTTACACGTGTTGTGCCTCAGTGGAAGGTCCTTCAGAAAGGTTCACTGTCTTCCTTCAGTTGTTTATTGGTACATTTGGAGGATAAACTGAAACTAATGAGGTGAAACCTATGGCCAGTGTTATAACATTGGAAAATAATGAAGGAATAATATAACAAAATGTGCCTCACAACATTGCATAATTTGGCTTTTCTTGCCGCATAATTTAGGTACCCCTGCAGCACAACGTGGCCCTTCCCTGCCCCATAATTTCAGTGGTCCTGTTCATATTTAGTACACATAGGACTGCAACTCTGTCTTTCTGGAGCAATGGACTCAAGAATAAAAGTGCACGGGTCTTCCAAGTGTGGCTTCGTCCTCTTTAGCCTGCTCTGCCCCACCCACAGCACAGCACACATGACAATAATATACAATGGAGTCTTGCCATGCTGGCCATTTAGGGAGCTAAAATACCATTTTATTAATAATATTAACAGGAAAACAAATTCAAACTTTGTCAAGTAATGTCTTTTAGCTTATTTTCATGGTTCCTGTTTTTGTGAGAAGACCTAGCAGCTGGGCCTTTTGTTGTAAGTCTTGCTTCAGTGTCTTCTTGGTTTGTGTGCAGTAGTGGTGAGAGTCCTGGCAGCAGCTGGTAGACAGGATGGAGTACCTGATGATTACAATGTGCACTGTGTTTGTTGCATAGTGCAAGGAGTGATTGAATCATCTTCCTTTTCAATTTTTAGTTCAACGGTGGCCTCAAAGAGTAAAAACACCATTGGGCCATAAGAAGCAGCACAGACCATATACTCACTCCTAATGTGAACAAGCATTGCAATAGCCAATAGGTCTCGCCTTTGGGACCTTATAAGTATTTAGGTATGCAGCAGGTCCCACAGGCGAGACCTATTGCCTATGCCAATGCTTGTTATATTGGCTTTGGAGGTTGAGGTCAAATCATCAGGGATTAACCAAAAACTCATAAATCCCAGTCAACCCAAAAGGTTTCTAAAGAATTTCACCCATGGGATTTGAATAACCTTCCCTGGCACCAATAGATCATCTCTTAGGCCCTGCCTGTAAGATTCAAGGACTGGGGAGTTCAAGAGCCTATGCCAATACATCAGAATTCTACAGTCAACCTTTTCTCTTAGTTTCTTTTGTGTCAGATCAA
This sequence comes from Triturus cristatus, assembly GCF_964204655.1. Classification (NCBI taxonomy): domain Eukaryota; kingdom Metazoa; phylum Chordata; class Amphibia; order Caudata; family Salamandridae; genus Triturus; species Triturus cristatus. The sequence continues at coordinate 1,098,182,005 of NC_140594.1, forward strand.
GGTAGACTGTGATGAATGGGGTACTCATAGGAGGTCCAGTAAAGATTTTAAGAGCTTGTGCTCAGCTCTTTCCAATAGTCTGGTATTCGCACAACCCCAAATTTCCGAGCCGTTCATATCTACTCCTAATACCTTCACATTACATATCTCTATAGCCTGGCTACCCTTTTCAAGAGGGTCCTCGTTTGAATTTTCATAATGTCAGCGCCTTGGTATGTAAGTAAGTAATATGTTTATTGTACAGTTAATTAAAACCATTACAAAAAAAAAAAAAATTAACCATCTCTTATTAACATGAAAAAAAAAATTGGAAAGATAAATAGTTAATAAAAAAACACACATTTTAAAATTGCACAGAATATCCACTCCCCCTGCATTGGTAGCCCATAATCTTATTTCTTCATTTCTATTGGAGATATTAGCAGCAATTTGTTGGGTAAAATTACCCCCTTAATCAGAGTCTTAACTGCAGAATGATATCAGGCCATGGTGTGCAGGATTAAACTACATGTTTAAAGTGCATAGTGCCGCCACAAGGATGAGAGGTGGCCGTTTAGATGACCTTTTGATGATTTACTTAGGGCATTTACTTGTGCTAAAAAGCTTGAGGTAATAAACTTAAAACACTGTTGCAGTACACTTATTTTTAAAACGAAGGTCAGCTACAGATAAGAACTTTACTAGGCGACAGCTTAGCTGAATGTCTTCACCAGAGAAGCTTGCAAGCACCGCTTGTCTGCACGACCGTAATTGTTTTTTATTAAAAATAGGCCTAAGTAGTAACCGGCGTTCTCGCATCAGCTCACGGCAAATCGTTAGGATGTGAACTATGTCCTCCGCTCCTTTACCACAAAGACGACACATTGCCGGTTTAGGAGGGCGCAGCCAAGGAGGCAGATGGTATGGTAGTAATACATGTGCCAACCTGCATCTGTAATTTACCCAGTTTCTTTTCATGTGTTGGGCTAAAAACCATGAATTTCAGTTTTGAGCTATTGAGCTCGAGCACCTGCTCCCTAAAGAATGTGGTAAAGTTATTTAGCAACTGCTGCAAACCCTGGTGGGGTTTCAATATCAGCAGCATATCATCTGCGAAGAGTGGGATGGCACACAACGTCCACCCACTTTTGGCAAATCACATCCATCCCTGCTTAGAAGGTCTCCTAGCCAATTAATAAAAAAACAGGGTTGGTGCAAGGGCACAGCCTTGTCTGGCACCACAATATATCCTAAAAGGATCAGTCAACTGATCCTGTTCCCCTCATTACTAAGACCACGACAAGTTTAAAATTCTCTTTTTTTTTCTCAGTTGGTCATCTTTCTAAATGTCACTCCTGCTTCACCTTCATTAACTTGAGACTCTTTTTGTTGTTGCACTAGTGATACCTTGTCAGAATGTCCATGGATCTCAACTGCCTAGCGTACTATGCTGTGGGGGAGCTGAAGGAGTTCTGCAAGGAGATGAGGCTGAATGTGGGTAGCCCTCTGAGTCTTTGAGGAAATCAAGAGGCTGCAAGGAAAAGCAAAGAAGAAACCTGCATTGCAGGAAGGACCCCCCAGCCTCCAGAAGGGGAGTCAAGATGTCCAGGATGGTGCAGGAAGCAGGGGCCTGTCACAGGTGGAGTTTTACATCAACAATCACCATTGAGAGCTTTAGCATGGGCGAACTGAGGAAGTGGTGGAGGTAGAGAGAGGACTGAAAATCCCTAAGGGTGATCCAAAGTTTGAATATCAGATATCCCTAAAGCCTGGGAGGTGTTCTGCAGAATAAAATCTGTACCACAGGAAGAGATTGAATAGTACTACTTCAAAACTCTAGAGAATTAAGAACGCCCATTATACCTGACCTCAGAATCAGGCCCCCAAGAGGGTGATGGCCCTGAGAAGGATGAGGAGGAGAAATGTGACAGGGAAAAGGCTCCAGAAGAGAGAGGGAATCCCATTGATAGGCAGTACACTGCTGGAAACTATGTAGGAAGTTGAGTCTTCCCAAACCCTGCCTCTTGAAGATGTAGCGGACAAACAGGCTAAGAGGGACCTGAGACTGCAGCTGGCCCAGTTGGCTGCAGAGAAGAGAAAATCTGAGGCTGGGAGAGCCTTAGCAGAGAAAAAGATCTTGATGGCTCAAAAAATGCGTCTCAAGGGCCTGGACTTGAAGGCCAAACAACTGGTAGAATCTAGCAGAAATGGTGCAAGAAATACTTCAGTGCCCAGTGGTGTATAAAGGATCCACGTACCCATGGACTTGGTGTCTGACTTCAAGGAGGGGGATGGCATTGACAAGTGGTTTGAGACATATGGGGTTACTGTAAAAAAATGCACAGGATCTTTGAGGAGGATTGGGGAGCAGGAATATGGAGGTATATACCTAGAGATGGTAGGGACGCCATACTGGTCCTAGAGAAGCAGAACAGGCTGGGGTTTCTAACCATGAAAGAGACCCTTGTCAAGAAGGATGGATTGACCCCAGAAGAGTGCAGGTTGAAATTCAGATGTAGTCAGAAACTGTCTCATAAGTTCTTGCAATATTTTGTGGGTTGCTTTTGCAAGGCAGTGGATGGTATGGTGAAGGGTAGTAAGATAAGCACTTATGAGGGGCTGTGCAATTTGATGGCTAGAGAGCATGTGTTCAGTCACTGTTATCCAGAGCTACGCCAACACCTGGTTGATTACAAGTTCACTGACCCCGGCGAGCTTACAAAGGAGGCAGACCTCTGGGTAAGTACCAGAGTGTCTAAGAAGGCACTGGAGAGTAATCCTAAGAAGGGTGGCTAAGGCCCCCCAACTGGTTAAACTTAGGTGCAGCACATCTGGAATTTACAGCTGAAGAGAAGGGTTCCCCATGGGTCAGCTTAGTGGCCCCAAAGTGTATAGACAGAGGGATCTAACTGGGTTCAGAAGCGACAATTACCACTGAAGTAGTGGCCATTACCCATGTTCTATCGCCCTAAGTAGGGAAGTCCATCAAGGTATTGATTAGTCTACTTTGGGCTGGATTAGGGTCATGTTGGAAAATGGCATGCTCTGAAGGGTTGCCCCAAACATTTTGCCTTCCTCCTCCTCTTATTCTGACCTCATTTTTGTTGGCTTTATGACTCTGAGCACTTTAACACTTCTAACAAGTGCTAAAGTGAATGCGGTCTCACCTCTAAACAAGGTAACATTGCTTCATACACAATTGGCATATTTAATTTACATATAAAGCCCTAGTACATGTGCCCACAGCCTATAACTTAAATGCTACTAGTGGGCCTGTGGTACTGATTGTGCAACCCACTTAAGTATTCCCTTAATCATGTCTCAGTCATGCCAATGCAGAGCTTGGGTGTGTAGTTTTAAATTGCCATGACAACCTGGAAAGTCAAACCTCTTGCCAGTCGTAAACCTTCATTTTTAATGTATAATGCATATAAGTAATCCCTAAGGTAGGCTCTGAACAGCCCAAAGACAAAGTGCAGTGTATTTAAAACGTAGGACATGTACCTTTCAGTGTTACATGTCCTTGTAGTGAAAAACTCCCAAACTTGATTTTCACCACTGAGAGGCTAACCCCTCTCATAGGTTAACATTAGGGTTCACTTATTACTCTTAATATGCTGAAATTGCTAACTGAGACAAGGTAGATCCGTCATGTTTAGTACCTATGGAATGGTAATCATAAATCCTCTTTAATGATAAAGCTGGATTTGTTGTTAGTATTCTGAAAATGGCACTTTTAGAAAGTTAGGCAATTTCCTGTTCTTAGCCATTGGGGGGCATATTTACAAAAAAATATTGGTGGGTCACTAAATTTGGCACCAGCGTGCTCCAACATTTTTCAAATGCTGGGATGCGCCATATTCACAAGAATACTGTGCACCACTGTGTTTCCCCTAGTGCTGGCCCACAAAAGTTACCGAGCACCAGCGCAGGCACCCTGCCACCATGTAGCAAGGGTGCCAGCACTGCATGGGTGATTGTTTATGTGAAGGAAGGGACACATTCCTAAAAGTTGCTGTAAGACTGAGAAATAGCTGTGATTAATTCATTGGGGTGTGCAGGTAGTTGCTATCTTTTTACTTTTATTAGAGGAACTTTTATCAGGGAATTTATACTTTATAATGGGTTTTTAATGTGCCTATATTGCGCTGATTTATATTTGATGTGATTGTTGTGGTTTGTATCACTTTTATGGTTTATATTTCAAAAACCGAATAAAGTTTATACTGAATTGAATTGAATTGAAGCAGCAGCATAGGGACACATACCAGGAGGTGGTCGGCATCAACAGCAACCTGGCATCGCTGTTTGAGGCGCTGCAGGAAATTAACACTGCCATCAGCAGGACTTTTCCACCTGCATTTACCTCTTCCTGTGGTCCAAGTACATCCAGGCCATCAACATCTGCCCCTGCCACTGGAAGGGAGGTCCTGTCAGAGGAAGACACATCTGCAGATACCCCTGTCTCAGCATCAGTGGATCCACCCCATGCAAGAAAGTGGCGATGTCCACACAAAAATCCAGGAGGTGGGGAGTGAAAGACACTCTCCACTACCAGTAAGAAACCTTGACCCTAATTTCCTCCCATGTGTGCAACACATTCACTTGTGGACTATTCCTAGACACGTTTCCATATCTGATAGGATTAAAATGTTGGATTTTGGACTCCGGACAATTTGGACTCTACAACGATGGTTTCATCCACCATGACTGACTACTTCACTTTTGGTTTTCCCTGTTTAAAATGTTGTTAAATTTTTTATATTATCCTTGTTCGCTTCAATAAATAAAGAAGTCAGCAATCCATTTTCTACTGCTGTAACTCTCACATCTACTATTGTATATGTACTACCATGTGAACTTTTCCATGCCAAAACTAGGTGCTTCTGGAAGCATGGATATGTTGTATGTAAACAATGTTCAACTCCGGATCACTGTTATGTCACAATAACACATATGTACAAGTGTCTAGTCTGATAACATCTTTATTCCATTATTTCAATCATAGGGTGACATGGTATCATAAACAGAGCAAATAAGACATGACTCAGTTATTCTGTGTCAGTGATCACATAATCACTTGTAGACTTTCACAACAGGGAAGGAGGGGATACATATGACAATATCCTCTACAATAGGCAACATTAAAATGGGCCTACATCATCAGCTGGAGCCATATTGCCTACCTCACAAAAAGAATCCCACATCAATTAAACAAATAAACAGACACATGTTAGTACAACAGTTTCTGACTACAGGTTCATTCCAATCCAGTGTTGCTTGCATTTGGTGGAATGTCACAAATAAAGGTCAGTGATGTGCCACAAGCACTTTGGCATACAATGAGAAGAGATATCAACAGCTACAAACAGTTTATACACAATGAGGATTTAGCCAACGTAAAGGCAGCTTCGCATGATTTGGGCCAAACACAACATTGTGTTGGATCACATGATAGCACACATATTGCATTAAGACCAACAAACCACAAGGAACAAGTCCAATGGAAACCACATAACTTCCATCCTATCACTGTGTACGCTGTCTTGGTACCCAAACTCTGTGACAGACATTCCAGTACCAATCCATGTCCACTTCATATGTCTAAACAGCATCATATACCTGCTAATGTCACAACTGTGAAATGTCCAAATGAAGATGGCACATTGAAGGAATCTAAAACAGACTAACACAGAGAGGTTAGGTAAGGAAACATACATATGGCACAAATCACATAGTCAACTTCTAGAGAACACAGTCCAAGACAACATTTAAAGCTAAACAATACTACACTAACAAAACAAACACCGTTCACTAGATATTGCCACATAATCACAAGAAGAGTTGTAATAATATTCAAAGTCAAAACATCTCAAAGAAGTTGAGAAGTTGAGAAGGCAAAGAAGTTTTGGATGGCATTTTAGCTCAAGTTCATTCCTTCCTCTTCACCACTATCTTCATCACTTGGCATTTAAAGTTCCTCATCCTGTGGCTCTTCTTGGCCTGCATCCTCTGCGATGTAAGGGATGTTCCGACATGGGGCAATGTTGTGGAGCAGGCACTAGGCCATGGTGATCTTACACACCTTCACGGGTGAGTGGAAGAGTGCTCCCTTAGTCTTGTCCAGGCATCTGAGTTTGGCTTTCGAGAGCCCAAAAGCTTGCTCCACTGGCCACCATGTTTTTCCAATAGCCTCATTGAAGCGGACTTCCCCATGTGTAGTGGGATTCCTCAGTGGTGCCAACAACAATGGCCGGTTGGGATATGCTGAGTCTGCTAGATGGAAGACAAGACAGACAGAAGTGAAACAATGATTTACACACTTTCAGATTATACTACCTGACATTACCCACACAGCATTAGGACAGACCACACTTACCTACAAGCCAGGCCCTCTCCAGAAGTAGTGTTGACATCTGCTGGGGTATGGTGCTGTTCTGCATTATGAAGTCATCATGTGCAGACCCTGGGAACTGAGCACAGAGGTTTGAGCTATACAAATCAGGTAAGCAGACAAATAGCACATTGATAGAATGGAGGTGCTTCCTGTTGTGGTACACTTGTTCCCTGGATGAGGTGGTACTAAGGAAATATGGGTTCCATCAATGGATCCAAACACATGAGCATTCGAACAAATGGATATAAATCACCCTTCTCAGTGGCTAAATCCTCACATCTGGGGAAATGGTTGTAGCTGTCCACGGGCCTCAACATTTCTGTAAGTACCTCATGCAGTACAAGACTGAACATTGGTTGTGACATACCACTAGAAATAGAGACAGCGAATTGAAAGGAACCCGTGGACAAAACATGCAATACTGACATAAGTTCACAATCGGTAAGATAGATGTAGGATAAGTGATGTGATGTAGTAGGTCAGGCTCCAACTGATGACATAAATCCAGTATTGTTTGACGATTCAAACTAAATTTCTGTATCACATGTCTTTCTTCCATGGCCTGAAGGTCTGGAAATGGGCGGTGCACTGGAAGCTGGCATCTCCCTCCTCTCCCAGGGTCCGATGTGAGTGTAAAAATAAAATGGTATATTGGTCACAGTGTCCAGAGTAACATAAATGAAGAACAAGGCAAAAGTCATGTTATGAAACAACAGCTTCATGAAGCATTACACATATTTCACATCATCATTGTCTACTGTTAAACATCCACCAATAATCTCCAATGTGACCTTCATATGTCTGTAGCTGAACTCTGCACATTATCAATTCAGGAAAGATAAATTTGCACTATATTAAGCTTTTCATGACATTTCATGTGAAATACCGCTAACCGCGGTATATAATGGGCAAACAGCCATTACAATGCAGTCATAACCACGCGTGACTCTCACCACTAAGCCATTACCACACATATGCCTTTACCATTTATGCTTTACCACGCATGCTTTTACCACGAGTATGCATTTACCACGCATGATAAAGGCATATACGTGGTAATGGCTCTGTGGTGACGGTCACGCACGGTTACTGTCACACATTGTCATGGCTGTGGCTTAAGTGCTTTAAATTAGTTTTTAAGGCTTAGTGTTAGTGTTATAGGGGCGTGACCAAGTCTGAAAAGATCGGAATCCTCAATAAAACTGACTGTGGGCTCCAAAGACCCACACGGTGTCTGTGGGCGGGGATCTCCTGGCTCTAGGGGTTGTGTGGATGTAAATTAAGATTGACGGCGGGAAACTACTAAAATGGCGGCGGTCGGCGTTTGCAATCCTGCTTTGGCGCCCCAGGCAACACAACGCAAATACGCTGAAACAGGTTAAATATAAAGGGCAGACTACAGTAATCGCCGAGTTGCAGCTGATGTGCCACACAGACTGGGAGAACAAAGCGGCATGACAAAAACATACAATTTAGTACCTGCTATGAGGAGAGGGTGGCTTGGTGAACTTGCAGCTCATGAGAGTAGCGTAGTCTTGGGAACAAGGCTGTGCTTGCGTAGACACTACGATTGCTGAAACTAAACCAGAAACTAAGGGTCTCGGATGTGTCGCCATGGCCCATAGTGGAGCACACCAGGAACTGCAGGGTATGTCACTGTGCTGGCTAAGTGGTAGGTGTATCGGCATGAGAGGAGAGTACTGGGGTTGAAAGTGCATGTTTGCCGCATAAACTGTAACCTTGGCAAGGAGCCGATGAGCACCCTAAGTGAAACTTTCAGCGCTATAGGTATTTTTGCACATACCACAATTTCATTATAAAAGTTTGCATGAAAGTGGTATGCATGGTTAGCGTAAGCATTGTAATGGCACTTTCAATGTGTCCTGATGCATGTATGATGAAATGATATGCGTGGTAATGGGATGCGTGGTAGTGGATTATGCATGGTAGTAGACACGTTGTAAAGGCATGCGAAATGAATGCGTGGGTTGTTCTACCATACAACCTATATAATGCACTGTGCACATTTTGCCTATTTGCACTTTAATGTACTTCACAGATTATGTTTTGTGCTGGACATGACATGTGAAGGGAGGTTTTCAAATGTAAACATGTGAGGCATCATTTGTAGTGGTGGTGACGCATTTAACAGTCACAATTACTGTCTTTCCTACCGTTAAAATGTCCGATGCCTGACCTCGCATAAAGCACATTTGGGATGACCGCCGCCGCGAGAAGTTGGCTGTGCGTAGTGCAGTTGCCACCATGGCTGACAGATCTATAGGGTAATGGTGACAGTGATGGTTGTAGTCCAGTCGCTGATGACCACGTACGTGGTGTATATGTACGCCGCGGTTTGAAAATAAACTCGCTTGCCTCCTGACACTGCCCTATCAACACCTCCGCTATTTAAGTGCTCCGAGATGGAGCTCATTACTAGATAATTGAGAGTTAACATGATAATTTTTTTAATTACGAAGTGTTTTATGGATACATGTAATTTAAACACTATTTGGGTAATAATCAATGTAAGAAAAAAAGAGCACCCTAACCCCGAAGTCTGAAGGGGAAAGGGAGTGACGCCAATATTTTAATAGTGGGTTATGATTGACTGGAGCTGATGCACAATTATTAATACTATCGATTATGTGTATTGGATTTAGTATGTGTGGGATGAAGGGCACAAACACATAACACATCACGTGTCTTATGTTTTTTAACTATTCGTACATGTTCCTCTTCAAATGTGAGAGGCTCCATGAAAGGTGACATCCCTTTTTACTTCTGGATTTATAGAAGGGAGGGGGAGCACCCAGGGGTCACAGTGGCGAGAGTCCTGAGGAAAGCCGGGGCATTGGCAATTGCCGGCTGAAACATGTCGACACCTATGCAAAGTGGAGCGGTTGGAATCTCATTATAAGCTCCCCAACCTAGCATCCACATATTCTCTTCCTTTTATTTTTAATTCTGGACAGGGTACCTAATATTAAAATTGTAATAAGGACTCCCTGAGACCAGTTTTCATCACTTTTTCTGCACAATTTCTCACCCTTGATTTGACACTGTATGTTGTATTGTCTTCTCCTCCCTATGGCTCCACCTCCAGCGTTGGGCAAGCGTGGAGGTGTGTTAGCAGCCCCATGATGAAGCATGACACATCTTGCTGTGTGTGAGGGCAGTTTTAAAACATGGTGCATTCCCCAGTTCACTCACCCATAGTCACATAGTATCACTATTTTCCCTCTTCTTTTTGTGATTTAAGTATTGAGCGGGAGGTTGAAGAGGGTTTTTATATCCTCTCACCCCTCTGTCTTTTTGTGTTTATTGCACCTCACATAACATACCATGTAGGATGGCCCTAGGCTACATGATGTTAGTGGGCTGGCTCAGTCAGTGTAGGTCATGACAAGGGTTGAGGCGAGTCAGCATATAACCACAAAAGAGTGCATTCATGCATTAGTAGTGCTTAGCATGTAACATTTACACATGTATAGTTTTGACTCTTGATGAATGTTTGTGCTAGGTGTCAATGTGTGTCAACCATACAGGTCAACACCCATCACATAAAATTAATTTGGAGAGCCATCGCCTGCAAGGTGCAGACCATGGGGGTCTTCAACCGGTGTAGCATCCAAAGCAGGAAAAGGTGGGAGGACCTGAGGCGCTGGACCCAGAAGATTATGGAGGTCCAACTGGGGAAGTCCTTCAAACGTGGAAGGGGCAGAGACTAATTGCCCGCATACTGGGGGTGGCCTACCTGGAACTTGATGGGCAGTTGAGAGCCCAGCAGCAGCTACAAGGGGGTGACTTCTGGCCAGAGCCAAACATGTTACTTTGCCAACTTTGTGGGTTACAGGCAGGCATTTCCCAACCAGTCTTGGTGGTGGCCCATGTGCCACACTCAAGTTGAGTATTGTTTGTGTAGGTCTGGTAGTAGTACTACTGCTGTGCTGTGCCTATTGTCTTTCTGACCAGGAATGCAGCAGAGACCCGTCCACATTCAATTTTCTTTTCTGAGCAGCCACCTGGCGTAGTGAAGTGAGTAATCATTGCATGTTGTTAGTTTTTCTGGGTGACAATTGTACCCCACAGGCAACTTGTCTTCCTTGTGTGAGGAGTGATGTTCCCTCAGTACTGTCATGATGGTGGTCCTATTACATGTAACATGACATAGAGTGCACATAACATGAAGTGACTGTACACCAGTTCCCATTCGTAAGTACTGGTAATGAAGTGAATTGAGTGTGCAAACATCACTAGTGCCATCAGCATTAATGCCTACATGTTGGCCACTGTGCATTTGCTAGTTGATGGCTCATCTGCAATTGTGTTTTTAAAACATTCATTCACTGACTGGGGACATGCATAAGGGAGTGATATGCAGAACTGTAGAGTGTCCACACTGATCCTTACAAGAAAATCTGAGTTTGCAATACCAAAGAGATCTGTGATGTGCCAGCCCATTGGGACTCTAGCGATCCCACTTCATCATGCTTTAGGTATGCAGGGACAAAACCATCAAAAGTGTATTTGCTTGTAGGTGAACACACTATGAATTATGTTATCACCAGTACCAAGCAGAATTGGGGATGTTCATATAGCTATATGAAGTCTTGTGCTGTGTGACTTCTGAGTATATATCTTCCAAATGTTAGGACCTAAAGGTTTTCAGGCAACTTTATATGCTTCATGTGAATCATAGCTAAACTACTTCTGTACAGCTTTCATTAGACGATTCAGGTAGTGGACATATGATATAATTTGGAGTCTAAAATCTCATTGGTGTGCAGTGAGCATTTGCATTTGACAGGATGTCTGTCACAACACTAAGTTATGGTACATTGGTGTTTAACTTGAGCGTCATGACATCATGATGTGTTATGAAGAATAGGTAGATCTGTTGAACTCTAGATCTTATGTGAGCATTGTGTAAATCTGAAAATTGTATCCATCCTATTTGGTTACATCATTTTGCAGTGGTTTAATACAAGTGTCAAAATATGCAAGGTGATCAACTATCCTAATATGGACGTAAGGTTTAAATGTAGACAACTCCTTCATACATTTGGGCCCATCTGGGATTATGACGTATGTAAAACCAACTGTTGCAGGTTATGTAGCATGCATGCATATGAAGCTACATTTGAAACCTATAGAGTGAACCATGAAGCTGGTGTGATATGTGCACTTCATCAATGTTTTCTGTTGATTTCAGATAGTCAGGTGTGGAAAAGCAGTTGCAATAAACATCAAGGGAAAGCGAAGGAAAAGGGGCCAACATTGGTGGGGACACAGCTGGTCACAGTTGTCCCGGAGGTGAAACCTCAGACAAGGAGGGACCCAGGGACCAGGTCGGTGTGTGGAGTGCCACTGAGGACAACAGCTCAAGTTTTTTATCTTCTGAGTCATCCTCCGGTGTACACTCCCGAGTGGTGGTGGACCTCACAGGATCGATATCACCTTCTTTCTTGTCTGCCACCTTCAGTTCCATTGCCACCCTCTCTGTTGTCCCCCAAGTTGGCCAGGCCTGCTCCCCTTAGAGGGTAGCAGTCTCCTTCGCTTGAGGGACCACAATCCCTGCACCTGTTAGAACCAGCTGCCCGAATGAGGAGACTATTGACCTCTTCAGGACCAACTCACTGCATCAGAAAGCAGTTCTGAATGCCATACAGGCGCAAGGCAACCAGCTGGCACACTGCAATGTTGGCCTATAGAGATCTTTTCAGGCTCTGGCCTCATACCTCCCGGCAGTCTTCCACCCATTCCAACTTTAAACCCCACCTCCTGCCCCTTCTCCATCCAAAATTTCCTATTCCCATTCCTATCCCAAGCAAACACATACCTAAGCAAGCACACAGTTCATCAGACGCAAGCACATACATAAACACAAAACATTCCAAAACACAAACTTGCAAGCACTCAACAGACACTCACTCCCCTCACCTCGTCCACACCCATAACCACACCCCCAGACACCACACCAACAGGCAGAAACCCCTCCTAGCCCACAACCATATCCCTAGATACCACACTAACAAGTACAGGCTCCTCCACACCTACAATCATACCCCCAAATACTACACCAATAAGCACAGACACCTCCACACCCACATCCATATCCCCAGACACCACAATAACAAGCCCCGGTGTGAGGAGGGAGCCCTATGATCAAGCATGTCACATTCGGGTGAGTGAGCATTCTCCTCCTTAAAGAAAAGGTGTTCCTTTAACCCCTACTCTTTCTAAAGAGACCCTGGTTAAACTGTCACAACATTTCTTCCTGAGAACGTATCTTTTGTGAGTCTAATACATTGACAGGGAGTGATAGGCTCTCTCTACCGGCATCTCCCTTAGATCCTAAGTGTGATTTTGATTGTTGTACAGTCCTGGGACTGTGGATCTGTAGTAGCCCCTGTACATTATCACTATAAACTATGCATATAATCCCTTAGAGGCTTGAGAGATTATTTTCTTTTCTTTTTGATTTTTTTTCTGCCTTTGGAGACACAACATCACAAACCTCAAACATGGCAGAGAGTGTGTAACTAGCTTTTGATGAAGACATGGTTCAGCCAATACTTCAGTCTCCCAGTCTTCTAGACACGATATTGACCACCACCACGAATCAAACAGAAGAATGGAATAAACTTTCCAATCTTAAAAAACAACAATTGAGAACTGAAATGCATGCAGCCATTCTGACAGAGTACCTGAGAGGCACTATAGCTCCACAGGGCCCCATTGTTACAAACGTTCCAGGTCTATTCCTTGACAATAAGCTCTTTAAAAAGAAATGGTTGCTGATCTCATGGAGATGTACACGAGATTGGCTGATCCTTCTGATTAACACAGCCAAGGAGGTCACGGAACAATCACTGATTGAGATACAACAGCTAGAATCTCAGATCAAGGTAACTATACAGATTTCAGCTTATAAAAAGAAATTAGAAGAGGTCAATAAATTATTAACGGAGACCATGGAAGGGATCCTCAAGTATAGGATCAATAAGCTTAAAAAAGATATGGACCATTTTCCACATGAGAAGCCTATACACATGCTTGGGCCTTACTACGGGCGGGGGGCATCCCGGGGACGAGGCACATAAGTGAGAGACACTTGGAATGCAGAGGGATCTGAGACAGTGAAGCACGGCGATGCCCGGCCTCCGGGATGTGGGATAGTCGATGCTGTTGGCATGACAATTGTGATGTGGTAGCCGACCCCCGGGGTGTAGGCGCAGAGTTCTGTATATGAAGGTGCCTTGTTCGCAGTCAATAAAAAATAAATAAAATTAAAAAAAAATAAAAGATGACTGTGTACCGGCATCCACTAAGAATAACAACCGAAGAGGAGCGAGAGGTTGGAGACAGGGCACACATGACTGGATTTCAAACTCAGAGGAATGGAGCACCTTGGGTGATTCTAATTTAAGTGATCACAACACTCCATTCCAGCTAAGGAGTTGCAAATCAACAGGTAGATACAACATACCCTGCACACAGTTTCCTCCAGGCCCTTGGTGGCCACCTCAACCATGGGGATACCCGGTACATCAGTTTCACCCTGTGCCTTCTGGAGCTCCTAGCTATCCTTTTTGAGAAAAGGTCGAGGAGGGAGAAGCCACAGAATGAGGGGATCCAGGACAGGCAACCAACAAGACACACAGAGGGTACATTGGGATCCCTCAATCAAACAGCGGGTCACACGGAGTATGTCTAGGGACCCGTCTCCATCAAAAAGTACCCTGACAACTTAATTATCAACCTCAGTTCCAAAACTTTAACTCCTCTGGAACAGGATGTCTTGAATAAAGGTTTAGGGTTTGTACCAACTCATTTGGGAGATGATTTTGCCACATGTATGGAGTTATCCCAATTCTTTAGAAAAATACAATTGACATTTTCCTTTCAAGAGGAAGAGAAGAATGAGGTTCCCGACTGAGAGATTAATACAGGTCTTAAACCTAAATCCACTTTTAATCCACCCCTTCATCTGGTTGCACCTGAAGTGGCCACCTCTGAAAAAGCAGTGATCAAGGAATTTGACAGATTGAGACCTTCAGCTAGAATTCCCTTCTTTAATATGTCTAGGAAGGAACTACTTTGTCTCCAATCGCTGGGCTCTGATCCTGGGATTATAATCAAACCTACGGCTAAGGGTGAGGCCATGGTTATTATGGACCTGGATGTCTATCAATCCAGACCAACATAAGAACTATGGTAGACATTGCATTGAACTCAAACTGGATAACAAAGAGTGAAGTGGAATTCTTGGTTCAAAAACAACCCAAAATATGTTACTTTTATGTGTTACCCATGGTCCATACACCCACCAGACCACCACCGGGGAGACCTATTGTGTCTGGGATAGGGTCTGTACTCGAACCTCTCTCTCAATGTGTAGACTGGTTTCTACGTCCGATTGTCACAGAGATGCCTTTGTATTTACAACATACTAAGCATATACTCAATACTCTGACAGAGATTTCTTTTGACCCAGGGATTCATGTTCTAGCATCCTTCGACATAGAATCTCTCTACACTAACATCCCGCAGGATGAATCTTTGGATACAATAAGGTTCCTGCTGAACCAACTAGAACGAGAAGATCTGATGCCTACTTCCTTTGTGCTTCAATGTGCTACTTTTGCCATGAAGGAAAAAAAAATTCAATATGGGGGGGCACTTGTACTGACAGATCACTGGGACATCTATGGGCAGTACATTTGCCCCCAGTATGGCGAATTTGTACATGCATAGGTTCGAGACCCAGTTTATCTATCCCCCAAAAAATCCATACTTATCGAACCTGAAAGTTTGGAAGAGGTATATGGATGATATACTTGTGGTTTGGGATGGTTCAGTTCCGTCTCTTGATACTTTTGCAAACTGGTTGAATTCAAGAAACCCTCATCTTAGATTTACCTATGAGTTTAGTAAAACTTCCCTACCGTTTCTGGATCTTCTACTGTATCCAAAAGATGGAGGGATCTATTCTGAACTGTATAATGAACTTATGGCCCGCAACTCTCTTTTGAGGTACACAAGTTTTCATCCTCATTAACTTAGAAACAACCTCCCTGTGGGGCAATTTCTGAGGTAACGACGCAATTGTACAGAAGTACAAAGATTTAAAGAACATGCACATACGCTTAGTTCCCACCTGCCACAACATGCATACTCAACCAAGGTGGTACAGAAAGCTTGTAAAAGAGCAAGAAATAATAATCGAGAAGCCCTACTCTACACTGTTATAAAGAGCCCGATGGATCGCCTGGTCTTTGTCAGTACTTACCGCCATCTGACAGATGTGGTAAAGAAATCAATCAATAGGAGTTGGCACATTTTGAACAGTGGCTCCAAACGACTACCAAAACCTCTGTTTGCTTTAAAACGTAATAGGAACATCAAAGATATGATAGTGCATACACAGAATACATTATGGTCAACTACACCAGCGAAAGGACATTATCCCTATGGCTCATGCTCCGTCTGTCCCTTTACATCAATATCACTGTATGTAGATCTGGGCCTCACCACCCCTTGGGTACTACATACCTGGACAAACTGCAACAAAGAAGAGGTGATTTATCTCTTGCGCTGCCCATGTAGCTTAAAATACATAGGCATGACTACACGTAAGGTGAAGTTGAGGATAGGTGAGCATCGTAGTTCCATCAGATGCAAGAAAGACAACACAAAACTTACATGACACTTCCTCAGTGCAGGACACACAGAAGATAAGATTCACTGGACGATTAGTGACCAACCTAATTATGTCAGAGAGATGGGTACTCCTGAATCTGTCTGATTCCATAGAGAACAGGGATGGATTTACAGACTTCGCTGTGATACACAAGGATTGAACGACGATATTCCTTGGACTAGTTTAGGCCGATGACTTGTCTACCAGCTTCTGACCTAGTTTCAGTCCCTGTTCTATAACAACATATTTTTGTACTTCTAGTACCCAGATGAGCAGAACTTTATGTTTTGCTGTATGGTACTTGTTGGTATGACAGCCCTTTAGTATTCTGTATATTTACCCCTATATTGCCTCTCTGTTACTGCCATATGAAACATTTTTGGTGTTGTGATCAATCGCTGAGTTTTGCTGATAATTTATATCGAAGTAGACTTTACCACCATTGGCGATTGTTCTTATGAATTATGAACACTAGATGAGGGAAGGAGGCCCCGTTACTTGTGCCCTGAGATTTCCTGAAACGAACAGGTGTTGAACGATGCAATTTTCCTGCTCGTTCTTTTCGTTCTAATCAGGAGGCTATATCAGGACTCAAAAATGTATAGAAAACTACCTCTCCCATGATCTTCGGAGAATGCGACGTACATTACGTCTGACGCAACTTCACCTCGGATTCTTTTTCAAGTTGTTAGTCACGCCACCCCTGCCTCTTGCTAGAACCCGCTATAGAAGGTTCTCTTGGACTGCAATACGGGTGAGTTGAGAGTTAACTGTTCGCCACCCTGCCAGTTACAGACATTGAGGTAGGTGGTACACGATCACTATTGGTTCGTGATTTTTCATTTAATGTCACCGCAGTGTGTTTTACTGTGCTCGCAATTTTGCAGCTCTTAACCACTATTTTGAAAGGTAACATGCTCCTATAATGTGATGTATACTCCACCATGTTGGGATGGATAGGGCTCGTGTCACTTTGATGTTTAGTCGTGTTTCCTAATATGGTCTTCATGACTATAAACGTGGTACATACGGTTCGTTTGGGCATGCTAGCCTTGGGCTCATGTCCTTTGTACATGTAGCTGCTTTATCTACATGTGTTTTCGGAGTAAAAACGCAGTTCACACTGTTTGTTGCCCTGGACAGTTTAGTCCTTGGTTATGAAGCACTTTAGGGCAAGATAGTGACTCATTTGCAAGAATAGCATTTACTTATGATATGGTGCTTGTTTAACCGAGATGTAGGATATGGCACACACATTTCTCGATGTGATATGCGTGTTATCTAGGCGGACATTACTACTTTGTTTTAAGACATCACGTGTGGGAGAAATGGGACACCCTCTTTAGCACACACTTGGGTGGCTCCTACACTATCCATTCGATGCCCTCATGTCTTACAAGAGATGCATTAGATGGGATTGAATGGTCCACTTTTTCCACATCACTGCCATGTGTTTTTACTTATTTTCTTTATTTTTTCAGTAGCCAAGACTGATGTAGGGTACGTTATCTTTGGAGAAAAGTAGAGTAGGAGGAGGGGAGGAGGAGTTGTTGTCTTAGTATAGTGCCTGGGGATAGTGTGTCCTTATCCTGGTGCCCTCATACAGCCTGAAGGATGTCATGCTTCATCATTGGGCGATGCGCCTCATTGGGCCGGTGCTGCAATGCCCTACGGGTCCCCTGAAGGGTCACTTTATCGGAGATCTTTTGAATAATAAAGCCGTAAGGGTGTGTGCAGGTCTGAGTGGCAGTGGTGTCCTAGTGTGAAGTTAAAAGATGGCTGGAGGGGTAACTAGTACATTTAATAGGGAATAGCCCCTGTCATCAATAAAAAACCAGAAGGTTGTGCTGCTTGAGGGTGGTAATGGCTCTCGGTAGATAGACAGGTGTCATACCCATATTGGGCATGTTGAAGGTCGACATGTTTCGCGCAGATTGTGGTCTCAGGAGGAGATCCCTAGTGCGTCTTCAGGATCAATGAAAAAGGGTGCAGGGAGTGCAAGTGTAGTGTGGTGGCCTATCAATTAGACGTGGTGCCACTTGCTAGAATAAAGTAATCTGGAACGACAAAAGAAACAAGAAAAAAGGAATGGAGGAAATGCAGTAGCACCTATAAACCCTTGTAGAAGGGTAAAGATAGTGTGAGGAGCTATGGTCCCCCATTGATCGACCTGGTGTTTACCAACTACTATTATTACCCCACATGGAATTTACCAGGTGGCAGGCTGTCATCATATAGAGTGTGGTCGTAATGCTCAAGTGGACGGACAAACATGTAAACATAAAGGATTCTCAGTTATGATCATGACATGATGCTCAAAGTAGCAGATGTACTGGCGTAGAAAAACAAACACATAGATGCAATTTGTTAAGCCCAGATCATGGTCATGGACGAGTCACACTGGTATTTCATACAGTGAGCTACGCCAACTGGTTTGGTATTGTGGAAAAATATTGCGGTATTGTGAAAAAACATATCTTAAGGTAGACCTCAGGTCACACTGTGCACACATGGGGTTGCTGGCATGGTGTGCGCTTAACTATACAAAATGGGGATAGTGTCCCATGAGGCACAGATGAAGAAATCCTCGAAATCTGTGCAGAAAGTCATTGCATTAGTTGCTTCAATGCGTACAAAGTTACATGCAGCTGTGCGCATAGGGCCGGGGGGGAAAGACTGTACGTACAGTTTTGTAGGATCAGCAGGTCTGTTAACCTACCCGACCTCACGCCGCCTCAGTAGGATGTTCATTGTGGCTCCCTCTGTATTTGTGCTGTGTGTAAGTTGACGGTCGCGGGGGTGTGTTTGAGCAAGCTCGGTGGGTGACGTGATAGTCACGTGTGCGTGTCAGGAAAGTAGGCGCCAATAGACTCTTTGGGTTGTCATGGTAGCAGAATTGCAGCTGAGCGATGCTCAGTAGCATATACTAACCATATGGGCAATGGTTGGTGAAAATGCAACTCAGATAATGCTCAACAGTGCAGCAGCGGCACCGCCAGCATATTCCTGCCCCTTTCCACTGCACCATTGCGGCAGGATCCTGGATCTCGGTGGAGGCGGCAGACCCACAGTGGTGGCAGTAGTCGGACCGCCACCACGAGTACGGTGGTCCTAGGACTGCCATACTCGGAATAAGGCCTTAAATGTGCACCAATTTTGGTGCTACAGTAGCACAAAGAATATCAGTTAAATTAGCATTTTCCAACACTATCCATGACAAATATTTAATTGGAGATTTTCACATTATTATTAGTACATTCCAGAAGTGAATATTGTGCAGGCTACAAATAGACATCATTATGTTCTCTGACTATAATTCCCAATTATTAACAAATCTTCTGCTTCATAAAACAGGATCCTGGATAAGGTGGGGTTGATTTCTGGGGGATTGCTGTCCCAAAAGTGCATTTTCACATTTTAATTAACCAAGGAGTTTTTTGCTCCTAGATACAGTAAAAAAAAATAGTAGAAAGGAATTAGACATAATTTGGCAAAGATGTAGAACTTTACTTATTGAAGTGCATTTGTTTAATTCAGTCTAAATCTGTTCAGTAGTTTTCTGGAAATTAGCATTTAATTAGGTGCACAGATTGGACATGAAGAGGTTAAGCTTAAAGATATGTGGACCGTTAATATGTGAAGTTCTAATTATCTGGATTGGTGGAGCTTTGTCTCCCAGCAGCCATCTGGGTTTGCTGATCCAAAGTCAGAGCTGTGCAGCCACAATGAAATGACTGGTAGGCCTGTTCTGAAAAAAACTGTGGAAAGAGCACATAAGGAGGAAGAGAGAGTACACATAAAGCCCAGGCCCACATGAGAGTGCCCCAAAGGGATTCCCACGAGTGTACATTTTTTTATTTTATTATTTTGCTGCCAGGTTTGTAGATTGGGTGGCTGGATTTATGGTTTCCAATAAGGCCCCAGTTTCCACAAACTCTTGATTGAAAGACTGAATCCAGAGCAAGCTTCAGAGCCTGGTGCCGCAATCCCCAGGTAAGCTTCATGAACCCAAAGTCAATGTATTATTGGATTTGCGGCTTTTGGTCCAGAATTGCACACCTGGCACAGATTAATGATGCTTGCACTAGGCTTATGGTACAAGACATTGAAGCTTGTCCAAACCTTTTCTGGGAACTGCAGATGCAATTTTGGATGGTTGGCTAGTCGCTGGGGGGTGGGGGGCCTGACAGGAGACCATGCCTTGTGGTCAATGCATGTTGTGTGCTGACTTTAGGGGTTGACTGGCTGCAGAGTCTGAGGCCTGGCTAACTAGGACATAAACCTGCTACCACAGCTCAAACTAAAAGAAACTAAACTTAATAACCACTCATCTCCAACAATGTCAAGTAAGGTCAAATCCAGGACTGGGTTTTCACATAAATTTGGATGTATTCACAGCCTAACTTCAGCAACTTCAAAATAGCTCCAATTCAATCAATCAATCGGCAAATCCATCCATCAATGAATATGTTGCTTTTATCTATCACGATCTTTAAAACAAACACTAAAATTCATATCAGAATAAAACCACATCACTAAATTAAGCACTAATAAAACACTGCAAACCACATTACATAGTGTTGTTTAGTTTCCACCAATCAGTAGGAACTGTCCGTTTGGGGGCAACATAAACTTAGGATGGGGCCGGACTGATTCAATACACCCCCGCAGGATATGTTGTCCCTGGGACCAGCTAGCTTGCAGTGCCACCATTAGCCCCCCAAACCTAAACAGGAATTGAACAGTTCTGGCAACCTCTGCACATGACAACTCTGTTCCATCAGGAACCGTAGTGATAGACCTCAAAATTTTCACTCAGTCACTCGTGCTCTCTGTTGCTCAGAAAAATACACAAAGAATACACGTAGGGCGTTTTCAATATTTATTGAGCCATAGTGATTCTTGCATAGAGAAAATGCACTGCGATGATTAGTAGACAGCAGCAAACAAAAGTTATACTAAATATTAGAACTGTGAACAAAACGAATAGTTCCACCATTTTGTTGACACAACTTTTATATGCATACATATACAATAGTATTGCCAGTTAGCGTACTCCTACAGCGAGAAACCCTAACCTACGTGTCTAGGGTGCAGGTATATGTTTTGCCAAGAGACCCTCTTCTGGAGGATCCAACCCCATTACCTGGTGAGTAAGAGTGTTAGACCCCGCCTTGGTCATGAACTGGACACCACTGGCAGAGATGACGATCAGCTGCTAGGCGAAAGCTCCAGTAAGCTGGGACCACTTGAAGTCAGCAGAAATGTCTCCTCTGATTATGTTGGGAAAAAAAGGATTTATAAAGAAAATAGCATCCTTGTTCAGGCTGGTATTGTTTTTACATGGATGCATTAATAAACACATTTGTGTAGTGCACTTGAGAGCCCTGTCAATAATGTCAAGGCAGTGTGATAGAGTGCTCACGAAATGTTCAGTGTGAGCAAGGTCAGAGTTTCTAAGACTCTAATCCAAGAGTCACAAATGCAAATGTGTGTTGAAAGTTGATGTGGCAAAGAGAACGCAACTTTAGGAAAGGATTGTGTACATGCAGAAATTGCACTAATTCCTATGGGGCCTAACTCGGGTACATAACTATAGATTGATATAAAATGGTTCTACATTTAAAAATTTTGAGCAAAGTACAGAAATAAATTAATTTGTTTTACTTTTTATTAGACTTCCCACAAGTATTCCCTAAGATTCAAAATGGTTCTGAGAAAACCTAAAACTATAAAACATTCTAAAGTTGATTGAAGTCTGCAGCAACAAAAACAGGTTTTTTTTTCTCTCACTATGATAGACAAGGGAATTTCCTTAAAGATGCCTGATGAAATTGTCAGTAGCACATTATATGCCTTAGAGCCTACCTGGTAACCTGACCATGTGGACATCGAGGAGCACACACATGCAGGGCATTACATTTTGAAAAATAGATTTTTTTCTAACATCCGAAGCCTAATTCTAGTTAGAGTAACTCCAACATGCTTGAAATGCACCCAAATACTGCTCTATTCTACTTGTACCACTTAGTGAAAGAAATGGCAGCAATGAAGTCATGTGTTAGGTCACAAGAGATTTATGGTGGTGGCTAAGTTATGGTTTACATAGCTAACTATAACTGATCAATTTCAGGTTTTGATAAAAAAGAACAACTTCTCCCAATAGAAATAGTTTTAGTTCAAACAATTTGAAAGACATAATATGATTTCATTTTTTCCTAGTAGGAATCTACTCCCTTGCTGATTCTAGCTCTCCAATTGTACCTTATTTAATAACTAAGGCCCAGATTTATCATTCTTTCATACAGCACAACACAGCAACCCACCTTGCTGCATTGCATTAAGTTAAAGGGAAAGGGATGAATTCAATGTATTTAACATCATACAGCACATTTCTGACCTTTCCTTGCATACTTTTAGCTGTCTAACGCCAACACTGGTACCCTTGCATAATGGTGCATGGGTGTGTGTGTTGCAAGCATGATCATTTTTGCACAAATGCCTACACAAAAACAATCCTGAGAGGCATTTTCCTCTTTCTATGTATGTCAAGAATGCAGCACATGAAGAAAGATGAAAAAACTAGGAGAAATAAAGATATTTCTCCTCGTTACACCTCCCCTGGGCAGGCGTATAGCATTTTGGAGCAGCCCCAGGTCTACCACTAAAGGTAAATCTGGGAATGCACCAAAATCCATTGGTGGATGCCTGGGAACACCCATACTTCACCCATGGAACGCTACCCTGGGGCAGAGTAATGCAAGGCATCGATTTGCATGCCTTGCCTTACTTCAGACTTATCAAGCTGGGCAGGGCCTTGCGTGGATGGATAAATCTGACTTTACTGTTGCTTTTGTCCATGTGCCCCCTTTCATGGTGCAAAGGTGACACAACATTATGATAAACGCATTTGTTCAAACATCTTAATTTTAAATTAATTAAACAAAGATTTATTACCCTTTCACACTGCATGCCTTTTGGAGATGCATTCTTTTAGATTTGACTTTGTAATGGGGTGGGTGTAATTCATGGAATTTAAATCTGCCCAATATCGCAAAAATTCAGTGAAGTTCTGTGAATGGGCGAAATAAGCACTTTGCACTGATTTTTAGCATTGAGAGCTTTTTCCACACTGGAAAATGAGCCCAAAGAGCATCACGCGCCACTTGATTCGATTTTCTACTCGAGCAGCCACTTTATCACCACTAGCAGCAGATTTCTGACAGTGAATGGTCACGACTGTGAAAATCTCACCGGAGAGATACCAGTGCCCACAAATCATGCTAAGGGATAGTTGGCGGAATTTATCACATACCCCTACTTTACAATAAATGGCTGTAAATGAAGTGCTAATGCATTCAGGTGTAGCTGGTTAAGCTTTCATCTAGGGTAGAGGCAAAATGCTAGGTACAAGTTATAAAGTCAAGTAAAGCATTTTAGGCTATATATTAACATGTAGTATCTTTAATAAGCAGAATAGAGTGCACTATAATAGACATATACACATGACCAAAAATTATTTATCTTTTTAAAGGCAAATATTTTTCTTTAAAAACATTTCTTTTTTCCCCTTTTTTTTATGCTCTAGATCATCATTGATTCATATAAACAGCAGAACAGTATAGAAATACAGGTCTGTAAAAAACATATACATTTACATAATTATATGTCTATAAAGAACAAATACATACACACAGGAATATGACAAAAACTATAAATAACGTCACTATACATAGAGTTAAAATGCAGGAAAAAGTGGATAAACTGTAAAGCAGTTCAAAGGCTGGCGGTAGATGGAAACACACTTTCATACATGTAGCATCTCCAAACTTGTAATTTTAATGTCATATTACGAAGTACTGAAGTGAAAAATCCAAAACAGTTTCCGAAATTCTAAACATATTTTTGTTGCGGATTTATTACTTCAAAATAATTAAAAAAATCAAAGTTTCATTCTTGAATTTTCATAAGTAAACTTTATTCCTTTTTTCTGCTGTACCAGTATTTGATTGAAAAACAGGAGAAATAAATATACTATCACATCTATGGAATAAAGAGTGTTTTCAGTCGAAGGTCAGCCTGAGAGAAGTAAACACCTCAGCATCACAAATGTATTCTCCAGGAAGATCATTACTTTCTGCAATGATTGATGATCCTAATGAATGCTTGCCTCAGTTTGGTGATCCCAAGAATTAAGACAATGGACTGTGCAGGAGCTGAAAGGACAGTACCCATCAGGAACATGAGCCACAGCCAATGACCCTGAAAAACCGGCGTGAGGCACTGTGACAGGAAAAATAAAACACACATAGATAGGAGGGATCCCAACATTCTTACTGCTCCAAAATGAATGTCAAGCCGAGGTCGGCTGAACTCTGATACATTTTTTCTCATCCTCTGGGTATGTCTGCCGAGCGATGTGAGGATAACTGTGATGGAAGCAATGACGAAAAGAAGAGGCAAGCAGATGCCAAATGCGACTGCTGAATAAATGTATGGCGTTTCCCATGTTGGAAGTTCACTTAGGAGGCTAGCATTAGCGTTGAGATTGGTTGTTGAGTTCTGAGAGTATTCTCTGTCGGAAGTCCAGTTAAAAGGGATGCTGAGGACCGATGATCCTATCACAGTCCCCAAAATCAGCCAAGGCACTGACTTAGAGATCCATCGCTTTAACCAGAAAAAGAAGTGGTTGTTGAAGTCCACGATCTTCACGCAATAGAAGACAGACAGACAGGCTGTTAACCAGGAACTACAGCTGCAAGACCATACTGTAAATTGAAGTAGTATGCCAGGAACCACAGACCACATCTCATAAGCATAGGAGTGTCCTAGCAGAGAGCACTGGGAGACAATAAAGGAGATTCCAAGAGCAACTAAGATGATATCGCAGGTGTTCAGGCGTCTTCCTTTGGCCTTTTCTAGCAGATAAAATGCCACAATGAATACACTGGCAGGTATTCCAATCACACTGGCCATGACTTGCGCAATCATATACACCTTTGAAAGTGCAGGAGCCATTGTTTTTCTTTCTCTTTGCAGTTCTTTGATGAATTCACAAAGATCAATGTTGCTCTGACTATACTTTGTGTATGAGTGTTGTGGGTAGGGATGGATAGACTTCAGAATCAGCATGTGTGCCTGGATTAAGTTACTATTAGCATCATCCTCACCATCACTACGGATCTGAATTTGGAAGGATGCAAATGAGCCTGGTTTTTGATTCTCTCTTTTAGAAAAGAAAAACAGCTCAGCTCTCATTTTTAAAACCTAGTGGTGCATCACTCTAATAAATAATTAACACATTCAGGCCCTCATTCGATATCAGGTGGAAAGCCTCCGACTGCTTGTCGGAGGCTTTCTGCCCCACATGGTAGGTTTAAAGTCCGTTCGCCGCATTAGGATGACAGCGGTCGGAGTTTAAACCGGCAGGCGAATCCGACGCGGTTCCGACAGGCTCAAGGATCCCGTCGGTCAGTCGGAAATGCACGATAATCCCTAAAGGACAGCCTTTCTGCCGTCGTGATTATGATGTTGGTTTCTGACAGCCAATCCATGTCGGCCTTTCCAGCATGGATTCGCTGTTGAAAACTGACATTGGGGGCCCCTCACAGAGCCCCCTTCCCCATGGCTCTTTGCATTTGGGCCCTAAACATCCCTTCACCGTGTCCCCCCTAAACATCCCTGTATGGTGCCTGTCAGACGGTGCTAGGATATTTGGAAACTTCAATTTTTCAATGGGAGCTTGTGCTGCGTTTTCAGCCCACAGTAGAAGCTCCCATTGAAAAATTTAAATTTCAGTCTGCACTATGTGTGGTCGCATCCTCATTGAGTGGTTGGATCTGCGGTTTCTTCCCTGAAACGGTGTCAGTCGGATGCAAGTCCGACTGACATCATAATAAGTTTCTATGTTTTTCCCTTAATTGTATTGGGAAAGAGAAATAAAATGTTTATTTATTTTATTTGGTGTGTTAATCAATGTCTGCACATTGAATTGCCTCTAGGTGCTTTCTCCAAAGTATTATGCAAATTGAATAAAATATACATTTAAATATACATCTATTCTACATAAACAGTTTGTGACAGTGTGTAGAGGTAAAAATGTTAATTAGAAAAGGACAGCATTGTGCTGACATTGCTACTACATATTTTGGTAACAGAAACATCAACAAAAGATAAGAAAGTTGATAAAAGCAATTATGACAATTGACCACCATGCACCCAAGACAGATATTATGTGAAAACTATATACTTCACACAGTGCTGTGTTAAATGCAATACATAATATGGAATGCCTCTACAGTGACTGATGTATAGGCATTAGCATATCATTAGAGCAACAGAGAACTACAACTTGTTGTGAACTACCTTGGAAAAACGAGATTGTTTTGCAACTACAAAAGCGCTGATTTTTTTGCCACAATTCAGAACCTGATCAAGTCATGTTGAAGACCTATACCCCACCACCACATAGGCAGAACACCAATGCATGGTTAATCGACTGAGCACCATTCTCAGAGAATGAGAAAAACTGGAAACCAAGTGGCCCCACAACAGAGTGCAGCCTTTATAACCCTTGGTGGATGATAGTTCAGATAATATCCGACAAGCAAACAACAATATTTCAACTGGTAGTTAAACACTTAATTGTGTGTGCATGTGTGTGTGCAAAATCATTGAGCAACACACAGTTGCAGACTACAAACTAAGCAAAGAGCACAGAGCAACATTGAATAGGAGAGCTGAGAAGATGCTGTACACAGATAGACCATGTCTTCAGGGACGCATAACCAATGAATTATAGGACACCAACCTCTCCCACCATGTATCTTCTACATCTTTGCATGGAGTCATTGTCAATTATAGGAAATATAACTTTTCTGCATGGTCACCATATATTTTGCTTGCTTTAGAACTTTATCCCTGCTAACCAGTCATACAGTGTCTGTGCTCCAGCTTTAAACACAGTTGAATTGGCATACTCCCAATTGGTATATCTAACTTGTCCAACGGTCCCTAGTATATGGCACAAAATGTACCCAGAACCTGGAAGTTACATTTTATTAGTGGACTGGCGCACTTATTGTGCCATCTACTGTGGTGGCAGTGCAAACATGACTACCAGATCTATCACTGTGGCCTGACTGTAACAGTAACAGTGCAATACATACAGGGTGACTTGTCAAAATAAACTCTTTTGGCAGGTCAAAACCTCCTCTTTAAAATTAGTATGTCAATTCAATTCAATAAATCTTTATTCGATCTTAAAAAAGATCATAAAAGCACATAATAAAAGGATACAATAAAATTCAATGTCACAATATACTGGTCTCAATGGAATACACCAAGTAAAAGTATTAAAACCATAACAACTCATCAGACATAAATAATATAAAACATGATTAAAACAACTAAAATATCCCATTATGTCCACTCCACTGCTTTCTACTATGAAGAGCCAGTTTAAGAAAGAAGCAAACAGTAAAACGAATATCTGGACTATTCAACATTTGAAGATAGGTTAATGGAACCCTACATTTCCGAAAGGCTAATTTGTTCAGTATTGGTTTAAGACATGACTGGAAGGATCTCCGGTACAAACCACAGAAAAATATAAAATGTAGCAAAGACTGCTCCACCTTGCCATTACAGGGACATGGAGGGAGTTCCTTACTCCATGCTCCTTCCAAGTCATAAAATTATACTAGACGCCAAACCGACCCGACCTAAATCTAAGTAGGAGTGATCTCTTCCATCGAGTTGGGTCCCACATAAGATACAAATGAATGTCGCCCTGAGCAAACATAGAATAGTAATGGCAGACAGCAGAGAGGAAGTGTGTTCTGCAAAGCTCTGCTTATTGACTTTTTTGGTGGCTTTACTAATCAAGCCATGGGCTCTGAACAGTTGTGAAAGGCCAATATCAACTAGTGATTTACACATGTAACTCAACCAAGCTATAGAATGTCCCCCATCCGTGTTCAAGCAGTCAGTAACAATCAAATGGTTTACTAAATCAGAATAACGGCTACACCAAGGAGTCGATGCACCCTGGTAGGGTAAGCAGAAGATAGTAACACCTCTTAATATCCGATGTCTCAGCGCGGGGACACACCGTTCAGTGTAACCAAGCGCTCTACAAATGAATAAATGAATAAATAACTGGCCTATTAAAACAATCCTCCTTATTACTCCAGACATTAACCCAGAGTTTCAGGGGTGCAATTTCATCCTATCCTATATGTACTCTAGATTCAATTCAGAGTGCAGAATAAAGTTTGGACTGGAGGGAGGTGCAGCAATCTCCTTCATATTCTATTTTCTTCCACCTGAACTGGGGTGTTGTTGAAAAATCCCCCAAACCCCAGCTCCATGAATAGTGATGGGAACACATTGCATCCTATACATTTTAAGAAAAGGGGAAACTGTAGTCTTATCATCCCTCCTAGCCAAATTAAAAAGAGAGCCGCTGCCCCCCCAAGTTTTTACCACGCAGTGTTTACTTGTGACTGCCATAAATTACTAGCATCAAATACCAGGCCTAAATAACAGAAGCTTGTAATTGCTGTTAGCTGCTTTCCACCTAGGTTAATTGCAGGCAGGGGTTTCCCAATTTCCACCAGGGCCACATGCCATATTGTGAGATTTCTCATAATTAGTTTTCATATCTAACATATTATTGAAAGACTCAAATGATTCAACCAAACTGCGCCATCAACACTGTGTTGTCGGCATATAACAGCTAAGTTTGCGATTTTCTGCACATCCTCAGTTGAATCTGATAAAAACACACCCAAATCATTAAAATACAGGATAAAAAGCAATGGTGCTAATACGCACCCTTGGTGGGTGGCACTGGCTAGAGGAAAGGAATCAGAAAGTTCACCTGATTGGCCATATCATACCTTAGCACTCAGATGTTCACGAAGACAATTCAGAAAATTAACCAATGCAATGTTTACCCCCATTTTGATTAAAATCAACCATAATTCAGTTCTTTTTTTAAGTTCAGAATTTTTTATTGATAGAAACAAGGGTGTCAATACATAGTTCACAATATTAAATGCATAGCATACAAGGGAAATCACTACAATAAAATTATATGAATCGGACTCAAGAGTAAAAATAAAAAGAGTAAAACGGTATAAGTAAATCATGGAATATATTGGAATACCTAATATTTTAAGAATGTTTAGGGGATTCAAGGGGGTTTTAAGACATCTTGTTCAGTTGGTTGCAACCGGAAAGATCGATTGGCACATGCGTCAAGATATATTGTAACAGGTGACCATAGATTCAATCGTTTCGTTGCCATGTGTATAGGGTATACAAAGGAGGTGTCCAACCTGTGATTATGGCAAACAGTATACCACCATGCCTAATAAGGCATTTTAGAAAAGTCTTTCCAATTTGCTGTGATTTGCTGGAATGCGACCGCTAGTAACAAATCAATAATTTTAACATTAAGTGTAACATTTTCCCAGCAAGATGAAAGACTTCCTAAGAAAACATGTGTATAAGAAAAAGAAAATGTTGTTCCAAAAATCAAATTAATTTGGGACCATACTTGTTTCCAGAAATTATTTACAGTAGGACAAGAAAATATCATATGAAATAAATCAGCATTCGGGAGGAACAAGTCCAACAAACATCTGGTACAGTGGTACATGTTTTGCTTAAAGTGCACGGTGTTAAAAACAGTCAGTTATAAACAAAAAACAACGTCTGCATTATATTAGCTGCTCTGGATGACTTTCGAATTTTGGTCCATAAGTTGTTCCATAAGGACACTGGCCAAGATAATACAAAGCCTCTTCTATTTTGGATTTCTGCCTAACAGTATCAGTGCTATGTAGATAACTGTATATGGTGGAAGCTTTGGGTGTAGTTTTTAACAGGGTGTGAAGTTGAAAAGAAGAGTCTGAGATAGTGGAAGCAGTAAGTGTAGCAGACAATTGGGAGTGTGTATCCATCACAGCTTTCTTAAGTATAAGGTACTTGTGAATACATGAGGTGGGTAAATTGAATAATTGACTAGGTGAGAAGAAAGGTAGAAAATCCGACTGTGAGAATAACTGATGAATTCATATTAGTCCTCTCTGACACCAAGACTTCCAATAAAATAGTTTATTCCGAATAAGCAGGTTTTTGTTGTGCCAAATTGTAGAGTTGAGGAAGGAATCTATGGTACTATGAGGAGAGAAGGATGAGGGTAGCAGGAGTTTAGAGGTTAGTTTGATTATGGGAGTGGATAAGGTCTGTGGTTTATGTGAGAAGGAAAGGTATTCATCAAAGGAAAAGGGGGACAAAAAGAGACGTTCAATTGTAGTCCATAAAGGACAATCTTCTTTGGGATCACGCAACCAAAGAGAGGCTTGACGTAAAAGGAATGCTTTTTGGTACGCCGGAAAATCGGGAAACTTAACTCCACCTTCCGTTTTGGGGCATATTAATTTAAATAGAGATATGCAGGATTTTTTGCTATTCCATAAGAAGGAAGAAAGGATAGAATTAATCTTTTTTTTAAATTTAGTAGGAATAAGGACCGGGATATTAGAAATAGTATATATAATTATTGGTGACAGCATCATCTTTATAGTGTCCAGACGGCCCCACCATGACAAATAAAGGGGATGCCATTTAGTGGTTAAGTCAGAGATCATTTGTATACATTTATTCATGCAAAGTGATACCGTATCTGAAATTGAAGAAGTAACATGTAATCCTAGATACTTAATGTGGTTAGGACTCCATGTGAAACTGGAAGAACTAGAATCTGATTTAAAAGTGTATTTTGTTAAGGGTAAGATCTCGCATTTGTCATTATTCAATTTGTAACCAGAGATACTGGAATATGCATGCACTTCTGCTAAAAAGGCAGGGATTGAATCGCTTGGTTAGACATGAAAAGCAAAATATCATCAGCATAAGCTGCAAGTTTAATGTGGGTATTTAATTTTTGAAAACCATGTATATTGGGGTTTTGAAGTAATTTAGAGAGGAAAGGTTCGAAAGCCAAATTAAAAAGGAAGGGGGAAAGAGGACATCCTTGACGCACACCTCATCCTAAGTCAAAAAATGGGGATATTAAACCATTGGCACAAACAGCCGCACGAGGGCTGGAGTAGAGAAGAGAGATTAAGGATCTGAATTTAGAGCCAAAACCAAACCATTTGAGGGTGGAAAACAAATAGTTCCACTCAACTCTATCAAACGCCTTTTCAGCGTCCAATGCTATCGCTACTAGGGATTGTTTTAAATGTGAAGACTTGGATAAAACATTAAAAAGGAGCCATGTATTATCAATCAATCAATCAATCAATCATCACATTTATATAGCGCACTACTCACCCAGAGGGTCTCAAGGCGCTGGGGGGTCCGCTACTGCTCGAACAGCCAGGTCTTGAGTTGCTTCCTGAAGGCGAAGTGGTCCTGGGTCTGGCGGAGGTGGGTGGGGAGGGAGTTCCATGTCTTGGCGGCGAGGTAGGAGAAGGATCGTGCCCCTGTGGTGGCTCTTCGGGTGCGGGGGACGGCGGCGAGGGCGTGGCTGGTCGATCGAAGCTGGCGTTTGGGATTG
This sequence comes from Triturus cristatus, assembly GCF_964204655.1. Classification (NCBI taxonomy): domain Eukaryota; kingdom Metazoa; phylum Chordata; class Amphibia; order Caudata; family Salamandridae; genus Triturus; species Triturus cristatus. The sequence continues at coordinate 1,098,213,661 of NC_140594.1, forward strand.
CGATTCCACAGTTATGAATCGACCTTTAACGAATCCAGATTGTTCTTTCCCCAACAAATCTGGGAAATAGGAGTCTAATCGTATCGCTAACGCTTTGGAATTTTTTTTGTAGTCGATATTAACCAAGGATATAGACCTATAATTTTTACAATATTTAGAGTCTTTACCTTCTTTGGGGATAAGGCAGATATGTGCTTCTGAGAAAGAGCCTGAGGATTCACCTAATGTACTAAAAGAGTTTATTAGGGAATACAATTTGGGCAATACAAGTTTAGTGAAATGTAGGTAAAATTCATCCGTGAAACCATCTGGTCCTGGTGCTTTGTCTTTTTCAAGGTGTTGAAGGGCTTTTAATAATTCTTGCTGTGTTAGATCTAACTCCAAGGAAGATAGGTTTGGAGGAGTGTGTTAAGGTTTTTGGATGCTAGAGAAAAAGTGCGATAAGGAGTGGTCAATAGGTTGTGTTTCAGAAGCGTATAGTGATTTGTAAAAAAGACAGAATTAATTCAAAATACCAGCATCCTTATATTTTAAATCTGAATTTGTATTGTAGATAGATTCAATGTTCAACTTGTTATGTCTAACTTTCAAGTAATTAGCCAAAATGTTCCCAGCTTTATTTTTGCCCCCATAAAATTTTGCGCTAGATTTTAACAAGTATAAAGAGGCATCTTCCGTAGACTTCCTATTAAATTGCATCTTGGCATTAATGAGGGCTGTTAAACAATCGTTCGAGTGTGAGGTGTAGTAAGAGTGCTCCAGTCTCTTAATATCTTGAAGGAGGTCCTTAGTTAATTTACGGGCATTTTTTCGTTTCTTTGCAACAAAGCCGATTATGATATCTCTTGCTGAGGCTTTAAATGCGTCCCATAAAGTGGAAAAGGGTATGGATTGAGTTTGATTAATATCAAAGAACTCATCAAAAAAGGTAATAAAAGAAGCAGTAAAGTTTGGATCTAAGAGAAGGGCAGTGTTAAAACGCCACCTTCTAGGACCTGTAACTTTAGGTAAGATGTCAAGGCCCATTGAAACAGGGGAATGATCTGATAATAAAATGGGACCAATCTCAATTCAAAGTAGCTTTATTTCGATATCCAATATCTTAAAACATCAGTTTAAAAATAAAAAATACAATCAGACATTAAACACATCAAAATCTAGTTGCCCGCAATATTAAGTAGTATAATTGTTTGCAAAGATAATCCAATCTTAGATCAATAATTACAAAATTTGTTTGTGGCCCTTCCAGTCATAAAGGCCTTTTTCCCCTTTAAGTTATTCTTAGTTTATTTCTCGAGAGTAAAGTGGCAGTGCAATATATCACAGGTAAATCATAAGACTAAAAATAATGGCATAGTTCATTGCAAGTCTTCGCGCAAGAATTTAAACCTTACAATCCAAGCACAGCCAAGGTATTTTGCTACACCACAAGCAAAGAGGGTCCGCGGATCAGCCTTTAAAATGCGTAGAGCAGTACAGTGTTCGCGCGTGCTCAACTCTCTGCAGATAGGTTTAAGCCATTTCTTCCTTGCACTTTTATAAGCGGGGCAGGCAAACATAAGATGGGCTATGCTCTCTGTCGGTGCTTTGCAACAGGGGCACCCCAAAGGCGTCTGATGTGGGGTGCTCCATTTCGCTGTTAGCTCTCTGACCGGCAGTGAACCTACCCTAAACTGAATATAAAGCGCTCTATTGCGTGGTGTTTTTATAAAATCTAGATATGGTTCTAAAAGTGTACGTTGCTTGTGAAGATAAAACTCTTCCGTCAGCCTTCCTACTCTTGGGTTGTTGTGTTCTTGAGTGTCAACCCTGGCCCAGTAACGTCTTTTAAGATCAGCCTTACTAGGGGCGGTTTGCGTGTCCCATTCCTCCTTGAAGCCTAAAGCAGCGAGGGAATTTTTAAGATTAACTAGCCAGCTGATTCTTTTATTTACATCTAGGGCCATAATTTCTATAAATGCGGCTGCGTAGTTGGCTAGTTCGGGGGTCCGACATAGGCGGGCCCAAAATAACAGGGGTCGTAATCTCGCTAAATCTTTAAAAGAGTGCCTACCCGTATCTTTTAACAGCGGTTTCAATGGCATGCTTCTCGGTAACATCACTAGATCTCTTAAAAACTTGTGTTCGGACCTGCAAATACTTTCTGTATTCTCAAAGCCCCACAATTCTGCTCCATAAAGGGCTGAGCTGACTGCTTTAGCTGCATAGATTGTAAGGGCAGGAGCCACAGGTCTGCTCAACGATAGACGATGTTCTTTAATTAATATGCCCGTGGCACGCTTATGATTTAGGAGCATTTTGTCAATGTGATGCCTCCATCGCATTTTGTCATCTAGTCTTATTCCCAAGTAGTCGAACATTGGGACTTTATCCAAGTGTGTTCCATCTAAGCTAAAGTTGTCTCTGTAAGGTTTATAAGGGTTGAGCGCCATGAGCTTAGTCTTAGAGGTGTTCACAATCAAGCCCCTAGATTCACAAATAGTATCAAATCTGTCTAGGAGCTTTTGAAGCCCTGCTGGCATTTTGGAGATAAGCAGTGTGTCGTCTGCAAAAAGTAAAGTGGGAACCCTATCTCCTGCCAGGGCTGGTGCATCAGATGGAAACTCCTGCAAATAGCTCACCACTCCGTTCATATATAGAGAGAACAGGGTGGGTGCCAGAACACAGCCCTGGCGGACTCCTCTATTTACTGGGATTCTATTTGATTTTTGTCCCTGGGACCCCCACCTCACTTGGGCGTAATTGCCTTCGTGTAGGCGAATCAAGATGTTCAGTAGTAACAAAGGCATCCCCATTTCTTCCAGTAGGTGCCAGAGCCAGTCACGGGGAACTAGGTCAAAGGCCATCTTTAAATCAATAAATGCCAGATAAAGGCTGCCCTTGCCAATCAAGACTACCTTCCAATATATTAAAAACAATCTAAAAGCTTGGTCCACCGTCCCTGTACATGCCCTAAATCCAGCTTGGTATTGGGAGAGTATATTTTCTTCTTCCACCCATTGGTGGATTCGCTGTAATAGCACCCTGCCAACTAATTTCTGCATGGCGTCTATCAAGCTAATTGGGCGGTAATTGGTGGGATCGTCCCTTGCTCCTTTTTAAAAAATTGGTACCACCTCTGCCCCTTTCCATGATTCTGGTATTGGACTCCCTCTTACAATTGAATTAATTAAAAGCATGGTATAGTTTGCCCTGTTAAGAGAGTCGGCAAGAAAAAGGTCTGCTGGAAGACCATCGGGTCCTGGAGCTTTTGCTGGGACTATTTCCTTTATGGCCTTCTCGACTTCTTCTAGTGTAAAAAGGTCAGTGGAGTTTGGGATAGAATAGAGATGTGTTTGTTTGTATATCCCTCTACTGTCAGTAGAATCTAATTCAGAATAAAGGCTCTCAAAATGATTGTACCAATCCTCGCCTGTGATATGATTAAGAATCGAATCAGGGTCTTCGTTACCGACCCGTCTGGCCTTGTTCCAGAAAATCTTGGGGTCTCTGGCTATGCTTGCGTCTTTTAGGTCTTGCCAGTGTGACTCATCCCAATCTAATTTCGCTTGGTGAATTGCAATTTTATAGGCCTTTCTGGCTTCTCTAATTAAAAAACAGTTTTTACTTTTTATTACCAAGATCAAGTCCTTTTTTTTTTGTCTGCAGTCCCCGTTAAACCAAGTATGGCGCTTTTTAGCTCTTCTAGTTGCCTTACCTGGATTACCTGCTATAAAATATGCTCCTATCTGAACTGTCATACCGTCGAACAAATCTGGTATTTTCATTAATCCCCCTGGTTCCTCAATGGCCTCTAGAAGTAAACGGGTGTTTTCACTCAAGGCTTGGCTTATGCCAGCTATCAATGATTCTTGGGCAAGAACTTTGGGCCATTTGAGGGTCCTTCTAGAGTTAGAAGGCACTAGATCTTTTGCAATCATAAGGGGATCTAGGGGCTGGTTACTGGAAGATAATCCATACTTAGTGTGTTATGGTCACTGTCAATGGAGGGGAGCACTTCCATATCCAGTATCTTTTTCCATAACCTCACATTAACTAATATATAGTCAATTCGTGAGGGGCAATTAATTCTATTAAATGTATATGCTCCTGTAACATCAGAGGGGGTTCTTCCATTCACAGCCCTTAAACCAAATTCCAGTGTTAGCGCATTAATCTGGATTGCAATTTGAGACCATTTTTTAATGGGGGGTAGATTTAACGTTGGGACACCCCACTTGGTATCCACTTCATCTGACCCCGTCAAATCCTCTGAGTCTAATGGCTCGAAAGTGCAATTAAAATCGCCTGCAATCATAATACATAAATTTGGTTCACAATTGGCTAACTCCTGTTCTAAGGACAGTACAATATCTGACGGTTTAACCCCAGCTGTACCTCTTATATATACATTGAACAGCTCCACGGTTTTACCACATCTATGTCCCTTGATCATGAGCCGCATGATATCTAAGTTATCACAATGATGTTCAGTAATTTGGCAGCCCATATCAATCTTAACCCACACAATAAGGCCTCCAGAAGGCCTTCCCCTCCCCTTGGAAACAGCAGGTTTAAAGAAACAAACATAGCCAGATTTATACAATGGGTCTAAACTCCATGTTTCTTGGAACATGCAAATATGGTTTTCCTCGATCAAATCATTCCAATCAGGTAGGGACATTTTCCTATGAAGGCCTGCAATATTCTATGAGAGAATCTTAAACTGCAAAAGTGAGGTTTTATTACAGATAAGATTTTGTTATTATTGATACTAAATTTTTGAGGGGTTTGGAGGCCATCAGAAGTGGCATTCATTCCGAGATTGCCAAGGACATTTAAAGTGTTAGGAGATGGCGTATGTTGTGACTCCTGTCTAAACTGAGCGGGCTGCCCTAGTCAGCCCACGGCCTCAAGCAGGGACCTACTAGGGATAGATGATAAGTGCACACTATCATTGGCCCTGGCCGCGGTAGTTGTGGAAAAACGCTTGACCTGGATAGATGAAAAATCGGGAGAACAGGTTCTATACTCCAGTGCCAAGAGATTTTCCGCTAGGTCAGAGTTAATCAGGGTAAGCTCGATACAATCCGATGGTTGGCTAAAGGACGTATGTCTCCTTGCTCTAGCTATGTCTTCCCTGATCAATGAGCGGCAACCCCAAACGTGTCGCAGCCAGGTGATGGACTTGTTTATCAGGGATTCAGTGTTCTCATTTTCTGTGCCTATTTTGGGGACATTGACCATGTAAACTGTCTGGGCCTGATTAGTAAAACAAGGTGGTTCTGCGTTTTTTCGAAGAGATGTGTAACCACCTAAAGAAGGAGTAAATGAGGCGTTGGTTGATCTTCTACAGTTTGCTACTACTTGTGAGTAGGATTGTCTTTGTGAAGTGTTAGGGGGAGGGAGTCAAAGAGAACCTAGGGGCGGGATAGATTGGGTCTTATTAAGACGCTGTGGAAGGGCGACGGAAGCTGGTGGCACAACACTATCTAAATGGTTTCCTAGTGATGACATGCAATGCAAATTAGATGGAGCACAGGTGGTTGGTGTATGCGATGCACTGTTAGAAACTAGGAGTTTGACAGTAGCCACCAGCTCCTCAATTGTCGCTTTCAGAGACCCAACCTCCTCCCTAAGTAACTTGACCATGTGGGAGAGGGACTGTGGGGATAGAGAGCCTATATTATTTAACTAATTTAGGCTCTTCTTCGGAGTTACAGTAGGGTGTATGGGTTGCATTTCCTCATGGGGATCAAACTCCCCGGCTAAGACTGCAAAACGGTTTGTACAGGTGATTAGGGGGACTGTGTGGCACACTGTATTCTGAGCAGGAGCGACAGGCAGTTGGAATGGAGAGCCGGGCGTTTGAGAGACTGGCTCTGGCTCTGATTGTGTTATTTCTCCGCGAACAGCTGTTCCCTTACGTAATAGTTTCTGGAACATTGATGGAACAACAGTAGGACGTGGAGGCGAGGGTTCTTTTGGGGATGTCAAGTTGACAGAATCGGTATTAACCGGAAGATCAACTCCCAATACCCCCTCACATTCAGTAATAAGATTGTCAATTCTGTCCATAACACAATTATTGTTCATGGCTACTTTCTTGGCTAGTTTCCTAGCCTTTTTCTCTTTTCCTGTCCCACCAATGGAACCGCTTGCCCCCCCCGCACCCTCCATGGTCTTTCTTTTGCCCATTAGTGGGCCAAGGTGGCTTGATTCTTTATTCATGCAGTACAAAGAGAGTTAAAACAAATCTAGCAAAGCAATGATAATAAGACCTAATTCGCGAAACCAGATGCCCTAGAGGAAGTTTGAGTATATTACTCTATCCTTAGTCAGTATAGTGCAGTACAGTACCTTGAGCGTCTTGGCATAAGCGTCCTATGCGACCTAATGGTCGGTTGGCCAAATGACAGGGGGCAAGTCCTGCCCTGCCTCTTCCTGTCGATGACGGGCAAGGACGGGCCCGCCCTTGGCCCGGGCGCGGCTCGCGCACGTCCCGCGCCGCGACGATCACCGGCGCTTTTGAGCGCGAGACTGGGCAGGTCCCTCCCTCCAGGGAGCAAGGCACTCTGGGACTGGGAGTCCCCACTATCGGCGGCAAACAGGCTTTGATGCGAGGCGCGTCCCGCGCCGCGAGGATCACCGGCGCTTTTGATCGCGAGACTGGGTAGGTCCCTCCCTCCAGGGAGCAAAGCACTCTGGGACTGGGAGTCCCCACTATCGGCGGCAAACAGGCTTTGATGCGAGGCGTGTCCCGCGCCGCGAGGATCACCGGCACTTTTGAGCGCGAGACTGGGCAGGTCCTTCCCTCCAGGGAGCAAGGCACTCTGGGACTGGGAGTCCCCACTATCGGCGGCAAACAGGCTTTGATGCGAGGGACCAATCTCTGCATTAGTAAGAGTTTTTTCAATATTATGAGAGACAAATATATAATCAATCCTTGATTGAGATTGATGGGATGGAGAGTAAAAAGTGTATTCTCTAGTGGTCGGATTACAGAGGCGCCAGGCGTCAAGGAGTTTATGCTGTGTGATAGTGTGAACAAAAGACTTATGGGGTTTATTAGGAACATAGGTGACTCTAGAGTTTCTGTCAATAAATGGATCAAAAGTCTGATTACAGTTGCCCGCTAGGATAAAGTTATCTTCTATACAATGAGGGATTTGCTTGGCCAATGTGGGCCAAACGGAGGGTTCACCACAAGTAGGGGCATAAACATTTAGAAGAGAGGCTGAAACACACTTTAGAGACAACTTAACATTCAACCATCTGCCATTAGCGTCTGGTTCTTGAGATAAAAGTGAGAACAAGAGGGATTTACGACACAGTATCATTACTCCGTTGCGTTTGCCATCACTTGTGGAGGAGAAAACTTCACCTACCCAACCTTTTTTTAGTTTTAATGATTCAGCATCCGAAAGGTGGGGTTCTTGCAGGAATGCGATATCAGCATCCAATTTGGCTAGGTGGGACAGGACTCTTTGCCTTTTAATGGGAGAATTTAGACCCCTAACGTTCCAGGTAATCAATTTTAATGACATAAACCGTTAGATACAAATTGATCTAGAAATGTAAAGTAAAGCCCAATTCATTGTAACAGTAGTGTAAGATGTAAGATAAGAGGAGAAGAAAAGTAATGGTTAAATCAATGTCAAAGTAAAGAAAAATGTGAAAACCAGGTAAGAGAACAAAGTGAGAGAGACCATAGGAAAGAAAGAAGAGAGCGACACCCAAAAAGAGAATAAGAAGCATAATTGGAAAAGAGAATAAAACAAAGATTAGGAACAGAAGTAGGGTAGAAATGCAGGAAGATAACATACCTACATGAAGGAAGGTCAGGAAAACATGGGGAGGGGGTGGAACCACATGGAATAGACGACACATCCAGGGTCAGCCAGACGGAGAACCAGGAAGACATCATAAAACGAGGGTATAGAATCTGTGGAGACGAAAAACAATAAAAGTTAGGAGAAGTTGCTGGAACGGACGTGAACAGGAATATCCGAAGATGACAATGAACACATTTGTGAAAATTTGAAGCTTAGTACTACCAATGAATGTAACGAATACTAGAAAATTAAATTCATGAACTATCAAACATTATAAAGAAGAGAACAAAGCCTGGAGAAACCTACATGGAAAAAATACAATATCAAGTATTCAATGAAGAAGAAAGACCCGAATAATCCATATCAGTTTGTTTGCAAGAGTTAATGAAGCTTTGTAAACGAAGAGGATCTTCGTACGTTGTTGTTCTGTTATTGTATGTAACTTTGAAGAGACAAGGATGGAAAAGGCCATATCGGGCTCCTATTGAACGCAGATCAGCTCTCATGTTTAGAAAAGCTTTGCGTTGGTTAACAGTGGCCTTAGCATAATCCTGTGCAAAAAACAAAGATGAGCCTGACCATGTAATTCTAGGAGCAGCTTTGACCGCTGCCAACACCTTCAGCAAGTCTGTGTACTCTAAAAAATATAAGATGACGACTCTTGGTCTTTGTGAAGCTGAAGTGTGAGATGGAACACGTCCCAGCCGATGTGCGTGTTGAATGGTGAGTAACGTACCTTCTGGCATGTGTAGTAATTTAGGAAGGAATGACTTGAAAAAGGTGAGAGTAAGATCCTTCAAGTCCCTCTCCCAAGCCATAAATACGTAGATTATTCCATCGATTGCGGTTCTCAAGGTCTTCTACCTGTCTCTGAAACGTAGAGACTTGAGACTGGAGTTGGGAAACGTTGATGCAGGTTTCTTTTAAGGAAGTGACGCTTTGTTCCACTGAAGAGACCCTTGCTTCAAGTTGAGATCAGTTATCCGTTAAGATTTGTAATTTGGTGTTAGTCTCTTCCATGAAGGGTCGAAGAGCTCTAATTTCTTCCAACAGTAACTCCATAGACACTGGCGAGGTTGATTTAGGTGGCGAGGGAGGGTACTTTTTTAGTTGTTTGGTATTAGATTTCCCTAAAACTGCAGAAGAAGGATCCATCATTATCTCTAAACTCTGGGGAGAAGAAGCTAAAGAATCCTCTAATCTGGAGAACTCAGAGAAGATCCTTGAATTTTTTACAAAGATGGGCTTTGGTTTAGAAGGTGAGGAATGTGATGCTTTTGTTCTGCCCATAAATTGCGCTCAGAACAATCTCTTCTAATGTGGATGTGCAGAAGACAAAGCAATGTGAAGTAAAAATCATACAAGAGGAGGGGGACTCGTGAGAAAGAGAGTCTATGCAGCGTCAAACAAATGTAGCTTCAGTGTTTGAGCATGAAAGTTCTTTTGTTTATTTGAGCAATACCAGTGTTGAAGCAGACTTCAAACCTCTTCCAAAGTAGGAATGTTGGGAGAAATAAAGAAGCACACTATGGGAGCGTATTGATAAGTACACAAAGGCTGCAGAGCGCATTGCATTAGGGATGCATAAGCAGGATTCAACTGGTGAGATGCAGCGCTACACGACACAGCTCCAGCGTGAAAGACAACAATTTTCCATTCCTGGTTACACTAGGAGCACAGGTAAGCATATGCTATAATTTATGGTATTAGTGTGGCAGTATTTTGAAGAGACGCTGTAGAAACTTAGTGGTAATCCCAAAATGGCTGCCCTTCACAATGCAATGTAGATGCCTCAGCAAGATTTAATTAATGAGACACAGCGTTAAAAGTCTCAGCTTCAACGTGAAAGACATCAGATTTCCAGTCCTGGGCATACTTAGTGTACATGCAAGCAATTGAATAAATTAAGGCTTCGTTATAGCGTTTTTATGAGGCGGTGCATGGTCGCGCGAAAAAAACAAAAAAACAAAATGTTGGCCGCGGTAAAACGGAGCCACGTGACAACTCACTGCCATGAATAAAGCTTCTCAAGCATCACATATGGGATCGTCAAGGGTAGCAAAACTCACCCTGAACCTTCATGCGTCCGTGTTCATCTCCAACAGCACAGAGAACTGCCTGTCCTCCAAGCACACTGAGAGCCTCACCCGTGTGCCGCCATACTCCTCGGGCGCCAAGCCACGCCCCCACCATAATTCAGTTCTATTGATGCAAAGGCAGTAATAAAGCTCTATAAATGCTAGGTACTGCGGACAGCGCCTGGCGACAGTGTACTTAGTTAATATCAGATGTAATTTCTGGCGCTGATCCACTTTTCCCAGCCCAGGTCGAAAACCATATTGGTATACAGATACAATTGTTTTGTCTGTGGTCCTTGTCTGCAAATACTTAAAAATGACCTTCCGCAATATCTTTACAGAACTATCCACCAAGAAAATGTGCCTATAACATTTGGGTAATCACCTGTCTCCCTTCTTAAAGATAGGTACAATTGTAGACATGCCCCAAGACTCTGGGAACTTATAACACAGGGAGTTATTAAAAAATTTCACAAAAAGAGGTCCCAAGAGATCAAAGTTGAATTTAAAAAGAACAATGGGATCCCATCCGGGCCTGGCGCCTTATCACCAGCTCTAGCTCATATGGCCGCTTCAACGTCCTGAACAGTCACCTGTAGGGTTATGGGAGGGATAAGAAGCTTCTTCAGTACGCCTTCACATTCACTGTCTCTCTCTAAAGAATATATACCTGTAACCTGCTCCACCAAATCCTGCCCAGAATTATTACATATTCAGAGGGCGTTCAGGGGGGTATCGCACAAGGATATCCTATTAATTGTTTCCCAAAACGTCTTACTACTATTTTGCAAAGCAGCCTGTTCTAATGTCTCCCAATCCTTAAGAAACAATAAATGCTTCTTTTCTTTAAGAGTTAACCTATAGAATTTTCTAGTCTCCCGAATCGACCCTATGTTTCTGGGGGATCTAGCTAACATCTTTCACAGATGACGATTCGCTGTGGAACAATTCCCATGGATCCACCGATAGTGAACAATCACAGGTGCATGATGTTTCAGTAGGGAGTTTTTAATAATTGTTGAAAGTGATAAAACACAACTTCAGTTGATCCATTAGACAAACAGCTGAGGAAAGACAGAAGATTCTTCTTTAATAGGGCATTTAATGAGGCTGAGGGAACTTTGAGATGCCATACCACCCATAATCCATCTTTAGAGTACTTATTAATGCCATAATTTGATAGGGGGCTTCTATCCCTATCTAATGGAAAGACTCCTTCAACTAGAAGGGCATTATGGTCACTCCATTGCTTTTCAATTAAGTGCCTCGCCGACACCATTGCAAAAATTGTTTAGAAGAAAACATATTATCAATAACAGACGCTTGTCACCCATCTCTGAACATTGGCTTGCTCTGGCAATGCACCCAAAAATAATTGACCACATCCTCGAAGTCCAATCATGCAATTAAGTCCCTTAAATCTGCGCTCCTGGTGTCCCTGTTCCGATACCAACACCGGTGTATTGTGGACCCAGTTCATCAAATTCAAACCCCATTTTAGCATTAAAATACCCACAAAGTAAGATCCTTGGGAGGGATAGATTAATTACCCCCTGCGGTTTCAAAGCCATTTCAAAATCAGATAACTCATGTAACAAATTAATATGTTTTTGAGACATCATTATTCTAAAAATTCACTAAATAAACACTAAACAAAGTCCTACAGTCTCTAATTAACAGAGCCTAAAATGGAGGGCTTCCTGTATTTACAGTAGATACTTTGAGCCTTAGGTTAAGCTTGACCCAGATGGCAAGACGACCTTTAGCTCTTCCGGAAGGGGATGCAACAGCCGGGCAAGAATAACATGAAAAAACACTACGGTGCAGATTACGATCCGGTAAAAACCGGGTACGAACCGTCGGACGGAGCCTATTCTCCGTCCGACGCGTACCCGGTCGTCAAAATATACAAACATGGAATTACGATTCGCACGGAAACACCTTTCCCGTACGAATCGTACAAAACCCCGACCGACCAAAATAAACGTACAAATGCGATCCGGGAAAGCGCCGACGTGACGTCGGGACGCACGCAGCCTGCCATTCACGAACCAGGAATTACGATTCGCACCGACGTCATCCCGCACGGTGAATATTTTCCGGCTGCCAAAAACTGCCGGGAAATCAGGACGACGCGAACAAGGAGTACCGGTACGCGACGGACAGACAGGATGACGCGAACAAGGAGTACCTGTACGCGACGGACAGACATGGACCCGAACCTACGTGTCATCCCGGCCCTCATAGCAGTCGACCTCCTCTACAGGTACCGACGCAGACGCCGCAGAAGGTCAGAGCAACACCCAGGGGCAAAGTGGGGGGGCAGAGGCAGGCCACAAAACCCCCACCCAAGTCACACAGCACACATGCCCTGGACATACCTGACCCTCAGGCCCTGGTCACTACGAGGGGGTGGGGGCGTGTCCAGCTAAGCCAGCGACTGCCACAACGGAAGTTCTTGACGACGCGAACCGGCAACACAACCATACAGGTACGTCCCGTACCCACGCCTTAAGAGCGTGGGTACGAGTCGTACCACGCCCACACCTACGTCACCCCAACAATGGCGGGACAGCTCGTACCCACGTGGCAAAGGCCTGGGGAAGGCCCGCACAAGCATCACATAGCGTGGGGATGGATATGTACGGACCGTACCCCCACCCGCGTATGCATGGAACGTACCCCCCACCCCAAGAGTGTAAGTACGACACGTACCCCCACCCGCGTATGCATGGAGCGTACCCCCCACCCCAACAGTGTAAGTACGACACGTACCCCCACCCGCGTACGTATGGAGCGTACCCCCACCCCAAGAGTGTAAGTACGAGCCGTACCCTCACCCGCGTACGTATGGAGCGTACCCCCATGCCAACAGTGTAAGTACGAGCCGTACCCTCACCCCCGTATGCATGGAGCGTACCCCCCACCCCAACAGTGTAAGTACGACATGTACCCCCACCAGCGTATGCATGGAGCGTACACCCCACCCCAAGAGTGTAAGTACGACACGTACCCCCACCCGCGTACGTATGGAGCGTACCCCCCACCCCAAGAGTGTAAGTACGACACGTACCCCCACCCGCGTACGTATGGAGCGTACCCCCCATGCCAACAGTGTAAGTACGAGCCGTACCCTCACCCCCGTATGCATGGAACATACCCCCCACCCCAACAGTGTAAGTACGACACGTACCCCCACCCGCGTATGCATGGAGCGTACACCCCACCCCAAGAGTGTAAGTACAACATGTACCCCCACCCGCGTACGTATGGAGCGTACCCCCCACCCCAAGAGTGTAAGTACGACACGTACCCCCACCCGCGTATGTATGGAGCGTACCCCCCACCCCAAGAGTGTAAGTACGACACGTACCCCCACCCGCGTACGTATGGAGCATACCCCCCATGCCAACAGTGTAAGTACGAGCCGTACCCTCACCCACATATGCATGGAGCGAACCCACACCCGTGTATGTTCCAAGCGTACATATTGTGAATTAGGAGGGGTGTGTGCAGAGTCCTCCCAGCAGTGCCCAGACACAGGAGGGGTGGGTGCCTAACACTCCCAGCAGTGCCCAGAGAAAGGAGGGGTGTGTGCAGAGTCCTCCCAGCAGTGCCCAGAGACAGGAGGGGTGGGTGCCTAACACTCCCAGCAGTGCCCAGAGACAGGAGGGGTGGGTGCAGAGTCCTCCCAGCAGTGCCCAGACACAGGACGGGTGGGTGCCTAACACTCCCAACAGTGCCCAGAGACAGGAGGGGTGTGTGCAGAGTCCTCCCAGCAGTGCCCAGAGACAGGAGGGGTGTGTGCAGAGTCCTTCCAGCAGTGCCCAGAGACAGGAGGGGTGGGTGCCTAACACTCCCAGCAGTGCCCAGAGACAGGAGGGGTGGGTGCAGAGTCCTCCCAGCAGTGCCCAGACATGAGAGGGGTGTGTGCAGAGTCCCCCCAGCAGTGCCCAGATGCAGGAGGGGTGGGTGCCTATCACTCCCAGCAGTGCCCATACATGAGAGGGGTGTGTGCAGAGTCCTCCCAGCAGTGCCCAGACGCAGGAGGGGTGGGTGCCTATCACTCCCAGCAGTGCCCAGACACAGGAGGGGTGGGTGCCTAACACTCCCAGCAGTGCCCAGAGACAGGAGGGGTGTGAGCAGAGTCCTCCCAGCAGTGCCCAGAGACAGGAGGGGTGGGTGCCTAACACTCCCAGCAGTGCCCAGAGACAGGAGGGGTGTGTGCAGAGTCCTCCCAGCAGTGCACAGAGACAGGAGGGGTGTGTGCAGAGTCCTCCCAGCAGTGCCCAGAGACAGGAGGGGTGGGTGCCTAACACTACCAGCAGTGCCCAGAGACAGGAGGGGTGGGTGCCTAACACTCCCAGCAGTGCCCATGGAAAGCAAAGGGTGGAGTAGGCACAGATACCATGCCCACAAATGTCAGTCAGGTGCACAAAGACCCTGCAGTACATGTACCACATGTGTGCGAGGCTGGGAGTATACGCATGCATAGCGCAAAAAAGAAAACATGTCCACATGAAGTCATGTCAATAGTCCACATACACAAGTATAATGACTACCAAGGATGCCACGAATGATGCAGGTGGAGACATCGCTCAGCATGCATGTGCAAAGTTGAAGGAGTCCGTCACACACCCAGCTAATGTACACACAGCTCAGCGCTAAATATTGGGAACACCCTGCAGGGAAGATGGCACGATACACAGAGGAAGGAATACACCTTGGGACAATTTCACCATGCAGTAACTGCTTACATGAACAGAGAAACCTAGCTAACACCGTGTGATGGCACACAGATACCAGGGCCCCCCCCTATGACCAGCACACTACTACATTTCCCACACACCCGACACATGATCACCACCCAAAATCATGTAGCAGCCCCACCAACAGCAATACCAGCAAAGCAGTAGTGTTCCAAGGGAAGAAAATAAATTGCTTTATTCAGCATGATCTTAAATAGTGTGTTTGTAGAAAGTTCAATATTTACAAAGCCCATAGGGCAGTCCAGAAGTCACAGCTGGATGGGGGACACAGTGGGATGCGTGTCCTCTAGCTTGCCTGCACAGTTAGATACCGTCGTCTTCCACAGGGGTGAGGGCATCATGTGGGGGGGGAAGGAACAGGCACCGCAGGGACAGGAGGGCGAAGGGTAGGCGTTGTGGGTGCAGGGATGGAGGACTCCACCACAGGGGGTGGGGCAGGGCCAAAGGTGGACTCTAGGAGCTCGCTGCACACCTTAGCAAGGTCCTCCAGGGAATCCCCTGCACCCGAAGGAACCACAGGCCCCAAGGAGGGGGGGTCAGAGGGATGGGTCGCAGCGCCACTGGGGGAGGGTGTGGACAGGGGGGGGACTCAACCACCCTGACCGGGGACTTCCTTGACCGCTTGAGGGGTGGTGTCACTGTGGGGCTCAGGGACAGAGCGGCCATGAAGGAGTCTTTGGGGGAGATGTGGCCAGGAGAGCTGAGGGGAGGGGATTTGGAGGGAGTGGATTTGGTGGAATGCGGACTCCCACTCTGGCTGCGTGTCACACGTTTGCCCCCCGACCCAGTGGGTGTGCCTACTTCACCCTGTGTGTGCGTGTCAGGAGGTGTGCGGCGGACCTTTCCTGCTGGTGTGGTGCCTGTGTCTGTTGTGGTGGGTGCATGCTGACGTCTGGGTGTACGTGTCACAGGCATGGGAGTGGGAAGTGTGGAAGGGGCAGGGGTAGGGGGTGGGACGTAGCGCTGCAGGAGACCCACTGCTGCAGTCAGTGTCGAGTCTATGGACCTCAGCAAGTTGCGTTGGTCAGCCTGCGATGAATGAATGCCCTCCAAGTATGCCTCCATGTTGTTGAGGACCTGGCTGTGGCTATGGAGGACATTAAGGATCGCAGCCTGACCAATCTGCAACTGCCGCTGGATGTCCACAGACTCGGCATTGGCGGCAGCAGTGGAGACAGGGGCAGGGGGTGCGGTGCCTGGCATGAAGGAGACATGCGGTGACTGGGCACGCTGGGAAGGGACACGAGCACGTGGGAGGCGGCTGATGCCAATGGAGGGGGCGGGGCGAGATGTAGTGCTGCTGTCAGATGGTGGTGCAGCCTCCGCCCACTCGGAGAGATCATCCTCGGACCCGTCAGCTTCATACTCTGTTGTGCCAGTCGACAGGTCCCCGGCTTCACTCTCCTCCGCCTCAGTCCCACTCGATGTGCCAGCCACGATGTCACCGCTGGCACTGGTGCTCGGTCCCTCTGCTCCGTCTGTGCCCATGTCTCCCTCCGTGTCCCCCGACGATGCTGTGGAGCATGGTGAAGAGACAGAAATTAATCATACACCTGTATACATATGTCACATGAGTCCAATCTACTTAGGTTACAGTGCATAGCCTGAAAAAAAAGAAGAGTTACAACTACAAAACAAGGTACATATGTAGGGCATGCAAGACACAGTTATTTGACCCACCATGCCACTGAAAAACTATGGAGAGCATGACACAATAGCAAATGAGATGACATGGAAATTTGACTGAGGAGCAAGGCCCTGGGGACAATCCAGCACTGCATCTGCACCACACAGCGTGGCAGGAAATAGGGATGAGCATGGACCATATCCAGGAACTAGAGGCACATGCAGCATAGGTAATACTGATAACATGCCCACCCTGACTGGCTCACTGCACCTTGAGTGTATGTCCAGACAAACATCACACACTGGCCAGTCCTAGCAAGGAGATTTCAGGTCTTGACATGTAGGCCATGCCCGCACCACCCACCCCCTACATGAGACAATTCTTTGGAGACACAGGAAGCACTTACATCTCTTAGTCTGGGTGAAATACACATGGGATGCAAAAATTCAATTTTGCACACAAAATACCCAAGGTGCGCCTGTCCAAATAATCATGTACAAATGGGCATCATCAGATGATTGTAACAAGACACACAGGCAATGGCCACCGTGAGTATGAACAAGGAAAAACAGGTCAGGCTGGACAGTGGACACTTGTACTACATTTCACGTCAATATACATGGTGCCAGGGGACAATGGCACAGAGCACAACCTATGCTGTAGACAGAGAGATTGTCGACATTTTCGGATTACACACATGATACCTAGGAAAATATGCCCCTGGGGACAGTAGTGGCCACACAACTCCATACTCCTGAATGGGAATGACTGCAACACACGCTACCATCCCTGCACTATGCGTACCGCACACTCATGCACATCATGTCACAGGCCACCACATAGGACATGCGTGCTGGAAGGCCTAACTCCCATGTCTGGACTCAGCATTAGTGCCAACTGACATGGAACCCACAAGTCCAGAACTGGACAGGGCACAGGCAAGGTCCCAAAACCTGTTACACACCACCCCCACACATGATGCTGCAGGCATAGTACACGTGGAGAAGGTGCCAGGCTACATAACCTTGTGACGGAGTGACTACACACAGACCAGGGAACACATTGCAAGGAGGGGAAGGGAGGCAGGAGAGCACTGCAATACTGTGGGTAACAGGATCTGCACAGCACCATTAAACCCTGGCAGTGTATCCATGGAACAGTGCACTTACAAATGCTGGTGAAACACAACAAACACACATGTACCTACCCCCTTCCTGCTGCTGCATCTCCTGTGGGCGCCTGTCCAAGTCTGGAAATACCACCGCCAGCACACGCTTGTGGATGTGGGAGAGACGGCGGCGCACGCGGTTTTTATGGCTCTCAGGTGAGTCCCCCAGCAGGACCCGTGCGATCCTCCGCGTCCAGCACCGGATATCCTGCCAGCGTTTGCTCACCTGGGACAGGCGCCGCTTCCGACCATCCGCACTCCTCACGGCGCTGACGGCGGTCAGCCATATGTGCTCCTTGGCAGAGGCGTCTACCTGTGAGGATGAACAAGTGACACTACATCAATACACCTGGCACATGTCACAGAGACACATATTAGAACACATTTGCTGTTTACAACAAGGCATAGTATGCATCCAACGCATTGCACCTTTGTCATAGGGACATGATCCTCTGGGGAAGGGCAAAAGCAGTACGTGCCATTGTAAGGACACAGGTGGAATGAGGGCAACTACACAATCAATGATCCAGGCTCACACTGTGCATCACACCCACCCCTCCTGTCTCTGGGCACTGCTGGGAGGACTCTGCACCCACCCCTCCTGTCTCTGGGCACTGCTGGGAGGACTCTGCACCCACCCCTCCTGTCTCTGGGCACTGCTGGGAGGACTCTGCACCCACCCCTCCTGTCTCTGGGCACTGCTGGGAGTGTTAGGCACCCACCCCTCCTGTGTCTGGGCACTGCTGGGAGGACTCTGCACCCACCCCTCCTGTCTCTGGGCACTGCTGGGAGGACTCTGCACCCACCCCTCCTGTCTCTGGGCACTGCTGGGAGGACTCTGCACCCACCCCTCCTGTCCCTGGGCACTGCTGGGAGTGTTAGGCACCCACCCCTCCTGTGTCTGGGCACTGCTGGGAGGACTCTGCACCCACCACTCCTGTATCTGGGCACTGCTGGGAGGACTCTGCACCCACCCCTCCTGTCTCTGGGCACTGCTGGGAGTGTTAGGCACCCACCCCTCCTGTATCTGGGCACTGCTGGGAGGACTCTGCACCCACCCTTCCTGTCTCTGGGCACTGATGGGAGGACTCTGCACCCACCCCTCCTGTCCCTGGGCACTGCTGGGAGGACTCTGCACCCACCCCTCCTGTCTCTGGGCACTGCTGGGAGGACTCTGCACCCACCCCTCCTGTCCCTGGGCACTGCTGAGAGTGTTAGGCACCCACCCCTCCTGTGTCTGGGCACTGCTGGGAGGACTCTACACCCACCCCTCCTGTCTCTGGGCACTGCTGGGAGTGTTAGGCACCCACCCCTCCTGTGTCTGGGCACTGCTGGGAGGACTCTGCACCCACCCCTCCTGTCTCTGGGCACTGCTGGGAGGACTCTGCACCCACCCCTCCTGTCTCTGGGCACTGCTGGGAGGACTCTGCACCCACCCCTCCTGTCCCTGGGCGCTGCTGGGAGTGTTAGGCACCCACCCCTCCTGTGTCTGGGCACTGCTGGGAGGACTCTTCACACACCCCTCCTGTCTCTGGGCACTGCAGGGAGTGTTAGGCACCCACCCCTCCTGTGTCTGGGCACTGCTGGGAGGACTCTGCACCCACCCCTCCTGTCTCTGGGCACTGCTGGGAGACATGAGGCATTCCCCCCCCCTGGGACCCCCCCTACAGTACATAGCATGTGTGTCACACCTGGACACAATGGCAGAAGTCACAGTCACAAAAAAGGGACACAGTCTGTGCTAGTGGACTCTGCACTCACCTGATAACCTGGCCGCCCATACAGCATGGGGTACTGTGGGAGGATCACATCCAGCAAAGCCAGGTTCTCCTCCAGGGTGAATGGCTGTGACCTCTCCACAGCCCTTGACATGGTGCCAGGGAATCAGTAGCAGCAGCTGGGTCGTGGAATACAGAGATGTGCAGGCAAGTACTCCCTCATGGGACCTGGCTGCCTTATATCTGCCTTGCTGGCCCATTTCATGCACAGGAGTACAGAGTGATTGGTCACTCACATTTGCATCCTATGTTTCCTCCAATCCCTTCAAACCTAGCAGTCAGTGGGTTCTTATTCTGTTTTTTTCTTCAGCATGATGTCAGCCCCACAAACACATTGCAACAAAGTAGATTCATTCCAACTGACTTCTGCTGTGCACCTTCCAGAACAAATTCAAACTTGGTCTCCATGACAACCAGCATGCATGTAGGCCTTAATGCTTGTCCCTCATGTGTCCCCTATGTAATTTTGAGCTTCACACACAGGTACGGTGCAATCCGGGGCCCTAGGGCACCCCAAATGCATAGCAACGGCCCGTACACGCGTGCCTACGTTCACTATCACTATGGGTGTCCTCGCCTATGCGTACTCGTAGTGGTACGGCCCGTACACACGCCTGTACGCTCCCTATCTCTATGGGGGTCCTCGCGTATGCGTACTCGTAGTGGTACGGCCCGTACACACGCCTGTACGCTCACTATCACTACGAGTACGCATACGCGAGGACACCCATAGAGATAGTGAGCGTACAGGCGTGTGTACGGGCCGTACCACTATGGGTGTTCTTGCGTATGCGTACTCGTAGTGGTACGGCCCGTACACACGCCTGTACGCTCACTATCACTACGAGTACGCATACGCGAGGACACCCATAGAGATAGGGAGCGTACAGGCGTGTGTACGGGCAATACCACTATGAGTGTTCTTGCGTATGCGTACTTGTAGTGGTACGGCCCGTACACACGCCTGTACGCTCACTATCACTATGAGTACGCATACGCGAGGACACCCATAGAGATAGGGAGTGTACAGGCGTGTGTACGGGCCGTACCACTATGGGTGTTCTTGCGTATGCGTACTCGTAGTGGTACGGCCCGTACATACGCCTGTATGCTCACTATCACTACGAGTACGCATACGCGAGGACACCCATAGAGATAGGGAGCGTACAGGCGTGTGTACGGGCCGTACCACTATGGGTGTTCTTGCGTATGCGTACTCGTAGTGGTACGGCCCGTACACACGCCTGTACGCTCCCTATCTCTATGGGTGTCCTCGCGTATGCGTACTCGTAGTGGTACGGCCCGTACACACGCCTGTACGCTCACCATCACGATGGGTACACATACGGCAGCACTCCCATAGTGATACGGGAACGTACACAGGCCCTCGTAGCAGAAGTACGGTGCTTTTCACACATCACAGTGGTGACAGGCAGCACACAGGAAGGAATAGGGCTGACATACTTGTCCATGGATGGACATCAAGGCATTGTCTGGGCAGTACCACATGTGTGGGGCACAGGTGTGAAAGGCTGTGATGTGGCACATTACTCCTGAGTGGAGAAGGCACCAGATGTATGATGAGATGTGTACATATGTAGTGTGTGACGGTGCAATGTGTGCCAGGCATGCCCTTGACTCCTTTGACATGTGTGCATGTCGTACTGCACACTTGGCATGAGCGTCACTGGCATGGCACGGACACCAACACACGGAAGTGTCCCCTGAGGCCCGGTACAGGGGTTACCACACCTGATATGTCACTACCCACGGTGCACAATGTGACTATGTCATGTATGTGTGGGTAGTTCCCATTAGGTAGATGTTGGAGCTCCCTCAAAGGCTGCAGCCGTTGCAGCAACCAACATGTGTCTGTGTGTAGATTGACATGGCACACTGTTCCGCACACCATGCCACATGTGGTATCGGATGTGAGGTGCGTATGTATGCATGGGACACGGAGTAGCGTAACAAGGACATGTCTGCATCCTCTCTATGAATGTGTGGTGAGTCATGACATGTACACCTTCATGGCAAGGTGTGTGGGCTGTCCGAGTGTAATGTCATGTGACCTGTGTCTCTAGTGTTCCGCTACCAGTCTCTGCAATCGACATCCTACTTCTGCTGATGTGTGGATGTATGTCACTCCTGTCTTGCGTCTGGCTGTTCACTTGCACTGGGACACAGCTAATCCCATGCCATGGCATGTGGAGGTTCACAATCTCCGTGTGTAGCTGGGTCTTGGTAGGAGTGTCACCTGGCAGCCATACGTGTCCAGGGCATGTAGCACATACCTGACTCTGTATGTAGCATATGTGTATTGACAGATTAACATGTGCACAGTACAAATCAATAGTTGTTGTGGTGCACTCACTCTTCCTTGTCACTTCCAAATTACTTCAGAGCGCCGCCTCTTGCCCGACCAATTCCGGACTTGGCTGCCATGCGGGAGAATGACCGTATCCGGTGCTACCGCTTCCCCCAACGGTTGATTCTGGAGTTGACGGCGAGACTGGCACCACACCTGCAACCGCAGCACAGGTATCCTACGGCACTGACACCCAAGCTGAAGGTAATGGCAGCCCTACATTTTCTAGCCACGGGTACCTTTCAAAATACCATAGCTCATGTTGGTGGCATGTCCCAGAGCATGTTCTGCCGTGTGCTGCATGATTTCTTAGAGGCCATGTTGATTCACCTGGATGACTTCATCCATTTTCCTACCCCAGAAATGTTGACTGGGGTCAAGCGTGGATTCTATGCCCTGGGAGGGATGCCCCATGTCATTGGGTCCATAGATGGGACATATGTGGCTTTGGTACCACCACACGCACAGGAGGTAGCATACCGGAATCGCAAGCACTACCACTCCATCAATGCCCTTGTGGTGTGTCTGTCCAACATGGTGATTTCACATGTCTGTGCTCGTTTTCCAGGATCAGCACACGATGCCTACATCATGAGGCGTAGCAGGATGCCTGAAATGATGACGCAGCTGCGCAACGAACGGGCATGTGTTGTTGGTGGGTACACTCTGTCTGTCCTGTATTTTGCATAGACTTCCAGCACGACCGTTTCTCCTGTCCTACTTATGTCCATGTGCTTTCCATGTAGGGGACGCTGGCTATCCCAACATGCCATGGCTGCTCACACCTCTCCGCAACCCCATCACGCCGGCCCAGCTCCGCTACAACACCGCCCATGGCCGGACAAGGCGAGTGATAG
The DNA here is from genome assembly GCF_964204655.1 of Triturus cristatus. Taxonomy (NCBI): domain Eukaryota; kingdom Metazoa; phylum Chordata; class Amphibia; order Caudata; family Salamandridae; genus Triturus; species Triturus cristatus. The sequence goes on from NC_140594.1 coordinate 1,098,236,120, forward strand.
AGAGGACGTTTGGCCTCCTGAAGAGCCGATTCCGATGCCTCCACAAGACCGGCGGCGCCCTCCCATATGCCCCGGCGAAGGTCTGCAAAATCTTCATGGTCTGCTGCATGCTGCACAACATGGCAGTTGAGAAAGCTGTGCCACTCATCCTGGATCAAGATGACCAGGACCATCCACCCGTGGTGGATGAAGGGCTTGGCAATGGGGCTAGTGATGTGGAGGATGTGGAGCCGCAAGAGGACATCCGGACTCGGCTCATACGCGACTTCTTTGCTTAGTGGTGAGTACCAGTGTCTGAGTGTGCACGCATTGGTCCCCGTGTGGCATGTGTTGCTATGTGTGTCTCCACCTGCATGTATGGCACGTGAGTCAGAGGTGTGTGTAGATGTGTCACTGGAGTGATGGTGCCAGTGATGGGTGTATTTCCCCAGTCATAATTGTGACCTAGCATGTGGTCATCCTTACATGTGTCGAGTACATGCACATGCAAGTGGCTGTGCTTTTTGTGGCTGACTTCTTGTGTGTCTCTCTTCCCCAGGTACTTGCGCATGCCGTCTGCTGCTTGCATTGTTGTGGCACTGCTATTCCTCATGGACACGTCATCGTGTGCTGACTCAGCGTTACAGGCACGGACACGTTTGGAAGTCTCCTTAGGGTAAGGGATGCATCAGGGGTGTATTGGGTGTGGCATTTGTTCACGATGTATGCACACTGGCCCTCTGGATGTTTGGTCCTCTGCAGACATGTTGCATCACCATGGTACACATTACATGCAGCTGGGTACACCTGAATAGATGGTCAGACTTGTTGACAGTCATCAGTGATGGGATTGTGGAATGTGATGATGGCATCAATGTGTGTAACACTGCCCTCGGACACATACGGTTTGCATTGGCTTGACATGCTGTGGGACATCCACATCAGCGGATCAATGGTGTATGGCAGCCTCTCCGTGAGCAGCAGGGGGTGTTTAGCTGTTAGCCGACACTTGTGTGCCAGTTCCATGGCTATCACGCATTTGTGCTGCAGAAGGGGGGTGCCAGTGTTGGATAAGGGTGGGCGTAGTGGGGCTACGTGAAGCAGCACGTAGTGTGCCCAAATCTACGCACACTACGCGCTTCGCGTAGCCCCACTACGTGCCACCCACCTCCCGCCCGCCCTCCTTTTAAATAATATCAGCAATGTAAAATAAATTAAAGTAAAGAGACTTACCTTAAGCGCGGCGTCTCCGGGGCTCCCTCTTCTTCGTTTCTAATTTCTTCTGACAAATGCGCATGCGCGGACGCCCGCGCATGCGCATTTCTCGCAAGAAATGCGCATGCGCGGTTGTCCGCGCATGCGCATTTGCCAGAAGAAATTAGAAACGAGAAAGAGGGAGCCCCGGAGACGCCGCGCTTAAGGTAAATCGCTTTACTTTAATTTATTTTTCATTGCTGATATTATTTAAAAGGAGGGCTGGCGGGAGGTGGGTGGCGGGTGGCAGGCAGCTACGCTTCGCCCTCGGCGTGTGCGTAGCGCTGCCCTGCTTCGCCTACTTCGGAAAGTGCGAAGCAGGCAGCGCTACGTACACTACGTGGGCGAAGCGTAGTGCTACGCCCGGGGTTAGTGTTGGACCCACATGTTACTCCACATGAACTGTTCATGTGTACTTCGAGTTGCCTCTGCAATCCCGAATACATGACTAATAAAGGTGTCCCTATGCCTCCAAGGTGCCTCTTCTCAGTCACTGCTGGTGTGTTGCCACGGTGCATCCGGCATGTCTGGCATGGTTTTCCGTGATAGTGGCTATGTGTCTATGTGTCGAGTAGCAAGATGCAAGCAGTTTGTGTGGGATTAGACTGTGTATTGTGCATGATGTCCATGACTGTGTGGGTATTGTGACATGTGCCATCCCCATGCATCCAACGTTGGCCAGGCCACCATTCTCTGCATCCACCAGACTCAAGCTTGCAGGACATGATTCTGCCACCTGTCTACACATACCTGGGTGCCCCCCAGGACACTCCACATGATCCCTGACCTCTGCGCATGACTGTTGCTGTACTCAATATGTCTGTCGGCACGGTTGTGCGGCCACCCCCGCAGCTGGTTGGGCCCATCACGGGTGTGTATGGTGCTCCATGTCTGTCTTGCCTAATACACTGTGACCCATGTGTGTCCTGTGCCAGACTCAGGCCCCAGGGTGTGGATGGTTGAAGTCAAAAGAGAACTCAGGCATGGTTAGACTTTACAAGACACATGTAAGGTAATAATGCAACCAGCAGGCATCTTCTCTTCATGGTGTGACTTTTTATTTTAGTGGGGGGGGGGGGTTTGACATGAGGGGCTTTCTGGGTGTGTGGAATCCAAAGTTCACTGGGGGAGTTGGTGTCCTTGCCATTGTAAATCCTCAGAGTCCATGCCACAGTCTTTGTCAACATTGGTCAGACAGTGACCAGCAAGGCCATGTGGCAGAGAATGTCTTTTGATGCTGTGATGCTGTTGCTCCAGTGGGAGAGTGCCAGGCCAGGTGTCCTGGGAGATGGTGCTGTTGCGCCGACCCTCACGGTCTTTTCCGTGGACGACCCGCCCTCCTGCGGGGACCCTCAGAAGCAGGCCGTGACGATGTTTGGGATGCTCCGTCGGATGTTTCCTCCTCCTCCTCCTGATCCCTCCCTGTGGGTGGTGATGTTCTAGGCCTTCTGGCACAGGGAGGGTTGCCCATGTTGTCGGCCATCCGACGGAGTGTACTGTGAATTCCCGTGAACACCGTCACGAGCTCAGCCTGTCTGTCCTCCATCCTCCGTTGGTGTTGCAGTAGACAGGCATGTAGCTCCGCATGTTGCTGGGCCTGCTGGGTCTTGATCCCCTCAAGGACGGACACAACCTGGGCCATGCCCGTGGTGTCCTGCCGGTATGTGTCCAGGATGTTTCGGACATGGGCATATACCGGTTCCCCAGCCAACTGGTCAGGCTGGCGCCTCCGCCGTCCTCCACTCCCACCACCCCTGCCCACTTGCGCCTGGCCTGCCATTGTGGGCACATCGGGTCTCCGGGACCCCTGAGGGATGGCATTTGCGGTGTTGCCTGCCTCCTCCTGGGTGCCCGGAGAACCTTGTCCCTCCTGGACAGACTGGCTGCTTTGTGGTGGTGGGGCAGGGATCCTGGGTGTCTCCTGGGATGTGGCAGGAGTGGGGGTGGTGGTTGGCCCCATTGTACCTGACGCAGGTGCTGCAGGTCGTTGGACACCAGAGGGGCCAGGTTGGTCGGGGTCGTCCACAGAGTGGTGAGAGTCGTCGCTGGCGGTGGCTCCGTCATCCCGCCGAGCCGGGTCCTGTGAGTCTTCCCCCCCAGTGTTGGGGGGTGATCCACGACGTTGACCTGTGTGTGAGAGAGACAATGTTAATTTTGTTCCATGCAACATCCATGTTTCATTGGTTTCTAAGTTGGAACATTTCCTCTGTGAATTTGGATATATCTTGCATTCCACTCACAGTGCACTTGTACATGGGTAGGTCCCTTGGCCACAGCTTTTGCGACTTTACCTATGTGTGGCACAGTCTTAGTTGCTGCGTCAATTGTGACTGCAGTCAGCAGTGGAGTGGGCAGGTGTGGCGAGCCATGCATTGGCGCCTTCCGTGTTGCACTGTACGTGGGCACATGGAGTGGTTCCACACACTTGGATAATGCAGGTAGCTGTCGTTGTGCTCGTGCACAGGTTGTGACATGGCCCTGTGTTTTGCCATGGAGAAGAGGGGGGGTTCTGGCACTGGCCACCCTTGTCTACATGCACGCAGTCTACCTGCTGATTAGCAGACATTCCCACACCCCCCAAGGCTGATTTGCTCTCCCTGTGTGTCCCTTTCTCGCTCCCTCTCTGTCCCCCTCTCCCTCCCTCTGTGTGTCGGCCTCCTCCCTCTGTCCGTCTCCCTGTGTCTCCCTCCCTCTCTGTCCCCCTCTCCCTCCCTCCCTGTGTCAGCCTCCTCCCTCTGTCCATCTCCCTTTCTCCCTCCCTCTGTCAGCCTCCTCCCTCTGTCCGTCTCCCTCTGTCAACCTCCTCCCTCTGTCCGTCTCCCTCTGTCTCCCTTTCTCCCTCCCTCTGTCACCCTCCTCCCTCCCTCTGTCTGTCTCCCTGTGTCCACCTCTGTCTCCCTCCCTCTCTGTCCCCCTTTCCCTCCCTCTGTGTGTCACCCTCTGTCACCTCAGCCCAGCTTCCTGGGCACACACTGTTAGCAGATCTTTGAATGGCCCTTGGATTGTTGATGTGAGTTTGTTTCTGGTTTCCAGGCACCCATTGGGTGTAGTGTGTGTGTCTGCACTGCTGCTGTGGTGGTGTGTGCTGCCACTCTTTCACAGTGTTGGCTGTTCATTGGCTGCTGTCATGTGCAAGAACGTGCCGTCACCCCCATGTGTTGATGCAAGGCGTCCGCCATTTGCTGGCGAGTCTTTCCTGTGTGGGGACACACTGTTTGTCTGGCTGTGACCTAGGCCATATGGGCAGAGGGCATTGTTGTCTGCTTCTGATTTGCACTATGTGATTTTTTTGGCCCACACTCCCGCCATCTGGCTTACCGTGTAATGTGTTGGTGTCTTCTTTGGCCTGTGACTTGACATTGTCCAGCTGGGTGCATGGGGCATGGTGGCGCCAGTGGGATGTGCGTGTTCATGGAGTGTGGTTGAGTCATGCGATAGCTTGGGGTGGTTGCGTGCCTGTTTGTGAGTTTGGTTGTGGATGACGTTCCCCCCATGTGAGGTGAGTTGTTTGTGTACTCACCCGGGTCTCGGAGTCCTTCTAATCCGTCGACTGCCACCACCGGCAGTATGGCCATCACCCTCTCCTCCCAGGGATGGTATTCTACGCGTCTGCGGGGCGGCCCTCCTCCAGTGACGTTGGCCTGGTTGTGGTCGTCGGTCATTTTGGCTCGGACCCTCCTCCGCAGATCGTACCACCTGGCTTGGAATTCATGCCTGGTCCTTCTGGTGTCCTGTTCTGCTTGGGTTTTCGGATCAGATAGAACTCGCTCATCAGAGCCTCACTAACCCAGCCAGAACGTTACCCCCTCCCTAGAACCTATTTACAATCCTACAACCACATATATCTATCACCTAAGGACAGGGGATTCCTACTATGCATACCAAGATCTCATAAGTGGCGGCCTCGCGGTCCCATACGAACCCAGACCTCTCTGCCCATACGACAGTATCACAAGTGGCGGCCTCGCGGTCCCATACGAACCCAGACCTCTCTACCCAGACGGCAGTCTCAGCACAATCGGCGGCCTCGCGATCCCATACGGATCCAGACCTCTCTGCCCATACGACAGTATCACAAGTGGCGGCCTCGCGGTCCCATACGAACCCAGACCTCACTGCCCATACGACAGTATCACAAGTGGCGGCCTCGCGGTCCCATACGAACCCAGACCTCTCTACCCAGACGGCAGTCTCAGCACAATCGGCGGCCTCGCGATCCCATACGGATCCAGACCTCTCTGCCCATACGACAGTATCACAAGTGGCGGCCTCGCGGTCCCCGTACGAACCCAGACCTCTCTGCCCATACGACAGTATCACAAGTGGCGGCCTCGCGGTCCCATACGAACCCAGACCTCTCTACCCAGACGGCAGTCTCAGCACAATCGGCGGCCTCGCGATCCCATACGGATCCAGACCTCTCTGCCCATACGACAGTATCACAAGTGGCGGCCTCGCGGTCCCATACGAACCCAGACCTCACTGCCCATACGACAGTATCACAAGTGGCGGCCTCGCGGTCCCATACGAACCCAGACCTCTCTACCCAGACGGCAGTCTCAGCACAATCGGCGGCCTCGCGATCCCATACGGATCCAGACCTCTCTGCCCATACGACAGTATCACAAGTGGCGGCCTCGCGGTCCCCGTACGAACCCAGACCTCTCTGCCCATACGACAGTATCACAAGTGGCGGCCTCGCGGTCCCATACGAACCCAGACCTCTCTACCCAGACGGCAGTCTCAGCACAATCGGCGGCCTCGCGATCCCATACGGATCCAGACCTCTCTGCCCATACGACAGTATCACAAGTGGCGGCCTCGCGGTCCCATACGAACCCAGACCTCTCTACCCAGACGGCAGTCTTATTTCATCCTATGATCACCATAACATACAAAAAGGGAATCAGTCTCACTATTCATCAGATCACACAAGGATTGCCAGTTCGGGCATAGCCTGTTCTCAGGTTTGAGGGGCTCCTCTTTCCCTTATTCAGTTACCACTTACCTGATCAGGGTTAACATCTGTTCATGTAGCCGCAGCTGACTAGAAGAATAGGCTACCCTCTTATACAAGAACACACAGCATATGTTGGTTCACTACAAACTGGATACTTTATTACTCATTACACATACAATCACATAACATTACGATATAACACATAACCTGCAAAGAAAAGTGAAAGATTAAGTTGTACACTCTAATAAGAAAGGGTCGACATCACCTTAGTAGTATGTAGCCTGCACTCAGTGGTCATCTAGGCTCCCTTCTCGCCTGTGCCTCGGCTCGCCTGGAATCACCCTTCTCCGAGTCACTGGGACCTCTTCCTTATCGGCTACTCTCTCCTCTCTGGCTATTCTGTTAGGAAAGCATCTGTCTCTCGGTTCTTCTCCGCCTTCAAGATGGCGTCTGTCTTCCCTGGAATAAGTAGTAGCTCTACTGCTAACGGCTAGATGCTGCCTACGGACTGAACATGTAACTGCCTCAGACTTTCACTAATATAGAGGTGCATTTCCTCATGGAAAATTCCGGCCCGTAACCTGCCGCCCACCAAATTCTTGTACCTCCCCGTACCAAGGACACGTTCCCAGCCGGCCGGCCTGATGTAGTGTCTTCGGCATGAAGAAAAATACAATCCTTCGATAAGGGCCGGCCTGAACCGGTTCTCTCCAAGCGAATAACACCTCATAACTAAAACATAACTCTTGACCTAGAAGAATCCCAAGCTGCCGGAGCAGAAAGAAAGATGGAGTCTCTCCCGTTTGAGGCCTACCAGGCCTGCATTCAGCACGGCTCCATGAAATACCCTCACTACAGGACAGGTTATCCCTAATACTAACGAATCTATCCCCTAGGCTATATGTGCAAGCCCTGATCTATGGGGAAGAGCACAGAATCATGTCGAAGTGCCTAGTAAATAGGCTCCATTCACTACTCTAACCCCTAGACTTGAATGATAAGAGACTGAAGTCACATTCAATCACTTGTTAACACAAGAAGGCCAGGAAAATCGAGCAGAACATTTCACCCTTGACTTCAGTCTATTATACATTCATTAAACAGAACTAACATCTGTGGAAGAATAATATGAAACAAAACTAACTGATCTATGTCTATTACCAAGTGTGCAGAATTGAAGTAGTGAAGGAATACACTGAATAAAGCAACAGATGGAAATCAAAATGACGATAGTAATCAGAATACCTCCTAATATTTGACGTAACATATGTAAATCAGGTAACCAATTAAAGAGCCAGTCAAACCAGCCCTGGTCAATGTGTTTTCTAACTTCTTCTGTTAAGTCATGTAGCTTATTAATGTGAGCTCGAATGGATTGTGTATGATCAGACAAGTTAAAACAACAAAGACCCTCAAAATCAGAACAATCGTGTCCATGTTTAAGCAAAAGATAATCAATGGCCGCTCGATTTTGCAAGATAGCCCTTCGTTCACCCTGGGCGTCTAATAGCATGTCCGACAGGACTGTAGAAGTATTATTAATGGATTTTACCATCCAGCAGGCCATTTTCTCAATAGATTTTGCATTATAAACTGCCAAAGCAGGAACACCAATAATTGAAATAGCCAGGCTAAGGTATTCGGACTTAGAATATAAATGCAAAGATGAGTCACAATCCTCCTGTAACCTCACTGTATCTCGAATCACACGAGAGTTGGCATTCGGATGTGATGAAAACATGAGCAAGCTTAGTCTAGTAATGGCACAAGGGCCTCCAGAAATATTTGCGGGGACATATGGCCAGGAAGTATTACCACATGAGAAAAGCCATCCAGCAGGTAGTAACATCGTGCGATAGTGACTGGGGGTAACTACCATACTCTTACAAGTCATATTGTTCTGAACAGAAGTACATGTTTTCGGTGTCCTTTGAAAGCACAAAGTCCGTTCATGAGTGGTGAATGAGGTGGCACCTTTCAATTTTAAACGCATACATTCCGAAATTGCACTAGGATTACACGTAAGGAAGAAACACAAATCACCTTGTGTGATATTATAAGTAACTATTTGGGACTGAATGGGGGGTAGCGGATCTGACAGTTCAGTACACAGGGGGCAATATTGATGGGTAGCGAAATCGCCCAGAAGAACATTGGGGCGAGCGGTTGATATATTAAAAATATGACTCAAAGTCTCCAACGATGCAGGGACAGCAACCAAACAAGTTGCCAAAATGTCGTTTACTGATCTCATCGGTGTCAAGCAGAAATGAGGGGCGCTAGTCACCCGTTTCGCTAGTGAAGTCCAAAAGTTCGATGACGAATCCCACGCAGCAAAGGAACGCGACACTCGGGTTTTCAACTCATCCCGGGTTGATGGGATCCCTCCTCTCTCGTCGCACCAGCCCGAAAACAGTCCGACGCCGACACATCCTGCAGCAACAGTCCAAAGAATGATCTGAAAGAGAATCAGATACAGGCATTATTCATTCTCGTAAGTAACATTTGTCAGCCGGGACTGCTTCCCAGCTATCTTTCCCTGGTCTCATAACTAAAATAGTATTATCTTGACCGGTTGCAATGCCCTCTGCTTGTTCAGGGGGATTCTTAGGCGACTGCACCCAAACTCTGGCCCCAGGATTGTCGGTGGAGCCAACACCTTTCTGGCCTCGTACAGTTAGCAACGTTGGGGCAGTGCCTTTTACCATCTCACCACTGAAGACAGGCATTATTAGCAATTGAGCCACTCGGTCAGTTTTATGTATCAGTAGGTCAACCTCACTGCTATTCAGCAGGAGCACCTTAATCTCTCCCTGATAATCACTGTCAATGATTCCTCCAAGCACCTGAATGCCTTTTACAGCCAGCCCCGATCTAGGGGCAATTAATCCGAAATTTCCAGGTGGTATCTGAACACCAACACCTGTCTCAATGATGACTCGATCTTTACTTTTTATAATGATGTCATCCATGGCATGCAAGTCTAAACCTGCCGACCCTGGGGTCGCTCTGCATGGAGCCAAAGCTCCGGGAGTAATCTCCCAGTACATCACAGTCTCTCTGATCTCGTTAGGTTTAGCATTAACATTCGGAGGAAACAAACGCATAAGTGGGGATTCAGCATTTAGAAAAGGACGATTATTCAAAATCAATAGCGCTTGAGGTAAAAAAATCTCGCCAATTCTTATACTTGTCATCTGTTAATTTGCGAAGTTGGTCTTTTAGCAGACCATTCAACCTCTCCACAAGACCCGAGGCCTGTGGATAATAAGGTATATGAAATACCCATTCAATATTGTTTTCCACACAGAATTCCTGTACCAATCTTCCACGAAAATGGGATGCATTATCAGATTGAATTTGGAATGGCACACCATAATACATCATAATCAATTCCAATGTTTTAATAGTATTCAATTGGGTAGCTTGCTTACAGGGAAGGGCCACCAACAGGCCACTGTATGTATCAACAATGGTGCAAACATATTGACAATTCCTACTCATAGGAAGTGGACCAATGTAATCAATCTGCCAAATTTGAGCGGGCAATTTCCCGCGATGTAAATGACCTTTAACAATTTGGGGCACTTTGCGCTGCCTGATATGCTGACAAATGGGACAATGTAGAATAACATTTTTAATTAAATCTAGGGGAATATAAATTCCTCGATCAGCAGCCCACCTGCTAGTGGCTTTCTCTCCAAAGTGTCCTGCTTTCTGGTGGGCCCATTTCGCCAATCCCGCAATATCAGAATCTTGCGTGTCCACCACTGCCTCAGCAATTTTAGATTTCTCATCTGCAATATTATGAAAGAATTTGTCAAGAGAGTCTATCGGGGTATGAGCATCCACATGGAAGATTGTAACAGTACTCTGTGGGAGCATTTCCCAAATCTCCTGCCATAATTCTTTTCCCCATAATTCCTTGGAATGAATTTTCCAATTATGGGAATGCCAAGTCGGTAACCAAACTGCCAGTCCATTGGCAGTAGACCAAGAATCGGTAAAAATATGACATGTGCCAGGTAACTCTTGTTTCAGAACTTGATAAACAGCATAGAGTTCAGCAAATTGACTGCTCTTACCCTCACCAGTTGTACTCAGCAATTTTTGTGTGATCGGATTATAGGACACTGCTTTCCAATGCCGTTTCGTCCCTATGAACCTTGCTGAACCATCCGTAAACCAGACAGGGTTTCTATCCTCTGCAGACAAATCATCAAAAGGTTTACCCCACTTAACAGGAGACTCCTGTACTAAGGGTACGGAACATTCATTCTCAGTTTCAGTTGATGGCGCCCGTGCCACCTGCTCATGCAAAGATGCAACTCCTTTTTGTCCCACACGTGCCCTGTCTTGTATATACCATTTCCATTTAATCACACTCGCCTCTTGAGCGTGTCCAATTCGGTGAGTTTTCGGCGAACTCATAACCCACTGCATGATAGGAATTTCAGGTCGCAAAACTATATCATGTCCCAAAGTCAATTGCTCGGTATCCACCAGAGCCCAATAACATGCAAGTAGCTGTTTCTCAAAAGGTGTATAACGCTCACCAGCATCAGGTAACTTTTTGGTCCAGAAACCTAACGGTACTCTACTCTTACCTTGTTTCTGCCACAAACTCCAATTCGCATAAAGGCCTTGTACAGACACATTCAAATCCACATCACCATCACATACAGGCCACAAATCCAGAGCATGCTGAATTGCTTCTTTTGCCAGACTGAACGCATCTTGCTGTGGTTTACCCCATTCAAATGCATTTATTTTTACGAGTGACCTGGTACAAAGGGGCCAATATTTGACTCAAATGAGGAATATGCTGGCGCCAAAATCCAAACAAACCAATGAAGCTTTGGGCTTCTTTCCTATTTCTCGGAACTGCAAAATCAAGAATTTTCTGTTTAACCTGAGGGATCACTTCTCGGTGCCCTTCATGCCAATTAATACCCAAAAATTTTACAGCCTGGGACGGACCTTGTAATTTATCCGGGTTGATTTCCCAACCTTTCTCACGCAAGCACTCAATGACTCTATCCAATTGGGTCTGAACATCCTCTTGTGATTCACCTTGGATCAAAATATCATCAATATAGTGACATATCTGAATTTGTGGATGAACTGGTACCTCAGCCAGATGCTCTGCCACCAGCCGGTGACATATCGTAGGACTATGCACATAGCCCTGAGGAAGACTTCTAAACGTCATTTGACGCCCGTTCCACGTAAAACTGAATTGTTCCTGACACTCAGGGGCAATCGGAATCGAAAAGAAAGCATTAGCAATATCAATGGACGCATACCATGTACCTGGATGTTTTTGGATTCTTTCAATTAGGGTAATAACATCCGGTACTGCAACAGTCAAAGGGGGTGTGTGTCTATTCAATTCTCGATAATCAACAGTCATGCGCCAAGAATTATCACTCTTACGTACAGGCCAAACAGGATTATTCCAAGCAGAAGTAACTGGGGTTATAACTCCTGCATCCACCAACTCCTGAATAGTGGTACTTATCTCTTCATGACCACCTGGAATACGATACTGCTTCTGACGAACCACTTTTGTCGCCTGAGGAACTTTTATGGGGGGCATTCTTAAACGACCAACCCGTACAGGCCTGGACGATATATAATGTTTAGTTCCAAATTGGTAACATCCATCATCTAAGTGCAAAGTCATTCCTTTCAAAATATCAATTCCAATTATGAATTCTAAGAGTGGCACCACTAATACAGAGTATTCTTTTCTAGGAATTCTACCTATTCTCATTTCAAGTAAGGTTTGAACTGCGGGAGTTTCCTTTCCACCTAATCCGGTAATTGTAAAAGGCTGACCTTTAAACTTCTTTGATTTTCCATGAATAAGAGTGGCCTCCGCTCCTGTATCTACCAATGCTCGGGCCCTTTGGATATTACGATGTATCCAATAAATATCAATATCTACATAGGGTCTATTATCTCTGTGAGCCCATCTGTGTACTGGAGCTTGACCTATTTCCTAGTCCTTTTTATTGTGTTCTGTGTACCAGGATAAATCAGGATAAAGACTCTCACGGTTCCTAGGTATCGATACCTCCTGTTCATATCCATCTCCATTACGAAATGGATTACTGTTCCCTGCATTGTACTGCGAGTTTCGATCGGCCAATATGTGTCGATCCTCTCTCCTTCTCAACTCAGGGGATTGATCCCTATCATCTCTACGTCTGCTGTTAACATAATCATCTCTCCCCCTCTCTCTTTCTCCCTCTCTCTCCCTGTCTCTCTCACGACGGGGGGACAAATCACGCGCATAACGTCGATCATCACGACGATCAGAGCGCCCACGGCGGTCGTCATCACCGCTACCGTCAGAAAAACCACGATCACACTCAGTTGTCCGAACACGCCGGGCACCCTCCTTTCGATCCAAGCCACGTTTGCGAAACATTTCCCACAAACGAGAAGTAGTCTCACCATCAATGTCCTCCTTACGCACACCATCAGCCAGAAGAGCAAGAAACATATCACGTCTAGTAAATTTATTTTCACCAGGAGTACGAGTGTCAGGCCGGGACTGCCGTTCAGGTTTAAACCACTCACCCAACTCACCGAGTTGGCGTACCGATTCCAGCACCACAGATAACATGTTACCAGTCTGATTAATCAATAAAGTCATCATGACCTGCTTATAAGCAACAGGGGAAGAACGAATAATACGATTCCGCACCGAAGATGTCAAGAAAGCATCAAGCAACCGGTCAGCAGTATTCAGAAAAATTGCCGTTTTCATCACCTCCTCTTTGAGACGTTGCGCAGCATCGCGCAAAGTATACCACGGTTTGTCATTCACAGGCCAGTCAGACTCAGTAGGATATTTTTGATTACAGCCCTCAGTCGCCAATTGAAGCAAAGAAATTTGACCACCACCATTAAAGCGACGAAAATGATCCTGTACAGTAGAATCCGAACTCAAGGAACAAAACTTCAAACAATCGCCAGCATCCAACATAATGCCAGCAGCGCCCAGTTCATAAAGGCGCACCATCCATGTGAGCAAGGGCTCACCAACTCGTTGCCGAAATCGCTGTAAAATATCACTAATTTCTTGTTGAGTAAAATCCTCCAAAGAGTCTAAAGCAATACCATTCGGAGCACCGGGAGCCTGCTGCACCTTCCGTCGAAAAACTGGATGCGCCGAAACCGCGGGATGAGCATCACAAGGAGCTCGACCAGTACACGTAGAGGAACAATCAGTGGAAGAAGCATTGACCCCGCTCGAAGGACGAGCGCAATCACGGGGTGCACCATCAGAGGCGCAAGAAGCAGATTTACAAGCACGACCGGAGCGAGAGGACTCGCGCTTGGCAGACTCCTCACCCGAGGAAGGAGAATCACTCGAGTTCCAGATATTACCATCCCATTCATCAGGATTCCAATCCAGTCCGGCTTTCGCCAGACCAGACGCACCTTCCGCGTCGAAACCCAACCACGCCGATTTTTGTATTTATAACGAGCAATTCGCACAGCCGCCCTCTCGGCAATAGTTTGGTACGTCTCAAGTTTATCAGCAAGCAACTTATTTTGACACCGTAACAAAGTATGAGCATTCTGAATCTCAACAAAGTTCGCTTCCAAATCCTTATGCAAGTTCTGCAACTTCAACAACCTCTCATGGAGAAGCCTGTACGCAGACAGAACAATCCAACCTCTGCGCCCTAAAACGGGAAGCTCATCACCCTTAGATACCGGCGCCTTCTGTAAGCAAGTAATCACATTAGCCGGCTCCGCCAGCTCCAAATAAGAATTCCAATTCTCACTCAAACCAGTAGAATCAGCCCACTCACGGGCTAAAGCTTCATAAGGCGTTGAATCCCAGCCGGGAATATCAACGGGCAACTTAAAAGTAGATTTCGACTTTCTAGAAAACATTTTTGAAAAGAAAGAAAGAGAGAAAAAGAAAAAGAAGAAAGAGAAAAGAAAATTACACGCAGGTAGATACAAATAATATACAAACAAAACCACGCACGCGCCAAAGGCAAACACAATACAACCACAACGCACACAGGTTTCGTAAACGGTTCGTGACGCCAAATGTTCTGCTTGGGTTTTCGGATCAGATAGAACTCGCTCATCAGAGCCTCACTAACCCAGCCAGAACGTTACCCCCTCCCTAGAACCTATTTACAATCCTACAACCACATATATCTATCACCTAAGGAGAGGGGATTCCTACTATGCATACCAAGATCTCATAAGTGGCGGCCTCGCGGTCCCATACGAACCCAGACCTCTCTGCCCATACGACAGTATCACAAGTGGCGGCCTCGCGGTCCCATACGAACCCAAACCTCTCTACCCAGACGGCAGTCTCAGCACAATCGGCGGCCTCGCGATCCCATACGGATCCAGACCTCTCTGCCCATACGACAGTATCACAAGTGGCGGCCTCGCGGTCCCATACGAACCCAGACCTCTCTGCCCATACGACAGTATCACAAGTGGCGGCCTCGTGGTCCCATACGAACCCAGACCTCTCTACCCAGACGGCAGTCTCAGCACAATCGGCGGCCTCGCGATCCCATACGGATCCAGACCTCTCTGCCCATACGACAGTATCACAAGTGGCGGCCTCGCGGTCCCATACGAACCCAGACCTCTCTGCCCATACGACAGTATTACAAGTGGTGGCCTCGCGGTCCCATACGAACCCAGACCTCTCTACCCAGACGGCAGTCTCAGCACAATCGGCGGCCTCGCGATCCCATACGGATCCAGACCTCTCTGCCCATACGACAGTATCACAAGTGGCGGCCTCGCGGTCCCATACGAACCCAGACCTCTCTACCCAGACGGCAGTCTTATTTCATCCTATGATCACCATAACATACAAAAAGGGAATCAGTCTCACTATTCATCAGATCACACAAGGATTGCCAGTTCGGGCATAGCCTGTTCTCAGGTTTGAGGGGCTCCTCTTTCCCTTATTCAGTTACCACTTACCTGATCAGGGTTAACATCTGTTCATGTAGCCGCAGCTGACTAGAAGAATAGGCTACCCTCTTATACAAGAACACACAGCATATGTTGGTTCACTACAAACTGGATACTTTATTACTCATTACACATACAATCACATAACATTACGATATAACACATAACCTGCAAAGAAAAGTGAAAGATTAAGTTGTACACTCTAATAAGAAAGGGTCGACATCACCTTAGTAGTATGTAGCCTGCACTCAGTGGTCATCTAGGCTCCCTTCTCGTCTGTGCCTCGGCTCGCCTGGAATCACCCTTCTCCGAGTCACTGGGACCTCTTCCTTATCGGCTACTCTCTCCTCTCTGGCTATTCTGTTAGGAAAGCATCCGTCTCTCGGTTCTTCTCCGCCTTCAAGATGGCGTCTGTCTTCCCTGGAATAAGTAGTAGCTCTACTGCTAACGGCTAGATGCCGCCTACGGACTGAACATGTAACTGCCTCAGACTTTCACTAATATAGAGGTGCATTTCCTCATGGAAAATTCCGGCCCGTAACCTGCCGCCCACCAAATTCTTGTACCTCCCCGTACCAAGGACACGTTCCCAGCCGGCCGGCCTGATGTAGTGTCTTCGGCATGAAGAAAAATACAATCCTACGATAAGGGCCGGCCTGAACCGGTTCTCTCCAAGCGAATAACACCTCATAACTAAAACATAACTCTTGACCTAGAAGAATCCCAAGCTGCCGGAGCAGAAAGAAAGATGGAGTCTCTCCCGTTTGAGGCCTACCAGGCCTGCATTCAGCACGGCTCCATGAAATACCCTCACTACAGGACAGGTTATCCCTAATACTAACGAATCTATCCCCTAGGCTATATGTGCAAGCCCTGATCTATGGGGAAGAGCACAGAATCATGTCGAAGTGCCTAGTAAATAGGCTCCATTCACTACTCTAACCCCTAGACTTGAATGATAAGAGACTGAAGTCACATTCAATCACTTGTTAACACAAGAAGGCCAGGAAAATCGAGCAGAACATGTCCGCAACAGCATTCACAGCATTGACGATGGTCTGCCACATGGCTGTTTTTTCAGAAATGCTGGTCTGTCTGACCAATGTTCCAAAGAGGTGTGGCTCAACTCTGAGGATTTCATCCACAAGGACCTCCAACTCTCGGCTAGTGAACTTTAGATTCTTGTTAGTGGGCATGGTGAGGGGTGTGGATGGGGGGGGTGGTGTGGATGGTTGTGGGTGTGTGGGTGTGGTTGTTTGGGTGTGTGCGTGAATGTGATGTGGGGGTGTTTGTGAAGGTGGGTGTGAAGGTGTGCTAGTGTAAGGTATAGTAAAGGTTCAAGTCTGGTGCTGTAGGTTGTCTGTGGGGTCTGGCAGCAGTGAGTCTGTTGCAAAGGCTCATGGTTTGTGTGTGTGGTCCCTTTTTATTGGTCCATTGGTGGGTGTGGCTGTGTTTGAACTTTGGGTGGGTGTGTTATAAGGAGTGGTGGTGTTTTGGGCCTCTGTTTGTTTTTGGCAGTTGCAGGTCAGTGAATGTGTTGTTTTAGTGGTTGTTGGACATGTTTTGTGGCTTTGTGCCATTCGAATGGTGAATTCTTGTGTCGTTTTGGTTTGTCCTGGTTGTGTACGTGCGTTTTTAGCGTGTATACGGTGTGTACATGCCCCATTTTGTTGTACAGTGCTGTCCTTGTGTGTGGCTTGGTACGACTCGTACATGCGGTTGTGATGTTGGGGCCTGGGGTGCGCTCTGTACTTAGGATGTTGTGGTGGGGGTACGCTCCATGCATACGCGGGTGGGGGTACGACTCTGACGTACACGGGTTTAGATGCACGGGGGTATGACACGTACAGGGGTGTACATACAGGGGGGTACGACACGTACAAGGGTGTACATACACGGGTGGGGGTTCGACACGTACAGGGGTGTACATACAGGGGGGTACGACACATACAGGGGTGTACATACACGGGTGTGGGTTCGACACGTACACGGGTGTACATACATGGGGGGTTCGACACGTACAGGGGTGTACATACACGGGTGGGGATTCGACACGCACAGGGGTGTACATACACGGGTGGGGGTTCGACACGTACACGGGTGTAGATACAGGGGGGTACGACACGTACACGGGTGTACATACAAGGGTGGGGGTTCGACACATACAGGGGTGTACATACACGGGTGGGGGTTCGACACGTACACGGGTGTACATACACGGGTGGGGGTTCGACACGTACAGGGGTGTACATACAGGGGGGTACGACACGTACAGGGGTGTACATACACGGGTGTGGGTTCGACACGTACACGGGTGTAGATACACGGGGGGTACGACACGTACACGGGTGTACATACACGGGTGGGGGTTCGACACGTACAGGGGTGTACATACACGGGTGGGGGTTCGACACGTACAGGGGTGTACATACAGGGGGGTACGACACGTACAGGGGTGTACATACACGGGTGTGGGTTCGACACGTACACGGGTGTACATACATGGGGGGTTCGACACGTACAGGGGTGTACATACACGGGTGGGGATTCGACACGCACAGGGGTGTACATACACGGGTGGGGGTTCGACACGTACACGGGTGTAGATACAGGGGGGTACGACACGTACACGGGTGTACATACACGGGTGGGGGTTCGACACATACAGGGGTGTACATACACGGGTGGGGGTTCGACACGTACACGGGTGTACATACACGGGTGGGGGTTCGACACATACAGGGGTGTACATACAGGGGGGGTACGACATGTACAGGGGTGTACATACACGGGTGTGGGTTCGACACGTACACGGGTGTAGATACACGGGGGGTACGACACGTACACGGGTGTACATACACGGGTGGGGGTTCGACACGTACAGGGGTGTACATACACGGGTGTGGGTTCGACACATACACGGGTGTAGATACACGGGGGTACGACACGTACATGGGTTTACATACACGGGTGGGGGTTCGACACGTACACGGGTGTAGATACACGGGGGTACGACACGTACAGGGGTGTACATACACGGGTGGGGGTTCGACACGTACACGGGTGTACATACATGGGTGGGGGTTCGACACGTACACGGGTGTAGATACACAGGGGGTACGACATGTACAGGGTTGTACATACACGGGTGGGGGTTCGACACGTACACGGGTGTACATACACGGGTGGGGGTTCGACACGTACACGGGTGTACATACACGGGGGGTACGACACGTACAGGGGTGTACATACAGGGGGGGGTGTACATACACGGGGGGTACGACTCGAACGTACGGGGGCTGGGGGGAGTGTTGGGCGCGTATGCGGGCACATGTCTCCATGGTTGCAATGGGAGTTCGGTGCGGACGGTGTTTTTACCATACGGTTGTAAGATCGGACGCACGGGATGGATCGTAATTCCGCGGTCGGACTTCACTTTTCACATTTGTACGGTAAATCGTCCGTGGCCGTGTCGGACACGTTTTCCGACCCGAGGACGTGTGGGGAGTTATTCCCAATGCGAATCGTATGGTCTTTTTCCCATGCGAATCGTAATTGGCAGTTTGTACGGCACTTGTACGATTCGTACGGTAAAAATACCGGATACGAGTCGGACGGGCCATTTTTTTACCGGATCGTAATTGGCACCTACATGTTACAGGTGATACAGCCCACATTTCCTGAAGAACAATGAAATCATTCTGGTTTATGAAGGCAAGCCAATCTGGGATAATTACCTTACTTTTGAGTCCGGCCTCATTACAACTAGTCACAGTAAAACAATGAAATTCAAATGAATCAACCCCCTGAGGTCCCTAAGCTGAAGTTGTATTGTTATTTAAATTTAACAAGCTAATACGGTTAGTTTTAGCCATAATATTGAGGGAAGGGAATGCCGAAACAAAATTTTCCCTGCAATTGTTGGTTGCCTAAAATTCACAATAACACAATACACTTGAATGGTCCTAGGGGAGGGACAAACCCTAGCCACACTGCGCACCATTAAAATATTTTTATGGTCATGCACATTAAAATGTGAGTTTTTAACCAACCAATAACACACCTTATTTTGAAGCTTGGTAAAAGACTCCTGGGTGAACACAGGGGGGACACTTTCTAATACAATAACATAAGGACAACAAGCAGGAGGCAAATTAATCACTGGAAATGAAGGATGCCTTAATACAGACTGAGTCCCCCTTGATATGATAGACAAAATGTGGGTGGGGCAACAGTATTAGACATGCTGGAAAACTGAGCTGGAACACCTAAGGACTTATCAGACAGCATATGCAAAACAGGGCCCAGACAGCCATCCTCTATTGTTGCCACATGGGTACTATCACCCCTAGAAGGGGGTGTGCCACTCCGGATTGCAATATCGTCGATTTAACATTCTTAGACTGTGGAAAAATCACCTATTGGGAGATCTCCTGTTGGTCCTGGCACATGGACAGAACTTTCCCAACTGATGTTTTCAATGTGTCTAACCTCTCTCTCAGAGGGCTCAAACAGTCTTTCAAAATTGTGATAAATTTACTCAGCATTGCATTCCTAGCAGAGTCCTGTATAACTGCAGTATGGTTTACAGCACCTGCTCCCTGCTTTGGGAATAAGGATGGTGATACTAACTCCGTTATTTGCCTAGACTTCCTCTTACACTTTGTAGCAGGAGAATTTACTGATGGCGAAATAACGAAGAAGTCCTCGCTAGGGTTTGGAAAATCTGCTCCAGTTAAAAGATTCCTCTGAAATAGAGTTTCTGATACTGGCTTGTTTATCTCGGGTGCCTTGGGCCAAAGGGGAGATCCACTTGGAGCACCCCAGAAACAGTCATCTCTCACTTAAGTAAATTTCTTTAGACACTGCACTAACAACTTTTGCCAGAAAAGAGTTGATCATATTGGGGTTTCTCCCTGCTTGTGCTTTTAGGATGGTAGTCTTCTTTTTAACCATTTTGCTGTCCTTTTGTAGTCCTTTAAAAACTAGCTGCCCTGCGGCACCACAAATACTATATTTGCCTAATCACTACCTTGGATACGGGATACTCCAGTAGGTTTTCCAATCTTCTTTCATGCTGGTTTCCTCTTGTAGTAGCCACATAAAAGCAAACTTCAGAGCCAAGAGGAGGAGCCCAGCCTTCTCCGGGCTCTGACAGGTGCAAGAAGGGCCTACTCTTGGCCCGGGCATGACCCGCACTGCTGGACTCCTCAACTGAATAAATGGCTCTTTGGCACCTGCAATTATCGATGTGGCCCTCCTCTGGACCCAGGCAGCTGGGAGATGGAGTCACTTTCCCCAGCATGGCTCTGGATACTTGGACAAGACTCCTGTGTGGCAGGACACCTCAGCTGAATAAATGGCGCTCCGGCATCTGCAATAATCGATGTGCCCTCCTCCGGACCCGGGGCAGTTGGGAGATGAAGTCACTCGCCCCTGCACGGCTCTGGATACTTGGACGAGGCACCCGCACTGTGGGATTCCTCAGCTGAATAAATGGTGCTCAGGCACCTGCGAAAATAGTTACAGCCCTTTTCCGGACCGGGGCAGCTGGGAGATGGAGTCACTCTCCACTGCTCGGACGAGGCTCCCACGCTGTGGAAGGCCTCGACTGAATTTCATTTTTCCTCTATTTTACTCCAAGGCTAACTGACACTACTGCAGGTAGGCCAGGACCTATGAATGTTTACCACACTGGTTAAAAGGGAGTCAGGAGCCATGCTCACCCACTAGTGAGTGCCAGGCATAGGCATTCTTCAGAACACTTTCAAGACCTGCAGAAGATCAGAAGAGGATGGTACCTGCTGTCTTTGTACTGGGAGCAGCCCAGAATAAGTGGACCTGTTACTTCTTGTACCTAGGACAAAGAAGTTAACTCAAAGGGTCAGTTGGTTGACCTCCAGGGTAGCCACAGGGAAACAATAGAGAGGTAGTTTCCTGGAATTACCCTGCTGACCACTGCTAATTGGACCTAGAGTGGGCCTTACTGATGTTCTCTGCCTGGTGCCCTGTAAGTCTCTAAGTGCGTTCTATAAGGTCCTGAGGGCTTTAGAAGTGTACTCATGTGTGGACTGCCTCCATTAATGATTAATGATCAATTCAGCAAAAAATACATATTTGTACTCATATGCTAGAATACAGTGGTTTTCAATACTTCCAGTGCAATACAAAAACACACCTGTGGGGGAATCTTAACACCAACCTCAGCATCTCCTGCATGGATGCAGTTGGAATAGAGTCCTCTTTGAAGCATCACATTTTTTGCATTTCTTCGCCTTTTTATATGACTTGGTTTTTGTTGGCTATAGGACTATGAGCACTTTACCACTGCTACCCAGTTCTAAAGTACATGTGCTCCCTCCTCTAAACATGGTAACATTGGCTCATACCCAATGTGCATATTTAATTTTAATAGCAAAGTTCACTACATGTGCCCAGGGCCTGTAAATTAAATGCCACTAGCCTGCCTGTATCTCTGATTGTTCCATCCACTTAAGTAGCCAATTAACCAAGTCTCAGACATGCCACTGCATAGATAGTGTGTTTAGTTTTAAACTACCATATCGATCTGACAAGTTAAACCAGGGCTAAATCCTCATTTTTAGTACACATAAGTCAGCCCTAAGGTAGGCTGTAGACAACCCAAGTGCAGGGTGCAGTGAATTTAAAAGGTAGCACATGCACTTTTTAGTTGTTCATGGCTCGGTAGAGAAAAACTCCAAAACTACTTTTTCACTACTGAGAGGCCTACCCCTCACATAGGTTAACATTGGGGATTCCTTATCACATGTAATACGCTGCAATACCTAAATGAGAGAAGGTAGATATATTGTGCTTAGTACCTGTGAAATGGCAATCATAAATCCTCTTCAAAGAGGTGATGAAAAGTTTCAGGGCTCCGTCTATCCTCTCCTAGTGTTTGCTTTGTTCGCCCTAAGTTGGAAGGGTATGCCCAGATGTGGGTCCCTTGCTCACATTGCCACTGGATTCAAGCTAGCCTGGCTGATGAGGGGTGTTACCCAAAACTGGTCCTAAGGTGCTTGTTTCTGGTGCCGGTAAGACCTGGCTTCGCAGTTCGGGCTGGACTATTGCGATGAGAAAGAGGGTCAAGTCTGATTTGCATATGACTGGGTCTGAACTGGGGTGGTGAAGTGAGCTAAAGAACGATGATGGATTCAACTCAGATCTGTGACTTGGGGTGAGTGGCTGAAAAGATTCAGTGCTCTGTCCATCCTCTACTTGTGCTTTCTTTGTTCGCCATTAGTTGGCAGGGTATGCCTAGACGTGGGTCCCTTGCTCAATTTGCCACTGGATTCAAGCTAGCCTGGCTGATGAGGGGTGTTCCCTGAAACCAGTCCCAGGATGCTTGTATCTGGTCCCGGGAGGACTTGGCGTGGCAGTTTGGGCTGGACTGTTCCCAAGAGGAACAGGGTCAAGACTGATTTGCATATTACTGGGTCTGAACTGGGGTGGTGAAGTGAGTTAAAGAATGATGATGGATTCAACCCAGATCTGTGACTGGGGGTGAGTGTCTGAAAAGTTTCTCTTTGTGCTTTCTTTGTTAGCCCTAATATGGCTGGGTTATGCCCAGACATGTGTCCCTTGATCACTTTGCCACCTGTTTCAAGTGAGCCTGGCAGATGAGGAGTGTTACTCTGAAACTGGTCCCAGGGTGCTTGTTTCTGGTACAGGGAAGACCTGGCTTTGCATTTCGCGCTGGACTGTTTCCATGAGGAACTGGGTCAAGACTGATTTGTATATGGGTGGGTCTGAACTGGGGTGGCGAATTGAGCTAAAGAATGATTAGGGGTACAACATAGATCTGTGACTTGGGGTGAGTGTCTGAAAAGTTTCATTGCTTCGTCCACCATCTCCTTGTGATTGCTTTAAGAACGTTAGACATTTTCCTACTCTTAGCCATTTGGTGTCTGCTGTCTGTCTTTGATCACTGGCTGGTCTGTGTGACAGCTGGACTTTGTGTATTCCATCTAGACAGCCAAACACAAATGGATCCTGGGTGTGACTTCATGCATCTTTCTGGGAGGATCGGAGGGAGAAGCTAGGCACTGCCTCACACTTACACCTCAATAGGCTCTGTTCTGTCCACACACAAAGGGCTCCATACATCCTTGTAGTGAGTCTAGAGCCAGGGCAAGAAGATAGGTCCTCTGTGCACTTAAGAAAACCTTCTACCCCCACCTCAAAGGCACAACTGGATATAAGTACTGGACCTCTGACCCTACCATCTATGTACACATCTGGACCTGAAACCAATCTGCTAAGAAGAAGAACAACTGTGCTAAGGACTGCCACTCTGTTGGACAGGTGGTCTGGTAAACTGCTGCCTTGCTGTGCTTCCCTGCTGCCTGTAGCTCTCTCTGACTGAACCGTCATCACTTGACCCCAGACTAACTTTAAGAGCTAGGCTACCAGCCTCCTGATTTGAAGACTTAGGGACATAACAGCCTTCCACCCTGCTCCTCTGCCTGGCCCATTGCAAGTGGATTAGAGTGTTGCTCCAGCAGAACCAATGAATCCTCTGTTGCAAGAGCAGAATTGCCTCACTGCCGCTGTTGGGGGATCAGAACCTGTGCATCGCACTCGGAAGCAGCGCATTGAAACCACTGCATTGCTGCCACTGCAGAGAGACAACCGACTCATTGTCTCGACTCCATAGAGAAACCCGGCGCATCAGCTTTGCAACCATAGCATTTTAGAACTGGAGCTTAGTCTTTGTATCTGGCGCATCATCGTCAGTGCATGGCGAAAATCGACACATCACCTCGACTGGGGAATCGACACAAACGCATTGCTCGGCTGCACCCCGCATCTCGTCGCTGTGGCCAGTATAAAGGTACTTCCATTCAGAGGTCCTTGCATGCTCCCTGTATCTAGCCCAAGTTCCTTTGCGGTTTGTCTGAACTTTGCACTGATCCAGCGCGACCAGATAACACAATAGGAGCTTATTGCTTGTAAGCGCAATTTTCACTTTATTCTTTAAAAATTTAAATCTGGACAGATTTTTGTTGTTCTGTTTATTAAATTAATTCTATGGGGCTTATTAATGAGCCCTGTGCGCCGCCGTTGCATCACTTTTTGTGACGCTGTGGTGGCATAAAAAATGCACCGTGTTCCACCATATTTATGAAGTAACACACCTAGGCAGATGCGTCACTTTTTTCAGCCCTGTGCTACATTATACCTGCGTCAGGTATTATTAATGCAGGGTGGACATTCCCCTGCAAAGAAGGTCCGTAGAACTGGCACAGTAAAATCTATGAGATTTCACTGCAGCACTTCTAGGACGCCACTACGTCAAATCCTTATGCATGCCTAAGACTGATGCAGGCCCCATTCAAATGGGGCTTGCCCCATGTGAAAGGACACATTGCTGGAACTGCATCTGTTTTCAGACACACCCAAGCAATGCGTAACTTTTGTACCTACAGATACATCAGGAATTCTGACGTATCTGTAAATTCTTGTGACATTGAGCGGCGTACAGTAAATACGGCGCATACATGGTGTTGCACGGAGGGCGCACTAAAAAGTGTTGTATACCTGTTTTCAAACAGCGATGCAACACTTTTCATAAATGAGGCTCTATGTTTCTGAACTGGTGTGGGTTCTTTTTGTGGTGTGTTTTCACTGTTTGAAGTGTTGCTCGAATACTTTACGCAGTTTCCCTTATGTTAAGCCTGACTGCTCTGTTCCAAGGGTGAGCACAGGATAATTTAGAGTGTGTTGTGACTTACTCTTACTAGGATTATGGTTCCTGCTATTGCTATACCATGGTGCAAGAATGCCCACACTGTAAGGAAGATTGCGTTTTTGGAGAAAGTGGCCCCTCACTGCATAAAAACTATCCCTTGAGGCATTTCCCTCTTTCTATGTGTGCTGCACTTTTGGTAAAACTAGGAATGCATCAAATTCCATGGATGGTGCATGGGAACACCCACACAACACCCATGGACTGCCTCCCTGGTGCAACCTAAAGCATCGCAGTAATTTGCGCTGAGTTGCCTTTCTCCAGATTTTTTAAGCCACTCAGGGCCACACTAGGGGGCCCATTACGATGGCGTAAAGATCGCCACCACCTGGCCAGCGGTGACGACTGTTACGCCATCATAACGTGAATTCTCCACCGCCATATTACGATGGCGGTGGGTATCACGCGGATGGAAAGTCAGTCTGCCGCTTTTCCGCCGGTCGGCAATCATTACAATTGCCGGCCAGGCCGAGCAGGGGCTCAAATATGGTGTGGTGCCTAGCAGGCACCGCCAGCCATATTAGACTGTAGAGATGCTAAGGCCTTTCCATGGCGGCAACGCCGCCTTGGAAAGGCTGGTGGGGATTTGCTATGGGTGCCCGTTGCGGGCCCCCATGGAGGTGGGGGGTGCACTTAGGGGGTGGCTATGATCCCCTCTACATGTCCATGCACAAGGTGCCAGGCACCGCGCGGAAACGCACAACATGGCATTTTACCATTGCGGTGGGTGCTGCAGCCAGCAGCACCCGCCACAAAGTTAAAATGCCAGATGCGACCGCTGCAGTGGCGATCACATCATGATAAGGGGTGCGGGACCGCCGCATGGCAGGTGGACAGTTCCGTTTCCGCTAGGATAGTGGGCTGACCTGAGTCCGCCCGCCATCCTAATAGGCCCCTAGGTGTCCATGCATGGCTTCATAAATCGCATTTTGGGCTTGTGTTGCTGCTGCATCACATTGTGTGGTGCACGAATGACGCAACTCCCCTTGTAAATATGCCTCAAGCTTCATACAGAAGTGCTCTTGTCGATGTCAAACAGAGGCCCACAGTTGGATCTTCTTGATCTGACTGAATAGTGGCTGAATCCACTAATGATTTCCTCCAAGGGTTCTGGTATCATAAAGTCCAGATATTGAAAACTAGTCATTGGTAATGGCTATCTGATACACCTAGAAGGGCATTCCCTGACTGTTCTTTAACAATTGAATACAAAAATAAATTTTTTGTTTCTTTTAGGTTAGATTAACCCTCCTTTAGCACAGGTTTTGTTTTGTAAAATGTAGGCTTGGTATTCTTCAGCTTTCTGGTTTTACCTGTATTTGCCCACTTATAAACTTAAGCCAATCTTTGACCTGTGTTCAACCTTAATGTAGAATATGAGTAGCACATACCATTATTTTGGATCGCTTATCAGAAACTAAGACATAAATGGATAACCCCACTATGCCGTTCCTTGAGAATTGAGCATTATTAGATAGTACTAAAGATATGGAAGATGAACACTAAAAACTAGTTTATCCTGTCTCAAAATGTGTTACTGTCAATCTGGTATTTAAGAGCAAAAATTATCCCCTGAATTAAATTTGTAATATATTACATTTGTAATACATTCTTCTTTTTATTTGATATTCTGCTGTAATTAATTATTATATTTATTCAAACTACTTTTGTATATATTTTTAGCTCTAAAGCTTTGGAGGGTCAAGGCTTTGTGGTGCCGTGCACATCTTGAGGCACTTACATTCACTTCTTCCTACTCCCACAACAAACCTTTGAGGCTGCTGCTGAAGCCCTGGGGATGTTGCATACCTAGGAATGAAAGGGCAACATATCTTTACTCATTATTTACCATATTCCTGTAATGAAGACCTAATATCTACAACATTAAAAAGACATGTTAATGAATTATAAATGCTTGTATTGGACGGTCTTGTACTAAGCTTGTCTCAGACCAGATTACCTATAGTTTTCCCTCATTTTGTTAATACATAGTACTTATGCACAGACTATGCATTGGAGTGCACTATATGC
The DNA here is from genome assembly GCF_964204655.1 of Triturus cristatus. Taxonomy (NCBI): domain Eukaryota; kingdom Metazoa; phylum Chordata; class Amphibia; order Caudata; family Salamandridae; genus Triturus; species Triturus cristatus. Next base: position 1,098,263,092 of record NC_140594.1, read on the forward strand.
AAGTCACCCTTGTTGTTTTCACTAAAACATCTTCGTTAAAGCAGTAAAGTACATCCAGGTTTTGGTTTTAGAATCTAGAAGCATGGTCCTCACGAAAAAACATAAGTGAGCAAAAACGTGCCACCACTTACGTGAATGTTAAATCTAATCGAATCTTCAACTCTGTGCCTTCCTCTCCGATCACTCACACAATATCGATGCATAATATATTAAAACACACAAATATATTTTAAATTAAATATTCATTACAAAAATATCGACTCTGTATATCTAACTTTAAACACCACAAATATTGAGAACAAAAATATCACTGTTAAAAAAATCTATTTTACACTTATCAATAAGGTTGTATGACAAAAATATTGATTCACACCATATCGCCTACAATGTTATCACCAGAATAATCAAATAATCATTAACAAATGGATAAAAAACACTTTTCACATAAAACAGTTACTTGAAATAAACCCCAAACATGTTATACAGATATTAAAAAATATATTAAATCAACAAAATATTTACCATTCACCCCAAAAAATGAAATATTCAAAATTTGCACAATAAAACCCCTCAACAATAGCATTAACTACAAAGATGTAAACACCAATCTGAATATTTTTTATATATGACTTTATATGCGACTTTCTGCCATTCTGCCCGGATTTGAGAGGGGGTTCTTGAATACCGAAGAAGCTGTGTCAGTATTCCATATCATAGAGATTTTGCACACTCATTTCCTTGTTGCGGAGGAACGAACACGCACTTCAATTAACTAGTTCTGCTTACTTTATTTACAACATTCCGCCATTGCGCGTTTTGGCCTCACCAGGCCTTGATCACATGACGCGACTGCGGTAGGGATACCTATATTTAAAGTGACAAGTGCATGGACACGTGATACATAGATAGAAAATATAGACTAGTATATGTTTGTATTGTTGGATGATACATTATGGACACACTATCAATAAAAACAGTAAATAATTTCCATTATATCAAAATTAAAACAATTAATGGTAACTTTCACAGTACAAATTGATATGTGCTTATATTGCTGCTAGTCCGACTTGATCACTTTAACAATAAAAACATCATTGTTAAAATATAGCAGTATATGATATTTTTCATAATGCATTTTTATACATCAAATTCTATACGAAAGAGCATGAGTCCATTGACTTTGGCCACCGTTGTCTTTATATCCGGTGCAACGGTTTAACTGATTGCCAATAGTGGCACCTGCCTATTCACGGCATCCACATATCCTTATTCGTTTAAGTGACCACTGTGTTTTCATGACCAGATTTTAATTCATGTGACCATATTCACATAATATGGCCCGTGTGGCCTAATGCTGCTATGTATTTAATATTACAATGTATTTAAAGTGCTGTGGTGCGAAAAAGTGCAAAGTGCCCTACAAAGATGACTAAATACCGTTGTGATAGAACTTACTACTATGTTGCATTAAAAAAATATGTATAGATAAAAGATTATATGTACGGGACATAGCAGCATAAGATTTAAATGTTGTTGTTAGCTGGTGATAACCCCATGTTGTTTGCTGTCTTAAACAAATTAATCTTCCAATTTTGACGTATCCAAGATGGTGTCAAACTCTAGGATATGTTTAAGAGGTTCATAAGGGATACATAGACTTTCGAGTTTTACTTATGTAAGTGCAAATGTAAAAATCTTTCCATGATAAATTTGTACAGAAAAATACTTTAAAGTGTCGGCAGATGACTTGTTGGCATTACAGACAATTAAAGAGATCCTCACTGGAGTTTAACTCTTCAGTCGTTTTAGTATCAAGCTCAATGATATATCAAGTTTCCAATTTTCTTAAGGCAGCTTCTCGATTTCCCCTTGTCCTTAGACTTAAAATTGAGTCTTACATAAAATATTTAAGATGTTCTAAATTATTATTGTCAATTTCTTTAAAATGGCGAGCAAAAGGGTGAGTCAGGTCTGAATTAGTGATTACCCTAATGTGCTGGAGTATTCGCTTGTGGGCTTGTAGTTTAGTACTGCCCACATAGCGTACTCCACATGAACACTTCAACACATATACTACATAATCCATTTTACAAGTTAGAATTTTTTTTTATTGTGTTGGGTTTGTCCTGAAAAGGTGTTGAATATGTTGTTTTACTTATGCCAAATTTTCATGCATGACAGGTGTTATCTTTAACAAAGCGCTTTCTTTGTGTTAACCAATTGTAAGTTATCAGGACTTCCGGACTGCTTCTCACTAAAGCATCGCTCATGGAGGCGGCTTTTCTAAATCTGATAGCAGGGCATTTGGGCAAAAAGGGGCCGAAGGTAGGGTCACCTAATATCAGTGGCCAGTTCTTTTTAATTATATTTCTTAATCTGCCTTCTTGTTTGTTGAATGTAAGGATTAACCTGGTTTCCAGCTCTCCCTTTTGTTTCATTGTTGCTGTGGTGGTATTCTCTCCATTTTCTTTAGTTCCAAACAATAAGTCTGATCTACTTAGGATTAGTGTTTTTCTAATCGCTGTATCTATTGTGCATTCTGAATATCCTCTTGCCCGAAACCTGTTTTTGCTTTCCCTCTGGGTTGCAATAAGACCTACATTGTTGCGGCAGATTCTTTTCAGTCTTAGAATTTCTCCAGAAGGGATGCTATGTAATAAATGTTTTGGGTGAGAGCTACTGGCTTGTAATACCATGTTTCCTGCAGTCTCCTTTTGATGTAACCTGGTTTCAATTTTACCATGGCAATAAAGACCTGTACATCGAGAAACGAAACTGATTCTGCACAGGAGGATGCCATATACTGCTAATTAATGTCATTGATATTGATTACGGACACAAATTTTAGTGCACTTTCCTTGGAACCCAGCCAGATTACAAAGAGATCATCTATGTATCTCAACCATACAATTACATGTTTGTTTAGTGCTTCCTTGTAGTTTGCCATGAGGACCAATTCCTCCCACCAACCCATGTGAAGGCATGCATAGCTGTGGAAAAACTGATCCCCATGGCTACCCCCTGACCCTGCTGAAAAATCTGGTTCTGGAACATAAATACATTATTCTCTAGGCAGAATGATGTCTCATTGACCAACATTTTGTTATGTTGAAATAGCCACATTGGTTTGGTGCCCAGAAAGTGTTCCAATGCTCTAGTACCATCCTTGGGTTTGATACTTCTATAGAGTGTTGTAACATCCAGTATCATTATCATTAGGAGATAATCTTCTTCCCATGGACAATTGTGGATATGTCTGAGGAAATCACTTGTGTCCTGGATTTATGATGGTAGTCTTTGAACATGTTCTTGCAGGAAATAGTCAATGTAACGGGAAGTGTTTTCAAAAAGACTTTTGTGTGCTGAAATAATTGGTCTACTTGGTGGCTTGGTAGGCTCTTTATGAATTTTTGGGATAAAATATATTACCGGCATAATTGGGAATTCGGTTTTGAGGTTCTTGTATTCATCTGCACTGAGGAGGCCTGCGTTTTTTCATGCCGTAAGTTGGAAAAGTACTCATTATGGGTAGCGTGGATTGTGTGAATGTTACTTCTATTGTAACAATCCCGGTCATTTAGTTGATTCATGGCTTCTTCCATGTAATCTGCTTTGTGTGAAATTACAATATTATCCCATTTATCGCAATTCTGAATAACAATCTGATTATTGCTTTGTAATTTGTTGATTAACTGTCGATATTTGCAGTCTCCGTAACTGTATTTGAACTTGATGGTTTAATTTTTTCACTTGAGATATTACATGTTCATTAAATATATCAATAGAGTTGCTAGGCATGATTGGTTGAAATGTCGATTTTGGTTAAAAGGTAGTAGAGACTGACCCAAAGATGTTAAGTTGTTGTTGAACTACGATTGATTGTGTCGACACTTCACTGATATTCATTGTATCTGCATTCTGTAACTCCTGTAAATCACACATTAACTTTACATCTGAGGCTGACAAAACATTTGGCCTATGAGAAGATATATCCTGAGATATGTGATGGCTGTTGTTGCTTGTATTGAATAAAAGATGGTACTTTTTAAGCTTTAGCTTGCGAACATATTTATATACATCCATTCTCGTTTGCGAGTAGTTAAAGTTCCTTTCTGGACAACACAACAAACCTAATGATAGTAGCTGTACTTCTGTTTGGTCAAGAGTGGTTTGTGACAAATTGATTTTTGTGTTCTCGAAATGTAGATTCTACTTGCGCCTCCACCTGCCGGCTGTTTGTTTCAGGCTGTTTTTTTATTTGTTTCCAACATTGCTTGCGTCCCTCCCACCGTCTTTTATTCCTCCTTTGTTTTGTTGGGCATTTAGAATCCTGGGGCGTAATGTTTGTCTATCTTGACGTCAAAAATCAAGCTCTTCTGCCAAGGAGAGTTTCTGCAGTGGTTGCCCGGGCCTTGATTTATTAGTTTCAGAGTCCGACTCACTTTCCAACATGGAGCTGAGATCTGAAGCTGATGTGGCACCATGTAAATCCATACTCGTATTAACCGCTTGCCATTTGTCTTGTTGGGAAACATTTCTGGATGCTTTTAGCAAATCATATCTCCATGAGAATGTAAATATTTGCCAGTTTTCATGGTCAGCCCTATCCCGCTGGAATGCATATACTTTCCGTTTTTTAATTATATCTTCTTCCTTGTGTAATCTTGAGATCATCTCTTCTCGATATTTGGTTATTGTGTCTGTTGTTTCCATTTTGTTTATCTCTTCATTGAGATCATCTATTTGCCTCTGTAGTTCTATTCGGTCAATTTCGTCATACTTAACCAAAATTTGCACTAGTTTCTTCGGTGAATCGAGGTTGCATTCTACTGATTCTTTAAGCAGGTTAGGGTTGGGATTTTCAAAAGTAGGAGCGATCATTATTGTCAGTCCCCTTGGAATCCTACCCACCTCTTAACATATCCCTGCTACTGGCTGTTCCTCCTTTCGATATGGCACTGGGTGCTTGTACTAGCAAATTTGCTGTAGTGGAATCACTGAGCTTTTCATCTGCTGCCGCCTCTCAGTCCCGCAGTGCGTCAGTGGACATGTTTTGTTCGGCGTCAATTTTCTAAATATACAGCGTAAGAGTGTGTTTCACTGCCAACACTCGTACTTCGCACATCTCTCGCCTCGCCTTACCTTTGTGTTAGTGGTGCTCCTCGTGACCTCCGACCTGGGTTTTACCGCTCCACAAACGGAGACAAATTAAGCTGTCAGGGGGCTGCCGCGGCCTTCTCCTCCCAGAAGGTATTTGACTTCCGACTTGCTGCCAAACTTGACTTCCTGCCGCTCGGCCCTGATTTGAGAGGGGGACCTTGAATACCGAAGAAGCTGTGTCAGTATTCCATATCATAGAGATTTTGCTCACCCATTTCCTTGTTGCGGATGAACAAACACAGACTCAAATTGACTAGTGCTGCTTACTTTATTGACAACATTCCGCCATGACGCGTTTTGGCCTCAATCTCTATATATCTGCACAACCCCTAATCCCAAAGGAAGCCGGCATGCACACGAGGACTGCAGTATTAAGGCTCGGCCTCCCTCGACCCAGCAACCAGGAGAGATGCGTTTTGGCTGCAGAAACAGCCTTTGTCAATCTGGTAAGTGCAATTCCCCTCAAACGATTTATCTTGTCCTATTCATGGATATAGTAAAAATACCCCATGTTTAAATGTTTGAAAGCATCAGCCATTGCATTAAAATACAATGCAATTTGTGTGCTCCACATCTATATATAAAATAAATATGCATATAAATAGAGTGGCCCTGCTTGAACTCTCAACAATATATAATAATAATAAAGGCATAATGCTTAGCCCTTTGTTGCCAATGCATGTGCAGTATATATATATATGTTATAAGCTTGTGAAGGGCCTGGATACTCCAATTTGGAGTGTTCCCACGCTAGGTTTTCTCCTTAAGCAATCAGTGAGGTAGCAGTTAATTTACCATTGATTGTCTGAAAAACAAGGTATAAAGGTCCATATTTACAATTAATTAATGCTGCCCGGAGGGGTAATTCCTGAGAAAAGGGATGCATCATATGTACAAGGATATACCGGATCCCTTTGCTTTACCCTGCGCTGGTGCACAATCAGCTGTCGTGTGTCGACGTAGGCACCCTTGCACCATTGTGCAGGGATGCCTGTGTCACGGGGAGATTGTTTTTTGTTTTTGTGCAGGAAGGGGCACCTTGCTGCACAAAAACAATCACAAGAGGTGATTTCCTCTTTCTATGTGTGCTGCAGAATGCAGCATGCATAGAAAGAGAAACAAAGGGAGGAGAAATGAAAACATTTCTCCTTGTTGCGTCTCCCTATGCCTCGCCTGGGGAGTTGTAGGATTCTGACGCTTTTCCAGGTTTACAATTTCTCGTAAATCTGGAAATGCGGCAGAAGCCATGGGTATTGCGTGGGAACACCCATAGCAACACTCATGGCACACCCCTTTCACACAAAGTGTCACGTGTAAAGGGGCCATATTTACAAGGACACAAAAAGCCACGCAGGGTGGCTTTAGGTGTCCTTGTAAATATGGGGCCGCAGGTTGCACCACCAGTGCGTCACAAAAAGTGATGCACCAGCAGTGCAAGGGGTTTGTAAATGAGCCCCTTAGTTTTTTGTGAGACGGAGGGTTGCATTCTAAGGTTCACAGGGTGGAGATACTATTTCTTAGCTGCCAGGAAGCTAGAGGAGCTACCACCTAAACAAACTATGCATTTTAGATATCATAAACCTGGCCGTTCCTGAGGATCTGAGGCAACGATTTGGCAGGTAAGGTTTGATCAAGGGAAAAAGATCTGAGGACCCTTTTGATTTAATATTCTGTGGCAGAAACAGAGGTCTTTAAAACCTAATCTGGCCTGGAAAGGAAGCCAGTAGAGTTTGGCAAGAGTAGGACCCAAAGAAGAACAGCTTGGGATGTTCAGAAGCATTCTTGCAGTGGCATTCTGAACCCTCTGGACCATTCTTGTCCTGCCTCTGGAAATACCAAGATAAAGCGCTTTGATGACTGTTTTCCTTGACAAATCCCGCAGAAGCTCTAAGATCTTTCCAAGCACCTTCAAGATGCCGAAGCAGGTACCAGCAAGAGCAGAAATCTGGTAATCAAGGATCAGTAGGGAGTCAAACCAGATCCCAAGCTTTCTTAACTTACTTTTGGGAGCAGGTACCAGCCCTAATTCAAATGGCCACCATGTAGAGGTCCATATATGCCGTTGTTTGGAGTCCATTCATTTTGCGAGTTCAACCGGACCTGATTTGAAGTTGGGAGCAGCTTGCAAGCAGCTTTACCTTCATCCTGTGCCAAGGCAATAATCAGCTGAGTATCATCAGCATCAGATACCATCTTCACCCCGACACTCAACTACCTCTGCCTGGGAGCGGATGTACACATTAAACAGGGTCGGGCTCAAAGCTGAACCCTGAGGCACACCTTGCTGCAGGGGGCAAATCTCTGAGGTATATGACTGCTGGAAAACCTGAAAGGTGCAATCCTGGAGGAAATCTATAATACAATTAAGTGTGCAACCCCCCAACACCGAGATTCCAAAGTCATTCAAGTAGGAGGCCATGGGATATGGTATTGAATGCTGTGCTCAGGTTCAGCATAATCAAAGCCTCTGTCTTGCCCTAATCAGCGGTTACTCTAAGGGATTCAGAGGCCAGAAGAAGAGCAGATTTAGTACTGATCATAGGTCTGAAACCTGATTGGGTCTCATGAAGAAGATTGTTTTCTTCGATAAAGTGCATCAGCTGATGATTGAAATGTTGTTCAGAAGGCTTGGCAAAGAGTGGAAGCAGTGAGATAGGTCTCAAATTCTCAGATTGGTGGGGTCTAGGGAAGGCTGCTTTAGTAGTGGAACCACCATCGTGTGTTTCCAATCTAAGGGGACCCGGCCAGAGGAAACAGATTGGCTCAATGATTTTCAGAGCAAGGGAACAATGGCTTTCTCCCCTGGCTCCAGCATGGTCGGGGAGATTTGGTCAAGAGGGGATCCAGATTTCACTTTGGAGAGATGACTGCCAGTCTCTGACACAGTTAGGGACTTAAGGTTAGAAAAACCCTCTGAGGGCCATTGTTGCTCAGGCAGAGGAGACAATCTGAAATATAATGAAGTCATATGGTGTGAGGAAGGATGGAAATACATTTTGCGTTAAATCATTATTTTACAAAAGGGCATGTAAATTGTTTAAGGATAGGAGAGAATCAAGAAAATATTGAGGCCTAGCAGTGAAAGAACTATAGAAATGGGAGAGTTCTGCAAAAAAAGCAGCATTTTCACTTTTTTTAACAGCACATTTTCTAATCACTATTTTGATATGCATTTTCTACATTACTGTTAAAGCACATTTCTATATTATTATGAGGTTTCATATATATTTATGTATGTAAAAATGTTCAAATTCCACGCTTTAGAGTCAAGCACAAATGTCTACTTTACAAGCGTTCTTATGGTGCAATGGGATAATTGATTTCAGATCTGTTCACTAATTTCCAGCATGGGTACAATGCCCAGGCTGCCATACCCCTTATAGCAGCAGTTACGCAGTCTGGGATACCGACAGCTGGGAGATGGAGGGCAGTGTCAGAGGCCAATATGACTATGTGGGCAGTATCAGCAGAGGGCAATCTGCAGGCCACACAGCAGGATTTCAACCTTGTCTTGTGATTAACATAATTTCTAGAAAAGGTGCAAGACCATCAGGCACATGGGCCTCACATGAGTATCAGTGTCACTTGGAGAAAACATATAGACCAATGAAGTGTGCAGGTGTACGGGTCTCACACACTCATAAGTGTTGCATGGGTTCCATTAGGCTGAAATCCAGATCAACTGGTAAAGATGTCGCCATGGAACCCTAGTTATGAAAACCTATTATGAGGTTTTTACTCCAGATCCTCTAATCTATTGTGAAAACTTAGCATTTTCGAAGGCTACTTCTGGTTTTTCCTTCTGGCCAACACCTCTGGAAACTGAGACAGCAATTGCTGGATAGGACCCCATAGCTTCAATGGCTCCTCAATGGTAGCTGTGGTGAAGGAGTCAAAGCCCAGCTCATTGAAGGTGGCATGAATGTTGATATCGGAAACACATATAAAAGGCATATCACCATATATGATGGTTCAGTCAGAGATTTTAACTTTGAAGAAGGACTTTAAAGAAGGAATAACTGGTTTGTTAAACATTAGGTTATAGTAATTCCTAAATTAAACGCCATAAAGACAACCAGACATTGTTAGCCCTAACGTATGCAGAAGAAATGTCCCCAAAAACATTGGTGTAAAAATACTCTAGAGACAACCGCTTTGCTCCACTACTAAAATGTGCCCCGAAAAGCGCTGAGATTAAAAATAAAATAGAAATAAGGGTTAATTTATCACCATTTCATTTTTCATCAACCCATCCCAAACTGAGTGCCAGGACACGGCGGAGCCTTCTAAGTAGCAGCAACAGGGAGGAATTGTGGGCTGCCTGTGCACTTAAGTTTGACTTTGCATTTCACTTTGGCCCGCTGCCTCGCGATTGCCAGACAGAAATGCGCACTTAAAACCTTTCAACCCATCTGTCTTAGACAGCTGGGTTAAGAGCAAACACAGGCCTCTGGTGCCCTTGAGAGCACTGAGGGAGGTGCTCCCTCCAATCCTGGTGCTTCTCTCATGCTGGTTAGCAGCATGAGAGCTGCGCCAGGATTGGTTAAGGTACATTGGCGGGGGCCCGTACTGGAGCTTGGCGAGGAGAGAACAACAGAGCGAGGAGGACATTACATGCGGCAAGACAAAGGCAAAGTGAATTTTTGTTTTATTTATTTTTAACATAGGTGCTTTAGATTTATTTAGTGTGTGTGCATGCACCCATTTGCACTCCCCAATACTCTCCATAATTTCCAGCTGCAACTGCTGCTTCTACAGGAAGGATAAGCCTTAGTGTTGATGATTTCAGTGATCCCCTTAGTATGATAATTGCAGAGGTAGGAATTGTCCAATGTTTTCTTTGAGGCCAATAGTAGTCTATTGGCAGTAATGAACATCACACCAGGTATATGTTTACATAGAAAATAGATGTCCCAAGGTTTTCTTGCAGACCAATGCTATCTGTGTACCTAAGGTACCACATTTAGCTTCAGAGCTAAACTTTGCTACAGAAGAGACATAAAAAGTTACATTTATCTTGTAGGTCGTCAAGGTGATTGAGGCTGCAGGAGCCCAAGGACTCACCAAGATGGTTTAATCTTTTTTTATAGACCCACTTACAAATCTTGCCATGGAGAATCGTTTCAGCTCTGGAGAGATCAATGGACCTTTTTCACCGAAGGCAAATTAGAGCTTTCTAAATCATTAAAACATTATAGACAGTTAGTATTGGTGATTAGTCAATGATGAGAAGTTGGTAAAAGTTTCAAAACCTTTATTTTATCTTAAGGTTAGAGTCTCTAATTATCTTTATTCAATATAGTAGGTTTACAGAAATATAAAATAGGTTGGTTAGAAGTCAGCATTTTAAAATACACAGTGTTCCATATAGAAACCCAGTAAACTAACTAAAGGACCTATTCTAAATGAAACCCATGAAAAGTTCCATAGGAAAAGAGCGTGTAAGACATGAACTTCACATAAAGAGTAGTTCTGGAAACTCAGCAGAGCTCCCTACAGCTCCAGTACCAACTATAAATAAAAGTGCGATCTTTGAAATAGCATTGATCACAAGTAATCCAAATCAATTAGGAATAAGTCAGAATAAGGCACCTCAAAGAATAGCTAAAGAAATCAATCCTCCACAAAGAAGAGTCTAAGGGTAGGAACATTTTTACACCAGCAGGACTTATGGAAAAGGCAAGTGAAATAAAAATGTGTGGTAACTAACTAGCTAGGAACACTCATTAATAGAGTTTAACACTATCGAAACAATTTTAGAAGGCGTTTTCACTCCATGTCCTATGAGAAAAGCTCACGAAGTGGTGTCGTCGGTCATGCAATGCCTCTTCTTCCGATTCCCACAGTCTGCACTCACGTCATCGGGATTGATACAATTTCTAAAGCATCTGCTACATGAGGGAAGGTTCCCAGGAGAACCCTCTTACCTAAGCAAAAGGATGCACTATGAGCTCACTCTCTAGACAAAATCTATTCAGTAATATGAAAGCAACTATCAATGTTATTTGGAAGAAGCATTTATTAATGTCTATGTCATCATTTAATATAAACAGTTTTAATAAGTTCATTTTATTCTAGTCAAAGATCTAACATGGGGTGAGGAGCTGCATCAACACAATATTATAGTCAGCACATTTCTAAAGATGACATCAATGTTAAGCAGTTGCACAAAATTTCTTACTCATGTAACCTTGAGCAAGAATCAAAAGGAAAAGCTTTTGGGCCTTGTTACTGTGCAAGCCAGGGGCACAACATCTTTTTAAAACACGCATTAATTAACAAAGCATTCTAGACACATCCTTTCTACATTGATTGGTAAATATCATTTCATAGTTTGTTTACCTTAGCAAGGTGCATTCTCGATTTTATCAAAGAGTCATTTGTAAGGCCTTTCTATAGTGACAATTTTACTAGCATTTAAACCTATTATAAAATGCAATTTTCACACAGTAAATAAGTCGATTTCCTAAATTTGTGCTCATTTCTCCCAAGGCTATTAGAATCCTGTTCTTCTTGGCCCCAAGAGTTACCTCGAGACTGCAACTTGTATTTCGTATGATATGCCAAAGTATTTAGAATTACGTTTGTTTATATTTTGATATCTATATTGTGATGCTAAATTAAGCTCTCAATCTTGCATGTAGATCTTTAATTAGATTTAGTTTGCATATTGGCCTTGTTTATGATTTACAAGGATGCTAATTTATACAGCAATCAGAACCCCTCCTAATGAGCACTGACAAGACAATATTTGCAAATATAATTTTATTTGCACTGTAATAAAACATTAAATAGAAATATCATGTCTTGGGTAATGCTATTCTAACTACAGAATGGCTTTTATACCATAATCCACAAAAATATGCGATCAAAGTAAATGTATTCTCTAGCCTCCTATGGAACCTAGTTTTAAAATGGGTTACACTTCGATGTGATTTAATTTATTTGATATCATCTATAATCCACCTCATGAGATTTCACACAAATGTTTTTAGTTGTAATAGTCTCTACAGTATGGAATAGATAATACATTTTAACAGCCAAAATGAGATGTACATTTTATCGTGCTTGGAAAAGAAAAACTGGTATAAGCACTAACTATTAAAAAAGAAAAAAGGTTACTGTCCCTTAGAGAAAGGGAGTAAATTGCATATTTCATGAAAAGGAAAAGAATTGAGAGCAAAGTTTAGAAAGTTCATTGTCATAAACATTGTCCTGCACGTTGGAGAGAAAACAGGAGAGAGTACAGTACTTAATAAGAAAGTGTGAGGTTGTGAATATGGCATTGCAGTAGGACAGGTAAACAACCTTTACATCGCAGTCAGTAGACAGCAATGCCTTTACAATGCAATCGTTACAACGACCGCGTTGTTACCACGCAATGCCATTACTACGCAATCATTACATCGACTTGCAGTAGATGGCGCTTTAACATAAGGAATAGTATAGCTTACTACTCCAACACCTTCCTTACTGTTGCGTAGGCTGGAGTTGGAATAGTAAATTATACACTCCTAATGTTACTGCACCATCTACTGCAAGTCGATGTAATGACTTGCATAGGAATGGCATTGCGTGGTAACAACAAGGTCGTTGTAACGACCGTGTTGTGAAATTCCGCATAGTAAAAGCACGCGTTGTAATGTGCTATATTCGTAGGATTAGCTGATAAAAGGGGCTGAACCCAATGTTTTGAATTTTATATAATTCTGAAAGAGGCCACCGAAGCTTGAACAAACCCTTCCGTATTGCTGATTTCAGGGGGCACCTCCCTCATTTGCATGAAAGTCATTCTACAGAAGAGATGCCATCAATGAAGTCATGTGTCAGGTCACGAGGAGTGGGGAGGCTACGTTATAGTTTCCATAACTAACTATAACTGACCAATTTCAGGTTGAGGAAAAAGGCCAACTTCCTCCGTAGGAAATAGCTTTTATTCTTTTTTTCAGCTCAAATAATTTGAAGGAAATACTAGCATTTAATGTTTTCTCAGTAGGAATCTACTCTCTTGCAGTTTCTAGCTCTCTTTGCTAGTGGGCAAAAGAACGATGGATTTAACCCAGATCTCTTGACTGGGGGAGAATGTCTGCATTGTCAGCATTCCGTCCATCATTTGTTTGTTGTAATTCTTTTCGCCCTAAGTGGGATGGGTATTCCCAGACGTGGGACCCGTGCTCACTACGCCACTGGAGTCAAGCTATCCTGGCTGATGACGGCTGATAGCCAGAAACCGGTCCTAGGATGCTTGATTCCGGTCCAGGGAAGACATGGCTTGGCAGTTCGGGCTGGACTGTTCCCATGAGGCACAGGGTCAAGACTGATTTGCATATGGCCATGTCTAAACTGGGGTGGCGTAGTGGGCAAAAGAACGATGGATTTAACCCAGATCTCTTGACTGGGGGAGAATGTCTGCATTGTCAGCATTCCGTCCATCATTTGTTTGTTGTAATTCTTTTCGCCCTAAGTGGGATGGGTATTCCCAGACGTGGGACCCGTGCTCACTACGCCACTGGAGTCAAGCTATCCTGGCTGATGACGGCTGATAGCCAGAAACCGGTCCTAGGATGCTTGATTCCGGTCCAGGGAAGACATGGCTTGGCAGTTCGGGCTGGACTGTTCCCATGAGGCACAGGGTCAAGACTGATTTGCATATGGCCATGTCTAAACTGGGGTGGCGTAGTGGGCAAAAGAACGATGGATTTAACCCAGATCTCTTTACTGGGGGAGAATGTCTGCATTGTCAGCATTCCGTCCATCATTTGTTTGTTGTAATTCTTTTCGCCCTAAGTGGGATGGGTATTCCCAGACGTGGGACCCGTGCTCACTACGCCACTGGAGTCAAGCTATCCTGGCTGATGACGGCTGATAGCCAGAAACCGGTCCTAGGATACTTGATTCCGGTCCAGGGAAGACATGGCTTGGCAGTTCGGGCTGGACTGTTCCCATGAGGCACAGGGTCAAGACTGATTTGCATATGGCCATGTCTAAACTGGGGTGGCGTAGTGGGCAAAAGAACGATGGATTTAACCCAGATCTCTTGACTGGGGGAGAATGTCTGCATTGTCAGCATTCCGTCCATCATTTGTTTGTTGTAATTCTTTTCGCCCTAAGTGGGATGGGTATTCCCAGACGTTGGACCCGTGCTCACTACGCCACTGGAGTCAAGCTATCCTGGCTGATGACGGCTGATAGCCAGAAACCGGTCCTAGGATGCTTGATTCCGGTCCAGGGAAGACATGGCTTGGCAGTTCGGGCTGGACTGTTCCCATGAGGCACAGGGTCAAGACTGATTTGCATATGGCCATGTCTAAACTGGGGTGGCGTAGTGGGCAAAAGAACGATGGTTTTAACCCAGATCTCTTGACTGGGGGAGAATGTCTGCATTGTCAGCATTCCGTCCATCATTTGTTTGTTGTAATTCTTTTCGCCCTAAGTGGGATGGGTATTCCCAGACGTGGGACCCGTGCTCACTACGCCACTGGAGTCAAGCTATCCTGGCTGATGACGGCTGATAGCCAGAAACCGGTCCTAGGATGCTTGATTCCGGTCCAGGGAAGACATTGCTTGGCAGTTCGGGCTGGACTGTTCCCATGAGGCACAGGGTCAAGACTGATTTGCATATGGCCATGTCTAAACTGGGGTGGCGTAGTGGGCAAAAGAACGATGGATTTAACCCAGATCTCTTGACTGGGGGAGAATGTCTGCATTGTCAGCATTCCGTCCATCATTTGTTTGTTGTAATTCTTTTCGCCCTAAGTGGGATGGGTATTCCCAGACGTGGGACCCGTGCTCACTACGCCACTGGAGTCAAACTATCCTGGCTGATGACGGCTGATAGCCAGAAACCGGTCCTAGGATGCTTGATTCCGGTCCAGGGAAGACATGGCTTGGCAGTTCGGGCTGGACTGTTCCCATGAGGCACAGGGTCAAGACTGATTTGCATATGGCCATGTCTAAACTGGGGTGGCGTAGTGGGCAAAAGAACGATGGATTTAACCCAGATCTCTTGACTGGGGGAGAATGTCTGCATTGTCAGCATTCCGTCCATCATTTGTTTGTTGTAATTCTTTTCGCCCTAAGTGGGATGGGTATTCCCAGACGTGGGACCCGTGCTCACTACGCCACTGGAGTCAAGCTATCCTGGCTGATGACGACTGATAGCCAGAAATCGGTCCTAGGATGCTTGATTCCGGTCCAGGGAAGACATGGCTTGGCAGTTCGGGCTGGACTGTTCCCATGAGGCACAGGGTCAAGACTGATTTGCATATGGCCATGTCTAAACTGGGGTGGCGTAGTGGGCAAAAGAACGATGGATTTAACCCAGATCTCTTGACTGGGGGAGAATGTCTGCATTGTCAGCATTCCGTCCATCATTTGTTTGTTGTAATTCTAGCTCTCTTTGCCCCTATTGTACCCCTTTAATAACCAAGTGACAATGATATACTGCAAACACATTTGTTCAAACATCTTTATCTTAAATTAATTTTACAGAGATTCATTACCCTTTCACACAGCATGCCTTTCGGAAATGCATTATTTTAGTTTTGACTTTGGAATTGATGGCAGAAAATGAAATGGTAATACATTCAGATTTAGCTGGTTAAGCTTGCATACATGTAGCATTTCCAAACTTGTATTTTTATTGTCAAATTATATAGCACGGAAGTAAAACATCTTAAACAATTTCTGAAAATCTAAACATATTTTTAGTTTATTAATTCAAAACATTTCAAAAATTCAAAATTTCATTCTTGAACTTCCAAAGATAAAGAAAATTCCTTAATCCTGCTGTATCTGTTTTTTGGTTGAAAAAATAAAATAAAGATATCACATGTATGAAACAAAGAGTGCTTTTCGTCGAAGGTGAACAGAAGTAAATGTAATGTAATATGTTCTTATATAGCACTCTGTCACCCTACGGGTACCTTGGTGTTAACTGCATACTAGTCATGCAAGGATAGATACTAGGCAGGGGAGGACAAGATAGAACTGCATGTTACTCCTCTCTCGGTAGCAGCCAAGTTTTCAGTTTTTCCTAAAATGCGTGAGATTGTCAGACTGTCTGATATCCATCGGGAGGTTGTTCCATAACCGGGAGGCCACAGTAATGAAGGCTCTCCCTCCTGATCTAGATCTTTTGAATGTTCTGGTATTTACTAGATAGGCTGAGGAGGAACGGTGATTTCTCGCGGGCAAGTACCATGAGAATTTTTCCTGTAATGGTTTAGGGCCCAATACTTGAACAGCTTTAAAAACAATGCAGAGAGACTTAAATTGTATTCTTTGCTTCATAGGCAGCCAATGTAAGTCTCTCAATGTCAAAGTTGTAGAAGACCTGCATTGTCTATTTAACGCCAGTTTGGCTGCTATAGTTTGGATCCTTTGCAACTTCCCTATCAAGGAGTTTAGAGCTTCAAGGTACAGGGAGTTACAATAGTCCAGCCTGCTCATGATGTCACTCATCACTATTTCTATTCTAGCTGATTTGGGAAGTAGCGGGAGGATCTTTCTTAGTGCTCTAATTAAGGAGAAGCAGGTATCCACGGTTTTATTCACCTATGAGTCCAGCTGAAGATTGTTGTCCATCATTACCCCTAGGTTACGTACCGATTTAGTTGGAATTAATGGTGTGCCTCAGCATCACAGATGTACTTTTCAGGACACACTTTACTTTCTCCTAGGACGGATGATCCTGATGAATGCTTGCCTCAGTTTGGTGATCCCAAAAATTAAGACAACAGACTGTGCAGAAACTGAAAGGACAATACCTATCCGGAAAATGGTCCACAACCAAACACCATAAAAAAACAGCATGAGGCACTGTGACAGTAAAAATATAACACAGTTAGATAGGAGGGACCCCAACATTTTGACCGCTCCAAAATGAACTTCAAGCCGCGGTTGGCTGAAGGCTGATGCATTTTTTTTCATCATCTGGGTATGTCTGCCGAGGGATGTGAGGATAACTGTGATGGAAGCGATGCTGAAAAGAAGAGGGAAGAAGACCCCAAATGTGCCTGTTGAATAAACGTATGGCATTTCCCATGTCAGAACTTCCCTTATGAGAGTAGTATTAGCTTTGAGACTGGTTGTTAAATTCTGATGGTATTCTCTGTAGGAACTCCAGTATGCAGGAAGGCTGAGGGCCAATGAACCTATCGCAGTCCCCAAAACTAGCCAAGGAACCAACTTAGAGATTCTTTGCTTTAACCAGTAGAAGAGGTGGTTGTTAAAGTCCACGATCTTCATGCAGTAGAAGACAGAGACAGGCAGTGAACCAGGATCTACAACTGCCAGACCATACTATAAATTGAGGTAGTATGCCAGGAACCACAGACTGCTGGTCATAAACACAAGACTCTCCTAGGAGAGTGCACTGTAAACAAGTAAAGGAGATTCACAGGGCAACTAAGATGATATCACAAGTGTTCAGGGGTCTTCCTTTGGCTTTTTCTAGCAGATAAAAAGCCACAATGAACACACTGGAAAGTATTCTAATCACACTGGCCATGGCTTCTACAATCAGATAAACCTTTGAAAATCCAAGAGCCATTGTTTTTCTTTCTCTTTGCAGTTCTTTGAAGAATTCACAATGATCAATTTTCCTCTCACTATACTGTGTGTATGACTGTTGTGGACAGGGATGGATAGACTTCTGAATCAGCAGGTGTGACTGGTTTAAGTTACCATTAGCGTCATCCTCACCATCACTACGGATCTGGATTTGGAAGGATGCAAATCGGCCGGGTTTGGATTCTCTCCTTTAAAACAGAAAAAAACATCCCAACTCTCTTCTTTAAAACCTGGTGATGAATCACTCTAATAAATAATAAACACATTATGTGTTTCACTTACTTGCGCTTAGAAAGAGAAATTAAATGTTTATTTATTTTATTTGGTTTGTGAAGAAATGTCTGCACATTGAATTGGCTTTCTCCATAGTATTATGCAAATTGAATAAAATATACATTAAAAATAGATCTATTCTACAAGAACAGTTAGAGACAGTGTATAGATGTAAAGAGTGAATTAGAACAAGAAAGCATTGTGTTGCCAATACTATTACAAATTTGGTAACAGAAGCATCAACAAAAAATAAGAAACTGAATAAAAGCAACTATGACAACTTACCGCCATGCAGCCAAGACAGAGATATTATGTGAAAACAGTATACTTCCCAGAGTGCTGTCTTGAATACATCATCATCAAAAACTTTTATTTGGCAAATTATCATAAAAAGATTGTCTCATAAAACAACAGTTTGAAATTAAAAGCAAATGAATAAAAACACATTACAACTTAAAAATATTACAGTATGTAAACTGGCTAAAATACTGAAATAATATAGAGAGTTCACACATTAAATAGAAGATTTAGCAGTTCAACAAAGATTAGCCTAAGCAAATACCACTGTACAGACTAGGCTTGAATAATTGATTTCCCCCTAGTTCTGAGTGTGTCACTAATAAAACATATTACAGCAGAACAAATAGGATGCATATCTAAAAGCAGTAGAACACGCAGGCCTGCCATACATGTTTTTGGACGGTAGTAAAGTAGTAAGGGGCATAAAATATGTTTCTTCTATGATTTGTAAAAAGTAAAAAAGGATGAATAAGGGATTAAAGTGAAAAAGTATGATAAGAACAATATGGCAAAGAAGGAGACCAAGTACCACACTGATCAAAGGCCATAAAACGTGCACAGTGCCAAATCTGAAGCGGGTTAGGTAAAATCTCTGTCCATGATTGGCTATCCACAGTAGGTAGGTCTCTGTCCCATCTCTACTGGCTTTTACCAAGTGAAGAAGGTTCGATTCCATTTTCAGCATGCTAGATTATCTGGTGGCATTTCTATGTTCTTGGAATAGGGCTTTAACTGTTTTCTTTGAATTCTTATCTATTTCACTTGGATTAAAAGATATTTGAAATACCAAGCTCTAGAAAAGATTTCTTGACATAGGCTAAAGGGAGAATGGAATACACATGGTCTTGTTTTAAACAGTCCTCTATCACTAGGCAAGACCATTTTGGTAGCGGAGAAAGTCAGATGTTTTCCATAAAAATAAATGTGAAATATTAATCAGGTCTTCCAAATAAATATAGGATGTTTCTGAGTGGGCAATAAAACACTCAGTACTCCTTGGTGTTGCTAATTGACTGCTTAATTTATTTTTTATTTTTTGCAGTGTCCCAGGGTTAACGTAAGGCAGTTAACCAGGAACCTTAGCTGCTTCACCACGCAACTTAAGCATAAGACTGTTCTAGCAGAGTGCACTGAAGACAAGAAAAGGAGATTCTGATGGTAACTAAGATGATATCACATGTGTCCAGGCATCTTTATTTGTCCTTTTCTAGCAGATAAAATGCCACATTGAATACATTAGCAAGTATTCTTAGCACAGTGGCCATGGTTGCTGTAATCATATAAACCTTTGAAAATGGAGACGCCGTTGTTTTACTTTCTCTTTGCAGTAGGGGGGTGAGCTAAACTTTGATCTGCCATCAGAGTTCACAGAGTTTTGCCACTCTGCGCTTCGCATGGAGCGCGGAGTTCGGCACAAACACCGCCAACCGCCATGTAGGGCAGGCTACCGGTGCATGTATCAACTAATCTCCCTTGAAATTTATGTGACCACTATCAAATTTATGGCAAAAGCTACTCTATTGGTTAAGTGGCTCTTTCTATCAAGTTCAGACCAGCAGGGAGTGGGCAGCAATTAGGGTGGAATTGAGGCGGGTTCTGAGAGAAGCGGAGAAAGGCAGGCAATAGAGGCCAGAGTCTGAGGATGGAGAGTGCTGTGGTACCTGAGAGAAGCATCCCAACTCTTAGGGGTGGTGAGTGTCGGCTCCTTTGAGCAAAAGATTGAACTGATTGCAGCAATATGACTTTGTGCACCCCAAGCCAGCAACACGTTTTGGCCATGCTAATTTTGGAGTTGTCTTATCCTGGTAAAGGAGCACAGGGAGCTATGCAGAGTCTAAAACGACGGGCTAGTAATGCATAGAAAATTAAGTAAAACATTCAAATTACAGTTGTGCATTTCACTGAATTGCAAATTAAGGCATCCAGCGGCGCTCCAGCTCCTCGGACCTCGAGCCACCTCCCAGTCGCGATATTCAGCTATCCTTAATAAACTGGTAAAGTGATTGTTCTCAGGTGGGAGACAGAGGGCGCATGGGCATTACTCATTACATGCATGGAGGTAAACTGCACTGCTCGCACCCTTATAGACACTGCACCGATTAAGGAGACCAATCACTTGTGACCGTGACGGAGAGACCCTCCCAGTTCTAGTAGAATCAAGCTGCCAGCTCATAGAGACACATCACTTTCACAGTGAATTGTATTTTTTAAGCTCAAAAAAGATTAATGCATAGCTCGCTTGGTTAATTTTACCCTCCCACAACCATGTTACTCGGACCAACTGAGCATAAAAATGAATGAATTGTAAGTGTACACTCAAACTGTTGAGATATAACCTATATTTTTGCTATTGCGTGGCAGGTGCGCCCTTCGAGAAGTGGACTACTGTGGTATGAGTTCAGTGTAATGGAATGACATCTTGTATGCATAAGTAATCCCCGACTACACCATTCCAACCTAAACATAGCTCATCTTTGCTTTTATTTTTATACGCCGGGTATGCTGTAGCAGCATTATTCAAGGCTGTGAAGGTAAATCAGGAGTCAATAGCTTGTATGATGATATGTCAGGTCTGTGATTAAGTGTTTTTGTCACTGGAGAAATTGTGCAATCATCATGTGGGTGCCAGACTCTGTCCCGGAGTTTGTGTTTGGATTTACCAACATCTATACATATCACTGATCCCTTCGAAGCTGCCCGATTTCTTTACTAATCTAAAAACGTAGACTGTACCTAGTCTCCAGCCTTATCTTTTTGCTCACACTTCATAATTTCTCTCCTAGTCTTTCTGAGTACTTTCTGAGATCTTAAACTGATGCATCAAGTACCCCTACTAGATGTCAAATCCCAAAAGCTACTACCAACTTTTAGTGATGCCCACACTGGTGTCACTTCTGAGTCTCTTTAGCTGAATTCAGTGTGCTCGTTGTTGGGTGTACCATGTCTTCTCAATCAATTTGTGAGGAGCGATATCTAGGATAGACACAAAGATGTGGCAGCTGCTTGCCAGACTCTAGTAAAGTTTGTCCCCTGCGAGTTGGACAGTTTGTGCAGTTCTGCTGCTGCAACGCATGCTAAAAAAATACATTTTCAATGGAGATGGCACCTTATTGAAATGTATTGCAGGCAACCTATTAATTAAATTATTCCCATTTGCAATTAATGGAAGCGAGGCACTGGGCGATTAAAGTGATTTGGGCAAGATCACACACTACTTCAAGTGGGTGAGTCAACACTGGAAATTGAAGGTGTCCTTAGTTTGTTTACATAGTGTGGTTGTTTGGCCTTTTGAAGGCTGTTTGACTGCTTGAGGCTACTTCAGTGATATTTCAAATCCTATAATGAGGCATTCAAAGTCCAAGAACGAACTGGAATCAACAAAAGTTGCCGGCAAGGGGAGAAAGACATCTATTTATACAGGGCTACCTTCTCTCCCTACCTGGAGATGAGAACGAAACTCCTACTTCCGCCTGGGTACTGGCCTTTGTAGCTGTTTGTTGCACTGTAGGTTGCAAGGAAATTCTGCTGGAAGAGGGGGAGCAAACACAAGCACGGAAAAGAACTTGGGGGCATATTATCAAGAAACAGAGTTAACATTATCGCCGCTTTAGCGGCAGAAAACTGCCGCTAAAGCGGCGATAATGGGCTTGATAATTCCCATAGAAGCCCATGTTTTGGTGACAACATGGGCTTCTATTGTAATTCTCTGCGGCATATTATCAAGCCCATTATCGCCGCTTTAGCGGCAGTTTCCTGCCGCTAAAGCAGCGATAATTTTAACTCCATGCTTGATCATATGCCCCATAGTACGCTTTTCGCTGTTTGAGGAGCCCTGGGGGTTTGGGTCTTATTCGAAGAGGTGTCAGACAGTTTGGGTTTCTGGCGTGGAAAACATTTAATGCAACTTTTGTATTGAAACTCCATCAAAGACATAGCTTGTCTTCCATAGATTATGATTACCTGCCGGACTCCAGGTGGAGATTCAGGGTGGATGCATCTTACACCGTGCAGACTCGGGAGGTCCTTACTCCACCCTCTCGCGCAACTCTGCAGAATTTGGCAGTTTTTGGTAACTCCATGGAATTCCGGCAGAGTGACACTCCACGAGCTCTGACAAGACCTACTTTGTAGTTCTTTGATGAATTCACAAAGAACAATGTTGCTCTGACTATGCTTTGTGCATGAGTGTTGGAAGCAGGGATGGGTAGACTCTAAATCAGCAGCTGTGCCTGGTGTAACTTACAATTCACGTGATCCACACTATCACTACGGATCTGGATTTGGAAGGATGCAAATCAGTCTGGTTTGGCATTCCCTCCATTAAAGCAGTCACACAGCTCAACCTTCTTATTTAAAAATGTGTGGTCCATCACTCTTGTAAATAATAAACAGATTATATGTTTCCCTTACTTGCACTGAGAAAGAGAAATGTAAAGTGTATTCATTTTACTTGTTTTGTTAAGCATTGTCTGCACATTGCCTCTAGGTGCTTTCTCCAAAGTATCATGTACATTAAATAAAATATACATTTAAATATATTCCTGTTCTACAAGAACAGTTTGTGACGGTGTGTTGAGGTAAAGAGTGAATTAGAACTGGACAGCATTGTGCTGTCAATACTATTAAATATTTTGATAACAGAAACATCAACAAAAGATTAGAAACTTAGTAAAAGCAATTATGACAAATGACCACCAATCAGCCTAGACAGATATATTATGTGACAACAATATACTTACCAGAGTGCTGTCTTAAATACAAACAATTATATAAAATGCCTCTACAGTGACTGACGTATTGGTATCAGCATATCATTAGCGCCACAGAGAACTACAATTTGCAAACTTCCTAGGAAAAAGGTGAGTGTTTTGCAGCTCAAAAGCTGCTGACTTTTTGCCGCTATTCGGAGCTGATCAAGTCATGTTGGAGGCCCATACCCCACCACGACATAGGCAGAACACCAATGCTATAGTTAATTAACTGTTCTCTAGAAGAAATGGGCCAACTCAAGTAAACCAGGGACGAAGACTGGATGGTAATTATGTAAAAGGTGGCCCCATGGGGGAAGTGTAGCCCTTGGCTTCCAGGGCAATAGAGTCAGAACCGAGATAGAAAAAAACCCTCACAAGAGTAGCTATACAATTATGTATTTGGTGCAGTTATTTCCATGTAACCTCAGTCTTGAATATATACATTAATTCATAACAATTATTATGCATTATTTATATCTTAGAGATAAGATGCTCCTAAAAAGTGATGGTGCATTGAGAGTGATCATTGGTGAAAAAAGTGCATACTTGCTATGTACAGAAATATATACATGTGGCTGGTAGGGATAATAGAGTGTTTGAAGTCAATATTAGGCAAAAGAGTATTGATCTCCACCATCAAATTTAAAAAAAACACAGTCCACATCTGTTGTTTTGTCAATGTTTCGACCCCTGAGCTTAAATAAGTAGGGTCATCATCAGGACATAAAATGTACAAGAAGCACCAAAAATTTAAGATAAAGGATAACATAAACAAATGGAAATCCATATTCTGGTAGGTGAAATAACTTTCGGGTAGCAAAACGTGTCAGGGGTTGCTTTTATTCATTTCAGGTTGGCTTGGTTAGTATTTTACCAATTCAAAGCTGTAATACTGTGCCTTGAGTGTTACAAGGCTTTTGTCATTTTACAACTCGGCATTGATAGCACGGTGCTAGTCCTATGTTTAAAGACTTTACTCTAGAAATGGTAAAAGACTTTGGGGCACATGCATCAACAGTGCCATTTGCGATTCCTTATTAGCGAAAAATAAGGAATCGCTAATAAGGAATAGCAAAAGGCTATGCATGTAGGAATCGCTATTCAAATAGCGATTCCTTAACTTTCCTTAATTGCGACTAGCAAATTGCGAGTAGCAATTAAGGAATGCCGTCCCAATCATTCCTATGGGCCTCCAGGCCCATAGGAATGAATTGGAGATTGCATGAGCAAATTACGAGTACCAGTAGGTTCTCGCAAATTGCTCAAGCAATTTCAAGGGTGCAAGGGTGTCAAAATGACACCCTATTGCACCCCTGAAATTGATATGTGCACATATGTTGCACACACACATGCTCTAAGGGCATGTGTGTGCGCAACAGGAAACTTTGAAAAATGCACAAAAGTGCATTTTTCAAACTTTTAGCAAATTACCATGCAGTTCATCTTCATGGTAATTTGCTCCCCCTATTAGCGAATTCGCGAATTTTTTAACTTTCATGCATTGCATTTAAGGAATCTCAATTTGGGATTCCTTAAATGCAATCGCAATTTAAGGAATCGCTATTTAAGGATTCCTTAAATAGCGATTTTTGTATTTGGGTTGATGCATTGGGATTAGGTTTTATTTACTCGCTAACGGGTGTTATTAGCGATTCGGTATTTTACCGACTGGATTTTGGCTTGATGCATGAGGCTGTTAATCCATTTCTATCTTGCGTGGATGGCACTGTGCTAATTGTATGCTTAAAGATTTCAATAGAAAAGCAAACATTTGAGGTGAGCAGATCTAGAGTGTCGCTGAAGTTGAGAGTGGTTTATACAGAAGCTGCTTTTCACCTAAACTTGAGAACTACCCACAGTTCTCTGCTTCTTTTTTGCATATATATATGTATATATATATATATATATATATATATATATATATATATATATATTACCTACTGGCGATAGCCAGTAGGTAGTTATAGTTAGGACCACGTTTCCATAGGAAAACCTCAACATTCTATTTTGAATAACTTTGGCGCCGGTCGACGAATCCTCGCGAATTTCTCAAAATAGGTGGGGCGCTACGCTCCGCTCCTACCCTGAAAGTCTCGGGGGGATTCGTCAAGCGGGGGCTGAGATAAAAGGGGGGTCCCAAAACGCGTTTTTCCCATGCATTTTTCCATAGGACCTTTAGAACGAGCTACAGCCCGAATGGCTGAACAGAATTACTCAAAATTTGGCAGAGAGGTAGTCCCTAGGTCAAGGAAGTGCCTTTTGTAGGTTTGGTGTAAATCTGTTCAGTAGATTCTGAGAAAATAGCCTTTAAATCAATATATATATCTGAGCCAGCTTACGGTACGCTTACCGTACGCTTACGGTAAGCGTACGGTGGCGTGCGCGAGCGCGATTCTGATTGGCTCTTAGATCTTAGTAAACATTCGAATCGGCCGAAACCAGGAAGCGGCGGCCGCCATTTTGTCTCTCGCACTGAGAGAGATTTTTAAAATCGGAAGCCCAAAAACATGTAAAGGGGCTGTTTTGACAACTCCCTCCCACATAGTCATGTTGAGGGAGTCCCCAAACATCCCCCAAGTGCAAAAACGGTTTTATTTTTTTTTCGGCAATTTCGCGGGGTACGCTTACCGTACGCTTACGGTAAGCGTACGGTAAAAAAATAAAAATAAAAAAAACACTATCCACACTTACCCCACCCCCTGTGCTTTTGGTGGCCGAAAAAACTTAGCATTTAAAAAACCGTACTAATTCACTGAAAAAACCATAGGTTTCACACACGTTATAGTTAGGAATTAGCATTTAAAAAACCTTGCAAATTCACTGAAAAAACCATAGGTTTCACACATGTTATAGTTAGTGGAAATTTTACTGATAAAAAACCAATGAAATTGCCCCGTTATAGTTAGCGCAGGCAACTATAACTCACGCGACCGCAATCCTCTGCTGATGACATATGTGTCTTTATGAAAAAAAAATATTTGTAATATATGTATAGCTAAAAATGTATGGAAGAAGACATGGGCAAATAAGTGTCTAAATACAGTATTAGCATCAGCAGAGGATTGTGGTCGCGTGAGTTATAGTTGCCTGCGCTAACTATAACGGGGCAATTTCATTGGTTTTTTATCAGTAAAATTTCCACTAACTATAACATGTGTGAAACCTAGGGTTTTTTCAGTGAATATATATATATATATTACCTACTGGCAGTCGGTAGTTATAGTTATGACCTAGTTTCCATAGGAAAAGCATTTTTTGATTCTCCAATATCTTTGGCACCGTTTGACGAATCTTTGCAAAATTTTCAAAACCAATGGGGCACTCCAGTCTTGAAAGTTTTCGGGGTGATTCATCAAGCGGGGGCCAAGAAATGTTTGAGAAAGCTGCTGAACGGAATTACACAAAATTTAGCAAAAAGGTAGCTCTTGGTTCAGAAAGCGTGCTTTTTTAAAAATGGTGTAAATCCGTTCTTTAGTTACTATTCATATTTAAAAGTCTTTATATATCTGTTGACCGCAGTGGATCCGCGAACCCTCCAGAAGTACAAGCTTTATTCTGATTGGCTGCCAACTCTCCAAAAAGTGTTGGCAGCCATCTTGTGACTCGGTTGAACCAAATCACAAGAAAAAAGGTTAAAAATGAAGAAAAGAGGGCAGGGTAGAAACACCCTGACCCCTAGGTCTGCTTGAGTGGTCCCACAGGGATCCGAGGACCAAAAAAGGTATTTAAAAAAAAGATCTGAGGGATTCACGTACCCTACGCAAATTCCACCAAACATTTGAAAAATAAACAAAGCACGTTCCCCGTGCTTAGTTTTTTCTAAGCCCCCGGGTGGGCCAGATCCCAGGGGCAATCCTTCATTATTATGTGGGGACCCGCAGGAACCCTTGCAGCCCTGGGGACCACCATCTCCCCTTGGCATGGTTAGTAATATGCGGGGGTCACAAAGCCACCTCCCCTTAAATTAAAAAATGCGTAGGGGGCTCCTGCCCCCCCCTGCTGTCCCAGGAATGAGAGAGAGAAAAAGGTCACCTTACAGCCAGAGGTTGTACGTTCTGTCAGTTTGCATTGAAGATGGTGCTTAAAAATCTGCAAGCCCCTCTTGCCTTTGTTTAGATCTGGCCACTCTCAATATAAAATAGTCATAAATCTCCGGAGTAACAAGGCTGATGGCTGTTTGCTTGGCAATAGCTCAGCATTCTCAAACTTATGTTTGGCAAGGGAGCAGCAATTTAATAGTAGGCATTGAGCGATAATGAACCTAAATGGACTACTAGGTTCAGCTACCTTCGGTAGCGGAGAAACGTCAAAGGTGAAATTACACTTACCGCAACCACTTTTGCTGGATAATAAATCTATGGAATGGCGGCAATGTTTCTTCATTGTCGGTATCAACGACTGAATCTCTGATGTGGAGTAGTAAATAGGAACAGATGGTGAAAGAGCCTGACCCCTGGCACCGTACAGGCACGGACAGGCTCAGACAGGCTAACCTTTTATATATATATCTAAACTCCTTCTGGTTGCTAGTCACAGCACACAGGATGCACACTCACCCTCCACATAAAAGATAATCTCCAGTCCGATATTTTCTCATGAAATGTTTTAATATAAATGCCGAACAACCTAATACAAAGGGACACCTTCCTGCACAAAAACAATCAAAGGAGGCAGGTTCCTCGTTCTAGGTGTGCTGCAGAATGCAGACATTTCTCCTCATTACACCTGCTTTGGAAAGGCATTAGTTTTGGCGATGCACCAGATTTACACTATATTGTTAATCTGCAGCAGTGTCAAAAACAATGGGTGTTGCGTGGGAGCACCCAGAGCAACACCCATGGAATGCCCCTTCAAAGGAATGTAAGGCATTGCCTTACTCCATATTTGCAAGGCCATGAAAAGTCA
This sequence comes from Triturus cristatus, assembly GCF_964204655.1. Taxonomy (NCBI): domain Eukaryota; kingdom Metazoa; phylum Chordata; class Amphibia; order Caudata; family Salamandridae; genus Triturus; species Triturus cristatus. The sequence continues at coordinate 1,098,291,054 of NC_140594.1, forward strand.
CACAGGGTGGTTTGCATGGCCTTCTAAATATGGGCCAGCACACCACGCCTTCGGAATGTCACAATAGTGACGCTCTGGTGGAGCAAAGGTGCAGCCGGGGCATTGTAAATGTTGCCCAGAGTTCCTTAATGGCAGCAGTGAAACACTACACTCAAGTAGTAAAAACAAGTGTGAAATTTGAATGCTTCAGCGGCAGGACAAACACAATAATAGGGACCAAAGCAACTGAATCATGAGCAGCAAATTGAAGTTTTCAAAGGAGGGTTCCAATGAACAACTTGAAGCCCATTCTAAGAAGTATGAAGGTATCGACTGCAATGCTGTCTGCAACAGACTGTCAAAGTTGTTTGTAACAAGACTACAAAAAAGGATAAGTTAGAGATTAAAATTACTTTGTTAGAATCTCTGTGCATCTTAAAGCGATTTATGCACAATAAAGTCTCAGCATATGCTGTCACAGCCATTTTTCTTCATTTTTTTGACTTTGAAAACAATTTTTTCTCTGGTACAATTTAAGCATCAAAATGGGACAAAATGGATTTGCTAAGTCTTAGCAACAGTGAAAAGTAGCTATGATCATGCAAACAAGGGGAAAGGTGAATAGCAGTGGCAGCCACCGCAAAACACAAGTAGGGGAGGCGGAGGTGGGGTTAGGGGTGAAGAAGGATTAGGGAAATATTAATAATAATAAAAAGATGTCCCAGTGCTGCTGCAGACGCTGCCGGCCACCTCGGTGCTCCTTTTCTCTCCTGCTCCTGATGGTGTCCCAGCAGTACCCGGGACACCAGTATAGGCTCCCCACCCAATCCTGGCACTGCTCTAACTAGCAAGAGAGAAACACCAGGATTGGTCTGAGCGTCCTGGTTTGCCGCTTGGACAGTGCCTGGGAGTCTATGCTGTGTCTCCAACATGGCTGCGCAACACAGCCGGATTGGAGAAACCTAAATGTACACGTCTGGTCGACCTAAGATGGCCGTCCAAACATACATGCACACTTTACAGTACACCTACCAATCCTCCTCCTTGCCATGGCCCAGCTCTACCCCATCCAAGACTCCCTGGCTCAGTCAGGCAGCAGAAAAAAATTAAAATATAGTTTAATATCATTTTATTTTTTGCTGACCCTCAGTGGGTTGATGCTCCTCTGCCATTACGAACGATCCGCCTCTGGTGAGTAATAATACCTGATATCTTAAAACCAAAAATATGTATTTAATTGGAAGAGGATGTAGCCTAATGGGCTAGTACGGTCGATCTCATATCTGGGGACCAGGTTCGAGTCTCGGCAATGACGCTCAATATCCTGTGATTCTGGGCAAATCACTTAGGGCCTGATTCACTGAACTAACTTAAGACAAAATCCTAAACTTACTACTTTTGGTATTCATAGAAGGCATTTAGTAGCAGTAAAGTTAAGATTTTGTCTTAAGTCTGTCTTAAGTCTGTCCTACGTTTGTCTTCAGTTTGTCTTCAGTTTGTCTTAAGACTGCCTTAAGTCTGTCTTAAGTCAAATTTAAGACAAAATCCTAACTTTACTACTACTAAATGCCTTTTGTGAATACCAAAAGTAGTAGGACAGACTTAAGACAGACTTAAGACAGACTTAAGACAAACTTAGGACAGACTTAGGACAGTCTTAAGACAGACTTAAGACAAAATCCTAACTTTACTACTACTAAATGCCTTCTGTGAATACCAAAGTAGTAAGTTTAGGATTTTGTCTTAAGTTAGGTCTGTGAATTGGGCCCTGAATCTCCCTGTGCCTAACAAAAAAAGAAATTAATGTGTCCTTATGTAACGCAACTGGTGCTCATGTAAAGCGCTCTGGTACTTGATATCTTCGGGTCAAGTTTGCACTATATAAAATTCCGGAGCAAAAAAAAGTATTCTAATAAGGTAGACATCATAAAATATAGCTACAGAAACCAATGGAAGAGGCTGTGCAGATCAGAATGGTATCTAAAAACGAAATACAAATCATATAGTGATGCCAAGCCCATTTTCAAACGCAGAAATCTCAAAACAAATTTAGAATTAGCTCCACTTCAAACAAACTTACTAAGCTAATTTCCAATTTTCACACCTCTCAAGTTCAATAAATCTTTGCCACTATTTTAGAATGGTATTAAGGACAACAAGGGAACCCAATTCAAGTCAGCCAGGGACAATGGGATGCAATTATTTTTGTCAACAGCGGCCCCTAGAGCAATAAAGATAGACCAGAAAAAATGAATATAGACCCAGTCAGTGCTATATTGGTTTAACTTATCCAGCCGGACAGAGGTCAGGTATTTAAGTTTAACTATTCATAAAAATACAAACAACCGAAAAAGTTAAGGTGTAGGACACAAGCCTGTATCCAACCACATGAAAAGCGACAAAACATTTGAAACACAAAGAGGCTCAGGGAAAGCTCATGGTTGATGCGGCAAATTTTTCTATTTTGAATAGATAATGCTGTCTTAACGCGCAAATTTTTACAGATCACTGCGCCAATCTCACTAGTATAGCACCGTTCTACCCCATTATGTTTATCAACCGCTTTACGTTTTTTTAATTCAGCAAGCGTCACTTCTTCAAGCATGCCCTTCGCCGCACCATCTCCCCTTACGGATTGCGCCAATTAGCCTCTCACACTCCTATGAGCCACGTGTTGCACACTGATCTTATCTCGTGCACCCCGTCCAGCATGCACAATCTCCTCCGTTTGTGCACTCCATTGTCCGGCCTCTAGTCCCCCGTGGTTTTCATGTTCCTTCGCGACCTTGCATACCAATCTGCATGATTCTCAATAAGTCTGATGCCACGCCTCATGGCAGCTGTTGAATTTTTGCATGGTGCGATCAAAGTTTTCACCACATAATTGTATGTTTACTCAGACATGGTTTCCTTGTAATAATGTGTTTTTGTATTTCTCCCCCCTTTTTTTCCCCTACATTACGTATGGTAATTTTATGTTAGTCATTTAAGGCAAACTTATACAGGCATGCTTATTTTATAATGTCCTGATGATAATCCATTTATTGTTTATATGGATCGAAACGCCGTTGACACCCTAAACACCTTATACATTCCAAATAATTCTCAATTATTTCTGTAAAGGTGTTCTTTTCGATTTGTTGACCTTATTGAGAATCTTTTCATGTAACAAACCGTGAGCTTTGCCTGAGCCTCTTTGTGTTTCAATTGTTTTTTTCCTTTTCATGTGGTTGGATACAGGCTTGTGTCCCTCACCTTAACTTTTCCGGTTGTTTGTATTTTTATGAGTTGGGCCGATGTTGACAAAAATAACCATTTTAGAATGGAGCACACCCTCAAAACAAACATTGTCTTCAATATTAGATGTTCAGTCAATAATGAGAGGTTTAGTGACATTTTTAAGTTTATTTTCCTCTTAAAGCAATTACTCTGTATTTTTGTCTTTTTATTCAGATTAGTCAAATAAATCCATGTACAAAAAATGTTGAGATGATTTGGTTAGAAAAAGTATACAAAATAACAGCGTGTTCCATATGTAATTAGTTCCTATTCTAATCTAATGGTCCTACCCTATCATAGCAAGAACCTATAAAGAGTTGCTTTTGGAAAAGAGCAAGTAAACATTTTGGAGCAAAAGGCTGATAGCTATGATAAAGATTGTACCCCAGATAAAGAGTAGTTCTGGAAACTCAGCTGTTCCCGAACAACTGCAGTAACAACCATTAAAACAGGTAAAGGAATTAATCACAGCAGTAGCTCTGATCAGCATAAAATAGAAAGTATCCTCACAACTCGTAAAGAAAGCAACAAAATCATAGTTACGAGTAGCTTATGGTAATTCGGATAAGCACAACAAAGAGCTAAGCGACATCGCAGGGTAGGGGTGCATACAATGCCTTAACTCTCTAGCTAGAGAGGAGGCGTGGCTTGATGCCCGAGGCGAATGGCGGCGTTCGAGTAATGCTCCGCGGGACGGGTCAGAGCGCTGCATCCTGAAGCTTCCTTCATATGCCTGGTGAGAGGTTTTGAACGGCAGAAGATGTGCTGACCTCTCTGAGCCTCATTTTAGGACCCTTCGCAGCTCATACAATGGAGAATCTTCTATGTCGCACTCTGCATTTCTGACGCACCGATCGTGACCGCCATTTTGTATGCGACGCTCTCCTCTCAGGTGGAATCCCGGGGAGAGGAACTTTGTTTATATATGCCTATATTTATATTACTCTCTCAGCAACCAATCTACTTTGCAAATGGAGCCCTTATCATCACATGGAGCCTCATGTTGGATCACTTTTCTGTGAATTTGGAAAAATGCTCGCTACTATGCTACCACACTCTGCTCCTGTCAGGAAATTGCATAAGAGCCTGTTTGTGAGTCTCTTCTGATTTGTTTGAGGATGTACATCACCTCCTGCTGTTAACCTGTTGAGTATGTTGCTCGAATTAAATCCTATTCAAAGTTCACTCAAATTACTTCCTCTTATGGCGTGGTTCTGTATTTAAAGGAGCTTATCTCTGAAACCAATTTATTTTGCAAATGGAGGTCTTATTATCTCATTGAACCTCATGTTGGATCACTTTTCTGTGAATTAGGCAAATTGCTCGCTATTTTGTTACCACGCCCTGCTCCTGTCAGGAAATTGCATACGAGCCTGTATATGCGACTCTTTTGATTTTTCTTAGGATGTATATCACCACCTGCTGTTAACCTGTTGTGTTTGCAGCTCGAACTAAATCCTATTCAAAGTTCACTCAAATTACTTCCTCATACGGCGTGGTCCTGTATTTAAAGGCGCTTAACATAACTGAGCCCCATTACATCACCTCCTTTATTATTATTTTTTTTTTATGTAGCGCGAACTTGACCTGAGGGTAACGGGTATCAGATCGCTTTACATAGCACCAGTTGTGTTACATGAGTACACATTCATTTTTGTTAGGCATGGGGAGATTAAGTGATTTGCCCAGAATCACAGGATGTTCAGTGTCATTTCCGAGACCCGAACCCAGTTCCCCAGATTTGAGGTCGACCACCCTAGCTGTTAGGCCAACTCCTCTCCCCAATGGGAAGACTCCTCGTTCTTATGGGAAGACCAAGAAAGCTAAGGCCCCCTGTGTCAGGTACCACACACACTTTTATTAAAAACTCCAGAATCTTTACTGAATTTTCTAAAATGGAAGAGTCATTGGCCTCTATCTCCAAAGCTTCCTCTTCTTCTAACACAGACGCCTCTGCTGCTAGAAAAGTCACTAACAAAAGAATGAAGAAGGATCCACCTTCTCCACCAAAACTCTCTTCTCCTGTATCTTTAGATTTACTATTGTAAGAGATTCAAGCGCTTCGCCCCTTTATGGAAGACACGTCTACCAAACTGCAATTCTTAACGGAAAATTGGTCTCAGATGAACGAACGTCTTACCACGGTGGAGCATAGCGTTTCATCCTTTGCTCATACAACTGAGAAAGTTAACACTCTTCAGTCTCAGATTTCATCGTTGCAGCAACAGGTTGAGGATTTGGAAAATAGATATAGAAGAAATGTTCTTCGTATTTATGGCCTACCGAAGGCTCAGAGGGCTCAACCCTTTATCCTTCTTCAAATCCTTACTCCCTAAGCTTTTGCACCTACCTGAAGGAACTTCACTCAACATTCAATGCGCTCACAGACTTGGTCACTGTTGGACTTGCCCCTTTTTGCAGGGTCATCCCTGAAATTGTTACCTTCCTCCTGTATTTATTCTGACCTGTTGTTGGCTATTCTCTGACTCTGGGCACCTTACCACTGCTGTTCAGTGCTAAAGTGCATATGCTCTCCCTGCTGTAAAATGTATATGTTGGTTGTATTCCATGATTGGTTTATTTGGTTTACTGTCAGACCCCAGTAAAGTGCACCAGGAGTGCCCAGGGCTTGTAAATACAAATGCTGCTGGTGGGCTTGCAGCACTGGTTGTGCCACCCACAGAAGCGGCCTGGTAAAATATATCTAGGGTCTGCCATTGCAGAACCTGCGTGCAGTCTGGTACTGTCATGCTGACTGGGTAAGTGCACACACTTACCAGTCCCTAAACCCTCCCTTAACTTCATATTAGTCACCCCTATGGTAGGCCCAAGGGCAGGGTGCATTGTAAGCATAAGGTAGGACAAGCCCTGATGTGTGTGGCATGTCCTAATAGTGAATTACAGCCATTTTCGTTTTTCACTATTGAAGGCTACCTGCTCTCCATAGGCCAGAATGGGCTGCTGGAATTACTACACGCTGTAATCCCAGTGGACTCAGAGAGCATGGCAGAAAGTCAAGTTTAGTATGCCTGAACTCAGAATAATACAATACTTATTTTAGTAAAGTTTATTTTAATATCCTGTGTTTGTAAATACTACTTTTAGAAAGTTAGTATTTACTGACCTGGCCATTTCAGTCCGCCTCTGCTGTGTGTGTGTTCTGCCTAGTTACAGTGAGGAGCAGGGCTGGGGAATTCCAGGAGACAAGCTGGCTGCCAGGTGGTGGGTAGAGGGATTGCACCAGGATGGGTGGAAGGAGTACACCTTGACTCCGATTAGACCTGTGCTCTGCCACCACAATGCCGGCTCCGCACCCTGTGGAGCGGCTGATGTCGCTGCCCTGCTGCTGAAAGGAAAGAGCAGAGTCACCACAACAAAGTGCTCCAACACCGGACTGAGCCAGGCCCAGGCCCCCTGGTGACAAAGAACAAAAGAATTGCTGTATAAAAGAAGGAGCCCTGCTCCTAAGAAATTAGATCAGATCCTGCTGAAACAAGAAGAACCTCTGCCAGAAGAGAAGGAACTGGGAAAGCTGTAGGAGGAGTAACTGTCCCTGGCCTGGGGGATTGGCCTGCAGTGGTTGCCTTGCTGCTGAAGGAGAGGAGAAAAGACTACAAAGACTTTTATTTCAACTTGTGCTTAAAGATCTCCAAGGGATTGAACTGAGCTTGCCCCCTGAACGAAGTCCCAGGACCAGTGGACTTCATCTCCAGCTCCCCAAAGTCTTTTGAAAGTGCCTGCTGCTGTTGTTGGGCCTTCTGAGGGACTGCGTGTCGCAAGGAGCTGGAAGCACGACGCACGGGAGAGAAGTGTGCCGCCGTCGGAGCTGTTGCCGTCGCATCTCTCAGAGAGTGTCGCCGCTGCAGCATCGCATCGAGCGGAAGCGTCTCGCATCATCCGGAAGTGTCTCGCAACGCCGAAGAAGCGTGTCGCCATCGCAGCCATCATAGCTGTCGCATTGCACCGCATCGAGAGGAGAGTCTCGCATCGAGGAGGAAGCGTGTCGCCATCGCAGCCATCGTAGTTGTCGCATTGCACCGCATCCAGAAAAGCGCCTCGCATCCACAGAGAAGCGTGCCGCCGTCGGAGCCGCTGTTGCCGCACCTCGCAGAAGGGGTGTCGCCGCTGCAGCATCGCATCGAGCGGAAGCGTCTCGCAACGTCGGAGAAGAGTGCCGCTGCCAAGGCCGCTGTTGTTGCATCTCGTCAAGGGTGACGCCGCTGTAGCTGACGCATCGAGTCGAGCCTTCTCGCAACATCGTAGAAGCGTAACGCATCTGGAAGATCCCGTCTTTATTTCTTTTGCACCAAGAACTTCAACGCATCTGCATCGCTGCAACACTTTCGATGCCCTGCGTGTCGCATCTAAGGTACATTGTCTTAAAGTGTCGCATTTAAGAACTTAAGAGAAACTAAGCAATCTTCTACCATCTAAGCAACCGTATTGTGTATTTTTAATCGTTTAATGGTCTTCAGATAATCCTATATAAAGATTCCTTATTTTTAATATAAATACCTGTGTGGTGTCCATTTGTAGTGTTGTCACTTGGTTACTGTATGGGTTCACAAATGCTTAACCTATAACGCTCTGAGATAAGCCTTGTCTGCTCACGCCAAGCTACCTAGAGGATGAGCAGGGGTTATTTTAGGAGTGTAACCCCTTACCCTGACTAGAGGAAAGGTTCCCTGCTTGTCACATGTATCTATCTGTGCCAACCAGAGAACCCGGATTCTAACAGTCACCAACGCACGGACACCTCCTCCTCTCGAAGACCAAGCGGGGTCATCATGTATTTCCTCAAATACACGGATCTTCTCAAAGTGCTTTCAGCGGCTAAATCTATTCATCTTATTTCATGGTCCGGCTCTACATTATTTTTTGCTCAAATCCACTGCAAATCGACGCAAAGATTTTCTGAACATGAGACCTGATCTACGCGTATGTCCTCTTTCACCCCTGCCTCTTCAAGGTTACGTATAAAAACAAAACGACAACTTATGAGGATCCGGTTAAATTGCAGAGCTTCATCAATTATTGGAAAGCTGACTCTGTGGACCTTTCTGGAGCTTTATCTTCTCAAAATGTTTGATTGGTTATTCCATTTATTATAACAATTTCCCTTTTTGATTCTATTGTTTTTAGGTTCTAACATTTATTACATACATTTATAGTATTTCTTTATTTATCACCGTATGTTTAGCCAGTTTATCTTGTGTTGTTATTGTATTTTGTATTCCCTGTTTCTTCGTTATGTAGACCGTTCTTCTCCTCTTCTTCACAGGTTATTTGATGTTCGTACCCATTATGTAGCCTCACCTTATGTGAAATGCTGTGGTTTGTTTTCATCTTTGTTCCGTTGAGTTTGGACGCACCATTTGTTCCAAGTGGCCTCACCCCCCCACCTCCTTCTGATGTCTTTAGATTTAGGTATGTTGTATCTTTTTGATTGTTGTTGTTTTTTTCTCTTCCCTTGCTTTCTCTCTGTGTCTCACTTCTCTTTCTTTTACTTTCTGTATATCTTTCTTTTCCTTTTCTGGTTTATGCTATACACTTACTCTCGTACTTATTCTTCTTAGTTCCCCTTTCCTGCCTTACTTCTTGCTCTCATGGTTGGCTTGTCATTTATTCTGCTTTATGCTTGTTCATGGTTTGTTTAGTCTTACATTTGTTTGTTTTATTAACATTATTTATATGACTTTGAAGATCGCTTCATGGAATGTCAGGGGTTTGAATTCCTCTATCAAAAGACAACATGTCCTAAACCATCACTCTAAATTGGGAGCCGATATTGCTCTTATACAGGAATCTCATTTAACGGCCACCGAATCTATGAAATTGAAGAGAGGTTGGGTTGGAGATGTTTTCTTCTCACCCGGAGATGGTAGACGTTATGCTGTAATAACACTTTGTCACAAATCACTTAATGTTAAATTGCTTTCCCAACTCTCTGATGAGGATGGGAGATGGTTATATACTAAATTGTTGATTCGAAATGCTCTGGTTTCTTTATTTAACATGTATGCATCTACTATTGGCGATCCTTCGTTTTGGTTATCCCTTTCCCAACTAATTTCATTGTTCATCGATGACAATTTAACCTATCAGGGGATTGTAATCAAATTGTAGATCCTTTTATAGATCGTCATTCATCAGTTTCTTTTAAGTCGCACAATGTGCATAACACGGTCCTCCAAACCCTCCAGCAATATAAACTCATTGATGCTTGGAGACTTTGTAATCCCACTACAAGAGAATATACTCTTTACTCTCCAGCTCATCAGCCTTAATCCCGAATTGATTATTTTTTTGTTTCTTATATCATTTCCCAATCATTAAGAGGTGCAGAAATTGGTTCCATTTTAATTTCAAATCACGGTAATTGTAATTGTAATTGTAAAAATCATTTGTATAGCGCATGGCTACCCGTAGGCATCCCAGCGCTTTTTGGCACAAAAAGTGAGCCTAGGGTTAATTCACATCACATTATTTTACTACATTAAATTCTGGGGAATAAAAAGGTTTTAAGTTGCTTCCTAAACTTAAGGAAGGTATGTTCCAGCCTCAAATAACCCGGGAGGGAATTCCATTCTCTTGCGGCTTGTAGAGAGAAGAGTCGGCCGCCTGAACGGGTTCGTTTTATCCTAGGGATAATTGCCAGATTATGTTCGCTCGAGCGAAGATTGCGTTGGGGCCTGTAGGAACTTATCATGTTTTCCAATATGGAAGGGCCTTCTCCATGTAGGATCTTATGTGTGATGCAGAGCGATTTAAATCGCACCCGCTCCTTCACCGGGAGCCAGTGAAGCGATCTTAAGGCTGACTTCGCCGACATGTACCTACTAGTGCCCGTTAAGATCCTGGCAGCATGGTTCTGGGCCACTTGCAAGGTTTTAAGCGTGGAAGTTGGGGCCCCAAGATATATAGCATTCCCGTAATCGATTCGCGATAAGACCAAGGCCTGGACTACGGTCTTCCTTGCTGTTTCTGGAAGTTGGGGCAGGATTTTACGCAGGGATTTCAGTATCCCATGACAGACTGCAGACGTCTTTCTGGCTTGATTCTCAAAGGATAGGACGTTATCAAGCCAAAAGCCTAGGCTCTTTATTTCTGTCTTAGGCGATGGTATGGCACCCATACTGGTAGGCCAGGTAAGATGGTCGGGAATATCCTGTCCGCCTAAGAGCATCAGTTCCGTTTTTCCGTGGTCCCATCTTCATTCAATTGGATATGGCACCTAGATCCAATATTCACAGGACATGGTGTTTTAATAACTCACTACTTTTAGACCCCAAATTTACCTCTTCTTTTTCCTCCTTCTTCCATGAATATTTCTCCTTAAACCTGTCTGATACTCTCCCCTTCCATGTAATTTGGGATGCTTTCAAAGCAGCCGCAAGAGATTTCATTATTGGCTTTGTTTCTAGGACAACGCTGAAATTCCCGCAAAGCCACTGGTGATCTGTTATCTGAGATAAAGAGACTGGAGCAATTATATTATACTTCAAAATCCAAGCAATGTCTGTCTCAACTTGTTAAGGAAAAGTTCCAATTTAATAAGGAATCGACTGAAAATGCATCACTTTATCTGTTAAAATCCAGCACTAAGTTCTATGGTGGACAGAATAAGGCGGGTAAGCTTTTGGCAAACTATTTAAAAGTTAAACATAATAAGCTTGATATTGAGTGTATTTTGGATGAACAGAACACATTGCGATCAAATGATTCAGAAATATTAAATAAATTCCTTTTCTTTTACAAATCACTTTACTTTCCTGAAAAGGCTCCTTCACATACTCATATCGCACAGTTCCTTGACTACAATCATCGTACCCACGACACTCAAATAGATTTTACTCCTTTAGAAACGGATATCTCTCAACAAGAAGTTCTTACTGCTTTGCTCTCTTTCAATAGAGATAAAGCTCCTGGACCGGATGGATTCACAATGGAATTTTTTGCACACTTCGCTTCATTACTTCTTCCCAAATTATTCACACTCCTTAATTCATTTTCACATTTAGATAAATCTTCTGGATTCTTTTTGGAGGGTCTAATATGTCTAATTCCTAAGGAAGGCAAGGATTTAAAATACTGTAAAAATGAATGGCCTATCTCCCTTGTCAACTTAGATGACAACATTTTCTCTAAGACATTGGCTTTACGTCTGGAGATTTTCCTTCCCAAATTGCTCTGTGCGGAACAATCTTGATTTGTAAAAGGTCGTCTTATTTCAGATAAAGGTCGCTTATTTTTTGACATCCTTTCTAAATCCTCTCATTTCTCCCATTCCTTATCTGCTATAGCTTTAGACGCGGAGAAAGCTTTTGATAAAGTCAATTGGTCGTACCTCTTCCAAATTCTTCAATGGTTCAGTTTTGGCCCAAAGATCATCTCTTTGATTTTGATTCTTTATTCCAACCCTCTTGCAGCCGTCTTTGTAAACGGCATTACATCTTCGTATTTCTATCTGAAGAGGGGTGTGCGTCAGGGATGCCCTATATCCCCATTTCTTTTTAACTTAGCTTTGGAGCCTTTTTTGTCCAGATTGTGTCAAAATAATGATATAAAGGGATTTGAAGTGAATGATACCCAAGTTAAGCTTTCTTTATATGCCGATGATATTTTATTATTCATTTCAAACCCACATTCCTCTATCCCAGCCTTATTACGTGAAGTGAAGCTTTTTGATTCTGTCTCCGGTTACAAACTCAACAAAGACAAGTGTGAAATACTACCTTTAACTAAATATACTTTCAAAGATAATTTCAGTGTTTCACATTTTTCCTCAAATTTTAAACATATTAAATATTTGTGACTCTTTTTCACCCCATTACTTTCAACTACAATCTCTTTGTGTTCGGAGAAATGCGTACAAAAAATCTCCACCCTGACAACTAGGTGGCATCCCTTATATCTCTCCTGGTGGGGCCGCTTGGATACTATTAAAATAATGCTCTCTCCTAATATTTTATACACCCTCTCTAATATTCCAGTTCCTATTCCTTTAAAATTCTTTAAAAAAAAAATTCTATGCTTTCATCATCTCTTATGGAATAAAAAAAAATCTTGCTTGTCACTGTTTCGATTAATAAAAACCAAATCAGAAGGTGGAGTAAATTATCCGGATGTTCTTAATTAACACAAATCCTTCTTACTTCGTTAAGCTTCTAGATGGCTCAATGACTCTTTGTTAGGTTGCCCTAGTTGGGTAGACCTTGAACGTCCATTCCTTTCTCCTTTTTCGTTTAAAGAGTATCTTTCTTTCACCCACAGACCACAATCTTTATCTGCCCCTATTATTAAACGCACTTGTAAACTTCTAGACTCTGGTTCATCATCACCACTTACCGATCCAGCTGCCTTTCTAAATTCTTCTCTATGTCATAGTAAAACTATACTAATTTTTGGGAAGCCTATCTCCTGGAAGCATCTGGGAGAGGAAGCAATCTAAAATATATTGAAGTCAAATGATGTGAGGTAGAAATGAAATACATTTTGCAGCAACAGCACATTTCGTGAAGATGTAAAGTTTTACAGTTCAGTTATAAAATTAAATCCTCATTTTACAAAAAGACATTTATTTTCTTTATATTATATAAATATTGAGGCCTAGCAGTGAAACAATGATAGTGATGGGAGATTTTTTGCAAAAAAAGCTGCATTTTTACTTTTTGCACGTTAAAAAAAATACATTTTCTAACTAGTATTTTGATATGCATTTTCTATGTTACTGTTAAAGCTTATTTCTATATTATTATGAGGTCAAATTTATGTAAAATATTCAGCTTCCACATTTCTTTACAGTCAATCACAAATGTCTGCTTTGCAAGAGCTCTTATGGCCCAGATGGATAATTGACTTCAGTTCTGTTCACTTATTTCCAGCGTGGGCGCAATATCCAGGCTGCCCTACCCCGCATAGCAGCTGTTACTTAGTCTGGGGCACGGACAGCTGTGAGAAGGAAGGCAGTCTCAGGGGGCAACATTGTCTCTGTTGGCTGCAGCAGTAGAGGCCCGCCAACAAGCCAGGGCAATTTGCTGGCCACTCATAGGAGGTGGAGGTTTACAGCAGGGTTTCAACCTTGTCTTGGGATTAACATCATTTGTAGAAAAGGTGCAAGACCATCCGGCACAAGGGCCTCTTTACAGCATCAGTGTCACTTGGAGAAAACATACAGACCAATGTACTGTGTAGGTGGATGGGTCTCACATACTCATCACTGTTGCACAGAGGATCTCATGCAGTGCCCCTAGTGGTAAGTACAATGTCTTTGGAGGCTGCTTACCAGAAGATGCAGGTGAATCTGTTAGGTCTGCTAATGAAGTGTGCAGGTGTATGGGTCACTCATGCTCATCAGTGTTGAGCAGAGGATCTTGCACAGTGCCCTTAGTGGAAAGTACAAAGACCTTGGAGGCTGTTTACCAAAGGATACAGGTCAGGCTGGGAAAAGGAGTTTAAGCATCCCTGTCTCAGCGGACTCACTGCAAGTGTCCGATGAATTGTGGCAGGTGAAAGAACACAGTATTTGGCGGTTGGTTTAAATCAAGAAAAGTCAGGATACAGTGTCAAAGTTTTAAGTAAACAGATGAAACACACTGTGTGTGAGGGGGTGAAATGTGGGTTATTAATGAGAACTATGATTCAGACTTGACAGGGGCTAGTTGCTTCTTTTGTATAGCATGTACTTCAGATTTTTTAAGGTTAGGATGGGGGTGTGAACTAATGAAGAGCTGAAGGTAAACTGAGAATGGATGAAAAGTTAAATAAGCAACATATCAATTTTCAATCGTGGTGTGCGTAACACAATTCTTGATTTACAGATACTTTGAGGAAATCATTTTCATTGGCTAGATGTGAGCTGGAGTTTATCCATCTAAATATTTACCCAATACATCAGTAAAGATTTTTCAAGTAGCATGACTTCCACATTACTGTTTAAGCTGTGCGAAGAGGCATGACTAGGTGTGCTTAAGAATCACATCACCATGAGAAGAAAACACACTTTAGGGCATGACTGGTACCAGCGTGGAACACAAGAGGAGAGAGTTGGCCTAACGGCGCTCAACCTCGGACCTGGGGAACTGGGTTTGAGTCTCGGTAATGACGCTGAACATCCTGTGAATCTGGACAAATCACTTAATCTCCCCGTGCCTAACAAAGAATGAATATGTGTCCTAATGTAACGTAACTGGTGCTATGTAAAGTGCTCTGATACCTGATTGGATTCAGGTCAAGTTTGTGCTATATAAAACTCTGCAAAAAAAAAAAAAAAACGGCAGAAGCACAGGAATGCTCTAGGATCTTGGAAGGATACTGATAAAAAACAAGAGAAGGAGCTCTTCCTTCTGACGTGCCCCATACAAATACAATACTGGAAGGCCCAGGCTATGACTGCAGGTGATGGAGACATGTATTAGATTAAAAATGCACAACATAGCTTCAAGAGTAGTTTAATCTGGAGGGCCAAGAAAAACATGCCGGTTTGCTGAGAACAGTTTTACCCAGTTGAAGTAAGAGAACCGTTCCCTCTAGTCCTGCAAGTTGGAAATACCCTGTGGGAGTATGCAAGTACTGTAAGCAAGAAGAGAGATAGATGCTACCATAACAAGGACGCTCATTCTCTTCCACATTATATGGGGTCCATTAGGCTGAAGTCCAGACTAACTGGAAAAAGATGTTGCCAGGGAACCCTAGTTAGTGATACCTATTATGAGTTTTTCATTCCAGATCCCATAAGCTGTTGTGAAATCTTAGCATTTTCTACTTCTGGTTTTCCCTTCGGGCCACACCTCTGGAAACAGAGTTAGCAATTGCTGGATAGGATCCTATAGCTTCAATGGCTCCTCAGTGGTAAGCTCATTGAAGGTGGCATGAATGTTGATATTGTAAACAATATAAAGATATATCACCATACATGATAGTCCAGTCAGAGATTTTAACTTTAAAGAAGGACTTTAAAGAAGGAATAACTTGTTTATTAAACATAAAGTTATAGTAATTCCTAAATGAAACACCATAAAGAAAACTAGATATTTTTAGTCCTAACGTTTGCAGAAGAAATGTCACCAAAACCTGTGGTGTAAATATACGCTAGAGACAACCGCTTCCCAGGAGCTGCTCCTCCATTAGAGCTGAGGAGCATCGCCCCACTACAAAAAACAAATTGCCCATAAAAGCCACAGAGATGAAAAATAAAATGGTAATAAAGTACATTTATTACAATTTTACTTTTCATCCACCCATTCCAAACTAAGGGAACCATTAGCCATGCTGGCGGTGGCGATCCGCCCAACATTTGTGCCCGCCCGCATGCCAATTCCCCCGCAATATTACTATGGCGGGGGGACCCCGGCGGACGGAAAGACCGTCTGCCGGTTTTCCGCCAGTAGGCAATCCGCCATATTGCCTACCGGGAGGAAAAGCAGTTTATATGGTGGCGGTGTCTGGTAGACACCGCCATCCATATTATGATGCATGTGGGGTGTTGCCTTTCCGTGGTGGCAACGCCACCATGGAAATGTAGGAGGTTCTCGCCATTGGGGGCCTGGAGAGGAGAGAAGAAAAACACTGGAGCGAGGAGGACTTTTCATTCAGCAAGCAAGAGCAAATTAAGTGAATTTTTGTTTTATTTATTTTTAACATAGGCGCCTTAGATTTAGTGTGTGTGCATGCACCCATTGGCACTCCCACCACTCTCCATAATTTCCAGCTGCCACTGCTGCTTCCACAGGAAGGAATGGGCCGTACAGTATTGATGATTTCAGTTAACCACATGGTCTACTAGTTACATAGGAAGGAATCATCCAATGTTTTATTAGAGGCCAATAGTAGTCTACAGGCAGTAATAATTATCCCGCCAAGTATGTGTTTACATAGAAAATAGGTGTCCCAAGGTTTTTCAACTGACCAATGCTATCTATGGACATAAGGTACCACGGTTAGCTTCACTGCTAAACGAGGCTACAGAAGAGACATAAAAAGTAAACTGTATATTTTGGATCGTCAAGGTGATTGAGGTTGCAGGAGCCCAAGGACTCACCCAGATGGTTTAATCTTTTTTTATCGCCCCATTTACAAATCTCGTCGTGGAGAACAGTTTCAGCTCTGGAGAGATCAATGGACCTTTTTCACCGTAGACAAATTAGAGCTTTTAAAATCATCAAAACATCATAGACATTTAGAATTGGCAATTAGTCAATCATGAGAAGTTGGTTAACGTTTCAAAACCTTTATTTTATCTCAAGGTTAGAGTCTCTAATAACCTTTATTCAATTTAGTAGGTTTACAGAAATATAAAATGAATTGGTTAGAAGTCAGCATTGAAAAATACACAGTATTCCATATTGAATACCAGTAAACAAACTAAAGGACATATTCTAAATAGAACCCATGAAGAGTGCCATAGGAAAAGAGCTTGTAAGATATGTAGTTCTGGAAACTCAGCCTAGCTCCCTACAGCTGCAGTACCAACTATAAATAAAACTACGATCTTTGCAATAGCATTGATCACAAGTAATCCACACCAATTAGGAGTAAGTCAGAATCACCTCAAATAGCTAAAGAAATCAACCCTCCATAAAAAAGAGTCTAAGGGCAGGAAGAAAATCTAT
This sequence comes from Triturus cristatus, assembly GCF_964204655.1. Classification (NCBI taxonomy): domain Eukaryota; kingdom Metazoa; phylum Chordata; class Amphibia; order Caudata; family Salamandridae; genus Triturus; species Triturus cristatus. The sequence goes on from NC_140594.1 coordinate 1,098,307,922, forward strand.
CAGCAGGACCATCAGAAAAAGCAAGGGAATGAAAGATGAGTGGTAACTGACTAGCTAGGAACACTCATTAATATAGGTTAACGATATCGAAATAATTTTCGAAGCCGTTTTCACTCGATGTCCTATGAGAATAGCTCACAAAGTGGTGTCATCGGTCATGCGATGCCTCTTCTTCTGATTCCCATAGTCTGTACTCACTCCATCAGGCTCGATACTATTTCTAAAGCATTAGCTACATGAGGGAAGGTTCCCATGAGAACCCTCTTACCTAAGCTAAAGGTTGCACTATGAGCTCAATATGTAGACAAAAGCTAGTCAGTAATATGGAAGCAACTATCAATGCTATTCGGAAGCAGCATTTATAAATCTCTATGTCATCATTTGATATAATCAGTTTTATTAGGTTCATTGCATTCTAGTCAAAGATCTAACATAGGGTGGGGAGCTGAATGAACACGATATTATACTCAGCACATTTGTAAAGATTACATCAATGCAAATCAGTTGCACAAAATGTGTTACTCATGTAACTGTGAGGAAGAATCAAAAGGAAAATCTGTAGGGCCTTGTTACTGTACATGTCATGGTATGGTTGCCTGGTGCACAACATCTTTTAAAAACACACATTAATTAACAAAGCATTCTAAAGACATCCTTAATTTTCTACATTGATTGGTGAATATATTATCACAGTTTGTTTACTAAAATTCTTAGCAAGGTGCATTCACAATTTTATCTAAGAGTCCTTTCTAAAGCGTTTCTAAAGCGATAATTTCACTACTATATAAACTCATTCTAAAATGCAATTTTGACACAGTGAACAAGTCAGTTTTCTAAATTCGTGCTAATTTCTCCCAAGGCTTTTGGAATCCTATTCTTCTTGGCCCCATGAGATGCCTGGAGACTGCAACTTGTACTTATTATAATATGCCAAATATTTAGAATTAAGTTTGTTTATATTTCTATTTCTATATTGTGATGCTAAATTAAGCTCTCAATCTTGCATGTAGATCTTTAATTAGATTTAGTTTACATATTGGCCTTGTTTATAATTTACAGGGATCAGCATTGAGAAGACAATATTTGCAAATATACTTCTTAATATACTTTGCACTATAATAAAACACATGCAGCATGAAATAGAAATAGTATGTCTTGTGTAATGCTATTCTAACTATAGAATGACTTTTATAACCTTATCCACAAAAATATGCAAGAAATATATTCTCTAGCCTCTTATGGAACCTAGTCTTTAAACAGGTTACACTTTGATGTGATTTAATTTATTTGATAGCATCTATAATCAACCACATGAGATTTCACACAATAAGTTTAGTGATAATAGTCTCTACAATATGGTATAGATCGATAACACATTTTAACAGCCAAAATGAGATGCACATTTTATCCTGTTTGGATGAAAAACTGATATAAGCACTACCTATTAAAATAGAAAACACTTTACTGTCCCTCAGAGAAAGGGAGAACATTACAAATTTCATAAAAGGGAAAAGAATTGAGAGCAACGTTTGTAAAGTTAATTCTCATAAACTCTGCCCTGCACTTTGGAGAGAAAACATGAGAAAGTACAGTACTTAATAAGAAGGTGTGAGGTTGTGAATATGGCATTGCATTAGGATTAGCTGAAAAAAGGGTTGTACCCAATGTTTTGAATTTCATACAATTCTCAAAAGAGGCTTGAACAGACCCTTCCGTAATACAGATTTTAGGAGACCATTCACTTAAATTGCATGGAAGTCATTCTACAGATGAGATGCCATCAATAAAGTCATGTGTTAGGCCACGAGGAGTGGTGGTGGCTAAGTTATAGTGTCCATAACTAACTATAACTGACCAATTTCAGGATAAGGAAAAAGGCCAACTTCCTCCAATGGAAATAGCTTTTTTTTCAGCTCAATAATTTGAAGGGAATACTAGCATTTTACTTTTTCTCAGTAGGAATCTACTCTCTTGCCGTTTCTAGCTCTCTTTACCCCTATTGTACCTCCTTTAATGACTAAGTGACAATGATATGCTGCAAACACCTTTGTTCAAACATCTTTATCGTTAATTAATTTTACAGAGATTCATTACCCTTTCACAAAGCATGCCTTTTGGAAATGCATTCTTTTAGTTTTGACTTTGGAATTAATTCAGATTTAGCTGGTTAAGCTTGTATACATGTAGCATTTCCAAACGTGTATGTTTATTGTCAAATTACGTAGCACTGAAGTAAAAAATCTTAAACAATTTCTGAAAATCTAAACATATTTTTAGTTTACTACTTAAAAACATTTCAAAAATTCAAAATGTCATTCTTGAATTTCCAAAGATAAAGTAGATTCCTTAATCCTGCGGTATCAGTTTTTTGCTTGAAAACAGAACAAATAAAGATATCACATGTATGAAACAAAAACAGTTTTCAGTCAAAGGTGAGCCTAACAGCACTAAACACCTCAGCATCACAGATGTATTCTTCAGGAAGCTCTTTACTTTCTACTAGGCCTGATGATCCTGATGAATGCTTGCCTCAGTTTGGTGATCCCAAGAATTAAGACAACAGACTGTGCAGAAACTGAAAGGACAATACCTGTCCGGAAAACGGTCCACAACCAAAAACCATAAAAAAACAGCATGAGGCACTGTGACAGTAAAAATATAACACAGTTAGATAGGAGGGATCCCAACATTCTGACTGCTCCAAAATGAACGTCAAGCCGCGGTTGGCTGAAGGCTGATGCATTTTTTTTCATCCTCTGGGTATGTCTGCCGAGCGATGCGAGGATAACTGTGATGGAAGCAATGCCGAAAAGAAGAGGGAAGAAGACGCCAAATGTGCCTGTTGAATAAACATATGCCATTTGCCATGTCAGAACTTCCCTTATGAGAGTAGCATTAGCATTGAGACCTGTTGTTAAATTCTGAGGGTATTCTCTGTAGGAAGTCCAGTACGCGGGAATGCTGAGGACCAATGAACCTATCGCAGTCCCCAAAACTAGCCAAGGAACCAACTTAGAGATTCTTTGCTTTAACCAGTAGAAGAGGTGGTTGTTAAAGTCCACGATCTTCATGCAGTAGAAGACAGAGAGACAGGCAGTGAACCAGGAACTACAGCTGCCAGACCATACTATACATTGAAGTAGTATGCCAGGAACCACAGACTGCTGGTCATAAACACAAGACTCTCCTAGGAGAGTGCACTGTAAACAAGTAAAGGAGATTCCCAGAGCAACTAAGATGATATCACAAGTGTTCAGGGGTCTTCCTTTGGCCTTTTCTAGCAGATAAAATGCCACAATGAACACACTGGAAAGTATTCCAATCACACTGGCCATGGCTTCTGCAATCAGAAAAACCTTTGAAAATCCAAGAGCCATTGCTTTTCTTTCTCTTTGCAGTTCTTTGAAGAATTCACAATGATCAATGTTCCTCTCACTATACTGTGTGTATGGGAGTTGTGGACAGGGATGGATAGACTTCTGAATCAGCAGGTGTGACTGGTTTAAGTTACCATTAGCGTCATCCTCACCATCACTACGGATCTAGATTTGGAAGGATGCAAATCAGCCTGGTTTTAGATTCTCTCTTTTAAAACAGAAAAGCAGCTCAACTCCCCTATTTAAAACCTGGTGGTGCATCACTCTAATAAATAATAAGCACATTATATGTGTTTTCCTTACTTGCGCTTAGAAAGATAAATGAAATGTTTATTTATTTCATTTGGTTTATGAAGGAATGTCTGCACATTGAATTGGCTCTCTGTGCTTTCTCCAAAGTATTATGCAAATTGAATAAAATATAAAAAAATAGATCTATTCTACAAGAATATTTAGTGACAGTGTATAGATGTAAAGAGTGAATTAGAACAGGAAATTATTGTGTTGCCAATACTATTACATATTTGTTAACAAGAACATCAACAAAAAATAAGAAACTGAATAAAAGCAATTACGACAATTTACCGCCATGCAGCCAAGACAGAGATATTATGTGGAAACAGTATACTTCCCTGAGCGCTATATTGAATGCATCATCATCAAAAACCTTTATTTGGCAAATTACCATAAAAAGATTGTCAGGCAAAACAACAGCTTGAAATTAAAAGCAAATACATAAAAACACAGTACAAGTTAAAAATATAACAGTATTTAAATTGGCTAAAATACTGAATTAATATTGAGAGTTCACACATGAAACAGAAGATTTAGCAGCTCAACAAAGATTAGCCTAAGCAAATACCACTGTACAGACTAGGCTTGAATAACAAGTTTTTCCCTAATTCTGAGTGTGTCACTAATAAAACATATTACAGCAGAACAAATAGGTTGCATATCTAAAAGCAGTAGAACATGCAGGCCTGCTATATACGTTATTGGACGGTAGTCACGTAGTAAGGGGCATAAAATATGTTTCCGCTATCATTTGTAAAAAGTAAAAAAAGGATGACTAAGGGATTAAAGGGAAAAGGTATGATAAGGACAACATTGCAAATAAGGAAACCAAGTACCACACTGATCGAGGACCATAAAAAGTGCACAGTGCCAAATTTGAAGTGGGTTAGGTAAAATTTCTTCTGCCCATGATTGGCTATCCACAGTAGGTAGGCCTCTGACCCATCTGTACTGGCTTTCACCAAGTAAAGAAGGTTTGATTCAATTTTTAACAAGACAGATTATCTGGTGGCATTTCAATGTTCTTGAAATAGGGCTTTAACTGCTTTCTTTGAATTATTATCGATTGCACTTGGATTAAAAAGATATTTGAAGTACCAAGATCTAGAAAAGATTTCTTGACATAGGCTCAAGAGAGAATGGAATCCACACGGTCTCGTTTTAAACAGTCCTCTATCACTAGGTAAGAACATTTTGGTAGCGGAGAAAGCCAGATTTTTACCATAATCATAAATGTGAAATATAAATCAGGTCTTCCAAATAAACATGGACTGTTTCTGAGTGGGCAATGAAACACGCAGTACTGATTGAACTGATCACAGCTATATGACTTTGTACACCCTAAACCAGCAACAAGTTTTGGTTGGGGTTAGAGACATTGACCATGCTAATGCTGAAGTTGTCTAATCCTGGTAAAGCAGCACAGGGAGCTATGCACAGACTGAAAGGACGGCCTAGTTATGCATAGATAATTAAATAAAACATTTAAATTACAGTTGTGCATTTCACTAAATTGTAAATTAAGCCATCCGGCTGCACTCCAGCTCCCCTGACCTCGAGCCACCTCCTAGTTGCGATATTCAGCTCTCCTAAATAAACTGCTAATGTGATTGGTTTCAGGTGGGTGACAGAGGGTGTGTGGCTATCACTCAATACATGCATGCAGGTAAACTGCACTGCTCGCACCCTGCCCCCTTATAGAGATTCTGCACCAATGACAGAGACCAATCACTTGTGACCGTGACGGAGAGACCCTCCCAGTTCTAGCAGAATCAAGCTGCCAGCTCATACAGACACATCAGTTTTTCATTGAGTTGTATTTTTTAAGCTCACAAAAGGTTAATGCTTAGCGCGCTTGGTTAATGTTACCCTCCTACAACCACGTTACTTGGACAATGAGCATAAAATGAATAAATTGTAAGTGTACACTCAAACTGTTGAGATATAACCTATATATTTTCATTTACATGGCAAGTGCGCTCTTTGAGAAGTGGACTACTGTGGTATGAGTTCAGTGTACTGTAAAGACATCTTGCATTCATTAGTAATCCCCAACTACACCATTTCAACCTAAACATGGCTCATCTTTGCTTTTATTTGTAAAACGCTGGGTATGCTAAAGCAGCTTTATGCAACGATATGGAGGAAAATCAGGAGTCAGGAACTTGTATGATGATATGTCAGGTCTGTGATTAAGTGTTTTTGTCACTGGAGAAATAGTGCAATCATCATGTGTGTGCCAGACTCTGTCCTAGAGTTTGTGTTTGGATTTACCAGCATATATACGTATCACTGGTCCCTTCTAAACTGCCCGATTTCTTTACTAATCCAAAAACGTAGACTGTACCTAGGGGTCGATTAGGATGGTGGAAGGACCGCCACCGTCAGCCATGCGGTGGCGGTTCTTCCATCCGTGAGTTCCCTCCCCCCAGCCAAATTAGGATGGCGGGGGGAATCCCCAATAAGCAATCATTCAGATTGCCTGGCGGACGGTCCAGGGACCATAAAATGGTGGCGATGCCTAGCAGGCACTGTCCACAAAATTATGATGATGGAAATAGCAGGCCTTATGCCGCCATGAAAAGGCATGTGGGAATTACGTAGGGGGGCCTGTTGCGGGCCCCCATGTGTTGGGGGGAGGTGAAGGTGCACTTGGGGGGTGCCCATGGTACCCCCCCCTACATTTTACAGCACTAATTGGCAGGCACTGTCTGGTGCCTGTCACGTGGTGCAGTGAAATGCACAACATGGTTTTTCACTTCGCGGTGGGTGCTGCTGTGAGCAGCATCCGCCGCAATGTTAAAAACTAAAATGCAACCGCCATGATGGCGGTCGCATCCTGATTTGGTATGCGGGACCGCCGCATGCATTGCAGATGGTCCCGGTTTGCCACAGGATGACGGACGGACTCAAGTCCGTCCGCCATCCTAATGACCTCCCTAGTCTCCAGCCTTATCACTACGGATCTGGATTTGGAAGGATGCAAATCAACCTGGTTTTGGATTCTCTCTTTGAAAGTAGAAACACAGCTCAATACTCTTATTTAAAAATGTGTGGTCCATCACTCTTATAAATAATAAACATATTATATGTTTTCCTTACTTGCACTGAGAGAGAGAAATGAAATGTTTATTATGTCCACACATTGCCTCTAGGAGCTTTCTCTAAAGTACTATGCAAATAGAATAAAATATATATTTAAATGCATATCTGTTCTACAAGAACAGTTTGTGACCAAGTGCCTTCATTAGCCTTTGTAAATGATATTTTGGATAATGTTTGGATAATGTTCAAGAAGCAAAAAACAATATTTTGACTGGAAGTAGAGCACTTGATTGTGTGTGTATGCATTTGTTTGAAGTCTTGAGCAACGAACAGTTGCAGACTACACACAAAGCAAAGAACACCATTTAGCATGGAACATGGACAGCCGAGAAGATGCTGCACACAGATAGACTATGTCCTCATTGACTCATAACCAGTAAATTATAGGATATAGGATACCAACCTCTCCCCCAATGTATCATCTACATCTTTGCATTGAGTCATTATTAATTGTAGGAAATCCACCTTTTCTGCATGGCCACCACATACTTCTCTCCTTTTGCTGGAGCATATGTTTGCTTGCTTTAGAACTCTGTGCACTTTGCCCTTCCAAACCAGTCATACAGTGTCTCTGCTCCACCTTTATACACTGTTGAATTGGCTAACTTCTAATTGGTATATCTAACTTGTCCATAAGTCTTTAGTGTATGGTACAAAATGTACCCAGGGGCTGGAAGTTAAATGCCACTAGTGGACTACAGCACTTATTATGCCATCTACTATGGTGGCAGTGCAAACATGGCATTTATGTCTATCACTGTGACCTGACTGTAACAACGTAAACCATGCAGTGTGGCCTGTCAAAATAAACCCTTTTGACGGGTCAAAACCTCCTTTCTAAATATTAGTATGTCACTGCCATGCGATCCTTGTAGGCCACAAGGTAGGGTGCATAGTATTTATAAGTGGACAGGTAGAAATTTAAAGTTAACATACACTTACGTTAACTATCAACCAAGAGCTGTTTTCGTTGTGGGAAGGCTGATGGACCCATATAAAAACACTGGATAGCAATATTACATACTAAAACTGTATCTCAGGAATAGAACATGCTAGAAAAATATTTAAAAAACTACTTTTAATAGTCACTAAAAATCCAAATCTGTGGTGAAGTTGAATATGTAAAAATATTAAAGAGAAATAACGTTTACCCTTTATCTGCCTGAATTGCCAGAAGACTAATGGGGATACGCTCTCAGCCCCTGCTCAGCCTTGAATTCTTGGAGAAAAGGCCAGCCAGGAGCAAACAATAGGCTAACCTGAATATGTAGAGATGACTCCACTGAACTCCAAAGAATATGCTTGATGGGGGCTGTGGGCAGCCTTTTTGACACTATAGTGTCAAATCCTGCTTGACAAGTATGTTGAGTCACATGCAGCATGTGGGGATCCCTTGAAAGTGAGAGTGAAGGATGCCAAGACTATTCTGTATCTACTCCCTGATTTCTGGAGGGCCCTGCTATTACCCTAGCAGAGTTTTGTCTCTGGGTTTGTTGTGAGTACTATGCCTGTCTCAAACTGTATGTTAGAATTAATTAGATGACACCAGGATTACCATAATACACTCCCCACACACACCCGCAGGCCACAGAGCCCAAGTGTGGCCAAAGAATATCACCCTCACAGTGGCCAAAGACGTTCAGCACCTTGAAAATGCCCTGACACATTCCACTTTTTTGTCTGTTTTTCTACAAGGCTAACTGAAAATATTGCAAAAGTTGGTTGGTCAGGGCCTAGGAATGTTTACTTCACTGGTTAATGGGAGGTCAGGAGTCATGCTCACCCACTAGTGAGTGCCAGGCATAAATATGGCATCCAAAGACATCCTTCAGAACACTTTCTGGACCTGCAGAAAATCAGAAGAGGACTGTACCTGCTGGCAGTGAACTGAGAGCAGCCCAGAAAATGTGGATCTGCTCTGTCTTATACCCAAGACGAAGAAGTAAACTCAATGGTCAGTTGGCTGACCTCCTGCCTGGGTAGCTAAAGGTAAACAATACAGAGACATTTTCCTGGAATTACACAGCTTACCATTGTAAACTGGACCTGGAGTGGGCTTTGCTGATGGCCTCTGCCTAGTGACCTGTAAGGCTCTAACTGCTTTCTCTCCGATCCTGGGGTCCTGGGGGCTTTAGAAGTGTACTCGTGTGTAGATTGGCTCCAGTAATGATCAATTCAACAAAAATTATACATTTGTACTTTTATGCTAGGATACAGTAGATACAATACGTCCAGTGCAACACAAAAACACAAATCTGGGGGAATCTTCACACAAACCTCAGCATCTCCTGCTCGTGTTGGAAAAGGGCCCTCTCTGAAGCATCACCCTAAGCTTTTTGCCTTCCTTCTCCTCTTTTTCTGAACTCATTTTTGTTGGCTATAGGACTATGAGCACTTTACCTCTGCTCACCAGTTCTAAAGTGCATTTGCTCTCTCCTCTATACATGGTATCATTGGTTTATATCCAAATGGCATATTTATTTTTCTAGTAAAGTTCACTACATGTGTCCTGGGCCTTTAAATTAACTGCTACTAGTAGGCCTGCCTCACTGATTGTGCCACCCACTTAAGTAGCCCCCCTTAGCTATGTCTCAGAAAGCCACTGCAGGGCTGGTGTGCAGTGTTAAACTGCCATGACGACCTGTCAAGTCAAACCTTTTGCCAAACATAAGCCCTCATTTTTATTACATATACGTCAGCCCTAAGGTAGGCCGGGGACAGACCAAGGGCAGAGCGCAGTGCATTTAAAAATTAGGACATGGACAATTCAGTTTTACATGTCCTGGTTGTGAAAAACTTCCAAACCCGTTTTTCACTACTGAGAGCCTACCCCTCTCATAGGTTAATATTGGGGATTCTGTATTACACTTAATAAACTATAATTCCTAATTGAGAGAATGTAGATCTGTCATGTTTAGTACCTATGGAATGGTAATCATAAATCCTCTTTAATGATAAAGCGAGATTTGTTGTTACTATTCTGAAAATGCCACTTTTAGAAATGTAGGCATTTTCCTGTTCTAAGACATTTGGTGTTTGCTGCCTGTCACTGGCTAGGCTGGGTGAAAGCTGGACTTTGTATATTCCCTTTAGACAGTCACACACGAGGGAACCTGGGTCGGACTTCAGGCATCTTCCTAGGAGGATGTGAGGGAGAAGCTGGCACAGTCTCACACTTACCCCTTAACAGCCTGTGTGCTGTCCACACACACGTGTGGAGCCTGGGCAGGAAGATAGGACCTCTGTGCGCTTCAGAAATCCTACTTTGAAGTCACCCCCACCTTCAAAGGCACAACTGGGTATAAGTACTGGACCTTGGACCCTACCATCTCAGTACACATCTAGACCTGGAACCAATCTGCTAAGAAGAAGAACTAATGTGCTAACGACTGCCACTCTGATGGACTGCTGCTCTGGAAGAGTGTTGCCTTGCGGTGCTGTCCTGCTGCCTGCAGCTCTCTTTGGCTGGACCTCCATCAGGTAGACCTACAGTGACTCCAAGGGGTAATTGACCATCCTCCTTATTGGAAGACTTAGGGAAATAACAGGCTTCTACCCTGCTTCTGTGCCTGGCCCACTGGAAGTGGGCTCTAGTGCTTGCTCCAGGGGGACTAATGCATCCTCTGCTGCAAGAGCAGAATCAACACATTGCAGCAGTTGCGGGAACAGAACCTGTGCATCGCACTCGGAAGCAGCTCATCACCAGTGGAACCATCACATTGCAACCACCGCATCGCTGCCACTGCAGAGAGATGTCAATGCATTCCCTCAACTCCAATAGAGAAACCCGGCGTGCCAGCGTTGGAACCATCGCATCTCAGAACTGGAGCTTTGTCTTCAGAAATGGTGCATTGCCATTGTTGAATGGAGAAAATTGACACCTCACCTCGACTGTGCGATCAACACAGGAGCATCGCTTGATTGCACCCCTCATCTCGCTGTTGCAACCAGGATAAAGGTTTTCCCCATTGTAAATATGCCCCTGGCTTCATACAGAAGAGCACTTGTAGATGTCAAACAAAGGCCCACAGTTGGATTTTTTAAGTCTGAGTGAATATTGGCTGAATCCAGTAATGATTTCCTGCCTGGGTGCTAGAATCATAAAGTCCAGACATTGAAAACTATTAGTTGGTAATGGCTATCTGATACACCTAGCAGGGCACCCCCTGATTGTTCTTTAACAAATCTGCAATAACAGTTGAAGGTTTTTTTTAGGTTATATGAAACCTCCTTTGGCAAGGGTTTTGTTTATAAAATGTAGGCATGATATTCTTCAGCTTACTGTTTTTACCAGTATGTGATCACTTGCAAACTTAAGTCAAGCTCTGAGCGGAGGGTCGGAAGTGTTGCAGACTGGGCAGAAGGTCAGAGGTGACTTCCTGCCCGGATGAGAAACAGCTTGGTTGAGGCTTCCTCCCCAATAGCAAAAGACAACAGTGGTGTGGGAGCCGCTTCGTAACCTGAGACTTTGCTGCTGACCTTTCCACCCACCTGCGAGGATTACATTGCCCAGGGGGCCCAGCGGGACTCATCACTCGTTGCATCTGTGTCCAGGGTCTCAAGGCATTCAAAAACAGCTCGCCGCTCCCGCTGCGCGGGAGCCGCTTCGTCACCTGAGACTTTGCTGCTGACCTTTCCACCTACCTGCGAGGACTACATTGCCCAGGGGGCCCAGCGGGACTCATCACTCGTTGCACCTGTGTCCAGGGTCTCAAGGCATTCAAAAACAGCTCGCCGCTACCGCTGCGTGGGAGCCGCTTCGTAACCTGAGACTTTGCTGCTGACCTTTCCACCTACCTGCGAGGACTACATTGCCCAGGGGGCCCAGCGGGACTCATCACTCGTTGCACCTGTGTAAATGGTGGTAGGAAATAAAATCATCTCATAGGTCACGCATCGCAGGACGCGTGCGGGCGCGCGCCGGGCGAAGCCCGGGCCAAGGGCGGGCCCATTTGAGCCCGTTAGAGGCCGTGAGAGGCTGGGCACACCCTCTTTCCCGCACCCCTCGGCGGCCTCGCTGCCTATGGTCCGATATCACTGCTACCTGTATATCAATCTCATTTTGCGTTTGTCCTGATTGTGACACACGTAGTTTGTGAGTGTTACTTTTGGCATAGGCATTATGGCTACTGGATCTACGTGACTGCCTTCTAAGGGTTGCAATGTCGCAGGGACTCTGGGAAATTTCATCACCCATGCTAGTAATGTCCTTGCTTACGAGATTGCTGCCACGGAACGCCGTTTATCACTGGACCCACTAACAGGAAAGCGTTCCTCGCTGGGAGCCATTATGCTAGTACCTTCCCCCGAAAAGTCTAAGACTTTGCATTCTGATGGTCCATTGGACGAACCATTGCTAACAAATTTAGTCTCTGTTGTTGGCCCTAACCTATTCACTTCCTCTGACGCAAAGTCCACAGAGTCCAACCTACCAGGCCCCGAGCCCTTTCCATCTGCCCCCATCTTTACTAATTTTGCTACAACTAGGTCAATGTCGGACCCGAGTGTAAGGAGTAAGTGCCCAGGTACGAACCTATCAGCCTCAAAGGGGAAGAAACGAGAAGGGGGTCCTATGAGAAATTCTACTAGGAAAAAACAAAAAAGTTCTCCTAGTATAAATTTTGGTCCTAATACCTTGACACAGGAAAATGGTTCGCCCAGACGTCCTATGCTGGACCTCACGGTCCCTACCACACTTTTACCGATAGGGGAAGAGGATTCACGGGGCCCCATTAATGATGCCTTTTGGGCAAAAATGGAATCCTTAATTGCTGGGAGCCTGTCCCCTTTAATTAAGCGTTTATCCATACTGGAAGATAAAATAACGTTGATAGCCAATGCCACTAATACGAACTTTGTGGCAATGGCGCAGTTGGGACAGAAGGCCCTTTCCTCACAAACTGTCCCCCCATGTTTTGATAAACCAAGTGAGCTAGCCCAAGTCTCTAATCCTTCTTGTAATCCACCTCCAACTGGAAGGGACATATTATCCAATAAAGATGGAAAAACTGTTCTACCCCCCCCCCCCACCCAAAATGTGCAGGCCCCAGGAGACATGAGTCGAATAGGGCGGCCTTTACAACAACTCGCACCACCTTCTCCCAAGGACTCCAGCAAAAACATACTCACAAGTCATAGGGATCTGCCGAGAATTAATTTGCCCCCAGAGTGTAGCCCCTATGTTGTGGTTCTAACAGGCGTCCCTGAACTGCCCTCCGATAGAGCTGAACCTTACTTGTCCCTGAAGCATAAGGTAATCCACTGGTTTAACACAAATAGACCCCTCCCTCCTAAACTTAATGGGGAGATAATGATGGTACGTAGAGTGGCGTGGGTAGGCCGGGGTGCGAAAACCACAAGGGGAGATTGCATTATTGTTAACTTCAGAGACAAAAAGGTGGTTAAGTACCTGGGGGGTGGGGGATGGCCAAGAACAGTCGATGGAATTCAAACTTCTTTTCTACCACACTTTTACCCGTTGGAAGTATTTAATTATATGATGGGCCCAGTGAAGCCTTATGAGGTTATAGGCGGGATGGGTTCAGGACCGCAAGGACTCCCAGAGGCATTCCAACATGATTTACTATACCATGTCACAATAGGTTCAGCTTGCTTGAATGTGTCGATTGACTGTTGCCAGCTGTTGATGCGGGACCCAGTGATCCTGTGAAGGGGGAGGCCCATACATGGGTGAGTGCGCTGGAACCCCCTCTTTGCCAGGTTAGTCCAAGGATTGAAGGTGTGACCTCATGGAAGGACAGGAATGCCATGAGATTAGAACGGGGTGACCGTAGTCTCCTTGCATTCGCCCCGATCCCTGAGCTAGATGATAGTTGTACTAAAGGGATAAACCACCAAACAAAGGTGAACAAATTGGATTCATGTTACCCAAGGACAACTGAGATCTACCCCGATTCTTTTTCCAACTATTCGACACTCCCTAGGCTCTCCATTCCCCCAGGGCTAACCGACAATATTAGGGAAAATATAAGAACCCCATCTGGAGATATTACCCCCCAACCCATACATTCTGATACCCATTGCTCAAATCATGCTAAGGGGATAAAAATTTTATCATGGAATGTGGCAGGCTTATCCTCCTTGATGGACTCCGCCGATTGGGAGGAATTTATTGATGAGCACGACATTTGTCTTTTTCAGGAAACTTGGGCATTGAAGGCCTACCATCGCCTAGGGTACGTTACCTATTGGGAATCGGCAGTGAGGTCCAGAAGGGGGAGGCCATCTGGTGGGCTGACTATATGGGTGCGAACGCACCTGGGCTGTGCAATCAGGAAGATCAACACTGACTCGGCTGATTTTATGTGCCTAGCAATGACCTTTCAGGATAACCACGAGCTGAGTTTGATTAATATCTACTCTCGCCCAGTGAATTACGGCCAGGTTTCCAGTACCCTCACTAGCCTGGAGGAATTCCTGAGCTCATCTACCAACCGAGGACACCTGATTATTGGTGGTGACTTTAATTGCCATTATGAACCTTTAAATGGGCTGCCCACCCCAGTGTCACAGGAAGAGGACCAAGTATGGGCAATTCCTTTATGTAATTCTTACACTACGAGGGGTTGGACACCTTTGGTTCTCCAACTCACTTCGTTAACCCTCACCTTTTCATTAAGAGCATGCAATGGTAGATTTCCGGCAGATAATCCAGGCAAGTTTACATTTGAGAGGAATGGACACACTTCCATCATCAACTACATATTGATTAGTATGGGATTGTGGTCTAGGATCCTGGATTTTGAAGTAAAACAACGCTGCGAAAGTGATCATAACCCCATTGTTGCAATTTTGGAGGGTTGTAGAAATAGTTCTCATCTGGGTAGTGACCTGGTTCCTCTAACGGCCATTGTTACAAGTTGTGGCGCTCGAAGAGTTAGATGGGAGAAGATCGCCCAATCCCATAGGGAGTTAAAAGATATGTATAGGGAGATCTACCCATGGAGATCTACCCCCTTTTGGAGAGGGTGCTGGGAGATGCTGTTTTGGGAGAGGGATCCTCAGCTCAGGCTACGATAGGATCTACACATGTAGATCTCTGTGGCATCCTGGCGACCCATTTTTATCGGGAAACTAGGAGGAAACCGGAAGCAGCCACGCGGGGGAAAAATGCATGGTACAATAAATCCTGTAGGAAGCCAAGTTAGTCCTGCTAACAAATTTAAAAAAGGGAAATAAGATACTGGTCAAGGAGGCGAGGATACATTTTAAGAAAGTCACTGAGGAAGCTAAAAAAGATTGGGAATTCAATAGATGGGAAGAGATCTCTATCGCGTTAAAGAAAAGGGACTCAAGGTCATTTTGGAATTTGGTTAAAACAGGGTCATCAGGTTCCCAACAAGCAGTACAACCTAACTTAGGGGAGGAAATATGGCGTTGTCATTTTGAAGACCTTTATGCATCTGAAACAACAGAACCAGACGTCCCTGTTTCCCTGCCTAATGAAACTTTACCCCCTAATTTGGGTGCGATTCAAATGTGTACGCTTGCTGAAGTTAAAATGGCTCTGAGTAAAGTACTCCCAAATAAAGCCCCAGGCCTAGACAGGATCCCAGGTGATCTATACAAGAGCGAGCCGGACATCTGGGTTCCCTATCGGCTCTTTTTAATGCAATTTTGGCGGGAATGCCGTTACCCCCGACTTGGGCCGGCACCGAGATCATACCCATTCACAAAAAGGGCTCCCCTCTTGATCCGGCAAATTATAGACCGATCAGCTTAATTGATGTGGCCCAGAAGATTTTTGCTCACGTTTTATTAGGGAGACTCCAAGAATGGATGGACGATTCCAACATTTTAACACCACTGCAGGTGGGCTTTAGAGCTAAAATGTCCACAATGGATCAACTGTTTAGATTACAGATGATCCATTGGAAATCTGTTATTCTAGAAGGAGGCAGTCTTTATCTCTCTTTTGTAGACCTAAAGTCTGCCTTCGATATGGTAGATCGCCGACAGCTTTGGGAGTTGCTAAAAGGGATGGGAGTGCCCCCCCACCTATGTTACCTTCTAGAGCATTTACATAAAGACACCTTTGCCAGAGTTAGGTTCGGCCTAAATGGGGAACTAACTTCCCCTTTTCGAGTTGAGAAGGGAGTTAGGCAGGGCTGTGTATTAGCGCCAACCCTCTTTTCTCTTTTCCTAAATGGGCTGGTAGACGAACTCTTGGATTTAAGAGATGTAGATGCACCTAGGTTGGCGGGCAGAAAAATACAAGCACTAATGTTCGCAGACGATACCCTGCTCCTGTCCAGGACCCCTATGGGGATGGAAAGAGTCCTGGATGGATTTGCTTCATTCTGCAGGAAAAGGAACCTGGTCATAAACGTGAGCAAGACCAAATACATGGTTCTTCACGCGGACACCACAAATTGCCCCATCCCAAAACTGGATGGCCTATATCTAGAACGGGTGAGCATTTTTGACTATTTGGGCTTAACACTTAATAATAAAATGAATTGGGGCCCCCAGATATCAAAAGCTAATTTAAAATTTACACAGATAACAGGGGGCATCCTAAAGATGCACAAAGAAAGCCCACTAAAGCTAATTAGCCCACTAGTAGAGGTATATAAAACTCAGGTGTGAGGGGTGGTGGAATACGGTGCTGAACTCTGGGGTCATCACCCAGCCCAGATTTTAACCAAGTCAGGAAACCATTTTATGAGACAACTACTGGCACTACCTAGAAGTACCCCCATTCACCCCCTCAGGATGGATTTGGGCATACACCCAATCGCTGATCTGGTAGCCACACGCCCGGTCATGGATTAGCGCCGATTATGGAGCACTCCCGAACTTGCAAACTTTCGGGAGGAACTGAAATCTATCTTGATGCTCCCAAAGGCAGGCGACATCCCGTGGCTAGCCCATATAAAAAAATCTTTGAGGGCAATCGGGAGAGAAGAACTCCGGCGTACACCTAAGGAGTTATGCCCTGCCCTACCAAAAAAGATTTTGGCCAAAGCTTTGGAAGACCATAATTTAATGCAGATCCTGCGGACTGAAAATAGAACCAATCTGACCTCGGTATTCCTCGAGGTGAAGATTGGATACAGCTTTGAGCCTGCATTAGACCTGATCCATCCGCTAATTGCTAAGAAACTTTACATGCAATTTAGGCATGGATCACTTCCTCTTTTTTGTAGAACGAATAAGTGGGCTGGTTCCTGTAGACAGCCTTGCCCCGGGTGTGGTGTCGATGAAGAGACAGAGGTACACGTCATATTTTTCTGTAAAGCCTATACAAACCCCCGTAGAAAATGGATTATACAACTTGCCAAAAATTTGGGGGTCAAAATCTATAGAGATTTGTTTAGGCTGTTCAAATATGACCCATCGCCTGTATTTGTTACAGTGATAGCAAAATTTTTATTTTCAATGTGGATGATTAGAAGACGCTCAATATCATGATAAGGTATCCCCTTGCATCATCCTTTTAATATATTGTTAAACTTATTGTCTTGGTCTAAGTGTATACCCATATGTCTACCAAACCACACTCTTAATCCTGTTCCTTTTATTACTTTTACTGTTTTAAAAATATTGTGATGTATGAACTTTTATGGCTGATAGCCGAAATAAAGTTTTCTGACTGACAAAAAAAAGTCAATCTTTAACTTGTGTTCAACGTAAATAAAGAATATGTGGAACACATTCAATTGTTTTGCAGGACTTACCTGAAACCAAGAACTATATAGAACACCACACTATGCAGTCCTTGAGAATTAAGCATTATTCAATGACACTGAGGATATGTATCAAAGGTGGTCGCGAAAAACGAGTTTATCCTGTCTTCAAGATTTTTTACAGTCAATCTGGTATTTAAGAGCAAACATTATTCCCTGAACCAAGTTTATAATGTATTACATATGTAATACATTGTTTTTGATTTGATATTCTGCTTTTCTGCCTTAATTAATTAATGTATTTATTTGAGCTACTTTGCATAATATTTTGGCTTTTTTTTAGCTCTAAAGCTTTGGAGGGGCAAAGCTTTGTATCCAGCACATCCTGAGGCGTTTACACTCACTGCTTCCTACTTCCACACCAAAACAACACACAGCTTGCATGCCTAGGAATGGATATCAGATGTATAGAGCTACCAAAAAATTGTGGAAACCTGCTGCATGTAGATTGAAAGGTCTGTGATTCTGACTTTAAGTTCCCAGAATATGAGATATGTACAGAAATTGGTGATTCATGCACCAATGTCATCAGTGATGCCCATAATGAGACCTTTTCTCACTCATATTTCTCCTGGTGTTTTGTGGTGGAAAGGGTGAAATATATTTTCTTATTATTTCCCCTTTTCCTGTAATGAAGACCAATATGTACAAAGTTAAAAAAAGGCATATTAATGCATTGCAAATGTTTGTTTTAGACAGTATTATAATAGACTTAGCTCAGACCAGACTTATGTACAGCTTTCCCACAACATATTAGTGAATGGTATTTATGCACAGACTATGCATTAGAATGCACTACATGCAGCTCACCCATGTTACTTTTACTAAAACATCCTTTTGAAAATAGTGAAGCGCGCCCAGGTTTTGGCCTTAGTATCTGGAAGCATGGTTGTCACGAAAAAACATAATGGAGAAAAAACATGCCACCACTGACCTGATTGTTATATCTAATAGAACCTTCCACCCTGTGCCTTCCTCTAGGTCCACTGACATATTCTAGATGCATAAAATATTGTAACAAAAAAATATCAGAAATTAAATATGATAAAAATATCAACTTCCTATACTTAGCTATGAAAACCACGTATATTGAGAACACTAGTATCACTGTTCAAAATATCTGTTTTTACATATATCAAAAACAAAAATATCGCTACCTTTAAATAAACTTATATGATAAAAATATTGATTTACACAATATTTACTACAATATTATCAACAGAAAAATCAAATAATAATTAATCATCAAATAATAATTAATAATTAAATAAAAAAACACTTTTCACATGAAACAGTTTCTTGAAATAAACCCCAATATTGTTATACACATATTTAAATTAAATAAAAATATATTAAAATATATAAAATCAGCAAAATATTTACCATTCACCCCCAAAAATGAAATATTTTAAATATACACAATAAAACGCCCCAAAAAATAATATTAACTACAAAGATTTAAACACCAATCTAAATTTTAAGCTATGTACATCTCTATATTCATATATTTATATATATGTATATTCACAGAAAAAACCATAGGTTTCAGGGGTGTTACAGTTAGATGGACATTTCACTAGTACAAAACCATAGAAATTCCCCCGTTATAGTTAGTTCAGCTAACTATAGCTCGCGCCCGGCAATGCACTGCTGATGACGTCACATATTACATCACTCATGACATGGTCAGTGACATCACTGATGACATCACTGATGACAGTGAATGTGTGTTTCTGTAAAGTTTAAATATGTTTATTATATATAGAGAAAGGCATATTGAAGAATGAGTGGGTGTATGGATGATTTTGTAGGTGAGTAACTGACTCTATAAGTGATTGATTAAACGTATCTTCCTGAAAGCATGGGTTAGTGACTAAACTGTGTGAATGTCTGTATCCGTCTATCTGTTGGTGTGTAAGCGGCTGCATGGGTTTGCAAATAGCTACATGAGTGTCTATATGGGTTACAGATTGGTTGTCTGATTATCTGTATGGGTGCCTGAGTGTTTGTGTGGGTGCGGTGTGTGTGACTCTGTGCATAGATGTGTGACTGGGTGATTCACTGGGTGCATGGTTTCAAGAGTGCATCTGTGATAGACTGTATGGGTGGGTGAGTGTGTGTATGGTTGTGTTAGTGAGTGAATGTATATTTCAGTGGTACATGTGTGACTAGCTACATATGTGAAAGGCAATATATATGTGTGTTGGCGTACATAAATGGCTATAAGTGAGAGTGTGTGATTGTGAGAGTGGCTATATGGATGAGTGTGTGCTTGTATCATTGATTGTATAAGAGCATAAGAATGTGCTAGTATTTGTATGAGTAATTGAGCTGGTGTTTGTATAACTGTATAGGTGAGTAAAGGGCAGTGTGATTAATTATTTGCATGACTGAGTAGGTGTGTGAGTACCTCTGTGGATGAGTGGCAGTGTGTGAGTGTCTATATAGGTGTATGAGTGCATATGATAGTCCTGTACTGAGTGACCATAAGTATGAGTGACTGTACGGGTGAGTGAGTGGATGGGTGTGTAGACCTAAGAATCAGTAAATCGGTATGTAGTTATTGGTGTTGGAGTGTCTATGGTTTTGAGAATGGCAGTCTGTAATTTAGAGTGGGTGTATCAAAGGTTATATTAGGGTGTGAGAAGATGCATCAAATTATCACATGGATGATGTCATCAGTGATGTCATGAGTGATGTCATTTAAGATGTCATCAGTGATGTCATCAGCGATGTCACTGACCATGTCATGAGTGATGTAATATGTGACGTCATCAGCAGTGCATTGCGGGGGCGCGAGTTATAGTTAGCTGAACTAACTATAACAGGGGAATTTCTATGCTTTTGTACGAGTGAAATGTCCAGCTAACTATAACACCCCTGAAACCTATGGTTTTTTTTGTGAATTTCTAAGGTTTTTTAAATGCTAATTCCTAACTATAACGTACCTGAAACCTATGGTTTTTTATGTGAATTTCAAAGGTTTTTTAAATGCTAATTTCTAACTATGCCTACAGAGATAGGACATGTGAGGAAAGACACACAGAAAGAAGAAAAAGAAATGCAGAAAGAAGCTACAGAAGTCCTCAAAGACAAAGAAAAGTGCCGGAAGAAGGAAGACGTGCAGAAAGAACAAACAGAGGAGGAGAAAGAGTCTTTGTTGCAAAATCATCCTGTACCCTCAACTTTTTCAGATGGGTACTGGTGGTAACTGACTCTGACTAACCAGTCCTAGAGCCAGCGCTATGCTAAAAGACACTTAGAATACAGTTAAAACACCTACATACACTAGGGAACACTATGCGTTGGGGTACCCCTGTTATTAGCATGACCTCCTCTGTAAGCCCCTAGTATATAATAGGGCAGGGGTATTAAAACTACCTCTTAAAATGCGCCTCAGGGCGCGTTTGCACACTGGTGAAGGGAGGGGGGAGCTGAGCTGACATGTGCAAACACGCCCTATGGCCGGCCGTTTTAATTTGGGGATAAAGTCCCCTTGAATCCTGAGTGTCCCTTGGGTACAACTAGCCCATCAGGTATCTCTAGTTAGCACCACAGAGCTGCCTTGCAGAGAAAATGGGCATGGCCTGGACCACCTCTCTGCAACGCAGCACAGTGGTGCTTACTGGAAGCACCTGGTGGACTAGTTGGCACCCATGGGCCCTCGGGATTGAAGGGGAATTATTTCCCCAACTTAAAACACGCCTTTGGGTGTGTTTGCACACGTCACCTCAGGCCCCGTCCCCTCCCTTTCCCACTGTGTAAACACGCCCTGTGGCCGTGTTAAGTTGGGAGATGAACTCCCCTTGAATCCTGAGGCTCCCTAGGGGCAAATTACCCCACTAGGTACCTCCAGTAAGCACCATTGCATAGAGGTGTAATAAGGGGCACAGCCTGCACCACCACTCTGCAACTCAGCGCAGTGGCACTTACTGGAAGCACCTGGCGGGCTAGTTGGCCCCCAGGGTCCCTTAGGATTGAAGGGGAATTATTTCCCCAACTTAAAACGCGCCACAGGGCGTGTTTGCACACGTCACCTCAGGCCCGTCCCCTTCCTTCACCACTGTGTAAACCCGCCCTGTGGCTGTTCTAAGTTGAGAGATTAAATCCCCTTGAATCCTAAGGGTTATTAGGGTCAAACTACCCCACTAGGTACCTCCAGTAAGCACCACAGAGCTGCGTTCCACAGAGGTGTAAAAAGGGGCGTGGCCCCTGAACACCTGTCTGCAAAGCAGCTCCCTGGCGCATACTGAAGATACCTGTTGGGCTAGTTGGCCCTCATGGACCCTCAGAATTAAAAGAGAGTTAATCCCCCAACTTAAAACGCGCCACGGGGCGTGTTAGCACAGTGGTGAAGGAAGGAGGCGTGGCCTGAAGTGACACGTCTGCAAACACACCCTGTGGCGTGGTTTAAGTTGGGGAATTAATTCCTCCTCAATCCTGAGGGTCCCTGGGGGCCCACTAGCCCACCAGGTACCTCCAGTATGCGCCAGAGAGCTGCCTTGCAGAGATGTGTTCAGAGGCCACACCCCTTTTTACAACACTCTGCAACGCAGCTCCATGGCGCTTACTGGTGGTACCTGATGGGCTAGTTGGCCCCCAGAGACCCTCCGGATTGAAGAGGAATTAATTCCTGAACTTAAAACGCAGAAAAATGCAACAGAAGTCCTCAAAGACGAAGAAAAGTGTATAAAGAATCAAGACATGTGCACAAAGAACCAACAGAGGAGCAGAAAGAGGCCTTGTTACAAAATCATCCTGTGCCCACAACCTTTTCAGACGGGTACTGGTATTAACTGACTCTGACTAGCCATGCCTAGAGCCAGTGGTATGCTAAAAGGCACTTAGAATACAGTGAAAACACCTACATACACTAGGGAACACTATGCGTTGGGGTACCCCTGTGATTAGCATGACCTCCTCTGTAAGCCCCTACTACTTAATAGGGCAGAGGGATTAAAACTACCTCTCAAAACGCGCCATCGGGTGCGTTTGCACACTGGTGAAGGGAGGGGGAGAGCCTGAGGTGACGTGTGCAAACACGCCCTGTGGGCCTTTTAAGTTGGGGTATCAAGTCCCCTTGAATCCTGAGGGTCCCTGGGGTCCAAGTAGCCCACTAGGTACTTACTGGAAGCACCAGGAGGGCTAGTTGGCTCCCAGGGGCCTTCAGGATTGAAGGGGAATAATTTCCCCAACTTAAAACGCGCCATAGGGCATGTTTGCACACGTCATCTCAGGCCCCTTCCCCTCCCTTCATCACTGTGTAAACGCGCCCTGTGGCCATTTTAAGTTGGGAGATTAAGTCCCCTTGAATCCTGAGGGTCCCTAGGGGCAAATTAGCCCACTAGGTACCTCCAGTAAGCGCCATTGCAGAGAGGTGTAAAAAGGAGCACGGCCTGTACCACCTCTCTGCAACGCAGTGCAGTGGCGCGTACTGGAAGCACCTGGTGGGCTAGTTGGCCCCCGGTGTCCCTCAGGATTGAAGGGGAATTATTTCCCCAACTTATAACGTGCCACAGGGCGTGTTTGCACACATCACCTCAGGCCCCGTCCCCTCCCTTCACCACTGTGTAAACACGCCCTTTGGCCGTTCTAAGTTGAGAGATTAAGTCCCCTTGAATCCTAAGGGTCCCTAGGGACAAACTTACCCACTAGGTACACAGAGCTGTGTTGCAGAGAGGTGTAAAAAGGGGCGTGGCCTCCGAACACCTGTCTGCAACGCAGCTCCCTGGCGCATACTGGAGATACCTGTGGGGCTAGTTGGCCCTCAGGGACCCTCAGTATTGAAAGAGAATTAATTCCCCAACTTACAACTCGCCATGGGGCGCGTTTGCACATGGTGAAGGAAGGGGGCGTGGCCTAAGGTGACATGTCTGCAAACACGCTGTGTGGCGCATTTTAAGTTGGAGAATTAATTCCTCCTCAATCCTGAGGGTCTCTGGGGGCCAACTAGCCCACCAGGTACCTCCAGAATGCGCCGAGAGCTGTGTTGCAGAGAGGTGCTCAGAGGCCACGCCCCTTTTTACAACACTCTGCAACGCAGCTCCGTGGCGCTTACTAGAGATACCTGGTGGGCTAGTTGGCCCCCAGGGACCCTCAGGATTGAAGAGGAATTAATTCCTCAACTTAAAACGCGCCACAGGGCGTGTTTACACACATGTCACCTCAGGCCCCGCCTCCTCCCTTCACCACTGTGCAAACGTACCCGTGGCGCGTTTTAAGTTGGGGAATTAACTTCCCTTGAATCCTGAGGGTACCTGGGGTGCAACTAGCCCACCAGCTATCTCCATTAAGCGCCACAGAGCTGCGTTGCAGAGAGGTGTAAAAAGGGGCGCGGCCTCAGAACACCTCTCTGCAAAGCAGCCCCCTGGCACATACTGGAGGTTCCCAGTGGGCTAGTAGGCCCCCAGGGACCCCCAGTATTCAAGGGGAATTCGATCTCCATCTGCAAACGCGCCAAGGGGCCCCATCCCCCAGGGCCTGCCCCCTAATTTTTTTTTTAAATTGGAAGGGTGCCACGTGGCCCCCCTCCCGAGGCCTTAATCGGCCCCAGGAATCCCATCCCCCGGAGCATGGACTTTTTAAAAAAAAAATATTTTGGAGGGGGGCTGCGTTGCCCCCCTCCTCAGGCAGCTTATCGCCCCGGGGACCCCCATTCCCCGGAGCCGGCCTTTGTTTTTTTATTTATTTTAAAATTTTGGGGAGGGGGCTGCATGGCCCCCTCCCGGGCCACTTGTAGCCCCGGGAACCCCATCCCCCGGGGCTGGCCGTCTCCGTTGGGGACCGTGGGGGGGTCCCTAATCCCCACAGTCCCGCCGGCTCCCCGCGTCCTGCAAGAGACGGCATCGCTTTTCCACATGGGGAGCTGCTAAGATGCAGTTCCCCATGTGGAAAAGCAATCGTCTTTG
Organism: Triturus cristatus; assembly: GCF_964204655.1. Lineage (NCBI taxonomy): Eukaryota > Metazoa > Chordata > Amphibia > Caudata > Salamandridae > Triturus > Triturus cristatus. The sequence goes on from NC_140594.1 coordinate 1,098,332,315, forward strand.
GTTTTTGGAAGAGAGAGCAGGTTTCCTGCTCTCTCTTCCAAAAACCAAAGCAAAACAGTTTGCAAAGCAGTTTGCTACTCCCGCCCTGCCATACCAAACTACAGTGTCCCGGGGTGGGCAGCCCGGGACATTGCAGGAACTGGCCCTGGTGGGTGGCAATCCCCAGGGCCATCAAGGGTTCCAGGAGGGGGTCCGCGTGGCCACCCTCCCAACATTTACAAAGCCCCGGGGTGTGGTGGTCCCCAGGGCTTGGGGTCCATCACGGACCCCCACATTTTAATATTTAGAGCCCCGGGGAGGTGGCGGTCCCCGGGGCGTGTGGGGGGGGTCAAGCCTCCCCACACAGGATTATTTATTTTTAAAAAAAGCCCCGGGGGTGGCAGTTTCTGGGGCAGCGGGGGGCCATGAGCCCCCCGCTACGCATACATTTTTTAAATTAAAGCCCCGGGGGTGGTGGTCCCCGGGGCTTGGGGGGGGCTTGTATGTCCCCATGTTAAAATTTAAAGCCCCGGGGGGTGGTGGTCCCCGGGGCTTGGGGGGGCTTTGAGCCCCCCCACCCATGTCTTTTTTGTAGCCCCAGGGGGTGGCGGTCCCCGGGGATGGGGGGACTGTGAGCCCCCCCACATAATTGTTAAAAGCCCCGGGGTGGAAGTCCCTGGGGCTGGGAGGCCCTTCTGGGCCCCCTATTACATAACAATATTGCCCCCGTGTCTTGGATCCCCCGGGGGCTAAATAGCAACGAAGCGCGGGAGGCCGCGCTTCATTTTTTAAAACATTTCGGCCGAAATTTGCGCTGGGTGCGTGAAGCTCGCCGATTTTTTTAAAAAAATGCTTTTGTGGGACCCCCTGAGCAGGCCTAGGGGGTCAGGGTGTTTCTACCCTGCCCCCTTTTTGTGTTTTGCACATTACTTTTACTGTTTTCTTGTGCCTCGGTTCTACCGAGGCACAAGATGACTGCCAACACTTCCTGGTTTGGAGTGTTGACAGCCAATTACCATAAAGCTCGTGATCGGGAGGGTGTGCGGATCCTGCGCTCCCATAGATATATATGTGTTTTTTCTTTTGATTTTCTCAACAACTACTGAACGGATTTACACCATTTAACAAAAAGGGGTCGTTCTGAACCAAGAACTACCTCTTTGCCAAATTTGGTGTAATTCCGTCCAGCAGTTCGGGCTGTAGCCGCGTCTAAAGTTTCCTATGGGAAATTGCATTTGGAAAACATGTTTTGGGACCCCCCTTTTTTCTCAGCCCTCGCTTGACGAATCACCCTGAAACTTTCAAGATTGGAACGGACTGGAGCACCCCACGAGTTTTGAAAATTTCGTGAAGATTCATCAATCGGCGCCAAAGTTATTGGGAATAGAATGTTGCGAATTTTCTATGGAAAATAGGTCCTAACTATAACTATCTACTGGTGACCGCCAGTAGATAATATATATATATCAAGGCCATCTGGTGGCCGAAACGCGTAATGGCGTGCTGTGTGGGTGCTGCCTTTCATTAAAATCCTGTGAAGCACGAGCTGGTGTCCGTGTGCTTTCTTCCTCGCCGTCAGGAAGTATGTGAGAAGTTGGCCTGGTATTTGATGTTCACTAGTTAAAGTGACCACCTTGTACCATGCCAAGCAACCCTTATGGTGTGGTTGTAAGTCAACCTTTTCAGACTAGCTGCCCTAGTGGTAGCGTAGGCTAAGCAGTCTTTGAGGCTAAACTCGTGAAACGTGTTAAGCAGGCTGTTTTACCAAATGTAACCCCCCTTTATACCAATGAAAGGACACCACACAGATATATATTGAAAATATATATGTATTTATTTCTCAAAGTAACCCCTAGACTCTTTATGAGCACAGGAGCACAAATCGTTAAACAAGAATACGTTAGAATACACAGAAGTTGCACTTTATATGGATAGGCCCTGGTGGCCACTCGAACCGTATACTAAAATAGTGGTATAAGTACCACGAACAGGAAAGGGAAAAGGCCTAGGGCCTCTAGAATCGCTGGGCCTACAAGGAGCTAACTTTAGTTAGTGACCAGGAGGTCCACGGGTTGCGTGTGCAGAGCAAATAGTCACACGCGTGCTCCCATAGGTTTTCAATGGGTGCGTAAAAGTTACAAAGTTACTGCAAAAGGGATCTTCCGGATGGACTATGAACTCAAGATTGGAAACACAGACACTAGAGATGATTCTCTACACTTGGGCACCGGAGTGCCAGCTTTACCTCACCCACAGGAAGCGGGTGCATAGGTCTCGAAGTGCGTCGGGTTTCTTCTATCTGTTCAATGGAGCCTGAAGACAAAGATGCTGCAGGTGGTCGGTCCAGAAGAGATGCGGTGGATCCAAGGGTGGATTGGAGTTGTAGAAGACCTGTAAGCAGAGGGGACAGTGTTCACAGTCACTAGCCAGTGACCAGCGTGGCACCAGGTGGGTACCAGGCGATGTCGGGTGCAAACAGGAGGAAAGGTGCAGCTTGTCTCTACAGCCATGTGGTCCCTGAAGGTCGACGACGTCCAGGAGTCGGTTCACGAGCTGTCCCATGCAGGCTCTCGCTGTCGGCGGTGTCGGCGACTTGATCGAAGCAAACAAGCCTTGGCAAAAGCAATTGTTGTGGAAAACGAAATAAGCTGATGGTTCTGACCGGCAAGGTCAGAGGGGCTGCTCCTTTGGAGGGGAGCAAGGGCCAGTCTGGAGCAACCAGACCAGTGGTGTAGTTCTTGAAGTTCGTCGCCAAGATGGCCACTAGCCAACGGGCCAGCAACCGGTTAGGCGCGTCGAGTGACAAAATGCAGAGGGGCCCCACGCAGATCATGGAGATGCTGGAGGGCTCACCTTTGGTGCAGATGCTGCTCGGATGTTGGGCTTCTCAGATCCCAAAGCACAACTTGGAGGGAGCCTCGGTTGTCGCGCTTGCAGCTTGTCGTGGTCGTTTCAAGATGGCTGGCTCCACGTGTCTCGGTGCCTCCACGGGTTCCTTCTTTGCAGGGACTGTGGATCGGGCGGTGAGAGGTCTGGAGGTCCAGGTCTTGTCAGTCTCTGGGCTCGAGCTCCGGCGGGAGGCGGCGGCAAAGCAGACGTTGATTCGCTGGATGGTGCTTGCGTTAGCAAGGTGGTCACTCTCTGACCACAGGGGAGATTGGCTTCAGTCCTCTGTGCGGCAGAGCGTCGAAGTTCCCGTCTTCTTCTTGTTATTAAGTCGATTCCAGGATGTCTAAAGTCTTAGGACACAGCTCCTACCTTTATTCGGATTCTAGGGGCTGGACTACCTGCTAGGTCCCTCCCTAAGGGTGGGACCAGGAAGGGGGGTGGTTACACCCCCAATCCTTTGTCCAGCTCGCCCCAGGTCCAGGGCTGGTGTGCCCCAGGACCGGTTTGAACTGGCATATGCACCAAGGCTCCTTGTGAGCCTCAGGCATGTCTGGTTCCTTTCAAGCCCTACCTGACCAATACACAAAATCCTGTCTGGGGTGGTGCACGCACCTCCCCTGGCAGGAAACCCTTTGTCCACACCTCCCAAGCTGGAAGGACTCCCAGAAGCAGGAGGGCAGACTTGTGTCTGTGGTGGCAGCATCCATTTTGTGGAGCTGAGGCTATGTCTGATTTTACCCGGGTTTCAGGTACTGTACATGTCGTGTCCCTCTAGAAGGGTCGAATGCTAACCCCGTCGCCAGAATTGGCGAGGGGTTAGCATTCCAATTCGTATGACACCTTACTCGACATGTTTTGATAAAGCCAAACCAAAGATAGCATTTAACCGCGAGGTTCATAATGCACTTAAGAGTATATGGTATGACGATATCTGGAAACAGTAGAAGGAAGGGGTTCCGACCACTGCAGACAGGCTCAGCTCATGCCAGAGCACCATCTCACATGAAACCAAGCACTCTGCCTTCAGGATTGTTAAGGCCTGCCATAGGAGTGACTGATAGGTTAATATGTGTCCCATTTAAGGTTAGGTATAGGTATACTACACCTAAGTAGGAGGTGGTTACACCAACTTACCCCAGCTGAGTGATCAGCCAGTTGTGTCAAATTTGTTAGGCCAAGCCTGGGGTGGCATAATACATGCTTCAGCCCTTGGCAGGCCTTAGATACACCCATGCCCTGGGTACCTAGTGTACACTGGTACAGGGGCTCACAGGGTGATCCAACCAATTGGGTATGTACCTAGGGTACATGGAGTCCATTTTAAAGAGAGAACAGATGGGCTGAGATCCTGAATGGCAGGATCTCAGGCCAACTAAGTCGAAAAACCAGCTAGACACTAGGCAAAAAATTGGGGGTAACCATAGTCAGATATCCACCTTCCTACACAACCCCCCCAAACGAAGGGAGATAAGGCTGTCCTTGACCAGGTAAGCCTATATTGCCCAAGTGGCCATATAAGGAGGAACCAGCACTGGCATGGTTACCCCCTGTCTCATGGTCCACTAAGCAATCCCTCACCCTAAGGGTATCAGAGGGTCTCCACCATAGGGAATCTCTACCTTTGGTGTGTCTTGGCAAAGTAAAAGGCTGGTGTTGAGATGGAGTACTGAAGTGAGTGTCCTCAAAGTGAGGCCTCAGCTTCCTCCAATCATCCTCCACCATGGATGCCTTTCTTTCCTTAACTGAGTTGCACTGTGCTCTCAGGGTCAGCCTCTGGCTAACTAACGCTGGAGGCTGGGTCCCTTTTGTGGGCTTACTGGAGGGACAGGTCAGGTTTGGGGCCCTAAGGTCCCATGTTTGCCTGTGCCCAACAGAATCTCTCTGGGGGAGGTCCCTAACTACCTGTAAAGGAGATCCCTCAGGAATGTTTTTACCCATCACCTGACTAGGGCTACTAGCCAGGCAATCCTCATTCTTTTGATGGGGGGGTTCTTGTGGACAGGGGCCCTCTTGGGGTCCACTGGCCTCCCTGACCTCTGCAGCCCTGGGCTGACTGAGGCAGGGTAGAGAGAGGCAGGCTACCTGCACCAGACTGGGTCCCACCTTGGAAGGGGCCACTGACATCAGAGGATCTGCCAGGCCAGGCCTGGCTACCTCTGGGGCAGTTCCTTCACAAGGGGTGAGGTCAGATCCCTGAGGAGGCTGACCGTTTCCTAATGTCTGGGGAGAGGGAGACTTTTCTTCCTCCCCACTACTCTCTGTTTGTGTGGAGTGATCCATAGTTTCAGGCTTCACTACACCTATGTCAGTCTGAGTATAGGCTGAGACCATTACAGCCTTGCCAACCTTTTCAGGGGGGCACTCAGTTTGTGTTTGAGCTGTGACTGTCACAGCTCTGCCAGTCTCTACAGGGAAGTCTGTCTGTGCCTGGGCTGTGGCTACCACTGCCCTTCCAACCTTTCCAGGGAGGAAATCGATTTGGACAGGGGTTGTGAATGGCACAACCCCACTACCCTTTTGTGAAAGGCCTACCATTTTAGAATGGGTGTCTTGTTCAACTCCAGCCCAAGCTGAGAGTTCTAAGTCATTCCCCAGTAAGCAGTCTACAGGCAAGGTTGGGGACACTGCCACCCTTTTAGGGCCAGTGACACCTCCCCAGCTGAGACATACCTCTGCCATGGGATGACTGTTTTGTTTGCCATCAATGTTTGTTACCTGGTAGGAGAAACCAGGCAAAAGCTGCTCAGAGGGAACTAGCCAATGGGCCACCATAGTGATGCTAGCTCCAGTGTCTCTGTAGGCCTCAACTTTTGTACCATTGATGTAGGGCTCCTGTCTGTACCTACCCAAAGTGTTGGTACAAGCAGTGAAGTTGGCAAACCCCATGCCACCATCACAGACAAGAGTAGTTGCTGTAGGGGAATTGGCTAAGCCAGGGCCCCCCTGTGTTCCCTAAGTAAACCCACCCAAATTTTTGGGGGCACTCCCACCACCTGGGGAATTACTGCTGACAGTAATAGGTGGTGTGACAGGAGTAGTTGGAGGAACAGTTTTGTTTTTAGCCTTTGGGCAACTGCTGTCAGTTTTCCAATGCCCAGGAATTTTACATTCATGGCAGTAAGGCTTTTTACCTGTGGTAGAGGAGGGAGCTTGGGACCCACCACCCTGTGTGGAGTTTTGGGGCCCTGAGGAAGATTTCTCTTTTGCTTTATCCCCACCCTTCTCTTGAGGTTTGGTGGTATCTTTCTTTTGGTCACCACCCTGATTCTTAGGCCTGATCCTGATCCTGACCCATTTATCTGCCCTCTTTCCCAATTCTTGGGGAGAGGTCAAATCTGAGTCTACCAGGTGTTGATGGAGGAGCTGGTTTTGACAGTTACTTAAAATCAGTTATCTCATCATCAAATTGTACAATCCTGTATAATCAGATACCTTACTTCCCAGCAACCAACCCTCCAAAGCCTTAGTGGCACATTCAACATATTCAGACCAGTCCTGAGTCTGTGTCTTCTGGGTGTCTCTGAACATTAACCTGTACTGTTCAGTGGTTAAGCCTAACCCATCAACTAGGACACTCTTCAGGGCTCTGTAGTTTCTGACATCCTCCTCTCTAACAGTGAGGAGTCTATCTCTGCCTCTACCTTCAAAGGAGAGCCATAAGATTGCTGCCCACTGGTCCTCAGGAACCTGCTGTACTTTGCAGGCTCTCTCCAGAGCAGTCATCCACTTGTGGATATCATCCCCACTTTTGTAGGGGGGCACAATCTTGGACAGGTTCCTATTATCAAAGACCCTATCTTTGTCCTTAGGGACAATGCTGCCACCAGTGGGTATAGACCCACTCTCTCTAGGTTGCCTAGCCTTGTTCAGTTTCTCTTCCATCAGGGCTACTTCTAGCTCCTGTTTCCTGATTCTCAGCTGAGCTTCCTGCATTCTGGCCTCATGCTCCCTCCTCTGAGGGGTGGTCATCCTTCTCCTGGAGTGACCTTGAGAGCCTCTAGAGGCATGAGAAGCATTAGAGTCACCTGAGTGATTCCTTTGCCTCCCAAGCCCCTGGTTAAGTCCACTGGGGAGATCCAATGGGGTGATCCCATTGTCAGTCCCCAATAGCCTTAGTTTAGCTGGGCCAAGTATAACACTTGGCACTGGGCTATTTCTCCCTTCATCCTCACTACCATCTGTATCCTTATCACTTTCATCCTCTGTAGTATGAATCTCACTTAAGGGGTGACTATTGGAAAGGGGTACCTCAGTAGCATCTTCAGAAGGGGGGCCTCCTGTTCCAGTCCCTAAGGGGCCTAACTGGGAGGCTTTCTTGAGAGCTTTCTGATCTTCATCAGCTTGCAAAAGCTCTCTGAGTTCAGCAGAAGTAGCATTCTTGGGCTGTTTAAGGCCCCTGATATTTGCCAACTGCCTGAGCTCATTTTGGTTTAGGGTAGCAAAGATGGATGGTGCCCTCTGGGGGTCACTCTCAACAGAGATGGGTACATTGGACTCCTCTGCCCCAGCCATTGCTCTTAAGTGTGGGTGGATGTGTTGCAATCTAACTACACTTGGGTTTTCCTACTAAACCTATCTAGTAGTTGTAGTCAGGGTGTGCTACTCCCTTTGCTCTACAACAACTAAGTTCAGTAGAACTTAAGTATATATATTCTTGTTTTTATATGTACCTAAAGGTACCTATGTGATCTTTCAATTGGTAACCAAGAGATTACAATGGTAAAACACAGCAAGCTCAAATCCAACCGCTGCTCACCAATGTGAGAAGTTGGCCTGGTATATGATGTTCACTAGTTAAAGTGACCACCTTGTACCATGCCAAGCAACCCTTATGGTGTGGTTGTAAGTCAACCTTTTCAGACTAGCTGCCCTAGTGGTAGCGTAGGCTAAGCAGTCTTTGAGGCTAAACTCGTGAAACGTGTTAAGCAGGCTGTTTTACCAAATGTAACCCCCTTTATACCAATGAAAGGACACCACACAGATATATAATGAAAATATATATGTATTTATTTCTCAAAGTAACCCCTAGACTCTTTATGAGCACAGGAGCACAAATCGTTAAACAAGAATACGTTAGAATACACAGAAGTTGCACTTTATATGGATAGGCCCTGGTGGCCACTCGAACCATATACTAAAATAGTGGTATAAGTACCACGAACAGGAAAGGGAAAAGGCCTAGGGCCTCTAGAATCGCTGGGCCTACAAGGAGCTAACTTTAGTTAGTGACCAGGAGGTCCACGGGTTGCGTGTGCAGAGCAAATAGTCACACGCGTGCTCCCATAGGTTTTCAATGGGTGCGTAAAAGTTACAAAGTTACTGCAAAAAGGATCTTCCGGATGGACTATGAACTCAACATTGGAAACACAGACACTAGAGATGATTCTCTACACTTGGGCACCGGAGTGCCAGCTTTACCTCACCCACAGGAAGCGGGTGCATAGGTCTCGAAGTGCGTCGGGTTTCTTCTATCTGTTCAATGGAGCCTGAAGACGAAGATGCTGCAGGCGGTCGGTCCAGAAGAGATGCGGTGGATCCAAGGGTGGATCGGAGTTGTAGAAGACCTGTAAGCAGAGGGGACAGTGTTCACAGTCACTAGCCAGTGACCAGCGTGGCACCAGGTGGGTACCAGGCGATGTCGGGTGCAAACAGGAGGAAAGGTGCAGCTTGTCTCTACAGCCACGTGGTCCCTGAAGGTCGACGACGTCCAGGAGTCGGTTCACGAGCTGTCCCACGCAGGCTCTCACTGTCGGCGGTGTTGGCGACTTGATCGAAGCAAACAAGCCTTGGCAAAAGCAATTGTTGTGGAAAACGAAATAAGCTGATGGTTCTGACCGGCAAGGTCAGAGGGGCTGCTCCTTTGGAGGGGAGCAAGGGCCAGTCTGGAGCAACCAGACCAGTGGTGTAGTTCTTGAAGTTCGTCGCCAAGATGGCCACTAGCCAACGGGCCAGCAACCGGTTAGGCGCGTCGAGTGGCAAAATGCAGAGGGGCCCCACGCAGATCGTGGAGGTGCTGGAGGGCTCACCTTTGGTGCAGATGCTGCTCGGATATTGGGCTTCTCAGATCCCAAAGCACAACTTGGAGGGAGCCTCGGTTGTCGCGCTTGCAGCTTGTCGTGGTCGTTTCAAGATGGCTGGCTCCACGTGTCTCGGTGCCTCCACGGGTTCCTTCTTTGCAGGGACTGTGGATCGGGCGGTGAGAGGTCTGGAGGTGCAAGTCTTGTCAGTCTCTGGGCTCGGGCTCCGGCGGGAGGCGGCGGCAAAGCAGACGTTGATTCGCTGGATGGTGCTTGCGTTAGCAAGGTGGTCACTCCCTGACCACAGGGGAGATTGGCTTCAGTCCTCTGTGCGGCAGAGCGTCGAAGTTCCCGTCTTCTTCTTGTTATTAAGTCGATTCCAGGATGTCTAAAGTCTTAGGACACAGCTCCTACCTTTATTCGGATTCTAGGGGCCGGACTACCTGCTAGGTCCCTCCCTAAGGGTGGGACCAGGAAGGGGGGTGGTTACACCCCAATCCTTTATCCAGCTCGCCCCAGGTCCAGGGCTGGTGTGCCCCAGGACCGGTTTGAACTGGCATATGCACCGAGGCTCCTTGTGAGCCTCAGGCATGTCTGGTTCCTTTCAAGCCCTACTTGACCAATACACAAAATCCTGTCTGGGGTGGTGCACGCACCTCCCCTGGCAGGAAACCCTTTGTCCACACCTCCCAAGCTGGAAGGACTCCCAGCAGCAGGAGGGCAGACTTGTGTCTGTGGTGGCAGCATCCATTTTGTGGAGCTGAGGCTATGTCTGATTTTACCCGGGTTTCAGGTACTGTACATGTTGTGTCCCTCTAGAAGGGTGGAATGCTAACCCCGTCGCCAGAATTGGCGAGGGGTTAGTATTCCAATTCGTATGACACCTTACTCGACATGTTTTGATAAAGCCAAACCAAAGATAGCATTTAACCGCGAGGTTCATAATGCACTTAAGAGTATATGGTATGACGATATCTGGAAACAGTAGAAGGAAGGGGTTCCGACCACTGCAGACAGGCTCAGCTCATGCCAGAGCACCATCTCACATGAAACCAAGCACTCTGCCTTCAGGATTGTTAAGGCCTGCCATAGGAGTGACTGATAGGTTAATATGTGTCCCATTTAAGGTTAGGTATAGGTATACTACACCTAAGTAAGAGGTGGTTACACCAACTTACCCCAGCTGAGTGATCAGCCAGTTGTGTCAAATTTGTTAGGCCAAGCCTGGGGTGGCATAATACATGCTTCAGCCCTTGGCAGGCCTTAGATACACCCATGCCCTGGGTACCTAGTGTATCTACCAAGGTTTTGACACACTCCACCAGAACCGAGAGGTTACTGTCCCCGATACGATGGGATATGAGACCCTTGCTATGCTACCTGAACTGACTATTGAGACCTTTGACAGGCTCAGCCTCAGGGTCAAGTCAGGTTCTCCCTCGGACCCGTTAAAGCCAGCCTTTATCAACACACTTTCCCCACTGTGCCGTGACCCCTTATTGAATCTTATCAATATGTCATTGTCCAATGGAACGGTACCCACAGCATGGAAACAGGCAGTGGTCACTCCTATACTAAAAAAAGCCAACTCTGACCCCCGGTTGCCAGAAAATTATCGACCCATATCCCTGTTGCCCTGGATTGCCAAAGTAACAGAAGCCCACGTTAACTCTGTTCTGTCTGAGCATCTGGCTCGCAACCAGATATTGGATCCCAGTCAGAACGGCTTCCGGTCGGGACACAGTACCGAGACGGCATTACTCTACATCACGGAACATCTTCGCCAGGTACTGGACTCAGGCCGTACGGCAGCGCTTTTACTATTAGATCTAAGCGCTGCCTTCGATACTGTGTCCCACCATATACTGATCCAACGCTCACAGGAGGCGGGAGTGACTGATCTCGCCCTCCAATGGTTTCGGTCTTTTTTATCGGATCGATCCTTTAAAGTGGCTATACCACCTGGCCAATCCGCCACTTATCCCCTGGAGCTGGGGGTACCACAGGGATCCTCGTTGAGCCCTACAATGTTCAACCTCTATGTGAAACCGTTAGCTGGTGTCGTCAAACAGTGGGGTCTTACGATGGCCTCATATGCGGACGACACACAGCTAGCGGTGACACTCAGTGGAGACCCTGAGGTGGAGGCCCCCAGATTCCGAGAGGGTCTGATGGCAGTAGCAAGCTGGCTTCGTACCAACTGCCTTCAGTTAAATGCCACCAAAACAGAGGTGTTGGTACTAGGGAAGCACGCTGAGCTATGGGGTAACCAGTGGTGGCCATCAGAGTTGGGTGTCACTCCCATTCCAGCTTCTGGAGTGAGAAATCTAGGCATCTGGTTGGACTCTGCGCTCACCTTCAGGGACCACACTAAGAAGGTGGCTGCTACGTGCTATGGTATTCTGCGGGGAATAAGGCCGGTTTTAAAGTATTTTGATCCCCCTACCAGACAGCTTGTGGTCCAGGCCTCTATACTATCTCGGCTGGACTACGGCAGTTCACTGCTGTTAGGGGTGAATCAAGCAGAGGCCTCTAGGCTCCAAATGGTACAAAATGCCGCGGCACGGGCCATTGTGGGCCTCCCTAGACATTGCTCAGTGTCTGGTACCATCACGGCCTTACATTGGCTCCCGATCAGACAGCGAATCCAGTTTAAAGCGCTGTGCCTGACCTTTAAAATTTTGAAATCTGCTTCGCCGCCGGCACTTGCCAACCTACTCACGCCCTATACTCCTTTGAGATCCTTGAGATCGGAGGGGCTTCACCTGGCTGGCTGTCCACGCTTTAAATTGAGTAGAATGGGTGGCCGCTCCTTTAGGGTGCTCGCGGCAGGTTTATGGAACTCGCTCCCGGTACACATCCGAGCTCTTGAAGATCTACTCGCCTTCAGGCAGGCGATCAAAACTTTCCTGTTTCCCGTGTCTGTTTAATTTCTTTTTCTTTTATTGTGTGTTATGTTGTAGTGTCTGTCATAGCGCCAGGACGCCCCTTTGCTGGGGCAGCTGTGCGCTATAAAAATATAAATAACATAACATAACATAACACTGGTACAGGGGCTCACAGGGTGATCCAACCAATTGGGTATGTACCTAGGGTACATGGAGTCCATTTTAAAGAGAGAACAGATGGGCTGAGATCCTGAATGGCAGGATCTCAGGCCAACTAAGTCGAAAAACCAGCTAGACACTAGGCAAAAAATTGGGGGTAACCATAGTCAGATATCCACCTTCCTACACAGTGGGAGACAGCTTTTGGAACTCATATATATATATATATAAAACAAAACATAGAAAAAGGACCATAGTGCTGCCAAAGCATCTATAGAGCTAGAAAACAGACTTTCGTGAGTTACACAAACGATATGGAGCCACCATCCTCCAAACTTAAAATGGAGTATTCCATATGGTGAATTTTTAAGGGCTAAACATAATTGTAACTCCAAACCAGCCTTTGAAAAAGAGCAGGAAACCATGATAAGGAGATTCAGGGCAAGAGGTTACCCTGAAGATGTCCTAGCAATCGCTAAAGAGAAAGCAGCAGCTAAGGAAAGAGCAGCGTTACTGGTAAAAAGACCTAAGAAAGAGACAAGTGATAACAACATTAGAATGATTACTACATTTAATGTGGAGGCCAGGGCAGTATGTGATACCCTTAAAAAACACTGGCACATAGTCAGGAATGACCCAATCATAGGCTCAGTTGTAAGCACGCAACCCCAGAAACCTTACCGCAAAGCTCGCTCACTCAAAGACATGCTTGTTAAAAGCTACATGGGGACAACAAAGAAACAAACCTGGATACAACAACAAAAGTTTTTTTTTCAAATGTGGTAAATGTAAGGCCTGTGGCACGAGCAAAAACATCAAGTCATATCCATTGCCCACAGGGAAAACTGGTACCAAAAGGAAATTTATGAATTGCAACACAGATTTTTGTGTGTATGTGATAGTATGTCCATGTGCAAAAATTTATGTAGGCAACACGATTTTCCCTTTGAAAAAGCGTATTCTCGAACATATCAGAGCAATCAGAAATGTGGACTTGAACTATTCTACCGCACGACACTGGCTGAGGTACCATAACAAAGATGTTAACTGTTTCTCATTTTTTGGCAGTGACAGGGTGCTGGCGAACCCGAGGGGGAGACTGTGAAAAGCAACTGAGAGTGCTGGAATCACAGTACATCATCCTCTTAGAAACAAAGAACCCCTTCGGGTTAAACGAAGATGAGGAACTTTTTGTCCACATTGGATGAGTATCCACTCGGTCTCTTATCCTATATTTTTTGCTTTCATTGTGATTACCGATTTCTCTGTATATGCTGTGTCTTGGTGGAGGGCTGTCTGCCATGACGCAACATCAGCAGGTCGGAAACTTCACATGAGGCGTAGTCTTCAGCAAACCCCTTCCCAATAGTGTGATGAAGCACTAGTCTCACTGGCCTAAAATACCCACTAGAAAAAATTATGTATTGCTATCTGTATGGTTATTGGTATGCACTATCGGCCTGCTGAGCAACAGCATTGTCTAACTACCCCTTGCTCTTCCTTGTTGTCCTTTAAGTTTATTTTTTGCACCACACACATTCACCAAATTACTTTTTTGTAAGTGAGGCACCCCTGTACATAACCCCCCTCACTTTTTGTTTCATATTTCTAGGTTGAAACATAGGCCATTCCATTGATATACTGTGGTATGACCGTTGTCACTAATATTCTGGCCCTAACGTAGTGTGAATTACTTAGAAATCACTGACTGGCCACATGGCTTGATTTTCATTTGGGGCGACAGTTCCCATATAAAGGTTTCACGGGCGTACTTGTAAAACGGACTGAGACATTCAAATTTACAATGCTCATTTATGTATCTTGAGTTGACATTTTAGCACCTATAACGTGATGAATTATACCTTGTATAAACATGTTGGGGGCCACTTGGCCAATGATGATTGAGCACTAAGCCCATGATCAATATTTTGATGTTATGTGATATAACATATTTTGTGTTTTTTCAATAACAACTATTGGATTTATAATTAATTTCATTTAACAATGTCAATACTACTGCATTGAAATAATCGTTAAACGAAGAGTATATCATTTGTGTAACTCACAAAAGTCTGTTTTCTAGCTCTATAGATGCTTTGGCAGCACTATGGTCCTTTTTCTATGTTTTGTAAATACACTTCAAAATGGTGGATCTGTAACTTGCAAAATTGGCTTGTGAAGAAGAGTGTCTAATCAAAACGCGTCGCCAATAACAAAACCACTTTAAAAAACTAACCCTGGTGTGCGAGTTTTTCTCTGTGAGCTAAACTGCCCGTGGAATTTCTGAACATTTAATATCGGGACCCGGAACTCGCACCGACACTGAGAGGAGTGGAGCTGGTCTAGTCGGGAAACCTTCTTTCCATATATATTTATATATATCTATATCTCTCTCTCTCTCTCTCTCTCTCTCTCTCTCTCTCTCTATATATATATATATATTCACTGAAAAAACCATAGGTTTCAGAGACGTTATAGTTAGAAATTAGCATTTAAAATACCTTTGAAATTCGCTGAAAAAACCATAGGTTTCGGGGTGGGCACGTTATAGTTAGAAATTAGCATTTAAAAAAACCTTAGAAATTCACTGAAAAAAACAGAGATTTCAGGCACGTTATAGTTAGTTGGACTTTTCACTCGTACAAAACCACTGAAATTTGTCCGTTATACTTAGTTCAGCTAACTATAACTCACGCCCCCGCAATGCACTGCTGATGACGTCACATATTACATCATTCCTGACATGGTCAGTGACATCACTGATGACATCACTGATGACATCTTAAATGACATCACTGATGACATCATCCTCCTAATAATCTGATGCACCTCCTCACACCCTAATAAAACCTTTAGTATATCCACTCTAAAATACAGAGTACCATTTTCAAAACCATAGACACACCGACACCAATTACTACATACTCACTGACTGATTTCTAGGTCTACACACACATCCACTCATTCACCCATACAGTCACTCATACGTGCAGGCACTCATCAATACAGCACTATCATATGCACTCATACACCTAAACAGATACTCACACACCACTACTCAGCCATACAGTTACTTACACACCTATTCAGTCATGTAAAGAATCAATCACACTCCCATTTACTCACCTATACAGTACACACACCACCTCACCTATTCATGCAGATACTAACACATACTTACTCTCTTATACAATCACTAACACAAGCACACATGCATCCATAAAGCCACTCTCACTATCACTCACTCTCACATATAGTCATTTATATACTCCAACAGTCACATATACTGCCTTCACATATGCAGTTACTCACAGATACACCACTGAGATATCCATTCACTCACCAACACAGCCATACGCACACTCACTCACCCATAAAGTCCTTCACAGACACACTTTTGAACCCATACACACAGTGAATCACCCACTCACACATCTATGCTCAAAGTCACACACCCCACACCCACCCACACAAACACTCAGGCACCCATACAGATACTCAGGGAACCAATTAATAACCCATATAGACACTAATGTAGCTACACACCAACCCATGCAGCAGCTTACACAACAACAGACACACTGATACAGACATTCACACAGATTAGTCACTAACCCATGCATTCTGTAAGACACATTTAATCACTCACTTATATAGTCACGCACCTACTAAATCCTCGATCCAGACACTTATACACCCACTCATGCTTCAATACACCTTGGCATATATATAAAACATATTTAAACTTTATAGAAACACACAGTCACTGGATGATGTCATCATTGATGTCATCAGTGATGTCATTGGGTTGTCATCAGTGATGTCACCGACTATGTCATGACTGATGTAATATGTGACATCATCAGCAGTGCATTGCGGGTGCGCGAGTTATAGTTAGCTGAACTAAAGATAATGGCCGAATTTCAGTGGATTTGTACAAGTGAAAAGTCCAACTAACTATAACGTCCCTGAAACCTCAGTGAATATATGCATTGCGTGTTGGTCACCCCTCCTCCACCCACTGTTGGTTTTAATAATTTTAGATGACACATCTTTAGATATACTTTGTATTTTACATGTCTTCTCTGCATCTAGACATACTTCGACACTTGTCAGAATATTGGTTAAAACATGGATTAGAACAAGGGCTCCTATATATGCACTTCACAGTAACCTCACATGTTACTTTACGGCTTGTAGGTTGCACTGCGTCTCCAAGGCAGGTATGAGTAATTGTGCAAGATGTCCTGGTTGACAAATCAGTGTTCAAATTGCCAGGGTGCGTCTAACTCAAATTTGTTAGATTATACCCACTTGGGTTTGATGTAATCTGCCTAATATTGCACATTGGATGTTCGCTTTGTATTTTTGGAAAGCATCAATATTCAATTCTGTTATAAACAACTTTATTGCTTTCTGTTACACTTGCACGAAATCAAAGAACAACAAAAAATGTTGTTTCAAGTTATTTTAACATAAGTTACTTGCCAGTAATGATGAAATGATTTTACCATATAATAATTTTATCATATGAAATTTGTTTTTCAGTATTTTAACTGTTTGACGCAGATGCTTTTGACATTATTGCCCTGTTGTGATGTTATCCAATGTTTAAGAAACTTTTCTATGTCTATTTATGCAGCGTTTGAATCAGCCAATTGTGTCACTCTATCAATCAGCATTTTGCACTTTAAAAAGCGGGATCACAACTCCCATGGCGTCATGTGATCAAGGCCTCTGGTGAGGCTGAAACGCGTCATGCAGGCGGTGCTGTGAATTTAAATAAAGAAAATCTACTCACTCGCTATCAGGGTCGGTTTCCGTTTGTTCCCGCTCTCCTTCAGGATAGTTGGTGTGCAGGAGTGTTCCAGGCGGATTCCTCGTCATATATATATATATATATATATATATATATATATATATATATATATATATATATATATATATATATATATATATATATATATATATATATATACATATATATATACATATTCACTAAAAAAAACACAGGTTTCATCAACGTTATAGTTAGAAATTAGCATTTAAAAAAACAGAAATTCACTGAAAAAACCACAGGTTTCAGGGATGTTATAGTTAATTGGACATTTCACTCATACAAAACCAGAGAAATTCGGCCGTTATAGTTAGTTGAGCCAAGTATAACTCGCAACTCCCGCAATGCACTGCTGATGACATCACACATTACATCACTCATGACATGGTCAGTGACATCACTGATGACATCATCCACGTGATCCTCTGATGCACCTCCTCACAGCCTAATATAACCTTTGATACACCCACTCTAAAATACAGACTGCCATACTCGAAACCATAGACACACCAATACCAGTTACTACATACCCACTCACTAATTCCTAGGTCTACACACAAATTCACTCCGTCACCCCTACAGTCACTCATACATACAGTCACTCATCAATACAGCCACTATCATATGCACTCATATACCTATACAGACACTCACACACCGCCACTCACCCATAGAGTTACTTACACAGCTAGTTAGTCATGCAAATAATCAATCACATTCCCATGTACTCACCTATACAGTTATACACACATACCACCTCACTTATTCATACTGATACTAACACATACTTACTCTCTTATACAATCACTGACACAAGCACACACTCATCCACACAACCACTCTCACAATCACTCACTCTCACATATAGTCAATTATATACTCCAACACTCACATATACTGCCTTTCACATATGTAGTTACTCACATATGTACCACTGAGACATCCATTCACTCACCAACACAGCCATAAACACACTCACCCACCCATACAGCTCCTCGCAGATGCACTCTTGAACCCATACACTCAGTGAATCGCCCACTCACACATCCATGCAGTGAGTCACACACACCACACCCACCCACACAGACACTCGGGCAACCCATACAGATATTCAGACAAGCAATCAATAACCCATATAGACACTCATGTAGCTACTCACCAACCCATGCTACCTCTTACACGCTAACAGACAGACCGATACAGACATTCACACAGTTTAGTCACTAACCCATGCATTCAGTAAGACACATTTAATCACTCACTTATACAGTCAGTCACTCACCTACTAAATCATCCATTCAGGCAGTCATACGCCCACTCATTCTTCAATACACCTTGGCCTATATATATATAAAACATATTTAAACTTTACAGAAACACAGTCACTGGATGATGTCATCAGTGATGTTATCAGTGATGTCATTTGAGATGTCATCAGTGATGTCACTGACCATGTCATGAGTGATGTAATATGTGATGTCATCAGCAGTGTATCACGGGGGAGCGAGTTATACTTAGCTCCACTAACTATAACGGACGAATTTCTCTGGTTTTGTATGAGTGAAATGTCCAACTAACTATAACGTCCCTGAAACCTATGGTTTTTTGTAGTGAATTTTTATGGTTTTTTAAAATGCTAATTTCTAACTATAACGTTCCTGAAACCTATGTTTTTTTCAGTGAAAATATATATATATATATATTTTGACTGAAAAAGCAAAGGTTACAGGGAAGTTATAGTTAGATTCAGAATTCACACACAAAACTATAGAAATTCAGAAGTTATAGTTACCTCAAGTAACTGCACCATAAGGTAACTATATGTTGCACCCCTGCCATGCACAGATTTCTCATCAATGATTTCACACTGCAAATGTTGCAGTGATATAAATCAATTATGTCATAAAAGATAGCATGAGTGATGTAATATGTGGGGTAATTAGCAGTGCAACGGTGAAGGCATGAGTTATAGTTATCTTAGGGCATACGTTATAGTTACTTGAGATAACTATAACTGCTGAACTTCTGTAGTTTAGTGCGTGTAAAATCTGAATCTAACTATAATGCCCCTGTAACCTTTCTTTTTTCATTAAATGTGTATGGTTTTTTAATTATAAATTCGACTACGATTTGACGCATAAGTTCATTTAACTAATCTATATTTTCACAAGTTTACAAATGCATTTTGTTCACACATTCGTTCGTATTATATTAAAAATTAAAAAAATAGGATAAGGTAACTCATGTAGGCTCCAAGTCTTTCTGTTTAAAATTCATTTTATGGATCCACGGATATGTTGTGAATCCTCAGATAAATAAGGGGTCTCCTGGTTATATTGCACACATTCAATACAAAAACAGCAACACATTTAATACAAACATGTGGTATTGTTATTTCTATAAGTTTATCATGGAGTGTGTGTGGGTATGTGAGTGGCTTTAAGGGTGTGTGAGTGGGTGTGTAAGCAGAGTTTGCTTTGTGGGTATGTAAGTGGATGTGGCTGTGTGGATGAGTGAGTAACTAGGTGTCTGAGTGGTTGTGTGGGTGTGTGAGAGGCTGTGTGGGTATGTGGGTCTGTGAGTGGGTACATGAGTGGTTTTGTGGGTATATGAGTGGATATATGGGTGTGTGTGTGGATATATGGGTGTGGGTATGTGGTTGTGTGAATGGGTGTGTGAGTGGTTTTGAGTGGTTTTGTGGGTGGATGTGTGAGTGGCTATATCAGCGTGTGGTCAAGGGGTGTAAGTGGGTGTATGAGTAAGTGAGTGTGTGAGTAGGTGTGTGCATAGGTGTGTAGGCCTGTGAGTGGGTGTATGTGTGTTTTTATTGGGGTCTGGATTCTCAGACCCATCTGAATCTGCAAGGATCCATGCCGCTTGTGTGCTATAAAAAATATTTTTGGACGATTCCTTTACGGGTCCTTTGCAGACCCTTCTATCAGTGCCATGGAGACAGGGTACCTCCTCCCTGACCCAATCTTTCACTTCTATATTAACTTTTTCCCCAAGGAACCGTGTCCTGATGCAGAAAATGGCAGGCGCAACTTTCCTCTCAGGTTGCAGTCAGCCAATCACGGCATTGCTGTTGGCACGTAGATCCGTCTCTAGATATTCATAAATCCTTTTACTTTAATAACTCCAAAACAACGGAACAGAATTCCACCAAATCACAACAAGCACAGGCAAACCCCCGAATCTGGGGGTGGGTTCAGGGATCCATGAGTGTGTTTAGAGGCCCATAACTGCTGTTCTCCTGATGACATGTCATATGCCTTTGTCTGGCTTGTCCCCCCTGCGACGATATGGTGACCATTGACCGGGGGCCTTCATCCATTGCGCATCATACCGCAGGGCTGCGTGAGTTGGTTGTTCCACCACAGGGGCCTCTTATCGGATGATGGACTTCTCCTCCTAGGTATTTTCTTGTTGCGCCTCACTCGTGGGGCTATTGGTCCTCTCCTCTGATACTGGCCCCCCTGCCCGCAACTCTGACCTGCCTATTGCTGAACGAAATCTCTTCATCCAATGTACGTGGGACCTTTTGAATCCAGCAAGAGGCCATGGGAAAAACGGATGCTGGCCAGCCATGCCTAACATTTGAGCCCCCCAAAAAAGCGGCGACGTGATCCACCTCTGCGGACCCTAACTCCGCGGACATGGAGCACGCGCAGCCCTCCGTACAGGCGTCTGAGGATGACGTTAAATCCCTACTACTGGCCGTGCAACACACCCTCTCAGACTTGTCTGGGAAAATGGACACTATGAACAATCACCTAGATTTCCTGGTACAAAAGGTGGACAAGCATGATGGCCAGCTGAAGGAGGTGGAGCCGCGCATCTCCGAGAACGAAGACACCACGGCCCGGATGCAGACACAAATGGCGCAGATGGATAAGTTGCTAAAGGTGATTGCGGCTAAGAATGAAGACATCGAAGCCAGGAGCCGCTCAACAATGTCCGCATCCTAGGCATTCCTGAAAGTACGAACACTGGGCGCATGGAAGACTACATTGAGCATCTCCTCAGAAGTACTTTTGGAGATGGATCCTTCTCGACGCACTTGGTGGTGGAGCGTGCGCATTGTTCGCACGGCCCATGTCTCCCACCCTGCGAGGCCCCCCGACCCATCATTGCACGCCTTCTTAATTACAGGGATCGTGATGTCGCACTTCAGAAGGTCCGTGAGTTGAAACCGCTGCAATTCGAGGGGAACACTTTCACTGTCTACCCCGATTTTACATTAGCGGTGCAGGAAGCACGCCGGAAGTTCCTAGCTGTCAAGCAGAAACTCCGCAAGGCACAAATTGAATAGCGCTCATTTATCCTGCAAAGCTCCGCATCACTTATAACGGCAAACATGTTTTTTGCAGCAACCCGCAGCAGGTCGACGATTTTCTGAAAACCATCGCGAGGCGTTCACCGTGACATGATCAAGACTCAGGACCATCATCCTCGCCCAGCGGCTAGGCAGGAGCGGCGGATCCTCGTCGCTGTCTTCACTCATCCAGGGCTGTTCCTGCTCCCTCCGCTGCTGGTCTACGCTGAACTGCACTGCTGCCAACTGACGCACCATCTCATGAGGGCAGCTGCCACTTCTGTCGGTCTTCTTGGACTAGATCGGCGCTCCTGCTTTGAATCACGGACAGATAAGTGACCGACAGACTTCATTCATTGACTTCCTTTTTAACTGTATTTTGGTACTATTTGTCACATTGCTGGTAGAACTTTCTCGGCACACCAAGCACCCTTCCCCCCTGGTGCCGCTTTCTCCCAGTTGGGGTTAACGCCCAGAAAACTGAGTTGCAGATAGTGGCCAGTTAGTGGTCGGGTACACTGCCCCCCTGGCGTATCCCCCATAGGAGAACCCCCCTGGCATTGTTTTGCTTTTGTTTTACACTACGCTTTTTTGCTTTTGTTTCATTGACCGCCACTTGTTAGAACGGTATGGCCATGTTTATTTGACCTGTTGGGTGGGCTACGTATTCCCGGCACGATTGGGGTGCTGCGGTGGGTGGGGGTGGGTTGGGTAATGTTCATTCATCTTGGAGACAATGCATTGCTGCCATTTATGTTGGAAGCGACATACTGGACAAGATATTGGTTTCACTGCTCTAACACACACTGGGTACTAACACCTTGGCACACACATCATACTGAGTTGAGGCACTCTACCGCACGACAGCAAAAAGGCTCTTATGTCACATTTACACACACGTGACGCTGATGCAGACCGATCCGCTCTGCATTAAACTAATCACATGGAATGTCAGGGGCATGCG
Source organism: Triturus cristatus (assembly GCF_964204655.1). NCBI lineage: Eukaryota > Metazoa > Chordata > Amphibia > Caudata > Salamandridae > Triturus > Triturus cristatus. The sequence goes on from NC_140594.1 coordinate 1,098,354,363, forward strand.
CGATCCCCGCAAGCGACGACAGATCTTGGCCAACTTAGATAGGCACCACATACAATTAGCCATGCTCCAGGAAACACTTATGGACCCTAGACGGCCCTCCTGCTTTGTCTCTAGATGGGCCTCTGTGCGGGCGTTTTTGTCCTATTCCACGTACTCACGAGGCACGCTTATCTTGATAAAAAGAAACACACCGTTCATTCTGGGGGGCACATATAGTGATCATTCTGGCCGTGGCTGCCTGCTCTGGGGCTCCCTGGCCACACACTCCGTTACCCTTGCCTGCAGCTATGGTCCGAACTCGGACGATCCTGAGTACTTCACGACATTCTGGGGACACATCCTAAAAATAGGTTCTACACATGTCATATGGGGTGGGGACCTTAATACCGTTCTCTGCCCTTCCATGGATCGCTCCAATCCCCAGCCACACCACTATTCACGCGCTTGGGATGCCCTTTCTGGGTTGCTCACCGAATATGGCCTTGTAGACGCCTGGCGGCATGTCCACCCCGCCACTAAAGAGGGAACCTATTACACACCTGGGCATGCCACCTGGTCTAAACTCGACTACTGGCTTTGCACCCGTGGGATGGCCCCATGGATCAAAACAGTCACTCATCTGGCCCGCACCTATTCAGACCACACCCCTGTGTGCCTTGAATTAATGCCCCCTAACGCTGTAGTCACCCCTCACTGCTGGTGGCTTGTGCCGGAGACACTATTAGATGTAGTATTCCAAGCAGAACTGGGGGAAGAGATTGAAGATTTCTTTGCTAGGAACAAGGGCTCGGTTGATGACGTCAATCGGGAGGTAAAGTTTAGGAGCAAATATTTCACTGCCCGCCGCTACGGTGAGGGTGAACGACCTGGCCGTGCACTTGCTAATGCTATCAAAATGCCCCGGTTCTCAAACTATGTCCTGAATGTGGTGGGCAATGACGGTGTTCGATATAGGGCTAGCTTGGACATCCTACAAATCTTTACTGATTACTATTCGGAATTATACACCTCACAACGCACGACCCCCCTTGATTTTTCTCCTTATTTAAAAGACATAGCACTTGGATGGCTAGAGGACTCCCACGGGAATTCCTCATGGAGCCCTTCGAGGATGATGAGCTACGTGAGGCCATCATGCAGATGGCATCGGGGAAGGCGCCTGGCACGGATGGGCTTTCTGTTGACTTTTATAAAATGTACATTAACCAACTACTCCCAGTACTCAAGGAGGTATTCCTTGAGGCTCATGAGACACAGACGTTGCCTGGCTCTATGAGGGAAGCACTTATTACGTCACTTCTGAAGACTGGTAAACCAGCTGATCGCTGTGAGTCGCATCGGCCGCTTTCTTTAATCAATACAGGCGCAAAAATCCTCGCGAAACTTGTGGCAAATGGCCTTAGTCTGCTGATGGACAAGCACGTACTCCCGGACCAGGCCGGGTTCATACCATGCAGAGCAACATCCCATAATCTCAGGACCCTATTCTCAATCTTACAGACAGTGGACCCTAAACTGAGACTGATAACGGTGTTTCTCGATGCCTCAAAGGCATTTGATAGAGTGGAATGGGACTACATGTTCACTATCTTACAATGCATGGGCCTTCCAGTTAGCTTTATAACATTGATTCGGCTTTTGTACACCTCGCCCACTGCAAAAGTCTTAATTAACGGTCATACGTCCCCCTCATCTCACTTACCCGTGGCACACGTCAGGGGTGCCCGCTTTTGCCCCTTTTATTTGCCCTCCTCATGGAGCCCCTAGCCACTAAAGTCAGACAGCATTATAGTCACGTGGGCCTCTGCTGCCTTCTCCGTCCTCTACTCATCTCTCTATATGCGGATGATGTGACCCTATATGTCAAGGACCCACAATGCAATCTTAACCCACTGCTACGTGAATTTGTTAAATTTGGGGGACACTCCAGTATCCACATCAATTGGTCCAAATCGCAGATATTCCCACTGACTAATGCGGTCACTTCCTTTGACACAGACTTTCCGCTTGCGTGGTGTGAGGACGATGTTAAATATTTGGGAATTTGCGTGTCGATGGACCGGGACGAACTAATGTGAATTAACTATGGCTGTACAATGGAGCATGTCACAGGCTGCATTACTCGCTGGATTGCCCTCCCCCTAACCATGGCCGGCCGCATCTTCCTTATAAAAATGGTGATACTCCCCAAGTTTTTATATCTTTTTTTAAATATTCCGTATGACCCAGGATGGCATATTTTTTGCCACCTTGCGATCGGAATTGATTCGACTGGTGTGGGACGGGAAACAGCCGCGCATACAGTGGAACGTACTGACCAGGGCCCTATTCCCAGGGTGGTTTTGATGTCCCTGACTTTGAGCTTTACTACCTATCTACCCAAACTCACTACGCCCATTACTGGTTCCATCCACCTCGATACACACCCCATGTTGCCACTGAGCACTGGCTTGCAGACCCTATCCCGCTGGACGGTGTCATTCTTGCCCCCACTATGCCTCACAACAGTGCTCTGAACTCCGTGGATTGTACACTTGTGGCCTGGTCTCGCATCCGGGTTCGTATGCACGCATCCAGTCTCTACCCCCCTCTCCTTCTACTCACATACCATCCAGACATATCACTGCTACAAGAGGGGCTTTTCAAAAACACTGCGCGTATACGTAATGTTCTTTGTTGGGGGGACCTGTACAGTAATTGTAAATTCCGCACCCTTCAACAAATGTGCCCTGATCCTCCCCCGACCACCATGGAGACATTTCTCTATGCTCGCCTTCGCCATGACATTCAGGCTACCAACACTGCTTTCCCGTCAGAACCTGCTACATTCGCCCCTCTACACAGTGTATTGCGAGCCCCCACTGCTTCATATTTGGTGTCTACACTATATCACAGCCTATACGGTGACACTGAATACATTCCGTGCCCGGCACGGATTAAGTGGTCGGCTGAACTGGGCCACAAACTCACAGATGAGCAATGGCTGTATTGTTGTAAGCAAACGGAACAGATCTCGGCCAATAGCAGACTCCGTATTATACATGATAGATTCTTACACCGCAGCTATTACACCCCAGATACACTACACACATTTGGGTTGTGAGATACACATAGGTGTGATAGATGCAAAAGGGAACATGCTGATTTCCTACACCTTGCTTGGGACTGCCCAGATATCCAAAACTACTGGAACACTGTCCTAACAGCCCTCGACTCTATGGTTTCACTGTCTCTTTTGCGATTCCCACTATTAGCGCTCTTAGGCTACACTGAACAACTCCCTGCCAAGCATCGGAAGTTTGTCTCCTTCAGTCTTCCTCTGGCTAAACGACGCATATCCTGCCGCTGGGGTAGGGGTCGTGCACCTAAATTTAAAGACTGGCTGTCAGACATGATCCTATGGCAAGACCAACTATGCGTTTATGCTGAATTTCTCCCCGCTTTTCTCGACCCCGAGACATTTGGGCTCCACTGCAGACATATTTGTTGGAACACCCTTACACAGACGATGCCTAGTTTCAATGATCCCCACTTGTTCTCCAGGCATCTCAACACCACGGTGGGCTCTGTTCCTACTTTTTGAAGCGTCTGTCAGATGATAACTGTCACATCATATACTGTCAGAGCCCCTGACATACTTACTCTGTTGTAGTCTGTAGTGGCAAATGTATGGCGTTTTGATTGTTCGTTATGTTACTCTAATCCTATGGTAGTATATAATGGCCCTCACTGCTGATGTATGTACCTGTCGAGTTGCATTCATGTATCCCGCAGTATTATTTTGCTATGTCCTCCCAGTATCTCAGTCATGTCTCCTTTACAGATATTGTACCATGCTTGTCTATTCCTTTACTATGAAAAAAATTCCAATAAATAAAGTTAAAAAAAAAAAGTACACACAGGAGCAATTCCACATGTAAGGGGGCCAGTCGCCAGCGACAGGAACCGCCCACAGAAAGGAGGGACTAATGTGAAAGTTAGCCACAGAAAGGAAGGTATTTTTAGATTAACACACACAAGAACCAATGGGAGGTGATAGGCTGGATCACTGCTGATAGAGTAGATACAGCAGGCCTCATAGAGCAGCGCATGCACGCTGACTCTAGTCTCAACCTAAAAAGCACTCTTTCTAGACCAGGATCTAGCTTTCTGGCACATTTTGTGTAATTCCATTCAGCGGTTTGGGTTGTGGTCATGTCTAAAATCTCTACAGAAAACTGAATACAGCCTTTTTCTCAAGCTGTGCTTGACGGAACACCCCACAACTTCCCATACAGCAGCTGAAGTGACTGGCAAACTAGGTTTGAATATTTTGTGAAGATATGTCAAATGGCGCCAAAGTTATTAGCAAAACAAAAAATGCTAATAAAACTACAGGTGACCGCAGTATTAATTACCAGTAGGTAGTTTCATTTAGAACCTCGTTTCCGTAGGAAGAGCCTTTTAGCATTTGGCAGTAACTTTTGATGAATCCTCAATTTTTTTTCAAAACTAGTATAATGCTGACTTCAGCTGCTGTCTTGAAAGTTTCATGGTGATCCATCAGGTGGGGGCTGAGAAAAAGGGGGGGGACTGCCACCTCTCCAGAGCAAGTCATATTAAATTACTGCTTGGGGGCCCGCGTGGCCCCCGCAGCCCTGAGGACCGCCACTTCCACGGGGCAATTTATTGTATTAAAGGGGAGGCATCCCCCCAACCCTTAGGATCGCCACCTTCCCGGGGCTGAAATAAAAGAATGTAGGGGGTCTGTGGCGGACCCCGGACCCGGTGTCCGCCGCCTCCCAGGGTAAAGGGTTACAATGGAGGGAGACTGCAGCCCCTCTGGTGGAACCATATATGGCCCTGGGGACCGCCACCCCCACAGCCGGTTCCCACTATGTCCGGGTTTGCCCATCCCCAGGACATAGCTGTTTGCTGTGGCTTGGCAGGAGCTTTAACCCCTCTCGCCAACCCACAGCAAACACTCCCCTTCCAACAAGGGAGAGCTGTTTAGATGCTCTTGCTTGCTGGAAGCTGAACATTCATCTGTTACTCTGTCCACTGTCAAGCGAGCAGGGAAACAGACAAATTGCTTTAAGACACAGGGAGTTGTATGTTTAGCAGTTCCCCATGTCTCAAAGCAATGCTGGCTCTTGCAGGAGGCTGGGAGCCAGCAAGAACTGCGGGGCCTTCAGGCTCCCACCGTGGTCCCAATACAGACTGGGTGCCCTGGGCTCAGCCAGGAAACCATGGCCAGGCCCTGGGGGTGAGGTCCGTCCCAGGCTGTAATCGTCCCAGGGAGAGGGGCCACATAGCCCCCCCCTCCCCTATTACATTTATGAAAAAAGACCGGGCTCTGGGGGATGCGGTCCCCAGGTCTGAAATCAGCCCGGGCAGGGGAGCCACACAGGTCCGACCCCTAATATATATATATATATATATATATATATATTCACTGAAAAAACCATAGGTTTCACACATGTTATAGTTAGTGGAAATTTTACTGATAAAAAACCAATGAAATTCCCCCGTTATAGTTACTGTAGGCAACTATAACTCACGCGACCGTAATCCTCTGCTGATGCTAATACTGTATTTAGACACTTATTTGCCCATGTCTTCTTCCTTTAAATTTTAGCTATACATATATTACAAATATTTTTTTTCATAAAGACACATATGTCATCAGCAGAGGATTACGGTCGCGTGAGTTATAGTTGCCTACAGTAACTATAACGGGGGAATTTCATTGGTTTTTTATCAGTAAAATTTCCACTAACTATAACATGTGTGAAACCTATGGTTTTTTCAGTGAATTTGCAAGGTTTTTTAAATGCTAATTCCTAACTATAACGTGTGTGAAACCTATGGTTTTTTCAGTGAATATATATATATATATATATATGCACGGTTTTTATCAACTTTAATAAGCCCTGTACATTTGGTGGCCTTCGGCCACCAAAAGCACAGGGGGTGGGGTCAATGTGGATAGTGTTTTTTTTATTTCAATTTTATAATTTCATGTTGCCAAAATTTAGTTTTTTTTACATATTAATAAGCCCTGTACATTTGGGGGCCTTCGGCCACAAAAAGCACAGGGGGTGGGGTAAGTGTGGATAGTGTTTTTTTTATTTTTATTTTTTTACCGTACGCTTACGGTAAGCGTACGGTAAGCGTACCCCGCGAAATTGCCGAAAAAAAAATAAAACCGTTTTTGCTCTTGGGGGATGTTTGTGGACTCCCTCAACATGACTATGTGGGAGGGAGTTGTCAAAACAGCCCCTTTATATGTTTTTGGGCTTTAAATCACTCTCAGTGCGAGAGACAAAATGGCGGCCGCCGCTTCCTGGTTTCGGCCGATTCGAATGTTTACTAAGATCTAAGAGCCAATCAGAATCGCGCTCGCGCACGCCACCGTACGCTTACCGTAAGCGTACGGTAAGCGTACCGTAAGCTGGCTCAGATATATATATTGATTTAAAGGCTATTTTCTCAGAATCTACTGAACAGATTTACACCAAACCTACAAAAGGCACTTCCTTGACCTAGGGACTACCTCTCTGCCAAATTTTGAGTAATTCTGTTCAGCCGTTCGGGCTGTAGCTCGTTCTAAAGGTCCTATGGAAAAATGCATGGGAAAAACGCGTTTTGGGACCCCCCTTTTTTCTCAGCCCCCGCTTGACGAATCCCCCCGAGACTTTCAGGGTAGGAGCGGAGCGTAGCGCCCCACCTATTTTGAGAAATTTGGGAGGATTCATCGACCGGCGCCAAAGTTATTCAAAATAGAATGTTGAGGTTTTCCTATGGAAACGTGGTCCTAACTATAACTACCTACTGGCGACCGCCAGTAGGTAATATATATATATATATATATATATATATATATATATATATATATATATATATATACCAGCTCGGCGGGGTGTGTCCACAAATTGAACCGCACTCAGGAACGAGGAGCTTCCCCAAAGCTTTAATCAAAGTACAAGCAGTCAATGACACCAGAAATATTTGCATGAGGCCGCAGTCCGACGCGTTTCGAGTTGCCTCTTCTTCTCAGGAGATGCAGCCAACAGCGCTTAGATTGCTCCGCCTTCCTTTTATAAATGCGCCTATCGCCTGCCAGCTGGTATATATATATATATATATATTACCTACTGGCGGTCGCCAGTAGGTAGTTATAGTTAGGACCCTGTTTCCATAGGAAAACCGCAACATTCTATTTTGAATAACTTTGGCGCCGGTTGACGAATCCTCGCGAATCTTTCAAAATAGGTGGGGCGCTACGCTCCGCTCCTACCCTGAAAGTCTCGGGGGGATTCGTCAAGCGGGGGCTGAGATAAAAGGGGGGTCCCAAAACGCGTTTTTCCCATGCATTTTTCCATAGGACCTTTAGACACAGCTACAGCCCGAACGGCTGAACAGAGTTACTTGAAATTTGGCAGAGAGGTTGTCCTCAGGTCAAGGAAGTGCCTTTTGTAGGTCTGGTGTAAATCTGTTCAGTAGTTCCTGAGAAAATAGCATTTAAATCAATATATATATCTGTGGCAGCTTACGGTGCGCTTACCGTGCGCTTACGGTAAGCTTACCGTACGCGTACGGTGACGTGCGCGAGCGCGATTCTGATTGGCTGTCAGATCTTAGTAAACATTCGAATCGGTCGAAACCAGGAAGCGGCGGCCGCCATTTTGTGTGTTTCACACAGAAAAAAAAAGGGTGATAACTTGAAAAGGGGGCAAGGAGGAGAGTTACAGACCCCCTAACATTAGAAAGGGGGTCAAAGAAGGACAGAAAAGTACAAAAAAAACATTTATTAATTTAAAAAAAAATTGCGGGGTACGCGTACGGTAAGCTTACGGTGAGCTTACCGTACGCGTATGGTAGAAAAAAAAATTAAAAAAGAAATAAAATTCAGATTTAAGTGTTTAGAGGAGGAAAGCAGAAACAGATTTGTTGACGTGCTTTCTTGCTTTGTCAATCTGTGGACAGAAATGATTGGACCAGTTCCATTTTTGCCTTTGGCATATGTTAGAAAACACAAAGGCAGTTTTAGGGAAAAGTGAAAACAGTTGTGCAAAGGTCTCCTTCATAAGCATTTCCAGACCTACCCCAGTCAAAGTGCCTAGGTCATTGCCACCACAGTGCACTATTATGAGGTCAGGGTGTTGGATTTGCATGAAGGATTTCACCAATGGCATCAATTGGTGCCACTTTAACCCTCTCTGACCAATCCATTTGATGTCTACATTTGGTAAAGCAAGGTCTCTCACCATATCTGTTTTCTCTGCATACTTTTCACTCCAGAAGACATAGCTGTGCCCTACAATCCACACTGTGAACATCTTCAAAGGAGAACTGGATGCACTCAGGAGGTGTAATTCAGTAGAATGGTAAAAAGAAATGAAAGACAGTTTGGAAATGGAGGCATACATATTTTTTTTTTTTTTTTTTAAACTGATTGGCTGTTTCATACCATTCTAGAATAAAAACTAGGCTGTATGTGTAAATTTATAGAAGCATGTTTTGTATTGGTACAGAAAATGTGTTACCAAAGAACAGTACTATGGATTTGCTGTTAGGTTTGAAAAGTCAAGCACTCCTGCTCTTTGGAAATGAAACATTGTTTGGTGAACTTCTGACCTGACTCTACACAGCAGTGTTTCAAGAGCTGTTGCTATGGTAGCAGGCAGAAGTCAAGTTGGGGGAAGGGTACTAGGCAAAAGTCAAGTTGGGGGAAGGGTACTTTTGGAAAAGGGTTGGTTTTCAACCAATAGAAATGTGTGATTACATTTGAAAAAAAGGGGGAAGCACTGAGATTTGAAATTAACATGTATATGTGTGGAAAAAGAGAGGGAAAGTTTGCCATTATCTGGTTCTGCTTAGAGGAGAGAGGTGTACAGAAGAGAGATCCTGGCTCTGATAATCTGCTGTTTGAGTGCCACATTTCTTTCACAACTAACTAATTTTAAAGGTGAGTTTAGAGTTTGAGAGGGGATGTATATGGTAAATTAAGAAATGAATAATAGAATTGGAATTCCTTTTGTTGAAGTTGTGTTTATTATTTTCTGTTTTGGGAGAAATTTAAATGTGAGGAACATGTAAAATAATATGGACTAAGTTTTCACGAAAATTTAAGGTGTACTGGTAAAAATAAGGAATACTTTAAGGGTTTGAGGTTGCACTCAGTAATGCAAATACATTCAGCATCAGTGAGGCTGGTTGCCCTTGCTGGAGTGTAGTGAGTCACCCAGGTTACACATGTTGCTGGTCTCAGAAAGCTGTTTGGTATTGCTCTGGTGATTTTACATTTGCATTAGATGGAAAGGGGGAGGTTTTTTTTTGTATGCAGAAGGTGACTCTTAGCACACAGCCAGCTGCTTATCCTGTGGAATCATGCATAGTATTTACAACCGAGTGGGGTTTGAGGTTTCAGTCAGTAATGCAAATACATTCAGCATCACTAAGGCTGGTTTCCCTTGCTGGAGTGTAGTCAGTCACCCAGGTTACACATGGTGCTGGTCTGAAAAAAGCAGTTTGGACATGTGCTTTTATCAGAATCTGAAAAGTGGATTCATAATGTGTCAGTCTGTAAAAGTGTTTATCACTTGCCAAAAAAAAGAGTAGTAAGTGTGCTTTCAAATTGGCAAAGAAATTTCGTTTTGTGACTAATGTGAAAACATGACTCTGTGTGTAAATAGGAATTACAGGCAGAGATTTATTGCGTATTGCTCTGGTGATTTTACATTTGTATTAGATGGAAAGGGGGAGCCATTTTTGTGTGCAGAAGCAGACTCTTAGCACACAGCCAGCTGGTTATCCTGTGGAATCATGGATAGTATTCACAACCGAGTGGGGTTTGAGGTTTCAGTCAGTAATGCAAATACATTCAGCATCACTAAGGCAGGTTGCCCTTGCTGGAGTGTAGTCAGTCACCCAGGTTACACATGGTGCTGGTCTGAAAAAGCAGTTTGGACATGTGCTTTTATCAGAATCTGAAAAGTGGATTCATAATGTGTCAGTCTGTAAAAGTGTTTATCACTTGCCAAAAAAAAGAGTAGTAAGTGTGCTTTCAAATTGGCAAAGAAATTTCGTTTTGTGACTAATGTGAAAACATGACTCTGTGTGTAAATAGGAATTACAGGCAGAGATTTATTGCGTATTGCTCTGGTGATTTTACATTTGTATTAGATGTAAAGGGGGAGCCATTTTTTTGTATGCAGAAGCAGACTCTTAGCACACAGCCAGCTGGTTATCCTGTGGAATCATGCACAGTATTCACAACCGAGTGGGGTTTGAGGTTTCAGTCAGTAATGCAAATACATTCAGCATCACTAAGGCTGGTTGCCCTTGCTGGAGTGTAGTCAGTCACCCAGGTTACACATGGTGCTGGTATGAAAAAGCAGTTTGGACATGTGCTTTTATCAGAATCTGAAAAGTGGATTCATAATGTGTCAGTCTGTAAAAGTGTTTATCACTTGCCAAAAAAAAAGAGTAGTAAGTGTGCTTTCAAATTGGCAAAGAAATTTCGTTTTGTGACTAATGTGAAAACATGACTCTGTGTGTAAATAGGAATTACAGGCAGAGATTTATTGCGTATTGCTCTGGTGATTTTACATTTGCATTAGATGGAAAGGGGGAGCCATTTTTTTGTGCAGAAGCAGACTCTTAGCACACACCCAGCTGCTTATCCTGTGGAATCATGCACAGTATTTACAACCGAGTGGGGTTTGAGGTTTCAGTCAGTAATGCAAATACATTCAGCATCACTAAGGCTGGTTGCCCTTGCTGGAGTGTAGTCAGTCACCCAGGTTACACATGGTGCTGGTCTGAAAAAAGCAGTTTGGACATGTGCTTTTATCAGAATCTGAAAAGTGGATTCATAATGTGTCAGTCTGTAAAAGTGTTTATCACTTGCCAAAAAAAAGAGTAGTAAGTGTGCTTTCAAATTGGCAACGAAATTTCGTTTTGTGACTAATGTGAAAACATGACTCTGTGTGCAAATAGGAATTACAGGCAGAGATTTATTGCGTATTGCTCTGGTGATTTTACATTTGCATTAGATGGAAAGGGGGAGACATTTTTTTGTATGCAGAAGCAGACTCTTAGCACACACCCAGCTGCTTATCCTGTGGAATCATGCACAGTATTCACAACCGAGTGGGGTTTGAGGTTTCAGTCAGTAATGCAAATACATTCAGCATCACTAAGGCTGGTTGCCCTTTCTGGAGTGTAGTCAGTCACCCAGGTTACACATGGTGCTGGTCTGAAAAAAGCAGTTTGGACATGTGCTTTTATCAGAATCTGAAAAGTGGATTCATAATGTGTCAGTCTGTAAAAGTGTTTATCACTTGCCAAAAAAAAAGAGTAGTAAGTGTGCTTTCAAATTGGCAAAGAAATTTCGTTTTGTGACTAATGTGAAAACATGACTCTGTGTGCAAATAGGAATTACAGGCAGAGATTTATTGCGTATTGCTCTGGTGATTGTACATTTGCATTAGATGGAAAGGGGGAGCCATTTTTTTGTATGCAGAAGCAGACTCTTAGCACACAGCCAGCTGCATATCCTGTGGAATCATGCATAGTATTTACAACCGAGTGGGGTTTGAGGTTTCAGTCAGTAATGCAAATACATTCAGCATCACTAAGGCTGGTTGCCCTTGCTGGAGTGTAGTCAGTCACCCAGGTTACACATGGTGCTGGTCTGAAAGAAGCAGTTTGGACATGTGCTTTTATCAGAATCTGAAAAGTGGATTCATAATGTGTCAGTCTGTAAAAGTGTTTATCACTGGCCAAAAAAAAGAGTAGTAAGTGTGCTTTCAAATTGGCAAAGAAATTTCGTTTTGTGACTAATGTGAAAACATGACTCTGTGTGCAAATAGGAATTACAGGCAGAGATTTATTGCGTATTGCTCTGGTGATTTTACATTTGCATTAGATGGAAAGGGGGAGCCATTTTTTTGTATGCAGAAGCAGACTCTTAGCACACAGCCAGCTGCTTATCCTGTGGAATCATGCACAGTATTCACAACCGAGTGGGGTTTGAGGTTTCAGTCAGTAATGCAAATACATTCAGCATCACTAAGGCTGGTTGCCCTTGCTGGAGTGTAGTCAGTCACCCAGGTTACACATGGTGCTGGTCTGAAAAAAGCAGTTTGGACATGTGCTTTTATCAGAATCTGAAAAGTGGATTCATAATGTGTCAGTCTGTAAAAGTGTTTATCACTTGCCAAAAAAAAGAGTAGTAAGTGTGCTTTCAAATTGGCAAAGAAATTTCGTTTTGTGACTAATGTGAAAACATGACTCTGTGTGTAAATAGGAATTACAGGCAGAGATTTATTGCGTATTGCTCTGGTGATTTTACATTTGTATTAGATGTAAAGGGGGAGCCATTTTTTTGTATGCAGAAGCAGACTCTTAGCACACAGCCAGCTGGTTATCCTGTGGAATCATGCACAGTATTCACAACCGAGTGGGGTTTGAGGTTTCAGTCAGTAATGCAAATACATTCAGCATCACTAAGGCTGGTTGCCCTTGCTGGAGTGTAGTCAGTCACCCAGGTTACACATGGTGCTGGTCTGAAAAAGCAGTTTGGACATGTGCTTTTATCAGAATCTGAAAAGTGGATTCATTATGTGTCAGTCTGTAAAAGTGTTTATCACTTGCCAAAAAAAAAGAGTAGTAAGTGTGCTTTCAAATTGGCAAAGAAATTTCGTTTTGTGACTAATGTGAAAACATGACTCTGTGTGTAAATAGGAATTACAGGCAGAGATTTATTGCGTATTGCTCTGGTGATTTTACATTTGCATTAGATGGAAAGGGGGAGCCATTTTTTTGTGCAGAAGCAGACTCTTAGCACACACCCAGCTGCTTATCCTGTGGAATCATGCACAGTATTTACAACCGAGTGGGGTTTGAGGTTTCAGTCAGTAATGCAAATACATTCAGCATCACTAAGGCTGGTTGCCCTTGCTGGAGTGTAGTCAGTCACCCAGGTTACACATGGTGCTGGTCTGAAAAAAGCAGTTTGGACATGTGCTTTTATCAGAATCTGAAAAGTGGATTCATAATGTGTCAGTCTGTAAAAGTGTTTATCACTTGCCAAAAAAAAGAGTAGTAAGTGTGCTTTCAAATTGGCAAAGAAATTTCGTTTTGTGACTAATGTGAAAACATGACTCTGTGTGCAAATAGGAATTACAGGCAGAGATTTATTGCGTATTGCTCTGGTGATTGTACATTTGCATTAGATGGAAAGGGGGAGCCATTTTTTTGTATGCAGAAGCAGACTCTTAGCACACAGCCAGCTGCATATCCTGTGGAATCATGCATAGTATTTACAACCGAGTGGGGTTTGAGGTTTCAGTCAGTAATGCAAATACATTCAGCATCACTAAGGCTGGTTGCCCTTGCTGGAGTGTAGTCAGTCGCCCAGGTTACACATGGTGCTGGTCTGAAAAAAGCAGTTTGGACATGTGCTTTTATCAGAATCTGAAAAGTGGATTCATAATGTGTCAGTCTGTAAAAGTGTTTATCACTTGCCAAAAAAAAGAGTAGTAAGTGTGCTTTCAAATTGGCAAAGAAATTTCGTTTTGTGACTAATGTGAAAACATGACTCTGTGTGCAAATAGGAATTACAGGCAGAGATTTATTGCGTATTGCTCTGGTGATTATACATTTGCATTAGATGGAAAGGGGGAGCCATTTTTTTGTATGCAGAAGCAGACTCTTAGCACACACCCAGCTGCTTATCCTGTGGAATCATGCACAGTATTCACAACCGAGTGGGGTTTGAGGTTGCAGTCAGTAATGCAAATACATTCAGCAACACTAAGGCTGGTTGCCCTTGCTGGAGTGTAGTCAGTCACCCAGGTTACACATGGTGCTGGTCTGAAAAAAGCAGTTTGGACATGTGCTTTTATCAGAATCTGAAAAGTGGATTCATAATGTGTCAGTCTGTAAAAGTGTTTATCACTTGCCAAAAAAAAGAGTAGTAAGTGTGCTTTCAAATTGGCAAAGAAATTTCGTTTTGTGACTAATGTGAAAACATGACTCTGTGTGCAAATAGGAATTACAGGCAGAGATTTATTGCGTATTGCTCTGGTGATTTTACATTTGCATTAGATGGAAAGGGGGAGCCATTTTTTTGTATGCAGAAGCAGACTCTTAGCACACAGCCAGCTGCTTATCCTGTGGAATCATGCACAGTATTCACAACCGAGTGGGGTTTGAGGTTTCAGTCAGTAATGCAAATACATTCAGCATCACTAAGGCTGGTTGCCCTTGCTGGAGTGTAGTCAGTCACCCAGGTTACACATGGTGCTGGTCTGAAAAAAGCAGTTTGGACATGTGCTTTTATCAGAATCTGAAAAGTGGATTCATAATGTGTCAGTCTGTAAAAGTGTTTATCACTTGCCAAAAAAAAGAGTAGTAAGTGTGCTTTCAAATTGGCAAAGAAATTTTGTTTTGTGACTAATGTGAAAACATGACTCTGTGTGCAAATAGGAATTACAGGCAGAGATTTATTGCGTATTGCTCTGGTGATTTTACATTTGCATTAGATGGAAAGGGGGAGCCATTTTTTTGCATGCAGAAGCAGACTCTTAGCACACACCCAGCTGCTTATCCTGTGGAATCATGCACAGTATTCACAACCGAGTGGGGTTTGAGGTTGCAGTCAGTAATGCAAATACATTCAGCAACACTAAGGCTGGTTGCCCTTGCTGGAGTGTAGTCAGTCACCCAGGTTACACATGGTGCTGGTCTGAAAAAGCAGTTTGGACATGTGATGTTTTCAGAATCTGAAAAGTGGATTCAAAATGTGTCAGACTGTAAAAGTACTTATCACTTGCCAAAAAAGTAGTAGAAAGTATGCTTTGCAATTGGCAAAGAAATTTCGTTTTCTGCCTAATTTCAAACCATGACTCTGTGTGCACACAGGAGTTGTTTTTAGATATTTAATTTGTGATGGTGTTATTGTGATTTTCACTTGTAGGAAAGGGGTACATAGTATTTTAAGATTTGAAAAGATCATAAAAAATGTAGTAATATATTTAAATAAAATAAAGGATTGTTTTTTTAGTTTTTTTCAGGTATTGCTGAAGAGCAGTGAACAAAATTTAAGATGCCTACAAAGTCCAGACTAAAGAAAGACCACAAAAAAAACCTATATTTGAAGACAACTGGAGGACCTAAGTTAGTTGGAGATGCTCATGTTGGGAAAAAGAACAAGTCTTCTGGTAAGCAGACAAAAGATTTTTTAAAGAACATCTTCAAAAAAAGGAAAAATGTACAAAATGTCTGTACTGGAAAGAATGTTTTCAATAGAAAAAAACAGGAAAAAATTGAGAATTTAGTTAATGCAAATATACCTTCTGCAACAACAAAGATTAACTTAAACAGAAAAACAGCGTTTAAAGAGATACGTAGAAAAATGTTTCAGAGAAGAGTTATGTCCAATTTGATAAAGGATGTAAAGAAATATAAGCAAAAGGCAAAATATTACAAGAGAAAAAAAGAAATTGAAGCCATTGCAGCAAAGGCATTAGAATTAAAAAGGAAACTATTCATTTTAATTTTGAATAGGATGCGTACATTAGATAAAATGGTTAATGTACTGAAATCACAAAGGAAAAGAGTAGTGAACAGAACAAACTTTTGTAAAGTGTTTTTAGGAAAATGGATGCATAGTTCAAGTAGTGAACCTTTTTTTAATGAAGAGAGTTATTTTCAAAGTAATAGTTTGCTGCATGCAGTTGACACCAGAGGTCGTGCTTATGAAGTGAAAAATGGTTGCATAATGGAGAAGGAGATAATAGTTCCAAGAGATGAGGTACAAGTGATGGCGGATGAGGCTATGGGGAGACGTCCTAAAGCCCCAGTGTACACTTGGAATTGTAGTAGTATTTGCACTGTGCGTCAGGAATCTATTGATAAATTTCGTGAGTTTCTAAGAGAATATAGTAAAAAAAGTGTAAAACAGAAGATTAAGGTGCTTCAAAGTCTAGATCCATGTAGAGTGAGAGAGAATACTGGTTTGCAGGGTCATTCTCTGGCTTGTCTATCTAGAAAAGTGTGTAATAGTGTTTTCCATCATTTTAGGATGCTGGCTGTTCATCATACTGAAATGAGAAAGTTTGTGAGATGGTTGTATTTTGCTAAAAGTCCAGCAATAAAGTTAGATGAATTGAACAGGGCTCTGTTCCATGGATCGGTATCAGATGTAGAGAAGGTTGTTGATGAAATTCAGTTTTGTTACTTTGGTCCTGAACAAAACAGTGCAGAAAAGGACACAGTAAATGAGGAAGAAGTGGAAGAGAATGTAGAACCCTCTGTAAGTAAGACATTTAATGATCACATAACAAAATTTGAAAAAATCTCTAATGAAAGACCAAGGTGCTGATTACGATCCGGTAAAAAATTTCCCCGTGCGACTCGTATCCGGTCTTTTCACCGTACGAATCGTACAAGTGCCGTACGAACTGGCAATCACGATTCGCATGGTAAAAAGTCCATACGAACCGCATTGGGAATCATTCCCCACACGTCCTCGGGTCGGAAAATGTGTCCGACACGTCCTCGTACGATTTACCGTACAAATGTGAAAGGTGAAGTCCGACCGAGGAATCACGATCCATCCCGTGCGTCCGAGGTTACAACCGGATGGAAAAAACACCGTCCGCACCGAACTCCCATAGCAACCATGGAGACGTGCCCGCATACGCGCCAACCCCCCCCAGCCCCCGTACGTACGCGCCGAACCCCCCTGTATGTACACCCGTGTACGTGTCGAACCCCCCGTGTACGTTCGAGTCGAACCCCCCCGTGTACGTTCGAGTCGAACCCCCCCGTGTAGGTTCGAGTCGAACCCCCCCGTGTACGTTCGAGTCGAACCCCCCCGTGTACGTTCGAGTCGTACCCCCACCCGTGTATGTACGGTGCGTAGCCCCCGTGTACGTTCGAGTCGAACCCCCCCGTGTACGTTAGAGTGGTACCCCCACCCGTGTATGTACGGTGCGTACCCCCATGTACGTTCGAGTCGAACCCCCCGTGTACGATCGAGTCGTACCCCCACCCGTGTATGTACGGTGCGTACCCCCATGTACGTTCGAGTCGAACCCCCCCGTGTACGTTCGAGTCGAACCCCCCCCGTGTACGTTCGAGTCGTACCCCCACCCGTGTATGTACGGTGCGTAGGGGGTACGCACCGTACATACACGGGTGGGGGTACGACTCGAACGTACACGGGGGGGTTCGACTCGAACGTACACGGGGGGTTCGACTCGAACGTACACGGGGGGTACGCACCGTACATACACGGGTGGGGGTACGACTCGAACGAACACGGGGGGGTTCGACTCGAACGTACACGGGGGTACGCACCGTACATACACGGGTGGGGGTACGACTCGAACGTACACGCGGGGGTTCGACTCGAACGTACACGGGGGGTACGCACCGTACATACACGGGTGGGGGTACGACTCGAACGTACACGGGGGGGGTTCGACTCGAACGTACACGGGGGGGTTCGACACGTACACGGGTGTACATACAGGGGGGTTCGGCGCGTACGTACGGGGGCTGGGGGGGGTTCGGCGCGTACGTACGTGGGCTGGGGGGGTCGGCGCGTACGTACGGGGGCTGGGGGGGACGGCGCGTACGTACGGGGGCTGGGGGGGGTACGGTGAGTACCGGGCCACCTACTCTGGTCGATTCGCGCCGTACTTTGCTTTTCCGGCACTTTTTGGGTGCCGTGAAAATATTGCCGTCCGGACTGCTGTCGGTTCGAATCGTAATTCCTGGGTCGTGAAACGCTGCCTGAAAGCGTACCGACGTCACGTCGCAGCATTCCCGGATCACATTCGTATGTATATTTTCGTCGGTCGGTGTTTTTTACGATTCGTACGGAAATGGTGTTTCCGTGCGAATCGTAATTCCATGTTTGTAAAGTTTTACGACCGGGTACGAGTCGGACGGGGAAAACGCTCCGACCGACAGTTCGTACCCGGTTTTTACCGGATCGTAATCGGCACCTAAATATTACTTGTATTTGTTGCCGCAGAACTCATTATAGAAAAAAAACTAGGAATGTTGATCTCTACAGAAAGAGTGAAAATGAAGATAATTATAAGTGGAAAGATTTGCCACATATATATTTCTAGAAAATTGTTTTGAATTGGGTGAAGATCAGCGTATTTGTAAATACTGTTACAACAAGTTAGAGGAAAATAGAATGCCGACCAGAGCTGTACATAATAATTTAGAATTGGATGTTATTCCTGACGAACTTTCTGAATTAAATACATATGAGTCTATACTAATTCAATGTGTTCATCCGTTCCAGACCATAGTACGTATGGAGCCAAAAACTGGTAAATTACCTCCTTCAGATTTACTGAGAGGTTTAAAAGGTAGAGTGGTGTATTTGCCCTTGGATTTGAAAAAAAATATGGAAACTATTGATGCAGATACTTTGGAAACTGAACCATTAGTTATTCTGGTTAATGGTGTACCTACAAAGAATAAGAAGATTTGGCAGGAGCTGGTAGATGTACGGAAAGTACAAAGAGCAAATTTGTATTTGAAAAGGAATAACAAATGGTATGAATCAATTTATATAGAAGAAGAAGAAGAAGATTTACAAGAAGACACAGAAACACCAACTGGACAAATTGAAAAAGTGGACAAGTCAAAGGAAGAAGAAATTTATGAACATTTTAGCATACATCCTCTACATTCAAAAGAAGCTATGGGAGACAATATTGATCTGTTTCAGATGAAGAAAGCAAAAGGAACTCCCGTGGGTTTATGGGAGGAGAGCTTGGAAGCTCGATGTTTTCCTCAGCTGTTTCCTAAAGGAAAAGGAGGACGATACGATGAACGTCCAGAACATATTCCAGCTTCTGAGTATCGGACTACAAGACTATATGCAGAAGATCCCAGATTTCGACAAAGTATTCCTTATTTGTTCCATCTTTTATTTGAAAGCGACTTGTCTGCACTATCTTATGCAGTAAATCACATTATAAAAAGTGGAGTACATTTACAAAATGTGTCTGCTAAGGATTTTATGGAGAAAGTGCAGCACCGAGATGATCATTTGGAAACACAACTGATCAATCTGATGGCTTGTCAGCGTGGGACAAATGAATATTGGTACCGACACCATGGTGAATTAAAATGCTTGTTACGGAATTTAGGAACACCAACATGGTTCCTTACCCTAAGCTGTGCCGAGTACGCTTGGGATGATTTACTGGATTTTCTACGAGAGGCAAATTCAAACATTAAAAACATCGAATACAAGACAGCAGGAGAACTGTGCTCATTGGATCCGGTTAATGTTTGCAGATATTTCAATCATAGATTTGAGGCTACGATGTCCTTCATCTGCAATAAAAAAAATCCACCTCTTGGAGAAGTAGTGGATTTCTTTTGGAGAAGAGTACCAGGCAAGAGGTGCTCCTCATATTCATATGCTGTTGTGGATCAAGGATGCCCCAAAGTTTGGAACAGATACTGATGAAGCAGTGTTATCTTACATTGAAGAATATGCAACATGTGCTATACCAAAAAGCACAGAAGAGAAAAAGTTAAAGGAGCAAGTTTTACGTTTCCAAAGTCATCGGTGTGGAAAATACTGTCGACGGAAATACAAGAGCAAAGAAAAATACTACACTAAATGTCGATTTGGATTTCCTAGACCTGTTCTTTCAAATGGAAGAGTAAACAGTTTTATGTCATCTGTGAGACATACTATTACAAGAAAATCACCTAAGAATACCTACAACCTAAAAAGAAAAGAAGAATCAAAAAATATAAATGACTACAACCCAGTCATTTTATCCATGTGGAATGCTAACATGGATATACAGTATGTAGCTGACAATTCCATTGCTGTTGCTCGATATGTAACGTCTTACATTACTAAATCTGAAAAAACTGAATTGAAAGAAATGTGGGAAGAGATTTCTCACGAGAAGACTGTCAGTAAGAAGCTGTACAGTTTCAGTTTAAAGATGTTATCGCATCGAGAAATTGGATCCCACGAATGTTCAGATAGGTTATCTTCTGCAAGTCTCTACTCGAAATCAAGAAGAATAATTTGAGCAAGTTTAGGCCTTGCAGCAATGAGAAATCGGGTACTGAAATCTGTTGGAGAAATTGAATATTTGGCCGAGAATGACCCAGAAAGTACAGATATTTTGAAATCAAACATGTTGGACACATATTATCCAAAAAGAAGTCATCATCTGGAGAACATGTGTCTCTATGAAGTGCTGCAGAACTACATTTATTCACGGAAAGCCGCAGAAGACATCAACAATGGAAAATATAAAGTCATTGGTGAGGAAGGATGTTTGGTGAAGCAAACAAAAGGAAGTTTGATAAATCACAGGAAGCTGAGTTGCGACACTACTGACAAAAAGGAATTTTACTACTTGGCTCTTTTACAGCTGTTTAAACCATGGCGTACAGAGGATGAACTACTGGGAGAATTTCAAAGCTATGAAGATTCATTTAATGCTTGCAAAGACAGCATACAATGCAGTACATTCACAACTTATCTGCAAATGTTAAATAAAGAAATTGAACAGGAAACTACAATTGCAGCAGAAGTAGCTAGAGACAGTTCTCAAGACAGCCAAAGTTCAGGAACACTCAGTCAAGATCCCCTAGGACAACCAATCGTTGAAAATGAAGCATCAATAGCCATGAATGAAGTGGAAACGGCTATGAATCAAGCTCAAGAAGAATTTATAGACTTACAAAATTTGGAAAGACAACTGAATGAAGAGCAGCAACAAATTTATGAAGAGATCAGAAACAAAATTGATCACGGATTTCTACATGAAAAAAAAGAGTGCTCATGCACATCATTTCATCCAATCAGGATGTATGTAAGCGGACAAGCTGGAACTGGAAAAAGTTTCCTAATAAAAGTCATCAGAAGCTACCTACAGCAAAAAACGGATTCTACTTTGTCTTGTGTGGTTACTGCTCCAACTGGGTTAGCAGCCTATAACATAAAAGGAATTACCTTACATCGCTTGCTAATGTTACCAGTGGAGCATGAGAACAAAATACAATACAACAAGCTAACTGGAAAAGCATGCTTGGAAGTTTCAAGAGTATTGAAGAAGATGCAAGTTCTCATTATTGATGAGGTGAGCATGGTATCTAACTTAATGCTTGCCTTTGTGCATTTAAGAATGCAGCAAATTCTAAGGACAGACTATGACGTGTTATTTGGTGGAAAACATGTCATAGTTTTTGGGGATCTTCTACAACTTACTCCAGTTAAAGGACAACCAGTGTTTAATACTGTATACAAAAGCAAACAGTCGTACGACTGACCACAGGCTAAGCACCTCAGAAGATTAAGTACAGGAATTTATATATAGTCTGTGCAATCGCATCCGGAGTACGTCGTACTTATACCCCACTGGAAACCAGATAGATACAAATTTGAAGAAAAGGATGGTGCACCAGCATAAAGTCAAATTAGTCCATATGTTTTCCAATTTTAACTTCTTTAATAGTTTTTCAGATATAAAATCTTGGACATCAGCCAACGCGTTTCGTTCCTAGAGGAACTTCATCAGGGCGAATATATCATCGCGTCTCCAAGAGGTCGCTTAAGAAGGTCAAAATGCCTATTTATATAACGACAATGTTCTTGAATTTAGTATTGAATTCTAGGTATTTCCTCAAGATTCATAGTAAGAGTATTTGTATTGTATTAGAGGCCCAAGTCATAGCCCTTAGTTTAGTAGTGGCCTAATTAATGGCCTATGAACCGTTGAGGTATCGTAGATCGCGGTCAAAGTACCGAGGTTCCGTTCCGGGCCTCTAATACAATACAAATACTCTTACTATGAATCTTGAGGAAATACCTAGAATTCAATACTAAATTCAAGAACATTGTCGTTATATAAATAGGCATTTTGACCTTCTTAAGCGACCTCTTGGAGACGCGATGATATATTCGCCCTGATGAAGTTCCTCTAGGAACGAAACGCGTTGGCTGATGTCCAAGATTTTATATCTGAAAAACTATTAAAGAAGTTAAAATTGGAAAACATATGGACTAATTTGACTTTATGCTGGTGCACCATCCTTTTCTTCAAAAGTGTTTAATACTGTGACACATGAAGACACAAAGAAGTCATTGGGAAGCATCGGTAATGCAAACATTTGGTCCTTCTTTGAGTACAAGGAACTAACTACTAATATGAGGCAAGCAAACGATGAAGAATATGGAAGTATTCTGAAAGATATCAGAATTGGACTACTCACAGAAGTTGGCAAAAAAGCATTACAGAGTCGGCTGCTACATAATTTATTTCCAAAGGAAGAAATAGTTGCAGAGAAGATATACAAGAACATTGCAGAAAAGAAAAGTGTCATCTGCTTAATGCCAACTCTACGTGAATGCTCAATATTCAATGAGGAGCTTTTAAAATTGGAAAAGGAAGATATCAGGAAATTGGAAGCAGTGGACAAAATTGAGGATGGAAGAATTACTATCACATTAACAGGCACACTGAAAAATAAATTGGATTCACTAGAGAAGAACATTTCCAAAACAGCTGGATTAGAAAAAAATCTATATGTTTGCATGAACTGTAGAGTATTTTTAAGGAGAAATTTGGATGTTGAAAAAGGTTTAGTTAATGGAGCTATGGGAAGAGTTGTGGGTTTTATTAATTATCAGAAAAAAGATGGAATTGAATGTTTAAAAATAAAATTTGATCAGATAGAAGAAGTTAAAG
Source organism: Triturus cristatus (assembly GCF_964204655.1). Taxonomy (NCBI): domain Eukaryota; kingdom Metazoa; phylum Chordata; class Amphibia; order Caudata; family Salamandridae; genus Triturus; species Triturus cristatus. Next base: position 1,098,377,114 of record NC_140594.1, read on the forward strand.
ACATTTGTCGTTGTTCAGTTCGTTTCATGCTTGTGAAAGACTTATATGTACGTAGGAAGCAGTTTCCGTTTTCGCTAGCATATGCTGTAACTATTCACAAGTCTCAAGGATTGACTGTAGATTGTGCTTTTGTGAACATTGGTTCAACTGTGTTCAAAGAAAGTATGGCTTATGTAGCTTTGTCACGAGTGAAAACATTATCTGGTTTATTCATGATAGACTTTGATGACTCAAAAGTTAGTGCTGATACAAATTGTGTAAAGGAGTATAATAGATTAAGAAGAACCTATGCTCCTCATTTAGGTCAGTATCCTGTGTTGGAGAAACGTGTAGTTTCTCGTGAAAGGAGAAATGAGAATATCTGTAATGAAGATGTAGAGAGGAGGAAAAAAAAGAGGAGTGATGTAATTGCAAGCAAAAAGAAAAAGGAAAATGAAGAACAGGGTGTAGGATGTCATTTTGAAAATAGCTCTGGTGTCAACTGCTACGCTAATGTAGTGCTGAATGTTGCATTTTATCTGGAAAGTGTGCAAGAGCAGATAATTGTAAATCAGGGAAAAAGATTCTGTTCTGAGTTGAGTCTCCTTTTTCAAAAGCTGAGTAATGATAAAACTCAAATAGAAAGTGCTTCTGAAATTAGAAAACTTTTAGATGTATGTTCAGGACGAACACAGTTTTCTAAAAATGTACAGCAAGACGCACAGGAATTCTTGATGTTTTTCTTCAGGTACTGGAAGAAGAAGGGGTTCCTATTGAAAATTTGTTTGGTCTCTCTTATAAATGGGAACATAGTTGTGAAAACTGTTACAATATATGTGGCTCTAATGTTGATTCTGAAAGGTTTATTTATTTAACATTGCCAGAAAGTAAAACAGTCACTTTTGCTAAATTAGTTAAAGATGCTAATCATAGCATGGAATGCAGTGAGTGTAAATCTGAAATGTTTTCAACGTTAATTTTAAAGGAATACGGACAATATGTAATTTTAATGATGCAACGATGTAAAGCTGATGGTTCAAAATTAGATACTTTAATAAAGAAGTTTACAGGACTGCAATTATCAATTTCAGGAAAAACTTTTGTAACAGTTGCAATAATTTTCCATGAAGGACCTACTGTTACTTCTGGACATTACACAGTTTATCTTAAATGTGAAAAAGGCTGGACACTGTGTAATGATTCCCAATTGATTTTCAAGCAACGTTTGCCTTTTGATTTAGCAAATTCCTATCTAATCTTCCTGAAACCTAAATTTTAGAGAGACTTGGCAAGATGTGTACAAAACAATTTTACCATTTTATTGGATTACCATTGGAATTTTAAAAAAAAATGATTTTTCAAATTATCATTTGGCCTAATGGAAAGGTAACCAATTGTAATGTGGATTTTTTAAATTTTTAATGAAACTTTGGAAAACCAAAAATTTAGACAAAATCGGTAACATCTGCACAATTTAAATTTTGGAATGTTATTGGATTGCCATTGGAAATTTATTCAAAAAAGATTTTTAAAATTACTATTTGGCCATGAGGAAAAGTAAACAATTGTATTGTGAACTTATTTAATTATTATTTAATCTTTCGGAAACCAAAATGTTACAGAGAATCGGTGAGATCTGTACAATTTAAACTTTTGAATTTTATTGGATTACCATTGGAAATGTAATCAAAAAAGAATTTTAAAATTACTATTTGGCCTAAAGGAAATGGAACCAGATGTATTGTGGAGTTATTTGAGATATATTTTTGTGATTATACTTCTGAAACAAAAATGTCAGACGGTATTTTAAAGAAATAAGTATTGATATTAGTTGATATTTTTTTAGAATATTATGCATTTCTATAATGTTATGTTTAAGTTAAAAGAGATTCTGGGCTTTTTTTATACAATCTTTGAGATTGTTATTTTTTTTTGCCCGCTGTTAAATGATGAATGCAATTGCTTTCACAATTTATAGTGAAATGCAATATAGCAAAAAAAAGGCAAAACATTTTTGGGGAAAAATATGTAAATACGTGTACTGTGTAATATATTGATTTATTAAATATTAATACTTTTTTCTTTTTTTTCAGATTGTGAAAGAAAATTAAAAAAAAACAACAACCATTTTTTCAAGTAATTTCAATTACATTTTAATTAAAAATTAAATTGTTGGGTGGGACAGGTAACTAAGAAATTAGAGGGTCTCTTTCTTCCACTTTATCTCAAAAAGATTTTTAGTATTTAGTTATTAATTCCTCAAGGATCTTGAGATGTGGTAATTGATTTTTAGTATTTAAAAAAAAAAAAATACGCTTACCGTACGCGTACGGTAAAAAAAAAAAAAAAAAAGTTTTAAAGAAAAAATAAAAAAAAGTTGAGAGGTAAGGTTGGCTCTTAAAAGAGCCGTTGTGTTCATGCAGGGACAGAGGAAAGGAAGTATGGGAACATTAGCTGGTTGGACATTTGTGCTGATCTATTCTGTTGTTAATGAGGGAAACACTGGTCTCCCTATGAACAATTAGATCATGGCAAAATGAACACCGCATAGTAACCCTACCAAACCGAGGGTTCATTTCCAGAGGTTCAGAAAAAGGTGAATGTGCCCACACAGATGAAGGGCTCTGCTGAGCTTCCGAAGAAGGACTCGGCTGAGCTGCTGTGGATGTGCTTGCTCGACTTACTGAAGGGTTGCCCCTAGTATGTCGTGCATGTGTCCTAGGATGCACATCCTCAAGGTGTCTCAACATAGTGTGATTCCCAAAGGAATACTTCTTGTTGGGATTACCTCGCGAAAGTACACGCTGGCACAGCTTGCAAGTCACCAAGGCAGCATTGACTTTTTTCTCACCCTCTGGAAAACTGAAATACTCCCATATGAAAGAGCTCTTCTGTTTCCTCTTTCTCTGCCTGATGGTGGTGCTGCTAGCCTCACTCAGCAGAAGAGTGCTGTTCTGCCATCGTATCACAAAGACAAGTCAGCTCCTTCTCCTAAGGGATCACAAGCAGAAATGAGGGGAATGGGTGTGGTGTAGGAGAGTTCTAGAACTGAAAGTAGTTTCAACCAATCAAAAGTTGTGTTTCATGATCACATGACCCACCTTGCGCGTACGTTACGCTTACGTTACGCTTACGGTGCGCTTACGGTAAAAGTAACGTAACATGCGCATGTAGCGTACACGCCTACGCGCCCCACGCACAGTACGTGCGGCTACGCAAATTGCGTAACTATACGCAAACAGAGTAGATAAATTACGGACATTGCGTAAACCGTACGCTTACCGTACGCTTACCGTACGCGCAATAAAAAAAAATATATATATATTTTCTATGTTATACTAATATATCTTACCTGTTTGTGATGTCATCAGTGATGTCACTAACCATGTCATGAGTGATGTAATATGTGACGTCATCAGCAGTGCATTGCGGGCGCGCGAGTTATAGTTAGCTTAACTAACTATAACGGGGAAATTTCATTGGTTTTTTACGAGTGAAATGTCCAGCTAACTATAACGTGTGTGAAACCTATGGTTTTTTCAGTGAATTTGCAAGGTTTTTTAAATGCTAATCCCTAACTATAACATGTGTGAAACCTATGGTTTTTTCAGTGAATATATATATATATATATATATATATATATTTCAAATGACTTCGCGGGTCTCTCTACCGTGGCGGGCTGGAGCGAGGACGCAAATCCTCGTAAATAAGTCAAATATTCTTGTCGTTTACGGCAAAAAGGTACTCCAGCCCAAATCCATACACGCTCAGTGATTTATTTCAGAAAAGGCATGTAGCAGGTCAAATGCCCCGTACCTTTTTGCCGTAAATGACAAGAAAATTTGACATATATATATATATATATATATATATATTACCTACTGGCGGTCGCCAGTAGGTAGTTATAGTTAGGACCCTGTTTCCATAGGAAATCCGCAACATTCTATTTGGAATAACTTTGGCGCCGGTCGACGAATCCTCGCGAAATTTTCAAAATAGGTGGGGCGCTACGCTCCGCTCCTACCCTGAAAGTCTCGGGGGGATTCGTCAAGCGGGGGCTGAGATAAAAGGGGGGTCCCAAAACGCGTTTTTCCCATGCATTTTTCCATAGGACCTTTAGACACAGCTACAGCCCGAACGGCTGAACAGAATTACGTGAAATTTGGCAGAGAGGTAGTCCTCAGGTCAAGGAAGTGCCTTTTGTAGGTTTGGTGTAAATCTGTTCAGTAGATTCTGAGAAAATAGCCTTTAAATCAATATATATATCTGAGCCAGCTTACGGTGCGCTTACGGTGCGCTTACCGTACGCGTACGGTGACGTGCGCGAGCGCGATTCTGATTGGCTCTTAGATCTTAGTAAACATTCGAATCGGTCGAAACCAGGAAGCGGCGGCCGCCATTTTGTGTATTTCACTCAGAAAAAAAAGGGTAATAACTTGAAAAGGGGACAAGGAAGAGAGTTACAGACCCCTTAACATTTGTAAGGGGGTCAAAGAAGGACAGAAAAGTACAAAGAAAACATTTATTGATTTTAAAAAAAATCGCGGGGTACGCGTACGGTAAGCTCACCGTACGCGTACGGTAAAAAAAAAAAAAAAAATGAAATGAAATGCAGATTTAAGTGTTTAGATATTAGGGGGCTCTAAAAAGAGCCGTTGTGTTTATGAAGTGTTTTTTTATTGGTACCTACAAGTAAGTACCAATGCAGAGTCTAAGGTTCAAGAGGAAGACTCTGTTCCCTTCATCAGTGAAGGGTACACCATCTCCTCTATAAATGTCTTGCATGTCGTAACGCAAGTTGTTGTGGTAAATGGAACCCATACCATAGTCACGGAGGAAAGCAGAAACAGATTTGTTGACGTGCTTTCTTGCTTTGTCAATCTGTGGACAAAAATGATTGGACCAGTTCCATTTTTGCCTTTGGCATATGTTAGAAAACACAAAGGCAGTTTTAGGGAAAAGTGAAAACAGTTGTGCAAAGGTCTCCTTCATAAGCATTTCCAGACCTACCCCAGTCAAAGTGCCTAGGTCATTGCCACTACAGTGCACTATTATGAGGTCAGGGTGTTGGATTTGCATGAAGGATTTCACCAATGGCATCAATTGGTGCCACTTTAACCCTCTCTGACCAATCCATTTAATGTCTACATTTGGCAAAGCAAGGTCTCTCACCATATCTGTTTTCTCTGCATACTTTTCACTCCAGAAGACATAGCTGTGCCCTACAATCCACACTGTGAACATCTTCAAAGGAGAACTGGATGCACTCAGGAGGTGTAATTCAGTAGAATGGTAAAAAGAAATGAAAGACAGTTTGGAAATGGGGGCATACATATTTTTTTTATAAAAAAAAGAACTGATTGGCTGTTTCATACCATTCTAGAATAAAAACTAGGCTGTATGTGTAAATTTATAGAAGCATGTTTTGTATTGGTACAGAAAAATGTGTTACCAAAGAACAGTACTACGGATTTGCTGTTAGGTTTGAAAAGTCAAGCACTCTTGCACTTTGAAAATGAAACATTGTCTGCTGAACTTCTGACCTAACTCCACACAGCAGTGTTCCATGAGCTGTTGCTATGGTAGCAGGCAGAAGTCAAGTTGGGGGAAGGGTACTAGGCAGAAGTCAAGTTGGGGGAAGGGTACTTTTGGAAAAGGGTTGGTTTTCAACCAATAGAAATGTGTGATTACATTTGAAAAAAAGGGGGAAGCACTGAGATTTGAAATTAACATGTATATGTGTGGAAAAAGAGAGGGAAAGTTTGCCATTATCTGGTTCTGCTGAGAGGAGAGAGGTGAACAGAACAGAGATCCTGGCTCTGATAATCTGCTGTTTGAGTGCCACATTTCTTTTACAATTAACTAATTTTAAAGGTGAGTTTAGAGTTTGAGAGGGGATGTATATGGTAAATTAAGAAATGAATAATAGAATTGGAATTCCTTTTGTTGAAGTTGTGTTTATTATTTTCTGTTTTGGGAGAAATTTAAATGTGAGGAACATGTAAAATAATATGGACTATGCTTTCACGAAAATTTAAGGTGTACTGGTAAAAATAAGGAACACTTTAAGGGTTTGAGGTTGCACTCAGTAATGCAAATACATTCAGCATCAGTGAGGCTGGTTGCCCTTGCTGGAGTGTAGTGAGTCACCCAGGTTACACATGTTGCTGGTCTCAGAAAGCTGTTTGGTATTGCTCTGGTGATTTTACATTTGCATTAGATGGAAAGGGGGAGGTTTTTTTTTATGCAGAAGCAGACTCTTAGTACACAGGCAGCTGGTTATCCTGTGGAATCATGGATAGTATTCACAACCGAGTGGGGTTTGAGGTTTCAGTCAGTAATGCAAATACATTCAGCATCACTAAGGCTGGTTACCCTTGCTGGAGTGTAGTCAGTCACCCAGGTTACACATGGTGCTGGTTTCAAAAAGCAGTTTGGACATGTGCTGTTTTCAGAATCTGAAAAGTGGATTCAAAATGTGTCAGTCTGTAAAAGTGTTTATCACTTGCCAAATAAAAGAGTAGTAAGTGTGCTTTCAAATTGGCAAAGAAATTTCGTTTTGTGACTAATATGAAAACATGACTCTGTGTGCAAATAGGAATTACAGGCAGAGATTTATTGCGTATTGCTCTGGTGATTTTACATTTGCATTAGATGTAAAGGGGGAGCCATTTTTTTGTATGCAGAAGCAGACTCTTAGCACACAGCCAGCTGCTTATCCTGTGGAATCATGGATAGTATTCACAACCGAGTGGGGTTTGAGGTTTCAGTCAGTAATGCAAATACATTCAGCATCACTAAGGCTGGTTGCCCTTGCTGGAGTGTAGTCAGTCACCCAGGTTACACATGGTGCTGGTCTTAAAAAGCAGTTTGGACATGTGCTGTTTTCAGAATCTGAAAAGTGGATTCAAAATGTGTCAGTCTGTAAAAGTGTTTATCACTTGCCAAAAAAAAGAGTAGTAAGTGTGCTTTCAAATTGGCAAAGAAATTTCGTTTTGTGACTAATATGAAAACATGACTCTGTGTGCAAATAGGAATTACAGGCAGAGATTTATCGCGTATTGCTCTGGTGATTTTACATTTGCATTAGATGTAAAGGGGGAGCCATTTTTTTGTATGCAGAAGCAGACTCTTAGCACACAGCCAGCTGCTTATCCTGTGGAATCATGCATAGTATTCACAACCGAGTGGGGTTTGAGGATTCAGTCAGTAATGCAAATACATTCAGCATCACTAAGGCTGGTTGCCCTTGCTGGAGTGTAGTCAGTCACCCAGGTTACACATGGTGCTGGTCTGAAAAAGCAGTTTGGACATGTGCTTTTATCAGAATCTGAAAAGTGGATTCATAATGTGTCAGTCTGTAAAAGTGTTTATCACTTGCCAAAAAAAAGAGTAGTAAGTGTGCTTTCAAATTGGCAAAGAAATTTCGTTTTGTGACTAATGTGAAAACATGACTCTGTGTGTAAATAGGAATTACAGGCAGAGATTTATTGCGTATTGCTCTGGTGATTTTACATTTGTATTAGATGGAAAGGGGGAGCCATTTTTTTGTGCAGAAGCAGACTCTTAGCACACAGCCAGCTGGTTATCCTGTGGAATCATGGATAGTATTCACAACCGAGTGGGGTTTGAGGTTACAGTCAGTAATGCAAATACATTCAGCATCACTAAGGCTGGTTGCCCTTGCTGGAGTGTAGTCAGTCACCCAGGTTACACATGGTGCTGGTCTGAAAAAGCAGTTTGGACATGTGCTTTTATCAGAATCTGAAAAGTGGATTCATAATGTGTCAGTCTGTAAAAGTGTTTATCACTTGCCAAAAAAAAGAGTAGTAAGTGTGCTTTCAAATTGGCAAAGAAATTTCGTTTTGTGACTAATATGAAAACATGACTCTGTGTGCAAATAGGAATTACAGGCAGAGATTTATTGCGTATTGCTTTGGTGAATTTACATTTGCATTAGATGTAAAGGGGGAGCCATTTTTTTGTGCAGAAGCAGACTCTTAGCACACAGCCAGCTGCTTATCCTGTTCAATCATGCATAGTAATGACAACCGAGTGGGGTTTGAGGTTTCAGTCAGTAATGCAAATACATTCAGCATCAGTAAGGCTGGTTGCCCTTGCTGGAGTGTAGTCAGTCACCCAGGTTACACATGTTGCTGGTCTCAGAAAGGCGTTTGGTATTGCTCTGGTGATTTTACATTTGCAATAGATGGAAAGGGGGAGCTATTTTTTTATGCAGAAGCAGACTCTTTGCACACACCCAGCTGCTTATCCTGTGGAATCAAGCACAGCATTCACAACCGAGTGGGGTTTGAGGTTTTAATCAGTAATGCAAATACATTCAGCATCACTAAGGCTGGTTGCCCTTGCTGGAGTGTAGTCAGTCACCCAGGTTACACATGTTGCTGGTCTGAAAAAGCTGTTTGGACTAAGGGTGGGCGTAGTTCGCGAAGTAGCACTTCGCGAAGCTACGCAAAGTGAAGTTCGCACTACGCGAGCTACGCGTAGCACTTCGCGAACTGCGAAGTAACATGTTCGCACTGTGCAAGATGTTGTTTTCAATGATTGCACAGTGCGGACAAGCAACCGGCACTGTGCAATCATTGAAAATGGCATCTTGCACAGTGCGAGCTGTAGTTTTCTGCTGCTCGAGTAGATTTTTACTCGAGCTGCAGCTTTCTCAACGCGAACTGGTAGTTTCTCATCGCGAGCGGTCGCGAGCATACGCGACCCCTCGCAATGAGAAACCTGACCTTCTCGCGTTGGGAATCTCGCCGGGAGGTTTATTTTCCATGCTCGCGATCGCGAACAAGGAAAAAGTCTCGCCAGGATGTCATTTTGCTTGCTCGCGGTCGCCAACTTGACGTTGAGGACAGCGAGCAAGCAAAAAAAGACCGCAGCACTACGCAACACTACGCTACGCGTGTTCGCACTGTGCTACGTGCAGTTCGCGTAGCGCGAAGTAGCGCGAACTTCGCAAACTACGCGAGCGTAGCGTAGTGCTTCGCCCAGGCCTAGTTTGGACATGTGCTGTTTTCAGAATCTGAAAAGTGGATTCAAAATGTGTCAGACTGTAAAAGTACTTATCACTTGCCAAAAAAGTAGTAGAAAGTATGCTTTGCAATTGGCAAAGAAATTTCGTTTTCTGCCTAATTTCAAACCATGACTCTGTGTGCACACAGGAATTGTTTTTAGATATTTAATTTGTGATGGTGTTATTGTGATTTTCACTTGTAGGAAAGGGGTACATAGTATTTTAAGATTTGAAAAGATCATAAAAAATGTAGTAATATATTTAAATAAAATAAAGGAATTTTTTTTTAGTTTTTTTCAGGTATTGCTGAAGAGCAGTGAACAAAATTTAAGATGCCTACAAAATCCAGACTAAAGAAAGACCACAAAAAAAACCTATATTTGAAGACAACTGGAGGACCTAAGTTAGTTGGAGATGCTCATGTTGGGAAAAAGAACAAATCTTCTGGAAAGCAGACAAAAGATTTTTTAAAGAACATCTTCAAAAAAAGGAAAAATGTACAAAATGTCTGTACTGGAAAGAATGTTTTCAATAGAAAAAAACAGGAAAAAATTGAGAATTTAGTTAATGCAAATATACCTTCTGCAACAATAAAGATTAACTTAAACAGAAAAACAGCGTTTAAAGAGATACGTAGAAAAATGTTTCAGAGAAGAGTTATGTCCAATTTGATAAAGGATGTCAAGAAATATAAGCAAAAGGCAAAATATTACAAGAGAAAAAAAGAAATTGAAGCCATTGCAGCAAAGGCATTAGAATTAAAAAGGAAACTATTCATTTTAATTTTGAATAGGATGCGTACATTAGATAAAATGGTTAATGTACTGAAATCACAAAGCAAAAGGAAAAGAGTAGTGAACAGAACAAACTTTTGTAAAGTGTTTTTAGGAAAATGGATGCATAGTTCAAGTAGTGAACCTTTTTTTAATGATGAGAGTTATTTTCAAAGTAATAGTTTGCTGCATGCAGTTGACACCAGAGGTCGTGCTTATGAAGTGAAAAATGGTTGCATAATGGAGAAGGAGATAATGGTTCCAAGAGATGAGGTACAAGTGATGGCGGATGAGGCTATGGGGAGACGTCCAAAAGCCCCAGTGTACACTTGGAATTGTAGTAGTATTTGCACTGTTCGTCAGGAATCTATTGATAAATTTCGTGAGTTTCTAAGAGAATATAGTAAAAAAAGTGTAAAACAGAAGATTAAGGTGCTTCAAAGTCTAGATCCATGCAGAGTGAGAGAGAATACTGGTTTGCAGGGTCATTCTCTGGCTTGTCTATCTAGAAAAGTGTGTAATAGTGTTTTCCATCATTTTAGGATGCTGGCTGTTCATCATACTGAAATGAGAAAGTTTGTGAGATGGTTGTATTTTGCTAAAAGTCCAGCAATAAAGTTAGATGAATTGAATAGGGCTCTGTTCCGTGGATCGGTATCAGATGTAGAGAAGGTTGTTGATGAAATTCAGTTTTGTTACTTTGGTCCTGAACAAAACAGTGCAGAAAAGGACACAGTAAATGAGGAAGAAGTGGAAGAGAATGTAGAACCCTCTGTAAGTAAGACATTTAATGATCACATAACAAAATTTGAAAAAATCTCTAATGAAAGACCAAATATTACTTGTATTTGTTGCCGCAGAACTCATTATAGAAAACAAACTAGGAATGTTGATCTCTACAGAAAGAGTGAAAATGAAGATAATTATAAGTGGAAAGATTTTGCCACATATATATTTCTAGAAAATTGTTTTGAATTGGGTGAAGATCAGCGTATTTGTAAATACTGTTACAACAAGTTAGAGGAAAATAGAATGCCGACCAGAGCTGTACATAATAATTTAGAATTGGATGCTATTCCTGCTGAACTTTCTGAATTAAATACATATGAGTCTATACTTATACAATGTGTTCATCCGTTCCAGACCATAGTACGTATGGAGCCCAAAACTGGTAAATTACCTCCTTCAGATTTACTGAGAGGTTTAAAAGGTAGAGTGGTGTATTTGCCCTTGGATTTGAAAAAAAATATGGAAACTATTGATGCGGATACTTTGGAAACTGAACCATTAGTTATTCTGGTTAATGGTGTACCTACAAAGAATAAGAAGATTTGGCAGGAGCTGGTAGATGTACGGAAAGTACAAAGAGCAAATTTGTATTTGAAAAGGAATAACAAATGGTATGAATCAATTTATATAGAAGAAGAAGAAGAAGATTTACAAGAAGACACAGAAACACCAACTGGACAAATTGAAAAAGTGGACAAGTCAAAGGAAGAAGAAATTTATGAACATTTTAGCATACATCTTCTTCATTCAAAAGAAGTTATGGGAGACAATATTGATCTGTTTCAGATGAAGAAAGCAAAAGGAACTCCCGTGAGTGTATGGGAGGAGAGCTTGGAAGCTCGATGTTTTCCCCAGCTGTTTCCTAAAGGAAAAGGAGGACGATACGATGAACGTCCAGAACAGATTCCAGCTTCTGAGTATCGGACTACAAGACTATATGCAGAAGATCCCAGATTTCGACAAAGTATTCCTTATTTGTTCCATCTTTTATTTGAAAGCGACTTGTCTGCACTATCTTATGCAGTAAATCACATTTTAAAAAGTGGAGTACATTTACAAAATGTGTCTGCTAAGGATTTTATGGAGAAAGTGCAGCACCGAGATGATCATTTGGAAACACAACTGATCAATCTGATGGCTTGTCAGCGTGGGACAAATGAATATTGGTACCGACGCCATGGTGAATTAAAATGCATGTTACGGAATTTAGGAACACCAACATGGTTCCTTACCCTAAGCTGTGCTGAGTACGCTTGGGATGATTTACTGGATTTTCTACAAGAGGCAAATTCAAACATTAAAAACATCGAATACAAGACAGCAGGAGAACTGTGCTCATTGGATCCGGTTAATGTTTGCAGATATTTCAATCATAGATTTGAGGCTATGATGTCCTTCATCTGCAATAAAAAAAATCCACCTCTAGGAGAAGTAGTGGATTTCTTTTGGAGAAAAGAGTACCAGGCAAGAGGTGCTCCTCATATTCATATGCTGTTGTGGATCAAGGATGCCCCAAAGTTTGGAACAGATACTGATGAAGCAGTGTTATCTTACATTGAAGAATATGCAACATGTGCTATACCAAAAAGCACAGAAGAGAAAAAGTTAAAGGAGCAAGTTTTACGTTTCCAAAGTCATCGGTGTGGAAAATACTGTCGACGGAAATACAAGAGCAAAGAAAAATACTACACTAAATGTCGATTTGGATTTCCTAGACCTGTTCTTTCAAATGGAAGAGTAAACAGTTTTATGTCATCTGTGAGACATACTATCACAAGAAAATCACCTAAGAATACCTACAACCTAAAAAGAAAAGAAGAATCAAAAAATATAAATGACTACAACCCAGTCATTTTATCCATGTGGAATGCTAACATGGATATACAGTATGTAGCTGACAATTCCATTGCTGTTGCTCGATATGTAACGTCTTACATTACTAAATCTGAAAAAACTGAATTGAAAGAAATGTGGGAAGAGATTTCTCACGAGAAGACTGTCAGTAAGAAGCTGTAGAGTTTCAGTTTAAAGATGTTATCGCATCGAGAAATTGGATCCTACGAATGTTCAGATAGGTTATCTTCTGCAAGTCTCTACTCGAAATCAAGAAGAATAATTTGGGCAAGTTTAGGCCTTGCAGCAATGAGAAATCGGGTACTGAAATCTGTTGGAGAAATTGAATATTTGGCCGAGAATGACCCAGAAAGTACAGATATTTTGAAATCAAACATGTTGGACACATAATATCCAAAAAGAAGTCATCATCTGGAGAACATGTGTCTCTATGAAGTGCTGCAGAACTACATTTATTCACGGAAAGCCGCAGAAGACATCAACAATGGAAAATATAAAGTCATTGGTGAGGAAGGATGTTTGGTGAAGCAAACAAAAGGAAGTTTGATAAATCACAGGAAGCTGAGTTGCGACACTACTGACAAAAAGGAATTTTACTACTTGGCTCTTTTACAGCTGTTTAAACCATGGCGTACAGAGGATGAACTACTGGGAGAATTTCAAAGCTATGAAGATTCTTTTAATGCTTGCAAAGACAGCATACAATGCAGTACATTCTCAACTTATCTGCAAATGTTAAATGAAGAAATTGAACAGGAAACTACAATTGCAGCTGAAGTAGCTAGAGACAGTTCTCAAGACAGCCAAATTTCAGGAACACTCAGTCAAGATCCCCTAGGACAACCAATCGTTGAAAATGAAGCATCAATAGCCATGAATGAAGTGGAAACGGCTATGAATCAAGCTCAAGAAGAATTTATAGACTTACAATATTTGGAAAGACAACTGAATGAAGAGCAGCAACAAATTTATGAAGAGATCAGGAGCAAAATTGATCACGGATTTCTACATGAAAAAAAAGAGTGCTCATGCACATCATTTCATCCAATCAGGATGTATGTAAGTGGACAAGCTGGAACTGGAAAAAGTTTCCTAATAAAAGTAATCAGAAGCTACCTACAGCAAAAAACGGATTCTACTTTGTCTTGTGTGGTTACTGCTCCAACTGGGTTAGCAGCCTATAACATAAAAGGAATCACCTTACATCGTTTGCTAATGTTACCAGTGAAGCATGAGAACAAAATACAATACAACAAGCTAACTGGAGAAGCATGCTTGGAAGTTTCAAGAGTATTGAAGAAGATGCAAGTTCTCATTATTGATGAGGTGAGCATGGTATCAAACTTAATGCTTGCCTTTGTGCATTTAAGAATGCAGCAAATTCTAAGGACAGACTATGACGTGTTATTTGGTGGAAAACATGTCATAGTTTTTGGGGATCTTCTACAACTTACTCCAGTTAAAGGACAACCAGTGTTTAATACTGTGACACATGAAGACACAAAGAAGTCATTGGGAAGCATCGGTAATGCAAATATTTGGTCCTTCTTTGAGTACAAGGAACTTACTACTAATATGAGGCAAGCAAACGATGAAGAATATGGAAGTATTCTGAAAGATATCAGAATTGGACTACTCACAGAAGTTGTCAAAAAAGCATTACAGAGTCGGCTGCTACATAATTTATTTCCAAAGGAAGAAATAGTTGCAGAGAAGATATACAAGAACATTGCAGAAAAGAAAAGTGTCATCTGCTTAATGCCAACTCTACGTGAATGCTCAATATTCAATGAGGAGCTTTTAAAATTGGAAAAGGAAGATATCAGGAAATTGGAAGCAGTGGACAAAATTGAGGATGGAAGAATTACTATCACATTAACAGGCACACTGAAAAATAAATTGGATTCACTGGAGAAGAACATTTCCAAAACAGCTGGATTAGAAAAAAATCTATATGTTTGCATGAACTGTAGAGTATTTTTAAGGAGAAATTTGGATGTTGAAAAAGGTTTAGTTAATGGAGCTATGGGAAGAGTTGTGGGTTTTATTAATTATCAGAAAAAAGATGGAATTGAATGTTTAAAAATAAAATGTGATCAGATAGAAGAAGTTAAAGACATTTGTCGTTGTACAGTTCGTTTCATGCTTGTGAAAGACTTATATGTACGTAGGAAGCAGTTTCCGTTTTCGCTAGCATATGCTGTAACTATTCACAAGTCTCAAGGATTGACTGTAGATTGTGCTTTTGTGAACATTGGTTCAACTGTGTTCAAAGAAGGTATGGCTTATGTAGCTTTGTCACGAGTGAAAACATTATCTGGTTTATTCATGATAGACTTTGATGACTCAAAAGTTAGTGCTGATACAAATTGTTTAAAGGAGTATAATAGATTAAGAAGAACCTATGCTCCTCATTTAGGTCAGTATCCTGTGTTGGAGAAACGTGTAGTTTCTCGTAAAAGGAGAAATGAGAATATCTGTAATGAAGATGTAGAGAGGAGGAAAAAAAAGAGGAGTGATGTAATTGCAAGCAAACAGAAAAAGGAAAATGAAGAAGAGGTTGTAGGATGTCATTTTGAAAATAGCTCTGGTGTCAACTGCTACGCTAATGTAGTGCTGAATGTTGCATTTTATCTGGAAAGTGTGCAAGAGCAGATAATAGTAAATCAGAGAAAAAGATTCTGTTATGACTTGAGTCTCCTTTTTCAAAAGCTGAGTAATGATAAAACTCAAATAGAAAGTGCTACTGAAATTAGAAAACTTTTAGATGTATGTTCAGGATGAACACAGTTTTCTCAAAATGTACAGCAAGACGCACAGGAATTCTTGATGTTTTTTCTTCAGGTACTGGAAGAAGAAGGGGTTCCCATTGAAAATTTGTTTGGTCTCTCTTATAAATGGGAACATAGTTGTGAAAACTGTTACAATACATGTGGCTCTAATGTTGATTCTGAAAGGTTTATTTATTTAACATTGCCAGAAAGTAAAACAGTCACTTTTGCTAAATTAGTTAAAGATGCTAATCATAACATGGAATGCAGTGAGTGTCAATCTGAAATGTTTTCAACGTTAATTTTAAAGGAATACCGACAATATGTAATTTTAATGATGCAACGATGTAAAGCTGATGGTTCAAAATTGGATACTTTAATAAAGAAGTTTACAGGACAGCAATTATCAATTTCAGGAAAAACTTTTGTAACAGTTGCAATAATTTTCCATGAAGGACCTACTGTTACTTCTGGACATTACACAGTTTATCTTAAATGTGAAAAAGGCTGGACACTGTGTAATGATTCCCAATTGATTTTCAAGCAACGTTTGCCTTTTGATTTAGCAAATTCCTATCTAATCTTCCTGAAACCTACATTTTAGAGAGACTTGGCAAGATGTGTACAAAACAATTTTACCATTTTATTGGATTACCATTGGAATTTAAAAAAAAAATGATTTTTCAAATTATCATTTGGCCTAATGGAAAGGTAACCAATTGTAATGTGGACTTTTTAAATTTTTAATGAAACTTTGGAAAACCAAAAATTTAGACAAAATCGGTAACATCTGCACAATTTAAATTTTGGAATGTTATTGGATTGCCAATGGAAATTTATTCAAAAAAGATTTTTAAAATTACTATTTGGCCATGAGGAAAAGTAAACAATTGTATTGTGAACTTATTTAATCTTTCGGAAACCAAAATGTTACAGAGAATCGGTGAGATCTGTACAATTTAAACTTTAGAATTTTATTGGATTACCATTGGAAATTTAATCAAAAAAGAATTTTAAAATTACTATTTGGCCTAAAGGAAATGGAACCAGATGTATTGTGGAGTTATTTGAGATATATTTTTGTGATTATACTTCTGAAACAAAAATGTCAGACGGTATTTTAAAGAAATAAGTATTGATATTAGTTAATATTTTTTTAGAATATTATGCATTTCTATAATGTTATGTTTAAGTTAAAAGAGATTCTGGGCTTTTTTTATACAATCTTTGAGATTGTTATTTTTTTTTTGCCCGCTGTTAAATGATGAATGCAATTGCTTTCACAATTTATAGTGAAATGCAATATATTCTGAAAACAGCAAAAAAAAGGCAAACAATTTTTGGGGAAAAATATGTAAATACGTATACTGTGTAATATATTGATTTATTCAATATTAATACTTTTTTCTTTTTTTTCAGATTGTGAAAGAAAATTTTCAAAAAAAACCAACCATTTTTTCAAGTAATTTCAATTACATTTTAATTAAAAATTAAATTGTTGGGTGGGACAGGTAACTGAGAAATTAGAAGGTCTCTTTCTTCCACTTTATCTCAAAAAGATTTTTAGTATTTAGTTATTAATTCCTCAAGGATCTTGAGATGTGGTAATTGATTTTTAGTGTTTTTTTTTTTAAAAAAATACGCTTACCGTACGCGTACGGTAAAAAAAAAAAAAAAAAAGTTTTAAAGAAAAAATAAAAAAAAGTTGAGAGGTAAGGTTGGCTCTTAAAAGAGCCGTTGTGTTCATGCAGGGACAGAGGAAAGGAAGTATGGGAACATTAGCTGGTGGGACATTTGTGCTGATCTATTCTGTTGTTAATGAGGGAAACACTGGTCTCACTATGAACAATTAGATCATGGCAAAATGAACACCGCATAGTAACCCTACCAAACCGAGGGTTCATTTCCAGAGGTTCAGAAAAAGGTGATTGTGCCCCCACAGATGAAGGGCTCAGCTGAGCTTCCGAAGAAGGACTCGGCTGAGCTGCTGTGGATGTGCTTGCTCGACTTACTGAAGGGTTGCCCCTAGTATGTCGTGCATGTGTCCTAGGATGCACATCCTCAAGGTGTCTCAACATAGTGTGATTCCCAAAGGAATACTTCTTGTTGGGATTACCTCGCAAAAGTACACGCTGGCACAGCTTGCAAGTCACCAAGGCAGCATTGACTTTTTTCTCACCATCTGGAAAACTGAAATACTCCCATATGAAAGAGCTCTTCTGTTTCTTCTTTCTCTGCCTGATGGTGGTGCTGCTAGCCTCACTCTCAGCAGAAGAGTGCTGGTCTGCCATCGTATCACAAAGACAAGTCAGCTCCTTCTCCTAAGGGATCACAAGCAGAAATGAGGGGAATGGGTGTGGTGTAGGAGAGTTCTAGAACTGAAAGTAGTTTCAACCAATCAAAAGTTGTGTTTCATGATCACATGACCCACCGTGCGCGTACGTTACGCTTACGTTACGCTTACGGTGCGCTTACGGTGCGCTTACGGTAAAAGTGCGCATGCGCTTAAAAACAGACACGCGCTCGCGCGCATGCGTAAAACAGTCACTCGACAACACTTCCGCGTAACGTGCGCGTGTAGCGTACACGCCTACGCGCCCCACGCACAGTACGCGCGGCTACGCAAATTGCGTAACTATACGCAAACAGAGTAGATAAATTACGGACATTGCGTAAACCGTACGCTTACCGTACGCTTACCGTACACGCACTAAAAAAAAAAATGAAAAATTTCTATGTTATACTAATATATCTTACCTGTTTGGTTAAAAAAAAAAGAGAAAACTTGATATATTGCATATGTTTATTTAAAAAAACATAGTGTTTTAAGAGAATAAAAAGTTAAAAAAAAACTTGTTTTTTTAAAAAAAAACACATTTAAGATAAGAATTTATAATAAAAAAATCATACAAAATCAATAAAAAAAAATATGGGAATCACATATGTTATAGGTAAGAATTAGCATTTAAAAAACCATACAAATTCACTGAAAAAACCATGGGTTTCACACACGTTATAGTTAGAAATTAGCATTTAAAAAACCTTGCAAATTCACTGAAAAAACCATAGGTTTCACACATGTTATAGTTAGGGATTAGCATTTAAAAAACCTTGCAAATTCACTGAAAAAACCATAGGTTTCACACATGTTATAGTTAGGAATTAGCATTTAAAAAACCTTGCAAATTCAGTGAAAAAACCATAGGTTTCACACACGTTATAGTTAGCTGGACATTTCACTCGTAAAAAACCAATGAAATTTCCCCGTTATAGTTAGTTAAGCTAACTATAACTCGCGCGCCCGCAATGCACTGCTGATGACGTCACATATTACATCACTCATGACATGGTCAGTGACATCACTCATGACATCACTGATGACATCTCAAATGACATCACTGATGACATCACTGATGACATCATCCATGTGATGGAGTGGCAGATCTCCTCTCACCCTAATATAACCATTGATACACACATTCAAAAATAGAGACTGAAATTTTCAAAAAAATGGACATACCAATACCAATTACAACAACCTCTTCAATAATTCTAAGAACCACATAAACATCCACTCATTCACCAACAGTCCTGTACAGTCACTCATTCGTGTACTCACACATCATATGTACTCATACACCAATACATCCTGTTACACAATGCCACTCATCCACAGAGTTACTGACACACATAGTCACTCATGAAAATAAAGAAAGAAACATACATTTACTTGCATATACAGTTATACACACACCACCACACTTACTTCTACAGAAACTTACACATACTTAGTCTTTTAAACAATCACTTATAGAAACACATACTTATTCATACAGGAACTCTTTCAATCTCTCACTCTCACATATACTCACTTATATACACCAATAGTCACATATACTAGTTTAAAACATATGTAGTTACTCATAAAGACACTATTGAGACAGCCATTTACTCACTAACACACCCATACACACACTCTTCCACCCATACAGTCCTGCACATATGCTGTCTTCAACACATACAAACAGTGAGTCACTCATTCATGCACCTATGCACTACGTAATACCCCCCACCGAACCATATAGACACTGATACTCAAAAAACCAACTAATAACCTATATAGACACTCATGTAGCTAGTCACCAACCAATGCAGCCACTTATACACAAAGTGAGAGACTGATACAGGTATTTACACATTTAAACATTACTCACTTAGCCATGTATTCAATAAGATACACTTAATCAGTCAGTAATACATTCAATTTTTCAAAAACAAATCATCCATTTAGACACTTATATACTCATTTATTCTTCCATCGACCTTGAGATATACATATATAAAACATATGTAATTTTCAGAAAAACACACATTCACTGGATGATGTCAGCAGTGATGTCATCTGTGATGTCATTTGAGATGTCATCAGTGATGTCATGAGTGATGTCACTGACCATGTCATGAGTGATGTAATATGTGACGTCATCAGCAGTGCATTGCGGGCGCGCGAGTTATAGTTATCTTAACTAACTATAACGGGGAAATTTCATTGGTTTTTTACGAGTGAAATGTCCAGCTAACTATAACGTGTGTGAAACCTATGGTTTTTTCACTGAATATATATAAATATATATATATATATATATATATATATATATATATATATATATATATATTTATATGTATATTACCTACTGGCGGTCGCCAGTAGGTAGTTATAGTTAGGACCACGTTTCCATAGGAAATCCGCAACATTCTATTTTGAATAACTTTTGCGCCGGTCGACGAATCCTCGCGAATTTTTCAAAATAGGTGGGGCGCTACGCTCCGCTCCTACCCTGAAAGTCTCGGGGGGATTCGTCAAGCGGGGGCTGAGATAAAAGGGGGGTCCCAAAACACGTTTTTCCCATGCATTTTTCCATAGGACCTTTAGACACAGCTACAGCCCGAACGGCTGAACAGAATTACTTGAAATTTGGCAGAGAGGTAGTCCTCAGGTCAAGGAAGTGCTTTTTGTAGGTTTGGTGTAAATCTGTTCAGTAGATTCTGAGAAAATAGCCTTTAAATCAATATATATATCTGAGCCAGCTTACGGTGCGCTTACGGTGCGCTTACCGTACGCGTACGGTGACGTGCGCGAGCGCGATTCTGATTGGCTCTTAGATCTTAGTAAACATTCGAATCGGCCGAAACCAGGAAGCGGCGGCCGCCATTTTCTCTCTCGCACTCAGAGTGTGGATTAAAAAACAAAGTACAAAAACATGTAAAGGGGCTGTTTAGACAGCTCCAAAGCACCTAGCCATGTTGAGGGAGTCCCCAAAGATCCCCCAAGGGCAAAAACGGAATTTGAATTTTTTCGATAATTTTGCCGATTACGCTTACCGTACGCGTACGGTTAAAAAATTTCAAAAAAAAAAAAAATTTCCACACTCTCCATACCCAACTCCAACATTTGCACATGGGGTCCATACCCCATGTGCAAATGTTGCCCGAAGGGCACCATTTGTGCATGGCTTATGACATATATGAAAAATTAAAATATTACCTTTCAAAACGAAGCGCATCATATGTCCTCCATGTGCGCAAGTGCGCGAAGCGCATCGTGCGTACATGGCCCATCTAGCGTAACGTGGGCACGCGGTGCGCGTAGCGCACCGCGTGCCCACCGTGCGTGCACGGTGCGCGAAGCGCACCGTGCGCGCACGGAACAAACTGCGTTAAGTGGGCGTGCACGCCACGAATGGCGTAAAGTAACTTAGCATTTAAAAAACCGTACAAATTCACTGAAAAAAACATAGGTTTCACACACGTTATAGTTAGGAATTAGCATTTAAAAAACCTTGCAAATTCACTGAAAAAACCATAGGTTTCACACATGTTATAGTTAGCGGAAATTTTACTGATAAAAAACCAATGAAATTCCCCCGTTATAGTTAGTGCAGGCAACTATAACTCACGCGACCGCAATCTTCTGCTGATGACATATGTGTCTTTATGAAAAAAAAATATTTGTAATATATGTATAGCTAAAAATTTATGGAAGAAGACGTGGGCAAATAAGTGTCTAAATACAGTATTATCATCAGCAGAGGATTGCGGTCGCGTGAGTTATAGTTGCCTGCACTAACTATAACAGGGGAATTTCATTGGTTTTTTATCAGTAAAATTTCCGCTAACTATAACATGTGTGAAACCTATGGTTTTTTCAGTGAATATATATATATATGTGAATCTGTTCAAATGAATTGAAACATGACCATCAGTTGTGCGCTTTCGTGAGGATGCAGGGGCTTGATTTGGAAAATTAGTACTCTCAAGCCATCAGAATAAGCACAATGTTTTTACTGCATCGTCCTATTCAGAATCTGAGAAATGTGATGAATTGGTCCAAAAATGTTTTGTATATATATATTGGGTATACATATCTTGTGGGGGTTTTATTTATATTTATATCTATATTTATGTATTTTAGCAGTTGGTGCAGGACATATGTCATGAATGACCTCTGACCTTATTACGACGTTGGCAACAGGACGCACCTTGGTTATATAAAAACTGACCCAACGTCATTTCATTCCCTGTAAAAACCCACCCCAGACCCGTGCACCCGCATGTCCTTATGTATGGATGAATGTTTCTCATATGTATAGTGAATGGGAGTGTTTGTGGGAGGGAATGGTTCATGGATACTTGTTTAATGTACACTGTATGCCCTGAATAGTAAAATGCGCTATTGTTAAAAAATTTTGCTGCAAACTAAATCAAAGCGGAAAAACGATTTCAACTCTCTTATCGCGCTCGCTGAATTGGCCTGCAAGTTTGTCTCCGTACGCGCACCATCCAAGCTACGTGATGGTGCGCGTGTAAACACCGGGTGCGGTTGCCTATTTAAACCGCACCCAGTGTTCTAGAAGACGCTTTGCCTTCCGTTTGTCTTGCGCGTAGGATCGCGCCAGAGAGCCTCCGCTAGAACTTAGAAACCTTACCTGATCTTCAAGCGGATTCCACGTCATCGATCTCCAGAGCTGAAAAGTCCTCTTCTCCACGACGGCAGGTCCTCGAGAGAAAAAGACATAGGAAAGGAGATAAGTACTTTTTATTTTAAGGCGCCCAACGAAAGAAAGGCACATTAAAGAGGACATAAATAATTTTTGGAAAAGCTTTTTGCAAAAAAAGGCTACAGGAACTTAATGGACATTACAACAATTGTGAAAGGAAATTCAGCAAGAACTTAAAATTGTTTATTTTAGAATTGCATGATTATTTTGTGAATTTGATTAACTTTCTTTGTAATAGGTGATACATTTTAGAGAAGAAACGCTTAGTATGGTTAGCAAGTTATTTTTGTACAACACCTGTCGTGAATTGAAGAAAAAAAAATAACAGACATAGAAGAATAAGACGGAATTATCCCATTAAAACTAACATCTGGAAAAGGGGTCAAGTGAGTAACAAAAGGAGGATTAGATTACAAAACGAAGTTAAAAAAAAAGCTAGGAATCGGTTTAATCTTTTGTTTGTTTTCAATTTACAGAAAGATAAGATCCCGACGCTTTTCCAAGAGAGAGCTCAAGTTCTCCATGACCTTCACCAACACACCTTGCCTGTCATCCCTCAACATAATCTTCAACACATCACAAACAAATACTCGGACGTAGGCCCGACAAGAGTTGTACGCAGATAGGCATATTTTACACTAACATTACATTGTAACAGAAGTGAAACCCATAGATAGACCCTGTCACAGTAAGTACTTGGTAGAATATTAAATCTGTTTAAATAATTATTTGACAGGTCGACAACTGAATCCAACATCACGTCCAGTATCCGGCCCTCCTCCTAGATTTCTAACTTATATCTTGTAGTGGGAAATTACAAAACATACAGGTATTAGATTTGATATTTGGGAAGTTGGTCCCTTGCGTCCATGCGAAATCTACGTTGAGAAAACACCTTAAGGTAAGAGACGACGTAGTACCTTGACACATATAGTCATAATTTTATGTGTCTCATTGGGAATCAGCTGTGAATTGTTACATTAGTGATATATTTATTGATATATTTATGAATGTCCCTCATGTTCCCTTGAAACCCCTGTACTTGTACTTTTTTGCTATATTTGCACATATATCCTATTGATGGCAAATTATATTGATAGGGTTCACATCCTGTCTTATACATGATATAGCTCTAACCCTAAAGTTTCCCATCATTTAGCACTTTATAGTTATACTGGCACTTTCGAAATCGATACTGTAGCACATCGTCACTTTTTTCTACGATATATGTGGGGCACAAATATTGTAGGGTTGTAAATATAGACCCACAAGGAATGGAACGAGAGTTAGTAAATGGATCTTGTCCATTATGTTTAGCCTTACAGACTGTGGATCATCAGCAATTGGATGCTCTAAATTTTGATTCTTAGTGACGGCCTGGTTTTAATTTATTTTTTCCACTACACTTGGAAGGGGCACTTTTTATAAGTCACTTATTTTAACTATGGACTAGAAAGGAGACTATCCGATTAGCATTTAAGCAGTTATGGGTGAAAACTAACATTATTGATATCTATATTGTATAATAGAAACTGACTAATGTTTTATATGGTTTTGAATATCTGTGTATTTTACAGTTATTATAGTTAAATATAGTATCTAATATGTAACAGTTTATCCAGGCATTTAAACACAGTAAGAAGCCTATGCAGGAAATATGTCTTCTATGTCCATTGTTTAATTGTTTGCACCAGCACTTTAAAAGGTGGTTGTACAGTGTAAGTTTTGTCATGTGATCAAGGCCGCTAGTTCGGCAGAAACAAGTCGTGGCAGACTAATTTTGGCAATAAAACTATAATTGCACCAACTTGGGTCTGCGCTCGTTTTCCTTGGAGGTGGAGTGGCAGCGAGGTGTTGGAGATATATATATATATATATATTCACTGAAAAAACCATAGGTTTCAGGGGCGTTATAGTTAACTGGACTTTTCACTCGTACAAAACCATTGAAATTCCCCCGTTATAGTTAGTTCAGCTAACTATAACTCGCGCGCCCGCAATGCACTGCTGATGACGTCACATATTACATCACTCATGACATGGTCAGTGACATTACTCATGACATCACTGATGACATCTCGGGGGAATTTCAATGGTTTTGTACGAGCGAAAAGTCCAGTTAACTATAACGCCCCTGAAACCTATGGTTTTTTCAGTGAATTTCTAAGGTTTTTTAAATGCTAATTCCTAACTATAACGTGCCTGAAACCTATGGTTTTTTCAGTGAATATATATATATATATATAATCTACTGGCGGTCGCCAGTAGATAGTTATAGTTAGGACCGTGTTTCCATAGGAAATCTCAAAATTCTATTTTGAATAACTTTGGCACCGGTTGACGAATCTTCGCGAAATTTTCAAAACTAATGGGGCGCTCCGCTCAGCTCCTACCCTGAAAGTCTCGGGGGGATTTGTCAAGCGGGGGCAGAGAAAAAAGGGGGGTCCCAAAACGCGTTTTCCCCATGCATTTTCCCATAGGACCTTTAGTCGAAGGTACAGCCCGAACGGCTGAACAGAATTACTTGAAATTTGGCAGAGTCCTCAGGTCAGGGATGTGCCTTTTGCATATATGGAGTCAATCTGTTCAGTAGTTCCTGAGAAAATTGCAGTTAAAAGCACATACATATCTATAGCCGCGCACCGTGCGCGCACCGTGCGCGCACCCTTACGTGCGCGAGCGTAATTCTGATTGGTAGTTACATGTCAGTCAACGTTCGAATCGGTCAAAATGAGGAAGAGTTGGCCGCCATTTTGTTTGTTTTCAGTGCGAGAGTGGAAAAGGAAGGTGGCGAACGTGAAAAGGGGGCAGGGTAGAGAGTTCCTGACCCCCTAGCCTTTGTCAGGGGGTCCCTGAAGGACCCCGAAGGCAGAAAAAAAATTTACATTTTTTTTTTAAACCGCGGGGGTGCGCACGGTGAAAAACCATAAAAAAAAAAAAAATAATTAATACGTAGTTTATTGTAAAATAAATATATAAAAAAAATAATAATACATACATAACTTAGCATTTAAAAAAACGTACAAATTCACTGAAAAAACCATAGGTTTCACACATGTTATAGTTAGGAATTAGCATTTCAAAAACCTTGCAAATTCACTTAAAAAACCATAGGTTTCACACATGTTATAGTTAGGTGGATATTTCACTCGTAAAAAACCAATGAAATTCCCCCGTTATAGTTAATTCAGATAACTATAACTCGCGCGACCGCCACTCTATCACAAGGATGACGTCATCGGTGATGTCAAGAGTGATGCAACTGACCATGTCATGAGTGATGTAATATGTGACGTCATGAGCAGAGGATTGCGGGCGCGCGAGTTATAGTTATCTGAATTAACTATAACGGGGGAATTTCATTGGTTTTTTACGAGTGAAATATCCACCTAACTATAACATGTGTGAAACCTATGGTTTTTTAAGTCAATATATATATATATATATATTCCCAAAAATCCGCATTGCAAAGCAAGGTAAATGCACTCTCAGGAAACAACAACAAGTATATCAGGAAGTTTATTTAGCTTCCACGCTACGCGTTTCAGCAGTTATGCCTTGCTCACCCAATGGAAGTGTGATTGAAATCACCCATATGTACAAAACACAGTGATCGCGACGTACATCATTGTAATAGACAGAGGACTTGCAGGAAAATACAGAGTCATGATGTATAGCGGCCATATTGGAAAGGGAGAGAAATCACCCAATACGATACATATATATTCCAAGTGTTTGGCATGTGGAAAAACTTACATTGCGTTGCCCTGTTGTATAAGCATAATTTTCTAATCAATGTAATTATAATTGCTATGTTCTAAAGAGAAAGAATACATTCTACTGCTCGCTATTAGAGCCTCATAATACGGGCAAAACATACGATAATGATAATACAAATTAACAAAATGCAATACAATATTGTAACTCAGGCCGATTACTACATTGCAGTGTCTGCATGTCTCTGTTTTAATAAGCCATTGAAATCAAGTTGCGGCGGTCACGTGACGTGCTTGGAAATGTGTCAATAAAGTTTTGTGCCTGTGAAACCCCTCTAAGCCTCCATCCTGATAGTGATTGTATTTATAGAAAGGCAGTGTCAACCTATATATTACGATGTTGTACACTCTTATAGGTAGGCACCTCATCTGAACGCCTCGGTAGGCACAGATTCAGATTCAGATTAAAGTAAAGGTTGGAAAATGTGTGATAAACCCTGATTGTAAGGTAAATGCATAGTGCATGTTCACATATACTCCATGTACACAATCATGGGCGAGTGCCCTGGAAACCAATCAGTTTGCCAACCCAATTGGAAATAACAAGTGCTTTACCTGAGATACCTAAGGTAGGGTGTAATTACACACTCCTACAGTCAATAAAACTGCCAATCGTCCATGTTAACAATCTTAGGCATGTGCCCAGGAGTACGTTCGGTATACTTCCCAAGGTCAAATGATGTTGTGGGCTGGTCCCAAAGCTGTGCAGTCAATGAGTAAATACAGTATTGAGGGGAACAATAATAAAGTACAATTGAAAAAGTGAAAAAGATCAAACCCAGGTGATCAATCTTGATAGACGTGGATCGGTGTTACCGAGTGACTTTGGAAAAAAGGTTAAGGAACCCGTGAATGTGGCACTACCGGAGTAGATTGGGTCCCTTCCTTTCCTCCTGCATTGAAGGGAGAAAGAAAACAGAAACATAAAATTATAAACGTTACATACAGATATCCTAAATTAAAAACGATAACGCACATAATATATATGCATTCATTCAACAGTACCTGCTCCCTAAAGAAGCCCTAGGATGAGAGCCAGTCAAGATTCAGCCCTCCTGGGGATTTGGTCTGGAGATCAATAA
This sequence comes from Triturus cristatus, assembly GCF_964204655.1. Classification (NCBI taxonomy): domain Eukaryota; kingdom Metazoa; phylum Chordata; class Amphibia; order Caudata; family Salamandridae; genus Triturus; species Triturus cristatus. The sequence goes on from NC_140594.1 coordinate 1,098,404,231, forward strand.
TGTACCTCGATTCACTCTGTCTGAGTTTCAGTGCTCTATTGCCTCCCCTAGGTGAACGTGGGATGTATTCTATTGCAAAATAGCTGAGCAGGGCACTGTTGGAAAAGTGATGTTGTTGGATGTGGCGGGCTACGGGGTAATGTTGGTCTTGATTGGTGATGGCCCGTAGATGTTCCAACACCCGTTTCTTAACTGGATGGACAGTGCTGCCAATGTACCTTAAATTACACGGACATACCAAACAGCAGATTACAAATGGGGTACCACAAGTGAGAAATTGGGAGATAGTTTTCATTGTCCCTCCCCCACCTTGAAATTCTTTCTTCAAAGGGCTGTTTTTACAGGCCTTACAGTGCCCGTAGGGGAAAAACCCTTTGAGACCTTGATGTTGCATGGTTTTATAAATAGTGATATCACTGTGTACCATTCTATCTCTGAGACTGTAACCTTTTCTATAGGTAATGCAGGGTTTTTCACTTATGATTGAACCTATGTTCGGGTAACTTTTAAGAATAGCCCAAGTTTTGGTGAGAATATTCCTGATGTCTTTGGCATTCCTGTTATATGTGAATATGATTCTGGTTTCACTTTCCTGACTTAAGGATGTTTGTTCCTTGCCTGGTTTGGTTTGCAAGGTGTCAGTTCTCTGTATATTTTCTACTTTGCGAAGGGCTTTGTTAATTACCCAATTCGGGTATCCCCTAGCTTTAAACCTTCCCATCATGATGGTAGATACTGCTTTGAAGCTGGTCTCTGTAATGCAATTGCATTTAGCCCTCAACGGTTCCCCAAATGGAATACTCCATTTCATGGGATCTGTGTGACTGCTAAGGGTATGTAGTAAGGTGTTCCCTGCAGTTTCTTTGTGAAAGAGTTTGGTCTATATGGTATCACCGACTACCTCTACTTTAAAGTCTAAAAACTCCACCGAAGTTTTGCTCATGGTACTGGTCAGTGTGATGTTGTAGTTATTATTATTGAGTTTTTCAATGAATTTAGTGGCCTCCAGTTCATCACCCCTCCACACCATGAAAATGTCATCGATGTAGCGGAACCAAAGCTCCACTTTCTTGATTTCAGGAAAGATGGAAGTGTCTAATAAGGTTTCCTCCTCCCATTTGCCCAAGAGCAGGTTGGTGAAACTTGGGGCAAAACAAGTGCCCATCGCAGTACCTGTCACCTGTTTGTACAATGTGCCATTGAACATGAAAATGTTATTAGTAAGGTAGAAGTCCATCATTTTAAGAACCATGTTTGTGTGGGATTTGAATCTGATATGTCTGGTCTGAAGATAATGTTTGCACGCTTCTACACCATGCTCATGTTTTATTATGGTGTAGAGCGAGCTGACATCTAACGTAACTAGTAGGAACCCCTTATCCCAGTGTATACCTTCCACCTTACCAAGGAAATCCTTGGTGTCCTTAACATGAGACGGGAGGTTGCTTACGTATTTCCTCAGAAAAAAATCAACATAGTTAGAGATGTTTTCAGTAACACTCCCTTTGGAAGATACTATGGACCTCCCCGGGTGGGGGGGGGGGGGTTAACAGGTCTTTATGTGCCTTTGGTATAAGGTAAAGTACCGGGAAGATGGGATATTCGCATTTTAGGTAGCAGTATTCCTCCCACTCTAATATCCTTAAGTCTTGCCAGTTTTTCAGTTTTTCCAAAATACTTTCCACACTTTTGAAATATGTCTCCCTGTTTACTTTGTGTAGAATTTGTGATCTGTCAGTTGTCTGAGGGCTTTAGCAATGTATTTATCTCTATCCAGGATCACTACATTTCCACCCTTATCCGCAGGGCGGATGACAATGTCTTGATCTTCCGATGGGGAGAGTATTGCTTCCATCTGGGACGGAGTCAGGTTATGTATTTGTTGCGTCTTAAACTATTTTTTGTGCCTGAATTTGACCAGGTGTGAGTTAACAACATCCTGAAACGTGTCTATGTTGTCGTGCCCTAGTGGTGGATAAAATGTAGAGCGTGGTTTGAATTTTGTCATAGCCATTTGGTTGTGTGTTATATCTAGTTCATCCAATACTATGTCTATTTCATTGTTATTCGCGGTATCAACAATTTCTTTGTTAGACTCAAGATGATGCAACATGACAACAGTATCTACATCACTTCTATTCAAGTCCAAAGTGTCCTTTTCGTTGTCTCTTCCTATACATTCTCGAGATCTACTAGGTTTAAGCAAATGCCATTTTTTTAGCTTTAATTTGCGGACAAACTTGAATAAATCAATGCGGGTTTCTGTGTAATTAGAGGGAAGAGATGGGCAGAATGACATACCCAGGCAGAGTGTACTTTTCTCTGTGTCTGTGATGTTTCTCTTGGATAGGTTCATGATAGTTTTGTTCACAGTGTCCATATCAATTATTCCGCTGATGTGGAGCTTTTTTCTTGTTGTCCCATGTGCCCCCTTCTTCTGCCTCTTCGTCCACCTCTGTTGGATTCGTTTTCGTCTTTCCTTATTGCGCCTCTTCCTCGTTCTCTTTGTGCTTTCGGCTTGGTTGTCAGTGGCCCTCTTGGGGTTTTGCGGCCTCTCCGTAGATTCCTGTATTCGTCTAAAAAAGTTGCTGGATGGTTGCCCACTCCTCGTTCTGCTGATACACTGCTTGATGCTGCTGATTTATCTGTCTCGTTACCGCTCAAGGATGTTTCCTCCAATGCGGAAATTTCTGAGATCCTCGTGGTCGGGCTTGTGCCTGGCATTTGGATTTTGTAGATATGATCGTATTTCCTACCAAACATTAGTATGCGGCCTTGCTCATAGTCCTCGCAATCTCTGTGGAGTTTCCACTGCTTGAGCTCTTTTATGTCTGCTTCATGTTTTTTTTAATTCTGCTTTTGATTTCTTCCATTGCTTTGTTATATGTAGAAAAGTCCATACTTTTGGCCAAGTCATCTGTGTATTTTTTTTATTTCCTCCAACAGTTTTCCCTATCTGACCAGGCATACTTCACTAAAATTTCTAGCATCCATTTCGAACTCAGTGCTGAGTTTTGTGCCCATTCTTCCAACATTTTTGGATTGGGGTTCTCAGAAGAAGGGATGGTGTATATCCTCAGGCCTCTTGGGACCATATCCTTGTCTATTTAGTCCTGCAAGGATATGGCCTTCCACCATTTCGATACTTCTGATTTGTATAGTTTCTCCAGTTTCTTTAATGTGTCATTGTTAGGTATGTCCTGGCTGATGGTGGCAGTCATCTCGACATTTACAGCTGGTGCTCTGGCAAATAATGATTGGGCTGCAGCCCTTCTCTCGCTCTCATCCTCCATGCAGGCGGTATATACATCACTTGAAAGTTATTTATTTCTCCTTCCTGACTTTTTATTCCATAATATGCTTTTGCGTCCCCCTGTGTGATCACAGGTTCCCTCTGTCGCTGTGATATTGCCAATACAGTCCTCTAGGCAAAGTGCCCAAGTGGAAAGAGATACATGGGTTGCCCATCCCCAGACGTGTAAAGAAGCAGATGATCTGACCTACAAAAAAACGGTGATGGCACACAGTCTCTACGCGTGTCAACCCACTTCCCTGCCAACCCGACCCCCGCTCCTCACCTCTTGGACTTGTTCTTCCTTGTATCCGATCAATCCTTGCTCCAATCAATTGGTTTCCTTACAGTACCCGGACCTTGTGAAGGTGCCCCGTACGTATCCACATCCAGTTGCTCGTGTTAGGACCACGGACCCGTGGAGGGTGGTGCATACACTGGGAGAGCACTTGGTTGTCAAATTCCCAAAAATCCGTATCGCAAAGCGAGGTAAATGCACTCTCAGGAAACAACGACAAGTATATCAGGAAGTTTATTTAGCTTCCACGCTACACGTTTCGGCAGTTACGCCTTGCTCACACAATGGAAGTGTGATTGAAATCACCCATATGTACAAAACACAGTGATCGCCACATACATCATTGTAATAGACAGAGGACTTGTAGGAAAATAGAGAGTCATGTTGTATAGCAGCCATATTGGAAAGGGAGAGAAATCACCCAATACGATACATACATATTCCAAGTGTTTGGGATGTGGAAAAACTGACATTGCGTTGCCCTGTTGTATGAGCATCATTTTCTAATCAATGTAATTAATAACGCTATGTTCTAAAGAGAAAGAATACATTCTACTGCTCACTATTAGAGCCTCATAATACGGGCAAAACATACGATAATGATAATACAAATTAACAAAATGCAATACAATCTTGTAAGTCAGGCCGGATTACTACATTGCAGTGTCTGCATGTCTCTGTTGTAATAAGCCATTGAAATCAAGTTGCGGCGGTCACGTGACATGTGCTTGGAAATGTGTCAATAAAGTTTTGTGCCTGTGAAACCCCTCTACGCCTCCATCCTGATAGTGATTGTATTTATAGAATGGCAGTGTCAACCTATACATTACGATGTTGTACACTCTTATAGGTAGGTAGCTTATCTCAACGCCCATTGTGTACATGGAGTATATGTGAACATGCACTATGCCTACCCAGGCGTTCAGATGAGGTACCTACCTATAAGAGTGTACAACATCGTAATATATAGGTTGACACTGCCTTTCTATAAATACAATCACTAGGAATTTGACAACCGGGTGCACTCCTGGTGTATGCACCACCCTCCACGGGTCCGTGGTCCTAACACGAACAACAGGATGTGGATATATATATATATATATATATATATATATATATATATATATATATATATATATATATATATCCACAAACTCCTTCACCCACGAAGGAAGGCGCGCTCACATGATTGGTAGTAGTTAAATCTTTTATTTAGCATTTTCTTCGGACATCGCACCTGACGCGTTTCAGTCTCAGCGACCTTTCTCAAAGGTTATAGTCCGTCTCACCAGGTTGCTGATTTTGTACTGTTGGCCCCCATTGGACCTCCTCGGTGTTGTTACTTTCGCTGCATTGTGGGACTTGTGGTTTGCACATTTCCAACCCTTCAGTGGGTGAGTGCCTGGTCTACAGATGTCCGTTTAATTATTATTTTCCTGCTATTTTTGCAATCATGTTCCCTCGCAAGCCCACTTTGAAGGTTGCATGGACCCCTACCTCAGCTGGTATATATATATATATATATATATATATATATATAAAACAAAGTTCCAGTAGACGCGCTCTCAGGGTCCACTACATGCAATCCAGAATCGTTGATTGAAACTGTTTAGTTACACAATGTGTTTCGTCAGACGAACAGCCTTGATCACATATATATACATCCACGATTCCGCCTGTGACCATAGTTGCACTCAGGACGGGTCAGTAGCGGTCCGTGGAGGGAGTTCTGTGGGGCGGTGAGGTGGGGCGGGGAAATGTAAACACCGGAATATGGATGAACGGAGGTAAGTACACATTTAAATAAATAAAACAAATTCCTTTGCGCGCGCTGCATCGCAAAATGCGATGCAGCGCACGCAACGAAATTCGTTTTATTTATTTAAATGTGTACTTACCTCCGTTCATCCATATTCCGGTGTTTACATTTCCCCACCCTGCCCCTCCCCCGCCCCACCTCACCTCCCCACGGAACTCCCTCCACGGACTGCTACTGGGACGGGTGCTACTCGCCGTGTGGAGGTGGGTCCACGTAATAGTATCATATATTCCCAAAGGAATTGCGAAGCACTTCGGGGGTCAATTATAAATTATTTTAAAAGCGAGTTGATGCGTTTCAGCGTTTGCCTTTCTCAAAACTCAGTTTCCAACAGTGCCACAATGAACTCCTTTCATTTAAAAAGCAAGCAGTCTATCCTGATTGGATGGTAAATCATGGCAACAGACGGAGGACTGCTACTACCTCCATACGGGAACCAATGTTCTTCGCAGCCATGACTGTATAGTTCACAATTATTGAAGCCAATTGACAACTTCCTTAAGGTAATATTGCACCCATTGTGATTTAAAGGACAAATCCACATAGATTTCCTTGTTAATATGTTTCATAACACCAGGAAGCTTTCAATAGAAATAAATTGAATATATACCAGGAAGCTTTCAATGGAAATAGGTTGAAATAGAATAGATAGCAATTCCTTTGGGACTATATGATATATACATCTCTCTCAAGTTAATTGTAATATTTACCAAGTTGAGGTGTGAATATATGTTTATGTGATTTATTACAACTTAAGCTGACCATGCTGTGCACACTGAGAGAACGTGATGGATTATACGTTGTGATTGCTGCAATTAAGTAATGCAAAAGGATTTCTTTTATATTGTTTATACTGTGAGCACATAATGAACACACAAAATGGTGATTGTTGGATTGAGAAAGGCTGTTGGCCAGCCAAAATGTGTATCTTGACAAATGCCTGATGCAATAATGAATGTTTTCAGTGCCACGCGATCCAGTAAATGAATGGATTTCCTCCTATTTTCAAGTGCAGGCTCTCATTTACCTTGAGAGGTTTGTTGGGAGTTAAAAGGCACTAGTGGTAGTGCCCTTCCTTGCACCACCTGCGTTCATAACTTTTTGGAGGAGATATATATATATATATGTTAGGCAAAAAAAATCAAACTATAAACCAGACAGCAAAAATAAAACCTAAATTAGCATTCAGCATGAAAGGACTCAACTGTTGATTTTTTTAAAAATATCCTAAACCTACCAAGAAAAAAAAACTATAAACATATTTAACCAATAACATCAAGCAAGCTATTAAATCAACAATATACAAGGCTCACTAATTTAATTAACTAAATACTTCAAAAACGACAAATGTGCAAGATATTGAAACTCTGCCCGATTCTCTCAACAAACCATTAAAGAAGAAATATATTCAACTAAACAACTACCTAACCAAGTAAGTAAGCAAGTAAGTGATACTGGAGAAGTGGAGAAGTGTGGCTCAGTGGTGTGGAGAAGTGTGGCTCAGTGGTTAGAGCAGGCAGACCTCGATGCAGAGCTCTGGCCAGGGACCAGGGTTCGATTCCCGCCTCAGCAGGTCTCGGGCTCATAAATTCCTCTGACCGGATATTCTCGCCTCAGTGCCTATTCTAATCATGGGTCCCACGCTGCAACTCTGGGCAATAGCTTGCTTAGTCTCCACAACGGCCCCCACAGTGCGAGGGATGCCTGGTTTCACCATGGGGGTGCCCAGGAGTGCACACTTCACAAGGAAAAAACCAGGAAGGGTTCCCTTGCGGTATTCGTACACGCGCCGGGAGACCCCATGGTGGGTACCTGTGCGCTATACAAGTACAAAACATTTACATTTACATATTTAAACTAAAATGTACCTGTAAAAATGTGAAATAACAAGTATTAACACACTCTCCAACTTTTATCCTAAAAGGAAATCTACGACTTGAAAACTGATAAACTGCCAGAAAATAACAACTATCACAAATAAGCATAGAAATATACATAAATAAGAAAATGATAAACTCACTGAAATAGCAAACAAAAATAAACTTAATGAGCACAACCTCTACAAACTACTGACAAAGTAACATTTAAAATGAAAAGTATGTTCTTTTTCATCCAACAAAAAATAAAGCACCTGCTTCACATTAGAACACCCCCAATGGAAAAGCTGCAAACATGTAAGTATACAATAAAGAAGTAGTTGCATATTCAACATGTTAATAACCAACGAGCAAAGGTTAAACTATAATATATATTTATACTATTACACTACTTTCAGATACAATGACAGAGGCTGCCAAATGTATCACTTCGCAGATAGGAAAGTGGTTAGTAAATCACATTGGCTACTCCAACAGCCAAGAAAGTGAACTATCAGAAAATATAACCTGGAAATTTACTAAATATTACTCTAATGCATGTTATGGGAGGGCAACTACAAAAGATGATGTTGTAATTAATGTAAGAGAGCACAACCACTCCCTAAATGTGACAGAAATAGAAGAAAGAGAAATATTTTAGGATCTAAGAGCAGCAATCACTAGCTCCCAGGATACCAGAACCAAATTCCTAAAATACATACTGCCTAAAGTTCCTGAGCACATGACAGAACCAACTACCACCGATGCCCACTTTAAACTTTTAATCGCACTAACAAAAAAAGCCCTCGGCAATACTTGTCCTGCTAGTAGAAAATAGAAAAACATAGAAATACCTGAACATTTAACAAAGACACATAACGAGGATACATTTCTTGTATATGACACCCTAAACAATGAGTAATGAATTATAATATTCTACACAGCAAATACATTATATATACACCATACAAGGTGAGTATCAAGCACAAATATGCCATTTTTATAAAGTCCGAACTACCAAATAAAAAAGCTGTACTTACTAGGACCTTTTAAACCACATTAAACATAAAACAAATAACTATTAGCCACTAAAGAATTATCATTGACTTTGAAAAAGCCATGATTCCGCCCATTTTAAACTTTTATCTCCACACAGCCATACAATGCTGGTATTATCATATCAATCAAAGCAATTGGACACACCTCCAGCAATCTGCATTAAGGGGCCAATTATGAGTTAGCAGTCCGACCGCCCGATTGCCACGGCTGCGGTCTGATGCACTGGCAGTCCTTCCAGACGCCATATTATGAGTTGTGCAGCCTGAATCGTCGAACACGTTGATGGCAGGGTTCCTGCCTGGGTCGGAGCAGTCTGTAATGTTGGCGATGCATACTCTGACACCGTCAGAGCCGCGTTTTCCCATCAAGCCTATTGCAACAGCACAGTTGTACTGGCGGTCTCCTAGCAGAGGTTACCCACTAGCGGTAGACCGCCGCGATACGCTTGCAGCAAAACACCACAACATTGACCATTGGATGAATTCAAAATCTACACAATTGGTGTCCTTTTGCCACGTGGACATGCCTGCAAATCGCAATATATAACACAATTTATCCCTGACCAGGATTCTTTGTTTCTCACGTGCAGTACACAAGACAGGACTCACCGTTTACATCATTGTGGGCTAAGGCAGCCCTTTTTTTTATCTTCTATCATCCAAATTAGCACTTTCCACAGGCTTTAAGTTTTATTTTTATGGTCTTGGCCATACTGCATACTGAGGGCATGACAGGAATACCTGGGCGAGTGAAGTCTGGTAATATACACGTCTATAACTGTCACAATACCTTAATGTCCTATTGCCACTCAACTCCGCTATTGCTATTATCTCTTCTATCTACTTTCCAGACATGCAGTACACAAAGGGCTTCATTAGTATGGCGGTCAGACTTTCATCCGACTGCCATCCATTCGGAAATGGGGCCGCCCGGCTACAAGTCAATTAGGATGCGACCGCCACCACAGCGGTGGCAATGTCTATCTTTTGTGTGGCGGTGAGTACTGCGGGCTGCAGCGCACGCCGCAATACAAAACATGGATATCCTACATATCTCAGCACTACGTGGCAGGCACCAAACGGTGCCTGCCGCATGGTGCAGGGATATGTAGTAGGGCACCATAGGTGCCCCCTAAGACCCAAAGCTGAGGACCAGGGTTTAAGGGGGTCCACTATAGGACCCCAATGTCCCTTTTTTGCCAGCCTTTTCATGGCGGGTTCACCTTCGTGAATGGGCCAGCAGAAAGGAACATTGTAAAACCTACGGCGGTGCCTGGTAGGCACCGCCACCATTGTAGGTATTACTGCTTCTCCGAAGGACCAACAAACTCCTTAAGCCCGTTGAATCCGTGGCGGTTGGTCTTTCCAACTGCCATACATCCACCCGCCATTGCTATGAGGCGGACGGAAATCATCATTCTGATGGTGGTGAGACCATCAGTGCCGGTCCCACAGTCATCGTACTCAGGCCCAAAGTATCAGAGATACTGGTTTGTCACTTTTAATGTGGAGTGTTGCATACAAGATCACATATATCAATCTCCATTCAATTACACATTGGAATGTTGTTTGTAAGTGTATAAATAGAAATCTTTCATCCCAGGGCCCATCATATGTGTAAAAATGTACATGTATGGTCGATCCCAAATGCATATTGCCAACAAGTATGTAACACTAACCGTTTGTCAAGTGTTTGTAATTCAACATAGAAATCATTACAACTACCATGAGACCCTGTGACTCTAACTCTAACCAAGATGCCATAGTCCTTGTGCCCCTTCTCACTGGTCTGCCATGTTACAAGGGATGTTCACTTATCATGCAGGTTACCAACTTCCAGGTGTTGGTAAGCTGAGATAGAAAAGCTACCCCTACTACCATGAGTACATGTGACTGAACTCTAACCATGATGCTATACTCCTTTTGCCCCTTCTCAATTGTCTGCCATGTCACAGCTGATGTTCACTAATCATGGACTGCGCAATGTACATGCAATGCTCCACTCAGATACATGTCTGATTACTTTGCTTGATGGGCCCTAGTCTCCTCAACTGAATCTGTTGATGGCATGAGTGGCACCATGCCAATTATATACCTTTAATATTTGTAAGCCATGAAGGAAACTCAGCTGATTAGCAGTGGCAGGTGACCTGTGACTCTGTACTCCTCACATGATGAATAATGCCAAATATACACCAAGGTGTGTGCTTGCCTGTATTATACACAACTAGGCCTTGGAATGGTCACATACACATGTTACAACAGCATTGTGTTAGTCAAAATGTTTTGGAGATGTCATGTCTAACCCTAAAGCCAAAATGCCACATATTAGCACATCTAGTGAGATACTCAATCCTACTACATGTATTGAATGTCTCTAAAAGTCTAGTAACCAACTTCAACACCACGCGAATAGATTTAACTACTAATCTCTACTTCTTTTGCTTCATCCTAGGTCTCTATGTACTGCGACACAAATTATGTGGATGCAAATACCATGGTTGTATGATGTTACAACGCATACCATTACAATGCATGCTTTTACAACATGGGCATCACAATGTAAACACCACTACAATGCATGATTTTACAACGAATACCATTACAACGCAGTCCCATAGAGTAATATTATAACTACCATTGCAACGTACACTATTAAAGCGTATACCATTACAACTACAAAATTATAATAAACATAAAAATAATGTTTATCAGCTTCTTGAAAAAATGTTGTAAAAACTGTAACACTTAATTTTGAGATAGCACTAAAAAAACGAAATGGAGAATAAACATTTCCTGTACTTAAAAAGGTTAAAAAAAACTAATCAATATAAAGATGATAGAAAAAGAAGCAGATGTATTACAAAAATAATTTGTCAGGTGTCCTTTCTGTATGTTTACTAAATATCTGTATTCAGTGACCTAACAAAATGGATGCCTTGCTAAACATGAAAGAAAAAAACGTGTTACTAAACATTTTAAATATAGTTTCTCTCAGAATTAGGTTCACAATTAAAAATGCACTGAATTCTCTAGTGTCCGCACGCATCGGAGCATGATGAAAAAAAAACAGATTGCTTTTGAACACTGCCACCTACAGATCAAGTAAGTAAAACACTTATAAGAAACATACATACAGATAATACACTAAAACCCCTGAACATTTGATAATAATACTTTTTTATTAATCCACAGACTTTTGCATGACTCTACAGGATACTCACAAAAGTAAGTGTATGTTATAGAAATCAATTGGTATTAAAAAAAAGCTATTTCATTTTTTTTTTTCAAGTCAAACTAAATTACTAAGGTGGTATTAAAATTACTAATAGTAGTTTACCAGTGGCTGTCATTTCAGAAAATTATTGCTCAGAATTGACCTCAGGGCAGATACTGGAAAGTGATAGCAAACTAAATTACTAATCCAACTCAGGCAAGAGTTTACCTCAGGGATGGTGCGAGCTAGTGATGGGGGACAAAAATTGCTGTTCCTACTCTGAAAAGCGTTGCCTCAGGGAAGTTGGTGGCTGGTGGTGAAGGACAGAATTACTATTCCTATTCTGACAGATGCTTGACTCAGCGAAAGGGCTGGAGGGTGGTGGGGGGTGAAATTACTATTCCCACTCCGACAGGTGCTTGCCTCAGAGAAGATGCTGGATGGTGGTGAGGGGCAAAATTTATATTCATACTCCAACAGGCATTTGCTTCAGGGAAGGTGCTGGATGGTGGTAGTGAGTTAAAAATACTATTCCTACTCCGACTTGTGTTTGCCTTAAGGAAGGTGCTGGTTGGTGGTTCAAAACTCCGACTTGTGTTTGCCTTAAGGAAGGTGCTGGTTGGTGGTTCAAAACATTATTCCTACTCTGAGAGGTGTTTGTTCCCGGAGAAGGCGGTCAATGGTGGCAGTGGGTTAAAAATACTTTTCCTAATCTGACAGGTGTTTGCCTCAGGAAAGGGCTTGGATGGTGATGCGGAATGAAATTGCTATTCCTATCCAACAGGTGTTTGCCTCAGGGAAGGTGCTGGATGGTGGTGGGGGGCAAATTTACTATTCCTACTTCAACAGGTGTTTTGCTTCAGGGAAGGTTCTGGATGGTGGTGGGGGGGCAAAATGACTATTCCTACTCTACTCCGGCAGGTGATTGCCCCAGGGAAGGTGCTGGATGGTGGTGGGGGGCAAAATTACTATTTCGACTCCGATAGGTGTTTACCTCAATGAAGATGCTGGATGGTGGTGGGGGGCAAAATTACTATTCCTACTCTGACAAGTGTTTAATACTGTAAAGAATAAGGATCCCTAGGTGTACTGGCCTGAAAGAAAGTTTTCAACTGTACCTAATTATTAAAAAAAAGGAAGCATGAACAGGAAATAATACTCACATATTCTTTTCTTTACCAGAACTGCAAATTTTTACCTTTGAAATTAAAGGTTCTATAACCACAGCACAACATAATACAAACGATCCAAAGAGTTTATGAACATTGAAATAGCTCAACAGGTAAAAACTTAGGCAAGAAACTGTTTCATTCCATAAAGTATTAAAATCTGCAGCAATATAAGAAGAGAAATGTAAAATATCTCCTCACCCAATCTCACTACACAAAATAAAAACTTATATCTGAGTAAATGTAGTATGTAAAAACTAACCAGAGATGTCTCTTTTGCACGTCTAATACAAACTATCTATCCGCTGGAAAAAAATGGAAAAAATAATATACAGCCATGTCTTCTTTACATATCTCTATAGAACAACCCATATCACACCACCAGCGTGGAAGAACACACCCTAAAAAATATCAAATCATCACCATCAGAAGATAATGATAACACAACAGGCCAACCCATTGAAGGTAAAATTGAATTAAATCACAGTTATCACCAATAATAACTTTTGTTTCAAATGTTTCAAGGAAAAACACATTGCAAGCATACAATTGCCTAATGAATATGAACTTTGTAATCAACACAAAATGTAAAATCTCAAATAAACAATTTCTAAACATTTTCCCTTGCAGGATAATATTAAAAGCATATCTATAAACCTAACCGTTTACACATTTTGTTGTCTTTTCCTTTCTATACAGATCAAGCCATACCACACAACCTAGCTGGAAGAACACAATCTCCACAAATCAAAGAATCCACACCATCATCTTTAAAAATTACTTTTCACAGAACAGAGAAACCCATATGACCAAAACTCAATTATCACCCAAAATAACTTTCTTTTCACAGTTATCAACCAAAAATAATTCAAAGCAAACATAGCAAAACCTAAGATAAATAACCATTGCTATAAAAAAGAAATGTAGTTTGTAAAATAAGTAATTTTAAAACATTTACCCTTTCAGGTAAAATGTTAAAAAAACACATTCATTTTCTACCTGTAGATAAAGAATGGCAGCAAGAAATCAAGCCAACTATATTAAATCAAGCAGGGGAAACAGACTACTGAGTTACGGTGGCTACCTTTATTGTAAGGAGAGATTAACTGAGCCCAGGAGTCATTGGAGGTGTGTACAGTATTATGCATCCCATTGCATAGGCAGAGCGTTTACTCTTGGTGACACTGTTGAAAAAACAACCGAGCATAACCACTCTGCCTCTGCAATGGAGATTAAAGTTTGTCAAAATATTGAACAAATGAAAACCCTTGATTCTACCTCCAATGAACCTTGTGGCTCAGTTTTGAGGGAGGTTTCCCAAAACATACTATGTAGTTAGTTCTATGCTTACTTTTCCTGATCTACGTCATATTATACAGAGACAAGAGCAGGCAAGTAACCCTCACATCTAACACCTCAAACCTACTCAGATATCAACATACCAGAAGAATTGACAGTAACCTTTACTAACGAATCTTTCCTTTTGCATGACAAAAAAACCCTCAAAAACGAATACTAGTTTTTAGCACCCCCGTAACCTTGCTAAACTTGAGAATAGGGATTACTAAATTATACCCAGAAACCCAAATTCAAGGATGTTTTTTTCCACTTTTCACAGGCATATTGGCGAAAAATACAAAAAACATTCTTAGTTGAAGACTGTGGGCCCTATTATGAGGTTGGTTGGAAAGCCCGCGGCCTGCGGTCATCATAGGTTTCACTTTCGCCCCCCGCATTACAATGCCAGCGTTCGAAAGTGAAACCGGCTGGTCATTCAGGCTGGATTCTAATGGGTTGAAGGAGCCCGTCGGCCAGTCGGAGGCCTCATCATAATCTCTAAGGATGGCGTTTCCACCGTCGCGATTACAATGTCGGTTTACGACAGGCTTTCCATGTCGAGCTTTCCGACATGGAAAGACTGTCGGAAAGTGACTTTGCGGGCCCCTAGCTGGCCCGCCATTCCTCAACGGCCTCTGGTTGGGGTCCGAGGGGGCACCTATGGTGCTCCCCTGTTAATCTATGCACTGTGTGGCAGGCACTTTAAGGGTCAGGGATTAATAGAAACTCACATTCCTTCATAGGAGCTTGTGCTGTGGCCGGTTTGCGGCCGTAGCACAAGCTCTCATAGAGAAATGGGAGTATGCGGTGTCGGGAACACCGAACGGAGGTTAGTCGGTCCTGAGACTGCAACAGTGTCGGGTGGAAATGAGACCGTCTGACATCGTAATCAAGCATTACATATCAGAAAGTGAAATACAATATCAATTGAAGAAACAGCCTTCTGCTTTGTGCCACCTCACATTGTAAATAAATACTACACATTGATTACTGAATTAAGACTACTTTATACAAAAAGATGAAAAATTGGACACTTACTAAATTATTTTGAAGGCACATGGATTGACCATCTGAGCAGGTCAGGTCGCAGGAGGAAGCCAAGGTTCCCAATTGACTGGTGGAACTGTTTAACGACCTGCTTAGATGGTGGCACGAAGACTAATAATGCCATTGAGGGTTGCCACAACTTCTTCAACAAATCTATCGTAAAAACTCACCCAAACTTCTATCATTTTTGGAAACCTTGAAGAAGGAGCAAAGTTACCAAGAAATGAGAATAGTGCGCTCCTGAATCCACGTATCTCCTAAAAAAGTAAAGAAATGTCAGAATGACTATTGGCACAAATGCAACAGTATATGTTGGCAGTGGCTTCAGACTACCTGGAAAATATTGCAAGCCTACTACATTTCTAATACAAACTAATCCCTTCTTCTAACTTACTTGACTGCTTTTTTTTAACAATTAAATAGGATTTTTTTAGAATTATTTTTGCAAAATTATCAGAAATGTCAGAAATCCTACCGGCAGATGTCTTCTTTCTTCAACTTTTGGCGATGTTTCAATTTATCCTGTCACCAAAGGTCTTCTGTACTCCAATATTCCACAGGGTTTAACCATAAATCTCTGAATTTTCAAATATCCAGATAAAAAAATTGAAACACCGAGTGGAGTAAACACCAGCGCCAACAACATATTAGTTGGTTTAAAAATCTATGTTCTGGAGGAGCCTAGCACGCATCCAAGATGGTCGCGTGAGCACAGGGCTCCCCGGACCCTCGCTGCTCCTCGGAACTTATCCTGACTTTATCCTGACTTGGTTGACGGATTCTGGAAGATGAACGTTGGCTGAACCCTAAACTCTTTTCAGAAACCAAATCGGACCTGGGAGACCTGATCTATGGTGGTTTGAACTTTTGAGGCCCAACGGATGGCTGTGCCCGGTGCGAAGGTGAACTGTGGAGCCGGGGCATAGTTGAACAACAACGGCATCGGGGCTGCGCCAGCGGCCGTCTCATCACTTTCGGTTTCACTTTTGTATCTCTGAGTGGCTGGACAGTGGAGTTGCCTTGTGCGGCTGGGTTCTCACTCGGCCTTCGCTTCGTGTCTTTGCCTCCGCCTGACACCAGTGTGCCCATTGACTTTGATCATCTCGCACCGCCACATTGCGGTCCCTGGTAGGGCCCGTGTCGGCTTCGCCTGTGCCACTTTGACGCTTCCTTGGTGGTCCCCTTCGGTGAGCGTGGTTCAACATGGGAGGCAGAGGGGATCCCGAGAGGCGTAAGACCAAGACATCCCTACGTGGTGGACCGGTCCAGACCAACAACATGGACCGCTACACTCATGGTAAAGGGTCCCCTGGGGCGGCCAGTGTTCTCCCGGACGACGCTGGGGGTGTTCCGTCAGCCCCTCCGGATTTGTCACTGCAAGACATCATGGGCGCCATTAATGGCATCAAGGAGACCATCGCTAAGCAGTACGAGGCCTTGGCCCGTAAAATCGACACCGTGGCCATTGATGTTACGCTAATTCGGGCGGATCTCTCTAAGACCAATGAGAGGGTTCAATCGCTGGATTTGCGGACGTCCACCCTTGGTACGGATGTGTCGGACCTGCAGACTGCTCTTGGCGACCTCAAGTCGGCCAACGACCTGATGGCCCGGCGGCTGGAGGACTTTGAGGGACGGGCTCGACGCAATAACATCCGCGTCATAGGTGTTCCAGAGACCCCCGACAATCGCCCGGTGGATCTTGTGGTTGAGGAACTCATCCTCAAACAGCTTGCCCCCGCTGGCCTGAGTAAGTTCTTTGCCGTGGAGCGGGCCCATCGAGTCCCAGGCGGTCGGCCGCGACCGGGAGCTCCCCCGAGGCCTATTGTCGCAAAACTTTTTCACTACAGAGACCGCGATGCGATTCTGCAGGCCTCACGGGTACATGGCCCGGTCCGCTATGAGAACTCATCCGTTAACTTTTTCCCGGACTTCACCCAACTTGTCCAGAAACTGCGGATGGGCTTCCAGGGGGTGAAGCGCCGTCTTCGGGACCTGGGTCTTAAGTACTCGATGCTTTTTCCTGCTAGGCTCCGAGTGGAATACGAAGACCGGACTACCTTTTTTGACTGTCCTGCGACTGTGAGTGACTGGCTGGATTCTCTGCCGGACCGGGGTGACCGGCCTGGGCCTTCTGGTGGTACCGAGAGTGGCGGGCCTCCTTCGGAGTGACTTTTGGTCCTTGACTTTGACATTTTGTTTTGTTCGGCTGGGTTCTACTTCTTTTGTACATTTTGTTTAACTATGATCTGTGTTGGGGGCGGGCAGGGACGGGTCCCTTTCCTCCTCCGGGGTCTTTTCGTAGAATGGGGTTTGTAGGGCGACAGGCACACTGCAAGTTGGGGTGGTTTTCTGGACCGCAGGGGTGCAGGGTGGGGGGAGTTGAATTGGGGGGGGGTTGGTGGGTGGGTGGGTGGGGTTGTTTGGATTTGTGTTTTCTGTTTTCAAGGCGAGGTATGGACTCTGCTTCAGTTTCTGGTGTCGCGCTATTTGCAGGGGGATCCTTGATCTACTGGAGGGGATGGGTGGGGATGGGTTGAGACTGATGTCTTAGAACGTCAACGGATTGGGGGAACGTATCAAACGGGGTGTTGTGCTGCAGTATTTGCGTCGTTTGACTCCTGATGTGGTATTCTTACAGGAGACGCATCTGGTTGGTAATGTTTGTCATGCCATGAACAGGGGGGGATACCGACTCGTGGCCCATTCCGGTTTCACCACTGGCTCTAGAGGGGTGGGCATTCTCATACGATCTTCACTTCCGCTAGAGATCACCAGGGTTGTCCTAGACGATAGAGGGCGCTATGTGGCTCTGACTGGGAGGTGGGAGGGACAGTCCCTTTCCTTGGTTTCGGTTTATGTTCCCCCGGGCCTCCAGAACTCCACTTTCTCAGACTTGGGTCGTATGATGCTTGAGCTTCCTGACAGTCTTTTGCTTATGGGTGGGGATTTTAATTTGGTTGTTTCGGGTGATTTGGATCGCCACCCGCCCAGGGCCCTCCCTGCTGCCCAGGCATGGCTCGGCGGACTCTTGGATACCTTCGGTCTGGTGGATTGTTGGAGGTTAATGCATCCGACACAGTGTCAGTACACGTTTCACTCTGGGGCCCACGGGAGTCTCTCCAGATTGGATTATTTTCTTATGCCCGCGGCCCAGACTGCCCGGATTCGAGAGGTAAAGCACTTGGCCCGGGGTATCTCTGATCATTCCCCACTGTGGTTGCTTTTCGACACCGGGATGCGGTCCGCTGGGCGGATCGCCCCTATTAACCCTTGGTACTTGCGAGACCCCAAGATTCGTGATAGCCTTGTTAAGTCGATTGATCAGTATTTTCTCGAGAATGAGGGGTCGGTGGTGTCCTCAGTGTCCCTGTGGGAAGCCTTCAAAGTAGTGCTCCGCGGGCATGCCCTATCCCAGATAGTGGAGGCTAAGAGGGTTAAGAATGAGGCGGTGGTGAAGCTGGAGACTGAAATATCGGGGCTGGAGGCAGCCTTGGAGACGGGTGTGACTCAGGATGGGCTTCATGCCCTCAGCTTGAAGCAGTTTGAATATAAGTCTCTTGTCACTGACGCTGCCAAGATTATGTATAGGGAGCAACAGGGTAGGTTGTATGATGCCGGGGACAAGGCAGGTAAACTGATTGCTTGGTTGGATAAGAAGGCGAGAGTGAATCGTGTGGTCCCGGAGCTTCGGGTTTCGGATGGAGTGTGTGTGACTGACCCTGGTGAGATTGTGGAGTGTTTTGCGGACCACCTCCGGGCGGTGTACTCCCCGGTGTCTGATAGAGATGAGGATGACTCTCGTCTCTTGCTGCGGGATATTGCCTGCCCGGCCTATCCGTCGAGGACCGTGAGCAGATGGATGCCAATCTCGTCTGTCGACGAGATTGCTGCCGTGATTCGTTCCCTTCGCTCGGGCAAGGCTATGGGCCCCAACGGACTGCCGATTGAACTGTATAAACTACGCCCGGATAAAATCGCGCCCTTCCTCCGTCGTATGTTTCTGGAGTCGCTCGAGCGGGGTTCCCTTCCCGACGACCAGCGTCTGGCTACTATAGTTGTTATTCCCAAGGACGGTAAGCCACGAGACCGCTGTGCCTCATATAGGCCTATTTCCCTACTAAATGCCGAACCAAAAATCCTTGCCAAGGTCCTCGCTAATCGCTTGTTGAGAGTTATATGCGATTTGATACATCCGGATCAATGCGGCTTTATCCCTCATCGTAATACCGCTCTCAACTTGCGGCGTCTACATGGCGTCCTCGCTAGGGCGGAGTACTTCTCTGAACCGGCCATATTGGTTTCCTTAGACGCCACGATGGCCTTTGACACCATCGAGTGGCCATTCCTTTGGGCAGTATTGGCGAAATTTGGCTTTGGGGAGGGATTTATTAGTTGGGTGAAGCTCCTCTATGCTGGTCCAATGGCTCAGGTTGTTGTCAATGGGCGGGTTTCTCGGCCCTTCGCTCTCGGGAGGGGTACTAGGCAGGGGTGCCCGTTGTCCCCTCTGCTCTTTGCTCTCGCCTTGGAACCGCTAGCTGCCTGGCTCCGCTGGGAGCCCTCGATCAGAGGGATCCGGTGGGCCCCGGGCTTCGAGGATCGGGTCTCGTTGTACGCGGATGATATTCTTATGTACCTCACCTCGCCGCGGAAGTCGCTCAACGTGCTTTTTGATGTTCTTACTTCCTTCGGGAGAAATTCGGGTTTGATAATTAACTGATCCAAATCTTGCGTGTATCCTATCTCCGGTGGCCTTCCTCTCCTGCCGCCGCGGCTTCCGCTCCAAACATCTCAATCCGGCTTTAAATACTTGGGGATATACGTTTCGTTGGATCCGGCGGTCCGCTACGAGCAGAATCTCCTGTCTCCCCTCCGGCGTTTGAGGGCGGATACGGCCCGGTGGTGTACGTTGCCCTTGTCTCCGCTTGGTCGCGCAGCACTGTTTAAAATGATGTCCCTTCCCAGATTTCTTTACGCACTCCAGAACTCCTTCGATATCATTCCGGCGGCCTACTTTAGGGAAGTGGAGAGTTTGCAGAGGAGACTGGTTTGGGACGGTCGTGCGCGTATCGCTTTGGCAAAGCTGACTCTTCCCTGGTATGACGGGGGCATCGCGCTCCCTGACATTAGAAGGTACTATTGGGCCTCCCAGCTGTCTGCCATTAACCATGCTACGTACGCTCCTGGCTCGAACCCGGCTTATGAGATGGATAAATTCCTGCTTCCCGGCGGTAACTATAACAGAGCGCTTTACTCTCGATCTGCCGGAAGGACCCTCACGGGCCCTACTAGGATTGCGGTACGTGTGTGGAAGGCGGCGAATGTAGCTGTGGGCTGGAGTGAGCGGTTGACGTGTGCTACTCCTCTGTTCGCCTCAGAGCGCTTGGGAAGCCTCTGGACAACGAAAAGCTTTGAGCACTGGGATACGATCGGCATTAGCAGAGTGGGGGACCTATGGGTTAAAGGCGCGGTTAAATCCTTCGCGGCGCTTCAGAGCGAGCACGAGCTTAGTGAAAGGGAGTTCTTCCGCTATGCCCAGGTTCGGCACGCCCTACTCTTGGTCTTTGGGGAGGGGACCACGGTCCCTGTTTCTTCGCCTCTCGAGGACCGTATACTCGACGGACACGTCCCTGACAGCACTATCTCCCTGATTTATAAAAAACTCATAAATAATCGGGCTGATCTCTTGGTGCGTCTTCGGGAGGTATGGACGGGAGATGGGGTTGAGTTGGACGACGAGGACTGGCAGTCTGCGCTGTCATCCCCTAAGGAGGTTGCCATCCCGGCCCGTCTCCGTCTGGTCCAGCTTAAGATTCTCCATCGTGTCTACGTGACGGGTCCCCGTTTGGTCTCGATGGGGTTTTCTGACGACGGGCTCTGTAAGCGTGGCTGCGGTCTCAGTGCCACCTTTCTCCACATCCTCTGGGAGTGCCGCGAGGTGGCGGAATATTGGCGCCAGGTGCATGATGTTATGAAACGGGTCACTGGGGTCGCTCTGCTGCCGGAGGTGCGCCGATGTGTTCTGAACGTGTGGGAGCCCAATGACTATAATGCGGCCCAGGCTCGGTGGGCGGCCCTTGGGAACATGATCGCAAAGAGAGATATTGCGCAGCTTTGGGGTTCCCAACGGCCTCCCACCGTGTCCGTATGGAAGGAGAACATGGACTGGTGCATGTTCAGGGAGAAGACGGTGTATGTGGCCCGTGGTAAACCCGGGGCGTGGGGTAGAATCTGGGGTCAGTGGAATGTGTATCGAGGGACTATCTGTTCTCCCCCCTGGTGGATACGTCTGATGTTGCCTTGTCCCCCTGATCCTTGACGGTTCCTTGCTTAATTAGTTCATCTGAGTATAGAGTTGATTTGCCCGTGGCCCCCCCCTCCCTCTCAGACCCCCCTTTTTATCAACCACCCTAGGGTGGTCCTGTGTGGAGTTCCTCTGCTGTGGTTAGACGCCCTTTCAATGTTTCTCGCCTTGCTTTTTGTTTTTCTTTACTTTTGTTGATGTTTATGTAAAAAGGGTGTATCCTGACTTTCCTTATGTGCAGCCTGATCTCCTGTTATTTAGTGGAGCCCCCGCGGGCCAGTCATTGTTTTTGAACTTCTTGATCATTTCTGCATACTAGCGGCCGGCCCAGGTGGTTGTAGGCCCGTGCTTGTACCCTTTTTTATCTGCACAATAAAAATGTATAAAAAAAAAATTAAAAAAAATCTATGTTCTAATTAAAGAACGCAAACCCAAAACAAAATATAAAAAACCTGAAAAACATAAACCCCCCACCAAAAAACAGCCTCTCTAATCCATAATTCCGATCCACAATCCGTACTGAAATAAAATTGCCCAAGTCCATCCTTGTTCACCCAGTTCCAAAACACAGTAACCCATCAAAAATCTGTTCCAAAAAAAAACTTCTTTGCCCATTTGAAAGGCTGCATTCGAACCCACAAATCCTTTTCCTTCTTTTAAACACGTGGCTTGTATTGCGAAAAAAAAGTCCGAACTGTACTAAAAAATCACGTCGCGAAAAAACAAAATATTGCTTATCACAAATAATTTTTTTAAAGTATTCTATTGATTTTTAGAAAAACCTTTCTAAACTTATCTTGCAATAACCGCACTCATCGCAACATAGACATACAACAGCTGATTGTAGAGGACGAAAAATGGATTAAAACATGCATAAAGTTCGAGTTTTACACTAAACACATTACAACTACTTCCCTCCTCTCTCCTTAATAAAAGTTGGCCACCTAGAACTCAAATTTTAAAATATTAAAAGTTCTTAAATGACCGCAGCTCTCCCTTGCATCCGATTCTGACCGCGGCGGTCCACTGACTGTAGAAACAGAACCTGAACCGCGTACATCAAGGCTGAAAGTAAAAAGAAATAAAGGACAATGATTACCATTGAATATAATGG
This sequence comes from Triturus cristatus, assembly GCF_964204655.1. Classification (NCBI taxonomy): domain Eukaryota; kingdom Metazoa; phylum Chordata; class Amphibia; order Caudata; family Salamandridae; genus Triturus; species Triturus cristatus. The sequence continues at coordinate 1,098,426,743 of NC_140594.1, forward strand.
AAAAGTGTGGCACAAATATGTTTTTAATGTTTAATAAAATATTGACACAGTTCAAAATTATACAAACATTTTTTTAAAAATAGTACAACATTAAACAATTAATCTTTATAAATGAATACTCAGGTATTAAAATGAATACCTGCGTATTAATACACTCTTCACTCCTAAATCCCTCACATCTCATCCCTCAAGGGTTATGTGACAAACCATTTTCTTATTATAATTGTTTTTTTAAAATAATAAATTATATGTGTTAATTCTCTAAATAAATTAATTCTCAGTTATTAAAATTAATACGTGAGTCTTAATACACTTCCCCACAAATATCCCCTAAAATCCTCACAACCTGTGCCTAATGGGTTATGTTATAAACCTTTTTCTTAATATAACTTATTTTTGTAAAAAAATATAAAATTATATTTAATAATGCTCTACATACATTAATACTCAGGTATTAAAATGAATACCTGAGTATTAATGCACGTCCCCAACCATAACCCCTAAATCCCTCACATCCCCTACCTAAATGGCTATGAAATGTAAATGGTTATGTTAAAAACCTTTTCTTAGTATATATTTTTTTAAATATTAAATTAACATTACTAATTAGCTAAGTAAATAAATACTTAGATTATTAAAATAACTAAATACTTAGAATATTAAAATTATTGTATGGGGCATGACCTAGTGATCCGACATGGTGGACGTGTGCTAGACGAGCTCCACTCGTGGGAGCTGGCTGGCTGACTGGTGTGTTGGCGCAGCGTCAGGGGCTGGTGAGTGGCTGGCTCTGCACCGAGGCCCCCGCATCTCAATGCAATGTCCAGAGGGACCAGTCTGAGTGGATCGGTATGTGGGGCCCAGTCGGCAAGCTGAGGGCCTGGGCCGATGCCTGCGGACATGGAGCTTGAGCCGGCTGGCCGCGCTCCTGGACTACCAAGCCCCACCCAGAGTCACACTGTGTGGCCTGCGGACCATCAGCTTGCCCCAGCTGACCCCCAGAGGTGAGAGACCGACTATTACCGCAGCAACGTGACGGTGCTGAGCACACCCCTGCCCAAGTGAAGGGCACGCGGACAGCGACGCACCTGGGGGCCGCCAGGACCATACTGGATAGGCCAAGACGTGGTAGGATGAAATGCAGCTGCGGGGCTGGCTGGCCTGTACGCTGGGGCTTTCCTAGCGGGATGCTCCCGACAGCGACCGGGGAGAATTAAACTCACCTCCGCATTGACAAGAATATTCCCCCGGGCCAAGCACCCAATATTGGAAGTGGTGCACTAAAAGACCCATCACCAAAGACATGTGTGTGGGTGGCCCCGGGCCGCAGTGGTGAATGCTGAACAGTTCAAAGGCGCAGGGAGGCTCAGGGGCAGGCTTCTGGGAATTGTGCCAACTAGAGAGCTGGGGAGACTGCTGGGCAGCCCCCCTGATACCTGAGGTGTGGCCACCGGCCACACAGCCTGCTGAGGAGCCAGACATACGGAGAAGATTGACCACGGAAAGCCATAACAGCGTGGACCAGAGGGTGAGGTACCCATTGGCGGTTGGAGATGGCCCTGCCTACGGAGACAGTTGGGCCAGGTCCCAATGTGGCTTGTGGGCAGTGGGTCCTCCACCTGACCTTCCTCTTGGTACCTAGTCTGGGAGATCGACCACTCTACAACTTGACTGGGCCTCACCAGGCGTTGAGTCCATAGAAACGGGCAGAAGTACCTGCTAGCTGCCAGACGATCTGTCCTCCAGATGTCCATATTCCCTTATAGCACAGGATACAGACATTGCCGCCTAGCTCATCTATTATGACTCAAGACAAACCAGGGAGTGGAGCTTCAAAGCAAAGCACCATGGACCGACTTACAGAGTCCCGGATGCACCTACCACCACACCAGACAATGCAACATTATTGGCTATCAAAACAAAATCCATGAATATGTTGGACACCAAGATTGGTGTGGTGGGGTCATGCTCCTGTGGCAGGACCTCAGAAATGCAGTGGAAAGACGCACCACAACTGAAACACAAGACTCTAGCGTCGAGGAGACAGTGACCACCTTCCAAAGAAAAGTCGATTCCCTCGAGACACTGACAAAAGGCCTTGCAACATACCTTTCCTTAGTGGGCTTCGCCAAGGGATGCGAGGGCAAAGAAGTCGGGAAATTTCTAACTACCTGGCTGCTGAGCTGGCCAGCCAATCCAAACCGAAATGGAAACAGCGTCACAGATCTGGATCCTCTTGGCACTCATGGGTGCACATTGATGACAAAACCATGCCTTTCTGAACACTTGGAATAAACTCGGCGAGCAAGATATGTGGCGGTGGTGGTATGTGAAATGGAACCTGAGATTCGTTCATATCTATTGTGCTGTTTTGCTCTCTTACATGTTATGATTGGACACATATATCGGGGCTACGACCCAAGTTGGGACATTCCCTGAAAATCAGGTAAAAGTTATGTTTGTGGGTTGGTTCCTGGGGATCCATTGGAAGACCACAGTCACCAACTCCCGTTGGAGTTAGCCAGACCTGCCTGCCGAGACAGGTACTTCAATGTTTCTGAAGTACAAGGGTTTGGGGGAGGGCAAAGGGATTGTTTATTAGTTTTACATGCCATGCTCCACATTAACATCCACACTGGTCCACTCCGAGGCGACTATGCTTTGTCTGTAGGATCCCACACGCTCACAACATCCACATCATGGAAGATAAGTCTAGCACCCCACAGGGCAAGCTTCATATTATCATCTGGAACATTTAAGGTATCCTATGTAAATTTAAAAGTGGGGGCGGTGCTTCGACAGGCTAAGAGCCCGGGTGCAGATGTCCTAATGCTCCCATTCATCTTATGGGAACAAAGACCCTCTGTCTCTCTAGATTTGGCTATGACTTAGTTTATCACTCTGGCTTTATTAGGGGCTCCAGAAGCAGAGTGCTCCTGCTACACCACAGAGTTCCTTTCAACACTAGCCACACCTGGATAGACAAGCTAGGCAGATATGTCTTTGTAGCTGGCACCCTATATGGTGAAAGGGTGGTCTTGAGGAGTGTCTACTCCGCCCCACCCATGCCACAGACCTTCACTGAAAGACTAACGGCCACAAAGGATTAATGGCCATTGGGGGGGACTGGAATGATTTATTGCTTGCACAACATGACAGATGGTACATGCTTCACCCAATAGAACGAGGCTACACATACTACTCACAGGTACACCAGACATTCTCCCACATTGATTACATATTCAGCCCCGCAAGTTACACACACATAGGGTCTCTGGCACTGAGATACTGCCTAGAAGCCTCTCAGACCATGCTCCAATATTATTCGACCTCCTAATGAGTCTGAGCCGCCCCCCTTTCATTGGTGTATGTCCTCATAGCATCTCCATGACCAACAATATCGAATTCACATATATATCAGGCCATACAGAACTACATTGACTCAAACACAGGGGCCTTGACTTCAGCTGGGACCTTATGGGAAGCCATGAAGTCGACCCCGCACAGTGTCGACATCTCCCTCTGTGCACACAAACGTAAATAACAGCGTGAAAAACTCATACATATCACAGCCCAATTGTTGACTCTGGTGAGGCAGGACCGAAGTGGAGAGGGGCGCAGGGACGTTGGCGAATATTTCAGATATTTCAAATATATCAGGATGAGTTAATGGAAGAAGCAATGACAATCTGGATAGAATCCAGAAGCCGCATATACCACTGAGGCGACTAATCTAGCAAGCTGCTGCACAGGCTATGCCAGTAAGCCACACGGCCTACCCACACACCATGCTTCAGGAGCCCAGACGGGGATGTCCTGACAGATCCGCTCTTGATTGCTGGCAGCTTTGCTGACTACTATAGACAGCTATATGCAGAACGAGATTCTTTACCAGCAGCTATTATCCAAAAATGCACTGAAGACCTCCTCTCAGGAGCCCTCTCAGAAACCACCAAGACACAGCTAGATGCTCCAATTATGATAAAAGAAATCACGGCATCTGTGGCCGAACTGCGACCAGGCAAAGCCCAGGCCCTTATGGATTCCCTTGTGAATTTTGTAAAAAGTGTATGCCAAAATTGGGAGTCCCCTACTTGGCGGTGCTTCAGGGTGTGGTGCAGGAAGGCAGACTCCCGCCGGACTAGATACACGCTGAGTTGGTGGTGTTCTTGAAACAGGGTCGACCTCCGGAGCTCCACTCCTCGTACTGCCAGATTACCCTTCTTAACCTAGAGGCTAAGTTGCTCACTAAAGTACTGGCTAACAGACTTTTACCCTACATAAAGTTTATGCCGCGAAGCGCAACCCACCACAACATTAGGCAAGCTCACAATGCCATAGCAGCTGTGGATCGCATGGATGCCGCGGGTACACTACTCTTGCCAGATATGAATAAAGCCTTCTATTCAGTCAGTTGGGTATATGTCTTTGTGCTTCTTTGAAAGCTAAATTTTGCCCAGCGGTTCCTAACATATATTAGTCTAGTCTAGTCTAGCAAGACCACTGACTCATTGTCAGTGAAATTGCTCTCCCACCCTCGCAACTCCACCATTAAGTGAGGCCTGCCCCGAGCCACTGCACTCTCTAGTGGTGGTGTTTCGAGGCCCTCCTCCACACACAGGTTTACCTGCGCCTCATCCCTGGTGGTCCAGTGGACCTCTGTCTCCTTTCTCTCCCTCCACTTTCCTCTCTGTTTTCACTTGTTTTCACCCTCTTTTTCTCTTTTCTCTGCACTTTTCTGCTTTCTGCACTTTTCTGCTGTTCTGCGCATTTCCACTCCCTTTCCTTTATTCCTCATTTTCCTTTATTCTCTCCTTTCGCTCGATCAGCTCTCCTCTCTGTTTTCACTCGTTTTCACCCTCTTTTTCTCTTTTCTCTGCACTATTCTGTTGTTTTGCTCATTTCCACTCCCTTTTCTATTATTCCTCCTTTCCCACCCGTTGTTTTCCCCGCCGCTGCTGCCCCGCGGACCCTCCCCCCCAGCACAATCAGCGCAAACGGCCCAACCCAGCTCCCCTTCCCGCTCCCACCTCCCCGCTGTCCAGCCCTCCTCGACCCCAACTTAATGGCGGCCGCTGTGGGGACAGGAGAGCAACATCACTGACTCATTGTCAGTGAAATTGCTCTCCCACCCTCGCAGCTCCACCATTAAGTGAAGCGTGCCCCCGAGCCCCTGCACTCTCGAGTGGTGGTGTTTCGAGGCCCTCCTCCACCTACAGGTTTACCAGCGCCTCATCCCTGGTGGTCCAGTGGACCTCTGTATCCTTTCTCTCGCTCCACTTTCCTCTCTGTTTTCACTCGTTTTCACCCGATTTTTCTTTTTCTCTTTTCTCTGCAGTTTTCTGCTTTCTGTACTTTTCTGCTGTTCTGCGCATTTCCACTCCCTTTTCCTTTATTTCTCCTTTTCCTTTATTCTCTCCTTTCGTTCGCTCAGCTCTCCTCTCTGTTTTCACCCTCTTTTTCTCCCTACTCTGCACTTTTCTGCTGTTTTCCACTCCCTTTTCCTGCCCGTTTTTTCCCCACGGCTGCTGCCCCCACGGCCCCTCCCTTCCAGCACGACCAGCGCGACCGGCCCAACCCAGCTCCCCTTCCCGCTCCCACCTACCCGCTGCCCAGCTCCCCCCGACCCCTACTTAATGGCGGCTGCTGCGGAGTCAGGCGAGCAATACCACTGACTCATTGTCAGTGAAATTGCTCTCCCACCCTCGCAGCTCCACCATTAAGTGAGGCCTGCCCCTAGCACCTGCAATCTCGAGTGGTGGTGTTTCGAAGCCCTCCTCCACCCACAGATTTACCCGCGCCTCATCCCTGGTGGTCCAGTGGACCTCTGTCGCCTTTCTCTCACTCCACTTTCCTCTCTGTTTTACATTCGTTTTCAGACGCTTTTTCTCCTTTCTTTTTCTCTGCACTTTTCTGCTTTCTGCACTTTTCTGCTGTTCTGCGCATTTCCACTCCCTTTTCCTTTATTCCTCCTTTTCCTTTATTCTCTCCTTTCGCGCGCTCCGCTCTCCTCTCTGTTTTCACTCGTTTTCACCCTCTTTTTCTCTTTTCTCTGCTCTTTTCTGCTGTTCTGCTGATTTCTACTCCCTTTTCCTTTATTCCTCCTTTACCGCCCGTTTTTTCCCCACGGCTGCTGCCCCCACGGCCCCTCCCCTCCAGCACGACCAGCGCCAGACCGGCCCAATCCAGGTCCCCTACCCGCTCCTGCCTCCCAGCTCTCGAGCCCTCCCCGACCCCTACTTAATGGCGGCCGCTGCGGGGACAGGCGAGCAAGACCACTGACTAATTGTCAGTGAAATTGCTCTCTCATCCTCGCAGCTCCACCATTAAGTGAGGCCTGCCCGCCAGCCCCTACACTCTCGAGTGGTGGTGTTTCGAGGCCCTCCTCCACTCACAGGTTTACCTGCGCCTCATCCCTGGTGGTCCAGTGGACCTCTGTCTCCTTTCTCTCGCTCCACTTTCCTCTCTGTTTTCACCCACTTTTTCTTTTTTCTCTGCACTTTTCTGCTTTCTTCACTTTTCTGCTGTTCTGCGCATTTCCACTCCCTTTTCATTTATTCCTCCTTTTCCTTTCTTCTCTCCTTTCGCTCGCTCAGCTCTCCTCTCAATTTTCACTCGTTTTCAATTTTTTTTTCTCTTTTCTCTGCACTTTTCTGCTGTTCTGCTAATTTCCACTCCCTTTTCCTTTATTCCTCTGTTTCTGCCTGTTTTTTTCCCCGCCGCTGCTGCCCTCGCAGCCCCTTCCCCCGGGACACGATCAGCGCGACCAGCCCAATCCAGCTCTCCTCCCTGTTCCAACCTCCCAGCTGTGCAGCCCTCCCCGACCCCTACTTAATGGCGGCCACTGCGGGGACAGGCTAGCAAAACCACTGACTCATTGTCAGTGAAATTGCTCTCTCACCCTTGCAGCTCCACCATTAAGTGAGGCCTGCCCCCGAGCCCCTGCACTCTCGAGTGGTAGTGTTTCGAGGCCCTCCTCCAACCGCAGGTTTACCTGCGCCTCATCCCTGGTGGTCCAGTGGACCTCTGTCTCCTTTTTCTCGCTCCACTTTCCTCTCTGTTTTCACTTGTTTTCATCCGCTTTTTCTCTTTTCTCTTCACTTTTCTGCTTTCTGCACTTTTCTGCTGTTCTGTGCAGTCCCACTCCTTTTTCCTTTATTCTTCCTTTTCCTTTATTCTCTCCTTTCGCTTGCTCAGTTCTCCTCTCTCTTTTAACTTGTTTTCACCCTCTTCTTCTCTTTTCTCTGCACTTTTCTGCTGTTCTGCTAATTTCCACTCCCTTTTCCTTTATTCTCCCTTTCCTGCCTGTTTTTTCCCTGCCGCTGCTGCCCCCGCGGCCCCTCCCCCCCAGCACGACCAGCACGACCGGTCCAATCCAGCTCCCCTCCCCGCTCCCGCCTCCCGGGTGTCCAGCCCTCCCCGACCCCTACTTAATGGCAGCTGCTGGCGCGCCGAAGGAACGCCAAAGGCAAGCCCGTCTGTGCCCGTCTGCGACCCGACCCTGACCAGCACCAGGAACCCTGGACCTCCACCCTGCCAATGATACGACCCAGCGGCACTCCACGCACTCAACCCATGCCGCAACAACAACTGCAAGCTAACGTCACCAGCCAACACCCACGGACCCTTCAGCTGTCACTGCTGCCAGCACACATACAGCTCCGCCAAGAACACAGACCCAGCAAAACCCGCCCACAAGAACACAACCGAACCGAAGACCCTGCAATGCATCCTCCTCAACGTTAGATCCCTCCACAAACATGCCACCGAAATCTGGGACCTCCTCGACAGCACCACACGTAGCGTTCCTCACCGAAACCTGGACCAACACCACCTCGGAACCGGGCATCGCCATCGCCATTCCTCAAGGATACAAGATCTCCAGGAAAGACCTCCCCACCCGCCCTGGAGGAGGAATCGCCATCGTCCACAAATCCACCCTCAGCCTGAGCACACTCCTCAACGAGCCCACAGACCTGATGGAACACCTTCACTTCAAAATATTGGCCAGCCCACCACCACCCTCCGAGGAACCCTCAACTACCGCCCCCCTAGGCCCCGCGGACCTTTTGCGGACATCATCTCCCCACAGGCCATCACATCCACCAACTACACCCTGCTGGGAGACCTCAACTTCCACCTCAACAACCAACTGGACCCCAACACCATATCCCTCCTGGACAACCTCCACAACATTGGACTCTGCCAGATCGTGACCGAACCAATGCACTCAGCAGGACACACCCTTGACCCTCTCTTCACAACAGGAAACTCCATCACCTTCAGCCACATCACCAAACTCCCATGGACTGACCATCGATGCATCCACTTCACCTTCAGAACACCCACCATCTACAGATACCAGCACCTGCTCCCACAAAGCAACTGAACCAGAATCACTGACGACCAGCTCACCTCCTCACTCAGCAACTCCACACCAATCATCGCGGAATACGATGACCCCAACACCGCAGCCCGAACCCTGCACAGATGGATCTCCAAAAGCGCCAACACTATAGCCCCCTCAACAAAAACAAAAACACCCACGCCAAGAAAGCCAGATGGTTTACCACCGAACTTCGAGAGTCCAGATACACTTGCCGCCACCTCGAAAAGGCCTGGAGGAACACCAGATCCACAGAATCCCACGACAAATTCAGAGCCGCCACCAACGCCCACCACCAACTCATCAGAAAACAAGGAAAAAAAGCGATTGAAGACAGAATCTCCAGACACGCACACAACAGCAAAGAACTCTGCAACATCATCAAGGAGTTCGCCCAACCCACCAGTGAGTCCACTGACATGCCTCCCTCACAAGATCTCTGCGACAAACTCAGCACCCTTTTCCACCACAAAATAAAGAGCATCTATGACAACTTCGATGAAGACAACTAACACACTGAACCCTCACCAACCAACCTCGACACCATGAATCAAGCGATTGACACCTGGACAGCCCTCACCACCGAAGACACACTGAAGACGATGAAGTCAATCCACTCTGGGGCCCCCACAGACCCCTGCCCCCACCACATCTTCAACAGAGCCGGCGACACCATCGCACCCATGCTCCGCCACACCATCAACCACTCCCTGGCGACCGCCTTTTTCCCTGATGACGGGAAACACGCAGAGGTCAACCCCCTCCTGAAGAAACCCTCGGCGGACCCCACCGACCTCAAAAACTACACACCCATCTCCCTGCTCCTGTTCCCAGCAAAAGTAATCGAGAAATCTGTCAACAGCCAACTCGCCACATTCATCGAAGAGCACAACATCCTCCACTCCTCCCAATCCGGCTTCAGAAAAACCACAGTACGGAAACCGCCCTCCTCGCCGCAACAGACGACATCCGCACCCTACTGGACAAAGGAGAAACAGTAGCCCTCATCCTCCTGGACCTCTCAGCGGCGTTCGACACAGTCTCTCACTACACCCTAATACGCAGACTTCACGATGAAGGGATCCAGGACAAGGCCCTCGACTGGATCTGCTCCTTCTTCTCTTGTAGAACACAGTGGATCAGACTCCCCCCTTTTCTCTCGGACCCTACACCAACAACCTGGGGAGTCCCCAGGGGTCCTCCCTCAGCCCTACGCTCTTCAATGTCTAAATGGCGCCACTCGCCCCTATCATCAGACTCAACATTGTGTCATACGCAGACGACACCCAACTCATCCTCTCCCTATCCAACGAACCCAACACCGCCAGACACAACTTTCGAGAAGGCATGGAAGCTGTCGCCAAATGGATGAAAAACAGCTGCCTACAACTAAACAACAAAACAGAAGTACTCATCATCTGCCCCAACCCCGATACCTGGAATGACACCTTGTGGCCCTCCGCCCTCTGAAGCCCGCCCATCCCCAGGGACCACACATGTACGCAACCTGGGAATCATCCTGGACTCCGAGCTCAAAATGGACCGTCAGATCAACTGTCTCCTCCTCCTGCTTCCACACCCTCCGCCTCCTACGTACGACCTTCAAATGGATCCCCCTCGAACACAGAAAGACAATCACTCACACCCTGGTCACCAGCAGACTCGACTACAGCAACGCACACCACGCCGCAATAAACAAAAACCTCACCCGCAAGCTACAGAACATCCAGAACGAAGCCACAAGACTGGTCCTCGACCTGCCAAGACACTGCCACATCTCCCATCACCTGCAAACACTCCACGGGCTCCCCATCGAGGCTAGGGTCACCTTCAAGATGCTTACCCACACACACAAGGCCCTCCACGACACCGGACCAGCATACCTGAACAGCCGACTCAAATTCCAGGCACCCCAAAGGACCATACGATTAGCCCAGCTCTCCTACGCCGTATTCCCCCGCACCAGAAAGACCAGATCGGGAGGCCACTCCTTCTCCTTCCTGGAGGCCAGAGCCTGGAACGCCCTTCCTCTCAACCTCAGACAGATCACATCGCTCCCCATCTTCGCAAGAAACCTCAAAACCTAGCTCTTCGACAGACCCCCTCCTTGATGGACTGGAACCTGCACCTCCCCAGTTCCTTGAGACCCTTACGGGTGAGTAGTCGTGCTTAACAAACCCATGATTGATTGATATAGTGTACACCGACCTTACTGCTGCAATGTGTGTAGAGGGCTCAGTCTCTTCACAATTCTCCATTCATAGAGGCACCCGCCAGGGATGTCCACTATCGCTCTATTTATTTGCATTGGCAATGGAGCTGCTGGTGGGGTGGATGAGAATAGACGCGCAGTTCTGGGGGTCTGAATAGTCTCGGAGGTGTCCGACCAAATTGCACTATATACTGATGATGTATTATTCTTTATAACTGATCCCACAGATCTGGCCCCAACTCCACCAAATAACAGAGGTGTTTGGGGAGACCTCCGGGCTCTATATGAACACGGCCAAGTCAGTCCTCTGGCCGCTCGCGGGTAAACAGGTAGTGAGTGCTTGGGCACAGGGACTTACTATAGCCTCAGATGGCATGCAATACCTGTTCATTTTCCTGACAGCCTCACAACTCACAGCATGGAAACATAGTTTGGCTCCAGTAACTCACATGCTACCAGTCTACATGTTGCGGCGGCATTGCAAGCAGCGGACATACAGTCCTACCATGCGGCAGTGCCTCTGCAAATACTATGGTGGTACGAGGATTGATGCAATCCAGACTCTGCAGTTGAACGCCTACTCATGGGACTAAACATACCTACTTACATAGAGAATCAGAGGTTCAGGCTCAACAGGGGTGGTCTTTCGGGTATGGAAACGTTCACTGAAATGCATGAGATGGTGGGGCAAGCTTTCACGGGAGACCCCATTCTGGTGTGGTGACCCCCTATCTCAGATGACCACATTACAGGGCTACTGGGATGATATCAGTATATCTATACTAGGGACAGTTATACATGTGACAATACTCAAATCCTTTCAAGAACTGCAAACTGAATTCCATATGCCACGCACACAATTCTACAATTCTTTTCAGTTCCGACACGCCTTGACCACATACTTCAAAGACCTGTCGACACTCCAGATTTCAATCCTTTGGAAGGCAAACTGTTCATGGGCATACTTGGCAACCATAAGATTACAAAAATCTATCAAACCCTCATCACAAACAACCAGAAATCATTGACAGACCTTCGAGAGATATGGCATGCCGAAACAGACCCACTTGATGATGATGACTAGAATGAGGCCCTAGAGTCCCCCTGTGGTGCAGCTATCTCCTCCCACCTGAGACTGATCCAATTTAAATACCTACATAGGGCATATTTCACACGATATAAACTGTGGCGGTCCGGCCTGGTACCTTCTCCCACCTGTCTACGCTGTAATGCAGCAGAAGTCACCTTCTTACACACAGTTTGGGCATGCAGCACATTGACCAGGTTTTGGCAGAGAGTGCTTGCATGTCTCTCTGAGGTCCTAGGTTGGGAGCTCCCTACATCCCCCAAACTAGCCCTTCTACACAAAGCTGATGAAATCGGGGGCGATAAATAGAAACACCATATTTGTTTCTGGGCCTCACCAGAGCTAAGAGAGACATAGCCCGGCTCTGGAAAGCGACCACCTCTCTACTGATAGGCGTATGGAAGCAAGGACTTGATTTCTGAATGGGCCTGGAGTACCCGGTATTTATTGCCCGAGGATGCCCATAAAAACATGCCAAACCCCCAACAATGGACACGGACGACACGCCCTAATTGAAGTATAGCTATCTAATATAGGTTAGATTTCATATACAAGAGATTAATTAGATGTCATTGGGAACCTGCACGGTAATACAGCGGGGTTATGGCATGAGTTAGTACCACCGTTTAATATTGTTTAGTTATCAATGTATCTGTTATCAAATCTATACCATGTACATGTACTTTGACAATATGCTCATGTATTAAGGGCCCTATGGGTCAAATATGGCTTCAAATACAAATAAAATATGTTGTGGAAAAAAAACTATGTTCATATCGTTTTTTGAATAACAAAAATGTAATTTTTTGTTAAATCCCTAATTATATACTCATCTTCTAATATTACAATAATTATTAAAATAACAAAAAAAAATTTTTTAAACTTATTTGAACACTTACCCTAACCATAAATGCGATGTAAAGCCATACGCAGTAATTGTACCTGCATTGTAATAGCATGCATTGTAATGGCATGTGTTGTAATGGTACCTGTGTTGTAATGGAGTCGTTGTAATGGCATTACTTTGTAATGCCTACGTTGTAATGTGAGTTTCCCAAATACCACACTTCCACCAATAACAATATTCTTTATTTCTCAACAGGTCGATCGGGCACAGGACCTGGCCAGAACTTGGCCGCCAAACAGACTCCCGCTCTACCCCAGGATGATGCCCACAGTGATGACAACACTCCTGGAGAGATGGACATGGATGACGGTCCTGGCCCATCTGGTCAGCATGGGCAGACCGCAAGAGTAGGGCTCACTGTGCCCACAACAACACCGCCCAGCCAAGCCGGCACCCACACCTGTGTACCTAGCAAAGTCAGTACGATTGAGTGCCCCCCCAGTCCTGGATTCTGAGGTGGCTATCACCACACCAGTCACTGAGGAACCAGTGGGAGGTTGCAGTCTATTCCATGGGCACATGCCCATGGGGGTAGGGTTTGTGGGATGGTAACTATGGGCCACCCAGGCTGCCATCACCCAAGTGATGAGACAGGTACTTACCGAAATCCGCGAAATGAAGTAGCTGCTGAGGGACACATAACAGGAGGTGGCTGACAGCAATACCAACCTAGCCTCCCTGGTTGGGGGGCTACAGGAAATAAACACCACCATCTGCAGGGTTTTTGCACCTGCATCTACCCCTTCCTCTGGTCCAAGTACATCCAGGCCATCAACATCTGTTGCAGCCACAGGAAGAGAGGCCATGTCAGAAGAAGATACTTCTGCAGACACCCCTGTCTCGGCAGCAGCAGACCCCCACACAAAAAAGAGGGTACGTCCATCCAAAAATCCAGGATGTGGGGCGTGCAAGACACCCACTGACATCAGTAAGAAACCTCAACCCTAATTTCCTCCTGTGTGTGCAACACATTCACTTTGTGGACTATTCCTGGATGCTTTTCCATATCTGATGGGAGTAGTATGTTGGACTTTGGACTCGATGGTTTCATCCACCATGACTGACTACTTCACTTTTGGTCTTCCCTGTTTAAATATTTGTACACTTTTTAATATTACCCTTGTTCACTTCAATAAATATACAAGTCAGCAATTCATTGTCTTCTGTTGTAACTCTCACATATACCAATGTATATGCACTACCATGTGCATTTTACAATGCCAAAACTAGGTACTTCTGGAAGCATGGATATGTTGCATGTAAACAATATTCAACTCTGGATTTCTACCATGTCACAACAACACATACATGCAAGTGTCTGGTCTGTTAACATCTTTCTTCCATTGTTCAAATCATGGACTAACATGATGTCAGAAACACAGACAATAAGGCATGACTCAATTTGTCTGTGTCAGTGATCACATATTCAGTTGCAGACCTTTACAGGATGGACGGAGGGGATGCATTTGACAATATCCTCTATAATAGGCAACATTAAAATAGGTCTACATCATCAGCTGGAGCCATATTGCCCACCTCACAAAAGGAACTCCACATCAATTAAGCAAATAAACAGACACATGTTAGTACAGCAGTTTCTAAATACAGGGTCATTCCAATCCAGTGTTGCTTGCATTAAGGAATGTCACAAACAAAGGTCAGTGATGTGCCACAAGCACTTCAGCCTACAACTAGGAGATATATCAACAGCTACATACAGTTCATACACAATGGGAATTTTGCTAATGTAAAGGCAGATTTGCATGATTTGGGCCCAATAAGACATTGTGTCAGATCACATGATTACACACATATTGAATTAGGACCAACACACCACAAGTAACAAGTCCAATGGAAGCCACGTAACGTCCATCCTAACACTGTGCAAGCTGTCTTGGTAGCGGCTTTGTACATCCAAACTCTGTGACAGACATTCCCAAGACCAATCCATGTCCACTCCGTTCATCTGGACAGCATCAGGTACCTGCTAATGTCACAACTGTGAAATGTCCCAAATGAAGATGCCAAGATGAAGGAATCTAAAACAGACCAAAAAAGAGAGATTTACTACAGAACCATACATATGGCACAAGTTACAAAGTAAACTTCTAGAGAACACAGTCCAAGACAAAATTACACACCTTCTGGCTTTAAATAAGAGCCCAAAAGACCACTCCATTGACTTCTGTGCTCTTTCATGGGCCTCATTGAAGCGGACATCCCATGGCGCAGTAGGATTCCTCAGCAGTGCCAACAACAATGGCAGGTTGGGATACACTGAGTCTCCTAGATGGAAGACAGACAGAAGTGCAACAATGAGTTACACACTTTCAGATTATACTACTTGACATTACCCACACAAAGTTATCTACTTACCTACAAGACAGGCTCTCTACGGTAGTAGTTGTAACATCAGTTGGGGTATGGTGATGTTCTGCAGCATGAAGGAATCATGTGCAGATCCTGGGATCCAGGCAGAGACGTTTGAGATATACAAATCCTGTAAGCAGACAACTTGCCTGTTGATAGAATGGAGGTGCTTCCTGTTGCGGTACACTTGTTCCCTGGCTTGCAGTAGTACTGAGGCAATATGGGTGCCATCAATAGATCCAATCACTCGTGGGATGCAACCAAATCTATAGAAATTACCCTTCAAAATGGCTAAATCCTCACGTTTGGGGAACTGGATGTAGCTGTCCATGTGGCTCAACATTGCTGTAAGCACCTCTTGGAGTACACAACTGAACATTGACTGTGACATACAACCAGAATTAGCAACAGTGAATTGAAAGGAACCTGTAGCCAGAAAATGCAATACTGACAAGAGTTTCACAATTGGTGTGATAGATGTAGGATATGTGATGTGAGGTAGGAGGTCAGGCTCCAACTGATTACATAAATCCAGTATTGTTTGAAGATTCAAACATAATTTCTGGATAACATGTCTTTTTTCCATGGTTTGAAGGTTTGGACATTAGTGGTACACTGGATGCCGGGGTCTCCTCCCTCTCCTAGGGTACCTATGTGAGGAGTACAAATACAATTGTACCCTGTTCACAGTGTCCAGAGTATCATATTTGAAGAGTAAGGCAAAAGTCATGTGACAAAACATAACAGCTTCATGAAGCATTACACATATACCACATCATCATTGTCTACTGTTAAACATCCACCAATATTACCCAATGTGACCTTCACATGTCAGTAGCAGAACTCTGCACAACATCAATTCCGAAAAGATATAAAGCTGCACTATATTAAAGTTTTCATGACATTTCATGTGAAATATCGCCAACTGCGGTGTATAGTGCACTGCCCATATTTTGCCTATGTGCACAGTAATGCACTACACAGATTATATTTTATACTGGTCACGACATGTGAAGGCAATTTTTCAAATGTAAGTATGTTAGGCCTCATTTGTAGTTGTGGTACCCACTTAACATCACAATTCCTCTTTTTCATACGACTATAATGGCAGATGCCTGACCACGCATTTATGACATTTGGGACGACTGCCACCGGCGGAAGTTGCCAGCACAGTAGGTGGTTGTCACCATGGCCGACACAGCCATCTGCTAATATTAGTGACAGTGACGGTTCTGGTTTAGTCACTGTGGGCGTCTATACTGATGATCGTGTACATGCACGCAGTGGTTTGAAAAAATAAATCACTTGCCTCCTAACACTGCTACTATAAACACCTCTTCCACTTTAGCTGCTGTTTGCCACCTCTAGGAGCAATCATGCCAGGCTAAGCAGGTGAGAGGACCTGTCCCTTCTTCCCAGAGGAGCTGGAGACCCTGGTTGAAGAGGTCCCTCTCCTGTATGGCCAGCTCTATGACTCACTATAGGGAACAGGCAACTATCTTAAACATAGTTATTTATTCTGTTCAACTTCTTCCTTTCAATTCCCATAGGCTACAATTTGCCTCTGAGTTCCGAAGTGTAACCATATTGTGTGATGTTTGGTGAAATTGAGTGGTCCCTACATAGGACAATCATGTAAACGATTATGAGGCCCTAAACTTTGTGGAGTGATCAGCATTGTAATGTGTGATAATCCATATAGTTTTACATACATGGATATATGAATGTCTACATTTCATAGTACCTATCATGATTTACCACATCACATCACATCATGGTATATGTGCAAAGATATTTATAAACTTTACACCATGAGCTGTGCCTGTATACTGTTAGTCATGTGTACAGTCCTACAAATCACTTAGCCACATCAGGCATAGCATAAGTGTTGTCTGGGAGGCGGCTATACCTCGCTGACCCCTTCAGGGTGCCATACAACCTTATGGTCACATATTAGATGGGAAGAAAATTCACATTTTTGTATTGAATTGCTGAATTCAGTATGCTGAGCCTGCAGAGAGCAAGGCCTGACAATGAGTTGTGGGCAGTGCGGGCTATGGCCCAGGCTAGGGCACAGTAACTGTGAAAAGACAACTGATGCACAGAGTAATCTCCATGTAGACCTGCAGATCGAAGGACGTTCACAAAATGAGTTTTGTTTACCACTAGTAGCCGTGACAGCTGTTACATGAACCATATGTGGAATGGTGAGTGAGCTTTCCCCTTGACCTGATACTTCTTTCCATTGACCCACATTGTCAATGTGTGAGGTTCACTTATAACACTCCCCTCATACAGGTCTGTTGTCACTTTTTCATAAGTCATGCTTCCACTGGACAGGCCTATTGCACATCTGACACATGGACAGTGTAGATAGTTGATTGCTTCTGAATAGATTATGAAATGTGATTCATCAGCTTTCTCACATTAAATCCAATCACACAACACATATAATGGTTTGTTGAATGTCATCCCTGGTACAGTGCCACATATGGCATGGGTTGTATCCTGTAATGGTAGTACATACCACACAAACATAGTATGATATCCCAATAAGTAGTCCACATGTTCACACATGCCCCAGAGAGGAAGCTCTCAGTAACACACATGCCAGCCCTTTCATTGTGACCTTAGTCTTAGGATGCTGTGTACACTATGGTATTCGGCTCTATGGGCCATCTGCATCAGATCAATGGGCCTGCAGTAAAGGTGTCTGTACATTCATGCATTAGTAGTTTACCCTTCAGTATGTAAAAATGGAGTGTTCTGTTTCATGGTACATCACATCACATTCTATGTAGAATGGCCCTGGGCTACATAATGTTAGTGGGCTGGCTCAGTCACTTGAGGTCTTGACTGGGTTTGAGGCGAGTCAGCAGATGACCACAAAAGTGTGTATTCATGCTTTAGTAATGCTTAGCATATGACATTTACACATGTATTGTGTTGACCCTAGTGGAATGTTTGTGTTAGGTGTCAACAACATGTGTATCAACCATATAGATATCCTAAAACTCCCAATTACAATCTTTCTCTACATCTATTGCATCCATACAGGTCAATGCCCATCAGAAGAAAGCCATTTGGAGAGCCATTGCCAGGAAGGTGCAGACCCTGGGGATCTTCAGCCAGCATAGCATCCCCTGCAGTAAGAGGTGGGAGGACCAGAGGTGCTGGACCAGGAACATCATGAAGGTACAGCTGGGGAAGTCCTCCCATTGAGGAAGGGGCGCACACTGGACCCTGACCCCACCTAACTGCCTGCATACTGGTGGTGGCCTACCAAGAGCTTTATGGGGAGTTGAGGGCCCAATAGCAGCTACAAGGGGGTAAATCCTGGCCAAAGTCATACATGTTACTTTGATAACTTTGTGTGTTACAGGCAGGCATTTCCCAACCAATATTGTTGGTGACCCATGTGCCACACACAAGATGAGTTATTGTTTGTGTAGGTCTGGTAGTAAGTGCCTGCTGCTATACTGTGCTTGTTGTCTTTCTGACCAAGAACACAGCAGAGTCTTGTTCACATCCAATTTTCTTTTTTGAGCAGACATCTGGCTGAGTGAAGTGAGTAATCATCTCATATTGTTAGTTGTTATGGGTGACAATTGTGTCACACAGGCATCTTGCCTTCCTTGTGTGATGAGTGATGTCCCCTCACTGCCATCTCTCATGTGATAGTGGCCCTATTACATGTGACATGACATAGAGTGCACAGTACTTGCAGTGACTGTACAACAGTTCCCATTGGTAAGTACTGGTAATAAAGTGAAATTAGTGTGCAAACCTCACTGGTGCCATCAGCATTAGTGCCTACATGTAGGCCACTGTGTATTTGCCAGTTGATGGTTTATCTGCAACAGTGTTTAAAACATGCATTCATTGACTGGTAACATGCATAAGGGAGTGAGATGTAGAACTGTAGAGATATGTGAGTGTCTACACGGATCCTTGCAATGCAATCTGAGTTTGCAATACCAAAGAGTACAGTGATGTGCCGGGCCCATTGGAACTCTAGTGATCCCACATCTTCATGTCATAGATATTCAGGGACACCCAAAACCATCAAAGGTGCATTGGCTTGTAGTTATACAATGTATGAATGGGGTTATCACCTGTACCAAGCAGGATTGGGGATGTTCATATGGTTATATGAAGTCTTCTGCTGTGTGAATTCTTAGGGGCAGATTTACAAGAAAGTGACGCATCTGTAGAGATGCGTCACTTTCCCTGTGCCACCATTCAAAACCCTTGTGCCACCATGGATGCGCCGTATTTACAATAAGGCGCACCATGGGGCAAGGATTGACAGATGCGTCAGAAATTCTGACGCATCTGTTGGCCCAAAAGTCACACATTCCTGGAGTCGTGTCGCAAGCACAATGCAACTCCAGCAATGCATGGGGAGGCCTATACTCATTGTGCTGCATCACTCCTTATGCCTGCTCCAAGCAGGCGTAAGGTTTTGACGCAGTAGCTTCCTAGAAGTGGCGCTGTGAAATCGTGTAGATTTCAGTGCGTCACTTCTACGAGGATTTTTTGCATGGAAACGCCCACCCTGCATACATTATACCTGATGCAGGTATAATGGTGCAGATTTACAAGCCTCTTCTGACACTTTTGCGCTACCGTTGTGTCACTTTTGTAACGCAACAGCGGCGTAAACAATGCAGCCAATTTACAACGTGACGCATCCAGGGAGATGCGTCATGTTCTAAACCCCTGCCTCACATTATACCTGCATCAGGTATAATGTATGAAGGGTGGGTGTTCAAACGCAGGAAAGCCTCGTAAAAGTGACGCAGTTAAATCTACAAGATTTCACTGTGCCACCTCTAGGAAGCCACTGTGTCAAAACCTTACGCCTGCTTGAAGCTGGCGTAAGAAGTGATGCAGTACAATAAGTATAGGCCTCAAAATTCAGTGCTGGAGTTTCGTTGTGCTGTTGACACGACTCCTGCAAAGCGTGACTTTTGGGCCAACAGATGCGTCAGAATTTCTGATACATCTTTCCATCCTTGCGCCATGGTGCGCCGCATTGTAAATACGGTACACCAATGGTGACGCAAGGGTATTGCAGGCTGGCGCAGGGAAACTGCCACATCTCTACAGATGTGTCAGTTTCTTGTAAATCTGCCCCAATGTGGCGCAGGGCTTTACAATGTGATGCATCGCCCTAGATGAGTCACATTGTAAATGGGCCACAATGTTTATGCCGCCACTGCGTCACAAAAAGTTATGGAACGGCGGTACAAAAGTGACATGAGGTGCTTGTAAATCTGCCCCTGAGTATCCAACTCCCAAATGTTTGGACCTCAATCATTACAGGCAACTTTATATGCTACATGTGAATCATAGCTAAACTACATTTGTACAGCTTTCATTAGACATTTCACGTGGGGGGCATATCATAAAATTTAGAGCTCAAAGTCTCATCAGTGTGCAATGAGCATTTGCATGTGACATGATGTCTGCCACAACACTAATTGATGGTGCATAGGTGAATAACTTGACCTTCATGACATCAGGATGTGTTATGAGGAATAGGTTGATCTGTTGAACTCTGGGCCTTGTGTGAGCATTGTGTAAATCTCAAACATGTATCCATCCTATTTGGTAACATCATTTTACAATGGTATAATACAAGTGCTAAAGTATGCAAAGTGATCAACTATCCTAGTATGGACATAAGGATGGAATGTAGACAACTCCATCAATGCATTTGGGCCTGTTTGGGGTTATGAAATGAGTCGAACCAACTGTTTGCAGGTTATGTACCGTGCATGTATGTGCTCATGCTAAATTTGAAGCCTATAGAGTGAACCATGAAGTTGGTGTGATTAGTGCACTTCATCAATGCTTTCTGTTGATTTGTGATGGTCAGGTGTGGAAATGCAGCTGCAAAAAAAACATGTTACATGTCATTTCAGATATATCCAGGGCAAGCAAAGAAGAAGGGGCCAACGTCGGTGGGGATGCAGCAGTTCACAGTGGTACCAGACGTGACACCTCAAACATGGAGTGGCCCAGTGACCAGGAGGGTGTGGGTAGTGCCACCGAGGACAGCAGCACAAGTTCATCATTATCTGAGTCATCCTCTGGTGGAAACTCTCGAGTAGTGGTGGAACCTGCAGGATCAGTACCACCTTCATCCGTGTCTGCCACCCCCAGTTCCATCTCTACCCTTTCTGTTGTCCCCCAACATGTTAGCCAGGGGAGCAGTCTCCTGCGCTCCTGGCATCTCAGCCCCTGCCCCTGTTAACCTTGCTGCCCTGAGTGAAGTGGCTATTGACTTCCTGAGGACCATCTCTGTGGTTCAGAATGCAGTCCTAAATGCCATCCAGGGGCAAGGCAACCCGCTTGTACACGGTGGCCTACCTGGAAATCATTCACACTGCAATGTCTGGCCTGCAGAGATCTTTTCAGGCTCTGGCCTTCTCCCTCACGGCAGCCTTCCCCCATCCCATCCCAACCTTCCATCCCATCTCCTGGCCCTGCCCCTTCCTCATTAAAATTCCCTTTTCCCATTCCTGTCCCAAGCATACTCACACCTAAGCAGGCACACACTTCAGCAGACACAATCACCACATGCAAATACAAAACTTACAAAAAGAAAAATATGCAAGCACACGGCAGACACTCACCCCCTCATCTCCCCCACCACCCCCAGCATAGCCCCAGGTACCACAACAACAGCCACAGACCCCTCCATACCCACAACCATACCCCCAGACACCTCACCAACAGGCACATACACCTCTACAACCATACCCTCAGGCACCACATAAAAAGATACTTCCAAACCCACAACCATACCCCAGACACTATACCAACAGGCACAGATACCTTCACACTCACACCCATACCTCCAGACACCACACCAACAGGAACAGACACCTTCATACCCACAACTATACCCCCGGACACCACACCAACAGGCACAGACACCGCCACATCACAACTATACCCTCAGACACCACGCCAACAGGTATAGACACCTTCAGAACACCCAGCACTTGCACAGCACACACAGGCAAAAAAAAAAAAACATTCACAGTCACCCACAAAACACAGTGTTCAAACAGCATACACAGCTCATACTCCACTTCCTCTAACCCCCAAAGCCCAACTCTATCCCGAACATCCTACCCATTTTCCCCCGGGAAGATGTGTTGTTTGCCCATGCCCTTAGCCCTGTGAAACCTAAGCGTACCCCCCAAAAGTCCCAAAACCCTCTCCCAAAGACCAACCCATCCCTTTTACATGCCACTCCACCCCTGAGAAACCAGATGCCCACCCCACTGAACCCAGCCCAAAACCCCCAAAACCAAGAAATCCCCTCCCAAAGCGATACCACCCCTCCCGAACTGCACCCACCGTCCCCATGTGCCATTTTCGAGGTGCCTGCTATGCCCAATAGATGCCCCTTTGTGAGGAGGTTCCCTAGCAGTGTAAGTAAGGGCAAATTTGGTGCGACATCATTGTGCTGTAGCACATGGATCCACAATAGCCTGGCCATTGACCTTTGTTTTCCATACTGTTTTGACATACTGTCATTAAAATATTTTAATACTTTTGAAGACATAGGTCCTGCCATTACTTTTCTAACTATTTGTTGTTATTGTATAGTTAGTGATGTGTGACTACAGTTGTGTTTGTTCCATCCCAAGTGCAGTGGTTAGTATGATGTGACCTTGGACCCCGGGCTAGATTTACACAGGACATTGGGGAGATTTAGGATGGATGTCTATGTTGGACAAAATCAAAATGGGGGCAGACATTACATTGGGTGCCATGTTATATTGTAAGTATTTCAGCCTGGCCTGGCCACTGTCAACATAAGTTAGGTTGCACTTCTCCCTATAATATAGGTTGGATATGTTCAAGTTAGATATTTGTTTAGCCAGACCCGGAGGGTGGTAAGCTCTGATACCTTTGTGGAGTTATGTATGGACATGTGCCCATTTCCTGTGTGTACCTTACACCTGCTTTATCTAAATGCTGTTAGAGCTGTGTTTGCTTTCATGGCGGCTTACACTTACACATTATCTACACATGAATGGCACTTGGTTATGCTATTGGTTGTCGGTTATATACTTCACTTCACAGGTCCTGTCCACATTGAGCTTTTCAGACATGTGCAAAATGCACTGTGCCCCAGGGTCCCAGCCTTTCAGGGTTCCCCCTGATAGACACATACCTATTCTGCAGAGAGTATTTCTATTCTGCCCTTAGAATGCTTCTCACACTGCTTCTTTGTAATCCCATTTACTGGCATTGCCTTTTCATGTGGGTGATTTTTGAGAGTCCATTACAGAGTTGTAGCAGAGAAGGTGTGTTTCATTTTAATGACACAGCCATACACATGTATCTTTGACATCAAAACAGGACCTGGGATGTGCGCAATGTGAGTGTGTCACAGAGATTAATAGGCTTGATATTGATGAGGAGGTGCTGTTGTGTGACACAATTTAATGCACACATCACTATCACTGATTATGAGTTGTAAACACATGTCCATAAGTGTACAATGTGCATGTACAGTAACTTTGATTTGGGCAAAGAGGGTATCATACAGATGTATTTGGGTTATACATTTAAAACAATCCCAAACAGGGTCCCAGTAAATATGTTAGACCAAACACCCCAGCAGCCTTGCCTGGTCCATGGCGGGACATCGTTTTGCTGAGAAATCTCTGGAAACAGTTAGTAGTATGATTTACTGTCAGTTGCGTCCACGATGGTGTGAGTTTTGGACGTGATCAAGCAGGTACAGCGGAAGGACGTGTACAATTGGCTCCAAAGTGGCACAGGATGTGCACAGATGAGTAGAGGTGAGTTTTGTCCTTATATCCCTCTCTTACTGCCTGCTCAGATATGGTGGTTGAACTGCCAAGTTTACATCATCTGTAAGGCAAATCTTATTGGGCCGGCAGTTACACTTGTGGTCTGAGCCTCTGACAGACTCATTGGACTATTCTGATGCCGCTGAGGTCGGATTTGCCTGGTGGTTGCGGCTTGACCGCCACGGTCTTTTGTCTATATAACCACATGTCTCGTAATACAGCAGTCGGACTGTCAGCGGCACAGTGGTCGATTCGACGCCACAGGGTTTTGGGACCGAAAACTCATAATCAGGACCGAAGTGTAAAATATGTTACAAACCGCTAATTTACCTTTGAAATAAAAAATTATGATAGCACTTGCCTATATCTTTGCCACAGACATAGCTAACCACTACAATTTTCTAATAGAAAGCCCTTTCTACCAAAAAAATGAAGACAAACTAAGGGCCTTATTTAGAGTACAGCAGTCCGTAGGACTACCGAACTCGCAGTGGCGCCCGCAGTTTTACAAGTGTGGCAGTCGGACCACCACAGGAGCAGGAATATTCTGGCAGTGCCACTGCAGCACCACAAGCATATTCTGAGTTGTCTTTTCACCACCCTTTTCATGGCGGTGAGCCCATCTTGAAAATGGTGGGGGAGAGGCAACTCCCGGTGCTCTTGGGCCTGGCAGAGCATGTGGGTGTGCCCCACTGAATTTTATGGCTGAAGCAATTGGTAAGAGGCTGTAGGTAAGCACTAGGAAAGAGACTTCTGGTTCAGATGACTTGGAAGCCTGACATCTTACCCCCATGCCTTTCGGAGACCCATTGCTGGAAATGTGTAATATCCATTATTTCTAAAACAAAAAAATCCTATGTTGTGAGTTCCAGCATGGCGTTGCATGCATGCTACACTATGCAGGAACATGCACTCAGCACTTTCACAGTGGTGGGCTGCATGCTAGGCTCTCCCATGTTCCTCACAGACCACCGCTGCAATGCTGCCCGCCATGGATTACAATTGTAATACGGCAGGCAGGCACACCACGCTCGTGTCATCGTAACCTGTGTGAAATGTGGGAACAAATAGTGGACTTTATGCTGTTTGAAGACCCTGTCTGGGATAATGATTTAATGCACTATTGCCTGTTTGACTAAATATTCTTCCACTCCCACGTATTTATGGTTCCTGATGCATGGTTGTGCATTGCAAACTGTTTGCAAGAAAATCTCAATTAAAATACCACCACCGCCGTGCTCTTGCACCTCCAAACTCTACAGTGAATGTCCCACCGGCTTACAAGTTGTAATCTGGCCAGGTGGTTCAGCGGCTGCTGGCCCACAGCGCTGCCAGTCACAAAACATTCCAGCATGGTATGAACTGTAAAGTCCATGCAGTGCTGGAACTAGGGGTGCACACAACATGTGCCCCCTTAATACACCCCCATGAATGTGGACAGGGTCCTCCTTTGTTTCACGACTGCAAGCAGGTTCATGGAGGAAGAACCTCCATGACACGGCTGATGGTCCTGAAACTTGTAATATGCATGGAGGTTCTGCAGCGGCGCTACCAGCATATTGTGAGACCCAGACCACTGAGGGGACTGCCAGGGAGCGTAGTTTCCTGGGGTTTGTAGTGGTGCAATGGCGGTCTGACCGCTAAAGTTATAATGGGGCACTCTGACCACCGATTAACTGTGGGCAATGAACTCCGAAGGATGCGGAGATTTGCTAACTACGCATTAAATTGAAAACACGGAATTCATGCAAAGACTCCGACTCCATCACGTAGCGGAGTTAGCTACTGCACCCACAGCCCTTTGATAAAATACCTTTACATGCTAAAAGCATATAACCAATTCACAAAAGTGAGCTTTGAAAAATATCAGGCAATGAGAGATGTGATGATTTTGGGTCCCTCTAACCTAGGGGGAGGACCAAGCTGATGCATTGAACACAAAGAGCATATCATGCTGAACAATTCAGTGGTGGTCCCATCATCCTAGGACCACCCCAAGCAAAGTTATGGGCAAAAATAAAATGCCAACCAAAGGCCCTTTAAAGCATCATTGGGCGAGATTCTACTGTGCAGTGAATATTATAGCATTAGATCTCAGCTGAGCCAGGAGAGGCACTGCTGCTTGAGGAATGTTTTGATATTGGATACTATAATATTCACTGCACTCTAGAATCTCGTCCCATAATGCTTTGAGGGCCTTTGGTTGGGATTGTATTTTTGCCCATAACTGTACTTGGGGTGGTCCTAGGAGGATGGTACCACCACCGTATCGTTCAGCATGATGTGCTCTTTGTGTTCAAGGCATCCGCTTGGTTCTCTCCTTAGGTTAGGGAGGACCCCAAAATCATCACCTCTCTCACTGCTTGCTATATTTTCATTTTTACTATTGTGAGATGACTATATGCATTTTAGCATGTAAAGATAGAGTTACTTGTTTTACCAAAGGTATGTGAGGTTTCTGTTTTATTAATTGCGATGAGATGGAACAAAGTTAAGGAGTGGAGTTTCACAGAATTTTTCTTCAACTATGCAGAATTCCGCGTAGAGGTACTCCGCCAACTTCGTCCACCCTTACTACCGATGCGGCAGCAACTGAACCACTGTGCCCCCATGAGTATGGTGGTACTCAGACTGCCAGACTCGTAATTAGGCCCTAAATGTGCACCAACTTTGGAGCTATAGTATCACAAAGAACAGCAGTTAAATTAGTACTTGCCAACACAATCTAAGGCAAATATTTGACTGTACATTTTCACATTACTAATAGTACTATTTGTATGTACATTGAGTGCAATGAATACCCAGAAGTGGATACTGTGGCACTATAGATATTCTGTAAGCTACAGATTGACATGGTTACGTCCTTTGACTATTTTTCCCAATAAAGAACTAGTCTTCTGCTTCATAAAACAGGATCCAGGATTAGGTGGGGAGGTTCCTTGGGGATCGATGTCCCAAAAGTGCATTTTTATATTCTAATTAACCTGGATTTTTTTGCTCCTAGATATAGAAAAATTAGCAGAGAGGAATTAGACGAAATTTGGCAAAGAGGTAGAACTTTACTTATGAAAGTGCATTTGCTTAATTCAGTCTAAATCCATTCAGTAGTTTTCTAGAAATGAGCTTTTAAGCAGGTGCACAGATTGGAAATGAAGAGGTTAAGCTTAGAGATCTGTGGACCTTTAACCCCTTCAGTGCCCGCCCCTTTCCCCGCCCTGTGCCGGCCGTTGTATTAGCGGGCGGGGTCTATGACGAGCTGGACTCGTCATGGGCACAGCGCCACCGCGGCCCATGACGAGTCCAGCTCGTCATGGGCACTGAAGGGGTTAATATGTGAAGTTATGAATATCTGGATTGGTGGAGCTTTGTCTCCCAACAGCAAACTTGGTTTCACTGAACCAAAGTCAGAGCTCTGAAACTGCAATGAAATGACTAGCTGGCTTGAACAACAGAAAAAAATGTTGAAGCCGTCTGCTCCCATTGTCCTGAAAAAAATGTGGAAAGAGCACATTAGGGGGAAGAGAGAGCACAGGTGAACCCCAGTCCCACATGGGGGTGCCCCAAATGGATTCCCAACTATTTAAATAAAAGTTTTAAAAAATGAATTGTACTGCCAGGTATGTAGATCTGGTGGCTGGGTTTGGTTTCCAGTGAGGGTCTCAGGTCCAGAAACCCTTGATGGAAACTTTGAATTCAGAGCAAGTTTCAGAGCATGGTGCCAAATCCCCGGGTAAGCTTCATGAGGGAAACAACCATCACAACTTGGTCATTACACCGCGATACCTTTACAACGCGGTCGTTACAACAACCGCGTTGTTACTGCGCGATGCGTTTGCCTCGCAAGTCTATACAACAAATTCCACTAGGGGGTGCTGAGGTGTTGGAAAAGAATTCCAACACCTTCCCTACTGTTGCGCAAAGTGGAGTAGGAATAGTAAATTATACTGTTCCTAAGTCCAGCGCGCCCCCTAGTGGAACTCGTTGTAAAAACTTGCGATGCAAATGCATCGTGTACTAACAACGCGGTCGTTGTAACGACCGCATTGTAATAGCACGCGATGTAATACATCATGTTGTAAACAGCTATATTCGCTTCACTTACCCAAAGTCAATGTATTGTTGGATTTGGGGCTCTTGGTCCAGAACTGGGTACCTGGCACAGATTCATAGAGCTTACCCTAGGTTTATGGTACAAGACATTGAAGCTTGTCCAAACCTTTACTGGGGACCGCACATGTCAATTTGGATGGTTGTCCAGTCTCTGGGGGAGTCGGGGGGGAGGGGGGTGGTTGGGAAGCAGCCAGGGCCTAACAGGAGATCCTGCCTTGTGGCCAAGGCCTGTTGTGCACCGCCTTTGATGGTATGCAGTGGAGTTGACTGATTGCAGAGCATGAGGTGTATTAACAGCCCAACTTCCACAAGTTGAAAATATCTTCAATCAAATCAATTAATCAGCAAATCAAATCATTAATGAAAAATGTTTGCTTTTATCTATCATGATCTTTAAAACAAACACTAACATTCATATCAGAATAAAACCACATCACTACATCAAACACTTTACATAGATTGATATAAAATAGTTCTACATTTCAAAATTGTTGGGCAAAGTACAGAAATAAATTATTGTTTTTTTTCTTTTGATTAGACTTCTCCCAAGTATTCCCTAAGTGTCAAAATGGCTCTGAGAAAACTTATACCATAAAACATTCTAAAGTCTTTTAGGATGCCTGATAAAATTGGCAGTAGAACAGTATATGCCTTAGTGCCTGCCTGGTAACCTAACCAAGTTGGACAACCAGGAGCACATACATGCAGGATATTACATGTTGGTGGACAGAGTTTGTTCTGATAATTCAGAAGCCTAATTGAAGTTAGAGTAACTCCAGCATGCTTGAAATGCACCCAAATACTGCTCTATCCCACTTGTACCACTTAGGGGCCGATTACGGCTTCGGTCGGAAACTCTTCCGAACTAATCGGTTTCAGAATAGTTTCGACCGAATCAGGTTCTGCGAGTCCGACCAACCGATTACGACGCTTCCCAAAATAATTTGGTCGGACTTCCATTGACTTCAATGGGAGCCTGTGTTCCGACCTAATACACAGGCTCCCATTGAAGAACACAACTGTGCATGGTTGCAAAGAGGGTCCCTCGGGTACCCCTAAGGGCCCCATTTGGAAAGCTATGGGTGAAGGGGGGCCAGCTACGGGCCCCAATAGTCAGATTCAGACAGCCCATCCGTGTCGGAACAACTGTTTTGGAAAGGCTGTCAGAATCTTACATCGTAATTGCTTGGTCAGAAACTCGGACTGTTGACCTGTATGAGTCGGCTCCGAACGACTTGGTTCCTCCGAATGTCATTTGGAGCCAACTCAGACAGTCCGAACGCTTAGCGAACATCGTAATTGGTCATTCGGAAATTTTTTTGAATCGATCGGAAAGACGAGTTCCAAATCGGATTCGGCAAGCCCGAAACCGATTCGGAGCCTTTCTGAACAAAATCATATTCGACCTCTTAGTGTGAGAGATGCCATCAATGAAGTCACGTGTGAGGTCACAAAAAGTTCATGGAGGTTTCCATTGCTAACTATAACTGATCAATTTCAAGTTTTGAGGAAAAAGGGCAACTTATCCCAAGGGAAATACTTTTTAGTTTAAACAATTTGAAAGAAATAATATTATTTAACTTTTTCCTACTAGGAATCTACTCCCTTGCCCATTCTAGCTCTACTATTGTACCTCCTTTAATAACAAAGGGTCTGATTAGGCTGGCATCCTGGTGGGAAACGGGACCTCCTGACAAGCTGTCGGCGCTCCTGCACCCTGAATGACGATACAACCACCTTCAAGGTGCTGCGGGCTGCAGCACACGCAGTAGTGCAAAATATGCACCCCGTTCATATCTCTACACTATGTGGCAGGCACCATATGGTGCCTGCCACATGTTTCAAGGATATGTTTGGGGCACCAAAGATTCCCCCCGGGGCCATGTCGGAGGGCCAGAGAGGAAGGGGGGGCCACTACCGGACCCCAATGTCCCTTTCCGCCTGCCTTTTAATAGCTGGTAAACCACCATAAAAGCGGCCAGTGGGAAGGGACCTTGAATTCCCTACGACGGTGCCTGGCAGGCACCACCACTGTTGTAGGGATACAAATCCCCCCAACGGAGCCCATCGGATCCGTGGCGGTCGGTCTCTCTGAACGCCAACCATCTGCCCGTAATCCTAATGTGGCAGGCGTTAATCAGTATTAAGATGGTGGTAGGACCGCCACCGACGGGCTTTCGGTGGCCTTCCCACCATCATTGTAATCAGGCCCTAAGGCCCAGATTAATCATACTTTCATGCAGGTCAATGCAGCATCCCACCTTGCTGCGCTGCATTGGGTTAAAGGGAAACATAGGAATTCACTGTATTTAACATCACATGGCTCATTTTCTTTTCCTTGCATTGGCGCACTTTTGACTGCCTAACACCTATGCAGATACCCTTGCATCATGATGCAAGGGTGCCTGCGTTGCAGGAAGGATCATTTTTGTGCAGCAAGGGCCACCTTCCTGCACAAAAACCATCCTGAGGGGCATTTTCCTCTTTCTATGTGTGCTACAGAATGCAGCACACGCATAAAAATTTATAAAAATGAGATGAAATAAAGATATTACCCCTCTTTACACCTTCGTGGGCAGGCATAGCATTGTGGCGCATTCCTAGGTCTACCACTAATGGGAAATCTGGGAATGCACCAAAATCCATGAGTAGATGCGTGGAAACACCCATGGAACGCCTCCCTGGGGCAGAGTAACGCAAGGCAGCTACTTGCGCTGCCTCGCCTTACTCCAGATTTATCAAGCCGAGCAGGGCCACGCAAGGTGACCTTGCGTGGCTTGATAAATCTGTCTATAGTGTTGCGTTACCCATGTGCCCCCTTTCTTGTGGTGCAAGGTAAATATGGGCCTCAGTTTGCATGACACTTCATTTGAAATTAATTAGACAAAGATTCATTACCCTTTCACAGTGCATGCCTTTTGGAACTCCATTCTCCTAGATTTGACTTTGCAATTAGGGTGGGTAGAATTTGCGTTGTTTCACTCTGCGGAATACCTTGGAGTTACATAAAAACTCTGCGAGATTCCGCAAAGTTCTGCGAACGGGCGTAATCGGCACTTTACGCTGATTTTTAGCACTGACACCTTCTTCTGCGTTGGGAAGTCAGCATGAATGGCATCACGCGGCACGCCAGAGGATGCCACTTCTTTGCTGCTGCTCGATTCGATTTTCTATTTGAGCAGCAGCTTACTCAATGCGAGTAGAAGCTTTATGACCGTAAATGGTCACGACTGCCCGGGTTGCGAAAATCTCATTCTTGCACGCACATGGCAGTTCGCGTAATTTATCGCCCACCCCTACTTTGCAACGAATGGCAGGATTGACACGGTAACGCATTACGATTTAGCTGATTAAGCTTTCATACATGTTGCATTTCCAAACAGGTATTTTTAATGTCAAATTGTGAAGTTCAAAGTGAAAAATCCAAAACAATGTCCGAAATTCTAAACATATTTTAGTTGCTGCTTTGTTACTCCAAAATATTAAAAAAATTCAATGTTTCATTCTTGAAATTTCAAAGATAAACAAGATTCCTTTTTCCTGCTCTACCAGTTTTTTTTAATTGAAAAACAGAACAAATAAATATAGTATCACATGTATGAAACAAAGAGTGTTTTCAGTTTAAGGTCAGCCTGACAGAAGTACACACTTCAGCATCACAGATGAATTCTCCAGGAAGCTCTTCACTTTCTCCAAGGATTGAAGATCCTACCCAGTGCTTGCCTCAGTTTGGCGATCCCAAGAATTAAGACAATTGACTGTGCAGGATATAAAAGGACAAATCCTATGTGTAAAATGGTCCACAACCAATGACCATAAAGAAGGTGCATGAGGCACTCGGACAGTAAAAATAAAACACAGATACAAAGGAGGGATCCCAACATTCTGACTGCTCCAAAATGAGCGTCAAGCCGCGGTTGGCTGAAGTCTGATGCATTTTTTTTCATCCTTTGGGTATGTCTGCCGAGTGATGTGAGGATAACTGTGATGGAAGCGATGCCGAAAAGAAGAGGCAAGCAGATGCCAAATGCGACTGCTGTATAAAGGTATGATATTTCCGATGTTTCTCCTTTACCTGTAAGTGTAGCATTAGCTTTGAGATTGGTTGTTGAGTTCTGAGAGTATTCTCTGTTGGAAGTCCAGTTCAAAGGGATGCTGAGGACCAATGAACCTATCACAGTCCCAAAAATCAGCCAAGGCACCGACTTAGAGATCCTCAGCTTTAACCAGAAGAAGAGGGGGTTGTTGAAGTCCACGATCTTCACGCAGTAGAAGACAGAGAGCCAGGCGGTTAACCAGGTGCTACAGCTGGTAGACCATACTGTACATTGAATTAGTATGCTAGGAACCACAGACTTCATCTCATAAGCACAGGAGTGTACTAGCAGAGTGCACTGGGAGCAAATACAGGAGATTCCCAGAGCAATTAAGATGATATCGCAGGTGTTCAGGCGTCTTCCTTTGGCCTTTTCTAGCAGATAAAATGCCACAATGAATACACTGGCAGGTATTCCAATCACACTGGCCATGACTTCCGCAATCATATACACCTTTGAAAGTGCAGGAGCCATTGTTTTTCTTTCTCTTTGCAGTTCTTTGATGAATTCACAAAGATCAATGTTGCTCTGACTCTACTTTGTGTATGAGTGTTGTGGACAGGGATGGATAGACTTCTGAATCAGCAGGTGTGCCTGTTTTAAGTTACCATTAGCGTCATCCTCACCATCACTACGGATATTGATTTGGAAGGATGCAAATCGGCCGGGTTTGGATTCTCTCCTTTAAAACAGAACAACAGCTCAACTCTCATATTTAAAGCCTGGTGGTGCTTCACTCTAATAAATAATATACAGATGATGAGTTTCCCTTACTTGCCTTGAGAAAAAGAAATTAAATGTTTATTAATTTTATTAAGCAAGGTCTGCACATTGAATTGCCTCAGTTTGTGATGGTGTGTGGAGCTAAACAGTGAATAAGAACAGGAAAGCATTGTGCTGCCTGTACTGTTGTATTCTATGACATATTTGGTAACAGAAAAATCAACAAAAAACTGAATAAAAGTAATTATGACAATTAACCACCAGGCAGGCGAGACAGAGATATTATGTGAAAACAATATACTTCCAGGAGTGCCATCTTAAATACAATAAATGTTATGGCATGCCTCTGCAGTGACTGATGCATAGGTGTCAGCATTTCATTAGCACCACAGAGAACTAAAATTTGTTATGAACTACCATGGAAAAACGTGATTGTTTTGCAACTACAAAAGCGCTGACTTTTATGCCTCAATTCAGAGCCTGAGCAGGCCATGATTGAGACCCATACTCAGGGCCGGCTCTAGGGCGGTGCGATCAGTGACACCACACAGGGCGCTGACTTTAAGGGGC
Source organism: Triturus cristatus (assembly GCF_964204655.1). Lineage (NCBI taxonomy): Eukaryota > Metazoa > Chordata > Amphibia > Caudata > Salamandridae > Triturus > Triturus cristatus. The sequence continues at coordinate 1,098,460,051 of NC_140594.1, forward strand.
ATTGGGCTGTCACATATATAGTGGATTTAAAAGCACCTGTTCCAGCGTTCCTTGCCTCCAGCAATTTTCAGGCAACAATAAAAATGTCAAGAAAACTCTGGTGTTTAGTTGATCTGCTGGGGATCCATTGAGTTTTGTCTAGTGGAAGTTTTAACTAATAAAGTAGCACAGATGGTTAATATGCCTGCTGCAAAGCACGTATGCCGATGTGATCACAGAAATGCACATAATGTAAGTAGTTTTGTGGGTTACTGCTTTTGTTGGAGAGATCCGACAGTAAGCCATTAAGTGTCATCAAAAACTGTGTAGGAACTGCTAGGTAGAGGGTACCGCATTGATTTCTGTCCCAGTCTTTCATTATACGAGCGTTGCAAAAATGGTTCATTTGGGTAGAAACCAATTCTTAGGGGCCGGTTCCGATTTGGGTCAGAAAGCTCTCCGACTGAGCCGGATCCGGAGTGTTTCCCGACCGACCCGGGGTCTTGCAGTCCGACCGAGTGAGTACGATGCGGCCGCATGCTGCCGGACTCAGTTCGGTCGGACTCCCATAGAAGTCAATGGGAGCCGGTTGTACGACGCGTACATGGGCTCCCATTGACTGAATTGGTACATCTCGCACAAGGGCGCCCCCTACAGTGGGTACGCGTCGATGCCATCTGCACCGTACATGCCTGTGTTGGGGAGACCCTTGGCTCTCCCCCTGTGTCTGAGCCATAAGGCTGCGGGTGACAGGGGGTCCGACGCGGACCCCCAAAGGCAACTACCCAGACGTTTTGCCAGCCGGAAACTTCGTCTCGCACCGGCTGTCCGATGTGTGCATCTCACTTGCACGGAAGTAAATCGCATCCATTGTACGGCACGGTTTAGTTACGGACGAGACGTACGGAGCGGTTCGGACCCGGAAACGACTCGGTCGGTGAATTTCATGTTGCTCACATCGTACTTGCTCGCTTGTACAGCTGTACGAGTCGGGCGGAAAACATGCGTACGGCTCGTACTTTTCCGGCCGGATCGCGTTCGGTGCCCTTCCGAGCGAGATCGGAATCGGCCCCTAATTAGTAAAGACAACCCCCAACCATGGTGGCAGGTTTTAATTTCTGAGTTTGTGCTTCTCCAGATCAAGCACTCTTAAATTATACCCAGTTTGAGTGACATGTGACTCCTATACATTGTAGTCCTCTTTCTTATGTAACATATCCTATACACTGATTTACACACCTAAGATTCATTGTCTCTGTGTGATATAAAGTGCTACGGCACCCTACACTGGTATGAGTAGCTCTATAAAACAAAAGAAAAGCACACAGGAGTGTGGTTATGGAGACATGAGGGTCACTGTTAAAGGATGGAAGTGAGGTATTTCATGGAGAAGGAGGTCATTGGGGGTGCCAGCAAACATACTCACCCTGGGCGCCACCAGTGCTAAAGCCAGCCTGGATTGTACTCACCTGCAGCGGGGATCTCTGTCTTCTCTCAAAATGCAGGCCGGTTGCCGCCTGCAGAGTGAAAGGTGGACAGGTGGCTTCAAATAGGTGGTCTGTCTTTTCCTAATGACCTGGTCACTGTGCGGTGCAGGTGTAGGCTTGCACTAGGAGCAGCTCATTTTCTATGTTACACAACACTGTTCCCGTCTGCGCCTGGTGCACAGACCTAAGTGTTAGTCTCGGCACAGACTGGGACTTTGCGTGCATCTGTAACACCCCCCCCTAACTTTTTTTCTTTATTAAGTACTGTTTCACATTTTTTTCCATTGCAAATAATTTTTCTTTAGCTGTGGAAATTAAGAGGAAATGTAAAACTGGAAAGAGGCTCTCTGATGAGTGCAACAACAAGATGCAGAAATCGCAGCCCTAGCCCTGTCATCAGAACAAGAGATGGGTGCACCTGCCCCACCGCAGCTGAGCCGCGGTCAGCGTATCAGCCTATGGAAGGAACATGTGGATGGAGTAGAGCAGCAGCGATGAGGAACTAGATCTGCAGCGGGGATGGACTAGATCTACAGCGGTGACAGACTAGAGCAGCAGCAGTGACAGACTACATCCACAGCGCTGACAGACTAGAGCTGCACCGGTGACAGACTAGAGCAGCATCGATGAGGGACTAGAGCCGCAGCAGAGACAGACTAGAGCCACAGCACTGACGGACTAGAGCAGCAGCAATGATGGACTAGTGCAGCAGAGGTGATGGACTAGAGGAGCAGCAATGATGGACTAGAGCAGCAGAGGTGATGGACTAGAGCAGCAGCAATGATGGACTAGAGCCGCAGCGGTGACGGACTAGAGCAGCAGCAATGATGGACTAGAGCCTCTGCGGTGATGAACCAGAGCAGCAGCGATGAGGGGCTAGAGCGGCAGCGGTGATGGACTAGAGCAGCAGCGATGAGGGGCTAGAGCAGCAGAGGTGATGGACTAGAGCTGCAGCAATGATGGACTAGAGCTGCAGCAGTGATGGACTAGAGCAGCAGCGATGAGGGACTAGATCAGCAAAGGTGATGGATTAGAGCTGCAGTGGTGATGGACTAATGCAGCAGCTGTGAGCGGACCAGAGCCTCAGCAGTGACGGAGTGGAGCAGAGAGTGGCGATGGACTAGAGCCACAGCGGTGATGGACCACAGCAGCATCGGTGCTGAATTTCTCAAAAAAGAACCTTCAATGGGCTGATCACGTGGTGGAAGTAACTCTAGAGTGTTGTACTGTACCGGCCTGAGCAACCTTTACAAAATAAGAAAAAGAAAACAATGACTAATGCTTTGATGTAACATGTCACACTTGGAAGTTGAAATTCTCCAGGTCCTTCAAAAAAGAGCTGGTGGGCCCATCTGGCAACCAACAGCACAAAGTAACCACTAAGAAACCCCCAAAATTATTCCTGAAGGTTCCAGCTGCTTTCCACAATGAACTAATCCAGGGAAATACTCTCTCCTAATCCAGAAATTGAAAGTATCCAAAGAAAAGGCTTTCTTATTAGGATATCAGAATGAAAGCAGAAGCACTACACGTGGAGTGAGTCATGTGGTCTTTTCAGCATAGATTGCAGCTGCTGGTAATTCTACTCAGGACTGTGCTCCTGACAGCCCTCATTTAACATCAGGACTGACACAGCAGTACAATTATGTCAGCAAGCAGTGGTGATGTAGAGGAAAGTTTTCATCACAAAACAAGCAATTGCTTTCAAACTCTGGTAATCATTCTGGGTCACAGTTCCTTGCACTGAATGTTTAGCTTTTTTCTGTCACTACATATAATGACAAACCATCTGCAAGTCATTGTTGACACTACCAAAAGGGACAGTCAAGCCTGAAATGCCAGGCCAGTTCCCCTCTGAATGGGTATTCAAGTAACCCCTGAGCAGTTCCAGGCTCGCTGGGACTCATCAGTGAGGGCAACTTCATTCCTATAGTGTAATGAACTCAAGACCTACTTCGAGACATACCCCTTCATCTTGGGAAGACTCAACTGGCGATCACAAAAACTAATCCATGGAATGTTTTCCTCTTCTCAGCTTTTGATAATTACTTGGGCTGCATTATGTTCCATCATCCTGGGAGCAGGGGATGTTGGCGACCTGGGTGGCTTGTGCGTACATGCTGAAACACGTTATAATCATCAACTTGAAGAAAGTGCGGATTGAACGGAGGGTGCCGGGGGGGACAGAGTGACTCACTTCCGGGCTGGGGGCATTTCCGGCGCGCAGAGCGGTCTAGTCATTTGCCGCTACGTACACATTTAAGCCAATGTCAGGACGGGCGCGCAGAGGACGCACGTAGCGGGCGCGCTGAAGGTACGCCAAAGGCAAGCCCGTCTGCGCCCGGTCCGGGCCCAGGGCCATACCCCCTACACAAATTGAGACAGGCCCAGAGAGGATAAGCTACTGCATGCATGAGCTGCTTGCACTCAGGCCCAAATCCTCCTGTCCCACGTTGATGATGCAGAACGAAATTAAACTATGCCCAACATGCCAGCTATCCTTCAGTTTCACACAGAGCAGAAGGCTGAATGCTCCTCAGACCCACCCTGACAGGTCAAATAACAAGACTATCAAGGCTGGGTTAATAAACTCTCGGTCACTAGTCAAACACAGCTCAGAAATGGCAGTACTGATAGAAACCCAAGACCTCGACCTCATTTTCATTACTGAGACGTGGGCTGACGACGCCTCCACTATAGATCTAAGCAAAACCAAAGGAAATGATGGACGGAGTGTTAAACATTGCAAGCACTCACCCCCAGTCAACTGATGGGAACAGTCCAGCCCGAACTGCCAAGCCATGTCTTCCCTGGACCGGAAACAAGCTTCCTAGGACCGGTTGCTGGCACAGGGTCAGACTGATTTGCATATGGCCATGTCTGAACTGGGGTGGCAGAGTGGGCTAAAGAACGGTGATGGATTAAACCCAGATCAGTTGACTGGGGGTGAGTGCTTGCAATGTTCAACACTCCGTCCATCATTTCCTTTGGTCTTTGCTTTGTTCGACATAAGTTGGCAGGGTATGCTCAGACGCGAGTCCCTTGCTCACTTTGCCACTGGATTCAAGCAAGCCTGGCTGAAGACGGCTGAAATGCCAGAAACCGGTTCTAGGAAGCTTGTTTCCGGTCCAGGGAACACATGGCTTGGCAGTTCGGGCTGGACTGTTCCCATGAGGCACAGGGTCAGACTGATTTGCATATGGCCATGTCTGAACTGGGGTGGCAGAGTGGGCTAAAGAACGGTGATGGATTAAACCCAGATCAGTTGACTGGGGGTGAGTGCTTGCAATGTTCAACACTCCGTCCATCATTTCCTTTGGTTTTTGCTTTGTTCACCATAAGTTGGCAGGGTTTGCTCAGACGTGAGTCCCTTGCTCACTTTGCCACTGGATTCAAGCAAGCCGGGCTGAAGACGGCTGAAATGCCAGAAACCGGTCCCAGGAAGCTTGTTTCCGGTCTAGGGAAGACATGGCTTGGAAGTTCGGGCTGGACTGTTCCAATGAGGCACAGGGTCAGACTGATTTGCATATGGCCATGTCTGAACTGGGGTGGCAGAGTGGGCTAAAGAACGGTGTTGGATTAAACCCAGATCAGTTGACTGGGGGTGAGTGCTTGCAATGTTCAACACTCTGTCCATCATCTCCTTTGGTTTTTGCTTTGTTCGCCATACGTTGGCAGGGTATGCTCAGACGTGAGTCCCTTGCTCACTTTGCCACTGGATTCAAGCAAGCCTGGCTGAAGACGGCTGAAATGCCAGAAACCGGTCCTAGGAAGCTTGTTTCCGGTCCAGGGAAGACATGGCTGGGCAGTTCGGGCTGGACTGTTCGCATGAGGCACAGGGTCAGACTGATTTGCATATGGCCATGTCTGAACTGGGGTGGCAGAGTGGGCTAAAGAACGGTGATGGATTAAACCCAGATCAGTTGACTGGGGGTGAGTGCTTGCAATGTTCAACACTCCGTCCATCATTTCCTTTGGTTTTTGCTTTGTTCACCATAAGTTGGCAGGGTATGCTCGGACGTGAGTCCCTTGCTCACTTTGCCACTGGATTCAAGCAAGCCTGGCTGAAGACGGCTGAAATGCCAGAAACCGGTCCTAGGAAGCTTGTTTCCGGTCCAGGGAAGACATGGCTTGGCAGTTCGGGCTGGACAGTTCTCATGAGGCACAGGGTCAGACTGATTTGCATATGGCCATGTCTGAACTGGCGTGGCAGAGTGGGCTAAAGAACGGTGATGGATTAAACCCAGATCAGTTGACTGGGGGTGAGTGCTTGCAATGTTCAACACTCCGTCCATCATTTCCTTTGGTTTTTGCTTTGTTCGCCATAAGTTGGCAGGGTATGCTCAGACGTGAGTCCCTTGCTCACTTTGCCACTGGATTCAAGCAAGCCTGGCTGAAGACGGCGGAAATGCCAGAAACCGGTCCTAGGAAGCTTGTTTCCGGTCCAGGGAAGACATGGCTTGGCAGTTCGGGCTGGACTGTTCCCATGAGGCACAGGGTCAGACTGATTTGCATATGGCCATGTCTGAACTGGGGTGGCAGAGTGGGCTAAAGAACGGTGATTGATTAAACCCAGATCAGTTGACTGGGGGTGAGTGCTTGCAATGTTCAACACTCCGTCCATCATTTCCTTTGGTTTTTGCTGCACTATAGATCTAGCATTAGCAATTCCGGAAGGATACTCAATAATCAGGGCAGACAGAAAGGGGAGACGTGGGGGGGCATGGCCATCATCTGCAGAAATTAACTGAGGTCTAAGGGCTCAGAATAGGGCAGTAACCCAGATTGTGAGATCCTACTCTTTCAGATAAGCATTACCAATAACCATACGTTTAAAGGCCTTCTGATTTAAAGACCGCCTAGGGCTAAAACACCACTGACACAACTACTGAGCCCATTTCTGGAATCTAGCGTGAAGAACTCAGATTTTACTGTTCTGGGCGATTTCAACTTGCACCTAGAAAAGTGCTCTGATACAAGCACAGTGACATTGATAGATGCATTGTCCAATCTAGCCATGGAACAGATTGTCAAGCATATCACGCACGAGGCAGGGCACACGCTTGATGGGATCTTTACTTCCAACAACGACATTAAGATAATAGAAATCCTACCGGTGCCCTGGTCAGACCACAAGGCAATAACATTTGCTATAACTGTGGAAAAGGAGGTAGCTATATCTGCACCGCCACCTAGGCACGCCACTTACTTCAACTGGTCAAAGACTGACTCCCACAAACTAAAGGAGCATCTCGCACTGTCAATTCCTGAATTAGAGCATGACAGTAATGTAGCCACAAACCAAATTTCGAGCTGGATAAATTCAGCCATTAAAGTAGCAGTCCCTAAAACAAAAGATACCTCTAGGAGAAAACATCCTTCCCAACCATGGTTTATGGACTCACTAAAGGTGCAAAACTGCAGAAAGCTAGAAAAGAGATGGAGGACTAACTATGATTAACGGTTGAAAGACGATTATAAAATCTCCCTGCTCATTTACAAAAAATTAATATTAGAAGAAAAAAGCAAATACTTCACTCGAAAAATAAATGAGGCACAGAATTCTAGCAAAGAACTCTTCTCCACAATAAAAAAAACTAACGAAAATAGATAGCACCACCAGACAGTATTGAGCTCTGAATTTTGTAATAACTTGGGTCAATTGTTTGTGGATAAAGTGACCGCAGTATATGAGTCCTTTAAGATGACAGCCAAACCTATTCCCACACAGTCCACCACAGAACCTAATGATGAAATACTTCCACCAAATGAGAACCCCTTATTTCACTTTCTGCTACCATCAGTAGAGCAGATTCTTCAGGTGGTTAGGTCAAATAAATCCGGGGGCCTAACGGACCCTTGCCCACCGAAGGTGATGCACTTATTCCCTGAACTATTGAGCGAGCAATTAGGTGCGCTATTCACAGAAATAATCAATTCTGGCCACTTTCCAGAAGCATGGAAAACAGCCTCAGTGTTGCCACTGCTTAAGAAACCAAGCTTAGACCCACAGGAACCCTGCAATTACAGACCCATTGCGAGAATCCCGTTCACTGCTAAAGTTCTGGAGAAATTACTGAATATACAGTTGTCTCAATTTCTCTCGGAGGCAAACGCCCTAGACCACTCGCAATTTGGCTTCCGAGAGGGACATGGAACGGAGACAGCCCTGCTCATGGCAACTTTAGAATTCAGGAGTGTACTGGATGCCGGAGGAAAGACCGCCTTGATCCTTTTGGATCTCTTGGCGGCCTTTGACACGGTAAACCATGATACACTCCTGACCCGACTAACCGAAGCAGGAGTCCATGTGTCAGCCCGAACACTGTTAGCCTCTCATTTGTCTAACAGAACGTTTACAGTGGAGCTGGGAGAGGCAAAATCAAAACCATTTAACTCTCCGTGTGGTGTACCCCAGGGGTCCTCGTTAAGCCCCACTCTATTCAACTTGTACGTGGCACCTCTGGCGGCAATAATAAGGAACTGTGGCTTCCTACTGGTCTCTTATGCTGACGACACCCAAATCGTGGTGTCAATCGCAAACAACGCCAAAGAGACAGCAGACAGGTTTAAAATATGCATGAAACAGATCAATCAATGGATGCAGAGCAATTGCCTATAGTTAAATGGAGACAAAAGTGAAGTCTTGCTGTTGGGGACAGACATGAAAATCTGGTCCCAGGATTGGTGGCCAGATAGTTTAGGCGATTGCCCATCCCCAGTCAACAAGGTAAAAAACCTGGGAGTCCTTCTGGACAACAAACTGTCTTATGATGCTCAGTCAAACAAATTAGCATCCAACATCTGGTACATCCTGAAAATGATAAGGAAACTCTTGCCGTTCATTCCCCATGATTCCTTTAAAACAGTGGTAACAACCCTGGCCTTATCAAGGCTGGACTATGCAAACGCTCTATATGCAGGGATACAGGTCCAGCATATGGCAAAACTGCAGCGCCTGTAAGTGCTGGACATTCCCAGGTCTGAGCCTATTACACACAGATTAAGATCCCTCCACTGGCTTCAAATAGGAAAAAGAATAAAGTTTAAGTCATTGTGTCTGGCCTACAAAGCCCTGCAATGGAAGGGTTCGCAGTTTTTGAAAACCCCCCTAAAATTGTATGAGCCATCCAGAACCTTGAGATCCTGCCAATCAAAACTTATCTAGGTGCCAAAATACAAACAGGTCAGGTGGGAGGGGGGAGAAGCTTTCTGTTGCATGCAGCTAAGGCGTGGAATCTGCTTCCAATTGCAATCAAAAATAGCCCATCTTTGTTTTCATTCAGGAAAGAGATAAAAACCTAGCTTTTCAACGCAAGCTAGAAACATAGACTTGGCAGCTCTCTGCATCATCCCAGCGCCAAGACGCCCATGGGCAATTGCGCGCTTTATAAATATACAAATCAAATCAAATCAAGAAGTTACCTGAATCACTCATGAGATGTTCAGCTCACGGAGAAATGATTCTGGACCAAATAGGGGCCTGGGTTTCTTGGTCATGGGTTTGCTGCATAGTGGCATGATTTGTGGTCTTTATTCAGGAGTGCCAATATTTGCACAGTATTAGAAATTCAGGGCTTATTATGTTCTATTGACTTTTCTCCTTACTACAAGGACACCTTGGTGGTGATCATGCCTTGAGCAGAGCAGAGCAGCACCGGGCGCATCTCTGATTCTGTAATCAAAGGACATAACAGAAGGAGGGCTGGCCGCTGGACCCTATTTCTGACTACAATTCATTAGACCTGCCCTGTGGATGCCTCTCATGCTGCTATATCCTCTGGTTTTCACCACAGATGCCTCCAGAAATGGTTTTGATGCAGTCTGGCATCCCTCTCATTGCAAGGTGGGTAGGGTTCGTACATATGAGCGGTTCTGGCCCTTAAAACTTCTTATTTGGGCTTCTAAATCAGGCAGTTGCATTTCACCAAGCAACATCAAGAGGAAGATTTACCTAAACAAACAGAAGGTTGATTGTTCCACGTTGTTGTTTAGCTTTGCAGATATGTATCTATATGAAGGTGCACCTACTTTCTCTTTTACTATCAATAACAAGGCTGCAGCCTGAGAAGTATCATCTCATCCTGCGGGAATATTGACTTCCCAAAATACAATTTTCATTCTATACAGTGCAATCAAGACCTTGGATGTGGAGTATTTTGTAATCTGTCCACAATAAAATATTTGTGAATATGTCCTGAAGAAGGCAGGGTTTGATCCTAAAATCCACCGAAACCCAGAGTCGACAGTTTTTAGGAATGGAATAAAATAAATGCAATAAGAAAATACGTTTTTGGGAAATAGCTTTTATATGATTTGTTTGTGTATATCCACAATTGACAATCCACGGATACTCTTTTGTAAAAGGGCAATTACTGAAACAATTTATTTGGTGTAATGCAAAAATTTTACATATGAATCGGAATAACTTTTGATTCCATTGTGCTGTGATACATTTTACATATTTTATGTTTTATATTTCAGATTTGATACTGTACACATGTCACTGTATATATTGTGGACAGAATGATTTGTATTTTATATTACAATAAAAAGATGTATATTTTTTAATAGGAGACAGTTATAATCATTGGTTTAATTGATGGGGATCTAACAAGTAGCAGGAGATTGGTTCAGTGGACTCTGATTGTTCTGGTTGATTTGGATACCATTGGCTTGTAAATGAAGAGCACAAAGGGAAAATGTGTTAAAATTTTAGAGAGTTAGTCTTGGCCTGCAATGTCATGACATAATAGCAACTAGTTTCCATAGTCCAGAAATCCTGCTTCCACTCTAATATTTCTTGTTACCATTGGGCTTCCATTTTGGAGCGGTGCTGTGAGAAGGACACCTAGCACCAGGAATGTGAGCTGGCTGTGATCTTACAATTGTCTCAAGCGGACTTTGATTTGGATTGAAGGATCAAAGCAGGTTGCCATCAGAATAATTAGGAGGCCTTTAGTGTCTTCAGGGCATAGTGACCAAGACATAACTTTTTGGGGGGAGTTTTTTTCTTTGGTCCAGAGTGTCAAATACATGGCAATGACTTATGGTAGGGTATTCAAAGTAAAGAAAATATTGGTAACATTGCTGTCCATGATCAGAGAGTCAAAGGAAAAAAATTATCCAATGGGGAAGCTCTGCACAATCTAACAAAAGCGCTAAAGCTTAAAAGAAACAGACACTCACTCAAGAATCATTTCAGTGATCAGAATAACTAGCATCCAGGATGCTACATATAACAACATTATCAATAAAGGGAATGCTGGGTAAAGAACTTGAGCTCCCCAAGGAAAGACTGAAGCTCAGTAACTTCTTCACCCACAATTGTTGTTGAAGATGCCGGCTAAAAACATCCAAATGTAGGATATATAAGGGAGGGTATGTCGAGCTGATACCTTCGATGATGTTGTAAAAGTAACATGAAGAAAAAATAGTGAACGAGAAACATCACATAAGTTATCAACCATGCTAACGAATGTTGGCAGTCACAAAGCAGTACACAAGGGGTTCACAGCAAGGGAGGAGAACGAAATAGACTATCACAACAGGCAAGGAGCTAGAGAATAGTAGTGCTTTTAAAGAAAGAATGAAAAACAAAAGGAACACTTGGCAGAAAGCAAGAAAACATACCCACTAGGAAAATGGAAGGTTAAGGCAGCAAAGAGAAGGTAGTACACTAGAAATGGGACTAAAGAAGAGGGAAGGAAGGCAGAGCCTTGAAAAGAGTAACTACGAAATAGTGGAAAATCAAGAAACAGTGAGGCACTCAATTAGGTCTCTCTCATGAAACAAGGAAGGAGGCAGGCACTGTAGGTCACTGCTATTTCAGGGAAAACAGATTTAGTTCAGGAAGTCAGGAAGCAAAGGGTCAGTCAAACAGGAACACTGCTAGAATCACCAATGCTAGACTAAAGGAATCAGCGGCTTAAAAGATTACCTGTGATCACATGGCTCAGGGTTGATCAAGCAAGCACCTGGCAGCCAGAGGTGTGCTGATTACTGCGCCCAAGGGTGGGGATAAAGCAGCGAACAGGGAAATCTAATAAATGGAAACATTGGCCAACAGTCTGCCACAAAACCTGGCTTCAGTTCCTGAATGTGAGTTCAACTCAGAACGTTTGCCAGGAAGCTGTACAATCAGTATTGTTATATGCATAAGGTCAAGAGTTCTTTGAAACAGTCCATGGAAGGAATAGCAGGTTTGTTATCGTAAAACTTGACATAGGTCTGAAAATGAAACAGAAGTTCAGGATATTGTCTAAGAGGATGGAAATCAGGATATGGATATAACCAGAAGTCAGGAAGCTTGGTGGATCACTGGAAATTCACATACTTAGGCCTTCTAGTAGTGGATGCGAGAAGACAGAGAACAAATCATGACACAGTCCCTCCATGTGATCATCGTTTACTAATGGACTACTTACTAAATCTGCACTTACATATGCTTTACTGAGCCTTCTTTAGGTCTGGTCTAGAGACAGCTTTAGCTATCTCACTACCATCCTCATTTAATCAAAAAATCAATAAATAAATGCTTAGAGAAGCTTTGGGTCAACCTCCTTCATCCAATGTGCTGTTCGGCTGTCATTCACATTTTATTTCCACACATCCCACCATGTAGTATGATAAAGTAAAGTGCAATAGGCCAGCCAACTTCAGCCATTTGCTCTCTTACACTTTGAGCCGAGGTATTGTGTCATGATCACATGTTCCTATACACCTAAAAATGACGTGTACTTTATTGCCGGTGCTGGAGGACTAATCCCTGCTTCCATTTCTGCTATAATTTCATATTTTGTTAAAGTTATTTTGGCAATGGACATTTTTTACTTTCTTTCACAAAAATATGCATGACACTTTTAGATGCAATATTTTACTTTTTAGACATTTTACTGCCTATTGCATATGTTTGCAGATAAGTAAAGAAATTTAAAAAAACAGAAGGCTTTGAAACACAGCCGTTTAAAATATTATTTCTCATAGTTTTTTATTCTATATGACAAATGGGGAGTTAGGTTCTCTTATGGCCAGCATTCCTTTCGGGGGCTTTTTTTTTTACAGATTACACTTTAGCCTGGATTTGCTCTATCTAATTTCACAGAGAGCAAGAAATTATTATTTTTCTCTTTGTTATAGAACCGTAATCTGCAGGAAAAAATACTTACTGCTTACTCTGGATTTGCCTCGCCAAGTGTAGGCATTTCCTGCCAGGTTGACACATGCCCTATTACTTACCGGTAGTCTTCATTACTCCTGGTCCCGTTGTCCTCGTCCCATTCATGACAAGTATCGATAATCATTTTCCGACAGAAAAAAAGAACAGAGCAATGCTGGGACCCTAACCCCAACCCCTCCCACTGGGAGTGCATAAGCAGTACTTACCCAGCATTCCGCCTCAACTACCCAGCCCCCAACAGGAAGGCTGGCCATCCAGGAGGAAGGGAAGGGCATTATGAATGGGACAAAGGGACCAGTGAGTAATCAAGATTACCGGTAAGTAATAGGGCATTACTCCCAGGTCCCTCCTGTCCTCCTCCCATTCATGACAAGTGGAGAATGCCAAAGCCAGAAACCCGGCCTTCCAAAACCCTCAAGCACACCCAGCAAACCACACCAAAGGCAGCAACCCAAGGGAAGCAAAAGGGAGGAACCAACAGGCAGAGCCCCCAGTCAAGAAAGTACCCCACCAAAAGCAGGGTCGCACCCACCCAAAACAAACAGGAAGCGACCAAGATGAAGAAGAGGAAAGCCCACAGAGGGCATCCAACACACACCAGGAACCCCCGAGCCTACAAGGAAGCAGGAGAACCAGCCAAAACAAAAACACAAGAGGCTGTCAACAACAAAAGGACTGCGAGGAGACCGCACATGGAAGAAGACCCAAAGCGGCCAAATTGACCAGCAAGCCGGAAACAGGCCACAGGGGCACAACCAAGGACTAGAAACCGGGACCAAGGAAAACAAAGGGAGACAGTGACACCAAGGAGGCAGCTAACTAGAGAAATGAGAAACAGAGCACCCAGGCCCCAACAAAAAGTAAACCCCAAAACCGCCAAGCAGAACGGAGCACTCCACAAAGGCGACCAAGCCAAGAAACCTAGACCGAAAAGGAGGCACCCCACAGAGATCCCAAAGGCAAAACCCCAGAAGGGAACAAAGGGCCAAAGCAACTAACACCACCAGAATCCAGTGGACCAGAGAAGACGGAGCCCCAACAGGACACACAAAAAAGCCCCAAGGGTGCCCACCGGACAAAAGACCGACAAGCCGAGCACCACCAGGCAGCCACACCGACCCAGCAGCAGCACAGACCCAGAGCAAGCCCCAGTAAGAACAGAAGAGAAAGACAAGGGGAAGAAAGGAAGGCCCCACAGCCCCCGCTGCAACCAGGCGCTAAGGGCGAAAAGGGTCTACCACAGGACCAACCCCAACACCACCGAGCAGTCCCACTGGAGACCAATTCAAAAAGGAATGAGGACAGGGCCAGCCAACGGGCAAAGGCACAAACTCAAAGGACCAACCAAGGGCAGGGCCACCCAGACCAAACCGTGAAGGGGGAAGCACCAGCCAGGCACCAGCCCCCCCCCCAATCAGAACGACCCGGTCCCCTAGAGAGCCCAGAGGACATTGCCACCGAAACCCTACAAGAGGACCAGTCCCCAGGTAGGAACGCCGACACACGACAACCAACAAGCACCTAGCTCCGGAGACGGAGCAGGAGCCCAGGGACAGGTCAAGAGGCCAAGGCACACACAAGAAAGCCAGGGAAACACAAACACAACCCCCGGAACACTACCCCACAAGGCCCCTAGAGCCAGGAGGGAGCAGGCCCGAGCACCCAAAAGAAAACCAGCCTCCGAAAGATTGAAAGACCAACCAGGAGGACCAGACAGCCAGGCCCCAACCAAACCGGAAAGGACAGGGGAAGAGCCAGAGATCAGAACCCCAGGAGGCCCAACACCCCACAAGGAACAAGGCCACCAACAGAGCCCAACCAAAGTAAAGAAACCAGCCAGCCGGGACTCAATCCGAACCAGTACCAGACACGAAAGGCTGGATCATCATGGGCAGGCGAGGCAAACCCCCAAGTCCACGATACCAGGGCAAACAAAAGAACAAAGGGGAACAACAGGGAAGCCCCCATCCCTAACAACACAGCCTCAGGAGGACACCCCAACCGCAAACCCGGGGGCGACTAGAGCAGAAAACCACAGCCCCGGAGAAGGCACACACGGACCACCGGAAAAGAGGCGCAACGGGTACCCCAAACAAACAGCCAGCCGATCAAGTGGCCCAGAGTACCCTAGGACCACAGCAAGGGAAAACCCCAAGCGAGCCCCAACACCAGCAGCAGAAGAGCCAAGACCAGAAACGGCAGAAAGAATAATCCAGCCAGTGACGCCCCAAAGGGACCAGGCAGCCAGCCGACCAAACCACAGACAGGCCAGCGGAGGACACCAATGCGGAATCCACACAGGCCCGGAATGGGAGGGACAGGGCCAACAGCCTTAACCCCAAAACCCCCAACCACCGAGAGGAGAGAAGAAGAACCCCCAAAACCAGCCAAGTCATAGAGGCAACAGAAGCCAGGGCAGTAGCCAAGCAGACAGCAAATGCACACAAACTCCACGGCCCAGCACACACCAAGGGAGGGCAGGAGCAGGGGAGAAAACCCCCAGGGCAAAAGACAAAGAAACCAGCCACAACCAAGGCAACAGAGCGCAAAACCGACTGGGAAGCCAGTGCCAAAGTCAAGCAACCCACCCAGTCAGGAGGAACCGGCGGCCCAATCTGCAACCTGGAAAGGCCCATGCAGAGCACAGGCAAAAGCAAAGGGCTGGGAGGCCGACAGAAACCCCCGGCACAAAACCACGAGACCACACAGGACCGATACACAAACAAGGTACCAACTCAATGGCCCAGACCAGCAAGGGCTGAGAACAGAACAGCCCCGCCAAAAACAAAACAGAGGCAACAGCCAAAGCCCCACAACCAGAGCGGGAGCAAAACGGACCCAGAAGAGGGACAGCACTAAAACCTCAACCAATGGCAGGAAGAGCTCAAAACAGCAAAACACCGACCCAGAGAACAGAGCTGCCAGCACAGGAACAACAACCCAAGGGAGCAGAGAAGCCAGAGGCACAAGATACCGCCCAAACCACAGTGCCAAGCCCCAGGACAAAAAGCAGCAAGGTGGGCAGACACCCAAAGTGACAAGACAAAACACCACAGGACCGCATCCCCTGACAGGGGGAGGAGGTGCACACCGACTGACAGACATCCCCAATGGGAGCAGGCCCAGGGGGGCTTGCATGGAAGACAGGAGCGGGCAGACAGGCAAAGACTGGCCCAGCGGTAACCACAGGCCGATACACCAGACAGCCAGAACACCTCACCCTCGCAAGGTCCGGGACCCGACTGCACAGGGACCAGCGATCCATCAATCAGGCTGAGACCACGCATGCCAAAGACTACTGGACACCCCCTCAACACCACAGAAACAGGCAGAACACACACATGAAAATAGGGGGAGGGGGAACACCAGGAAGAACACACCCCAGAGCCGGCACAAACCCCACTACACAGCCTGCCTCAAACACAGTCCCACTTGGCAGTCCGGGAGCACCCCAAGTGAGCGCCCGGGCAACACAGAGTACACTGCACCCGGAAAGCCAGGTGGACACCCAACCAGGCAGCAAATAGGCCTGAACATGCTGAACCTCAGAGAGCAGAAGAGAGCCAGGAGGACCCAGGTGGCAAGGCTGGAGGCAAACAGAGTGACAAGGCCGCAGGCCACAAAGGAGGGCCAAGGAAAGAGGAGTGCGTGGCAACGGGGGGGGGGAAACACCCAACTCTCGCAGCCCCACACCTGTAAAAGCAAACCCACCTGCACAGGGCAGGCACAGGTGGCTCCCAAACAGGGACTGAAAGACTACAGCACCTCGTACTCTCAGGCAAGTACCTAACCACGTACAAAACCAGTCCGACAAAGCACACCTCTTGAGAACAGACGAGAACAGGAGTGTGCATGTGGCATGGCTGTAGGCTGTTACACACACTCCACAGCACCAGGCCCCCGGCAGACTTTCATCTTTTCCAACAGCCAGCCTTTAGTACCGGGCAATGCAGAGAAGAAGGAAAAGGCAAACTGCTATGATGTAGACTCACCCATGGGGGGCCGGGAGACACCCCAAACCCGAACAAGGCCCCACCTCCAGCCATCCCAAGGCGCTCCACCAGATTCCACACCAGGGCAGGAAGAAAGTAAGCAGCCCGGTCGCCAGGCACTCCAGGAGCAACAAAGACCGCCATGCCCACAGCAACGGGCACCTCGAGTCGGTCTCACAGCCTCCAAGACGGCCTCCCATCCAGCCCACAGCATGTAGTACTGCCATGAGATGCAGGAAGGCATGGGCACCAGTGACCACGGTGCATCTTCCACCCGGCCAGGCCATAAGAAGATGCGCCCTCCAACCCGAAACCGACCGGGAGGCCGGCACACCAGCCACAGAGGGTCAGCTGGGCGGAAACATCCAGGCCTCCCGGCAAGCACAGCAGGCCAGGAGGCAGCACTGAAGAAACCCCTTCCAGAACAGCCAGGCAGCCTACCGGGGACCGAAGAGGAACGCCACTCCAGCCCAGCAGGAACAGAACCAGCACCTCGTCCCATTCCTGTCGATAGACAGAAAAAAAGAACAGGAGGAATGCTGGGAAAGTACTGCTTATGTACTCCCAGTGGGAGGAGTTGGGCTTAGGTCCCAGCATTCCTCTGTTCTTTTTTTCTGTCGCAAGATGATTATCTCCACTTGTCATGAATGGGACGAGGACAGGAGGGACCTGGGGGTAATGTCCGTCAGTGCAATTTTCTTTTTTCAATTTCAACTCAGCCTCGATTTAAAATCCACTATGTTCACTGAGAGCAGGTGCTGGGGAGGGCCTTCATTACCTTGACACAACCACAGCTTATGGGAGTTGCGGTTGAGGGTACATACGCTGTGGGGATAAATCAATCAAGCCTCCATGTTTATGAGTTATTTCATTTAAAGTCTTTATTCTCTATTCATTCTAGTGACTTGAGTTGCTACACAAATATTAGTAATATTGTATTTATAATGCTTGTGCCATTCTATTTTTTTCACCTTTTAGCAGCTCTAAAGACAATATTCTATCAACAGAGGAGATGAAAAAATTTCAAACTCACCCAAAACACAAGCTCTGTTTTGATATCAATGATTCTTTCAGAAACTATAAAAGCTGGTCTTTCTACTGAACTGGTGCTCTCTGCTGACTTCTCTGCTCACAGAAAACAGAAACAGCTGCAAATAAAGTGTTATTTATATCAAGCTCTCTCCTGTTGTGTTTGAAAAGAACTTCATTCAACATAAAGCAGGCCCCAACACTCAGAAAGTTAAATGCTGGTGGCTGACATCTATGAGACATACAGATCAAGATTAGGGGTGGACGGAACTCGCAAAGTTTCACTCCATGGAATTCTGCAGAGTTACATAAAATCTCCACGAGATTCCGTGGAGTTCTGTGAGTGGATGGAAATCGGCACTGCTTGTGATGATTTTTAGCACCTGGAGCTTGTACCACGCTGCAAAATAAGCACGAAGGGCACCATGCAGCGTGTCAGAGGGTGCTGCTTCTTTGCTGCCACTCGAATCAAAGTAAGTGCACAGATTGGACATGAAGAGGTTAAACTCAGAGATATGTGGATCTTTAAAATAAGAAGTTCTGACCATCTCGATTGGCGGAGCTTTGTTTCCCAACAGCCAACTTGGTTTCGCTGATCCAAGATCCAAGCTCTGACGCAGCAATGACATGACTAGCTGGCCTGAACAACAGAATAAAATGTAGGAGCGGTCAGTTCCCATGTCCTGAAAAAAATGTGGAAGAGCACATAAGGGGGAAGAGAGAGCACAAGTGAACCCCGGCCCACATGGGAGTGCCCCAAAGGGATTCCCACATGTTTAATTTTAAAAAAAAGTATTTTTCTGCCAGGTTTGTAGATCTGGTGACTGGATTTATGATTCCCAGTGAGGTCCCCAGGCTCCACAAACCCTTGATGGAAATACTGAATCCGGAGCAAGCTTCAGAGCCTGGTGCCACATTCCCCGGGTAAGGTTCATGAACCCCAAGTCAATGTATTGTTGGAATTGTGGCTCTTGGTCCAGAACTGAGCACCTAGCACAGATTCATGGAGCTTACCCTAGGTTCATGGTACAAGACATTGAAGCATGTCCAAACCTTTACTGAGAACCCCAGATACAATTTTGGATGGTTGACTAGTCTCTGGAGAGGGAGGGTATGGGGGTTGTGAAGCAGGGCCTGACAGGAGACCATGCCTTTGGCCAATGGCTGTTGTGCACCGCCTTTGGTGGTATGCAGCGGGGTTGACTGACTGCAGAGCATGACGTGTCTCTGGCTTGGCTAACCAGGATATCAAGCCGCTACTACAGCTCAAACTGAAGGAAACTAAACTCAATAACCCCTCATCTCCAACAATGTCAAGTAAGGTCAAATCCAGGACTGGGTTTCCACATAAATGTGGATGTATTCACAACTCAACTTCAGCAAGTTGAGAATATCTTCAATTCAATCAAATCAATCAATAAGCAAGTCAATCCATCAATGAACAAAGTTTGCTTTTATTTATCACGATCTTTAAAACAAACACTAAAATTCATATCAGAATAAAATCACATCTCTAAATCAAACACTAATAAAACACTGCAAGCCATGCTACATAGCTTGATATAAAATGGTTCTACATTTAAAAAATGTAGGCAAAGTACAGAATTAAATGATAGTTTTGTTTTCTTTTTATTCGACTTCTCCCAAGTATTCCCCAAGTCTCAAAATACTTCTGAGAAAACTTACAACCATAAAACATTCTAAAGTTGATTGAAGTGTGCAGAAACGCAAACAGTTTTTTTGCTATAATGGACAAGGGAATTTCTTTTAGGATGCCTGATAAAATTGGCAGTAAACAAATGTATATGCCCTAAAGTGTGTCTGACCACTTGACAACCAGGAGCACATGCATGCAGTGTATTACAGTTTGGAAAATGGATTTAGTTCTGATAGCATCCGAAGCCCAATTCTAGTTGGAGTAACTCAGGCATGCTTTAAATGCACCCAAATACTGCCCTATACCACTTGTACCACTTCTTGTAAGAGAAGCCATCAATGACGTCATGGGTGAAGTCGCAAGAAGAGAATGTATGATGATACAACTCAAACATTTACAACGCATGCCTTTACAACGCATTTTTTACATCGCAACACCCATTACAACACATGTTTTTACATCGCATGCCATCACAGCTCATTTTTAGAAACTACATTTACAACGCATTCCATTACATCGCATTATACCATTGCAACGCATACTATTACATTTCATTTAAGGTACGTGTTGGATAGTGTAGGGATAAAAATTACTATTCCTACTACAGTGAGTGCAACAGTAGGGTAAGTGTTGAATAGTGTAGGGATAAAAATGAATATTCCCACTTCAGTGAGTGCAACAGTAGGGTAAGTGTTGTATAGTGTAGGGGTAAAAACTATGCGCTGTAATGGTATGCGTTGTAATGGTATGCGTTGTAGTGACATGTGTTGTAATGACATGCGTTGTAGTGACATGCGATGTAATGGCTGTGTTGTAACGGCATGCGATGTAAAGGTGGTTGTGTTATAAGGACTGCGTTGTAAAGGTAGTGCGATGTAATGACTGCGTTGTAAAGGTTTTTTCCCGCAAGAAGATCATGGTGGTGTCTAAGTTATAGTTTCCATAGCTAACTATAACTGATCAATTTCAGGTTTTGAGTAAAAAGACCAACTTCTCCATCATACGGCACACTCCTGTCCTTTCCTTGCAATGGCTTGGTTTTGGCTGCCTAACACCAACACAGGTACCCTTGAATCATTGTGAAAAAAAGCCTACGTTGCAGGCAAAATCGTTTTTATGCAGCAAGGGACACCTTCCTGCACAAAAACAATACAATCCTGACAGGCATTTTCCTCTTTCTATGCGTGCTACAGAATGCAGCACATGTAGAAAGATTCAAAAACGAGGAGAAATTAAGATATTTCCCCTTGTTATATCTCCCCTTGGCAGGCATAGCATTTTGGCGCATTCCAGGAATACCACTAATGGTAAATCTGGGAATGCGCCAAAATCCATGAGTGGATGCGTGGAAACAACCATGCTTTACCCATGGACCGCCTCCCTGAGGCAGAGTAAGACAAGGCAGCGATTTGCGCTGCCTCACCTTACTCCAGATTTATCAAACCGGGCAGGGCCATGCAAGGTGACCTTGCATGGCTTGATTAATCTGACCTTAGTGTTGTGCTGCCTGTGTGCCCCCTTTTGTGGAGCAAGGGAGATGCAACATTATAATAAATATAGGCCTAAGTGCATGATGTACTGCAAACATAGACAAAGATTCTTTACCCTTTCACACTACATGCCTTTTGGAAATGCATTCTTTTAGACTTGACTTTGCAATAGGGGTGGGTGGAATTTGCGGAGTTTCAATCTGCGGGATACCACGGAGATACATAAAAGCTCTGCAAGATTCTGCCAAGTTCTGTGAACGGGGGGAATCAGCACTTTGCGCTGATTTGTAACACTGAGAGCTAGTTCCGCACTGGAAAATCAGCCCAAATGGCAGCGCACCAGAGGGTGCTACTTCTTTGCTGCCGCTTGATTCCATTTTCTACTCGAACAGCAGATTTGTCTCTATGGAGCGGCAGCTTTCTTGCCATGAAAAGTCGCGACTGCCCGCATTGCGAATATCTCATCATGTGCTGTCCTAACACCCAAAAATCATGCTAAAGGATGCCAATTCTCACTCGCACATGGCGGTTGGTGGAATTCATTGCCTAACCCTACCTTGCAATGAATGGTGGTAAATGAAGTGGCAATATATTTAGATATAGTAGGTTAAGCTTTCATACATGTAGCAAATCCGAACTTATATTTGTAATGTCAAGTTACTAAGCACTAAAGTGAAAAATCAAAAACAATTTCCATAATTCTAAACATATTTTAGTTGCTGATTTTTACTTCAAAGTACATAAAAAATTCAAATTTTCATTCTTGAATTTTCAAACATAAACAAGATTAATTGTTCCTGCTCTACCAGTTTTTGATTAAAAAAAGAACAGATAAATGTAATATCACATGGATGAAGTGAAGAGTGTTTTCAGTCGAAGATGAGCCTGGCAGATGTATTCTCCAGGAAGCTCTTTACTTTCTCCAAGGTTTGATGACCCTATGGAGTGCTTGCCTCAGTTTGGTGATCCCAAGAATTAAGACAATGGATGATGCAGGAACTGAAAGGATAGTAAATGTCACGAAAATGAGCCACAACCAATGACCACGAAATAATGGTATTAGGCACTCGGAGAGCAAATATAAAACAGAGATAGATAGGAGGGTTCCCAACATTCTGACTGCTCCAAAATGAGCGTCAAGCCGTGGTTGGCTGAAGGTTGATGCATTTTTTTTCATTCTCCGGGTATGTCTGCCGAGCGATGTGAGGATAACTGTGATAGAAGCAATGCTGAAAAGAAGAGGCAAGCTGATGCCAAATGCGACTGTTGCATACATGTATGTCATATCCCATGCCCGAACTTCACTCAGGAGAGTATCATTAGCTTTGAGATTGGTTGTTGAATTCCGAGAATGTTCTCTGTTGGATCTCCAGTTCAAAGTGATGGTGAGGACCAAGGATCCTATCACAAATCCCCAAATCAGCCATGGCACCAATTTAGAGATCCTTTGCTTAAACCAGAAGAAGAGGTGGTTGTTGAAGTCCACGATCTTCACGCAGTAGAAGACAGAGAGACAGGTGGTTAACCAGGTACTACAGCTGCTACACCATACTGTAAATTGAAGAAGTATGCCAGAAACCTCAGCATTCATCTCAGAAACACAGGAGTGTCCTAGCAGAGTGCACTGGGAACAAATGAAGGAGATCCCAAGAGCAACTGTGATGATATCGCAGGTGTTCAGGCATCTTCCTTTGGCCTTTTCTAGCAGATAAAATGCCACAATGAATACACTGGCAGGTATTCCAATCACACTGGCCAGGGCTACCACAATCATGTAAACCACTGAAAATGCAGGAGCCATTGTTTTTCTTGCTCTTTGCAGTTTTTGGATGAATTCACAAAGCTCAATGTTGCTCTGACTGTACTTTGTGCATGAGTGTTGGAAGCAGGGATGGGTAGACTTCTGAATCAGCAGGTGTGCCTGGTTTAAGTTACCATTAGCATCATCCTCACCATCACTGCGGATCTGGATTTGGAAGGATGCAAATTAGACCGGTTTTGAATTCTCTCTTTAAAACAAAAATAAACCGATCCACCATCTTATTTAAAACCTGGTGGTGCATCACTCTAATATATACTAAAGAAATTATGTGTTCTCTTACTGGCGCTGAGAAAAATAAATTTAGGGCCTCATTTGTGAGGTTTTACCGTACGGCAGCGATGCAGTCCTTCCTGCTGCGACACCTTATGGCAAAAAAAGGGCAGGATACGGTGCATTTCTGTCCTTTTCCCCTGCGTCAGCACACAATTGGCTGCTGTGCACCAACACAGGCACCTTTGCACCATGGTGCATGTGTGCCTGTGTCGCGCGGATGATTATTTTTTTGCAGGACGGGAATCCTTCCTGCACAGAAACAATCAGAAGAGGCTTTATTCCTCTTTCTATTTGTGCTAGAAAATGCAGCACACATAGAAAAAGGAAAAACAAGGAGAAATATACATATTTCTCCTCGCTGTGCCCCCCGTTACGCCTCGTAAATCTGGGTGCAGTGTCGAAAAGCCATGGATGTTGCTGTGAACGCCCCCAGCAACACCCATTGCACTCCCCTTTAATGCAGAAACTGTGTTAAAGGGAGCCATATTTATGAGGCAGCATTAAGCTCAAAAAAGTGGCTAAGTGCTGCCACGTAAATATGGAGCAGGCTCCTGAGCCACGGAACTTCTCAATAAGTGACGTTCCGGCACTGCAAGGGGCCTCATAAATGAGGCCCATAATTTCATTTATTTTATTTGGTTTGTTAAGCAAGGTCTGCACATCAAACTGCCTCCAGATGCTTTCTCCAAAGGATGATCCAAACTGAATTAAAATATACATCTAAATATAGATCTATTCCACAAGAACAGTTAGTGACAGTGTGCAGGTATAAAGAGTGAATTAGAACAGGAAAACATTGTGTTGCCAATACTATTACTTACTTAGTAACAGAAACATCAACAAAAGGTAAGAAACTGAATAAACTCGATTATGACAAATAACCCCCATACAGCAAAGACAGAGATATTATGTGAAAACAGTATACTTCCCAGAGTGCTGTCTTGAATGCAATAAATGTTATGGCATG
Source organism: Triturus cristatus (assembly GCF_964204655.1). Classification (NCBI taxonomy): domain Eukaryota; kingdom Metazoa; phylum Chordata; class Amphibia; order Caudata; family Salamandridae; genus Triturus; species Triturus cristatus. Next base: position 1,098,483,926 of record NC_140594.1, read on the forward strand.
CCTCTACAGTGACTGATACATAGGTATCATCATATCATTAGCTCCACAGAGAACTACAACCTATTGAACTGTATTTAATACATAGTATAACATTACAGATTCATGGTATTTTACTGTATTCAAGTCTTTGCTGAACTATTCAAATGAGTTGCTAATAAATGTTCCTGATGGGGGGCCCCATTCACAGAACTAACTTAAGACAAACTCCTAAAGTTACTACCATTTTGGTATTCACAGAAGGCACTTACTCATTTTGGTATTCACAGAAGGCACTTACTCATTTCGGTATTCACAGAAGTTAGTGGTCCTAACTTTAGGACTCATAAATGCCTTCTGTGAATACCGAAAGTCTTAAAGTTCGGTTTTTTTCCCAGTTTAGAAGTAGTAAAGTTAGGACTCCTAACTTTAGGACTCCTAAAGGCCTTCTGTGAATACCGAAAGTCTTAAAGTTAGGATTTTTCTCAGTTTAGGAGTAGTAAAGTTAGGACTTTACTACTAAACTGAGAAAAATCCTAACTTTAAGACTTTCGGTATTCACAGAAGGCATTTAAGAGTCCTAAAGTTAGGACTACTAATTTCTGTGAATACCGAAATGAGTAAGTGCCTTCTGTGAATACCAAAATGAGTAAGTGCCTTCTGTGAATACCAAAATTGTAGTAAGTTTAGGATTCTGTCTTAAGTTAGTTCTGTCAATCGGGCCCGAGATGCTTATTTCGCACATTGTTTTGGCCATTAAGACTTGTATATGAGGTGCTATTAGCTGCTATAACACAGGAGGACTGGTGTGCACTTTTTGCTAACCATGGAAACCTTGAGAGCTGCTGGTATTTTAGGAATTTTAAAAAATTGGTTTTAAACCACAATTCTGAAAGCTTTTTTCATTTTTCATTCAATTGTATCCAAGTATTTTTTTTATCATTCTTGATTGTATAACATGTTTTTTTAATGATTGTGTATTGTAAGATTTTAATTAATCAACAATATAACTGATTTGATTTGAACTACATGTTATCAACTCCCATGGAAAAACTTGATTATTTTGTGTCTACAAATGCACTGACTGTCATGACACAATTCAGAGTCTGTATATTCTCAACAACAAGGGGACCCCAGTATTCGGACCAGGGGTAATCTATATTATAGAAAAGAACAATGGTACACTAGAGTCAGCACTCTACAGCTACTCCCGGCATAGCCTTCATCATCTGTGACTTTAACTGCTCTTTGAGCCCAATTCTTTGGCTATCCTTCAAATCTAATTCAACAATTGGTTTTGTATACAATCTTAATGATCACTGCTCAGGACCTATGGTTGATATCATGTTTTCTCCTCTTCATAGATTCTACTTGCTCACACTCTTTCGTCCTGATGATGATCTCGCATTTATGAGATCGAAACGCCATCAAGCTTTTACAACCAAAACTCCTACATTGCATGCATTTATTTTGGAGGTTTATTTATTGTTGTCAATGCGATGTAATTTTAAATGTCACAAGCACCCCTCACTTCACACCTTCATTATATTCTTGTGTGAGCACCAGAACTATCACTCGAATAGCAAAACATTGATAATCCATTTATGCTGTTAATAAATGTGATGTCATTTCAACCTTGCGTCCCTGCATATATTGCATAACTTGTCCCCCGTGGACATATTTCTTGCTTACCTGACTAATAATGCTCATTTAAAAGAAGAAAAAAAATTGCCTACCCCAGGACCCTAATGGCCTCTAGTAAACCATTGTTCCTTTCTATAACACAATTCAGAGTCTGAGCAAGCCATGACAAAGTCCTATTTGTACTCACCTGCAGGGAGTATTTATGCCGCTTTTTAAAGTGCAGGCTGGTTGCCTCCTGCAGAGTGAAAGGGGGACAGGTGACTTCAAATAGCTAGTCCATCTTTTACTAATCATCAGGTCACTGTGCAGTGCAGGTTTAGGCCTGCACTGGGAGCAGCTCTTTTTCTATGATACACAGCACTGTCCTCATCTGTGGCCCGGTGCACAGATATAAGGGTCAGTTCCGATGTCATTCGGAAGGACTCCGAATCTATTCATGTTTGTCAAATCCGATCCAGAGCCCCTGTTTCCAACCAAACCGTACACACTTCCCAATGACTGAGTACGATGCCTGGAAGCCAGTAGGGCAGTCTGAATCGGTTCCGAAAGATATTCGAAAAGGTCGCGTCTTTAAGATTCGAATCGTACAGCTCTATGGACTCGGTTTCCAAGCGAGTGAGTACAATGACCGATTCGGACAGACGTTCCGATTCGGTTTCTCTGGAATAAATCGGCTGTCGGAATCTGTCTTTGGGGGCCCATAGCAGGCCCCCCTTCACCCGGGCCCTTCGAATCGAGCCCGTGGGGATACCCAAGAGACCCCACTTTCCAACCATGCACAACGTGGCAGTCACCATATGGTGCCCGCCACAGGGTGCACGATTTTCTCCTGCCACCCCTTTCTTGAATGGGAGCCTGTGTTCTCGTTCGGAACACAGGCTCCCATTGAAGTTTATGTGTATGTTTAACAGGATTTGTATCACGCACAGCTACTCATAAGAGTGACCCAGCGTGAACCTGGTGGAAGGAAGGCAGAAAGAAACTGCTTGATAAAGAGAAAAGTCTTTAGCCTTTTCCTAAAGAGTTTGGGATCCTGAACACTGCAGAGGTCAAAGGGAAGAAGGTTCTAGGCCAAAACTGCCCAGAAGGCAAGAGAGCTCCCTCCAACTCTCTTAAGGCGTTCAGCCACACAGCAAGAAACTGTGTGGCTGAACGCAGCTGCCTGGTGGGGACATAAAGCATGAAGCATTTTCTCAGGTAAGTAGGACCGTGTCCATAGAGAGCTGAATGTGCCAGGACAAGGGATTTAAACTTTACCCTCTCCATCACAGGCAGCCATTGGAGGTCGTGCAAGTTTTGTGTCACGCTGGTCTTTATGGGAATATTGAGAAAAGTTCTAACAGCAGCATTCTGTACTACCTGAAGTTTGTTCATAAGATAGCTGGGCAGGCCTACGTACAAGGTATTGGCGTAAATCCTAAACGACATGTAGTCATTTAAATTGTGCAAACAAAGCAACTCAGCTTTTTGGCAATATTAGGAAATATACAGTTGTAACTGACTTATTTCACCTCTTTTGTATTTTCAATCTTTAATATAAACTTGGCGACGCATATTCCTTTTTTAATACCAATGACTATTTGGTGACTTTTAGATTCCACATTAAAGAAAAGTGTGTGACTGATTATCCCTTCGGGGACAATTACTTTTTTTTACAGCACACTGCCTGATATGTCCTACCGTCTGTTGGAATTTATCCAGAGGAAAAAAGTGCTACATTTGAATGACATCAGCAAGAGCTTGATTTCGGTTCATTTTAAATAGAGATTTGATGCAAATTCCATTTCTTGTTAGCCTCTTAGCAGTTACCACGTTTTGCTACCGATTCCAGCTCTCCCTGTATTTGTATATGCAAAATAAGAGGGACATATTTGTTAATTCTAAAAGGTTATCTATGCCAGAGGGTTTTCTTACATGGCTCACTACGATGACAACAAAGATAAAGACACCAATGTAATCAAAATATATATATATATATATATATATATATATATATATATATATATATATATATATATATATATATATATATATATATATATATATAAAACACAACAGGTTGCCCCCTTGAAGATGCCGCACACTGAAGGGATTAGCACACGATGCCACAGGCGGTTACAGTGCTGCCGCTACCTCTCGCCTTCTGATATGCAGCCAAACGCGTTTCAGATTTCTCCTTGATCACTGGCTTTTGCATGTAACAGCATCGAAGAGAGCAAGCATTCTGGGACAACTGCTTTATTAAGTGACAAGCTCCGCCCCAATGGGCGTTAAATGACAATTCATTATGGTTGTAGTAGTCCAAGTCCCATCAATCACCAAGTGGGTGCTGCTTAACTTCGTGCAAAAAAAAAGTTTTCCAAAATGGGTAAGTAAAGTTCATAAATGAAGGAGAAAAAGGTGCTTCGCATTGCTCCCAATATCACCCTGTGGCTCAGGCCCCTTCAGTTCAACACCATGCTGCGAAATAGTGAGCATGGAAGAGCCGCCACTTCCGGCAGCGGGGCATCTCCGCGGCTGGACTGGCCGCTAACATCAAACACAACAGGTTGCCCCCTTGAAGATGCCGCACACTGAAGGGATTAGCACACGATGCCACAGGCGGTTACAGTGCTGCCGCTACCTCTCGCCTTCTGATATGCAGCCAAACGCGTTTCAGATTTCTCCTTGATCACTGGCTTTTGCATGTAACAGCATCGAAGAGAGCAAGCATTCTGGGACAACTGCTTTATTAAGTGACAAGCTCCGCCCCAATGGGCGTTAAATGACAATGCATTATGGTTGTAGTAGTCCAAGTCCCATCAATCACCAAGTGGGTGCTGCTTAACTTCGTGCAAAAAAAAAAAAAAAAAAGTTTTCCAAAATGGGTAAGTAAAGTTCATAAATGAAGGAGCCACAGGGTGATATTGGGAGCAATGCGAAGCACCTTTTTCTCCTTCATTTATGAACTTTACTTACCCATTTTGGAAAACTTTTTTTTGCACGAAGTTAAGCAGCACCCACTTGGTGATTGATGGGACTTGGACTACTACAACCATAATGCATTGTCATCTGAAACGCGTTTGGCTGCATATCAGAAGGCGAGAGGTAGCGGCAGCACTGTAACCGCCTGTGGCATCGTGTGCTAATCCCTTCAGTGTGCGGCATCTTCAAGGGGGCAACCTGTTGTGTTTGATGTTAGCGGCCAGTCCAGCCGCGGAGATGCCCCGCTGCCGGAAGTGGCGGCTCTTCCATGCTCACTATTTCGCAGCATGGTGTTGAACTGAAGGGGCCTGAGCCACAGGGTGATATTGGGAGCAATGCGAAGCACCTTTTTCTCCTTCATTTATGAACTTTACTTACCCATTTTGGAAAACTTTTTTTTTGCACGAAGTTAAGCAGCACCCACTTGGTGATTGATGGGACTTGGACTACTACAACCATAATGCATTGTCATTTAACGCCCATTGGGGCGGAGCTTGTCACTTAATAAAGCAGTTGTCCCAGAATGCTTGCTCTCTTCGATGCTGTTACATGCAAAAGCCAGTGATCAAGGAGAAATCTGAAACGCGTTTGGCTGCATATCAGAAGGCGAGAGGTAGCGGCAGCACTGTAACCGCCTGTGGCATCGTGTGCTAATCCCTTCAGTGTGCGGCATCTTCAAGGGGGCAACCTGTTGTGTTTGATGTTAGCGGCCAGTCCAGCCGCGGAGATGCCCCGCTGCCGGAAGTGGCGGCTCTTCCATGCTCACTATTTCGCAGCATGGTGTTGAACTGAAGGGGCCTGAGCCACAGGGTGATATTGGGAGCAATGCGAAGCACCTTTTTCTCCTTCATTTATGAACTTTACTTACCCATTTTGGAAAACTTTTTTTTTGCACGAAGTTAAGCAGCACCCACTTGGTGATTGATGGGACTTGGACTACTACAACCATAATGCATTGTCATTTAACGCCCATTGGGGCGGAGCTTGTCACTTAATAAAGCAGTTGTCCCAGAATGCTTGCTCTCTTCGATGCTGTTACATGCAAAAGCCAGTGATCAAGGAGAAATCTGAAACGCGTTTGGCTGCATATCAGAAGGCGAGAGGTAGCGGCAGCACTGTAACCGCCTGTGGCATCGTGTGCTAATCCCTTCAGTGTGCGGCATCTTCAAGGGGGCAACCTGTTGTGTTTGATGTTAGCGGCCAGTCCAGCCGCGGAGATGCCCCGCTGCCGGAAGTGGCGGCTCTTCCATGCTCACTATTTCGCAGCATGGTGTTGAACTGAAGGGGCCTGAGCCACAGGGTGATATTGGGAGCAATGCGAAGCACCTTTTTCTCCTTCATTTATGAACTTTACTTACCCATTTTGGAAAACTTTTTTTTTGCACGAAGTTAAGCAGCACCCACTTGGTGATTGATGGGACTTGGACTACTACAACCATAATGCATTGTCATTTAACGCCCATTGGGGCGGAGCTTGTCACTTAATAAAGCAGTTGTCCCAGAATGCTTGCTCTCTTCGATGCTGTTACATGCAAAAGCCAGTGATCAAGGAGAAATCTGAAACGCGTTTGGCTGCATATCAGAAGGCGAGAGGTAGCGGCAGCACTGTAACCGCCTGTGGCATCGTGTGCTAATCCCTTCAGTGTGCGGCATCTTCAAGGGGGCAACCTGTTGTGTTTGATATATATATATATATATATATACATACATATATATATATATATGTATATATACACACACACTTATATATACAATATATATATTTATATGCATATAACATATACACACACATGTATATATAATACATATATATATATATGTATATATATGTACACACGTATACACACACATGTATATGTTGTATATATAATATATATCTTCTGATTATATTGGTGTCTTTATCTTTGTTGTCTGTGCCTGTAAGCCTGTTTGTATTTATACAGTGGTGTCTTACATATTTGTGCTTGTTGACATGCATGTCTGTCAGCTTTTTTTCATACCTCTCTTCATGATGTTTAGTTCTCTGTTCATGGGAGTCTGCATATATTTTGGTCCACGTGTCTTGCTTTTAGAAGTACCTACATCTATGTTCTCTGTGAATAGATAAACCTATTTGTGTCTTGGTGTGTATGGGTTTCTGTATGTTAGAATTTGTGAAGGTCTACAACTATGTTAGATGTTACTGGCTGTATTTAATTGACTGTTGAGATTAAATTTGTTGATGCCTGTTAATACATGTCTTTATAAAGATACCTGGCCAGATTTTAAGCACTATCCGATTTAGCAGTGATGAGGAATAAGGCACGGGTTTAGAATAGGAGTTGCCCAGGAGGTGGGATTGAAACCTGGTGTGGCGTCAAAGCCATCAATTGAGGGCCCACATCACATCCCCTTACTCTGCAGAGATATCAGTGAAATTAGTGTGTGCTTGGTAGGAATGTCTTCACACAGTGTGTTCTGCTAATAAGCAAAACCACTTCCCTCAGGTAACAATCACCTGCTGCTGCATGTACCACAGAATGAGAAATGAGACAAGGCACATGCAGCCAATTTGAGGAAAGTGAAAGGTACTCTGATGGAGGACCCCTCGGTGATGGAATATATGTGGATGCTGATTTCTAGTAACCTTCCATCAAGATTCTTCGATCCAGAGTCAGCAGTGTGCTTACTGGACTCCTCCAGGGCTATAACTAATGCCTGTCAAGTTGCTGGCCCAAAGCATTTTACACATCACTCTTCAAATTCAATAATAATTGATTGGACAGTGGATCAATGACCTTCACAGTGCGTGTGTGCTTCCCAGCTAGAGCACGTGTGATGCAATTGGCAATGTTCCAACAAGAGGAGAACTTTAGTGCTAGTCCATGAACTTTAGACGATAGGTCTCCTTGTGGGTGATGTCCATTTGTGTATGTGCATGAAAGTGAATATACTCACTCTCCAGGGTGAGTTACTTTCAGCTTTGACATTTGGCAGGTTATATGAAATTGTGGAATAAGGAAAAATAAGAGACGGTATAACATGGAGCCCTTTGCATTACGTGGGAATAGAGCCTCAAACTGAGGGTGTGCTTGGTTCCTCTGTCATATGGAAAGCAACACAATGCCCATGAAGCAAATAAAACATGACCTACAACATGTACTACTTAGATAAAATCATAATACCCCAAAGCATAGAAACATATACACACATTACTAATAACATATTAGTTTACTATACACAAACTTACCACTAAGGGCCTCATTACGATGCCAGGCAGACTCACGTCCCCACAACACCATTGCGGAGTCTGGACCAACCAACCTCCAGTCGGAGGTCCTGACCGCAGTATTCTCTTGCATGGAGTATTTCTCTATCGGAGCTTGTGCTGCGGTCGGAAACTGTCCGCAGCACAAGCTCCCATAGAGAAATGGGAGTTTTTGTTAATCACTGCACCACGTGGCATGCACCATACGGTGCTTGCCACTCAGTACAGGAATTGACAGGGGAGCACCATATGTGCCTCCCAGGGGCCCAACCAGAGGCCACTGTTGCAAGGGCCTTTGCTATGGACCCCAAAGTCGCATCCCAACAGGCTTTTCATATCAGAAAGTCCAACATGAAACACCTGTGGGAAACCAACATCGTAATCCTGATGGCGGAAATGCCGTCCTTAAGGGATTACGTGCTGTTTCTGACTGGAGCCCGTCAGAGGCAAGCCAGAATGACTGGCCGGTTTCACTTCCGACCACCATCATTGTAATACAGCGGTCAAAAGTGAAACCAAAGATGTCGGTCGGAAAGCCTCCAACCGCAGTGCATTAATATATAAAATAAATAAAAGTACTCACATTTATGAAATGCCTGAAAATTCAAGCCAGCTGTCCCTCAACAACGGATAATCCAAACTTAAAAAAACTCCAAAATCAGAGTCCATATCAAATCTTTCGAGACCCTCCAGACATGGAAAAAATGTTCAAATAAAAAGCCCTGTAAACTGTAAAATAAGAGAAAAATGGCAAAAAAATTGAAAATCAAAAGCATCCAACATATTTCCCCTAAAAATAAATTAGAAGCATTAATAAACACAACTCCAAAAGGGGATATAAAGAAGGCATTAGATATGTGTCCAAGACTAGTAAGCCAAAAATGACCTAACCTACAAAATACACTAACCAATGCATATATCTACAAACTTCTAAGCATAACTACTCTATATATCTAAAACTAAACTTAGCCAATCTATTAAACTGAACACATTCAAAATTGAAGTTTTCTTACCTTATCCTACTAAATTGGAACCTGCATTCTCATCCTCCACTAACCACTGGGCAGTAAATTAAAGACATTTTTTTAAAAAAAAGAAGTATTCAGGAGAAATGGCGCCGTAATAAAAATGAAAAAGAGATTACAAATACAGTGCAGTCAATGTGAAAACATTATTTTAATTTGTAAAAAAAAAAATCAAAATGTGAAAAACATATTAAAATAGCATTTCTGTACTTGTTATAAAAGTTTTTTAGAAGAGTTAAGAACAATGGTTCAAGGATGGCCCAAAAGGGTCCAATAGAAAAGGTGACCCAGGCAGGGTCACTTGTTTTTTAAGATAAGTGAAATCAATTCCGTAGGGAGCAGGAGACAAAGTACGTAAAGGGTCATGTAGGTCAAAAGATAGCAGGTATTTATTTAAACAAAGTCAATTTTAGAATGCTCACAAAATAAGAAAAGCGTGGTGTGAAATAGTGATAGTAGTTTTAAAAAGACATCGCATTGACAACAATATAGTAGTTGAATTCCATAATTGATCTTTACAAGTTATAAAGAATTCATGTTGTGGGGTGGTCGACGGCGTTTCGAACCCAATTATTGGGGTTCATCTTCAGGACAGTGGTGAGCATGTATTTTGACATCAGCCAGCCCCAACAGCTGCAGGACGTCTCTGACTGCTCGGCCTCAGGCTCCCATTCACTGCCCTGTCGCCCCTCTAAAGAAAATTACATTCTCCAGGCGGATCTATGTACTGCCAAGCTGCTTGTTTTCAAATAATTAACCTTTGAAGCCCCTGCCTCCCACTTTGGAGACTCTAGGAACTTTACGGGCAGTTTAACTTCAAAATACATGCTCACCACTGTCCTGAAGATGAACCCCAATAATTGGGTTCGAAACGCCGTCGACCACCCCACAACATGAATTCTTTATAACTTGTAAAGATCAATTATGGAATTCAACTACTATATTGTTGTCAATGCGATGTCTTTTTAAAACTACTATCACTATTTCACACCACGCTTTTCTTATTTTGTGAGCATTCTAAAATTGACTTTGTTTAAATAAATACCTGCTATCTTTTGACCTACATGACCCTTTACGTACTTTGTCTCCTGCTCCCTACGGAATTGATTTCACTTATCTTAAAAAACAAGTGACCCTGCCTGGGTCACCTTTTCTATTGGACCCTTTTGGGCCATCCTTGAACCATTGTTCTTAACTCTTCATTATCACCCCAGGTTCACATATCGGGGTACCCTTGTCTCCTAAAACCTCATAAAAGTTTTTTAGACATTATAGTTAGGGGACAATATCAGTTTAAACATAACGTTTAAAAAAAAACTGCTATTCAGCAGTTATAGTTATTTCAAGTCACTATGACTCGTGCTCCTGCCATGCACAGTGCTGTTGTCTGCGATGCCAGTGAAGCCAGTTCAGTTGTTATTGGTAATGTCATCAATGAGGTGACAGAACATGCCATAAGAGTTGTAATATGTGAGGTCATAAGCAGTGAATGGCAAGGGCCAAATCAGTGCGTGGTGTGGGATTGGCCTTAGGGCCTGGCCTGCAGTTAGTCCCTTCTCCCAACCCCCCTTGGCCAGTGAACTCTCCCGTCAACTGACTGCTTCTGTCCTGAAATGGGGCTGCAACATTTCTCTTCATGTTTCGGCCAGCAAATCAGAGCATGAGCTCCAACTAGTGTTCTCGGGAGCCTTTGGCTCCTGCTGGAACAAGGCAGTCAACAGGAGAAAAAAAAACAGTCAATAAGCTCGCTCTATTATCTGAAGTTGCGTTATGACGGGACTCTTGCAAGCTTCTGGCAAACCCAACTGTCCAGATATCAAACATTTTTGAGCCTTCATTTCTCATCAACTACTGACGAATTTACACCAAATCATAAAAAGCATGCTTTCTGGACCACGATCTAGCTTTCTGCCAAATGTTGTGTCATTCTGTTCAGCCGTTTCCGCGGTGCATGGGAAATTCCATTTTGGGACTCCCTTTTTTTTCTTCACTGCTACTAAATGGATCACACCAAAACCTTCTAGAAAGGAGCTGAGGTTGCTGAACATGTTTTATTTTTTAATTTTATTGATCAATTTTCAATCATGTAACACACAGTTCACAGAGGCAGCTGGAAGGAATGTGTTAGTGCACATACAATGACAGCACAACATGGTCATATAATCATTCATAAAGTATCCCATACATCCCGCCATCTCATTAGAATCAATGCAGTAGGACATATATTACAATCAAAATATGAAACATCAGAGGAGGACAACAGCTAGGCAGTGAGCGAGCTCCAAATGTCTATTTGGCGTGATGAGGAAGGTAATTCCTCAGCAAAGAGTTCCAGTTGCTTTATGCAGTATACCATGTCGCTGATATAGTGTTTTAACTTAGGGGTACATCCTTGCCCTCAATTCAAAGCTACTCTTCGCTTTGCAAGTAACAATGCTACTGCAACAAAAGTTTGACGATGGGATGGAACAGCTTAATATGACCTAGAAGGCACAGTTGTGGAGTATGGGGGACCACCTCCGACACCATAGTTGTGTGGTCATTCGTTATCTCAGTCCAGAAGTGGTTAACTTGGGGGCATGGGCAGGGCAGATGAAGAACATCAGCTTGTTCTGCTCTGCATATGAAGCAATTCACCTCCACTCCTAGCCCATATCTGAGAAGCTTGGCTGGTGTGTAGTACATTTGTTGGAGATATTCGAAGTGAGCGTGCCAGTGAGCGTACAGCAGATCCCCCATTCTTAGACAGTGAAGGGTGTATCTAGTACTGCATTCCATCTGGCAAGGGTTTGTTGCATGTCAGTATGACTCTCCATCAGAGTTTCATTGTATAGTATAGTGATAAGGTGTTTACACGTTGAGCTAGTGAGCAGGGTTTGGAGGGAGTAAAGAGTGACGGGCTCTTCATGAAACGATGGATATAACCTTTTCATATCGCCCAATAGACGAAGCACAAAAAAGTGCATAAAAGTACATTGAGGGATTGTAGTTGACCAGCGGGGAGCACATCCCCCGTTGTTGTAAGGTCGGTATATTTCAATAGAGTCAGAGTCACAGTGACTGATAAGTCCGGATGCTGTGCGAGGGTAAGAGCTGGTGCATAAAGTCGTGTCTTTTGGGCCCAAAGCTAAGAACTTGCTACGCCGTCGTAGTGCACTTTACAGTGTTAGAGCAAGGGATATCTCTAATTTTTTGTGTCAAAATCGGATGGGGGAGGCATCCTCCGATTCTACTGCTACGTGTGGTATATATATTCTTGTGTGTGCGCAAAGTGTGCTTGGGCACATAGGTAATACAAATAAAGATCTGGGGCTCAAAACCATCCTTCTACATATGATAGTGTTAGTGCCACTCATTTGATTCTGGGTTGCTTGCCTGCATGTTAGGGTTATCATATGAGAGAGTATTGTATTGAAGACTTGAAAAGGCTGCGTGATTGGAATATTAATAAACAGGTACAGGAACAGTGGGAGGACTAACATTTTTAGAAGAACAAGTCTGTCTACCAATGACAGTGGGAGTCTGAGCCATCTGGCAACTTTTTCCTTCAGTTGAGAGCCACTTACCCATAATTTTACTGGATGACCAAGTCCAGATCTCTATGGACCCAAATTCCCAGATACTTACTGAGGTCATCGCTCCAGTCCAGAGGGAAGTCAAGTGGAAACTGTTGTGTGTGTGGAGTTAATGGTAGGATAACTGATTTCAACCAGTTTATACTTAACCCCGAGTGGTACTCGAATTGGATGTATTCTCTGATTGTGGCGTTTTGGACATATGGCACCATATAGTCTGCATATAGTGATATTCTGATAGGGTTCACCTGGAACTGCAGTGCAGAGTCTGTGTGCCGTTGCCTTATTTTACACACCAATGGTTCAAGGGACATAGTGAATAGTAATGGGGACAATGGGCAACCTTGTCGTGTGCCCCTACCGTTTACTCTTATCCTGGCACTTGGTTCAGTGTAAAGCAGCTTTATCCATTTACAAATGTTTGGGGCATACCCATTCACCGCAGCAAAGAGAATAGAAATGAGCATTCTATAAAATCAAAAGCTTTGGCAGTATCTAGTAACACTTCCATATTACTTCCACATTGGGATCTTATTGGTGGAATAGGGCGAAAATGGTCCATAGGTTGTGTTTTGTTGAGCAGGTGGGTGTGAAGCCTGATTGATCTAGTAGCACCAGCGTTTGTATTAGTGGTTGCATTCTGGAGGTGAAGACCTTTGCGAGGATTTTGGCATCTGTATTAATTCATAAGAGTGGCCTGTAAGACCCACTTTGTGTTGGTGGCTTGTCGGATTTAAGAAGTGTAATCAACAAGGATTCATTTAGTGGCGAGGGTAACAGCCCTTCCCTGAACACTTCATTTTACATTTTCTGTAGACGTGTTGTCAGGAGGTTGCTAAATGCTTTATGAAATGACCCCGTTAGGCCGTCTGCCCCAGTAGTTTTTCCATTAAGCAATAGACAAATTGCATCCCGGATTTCTTCCACCGTGATGGGTTGAGACAAATATTCCCGCTACCCAGTGATAGCCACACTAATGCTATATCCCCTGTATATTTTGTGATTTCTGTTTCTGTCGCTGATGCACAAGTGTTGTAGAGTTTTGTATAGAAGGCCTGAAATATTTGCATAATGATCAATGTGTCATGACATTCTTGTTCCTGGTTGTTAGTAACTTTTAGTATATGTGTGGCGGGCGAAGGTGTTTTTAGCTTATTAGCGAGGCTGCGTCCTGGTCTGCCACCTTCTCCAAATGCTCGTGCCACATGGCAGCGCGATAAGTATTTCACCTCCTGGTCTACCATTTCAAGGTAAGCTGTCATTTTCTCTCTAATAGCCACAAGAGGTTCCTGGGCAGGGGTTTCCTCATATCATCTCTGCAGGCCCTGTATATCATATTCAAGCATGTCTAATTGTTGGAGGATATCTTTTAAAATCCCTGCTTGTTTGCTAATACAGGTCCCTTGTACAGAAACTTTGAACGTCTCCCATAGAATATCTGCTCCCTCCACGGTGCCAGTGTTAATTTCAAAATATTCCACGATGGCAGTTCGTAACTCTACCTTGAACACCTGGTCCAAAAGCGCGTTGGGTTGGAAAACTCCATCTGAAGCATGTTGTTGTGCTTGTGGGGACTGTCAAAACCAGTTTAACTGGGGCATGGTCTGTGAGTGTTTTGGGCATATGGCACACCTCCTCTGTCCAGGCATTTACCTTGTGGGTGGCCAGCCAGTAGTCCAGTCTGGACCACAAGCTATGCACCGACGAGTAGAAGTGGGGTTGCGCACCCTCCAGAGGTCCAGTAGCCCGCCCTCTGCCATGACATTCCTGATTATGTGGAAGGCCTGTTTCCTGGACCTTTCAAGCTGACCTGATCTATGCAGATGTTCAAGTCTCATGTCCATATAATGGTTGATGAGGACAGGGAGTACAGCTTGGTTCACATCTGAGTGTGAAAGTCAGGATCATCTATATTGGGGCCATACGTGTTTATTAATGTTATCATGGTGCCACATAATTTGCCCTGTACTTTAATGCTTCGACCTTGTGTATCAACTTCGGAATAGGTGAGCACAAAGGGAGTGCCTTTTTTGATCAATAAGAGCACCCCTCAAGAGCACGATGAATAGGAGGAAGTCAAATGTAAGGTTGATGAATGTTTTTTTTGGAAAGTTTGGTGAAGATTCATCAAATAGCTACACAGTTATTAGCAAATCAAAAAACGCTCTTACTATTGTATATAGGTCCTAACTATAACTACACAGTGGTGACTGTCACTGTGTAATATCTATCTATCTATCAATCTATCTAGACACATATATACAGATATGTACATATATGTATATAAATAATTAAAAACAAAATAACATTTGCCCTTTTTTACAATCAATATGTATACATATTAAATAAATTATGCAATCTAATTATTAAATCAAGAAGATTAAAAATAAAATAAAGATTTGAAAAGCTGCATTTGTAAAAACAATACAACCCAAAAACATTAAATATGTAACCTAAAAAAATAAAATAAAACAGGTTCATAGTTTAAAATTAAAATAAAGAAATACGAAAACAAAAACAAAACACTGAACTAAATTCATATAACAATAATTGAATATATTCACAAAGACTTCTAGGAATAATATCCAACAAACATTGTAGGAGTGCAGGATCTGCTTCTTATACTTACCCCCACTTTTTGCAGATGTTTCACTGCTTTTCGACTTTAGTCTGGCTAGGGCTCTGCTAACCAGGACCCCAGCCTAGCTGCTTCCTCTCTAAATTGATTATCAGCACTTTAGGTACACTCCAGGTTGGATTCTGGGGTACCGTTATAAGTCCCTAGTATATGGTATACTATGTACCCAGGGCATAGGTATCCCAGAGGCCTACCAGGGGCTGCAGCATGTATTATGCCACCCCTGGGAAGCCTTCCAAAATTACACCACAGGACTGCTACTGCAGCCTGGGTAAGGTGGTGCATGCACCCCTTACTGAGATATAGGTTCACTATATCTCTCCATATCACTGCACATATAAACCTATCAGTCACCCCTATGGCAGACCTTACTAACCCTGAAGGCAGGGTGCTGGGTTTTATGTGAGAGGGTGCCCATGCATGAGCAGAGCCCCTATGCAACCTTCAGAACCTTTATTCCGGGGTTGTTTGTGATGCAGCCAAACTATATACTCTTAAGTGCATTATAACCTCGCTGTAAATGCTAACTTTGGGATGGCTGCACGGAAACATGTCGTGTTTGGTGTCAAACACCTTGGGATCATACCCCCATACCAGTAACTGGTGTGGGAGTATGATCCCACCCTTCTAGAGGGAGAGACATGACAGCACCGGTATGCCCAGTACCAGCTAACAGAGCCCTGGCATCACAAAATGGATGCTGCCAGCCACAGACACGAGTCTTGCCTTCCTGCTGCTGGATGAAACTCCAGCAGGGGAGGCCTGGACAATAGGTTTCCTGTCATAGGGAGGTGTCACCACCTCCTAGACAGGCTTTAGTGTAATAGGGCTGGGTGGGTGCACTCCAAGAGTGCTTTGAAGTTCAGCACTGGGGGCACATTTGGTGTCCCTGTGCTTAGTTCAGTTTAAACCGGTTGCAGGGGCTACCAGCCTCTGCTCTGGCATGAAACTGGACAAAGGAAATGGATGTAGCCACCCGTCTTTCCTGACCCTCCCATAGGTGGGTCCCCAGAGTATGTCTAACCCCTTCCTTTGGTATAAAGAAGGAACCCCTGACTATAGGACTTTAGATTACACCTGGACGAAACTCTGATGCTGAATCCTGGAACTTCGACGATCTACACTGAACTAGATGACTGAAGAATCTCCCTTGGAGTAAAGGAGTTACTCCCCTGCTTGACAGGCACCAAAGACGCATGTGTCCGGTTTGCATCTCTGAAGCTCTCGCCGGACTCCGAAGAATTTTGCAACACAGGAGGTGGGTTTCTTGGGTCTCTGAGGTTGATCTGTGCACTCAGCAATTCTGAGGCCTGTATCCCTCGTGGAGGACTGTGCAACCCAAACCCCTGGACACCGCGACCATTTGCAGAAGCATCAGCTTTCCAGTGGGTTACTTGCAGCCCTGACCCTGAGCCGCATTTGCACTGAAGATTGCCCGCTTACACTCCACGAGTGTTCCGTGAGCTGGCCCTTTGTGTTTTCTCTTGAGGTCCCTTTGCAATCCCTAGTCCGTCGACCGACTGGTGGGTCTCTGTGAAGGCAACTTTACTTCTGATTGAGCTTACCTGGTTGCTCCAGACGTTCCCTGACTCTTCATCAATTGGGGAGTCCCCAGGACCTTACTGGTCCGCACCGAAGCATCTTTTCTCTTCCTGCGTGGGTTCTGTTGCCAAGGCTTGTTGGGTCCAATTCGGGCACCGACACCGCAGCACTCGACATCCTTTGTGGGACAGCTAGAATCCAGCTCCTGGTTGTCGTTGATGCCTCCTGGGCCTTGTGGCTGCAAAGTCAAGCTTCACCTCTTCACCTCTTCGCACCTGAAACACCCGACATCGGTGGGCATTCATCTATCGTGCCCCTGGTCACTGGTAAATGATCCAGACTCTGTCCTCTCTGCTTTCAGGTTCTTCTGATCTTTGATCCAGGCTTGGATCACTTCGGACACTTCTCTCCTTCCCGGCAGCAGCACTTTGCAGCAGATCGCCATTGAAATCAACGACGATTCCCGACACCATTTGACACCTATACACCCGGCTTCCCTGGGTGAGGTAACTCGAGTACTCCGGTGCTCCCATGGGTGCTGGCCCTAGAACCCCCTAAGTCTAAAGGGGTTTGCTCAAAGTCCTCTCCTAATTGTCCTTAACTTCTAAAATTCCAACCGCGACTTTCCCATAGAATAGTACGGGGCTCGAGCCTGTGTTCTCACACAGCACGCATTCCCCGTGGGTCTCCTGTGTCACTACCTTGGGTGGTTCCTTGGGGTCCCAGCAATTCTACGTGCTGTAGTCATTATGTCTAGTCAAGTTCTTATACCACTTTCTTAATACATGGTTTGGTCCGCCCCTTGGGCCCATTGTATATTGTGCTATCTACTGTCACTTTAGAACTGTATTATTGTGTGCCTTGCTCTTTAATTTCATAAATGGATTAGTAGTGAGTGTTTAGAAATAAATACATATATTACATATATATATATCTTGTGTGGTTCTCCTTTCATTTAGTAATTCAAGAGGTTATAATCTGGTATACCAAGCTGCGTTACACTCCTTCAAGACTTAGCCTAAAGGCTGCTCTCATAGCTACCACTAGGATAGCTTTCAATAAAAGGTTGTCTTTAAACCTATTCATCAATAAGGGTTGTTTGGACTGGTGCAAGGTGCCCACTATAACTAGTGGATAGCATATGCCAAGCCAACTTCTCACAAACATGAATAACAAAATTAGATACAACTTAGCTGAAAGGGGGAATTATTTACAATTGTAGCTCCAATCTAATAAACACTGCTCTCGCCCTAAAAACCTCGTTGAAGGAACAGATCAAAGCTTCCATATGAGAAATCCATAACGGATAGTGCATGGACACTGACTTCCTGTCTCAACTGAACATCTGGGCATTCCTCCACTACAAGCTAAGACACTAGTGAGACAAAGTATTGTGTCAGAGAGGAGCATGTGATTGAATGAACCTGGCCACTGATTTCTCTTCTCGTGCCATCATCCAGAGGTCAAGTTAAGGGTTTATGATTCCCACTGCCTTAGTGTGTGGGGTTGTGATCATGTGTAATTTCTAGCAGGCATGCACAAGTGTGTTTATTTGTATTTGTGGGTTAGTGCCAGAGAGGAGTCTGTCCCTGTCTGTGGAGATCTCCTCTCCCTCTCAGCGAGTTAAAGAGCCCGCAGCAGGCCTGCTTCACCTCAGTGCTACAGGATGGGACATGCTTCAGAGCACCAGGATTGATGGGGCACAGAAGCAGATCGCCTCTCACCAGGGCAGAAAGAGCACCTCTGGGCAAGGGTGGGACCCCGCTGATGGAGCACTGGGTTTGTAAGCAGAAACCAATGACTTCATCACACCGACAGGCTTTACCTCTGAGCCCAGGGCAGGGACCCCTCCAGGGCAGTGCACAGCTGGTAGGCCAGAGTCGGAAACATGTGATGGATTGGAGAATCTTGGCCCCACGACAAATATATGTAACCAGGCTTAAAAATCGATGTAGATTAAACTTCCTAAATCAATATCCGAAAAAATAATAAACTTTTTGGCTGAGCGACTTGGCTGAGAGTCAGGTTTTTTTTTTCATAGAAAAGAAGCTATTTGTTCCTGACTTAAGGTTCCTGTAATGTTTCCCTCATAAATCACTGATGCGGCCTTCTGCTTTCCGCTGGGCGCGGGCCCTTTGTAGGGTTTACTGCTGTGCGCGAGGTCTGCCGGCATGGAAACAAAGTGAAGCAGGCGGCATCCATCCATTAGAAGTTGGTGTCGGCCAAACTGGTGCAAGCCTGCTCTAGACTTCACGCTGCCCTTCAGAGCGCACTGAAGTCCTTCCGCAGCACTTCATGTTCACATTATGACGGCTGCCATTCTCGCCAGGCAGTTACATCTAAAAGTAAGATCGTTTTATGGATAGTTGGTGATTTATTTTAATAAAGGCAGCTGATAGATATAAGGGTTGATCATCATTTTTGTCTTTTTCCCACATCACTTACAGAAAATAAAAAATGGATGGACTTTGATGTGATTTTGTTGTTTCACATATAAACTTCAAAACACATTTAAACCACAGGATGATACCATAGCATTTTCCCCACATTTCTCCATATAAATTAGAAAGAGCTTGTGGGTCTTATTTACAAGCCCCTTGCGCCGCCAGTGTGTAACTTTTTCCCATATTAAAAGTCACGCAGCTGCGGCACAAGGTGCTTGTAAATAAGCCCCTGAGGGCCTTATTTATGAGTTTTTGCCGCAGGGCAGCGCTGCAGGCCTTCCTGCTGCGCTGCCCTATGGCAAAAGAAAAGGGCAGGAATGCGCTGTATCTATTAGACAATAGGCTGCCGTGCACCAATGCAGGCCCCTTTGCCCCATGGTGCAAGGGTGCCTGCATTGCAGGGATGATGGTTTTTGTGCAGGAAGGGAAACCTTCCTGCACAAAATCGATGACAAGAGGCTTTTCCCTCTTTCTATGTGTGCATGCAGCACACCTAGAAAAAGGAAAAACGAGGAGAAATAAAGCTATTTCTCAATGTTGTGCCTCCCTTCCACCTCCCCTGGGGAGGCGTGAGTTTTAGCCCCTGTCTCAAAGTTACGATTTCTTGCAAATCCGGGGCAGTGTCATAAAGCCATGTTTGTTTCTGGGAACACTCCCAGCAACACCCATTGCACACCCCTTTACAATATTTACAAGGCAGAATTAAGCTAAAAAAAGTGGCTTAGTGCTGCCTGGTAAATATGGAGCAGGCTCCTGCGCCACCAGAGCGTCACAAATAGTGACACACCAGTGGCGCAAGGCCCCCTGAGTATTTTGCAGTTAGCAATCAACCATCAAGACATTTTAAACTTGGCCCATAAGATTAACGTGGCTGTGTACCTATGGGTCATCAGTTCTTCAATACCTGCCATCCTATGAATCACGTGAATCTCTTGACTGGCCTGGCTGTCCATCAATTCCATGCTTGCTAGGCATGATTCTTAATCTACCCGTGCAAATGGACAGCGCCTAGAGACCCTCACGGGTGATTGGCCGCGCTATACAAATCCAAGTATTCTTCTTCTTATTATAAACCCCATTATGTAGTGTATGTCTTGTTTTGCTATGGAAGCACCTGCATAAGCACTAGGGCAGCCCAGCAGGGAAATGCATCCCTTCCATGACTGGACACTGAAGAAGCCTTCGCTGCATGGGTGGAAGCACCAAAAATCGGATTTCAAGTGCTCCCTCGTGTTCACCCACATGCTAGTGAAGGAAGGCAAGCCTCTGATCTGATTTGTTCTCTATGGCCAACAGAACTGTGTTCCAAGTATTGTGTCACACCCTCCTCTCATCTTTTTAACTGCAAAGAGGTAAGTGCATCATTCTCTGTGGAGGACCATCTCTTCGGTTTGGTCAGACATAACCCATATGGGGGGTGCTCTGAGGCCTTCCAGGCCATGGATATCTTCCACTTTGCCAGGGTGTATGTGAAATCAACAAACTGCACAATGGATCTTTAGGCCATATGTACCAGGAAGTGGCACAGCGCAGCAGCAAATTTTGCAGCGCTGCACTGCATCATTCTAAAACACAGGGCTGCTGCGAATTTACAAGAATATGGTGCATCCCTGCAGTTTACCTTGCACTAAAAATAGCTGCCTAGCACCAACACAGACACCCTTGCGCCATGGTGCAAGGGTGCTTCTGTTGCAGGGATGATTGTTTATGTGCAGGGCAGGAAGCTCCTTTTCTGCACATCAGCAATCAATAATGATGATTTGTTACTTCTTTGTGTGCTGCATTGTGCATCGCACAAAAAAGTGGCAAATTATGATTATTTAATTATTGCTTTTGTGCAGTAAGGTACACCTTCCTGCACAAAAACAATCATTAATGGCGTTTTGCTCTTTCTATGTGTTTCTACAGAATGCAGCACACATAGAAAACGCAAAACCTAGGAGTAATAAGAGTATTTCTCCTCGTTGTTCCAATCAAACACCTACTTTTACATGGTGTTAGTTTTTGGCCCTGCCTCAGATTTTCATATCCTTGTAAATCAGGGGTAGCATCAAAAAGCAATGGGTTTTGCGTTGGAACGCCCACAGTAACACAAATTGGGTGGTGTAGTGGGCAAAAGAACGATGGATTTAACCCAGATCTCTTGACTGGGGGAGAATGTCTGCATTGTCAGCATTCCGTCCATCATTTGTTTGTTGTAACGCTTTTCGCCCTAAGTGGGATGGGTATTCCCAGACGTGGGACCCGTGCTCACTACGCCACTGGAGTCAAGCTATCCTGGCTGATGACGGCTGATAGCCAGAAACCGGTCCTAGGATGCTGGATTCCGGTCCAGGGAAGACATGGCTTGGCAGTTCGGGCTGGACTGTTCCCATGAGGCACAGGGTCAAGACTGATTTGCATATGGCCATGTCCAAACTGGGGTGGTGTAGTGGGCAAAAGAACGATGGATTTAACCCAGATCTCTTGACTGGGGGAGAATGTCTGCATTGTCAGCATTCCGTCCATCAATTGTTTGTTGTAACACTTTGTAAATATGGAGCAGGGAATTGCACCTCCGGAACGTTGAAAAAAGTGACGTTCCGGTGGCGCAATCCCCTTGTACATATGCCCCAATGAGCGCTAGAAAGAGACAGAGCTGCATGTTCATCTCACCACTTTGCCAATGTTGCAGTTCCTCCAGGACTTCTTGGTGCTGTACTCTGATGGAAGGGATAGACGCTGTGAGTAAGCTTGTAAATTCTACACTTTGAGTGTGGCAATCACAGAACATCACTTTATCCAGCCGCTCACTAAATACCTGTACTTGCACTTATCCATCAGCTAACTCACTCACTCATGCAATTATGTCAATCATTCGCCCTCCCACTCGTTCACCATTCAAACATTTACCCATCCCCCCTCAATAGCCTATCTACTCTCATCTACTCAGCAGATGTCTCACTTAATCACTGGTCGTTTTTCGTTTATTCCAGGCATCCATCCGCACACATAAACACATGTACACATGAATACACACACAAACACATGCGTGCGCACACACACACACACACACATAGAGATAGAGACACACACAGAGATAGATGCACACAACAGTCAATAAATACTTCCACAAGATGTCAGAGATGTCATGTGGAACAGGATACAGTTCACTAGGCATGACTCATAAAGCTGGAAACAATGTGCCAGTTGCGATCTTCCAAGCTGGACACAACATGACGAAAGTAGCCTCCATAACTGTACGCAATCCTGCAGAAGTGACCTCCACAGCTGAACACTAATACAATAGAGATGGCCACGGAAATGGGCACAATGCACCAGGGTGGCATCCAGAACTGACAAGGCAAGTACTGTACACAATGCCATCAAACTGGCTTCCAGATGTAGTCAATTTATTCCTAATCGTGTAATTCCATGTACTCTCAATGATTAGGGTAACCATCAATCAAAATATCTTCATTACACGACAAATTCAGAATTTAACTAGGTCCCCTCTTGATTCTCGGCCATTATAATCTCAAGTTGGTGATTTAATCCATGAGTCTTCTAGGTTATGTGTCGGGCATGATAACCGCACGTTGTGTCAGGCTATGGGCCTCCTTGCCAGTCTGGAGGTCCACAGACTGCCAGACTCGCGGGGGGTGCATTGGTGGCAGTCTTCCGACCGTCCTATTGTGACCAGGGGGCTCTGGCTACCCTGGGACCACCGCAACCGACGGGGATCAGTGATCCCTGGTGGTATTGCAGCAGTCTCTTGAGGCTGCAATATGCTTGGTGCGGCGCTGTGGCCCCGCCAAGCATATTACGAGTTTCTTCACCGCCACACGTTTCAGGGCAGTACGACCACCATGAAAGGTTTGGCAGTGAGGAAACAAAGGGGGCTCTACAGGGCCCCCTTGTGCCCCTGTGCCATGGGGTACAAGCAGGGGGACACAGGTTGTGCACCCTTGTGCGCATGCACCCCAGTACCTGCAGGGCATGGACTGCAGCAGCCCATGCCGTGCAGGTACTGATTTTGACATTCCCATTGCAGTGCCTATTTCACAGCCACCGCCAACGAAATGCCAAAGAACTGCCCACTAGATAGGAGAAAACTCCTAATCTGGCGGGCCGTTCAACCACGAGTTTGGCACTGCGGGAGTGGAGCTGTCCTGCTCCCGGAACCTCCAAACTCGTAATGAGCCTCTTAAGCAGATAATGCTCATTATGCAAGAGAAAGTGACAAATGGAATCATTGTAGTTGAGAAAAAATGTTGACTCCTATCTTTCTTCTTCTTTTTTTCTAGTTTTTTATTTGATGGGCCTTAGTGATAAATACTGGAAAACTGAACCTTCCCTTGTTTACATAATGGCTAAAGGTCAGGGGTCAGACCATGCTCTCCATGAGTTTCAGGGCCCAGTGCCTCCTCACTGAGTGAGGTCTCTCCAATCCTGCCTTCAACAATCTTGCCTCAGACATGAAGACCACTGCAGCAGCTCTTTATATACATAAATATATGGTGATACGAAATTGTATATAAACAGCTAGTGGAGCATAAGCAGCACAGCTGATGTATCTAAATCCTACATCGATTTAAATATGTACACAGTAGTAAATGTCATTTTAAAAACAAGATCTGCATTAAAACATCTAAATGTGCATATGCTAACGGGGCCACCAAATGTTTCCACTCATTGGACTCATTATCCAATTTTTTTTTAATTTTGTCTCAAGATTCATCAGTGGACTCAAGAGACCTTTATTATATCAACATGTATGTGTTTAATGTATCCATTGATATCTTCAGTCTTTGTAAACGATTGCTGTTGGTCCTTGATCTCACAAACCCACAGCGGCTGGAAGAGATTCTTGCTGCATACAGCTCAAGAAACACCACCCCATACAGGCTGACCTCCTGAGTTTACAAAAATCCAATCACATTGGATCCCTTGGGTTCATTTGGGCTTAAATTTCTCCAGAAGGACTAATCTACAGGTCTGAAGTTTGAAAGAAGTCCCCAATTCTGTCAATTCACCAAAATCACAGTTTAGCAGGTGACCAAACTATGAGTAAACTTTTGGGCCAGTTCAGTTTTTAAATGTTTTTTAAAGAAAACTGGTCAATAATCAGCACAAATACCAAGATAAAAGTAAAGGATAGAGAGATGATTACTTTGGAAAGAGCAGTAGGCCCAGACGTTCAATCATAGGGGCGGAGAAGCAGCCCACAGGGACTGCAAGCAGCAATGTAGGCACCGCTGATGTTGCTCCTGCCTATCACTAAATGACGCATCTGGGTCCCCAATGGATAGTCATAAATGTAAGCCGTGTACGCTTGGGCATATTATAGGTATCGGCATATGACCTGTGCTGAGCTATGAGAGCCAAGGACTCTCTAACCATTATGCAGCAGCTGCGTCTCATGTCTTTTTCAAATAATGTATCATTACCAGGGCTGTTACTATGTTCAGGTGACTATGCACATCTACCTATAAGACCCACCACAAGAAACCAACAGTTTGTAAAAAAAAAAGTGCCTCAGAAATGGACTTGTTCCTTGAGTAGGGACATCTTGTGGACAAAAATACTTGTTTTTACCTGGAGCCCTGAAAATCTTCACTCTGGAGCTGATCTGTGCATTTCTCCCCCTCTTCCAATAGCAGACATTTGGCTCTTTTCAAGTCTATGTCCTTGTCCACCTTCACATGGCTTCCTGTTTTCATATCAGGTACTTAAGCCTATGTCAGACCTGTATTTGTTGCACTGCATCTTAGCCTAACTCATGTATTTAGTCAGAATCTTTTGTGTAATGCTAACAAGCTCTATCACAGTCACTCCAGAGCTCTCTGAAAAAAAGAGTCGAGCAAACTCTTTGCCTAAATCTTTTTGCTGATGCACAATATCCTATGACGGGTTAGGTTAGTTAAGTTGTGTATTCTTTTGGTATTTCACCTTGTGGATGTGAAGGAGCTTACAAATCCTAGTGAGAGGTGTGCGGTGGGGGGCTGGGCTGTGGTCCATCAGAACTAGACATGGAAGTGGAATAGATTGTAAAAGGTGAAGAGTCACCTCAATGTTACTCACTCATAGATCAAGTCCAAACCTCTTCTTTTCGGGAAACAACCATTATGACATAGTCGTTACAACGCACTACATTTACAACGCAGTCATTACAACGCAAAAGCCTTTACATCGCATTCTTTTACAACGCAGCCATTATAACGCATGTCACTACAATGCATGCCATTACAACACATGTCACTATTACACATGCCATTACAATGCATTATAAGGTAAGTAATGGGGAATAGTAATTTTGACCCCTACACTATCCAACACTTACCCTACTGTTGCACTCACTGGAGTGGGAATAGTAATTTTTACCCCTAAATTATCCAACACTTACCCTACTGTTGCACTCACTGGAGTTGGAACAGTAATTTTTACCCCTACACTATCCAACACTTACCCTACTGTTGCCCTAAAAGTATTATGCGTTGTAATGGTATGAGTTGTAATGGAATGCATTGTAAATGTAGTTTCTAAAAATGCGTTGTGATGGCATGCATTGTAAAGTCATGCGTTGTAATGGATGCTGCGATGTAAAAACCGTGTTGTAAAGGCATGCGTTGTAAATGTTTGGATTGTAATGTGTTCTATTCCTTCTTTTCTCAGTCACAAATATTCAGTATCTCAGTCTTTTGTTAAATTTTAGTTTGGAAAATTCCTGTTTGAGACTTCTTCTGAAGAGTATGTCTTTGACTCCAATGGGCATATGTGCCAGGAAATGGCGAATTTGGCAGTGCCGTGCCATTTCCATAATGCAGGGATGCGCCAAGACTATGGCGCACCACTGTGTTTTCCATGGCGCTGGTGCTAAACATAGCTGCCTAGCGCCAACATAGACATCCTTACGCCATAGTGCAAGCGTGCCTGCGTTGAGGGAATGATTGTTTATGTGCAGGAGGGGACACAACCCTGCAGATGAACAATCAATAATGGCGATTTGCCACTTCTATGGGTGCTGCATTCTGCAACACACATAGAAGTATAAAATCAACATTATTTATTTATCGTTTATGTGCAGGAAAGGACACACAATCATTAATGGCATTTTGCCCTTTCTATGTGTGCTGCAGAGTGCAGCACACATAGGAGAAGCAAAAACGAGGAGAAATAAAATTATTTCTCCTCTTTGTGCCATTCTAACGCCTGCTTTTGCATGGTGTTAGTTTTTGGCACTGCCTCAGACTTACAAATCCTTGTACATCTGAAGCAGTGTCAAGAAGCAATGGGTGTTGCGGTGGAACGGCCACAGCAACACTTACTGCACGCCCCTTCCACGCAGATACCTGCATGAAAGGGCACCATATTTACAAAGCGGCATTAAGCCACAAAAAGTGGCTTAGCTGCACTATGTAAATATGGAGTAGGGCCTTGCTACACCACAACATCCGTAAAAGTGACGTTCAGGTGGCACAATCCCATATGTCCCCAAGATGGGTGCGGGATAAATTCCGATCCCTTCACAGCCGCCTATTTGCGCTGTGTCAGAATTCTAAAATTGCCAGAAAGCACCGCAAATCTGCAATTTTCCACTGATTAATTTCGACAGATCAAATGTACTGTGTGAAAAACATGTGGTACATTCTGATAGGTAGACATTTGGCATGGAAAACACATGTTGCATGTAAAGTCTAACAGATTTGGAATTTAGTGCAGCAAATACAGACTCTGCATTTAATTCAGAAATTCAGAATGCAGGGATGGTGCAGATTAGAAACAGGTCAGGTGACCTATTCAAGCATGTCAGGGTGTTGCCCATACAGGCCAGGGATGGGGCTGCTAATGCATTTAAACTGTGTGAACATGTCGTGGATGGTGCTGAAACATGGAATTTGTGCAGTTTAATACACATGCAGCCTGTAATGGTATACCAGAGAGGTGCTGCTGATTATGCACGGGTGCTGCTCAGGAGTGCCTTGGAGATGCTCAATATGCTGGGTAACTGGGGGAATGGGTCAGATAACCAGCACAAATATTCATGGGCTGCTGCTCAAAGGCACTACAAATACATGCAATGGGTGCTTCTGGAACACGCAAGGGCCACTGCATACAGAGTGAGATGCTTAAGATCTTTGCGGCTGCAGAAACTTGGGGTCCTTATCTACAAGAAATTGATTCAGCACGGCAGCGCAAGCCATTTGGCTGCGCCGTGCTGCATACTTTCAAAGCACAGGAATGTGTCATATTTATAATTATATGTTGCATCCTTGTGCTTTCCCCTGCGCACAATTGGCTGCCATACGCCAACGCAAGCACCCTTGCACAATCATCCCCGCAACGCAGGCACCCTTGCACCTTGCAAGGGAGCCTGTTCTGCGGGGATGATAGTTTTAGTGCAGGAAGGGAAACTTTCCTGCACAAACCCAATCATAAGAGGTGATTTCCTCTTCCTATGTGTGCTCAGAACTTAGCACGCATAGAAGGAGGGAAACGGGAGGAGAAATGAAAACATTTCTTCTCATTGCGCCTCCCTCGGCCTCCCCTGGGGAGGCAAAGCATTCTGACCCATTCACCGGTTTATGAAAGGTTGTAAATCTTGGAATGCGGCAGAAGCCATGGATGTTAAGTGGGAACACCCACAGCATCACCCATGGCACGCCCCTTTCACGCAAAGTGCTGCGTGAAAACGGTCCGTATTTGCAAGGACACTGAAAGCTACGCAGGGTGGCATTACATGTCCTCGTAAATATTGGGCAGCAGTTTGCGCCACTGATGCGTCACAAAAAGTGACATACCTGCGGCGCAAGGGGCTTGTAAATAAGCCTCTTGGACTCTGGCTTTGCATTAATTTCACGGGCGCTGATTAGTATCCTTGTGTGCTGCTTCAGTTATGCCGTGGGGCGGATTCAAAATCCTGGGTGTGGCTTAAATATGGTAGTGATGCTGATTAGTTTATGTGGGTGCCGCTTAAAAGGAGCTGGGTACCCCTCACATACACTATGCTTGTTTACAGCTCGTATAGGCTGCCAGTGCTGATTAATAAGCCTGTGTGCTGCTGGTATGTGACAAAGATGCTGTATTAATGCCCACGAGTGGCCTAAACATGAACGTGATGCTGATGCACGTGCCTGGGTACATCTCAACGCTACTGAGTGCTGCCCATTAAGCCAGTGTTCAGCTCAAGTGCACATGCGAGCTGCTTAATGCATCTTGCATCAGTGCATGCTGGGATGCCGCTGACTAAAACACCTGGGTGCTGCTCACATAAACTCAACTATAAACAGAGTCCAGAGTATTTATAACAATTAATAAATAAGGCGGGGGCACAGGGGTTTCAGAAGTATTTCAGCTAGGGGTGGGCGGAATTTGCGAAATTCACTTTCGCAAATTATCGCGAAAATGTAAAAAATCTCCGCAAACACGCGGAAATATCGCGAAGATGCGGAAGTTTTTTCCCGCCCGTTCGCGGTATTTTTGGCGTGGTCGCGGCTCGCCAACTTACCCATGCGGTTGCTCACGGACGCGGCCATCTTGTTTTCACTTGTCTCGCGGTGCATGATCGCGAGAAGAAAGACGTGATCGCGCGACGAATGACGATCCTGCGGGCGCGAACTGTCGCGAGACAGCGCAAATGGCTACCAACAATCCAACATCTTGTGGAGAACGCGACCGGATCGGGAAAACTTGTCGGTGAACGCGGGGATTCAGGTAAGGCGATCGCGCGCACGTGAGAATGTATTATTTTACAGCGCGAGCAAGCAAAAAATTTCTGGTAAAATGCGGATTGCGGAAATTTTGACATTTTCGCGCTCTCCACGGAGCGCGAAAATGTCAAATTATCCCAATTTTCCGCGAGCGGAACGGAATTTTAGCCCAGGCCTAATTTCAGCACAATTTTCCAAAACCATTTCTTTCAGGCTGGAATCCAATGTTTCAAACTTTTAACACTGGCAAGGGACATCCCCAGATCCATATGAACTGCACCAGCACTTGTGTCCTAAAACCACCTTCAACAGATATGAACAGCAGGTCGCCACATCACTTAAATTATTGCAAGATGGTGAAATAAAATCCAGCTCTTTACAGCTAATAATGAGATAAATCTTCCAGCCACACGCTGGCATCACACTGTGTAAATAAGCTTTCTCCAGGCGATAGTTCTTTTCCACATTCAGACATAACAAATCAATGCCAGACCCTCAGGTTGCAGTGCAGTCCAGCACTGTCTTTGGGCTGCCCTGGAATGAGGACAGAGGCTATTCTCAGGTAAGGTATTGCATTCTCGGTGGGCCTGAAAGAGAGTAGTGGTCAGTCAGTGGTCACACAGAGACTGGGACCAGACGGTGATGTATGAGACCAGCATTGTGTGCCCGTCAGTGGGCACACAATGAGAGGTACTGGCATGTGTGTGGAGAATGAGTGTAGGAGTGAGAGTAGGGTCTGAGTGAGGAGTAAGCACGGATATCTTTTATACAGTGAATATCTTATAATCTCGCTGCCAGGGGTGTGCAAAGTTAGTCTTGCACAAACCCCACCATGCCACTCTAGACTAAGGCCCGCCTTATGCAAGTTAGTACTGAACTGCTCCTTATGGGAACAGGCCATCCCGAACTGCCAGGCGAGGTCCCCTCCTGCAGGGAACGCAAGCAACCCCCAGACTATTTTCAACCTACTTCTGGAATGGCATTGGGCGAAAAGCGAAGGACTGGAATGGGGCCCGAGCGAAAGCGGTGGCTGAGACTAAGTCAAGCATTCTATCCATCACCCTGTTGCTATTGTAGACCTTTTTTTGTCTGCCATCTGCCAATACCTTTTGATTTGTCTAGAATTATGTTTATAATAGACTTACTTATGGGGGCTTTCAACCAGCTCTCTTGGTCTGTGTTTGTGTCATTCACATTTTCTTCCGTC
The DNA here is from genome assembly GCF_964204655.1 of Triturus cristatus. Classification (NCBI taxonomy): domain Eukaryota; kingdom Metazoa; phylum Chordata; class Amphibia; order Caudata; family Salamandridae; genus Triturus; species Triturus cristatus. Next base: position 1,098,513,877 of record NC_140594.1, read on the forward strand.
CTCTACTGAATACAGTAGAGGGCAATAGATCAGCCCATTTCATCCATTGGCTAACTTCAGTGACGGCATTCTGCTCTTTCACAAAAAGCACATTAGCACACAAAATCGTCCCTAACAGTGCTAGGTACTCTATGGCAATCAGTAGCGGCAGGCATGGCTTGTAGGTAGGGGGGAGCCGGGTGCGGGGTCGCATGGGGCGGGGTCAATAATAAAAAATAAATAATTTAAACCTACCTTTCACCCGGGCTGGGTCCCGCATCTTCACTGTTTCTGCTCTCCTGCCTCCAACAGGAACAGGAAGCAGGCAGGCTCCCTCACCTCCCCTAATCCAATCACAATGCTCCAGTGGAGCGTTGTGATTGGTCTGGACGCCGCCCAGCCAGGGGCTGTAGGGGTTGGCATGTTCTCCATGTAGGCTGCAATGCAGCCTGCATAGAGAAGGGCAGAATGCGCATGACTGGTTTGGGCAGCCCAAGAGGGCCGACCAAACAGTCTTTGCGCACTCTGGACTGGGCAAACCACTCCTACCCTGCCCGGGCAGCTCCGCCCACCTGCCTACCCGCAATGCGCAAAGGAACATAAAATGGTAATAACCAAAAGTCATTACTCTTTTATGTTTTGCCTTTCTCGCCCTGTGAGAAAGCAGTGGGGAGACGCTCCTCCGCCCTTGTGGAGGAGCCGCCCCTTATGAAATGTGTGCTCTTTGAGACAAAAAATATTTTTGCTTTTTGCCAGTGTTTTTCATATATATTGGTGAGCAGCTCAATGAGCAACAAAGTCGACAAAAATCACGACAAGGCAAAACAGGTATTAACAAAGAAAAAAGGCTTTTACATGACATACAATGAGGGCACAGGATGGCTACTCCTCTTTGTTTACCCTCACCTATGTTTGTGGGTTAGATGTTACAGTTATCATGAAGATTTTTGACTATGGCAGATGATGTGGAGGTATTGAACCAAGCATTTGCTAGGACAACGAAGAGCGGGACCTTGTTGAGGATTAGATGATTGGTGTGTTGTACATCCATGAAGACAGATCTGTCAATGAAGAATTACCACAAGTGAGATTTTATCTAGGCATGGGTGTCCTTGGCACATTGACTGTAGTTCCTCTTTTGATGGGAAGCTTCTGGTGGTTGAGTGGTTGAGCTCTGAGGTGGGGTAGGAATGCTGGTGGTTGGGTACTCAAGGTACTCAGGGATGTAGGCTCAGGTGATATATAATCTATAATACTTGGCAGAGAAAGATTGCAGGGAAAAGGAGAGACAGCACACATAATGCTTGCCTTAGGATGTTGGCTCATGAAGGTACAATGAGCAAGCCAGGGCGAATGCAAAGACCTCCTACTGGGAACATTATAGCAAAAAATATTAATAATTTATAAATAAAAAAATCCAACGTGACAGGAGGATCATTAACTTTCTTGAGAGAACTACACATGAGTATGACACCATGAATGATAATTATGACCAACTTCATCCTAATTGGACTATGTCACTGCCCAAAATCTGCACCCAAACAAGGTTGAGTGTTCAATCTGTGGCTTCAAATTTGGAGCAGGGCGCCTGGGTCAAATAATTCTCAGATGGTCACTGGCAGAAAGTCTTACTGATAATATTAAAGTGCAAATGAGCGTTTGAAAAACCACAGTAAATAAGTTACAATCAGCCAAAACTGTTAGGCTAAAATAATCAAACTTTGACAAGGCATATGTTGTTGTAGGGTGCAAAAGTGTCTACATGATTTCTTAACAAAAATGAACATAGTTGCCAATATCTTAATATTTATATAAAAGTTGTGAGTCATCACCAATTTACTGTTATGCTAAGCAGAGTAACAGCCAGAGGTTATAAAGCTTGACTCTATATAATAAAGTAAAGAAAACCACATTTATAAGGCTCGTTGGGCTTGGGTAAAATAGTGCTCAAAGGCAAGGGGCTTGGTTGGCTTTCTCAATAATTCAGCTATTACATATCTTATTTATTATTATGCCCCCAAAACGACCTCCTTCACATCCTACACCCCGGACAGTCACTTGTGTCACTTTCATTTAAATCTAGCCTGCTTCCATCAAGGGGTTTAGATAATTTACTTTTAGAACCAAAAGGAATGCTATAATTACACCTTCCTTTGTGTTTCTTGGCAAAGAATTGTGCAGGAATTCGTCTCTATGGCCCTATTATTCATCAGACCATGTCCTGAATCTGGCAGCCTGCTTCTATCTGTTGGGTTCTTCCCTTTGGTATGCTTGACTCCTGCAATCCATCACTTGCTCCCTGGTGCTGCGTCCTTCTTGCCTTTCCCCTGTTTCTTCTTAAATACCAGGTCAGTGATAAATACAACCATCCAAACAACTACAGTTCCCAAAATGCATCAGAGCATAAGTAAGATAGTTGCTTTCTAAGTTCACACATGCATGTGGTTGACAAGTGACAGCAAGTAATGTGTTACACCTTGCATTTTTTTTTAATTTAGCATGACTTTCCATTGTGGGACATGGAGGCCCATACTTTTAATGGGAAAGTGACACTGCACATCCTACAATGCCAATTTGCAGTTTCCTTCAAATATAGAAATGGTTAAAGCTTTCAGACATGATCTGGGGGTCAATTGGCAACTTTGAGTGTAGGTCTACACACTTTTTTAAAGTTCTTCCTCATTTGAATAAAGCTTTTCACATAACCACACAGTATAAGAACATGGCCAGGAGGCCTAAACACAATGTGCCCAATTCAAGAATAAAGTAGTAAAACTGCCGCATCCACAGATATATGTCTATGTGCAGGTGAAGATTAGGAATGTATGACTTTACAACGCATTCCGTTGTAGCGCATGCCTTTACCATGCACGCGTTACAACGCGAATGCCATCACCACGCATATCCTTTACCACAAAAAGGCCTTTAACACGCATACTTTTACAACGATTTTCGTTGTTAAATTATGTATGATAATGGCATTTTCTTGTTAAATAAAGGATATCGCATCAAAAATCTCCCCTTTAAATTTACCTCTGCGCGACACCACCCCCTCATTCCCCCTTACCTCTCCTCTCCTCGATCTTCCTTGGTGACGTTCCACGTCGTTAAGAAGAAGCGGAAGTGTCCTTCCGTTTCTTCTAACGACGTGGATTGCCTCCATTTCTCTCTTTAAATGATGGAATCAGGTGTGTTTTTTTTATATTTTATTTTGGGGGGTTCCCCCAAGCCCTCTTTTTTAATCCCACGCTTTTTTTTGGGGGGGGGGGGAGACCCCCAACCCCCCCCTTTTTTTTTCTTTTAACTTTTTCACACATTCCTTTACTACGAATTTCGTAGCAAAGGTATGTATGGTAAAGGCTTTTCGTTGTAACCACGTATGCGTTGTAATGCATGCGTGGTTATGGTTATGCATGGAAACGGCTGCTTTGTAGTGGCCGTTTCCCGAAGATTAGGTGTAGTGGACCAGTAACCTATCCACAAAAACGCAGAACTGTTTTTAACCTTATCCCTATCCAGATTTTTTTTCAGAATGAAAATTACCTTACTGGATGAGATATAGTTTTAAATGATATTCCGCTGTCAATACCCAGACAGCCTCTCTCCTGGTGGAGGTTGTTGAATCACTTGGAGAACCGGGCACTCAAGTGATAGACCTGATGATGACACTATCCGCCGAAACACGTGATTGGAGAAAATATACGTTGCCAGATGCGAATGGATGTTTGAGGGTCTCCGAAACAAATTTCTTTTAGACCCTGGTATACAGATGGACGTGGTTCATTCCCCTCTCTGTTTGATTGTCAACACCAGATAGACTTCTAGGGAGGATGTAATAAATGACTGCCTCACTACAAGGCAGCTGATCTGTTTCACCCAGAAAGACCCACATGCTTATCTGATGACACCTTACTTGTTTGGAATTGGCCTCCACTGGCAAATGGCCCTTCACCATATGTGATACACTTGCTAGTCCTGGATTTTAGCCTACTACGCTTTGTATGTCGATATTTATGAAGCCATAACTACAGCATGAAAGTTGAAACTTCTAGTGCCAGAATACAACAGGACTCCTGCTGGATGTCACACGTGACTTAGGGACACTTGGAAGGGGGAACAGCCATTACAACGCGGTTTTTACCACGCGCAGCTTTTACATCGCATGCGTTACAACGCATGCGATGTTACAACGCTATGCCATTACAACACAAGTCTTTACATCGACTTGCGCTAGATGGCGTGCTAACATTACAAATAGTGTAGTTTACTATCCCAACACCTTCCCTACTGTTAAGTGGACTGGAGTTGGAATAGTAAATTACACTTTTCTAATGTTAGCACGCCATCTAGCGCAAGTCGATGTAAAGACTTGCGCTGTAATGGCATAGCGTTGTAACATCGCATGCATTGTAACGCATGCGATGTAACTGCACGCGTTGTAATAACACGCGTTGTAATGTCATACATCCCTTGGAAGCTATGAACAGCGGTGCTAATAAAATACACAGATACAGGGTTCATCTTCCAAACTGATGATACGGTTACAGTAAGTTGAAGAAGCTCAAACAAAACAAAACATTTTATCAAGGAAATATTAACAATTTTAGACTGATCTGGATGTGCACTGATGACCTAAACCACTACATTTCTGCCATCAAACCTTATAACAGTCTCCTTCAGTCACTGTTTGGTCTTTTCCAAAATGTGTGGCTCAGAATTATAGTGAATAGATAACACTAAAATCTGTGCTTTGCATAGTGATTGTTTGGCTAAAGATGACATGGGGCGAGTTTGCCACTGTCTCCCCTTCCCTCACCAGTGAAGATTGCCAAAGCAAGCCACCATTTTAATGATGCCTGTAGTGCACGGCCACAGCTGTTAAATGTCCTGAGGCCTTGTTATTTTCACATAAGATCACATATATGTTCACATGTCGAACTTATAAGTATGAACCCAACACAGAACGGATTTCACAATCACACCAGGTGGCCAATTGACAAATATGTAGGGCAGGAAATACGCATCCAATGCAAAAAAATCTGTGAAACCTAGACACAGCGATCACGGCTAGTACTACTAACCGTGTCTGTGCGGTGACCCTTGTTTACACAACTCCTGTGGCCAGTCCAGACTTTTTATCTAACAACAATTTGTATTTTGGGAAAAGTAGAGTCGATTTTGCACTTATATGTAAGGGTGTACAAATCACCTCATGCACATATATGACTACATTTCCAGCTGAAGATAGCTATGGATGTCACCATGACATCCGGTCACGTGGCAGAAATACTTTGTGCCAGGAATTTGGAGGAGGATTATTTTCCTGTGGTTTAGGTATCAAAAGAAAGATTGATCAGAAATATATTGTTTGTTTTACTATACATTAATTTTTATGCCATATAAGAAAACAATTTAAGGCTGTCTTAATACCAAGTCTTAAAATAAGATGCACTTAAGGGACTGACTTAGGGACCGGGTTAGGGTAAGATTAAGGCTTTTTTTATGTGTGCACGAATTGCGACTAATGAAGGGTCACAATTATGCATCTATTTTCATAACTATGGGTAACTATGCAAAGAGCACAGTTATTCAAGTATTTTTAATAATAAAAGAACTGACCTAGCAGACCAACAAATATAAGTTGAGAGTAGGCAGCCGCCCACCCTTTCACCTACTGTTCACCCCCTCCCCCTGTCCATCTGCACCAAGATTTCCAATTGTCAAGCCACCTAAAACTTACACAAAGACTCCAACACCTGCTGAAATGTGTGGCACGCCCACCCTACTACAACACTCCTCTGGTGCGCCCTGACCCTCTGCTCCTCCCTCAGCCTTCCTGCCACATTCCCCGCACCCCTCCTAGTCTGGGCTGCCCTCTGCGACATCTAGTTGTGTTCTATGGGGGATAAGTGGTGGAAGGCTGGGGGGGTGCAGCTATCCAAATGCACTCTCTTGCTTACAGATTTCCCTAGTAGGGAGAAATAAATGACCGTGCATGGAGTCAGAGGAGAGTGGGACACCCTTGGCTCATCAACATAGACAAAACTTCATCATTTTCCACTATTGTGCATGCTTATTTCAAAATCTGTCCACCTCTACTAATGTGTAGGGTAAGACAAGGGGTAGGGGTAAAGTTAGTATTAACATTAGGGTTAATGGTAGGCACAGGCTTGAGGGTAAGTAAAAGTTTAAGAGCCATAGAAAGAATTGGATTTAATGTACGTGTGAGGAACAGGGTCGCTTTCTTCAATGATGTAATGTTAGGGTTCGGTTTAAGGTTGGGGTGATGCAGTGGTGTTAATGTAGTAGTCAATTACATTATTGCAATAGATACAGATATGAGCCCTGTAATTATAGAAAGTCGAATAAACCTTGCTATAGATGACTACAGTGCCCAGGCCTGCTTGTATCCTGTGGAGTTGTAATTTTCAGGTGTGGCATTACTGCCTGATTTCAAGTTTGACCCTGAGGACTGGGGAATTACCAGAGAAATTAGTGTCTCTGTGTGTACTAAAATCCATCGATGATGTCATCACCCGATACAGTTCACCCTGTCCAAATATGTTCTTGCAAATCCCAGAGAGAAGCAAAGTCATACACTTCCAAGAATCCTCAAGCAGAATTTCTGAGATTCTCATACGAAAGTATGTGGCTTGTAGACCCAACAACAAGTCCTCGGGGCCGATTCACAGAACTAATGTGAGACAAAATCCTAAACTTTTGGTATTCACAGAAGGCATTTAGTAGTAGTAAAGTTAGGATTTTGTCTCAAGTTTGACTTCTGACAGACTTAAGACAGACTTAAGACAGACTTAAGACAAACTTAAGACAAACTTAGGACAGACTTAAGGCAGACTTAAGACAGACTTAAGACAAAATCCTAACTTTACTACTACTAAATGCCTTCTGTGAATACCAAAAGTAGTAAATTTAGGATTTTGTCTCAGATTAGTTCTGTGAATCGGGCCCCATTGGTGTAGTGTACTGGCTTAGGATGACTTTCATGATGTGGTCCACTCTGTAGTTTTGAATGCATGACTTTATCTGAACATTAATTTTCAGGACTCAATGATCAAGGTCAGAATGGATACAAACTGAGTTGAAGATCTCCACCCTTCCTACAAAAATCAATCTTTAGCTTATCGCAAGAAAACAAAATGAGAAAACCCACCCGCTGTGCATTGTGGCCTCGAAGTCGTCCCCAAAGCATCTGTGTGGAAGTGATACTGAAGGAGCGATAGCGAGAATAGCAGATAAGGAGTGAGAATTTACAGGAGCTGATAGCCAGGGAGATAGTGACAGAGATTGTAAGAGAAAGAGATTTTTTTACATTACTCTTGATACCAAAACATTCAGTTACATCACTGCTCAAATGGGAATTGTTGCTATTACAGAGCTCAAAAGTTAATTGAACACCTCGAATCTTAGACATACGTGTATCTGCAATGATCTGCAAAGCTATAAGATCCATAAGGGCTTAACGCAACATTTTCTGTGCTGAAATTTATTTCAGTATGTCCTCCCCAGGTAAATAGAAGGTGATGGTGTTTGCATGTATTTAGTTCTTATACCAGAGTGTAACCTGAGTCTGCTTCATATATAGTCACATGTTATGGAGCTATGTCCAAGTGACTGTTTTTCTATTTGTATATTATTAAGACAGGCAGACTAGATAGTATAAGCCTCAGTGAGGCAGGTAGAGCTGAACCAATAGAAGGAGGTTATAGACATTGGTGGAGGAAGCGAGGGCAATCGTATAGGTTCACAGTGAGCTCAAGGAGGGGCCTTTCACAGTGGGATGTATGCTGAACATGCACCTACTCCTTCAGGTCTGGTGTTCACTGCACAGAAAGACAAAGGGTCTAGTTCCAATTTTACATGTTCATGACAAACAATGGCTTGATATACACATGTCAGGGATTTACAAAGAGTTTGGGGTCTTGGAGGGGACAGGGACCAGAACCCATTTCTGCTTGAGCGGCCGTGGAAGGGGTCGTTCAGCTGGTTGGGCTTTTGGGGGGCAGAGAGTTAGCATCCTCTCCCCCGCCCCCAAAATACTAAGACAGGCTTAAGAAGTAATCCCCCAGTTCCCATGGGGAACTGCAAAACTCCCTCCATGCTGAGCGCATGCACCAGGAATGTGCAGTTTTTGCCTTGTGCAGCTCTAAGCCAAGGCAACATGTTGCTGCTGGTGAGCCCTGTTGAGAACACTGCTCTGAGATGTAACTGAATTACATCTCTTGGAAAGTAACTAATGAAATTCGGGGTGAAAGACCTTGACAATATAGAGTACAAGTACCCTATCATATGCCTGCCCATGCCACCTAGAAACACCCTGCCACTATAAGAGTTTCAGCAACTGCTGATGGACTGTTCGTCTTTGTTCAAGAAGGGCATCTCACTGTCTGATTCACACCTCTCCAGATGGAATTTGTGGGTACATGTATTCAGTAGAAACTTGAAGCAAGTTTTTTTTTTATCACAACGGAATTTTTAAGTGCAATGGAGCTAAAATTTGCTATTTGTTTCTCTACTCCTGCTTGTGTGGACTCAACAGTTGGACTTCATGGGAACTTGCGTTGGGTCCTGCATGAGTCCCTAGCAGTCTAACAAGTGCTCAAAAGGTAACTTTCTTTTGCAGCTCAGATCATCAGTGTTGGCTGCCAAAAGTGTGTTGTGTCCACAATCCTACCAACTACCTTCAATGACTATCAGGAATGTACCTTCTTCTTATTAGCCAATTTCTCTCTTTCTAGTTTTTTTTAATTTTCATATTACTATCCATTATTTCTATCAGGGCAAAATAGAGTACAGAGCAAGAGAGTCAGGTTCAATGAGTTATAAAAGTCATAGTGGGTTTTAGAGATGTAAAACTGTCTGGTGTGTGCAAGGGAGACAACAGGCACTAGACAGATTTAAAGGATCTACACTTGAGTTTGGTACATTGAATGCAAGAATGGAGTTAGTTTGCTTTTCTTTTCAGAACACATGAAATGATTCTTCAGGTCAGTTTTGAATTTACAGGCTGAGGTTCAGACTCTGATGGCAGGAGGCAGGGTGATCCAGTGAAAGGGACCTACTAGATGGAAATAGCAGGACCTGGATGCTGCACAGAAAGGTTTAAGTGTATCCATAAGGCGTATCCAAGAACCGATGATTCTTGATGGAGGTATCTCTAGCTAGAATTTGATCATGGTAACCAGGGAAAATTCTGTGGGTTACTTTGAATACAAGTGTCATTAGTTTGTGGGGTGATCTGTTTTCAGCTGACTTCAGTCAAACTTTATTTGTTCCAAGGGATATGTGGGTGTGCGCTTGAAAATGGATGAATGACATTCGAGTGGCAAATTTGATCACTTCATCCAAGGGAGAGAAGGACGTACCGGTGGCGCAAGAGGCTTGTAAATAAGCCCCTGAGTTTTAGTGGAACTGTAATGAATTTAAAATCACAGATGTGCTCAAGGTTATCCAGGAAAGCTTGTTTAGTTATGCACACAGGGAACATGTGGCGCTGTCAGGGAATACTGAGCATAATAATAATTGAGAGACAGTGAAAGGAAGACAGAGTGAAAGGGTGGGATGGAGGGAGAGAGGCAGAGCAGTAAAGACAAAGATCAAGAAAGAGAAAAGAAGGAGAGAGAAAGATGGAGGGGTGATAATATGAGAAATACAGAAAGGGAGAGAGCCAAAGAAAGAGTGAGGGAGAGAGATTGATGCCAATGGAGACTCCAAAGAGAGACAGAGTGAGAGAGACAGAGAGAAAAAAGATGGTGAGGGCTATAGAGATACTGGGACAGTGAAAGAGAGAAGAGTGAGAGAGAGAGAGAGAGAGAGAGAGAGGTAAAGCAAGACAAAGAGACAGTACGAAAAAGAGAGGAAGGCTGTAAAAGAGATACAAGCAGAGCAAGAGATGGACAGAGAGACACATCTGGGAGAAACAACAGGGGGGGCAGGAGAGAGAGAGAGAGAGAAAGAGAGAGAGAGAGAGAGAGAGAGAAGAGAGAGAGAGAAAGAGAGGGAGACAGGAACCTGTTTCCGTTTCAGCTGGTTGAAACATTTGGATTTGATCACCTTGACCAAAATGATTTCTTAAAGTCACCAATTAGCCTTCCTTGGAAGCCTTCGAAGACCAGTTTAGCAATGTCATGGGGTCTGGGAAAGGGAACCACAGAAAGTTGATCCAAGAATCAGGGAAACTTTGGCAGGAAATTTTAGATAGAAAGATGTATTGACAAAGACTATTGGACAAGGAGACACAGGGCCAGGGAAACAAGGGGACCTTCGCTGTGACCAAGAGGCATGGACAATTTGACCAAAACTTGACTAACCAAGGATCACGATACAAGTACCCTGAGATTGCTGAATACACTGTATCAGGCAAACACTGTTACCCCACATCATAACTGCACCCACGCTACTCTGGCACCAAATGACACAGGCACTGAATGGGCACCTGCAACTCAACTAGACCCACTGGTACTGGCAGTCAACGCATCTGCACCCATTCGCGCTGCCATCCTCCGACAGCTGCACTGGCAGTGCCAGGCACCTGTGTGATGATGAGAGGAGACGAGTTTGATGTTAATCACTGGAAACTGGACATGAAGACATGGACATTGGTCAGGAAAAAACTAACACTGGGCTGGAAGGTGTGACACATAGAAATTCCATCTATAATATATCAACATAAGACCATTAGGAACTAAAGGTGTTGGGATGAGGATGAAACTGGGGCATGGGAACCCAGGAATAGTGAGAACATGGGCTAGGGAGACGTTGGCCCTGGAACTGGAAGCTGGGAGAAGAAGTGCATGGTTTCTTGAGCAGGGAAACTGGGCTCTGAGGCAGGGAAGCGCTGGGACAGGTATATAAGAACAGAGAATCCAGCACACAATCATGGAGACTCAAACATAGGGATATGGATGATCAGACAAGGAGACATGGTGGCCTTGACATGGGTGTAATGAGATGCCCACACTGGGTAAGGCACTGTAGCAGGACATACCGAGACTGGGAGACTGACTTAGGGGCATGGAAAATCTGTGCCTAGGATTGGGAGACACAAAAACCTGAAACTTGAAGAAACGTGTTGTGAGAAGTTGGCCTGGTATATGATGTTCACTGGTTAAAGTGACCACATTGTACCATGCCAAGCAACCCTTATGGTGTGGTTGTAAGTCAACCTTTTCGGACTAGCTGCCCTAGTGGTAGCGTAGGCTAAGCAGTCTTTGAGGCTAAACTCGTTAAAGCGTGTTAAGCAGGCTGTTTTACCATATGCAACCCCCCTTTATACCAGTGAAAGGACACCACACAGATATATATTCAAAATATATATGTATTTATTTCTCAAAGTATCCCCTAGACTCTTTATGAGCACAGGAGCACAAATCATTAAACAAGACAGCGTTATAATATACAGAAGTTGCACTTTATATGGATGGACCCTGGTGGCCACTCAAACCATATACTAAAATAGTGGTATAAGTACCACGAACAGGAAAGGGAAAAGGCCTAGGGCCTCTAGAATCGCTGGGCCTACAAGGAGCTAACTTCAGTTAGTGACCAGGAGGTCCACGGGTCGCGTGTGCAGTGAGGAAAGTTACACGCGGGCTCCCATAGGTTTTCAATGGGTGCGTAAAAGTTTAAAAGTTACTGCAGAAAGGGTCTTCTGGATGGACTACGAACTTAAGATTCAAAACACAGACACTAGAGATGTTTCTCTACACTTGGACACCGGAGTGCCAGTGTTACCTCACCCACAGGAAGCGGGTGCATAGGTCTCGAAGTGCATCGGGTTTCTTCTATCGATTCAATGGAGCCTGATGACAAAGATGCTGCAGGCGGTCGGTCCAGAAGAGCTGCGTTGGATCCAAGAGTGGATCGGAGTTGTAGAAGACCTGAAAGCAGAGGGGACAGTGTTCACAGTCACTAGCCAGTGACCGGCGTGGCACCAGGTAGGTACCAGGCGATGTCGGGTGCAAACAGGTGATGAGGGGTAGCTTGTCTCCGCAGCCACGTGGTCCCTGAAGGTCGACGACGTCCAGGAGTCGATTCACAAGCTGTCCCACGCAGGCTCTCGCTGTTGGCGGTGTCGGCAACTCGATGGAAGCAAACAAGCCTTGGCAAAAGCAGAAGTTGTGAAGAATGAAGAAAGCTGTTTACTCGGACCAGCAAGGTCAGAGGGGCTGCTCCTTTAGAGGGAAGCAGGGGCCAGTCTGGAGCAACCAGACCAACATCGTAGATTTCAAGGTTCGTTGCCAAGATGGCCACTAGCCAACGGGCCAGGGACCGGGCAGGCGCGTCGAGATGCAAAATGCAGAGGGGCCCCACGCAGATCGTGGAGATGCTGGAGGGCTCACCTTTGGTGCAGATGCTGCTCGTAGGTTGGGCTTCTTAGGACCCAAAGCACAACTTGGAGGGTGCCTCTGTTGTCGCGCTTGCAGCTTGTCGTTGGTCTTACAAGATGGCTAGCTCCACGTGTCTCGGTGCCTCCACGGGTTCCTTCTTTGCAGGGACTGTGGATCGGGCTGTGAGAGGTCTGGAGGTCCAGGTCTTGTCGGGCTCTGGGCTTGGGCTCCGGCGGGAGGCGGCGGCAAAGCAGACATCGAGTTGCTGGTTGGTGCTTGCATTAGCAAGATGGTCACTCCCTGACCATAGGGGAGATTTCCTTCTGTCCTCTGTGCAGTAGAGCGTCGAAGTTCCCGTCTTCTTCTTGTGGTTAAGTTGATTCCAGGATGTCTAAAATCTTAGGACACAACTCCTACCTTTAAGCGGATTCTAGGGGCCGGACTACCTGCTAGGTCCCTCCCTAAGGGTGGGACCAGGAAGGGGGGTGGTTACACCCCCAATCCTTTGTCCAGCTCGCCCCAGGTCCGGGGCTGGTGTGCCCCAGGACCGGTTTGAACTGGCATATGCACCGAGGCTCCTTGTGAGCCTCAGGCATGTCTGATTCTATTGAAGCCCTACCTGACCAATACACACAATCCTGTCTGGGGTGGTGCACGCACCTCCCCTGGCAGGAAACCCTTTGTCCACGTCTCCCAAGCTGGAAGGACTCCCAGCAGCAGGAGGGCAGACTTGTGTCTGTGGTGGCAGCATCCATTTTGTGGAGCTGAGCCTATGTCTGATTTTACCCGGGTTTCAGGTACTGTACATGTCGTGTCCCTCTAGAAGGGTGGAATGCTAACCCCGTCGCCAGAATTGGCGAGGGGTTAGTATTCCAATTCGTATGACACCTTACTCGACATGTTTTGATAAAGCCAAACCAAAGATAGCATTTAACCACGAGATTCATAATGCACTTAAGAGTATATGGTATGGCGATATCTGGAAACAGTAAAAGGAAGTGGTTCCGATCACTGCAGACAGGCTCAGCTCATGCCAGAGCACCATCTCACATGAAACCAAGCACTCTGCCTTCAGGATTGTTAAGGCCTGCCATAGGAGTGACTTATAGGTTAATATGTGTCCCATTTAAGGTTAGGTATAGGTATACTACACCTAAGTAAGAGGTGATTACACCAACTTACCCCAGCTGAGTGATCAGCCAGTTGTGTCAAATTGTTAGGCCAGGCCAGGGGTGGCATAATACATGCTTCAGCCCCTGGTAGGCCTTAGATACACCAATGCCCTGGGGACCTAGTGTACACTGGTACAGGGGCTCACAGGGTGATCCAAACCAATTGTGTATGTACCTAGGGTACATGGAGTCCATTTTAAAGAGAGAGCAGATGGGCTGAGATCCCGAAAGGCAGGATCTCAGGCCAACTAAGTCGGAAAAAAAACCAGCTAGACTCTAGGCAAAAAATTTGGGGGTAACCATAGTCAGATATCCACCTTCCTACACAACCCCCCCCCCAAACGAAGGGAGATAAGGCTGACCTTGACCAGGTAAGCCTATATTGCCTAAGTGGCCATATAAGGAAGAACCAGCACTGGCATGGTTACCTCCTGTCTCATGGTCCACTAAGCAACCCCTCACCCTAAAGGTATCATAGGGTCTCCACCATAGGGAATCTCTACCTTTGGTGTGTCTTTGCAAAGTAAAAGGCTGGTGTTGAGATGGAGTACTGAAGTGAGTGTCCTCAAAGTGAGGCCTCAGCTTCCTCCAATCATCTTCCACCATGGATGCCTTTCTTTCTCTAACTGAGTTGCACTGTGCTCTCAGGGTCAGCCTCTGGCTACCTACAGCTGGAGGCTGGGTCCCTTTTGTGGGCTTACTGGAGGGACAGGTCAGGTTTGGGGCCCTAAGGTCCCATGTTTGCCTGTGCCCAACAGAATCCCTCTGGGGGAGGTCCCTAACTACCTGTAAAGGAGATCCCTCAGGAATGTTTTTACCCATCACCTGGCTAGGGCTACTAGCCAGGCAATCCTCATTCTTTTGATGGGGGGGGGGGGTATTGTGGACAGGGGCCCTCTTGGGGTCCACTGGCCTCCCTGACCTCTGCAGCCCTGGGCTGACTGAGGCAGGGTAGAGAGAGGCAGGCTACCTGCACCAGACTGGGTCCCACCTTGGAAGGGTCCACTGACATCAGAGGCTCTGCCAGGCCAGGCCTGGCTACCTCTGGGGCAGTTCCTTCACAAGGGGTGGGGTCAGATCCCTGAGGAGGCTGACCTTTTCCTAATGTCTGGGGAGAGGGAGACTTTTCTTCCTCCCCACTACTCTCTGTTTGTGTGGAGTGATCCATAGTTTCAGGCTTCACTACACCTATGTCAGTCTGAGTATGGACTGAGACCATTACAGTCCTGCCCACCTTGTCAGGGGGGCAGTCAGTTTGGGTTTGAGCTGTGACTGTCACAGCTCTGCCAGTCTCTACAGGGAAGTCTGTCTTTGCCTGGGCTGTGGCTACCACTGCCCTTCCAACCTTTTCAGGGAGGAAATCTACTTGGACAGGGGTTGTGACTGGCACAACCCCACTACCCTTTTGTGAAAGGCCTACCATTTTAGAATGGGTGTCTTGTTCAACTCCAGCCCAAGCTGAGAGTTCCAAGTCATTCCCCAGTAAGCAGTCTACAGGCAAGGTTGGGGACACTGCCACCCTTTTCGGGCCAGTGACACCTCCCCAGCTGAGACACACCTCTGCCATGGGATGACTGTTCTATTTGCCATCAATGTTAGTTACCTGGTAGGAGCAACCAGGCAAAAGCTGTTCAGAGGGAACTAACCAATGGGCCACCATAGTGATGCTAGCTCCAGTGTCTCTGTAGGCCTCAGCTTTTGTACCATTGATGTAGGGCTCCTGTCTGTACCTACCCAAAGTGTTGGGACAAGCAGTGAAGTTGGCAAACCCCATGCCACCATCACAGACAAGAGTAGTTGCTGTAGGGAATTGGCTAAGCCAGGGTCCCCCTGTGTTCCCCAAGTAAACCCACCCAAATTTCTGGGGGCACTCCCACCACCTGGGGGATTACTGCTGACAGTAATAGGTGGTGTGACAGGAGTAATTGGAGGAACATTTTGTTTTTAGCCTTTGGGCAACTGCTGTCAGTTTTCCAATGCCCAGGAATTTTGCATTCATGGCAGTAAGGCTTTTTACCTGTGGTAGAGGAGGGAGCTTGGGACCCACCACCCTGTGTGGAGTTTTGGGGCCCTGAGGAAGATTTCTCTTTTGCTTTATCCCCACCCTTCTCTTGAGGTTTGGTGGTATCTTTCTTTTGGTCACCACCCTGATTCTTAGGCCTGATCCTGATCCTGACCCATTTATCTGCCCTCTTTCCCAATTCTTGGGGAGAGGTCAAATCTGAGTCTACCAGGTGTTGATGGAGGAGCTGGTTTTGACAGTTACTTAAAATCTGTTCTCTTGTGGTAAATATTTTATTACCGGGACTGAATTTAATACGGAATCTAAATAAAACAGCTCAGTGAAATAAGAGGCAGAATCCGTGGTATAAGAGGTTTCTGAATGGGCTTTATTCAAAATGGCCGACTCGAGTCGCGGCCTTCATGTTCCGTCACCACGGGGGTTCAGGAAGTGAAGTACAATATTTTATTGACAGTCAGTCATTTTTATAGAATGTACATTACAATGAAACAAATGCAGAAGGCGTAACAATTGATAAGAAAAGTGACAATTTACATGCGTAACCAAAAATGGGCGTAATGAGGAGTAAAAAGAAACATAATTGGTTATGAGGTTATATGATGTCATATATAGGTGGATCTATAAGATAATACTTGGCATAGATGCGCGCGCAGCTGCATGACGTGTGATTGACGTGCAGCTAGGGGGTGACGGGGACTTGACATTTAGCTCTACATGTGGAGACAAGAAGTCTGGGGGGTCACGTCAACCTAATCCCAAATCATATCTAACATCCTATGTTTAAAGAACTATGTTATCCACAAAGGAAGGACTCTCGGACAGAATCTATTCTATACTGACTGTGTGTGCGTGTACAAGCGTCTAAGTGTCTATATGAGATGCAAGGGGCAGAAACTTTCCATGGTAACGGGGCTATGAATTACTTGCATGACACAGAGAGGCCGGGCCCTTTGCTCGGTAGCTGAAGGAAATGTTTACCTAAACTACTAGACAGGAATGCATCGGCTGAGGAGTGAAGTAGATAATTCGAAGGTGAAATACGGTTTCTTGGCAGGCAGGCGAAACCGGCCGAGGCAGGCACCGTTAGCCGCACAGGGAGTAGGACAAAGTTCATGGATACAGATGCGAGCTCAAGCTGAAGCTGTCAAAGGCAGAGGAAAAAGGAAAGGCTTGATGGCAGAATCAGGGCCTACTCGCCTCAACTGCAAAATGGAGTAACTGAGCCATATAAAGTCGGTGGCCTTTCATACTTAGGAATCGAATATCCAGCCCATTCATGGCAGATCTGACAGAGGACATGTTGACGGTGGACGCACATGTGTTTGCGTCTTAGAAACTGGAACTGGAGGGAACATACATGTACTGGTAACATGCACATAGAACCGTTGGGGTCCAAGATAGGGGACATAACTGATCATAAAAATCCATATTTCCACATTCCCTCCTTGTCCCCTACTTGCCCATCAAGAGACATCAATCTTCATTAATCCATCGATTAGTTCATGGAGCATCATTTCTTCTTCTTTCTTCTTCCGGGATCTTGAGTGAAAACCTTGATGTGGAATACACGATGTGGCACACAGGCCACAAATCGCTGGTCCACATTGCAGGCATAAGCAGCAACTGAATAGTATAAGAAGGCCAATACCTAGGAAGGATAGAACTCTCCATCCCCAGGCTGATATCACACTCCAAAACCACCCGGACCAAGTCCAAGTGCCTGGACTCTCGTGTATCTGGCTCACAATCTTATGAAGGCACGTTATAGCTTTATATACAGATGGCGAATTTTCTGGTATGAATACGCAGCAGCTTGATCCGATGACCCTACAAGCTCCGCCCCTATCGGCCAGGATGACGTCAAGGACAAGACGATTTTGAAGAACCACAATCCTCATTGCAGATTGCTCCTCTGTCAAGTTGCCTAGGGCGGCAATAGTTTCATTCACTACAGCTTCAAGGGTTCTAGTTAATCTACGTATCAGCTTACTATTAGTAACAGTACCTATATAGGGAAAGATGCCTTTATTAAAATCTACATACTTGTCCCATGCCGTCTCAGTGTAATCGACAATTGGGAGATCTCTCCGCTCTCTATTGTGTACTAAATGAATATTTCTGTAATAATCAGGAGGAGCTAGGAAAACAGGTGGCAAAAGGAATGCAATGTAGCAGGTACCATCCCAATCTAGAGGTAAACGCATATATGCAGTCTGACCACATACAAAGTAGGAATGGCGAGAAGCTCTAAATGAAGATTTGCCTTGATCACTGAATTCTACTATAGTAGTGCATTTACTATGGTCCATATGTATGGAACCACTTTTTCTTACACATAATTCACCCTTTACTGGGAATACTGACATGGTGGGCAAAATTAGTTCAACTTTGGATTCGACATTCAGAATCATGAGATTAGGTGTAAAATTACCTAATCCATATACTTCATTTTCTAGATCAGTTCCTGTTCTTTTGGGGCGACCCTCCTTGTCAGGGTAGCAGACCTTGAGTAAAACTAGGTTCAGGTTTCCCCATACCCAATGATCTTGGTAAACTGCTGTGTCTGAGTCTATGGAATTGATTAAACTAAACCATGCTCCACAGGAGCCATTATGTGTAAATGGGTGTGGAAAGAAAGGCAAAACTCCTTTATAATTCTGATAGGGAGGGAGTCGGCCACACACCCAACAATTAGTGGCATTACTAGTCTGATGGGAATGATGCAACATACTAATGAAAGTGTTATTGCGCAGCGCAAGTCTATAGGACAATTCATGCGGGGGTAGGTCACTAAAAGAGTGTTCATCAGTTATATTAAAAACATGTTTAGAAATAGGATAATATATATGCAACAATATACTTGCAGTGATTATTATAAAACTCAAGAAAAACTAAATTAATAACGTCACTATACAGTGGCTACACAGTGATTTACAATACGCATGTCGTTTCAACATTTTTCGCGATTTTCCATGATTCAGGTCTAAGGGATACATGTCGGAGACAGATTCAACCGCTTCACCTTGGAGAGGACTTAAACAATCAAATCGTCCGACGGTTTGGGCCTAAGTTTTAATTTATAGAGTTCTTTACTGGTAGCCTCAGCCAAAGGTAGTTTTGAGTCAATAGGTGAGGACACACGAGGTGGGCTGTTTACATCTGAAGGAAGTCCATGAAATTTCTTGATATGACTTGAATGCACCCATCCTTTCCTGCCCTCGATCTTCACGGCTGTCCTTGTGGTCAGCAAGACCAACTTGGGTGTCTTCCACCTGGGCTCCAGCTGAGTCTTTCGGTCGAAATTTCTCACAAGCACAAGGTCCCCCGGAACTACGTCATGGGGTTTCACCTCAGTATTGTCGGGAAAGGCTGCAGCTACCTGTGAACGACAAGATTGTAGTGCAGACATCAAGGAAGCCAGGTAATCTGTCAGCATATTACAGTCAACATCGGTTATTTTACGTGGTATAGGCGTCCCCCACATATTAGGTGGTCTTCCAAAGATCACCTCATAAGGGGATAGCCCTGTTCGAGAGTGTGCTACCATTCTCATGTAAAAGAGTGCAACTGGTAAGGCTACTACCCAATCAACCCCTTTTTCCCTACATATTTTGGACAATCTGATTTTCAGAGTTTGATTATGTCGTTCCACGAGACCTGCTGCCTCGGGGTGTCGGACACAATGAAACTTCCACTGATATCCTAGCAATAGTGAAACATGTTTTCATCAGTTCGGATGAGAAGGGCTGGCCGTTATCTGAATAGACAACACGTGGTAACCCGTACCGTGGGAAGAATTCTCGAACTAGCTGTTTGGCAGTAGTCGGGGCAGTGTAATCTGATACTGGGTAGGCTTCGGTCCAACGGGAAAGAGCACAGACAACTACGAGAACATATTTGAATCCTCGACATCGTTCCATCTGGATATAATCCATCTGGAGGACTTCAAAAGGGTGATCAGGAGGCTGAAATCCACCCTGCTCTACGGGGATGCTTTTTCCTGGGTTAAACTGACAACATATCATACAGGTACGGACTTTTTGCTTAGCTGCTGCTCGTAAATGTTTGTTGAACCAAATGTGTTGAATGCTGTCTAGCATAGCTTTCTCCCCTAAGTGTGCCGGACTATGAATTGTAGTTATGATAGCCTGGACCATAGAATCAGGAAGGAACCATACAGATTTCTCCTTCGTCATCCATCCCTGGTCCGTTTGGATCCCTCCTAATTCCGTCCATTTCTTTATTTCGTCTGCGGTAGCATGTGTCTGTATGTCAATTATGTCAAGTGCGGGATCCTTAATCGTCATACAATGTGTTGGTGCCGGGACTATTGGCTTTGTCATGTCGGATGTGCGAGTCTGAGCAGTCTGTTTAGCTGTTCTGTCAGCTAAATCATTGCCTTGAGAAATGATATCAGTGACTTTCGTATGTGCTTTGCATTTCATAATCGATATAGCAGTGGGCAGATGAATTGCGTCTAACAGAGCATGAATGAGGGACCCGTGCTGAATGTGGGTGCCATGAGAAGTTAAATAACCTCTCTCTCGCCAAAGCACCCCGAAGTCATGTACAACTCCGAATGCATAACGTGAATCAGTGTATATGTTAACTTTCTTACTTGTGGCTTGAATACAGGCTTGTGTCAGAGCAATAAGCTCTGCTGCTTGAGCTGACAAAGTATCTATACAGTTTGTTTCGATGACTTCAGTATCTGTCGTGACTGCATACGCGGCCACTAAATCTCCTGTACCTGTCCTCATACATGATCCATCTACATACAACGTCAGGTCTGGATCTAACAATGGGACGTCTGTCAAGTCTTGTCTGGGTTTCGTTGTTATTGTAATAACTTCAACACAATCATGAGCTAGTGGGTCTGTTCCTATTACAGGTAAAAGTGTGGCAGGATTCAATGTATTACAACGTCGGATTTCTATATGTGGCTGAAACAATGTCAGTTCATACCCTGTAAGTCTTGCTATGGTCAAGTGTTGTGTTTGCGTTTGGTTCACAAGAACCTCTACTGCGTGTGGTACTTGTACTGTCAACGGATGTCCTAACACTATGGCATCGCTTTGTCTTATTGCTAAAGCTGTTGCTGCCACTGATTTCAGGCATGCAGGCAAAGCCTGAGCTACGGGATCTAATGTACTAGAGAAATAAGCACATGGCTTGCGTGATCCTGCTTGTTCCTGAGTGAGCACTGACAAAGCAGTACCTTCACGTTCTGTAACAAAGAGTGTAAAATGTTTATAGTAACATGGTGTCGCTAAAACAGGTGCTTGACATAGAGCTTTCTTCAAGCTTTCAAAAGCTAGTGTATGTTCCTGAGTCCAAGGGAGGACAGCCGATGTGGCCGCCTCCTGTGTTGTCAACTGAATGAGTGGTTTTGCTAGAAATGCATATTGAGGGATCCACTGCCTGCAGTATGAAGTGAGGCCTATTAAAGCCCGCACCTCCTTTTGTGTCTTGGGTGTTGGCATGTTAGCTATTAACTGAATGCGATCGGGTGTGAGCTGCCTTCCCTCCTTGGACAGCGAGTGACCAAGATAAACAACTCGCTGTACACAGAATTGCAGCTTAGAAGGGGATACCTTGTGCCCCTTTTCGGCTAGAAATTGTAAAACCGTCAGTGATGCTTTTTCACATTCTGGTTCGCTTCGGGCGGTGATCAGCAGGTCATCGACATATTGAAGCAGTGCAGTGCAAGCTGGCATGTGTATACTGTCAAGTTCTCGTTTCAGTGCTTGGCTATAGATGCTGGGACTTTCTGTGAATCCTTGAGGAGCGCGGGTGAATTTAAAGCTTCGTCCATTTAAACTAAATCCGAACAGATATTGGCTCTCCGGATCTATTGGTACGCTGAAAAAGGCATTCTTGAGATCAATTACTGTAAAGAATGTAGCTTGTGAATCAATGGCTGTCAGTAATGATGCGATATCGGGGACCACAGGAAACTGTGGCACAATGCATTTGTTTAGTTCGCGCAGATCAATAACCAGTCGATATACTGGCGGGGCCTTCGGATCAGTTCGTTTAAGAATCGGAATTATCGGGGAATTACATACATTGGAGTCGGTTTCCACAACCACTCCTTGGGCAATGAGCTCATCAATAATTTTCAGTAAAGCCACTACAGCATCTGGTGGTAACTTGTATTGTCGCATTCGTGGTAATACCACTCCTGCCTTCAGTGTGACTCGATATGGTGTAATGTTCATGCAACCAACATCAGTAGGGCCTTGTGCCCATAAATGTGCGGGTAAAGTCTGTAATCGGTGATCCATGTCTCTGGATACATAGTGACCTTTGAAATCTCGTAAAAACAATCTTACTCCTTCCGGAGAACAACATATAATAGCCCCTAGGGCTTTCAATGTCTTTATACCTAACAAGTTTTCTGGGCATGATTTGGTAAGCAATAAATCTGTAGTTCGTGTCAAGGGACCAATCGTAAGTGGAAGTGGCTGTGATACTTCATTAACAATAGGTTTTCCTGAAAAACCAAGGGAAACATTTTGAGAGCCTGAGAGGGGTGCCCCTGGAACTTCACTACGTTTTATTGTTGTTCGACTTGCCCCTGTATCAAGTAAGAATTTTCTGTCTTGACCTAATAATTCACTGTGCACATAAGGTCCTTCTTGATCTACTGGGATTTCAATAAGGGGTAAGTCAACTTCCCTCTCTAGGCTTTTTCATGCGTAACGCTGATACTCAGGATATTCATACTGTGCGGTCTGATACATTTGTCGTGTTGTTGTTTGTGTGGCAGCAACAGGCAACGGTGGTGCAGCTGGCACAAACTGTATTGGCTGTTGTGCGGCTGGCATGGCCTGTGCATGCTGCGGAACTCCTTGTTCATTCTGATCTTGTCTGAGTGGCCGTGGTCTTTCTTTAGCAATACCTACAGCTATATTACGCTTCAGGACTGGACAATCGTGTACATAATGACCTAGTTGTTTGCAGTAATTGCATGTTCCTTTTATAGGAACTGCTGAATCTCCGGAATGTGTCACACCCTTTTTGTGACCATCCGCTGGTACTGTCTGGGAAACTAGCATTTTCATTTTAGTGTCCTTCATACGTCTTTGTTCGTGTTCTTGTTCATCTCTAATTCTATTGTGATGATACTGTAACATTTGCAACATTTGTGACGGAGTGTTACCCTGCCATGTACTCTCGAATTTCAATACTCTATTCTTCACTTGAGGCAAGGAATTTTCCACTAATTTTGTCACAAATAAATGTGGATATGACTCACTATTTGCTTTTATCCCACTATTTATACCAAAACATTTTTCAAATCGGGCATAGAAATCACTAGTGTCTTCATCTTGTTTCTGTTTACAGGCTGAGATTGCACCCCAATCTTCCTTTTTCGTAGCTAATAAACGTGGCAGTACCTGTACTAGCAAACCTGGTAGTGCTTTAACTTTATCCCCAAGCCCTGAACCTGCAGTTCGGCCTCTTTCTTCGGTTTCTAATGCTGTCCAGTCTATCTTTTGGTCCCCCACTTCCCACTCTTTTTCCTTAAGTTTTTCATAAATGCCAGCAGGCATTAGCACCTTTAATATCGTCATAATGTCAGGATAGGTATACTCTCCCATCAGTAACATGTCTTTAATTTCTCGGTGGAAACCCGCTGGATCCTTGTCGTGACTGGGTACCACCTTTTTCATTTCCAACAATTCCATTTTAGATATGGGTGTATATACAAATACACGGTGAAACTGATTATCCTCGCCTTTTATTGGGTGCACTTCTCGTAAAGGATTCTGTCTATCCATGTAATACGGCGTTCTTTCCTTGTGAGGCAGCGAGAAAGGATCTGGGCTTACAAAAAGAATGTACTGCTTTCTGGATACGAGTATTTCTTTGATTAACTTATTACCTGAACCTTTCCATCTATTCGTGAGTAATTCAGTTAATATGTCAGGTAAAGGACCAGGATCGGAATGTTGGTTCTTATATAATATAAGAAGTTGCTGAATCATGTAAATTCCAGCTAAACGCTGTTCATCTGGACTGAGGTTCAAAAACGTGTGTGCTACTGAGTCATCACCATATTTTCCGGGACTATCAATCCAATGAACGGCGGACCTAGCTAATTCTTGCTCATCCATAGAATCGAGGAGGTGGTAACCCCTTCGTTCTCGGAGTATTTTGTCAGCAGCTTGAAACGAATGTTCGGGAGACTTCAGATTTATGATAGGTGTCGGATAAGTTCTGTTATTATCTGGACATATCGAATGAATCGGATCAGTAAAACATCTAGTATTATTGCAGGACCTTCCTCTACCTACATAGGCTATGGTATCTGACTGTCTTACGGGATCCCCTGATTCGGGCACCTCGTTTTGTTCAAACTCGTCTGTCTCCAATCTCTCTTCATGTATACGTTCTATCTCTTTCCTTATTTTTCGACACATGGCTACTATACTTCCTTGTTTATCATGTCTTCCGTCTGATATATTCTGACTCCATCTCGTAAGAGTTTGCATTATTTCCGGGTCCACCCCCGGTCGGTCTTGATTTCTGATCACGCAATTTACGAGAAAACGTAGCAATTCCCCCTGTATCTCCACTTTCTGATATTCCATAGCTCTGTTAATGCATTCAGGATCTCTCCCTGTTTGGACAAAATGATATATGTTATCCAGGTGGATAGCCATTCCTGGTAGCTTCCCTAAAAACCCTGCAGCTCTTCTGATACGTAATGATGCCATGACCATTTCATCCTCTTTGCCGGGTACCGGGTCATATCTACAATCTACTAAAAGGTCCTTAAGCATGCGAGTATTTATAAGTTTGGGCGTACGTGTATGTACTGGTTCTTGAAAAGTACGTTTACTTATTCGGGGTGGCGTAGAATAAATGCTAGTAGCACCTCCGGTAGCCCCATCTGGGGTACTGGGCGCGAAAGGATTCGTTGAACGTGCTACAGCAACTACAGGTGTGGACACAACTGTAGAATCGGCTGCGGAGACAGATGCGGAAACAGATGTGCTTGCCGAAGCTTGTGTCGGAGTTTGTTGTTGCACAGAGACAGATACCTGATCTTGACGTTGAGCCCCCCCAGCAGACGGTCTATGTGGTGCGGGGTTAGCATACTCGGGAGCTGCGTCATCTAAATACGAGGAAAGAAAAACATCTTCTGCGGTTCTGGGATGTCCTTTAGGATGTACTTTTATTGGAAACAATGGGGGTGGCAAGTCTTTTGGTATCTCCGTAGTAGCCTTAGGTAATCCTTCGGCCAGAAGGGGATACATACCTTTCATAAGGGCATTTCTTTGCCTATCGGCTTGCTCTGCTTTTACTCGTGTACCCTCTTCAATCAATAAACTTTCTCGGACTTTATTTGCACTTTCTTTACTTCTCTCTTCCTGTCTTAGCGCTTTCTCGGTACGTCTATGCGATTCTTTACGCCATAACTCAACAGCGTCTTTCTGTGACTGTCTAGCTTTCCTCTTCCACAACTCTTCTTCTACTTTCATAATACATTCTGCATCCCAGGTCCCAGCTACGGGCCATCTCTGACTTTCTGGTAATTCTTTGGTGTAGTCCACCCATAAATCAAGAAATAATATGGCATCTAAGCCATGTTTGTGATACATGAAGTGCCCTGGAGTGTCCCTAGGAGGAATAGGAACTGCTTCTTCAAGTACCCCTTTTCTCGTAGTGATCTGTCTTAACTTCGAAAAGAGCGGCATATTGACAACTGATCTGATACTTGAACTTGAACACACTTAGTACAAAAATACAACAATGAACAATCATTCATACCACTATATGCAAGACGTTTAACACTTTAAACATTAAACATTAAACATTTTTAACCTTTGAGATGACCAACAATGATGATCGTCTGCATAACTAATCACCAAGCAGAATTCTTGACAATAACTAGATACTTCGGAATACTTGATATACTGCTAAACAGTACAGATACACTGCTAAAACAGTGCAGACCGGATTTGTGTACCCAAATCCGTCTTGACCGGCACAACCTAAGTGCACGTCAGAACGCCTCCCCAGCAATGGTACTCACCGGGTAGCTCGGAACGGAAGGCCTCGAAATGGGACTGGACTGGATTCGACTCTGCGGACATCGAACTCTCTGGACGTCGGGACTTCGAAATCTGGTGGGCCTCTGTATACCTCGGATCTTGCTCTCTCTGCTAGGCTCTGGTCGGGATACTTCGCACTTCTCACCGCCTCGTCTGGGTTGATCGCAGCCTCAGTCGCCCCCGCTTGACCGGAGGGAGCTACAGGAAATCCTGCTGGTACGCGTTATGGTCCGTCCAGCTGTGGCAGGAGACCGGGCCTGCAACGCACCACCGGCGCGTGAGATGAGAAAGTGTCCCTATTCGGGCGCCAATCATGTGGTAAATATTTTATTACCGGGACTGAATTTAATACGGAATCTAAATAAAACAGCTCAGTGAAATAAGAGGCAGAATCCGTGGTATAAGAGGTTTCTGAATGGGCTTTATTCAAAATGGCCGACTCGAGTCGCGGCCTTCATGTTCCGTCACCACGGGGGTTCAGGAAGTGAAGTACAATATTTTATTGACAGTCAGTCATTTTTATAGAATGTACATTACAATGAAACAAATGCAGAAGGCGTAACAATTGATAAGAAAAGTGACAATTTACATGCGTAACCAAAAATGGGCGTAATGAGGAGTAAAAAGAAACATAATTGGTTATGAGGTTATATGATGTCATATATAGGTGGATCTATAAGATAATACTTGGCATAGATGCGCGCGCAGCTGCATGACGTGTGATTGACGTGCAGCTAGGGGGTGACGGGGACTTGACATTTAGCTCTACATGTGGAGACAAGAAGTCTGGGGGGTCACGTCAACCTAATCCCAAATCATATCTAACATCCTATGTTTAAAGAACTATGTTATCCACAAAGGAAGGACTCTCGGACAGAATCTATTCTATACTGACTGTGTGTGCGTGTACAAGCGTCTAAGTGTCTATATGAGATGCAAGGGGCAGAAACTTTCCATGGTAACGGGGCTATGAATTACTTGCATGACACAGAGAGGCCGGGCCCTTTGCTCGGTAGCTGAAGGAAATGTTTACCTAAACTACTAGACAGGAATGCATCGGCTGAGGAGTGAAGTAGATAATTCGAAGGTGAAATACGGTTTCTTGGCAGGCAGGCGAAACCGGCCGAGGCAGGCACCGTTAGCCGCACAGGGAGTAGGACAAAGTTCATGGATACAGATGCGAGCTCAAGCTGAAGCTGTCAAAGGCAGAGGAAAAAGGAAAGGCTTGATGGCAGAATCAGGGCCTACTCGCCTGAACTGCAAAATGGAGTAACTGAGCCATATAAAGTCGGTGGCCTTTCATACTTAGGAATCGAATATCCAGCCCATTCATGGCGGATCTGACAGAGGACATGTTGACGGTGGACGCACATGTGTTTGCGTCTTAGAAACTGGAACTGGAGGGAACATACATGTACTGGTAACATGCACATAGAACCGTTGGGGTCCAAGATAGGGGACATAACTGATCATAAAAATCCATATTTCCACACTCTCATCATCAAATTGTACAATCCTGTATAATCAGATACCTTACTTCCCAGCAACCAACCCTCCAAAGCCTTAGTGGCACATTCAATGTATTCAGACCAGTCCTGAGTCTGTGTCTTCTGGGTATCTCTGAACATTAACCTGCACTGTTCAGTGGTTAAGCCTAACCCATCAACCAGGACACTCTTCAGGGCTCTGTAGTTTCTGACATCCTCCTCTTTAACAGCGAGGAGTCTATCTCTGCCCCTACCTTCAAAGGAGAGCCATACGATTGCTGCCCACTGGTCTTCAGGAACCTGCTGCACTTTGCAGGCTTTCTCAAGAGCAGTCATCCATTTGTGGATGTAATCCCCACTTTTGTAGGGGGGCACAACCTTGAACAGGTTCCTATTGTCAAAGACCCTATCTTTGTCCTTGGGGACAATGCTGCCACCAGTGGGTATAGATCCACTCTCTTTAGGTTGCCTAGCCTTGTTCAGTTTCTCTTCCATCAGGGCTACTTCTAGCTCCTGTCTCCTGATCCTCAGCTGAGCTTCCTGCATTCTGGCCTCATGTTCCCTCCTCTGAGGGGTGGTCATCCTTCTCCTGGAGTGACCTTGAGAGCCTCTAGAGGCATGAGAAGCATTAGAGTCACCTGAGTGATTCCTCTGCCTCCCAAGCCTCTGGTTAAGTCCACTAGGGAGATCCAATGGGGTGACCCCATTGTCAGTCCCAAGTAGCCTTAGATTAGCTGGGCCACGTATAACACTTGGCACTGGGCTAGTTCTCCCTTCATCCCCACTACCATCTGTATCAGTACCCTTATCACTTTCATCCTCTGTAGTATGATTCTCATCTAAGGGGTGACTATTGGAAAGGGGTCTATAACACAACAAGGCGCTGGGAAGTTCCAGTGACCTAAAGGGTATGAGAGGTAAAATTGTGTAGAGTATATCCTCCCTACAAGTAACTATATTCACAAAAAATACTCTAATGGACCTAGAGAAGGATCCAAAAAACTGAGGGAAAGAGGAAAATGAAAGATTCTGAAATAAAGGTTGTGCCTAACCCAACCATGATCGTGGGGGAAATAAGTATTTTCACATAGAATGCAATCTATATCCACCTATGATTGCATACAAATTGGCCCTGGTTGATCACACCTCTCTCACCCGAATTTGGTTTTAAAACACCACCGTTTTAACCACACACACGAGCACTTATTATGATTAACTCAAAAACTCCTAAAACTTTTATGGACCAATGACGAGTCCGTGACACCAAACTACAATGTCCATTTAATAAACTACAAATCCCTTCACACGACTTCCGACGTTCGTCATGCACGTCATGACGCCTTACGTCATTTCCTTCAACCGGAGGGCTGGGTCTCAATTAGTCCGATATTTCACCACGCTTCTATGACACTTAAGCGCCACACCAACGCCACGAACATGCGAAAGCCGAGTACCAGAACCAAATAGGTAGCAGGCAGGGTGACCGATCTTAATTAGGTAAGTACTCCTTGACAGCACTATTATGGATAATTTTTTGACTCCACCTTTGCGGGAACCGCACTCGCCATTACCGATCCTACCTATTCGGATCCCCTTTACACATAATGGCAGACCTACCGCTTCTGCTCGTTGACCCACTTTCTCTTCACGGTTACCCCCAGGACCGCCCGTTCTGACTTTTTGGTCCTGTGAGATACAGTCAACCTCCCCGAATTGGGTAATGTTTAACTAGAAACTGTGCATGAGTGAATGCGTTGTATGCCTGTGTATTTATCTATCATAAATGTTTTTAAACTCGTAGATAGGTTTCTGGAATCAACGAGATCAATATGTTTACGTTCTGAGTGCAATAGAGACTGGAGACACTTGGTGCACGCTATTTTCAAGTTCAGACATCACGCTGATATCGCTAGGATGCGAATAAAATCGCCACTACCACAGAATGCCTGTCACATATACAACGATATGTTACAGTGAATTGGTCTTGAGTGGCACATAAAGAGGACACTCCTCTTAATAGAAGCATGCGCACGAATCCACGCATGTCCACCTGCGGTTATCACTACACCGCGAAAGGGGAAATGAACACGGCGGAAATCATACCGCTGATATCTTTATATGTTGTTTGTCTCTACCTTCCTTTTCAGATGGAGCCTGGCAGTTCACACACACCCACTTTTACGAAATATCACGTGGAGCAGCTACTCTGCCCCCACCATACTGATAGGATAGGGACATCCCATCCCAGTAATTTCACTCACATAGGGGAGTTACATCCTTGCCCTGAAGAAAGTCCTGGACCATTTTGTGGCCCCTTTTTGGACTGAAACATGTCGGCACTAGGGTCCTAGGACCATAACACTCCTATAAGACCCACTTTTATCTATTTTAATTACCCAGACAGACCCAAAAATAAAGGGAAACTGGGGATCTGCCTGAGGTATTTTATCTAGTTAACCCCCTCTGTCTTTAACATATTAAAAGCACTCCCAACACTGTGGTCGAGCCCACCCGGACTTTTAGGGGTCTGGGTGACCCGATGATGAAGCATGACACCACTAGGGTGTGTGAGGGTAACTTAAAGAAATACTTATCTCCCCCACGATCATGGTTGGGTTAGGCACAACCTTTATTTCAGAATCTTTCATTTTCCTCTTTCCCTCAGTTTTTTGGATCCTTCTCTAGGTCCATTAGAGTATTTTTTGTGAATATATTGGAAAGGGGTACCTCAGTAGCATCTTCAGAAGGGGGGCCTCCTGTTCCAGTCCCTAACGGGCCTAACTGGGAGGCTTTGTTGAGAGCTCTCTGATCCTCATCAGCTTGTAAGAGTTCTCTGAGTTCAGCAGAGGTAGGGTTCCTGGGCTGTTTAAGGCCCCTGATATTTGCCAACTGCCTGAGCTCATTTTGATTTAGGGTAGCAAAGATGGTTGGTGCCCTCTGGGGGTCACTCTCGACAGAGATGGGTACATTGGACCCCTCTGCCCCAGCCATTGCTCTTAAGTGTGGGTGGATGTGTTGCAACTACCTACACTTGGGTTTTCCTACTAAACCTATCTAGTAGTTGTAGTCAGGGTGTGCTACTCCCTTTGCTCTACAACAACTAAGTTCAGTAGAACTTAAGTATATCTAATCTTGTTTTATATGTACCTACAGGTACCTATGTGATCTTTCAATTGCTAACCAAGAGATTACAATGGTAAAACACAGCAAGCTCAAATCCAACCGCTGCTCACCAATGTGAGAAGTTGGCCTGGTATATGATGTTCACTAGTTAAAGTGACCACCTTGTACCATGCCAAGCAACCCTTATGGTGTGGTTGTAAGTCAACCTTTTCGGACTAGCTGCCCTAGTGGTAGCGTAGGCTAAGCAGTCTTTGAGGCTAAACTCGTTAAAGCGTGTTAAGCAGGCTGTTTTACCATATGCAACCCCCCTTTATACCAGTGAAAGGACACCACACAGATATATATTCAAAATATATATGTATTTATTTCTCAAAGTATCCCCTAGACTCTTTATGAGCACAGGAGCACAAATCGTTAAACAAGACAACGTTATAATATACAGAAGTTGCACTTTATATGGATGGGCCCGGGTAGCCACTCAAACCATATACTAAAATAGTGGTATAAGTACCACGAACAGGAAAGGGAAAAGGCCTAGGGCCTCTAGAATCGCTGGGCCTACAAGGAGCTAACTTCAGTTAGTGACCAGGAGGTCCACGGGTCGCGTGTGCAGTGAGGAAAGTTACACGCGGGCTCCCATAGGTTTTCAATGGGTGCGTAAAAGTTTAAAAGTTACTGCAGAAAGGGTCTTCTGGATGGACTACGAACTTAAGATTCAAAACACAGACACTAGAGATGTTTCTCTACACTTGGGCACCGGAGTGCCAGCGTTACCTCACCCACAGGAAGCGGGTGCATAGGTCTCGAAGTGCGTCGGGTTTCTTCTATCGATTCAATGGAGCCTGAT
This sequence comes from Triturus cristatus, assembly GCF_964204655.1. Taxonomy (NCBI): domain Eukaryota; kingdom Metazoa; phylum Chordata; class Amphibia; order Caudata; family Salamandridae; genus Triturus; species Triturus cristatus. The sequence goes on from NC_140594.1 coordinate 1,098,544,922, forward strand.
GACAAAGATGCTGCAGGCGGTCGGTCCAGAAGAGCTGCGTTGGATCCAAGAGTGGATCGGAGTTGTAGGAGACCTGAAAGCAGAGGGGACAGTGTTCACAGTCACTAGCCAGTGACCGGCGTGGCACCAGGTAGGTACCAGGCGATGTCGGGTGCAAACAGGTGATGAGGGGTAGCTTGTCTCCGCAGCCACGTGGTTCCTGAAGGTCGACGACATCCAGGAGTCGGTTCACGAGCTGTCCCACGCAGGCTCTCGCTGTCGGCGGTGTCAGAGACTCGATGGAAGCAAACAAGCCTTGGCAAAAGCAGAAGTCGTGAAGAATGTAGAAAGCTGTTTACTCAGACCAGCAAGGTCAGAGGGGCTGCTCCTTTGGAGGGAAGCAGGGGCCAGTCTGGAGCAACCAGACCAGCATCGTAGATTTCAAGGTTCGTCACCAAGATGGCCACTAGCCAACGGGCCAGGGACCGGGCAGGCGCGTCAAGATGCAAAATGCAGAGGGGCCCCACGCAGATCGTGGAGATGCTGGAGGGCTCACCTTTGGTGCAGATGCTGCTCCTAGGTTGGGCTTCTCAGGACCCCAAGCACAACTTGGAGGGAGCCTCTGTTGTCTTGCTTGCAGCTTGTCGTTGGTCTTTCAAGATGGCTGGCTCCACGTGTCTCGGTGCCTCCACGGGTTCCTTCTTTGCAGGGACTGTGGATCGGGCTGTAAGAGGTCTGGAGGTCCAGGTCTTGTTGGGCTCTGGGCTTGGGCTCCGGCGGGAGGCAGCGGCAAAGCAGATGTCGAGTTGCTAGTTGGTGCTTGCGTTAGCAAGATGGTCACTCCCTGACCATAGGGGAGATTTCCTTCTGTCCTCTGTGCAGCAGAGCGTCGAAGTTCCCGTCTTCTTCTTGTGGGTAAGTTGATTCCAGGATGTCCGAAGTCTTAGGACACAGCTCCTACCTTTAAGCGGATTCTAGGGGCCGGACTACCTGCTAGTTCCCTCCCTAAGGGTGGGACTAGGAAGGGGGGTGGTTACACCCCCAATCCTTTGTCCAGCTTGCCCCAGGTCCGGGGCTGGTGTGCCCCAGGACCGGTTTGAACTGGCATATGCACCGAGGCTCCTTGTGAGCCTCAGGCATGTCTGATTCTATTGAAGCCCTACCTGACCAATACACAAAATCCTGTCTGGGGTGGTGCACGCACCTCCCCTGGCAGGAAACCCTTTGTCCACGTCTCCCAAGCTGGAAGGACTCCCAGCAGCAGGAGGGCAGACTTGTGTCTGTGGTGGCAGCATCCATTTTGTGGAGCTGAGGCTATGTCTGATTTTACCCGGGTTTCAGGTACTGTACATGTCGTGTCCCTCTAGAAGGGTGGAATGCTAACCCCGTCGCCAGAATTGGCGAGGGGTTAGTATTCCAATTCGTATGACACCTTACTCGACATGTTTTGATAAAGCCAAACCAAAGATAGCATTTAACCGCGAGCTTCATAATGCACTTAAGAGTATATGGTATGGCGATATCTGGAAACAGTAAAAGGAAGTGGTTCCGATCACTGCAGACAGGCTCAGCTCATGCCAGAGCACCATCTCACATGAAACCAAGCACTCTGCCTTCGGGATTGTTAAGGCCTGCCATAGGAGTGACTTATAGGTTAATATGTGTCCCATTTAAGGTTAGGTATAGGTATACTACACCTAAGTAAGAGGTGATTACACCAACTTACCCCAGCTGAGTGATCAGCCAGTTGTGTCAAATTGTTAGGCCAGGCCAGGGGTGGCATAATACATGCTTCAGCCCCTGGTAGGCCTTAGATACACCAATGCCCTGGGTACCTAGTGTACACTGGTACATGGGCTCACAGGGTGATCCAAACCAATTGTGTATGTACCTAGGGTACGTGGAGTCCATTTTAAAGAGAGAGCAGATGGGCTGAGATCCCGAATGGCAGGATCTCAGGCCAACTAAGTCGAAAAACCAGCTAGACACTAGGCAAAAAATTTGGGGGTAACCATAGTCAGATATCCACCTTCCTACACGTGTGTGGATAGGGACAAGGAGACATAAGGTATAGGAGAACCTGTGCTAGATAGGTGCAGCCAAAAAGTCACAAACAGGAGGATAAATCCAAACTGGGGCGACAGAAACTTGCGGCTAGAGTGGTCGGCCTTGAAGCTGGGGAACCGGGTTCGAGTCTCAGCAGAGAAACTCAATATCCTGTGATTGTGGGCAAATCACTTAATCTCCCCGTGTCCAACAAAAATGAATGCGTCTGTCTGTAATGCCACTGGTGCTCATGTAAAGCGCTCGGATACCTTCAGGTCGAGTTTGCACTATAAAAAACTCTACAAAATAAATAAAAAAAGATTAAGAAACTCAGGGATTCTGAGACAAAGGCAGTGAAACTTAGGATGTTAGGGAGATGTTCACAGTGGAAACAGGGATATTACCGCAGACAAGCTGTGACACTGAGATGGGTAAGCATGAGGGCATTCTCTGATGGAAACATGAGTGTACTGGGATAGGAAGACATGGGCTACTAGGATAATGGGACCCATGGATGCTTCAATAGTGAGCTGCTTAGGCAAGGAAGCATGCATGGAAACTGTGAAACCATCCCTTAGGTCAGCAGACATTGGGATATGGATCCTGTGGAACAAGAAGACAGTGGAATAAAATGGCACAGAAACACTAGAACGGGGAGACCCAGGGCCACTGGGACATGGAAAGAATGGATATTGAGACAGAGCAACACCGGACCATGCCACTCTGACAAGGAGGCACAGAAAGCGCGATGAGCAGTAAGACACATTAGGACTCAAAGAAGCACCGTGGTAGAGGAAGAAACTGACACTGAGAAAAAAGACAAATCCACTGGTTTAGCAATACATCAGCACTGGTGTGTGAGTACATAGTTTCTAGGACAGGTAATCATGGATTTTGAGACAGGTAGACCTGGATTCTAGGCTGGAAGACACAGGACAGGGATACACAAAGATGAAGATGTGTTTAGAGTGAGTGTTAGTCTAAAACATGAGAAGGACACTCAGTTGCAGGGAGCAGGATACTTCAACACAGGGACAGGGAGGCACTGATTTATAACAGGAGATAGAGACACTTGGGCCTATACACATTGGGACAGGTACACATTAGGACAGAGGAACACAGGGAAAGAGAAAATTACACTGTAAATTGGAGAATGAGCATCTGATACTGGGAAAGGGAGAACCTGGCACTACCACAAGAAGAAACAGACATAGAGGCAATGAAACCTTACAAATCCTGGGACAGAGAGGCGCTAACACTGGATAGGGATACACTAGCACTGGAGTGCACAGAGGTGGGGAGACAAAGACATTTTAGAGTGAGATACAGACATTGTACCAGAAAGGCATGAAGAAAGAGACTTAGAGGCAAAGGCACCTGAGCAGTGAGAGAGAGAGACATTGAGACAAGGAGAGTCTTCGGGATACTGCAAAAGGGTGATCAAGAGATGGAGAACCTGGTACAGGAACCTGGATATGAGGACGGTGGGACACTGACTGTTTTTGGAAAAGTGAAAACTTTCAAATGTTTGGTGTAAGCATCTGTCACCTATGGTGGATGAACTTCAGAATTTTAAAGAGTTTTGAATGTACCCCTGTGAAGGTGGTTCAAACAAACCCACAGAGTTCACTGAAGGTGAGTTGTACATTTGTCAGGATGGGTAAAAGGAGCATGGCAGATGTAAAGTCCCCCCCCCTCCTGCCTTTACTTCATCCGTCAACCTCTAGATCAGGCGCATAGGTTTGAAGTTTTCTAGTGTCACAGTGCACCATAGCGATATGATTTAACAACTGCAAATGTTACATACATGACTGTGCAGGCCACAACTTATATCAAAACTGACACATATTTGGCTTTGCCCAACTCAAAATATGTCATACAGCATTCCTCTTATTAGTTTTCTGGCATATGTGTTTGACTGAGAAATACAACAATGCATGGAGAAATTACTAAACAATAAATAAATAAAACAAATCTCAACACAAATCTATGTCTTTAGTGTGATGCAGGGGTTTCTACAAAAATTTACGTCTGAATTTGTGAATTGCACAAAACGCTAAAGGAGGTAAACAAGAAAATATGTTTTACTGACCAAAGTGCAAAACCCTGAATACAAATCAGCCTCTTGGATGTGCAGTCACCTTCCAATGAGAGGCTTAATTACTGGACATTGATCTGCTATAATATTGGCTTGCTGATTAATTAACTTGTACATATTGTATATCCGGGGAAAGGATTGATAAATAAATGTACAATACAATACTGAAAGTTAGACATGATTTCGGTTTTTATTGGACAGTGCGATTCGGGCTCAGATGAAACAAGCATTAGAAATGCCAATAGGTTTCGCCTTTGAGACTTATTGGTTTTGCCAATGTGCTATGCAGCATGTCCAAAGGACAAAACAAGAAAATTGACTTTGCTGCTGCAGCTGTGTTATTTTAAAGAGGCACACACGCATTGCGACATGTGCATTTTGCGTCAGTACGCATGAATGGGCACAAAATGACGCGGGCACCATATTTTTTTTACTTACCAATCAGAGATGGATCTGTAAATAAAAACAAATGAAAAAGTGATAAAGCAAAGTTGCTTTTTATAAGGTGGGGTAGCCAGAAGTAATTTGAAGCCTAGTCTTCCCCTCCACAAAAAAGGAATAACAAATAAATTATTATTTTGTTTGAAAAGAAAGTTGGTGGGCGAAGGTTGAGAGGGAAGGAATGGGGAGTGAGCCAAGGGAGGGGAAAGACAGCAAATAAGGGAGACACTGGGTCAGGGAAGAAGCACACAAGTGAGAAAGCAATTGGGAGACTGGAAAGGAAAGGTGGTGGAGAAGCATATAAAAAAGAGTTTGAGGTGGTGTCGCGTCGCGTCTCAGCAATCACCACCACGCAGCCAGGTCAGTTTCTATTCTTTATTACATGCATATGTATCTGCAGCCAGCATGCTGCACGTCCTGCCTCGTCCCCCGCTTCCTGTGTAAACTGCCCATCACCCCTTGACCGGAACTGGTGTCCGGTGACCTCTCCTGCCCTCTGCCCTCCTCGGGGTCCTAGTGCCTCATTTCTCAGGACACTACATCTCCCCCCTTTGTCACAAAGGCATTACGACAGTAGCATTCGTTGGTAGTAAAATGGGACAGTCTCTTTTGTAGTCAGTTGCAGGATGTGAACTGTCGACTGATGTGACCCGTGAGATGCTGCCTAGAGCGGCATTTCACATTTCCTCTATTAGTCTCTTCGGTCTCACAATGTCTCTTCTTGGCCTCTCCACCTTTCCTTGGCCCTCCTTTGGCCTTGTTGCTTCTGCGACACCTGCTCCATTGCATTCCTTCGTTGTTGTTATCCCTTCGGTGCCTGTCACGTGTTCTTCCTCTTTTTCTTCTTTCAAGCCTTTGAAGTGTGAGCTGTTCCTTGTTATTCGCCTGCTGTCTGATTCTGCTGTTATCATTGTTCCTTTCACTTGTGTTATCGTCAATGGGTCGTGGGCGAATGCACTGTCCGACTTCCATTGTTGTCTCTGTCGTACAATGACAGTGTCTCCTTCATGGAGGTGTGATTTGGTGGCATGTCGTCTTCCATCAGCATATTCCTTCATTCTCTTCTTGGCTGCCTCATCTTTTGCTGCCACGCCTTCGTGCCCCGGCGTGGCCAGTCCTTCTATCTGCGGCAGCCTTGTTCTGCTTGTCCTCCCTAGTACTAGCTACGCCGGGCATTTCCCTGTAGATCCATGAGGCGTGTTTCTGTAATCCCTCAGCATTTGGCATAGTGCTTGTCCTAGGGAAATCTGCGACAGTTTCGCCCTCTGAACTGCCTTCTTGATGTTTCCCATAAATCTTTCGACCATGCCGTTTGCTTGCGGCCATAGTGGTGTTACCTTTCTGTGCTGTATTCCGAGGTAAGCCATGAACCTTCGGAACTCCTCTCCTGAGAACGGAGGGCCATTATCCGTTTTCAACGTCTCCGGGGAGCCCCATGCTGCGAATATGTCGTCCAGAACAGGTAGCGTTTCGGCTGCTGACGTTGAGGAGACTGATCGCACAATCGGGAATCTGGAGTATTCATCTATTATGACCAGTAGGTAAGTTCCCGCGTCTAGAGGTCCAAAGAAATCAGCGGCCATTGTTGTCCATACTGCTCTTGGTAGTTCCGACATTTGCAGTGGTTTTTGTCTTGCAGGCGGACCCGTCGTTTGACAGAGGTGACAGGCCACTATCGTATCTTCGACTAGACGATCTAACCCCGGGAACCAAACCTTTTCTCTCAGCAGTTTTTTTGTCGCCACAATGCCCCTGTGTGACTCGTGTGCAATGCTGACCACTTGGCGTCGTAGTGAACGTGGAATGACTATCCTGGTGCCCCTCATTACGATTCCGCTGTTTGTCTCCGAGAGTTCCCCACTTATTTTCTGTAGAGCCAGCATCTCCTCCTTTTGTACTCCTCCCTTCCATATGCAGTTGTTGTTTATATGTCTCCATCTTTGCTGTCTCGTCGTTTCTCTGGCCGCTCGCAGTGTGTCATCTTTTTCCGTTTCTCTCTCTATCTCTGTTAGAGTTACTGGTGCCGGCGTGCTTTGCTTTAGCACGAAGTTTAAGTATTCTTCGGCCATTGAGGCCTTTTTTTCTGCATGTGGCAGCGGATGCCGTGACATGTAGTCGGCTGGATTATGCTCTTTCCCAGGTTTGTGGACAATTTTGAAGTCGTAGTCCATTAGTCTGATGCCCCAGCGCTCAATGCGGGGCGGCATCTTTGCTGCTGGGTTGCCGTAAATTGTTACTAGTGCTTGGTGGTCCGTGATGATGGTGAACGGCTTTCCGTACACAAACATGTGGTAATGCTCGCATGCCCATACCACCGCCAAGCTTTCTTTCTCCGGCTGGGAGTATGCCTTCTCAATGTCTGTCAAGCTTTTGCTGGCATATGAGACAATCTTCCTTGGTGACTCCTTTCCCGGCAGGTGTTGTGCTAATATTGCACCCAACCCCACTGGGCTGGCGTCAACCGTCAGCTCGGTGAAGAGCCGAGGGTCGAAGTATGCGAGGTGCTCCGCCGTCATCACAGCCTTCCTGATCTCTTCGAACGACTCATTGCACTCTTGAGACCAGACAAATTTCTGGCCCTGTTTTGTTAGCTCTCTCAGCGGCGTGCTCACTGTGGCAAAGTCTTGTATGTATCGGGCACAGTAGCTTGCCAGGCCTAGGAATGACCTTATTTCTGCCACATCTGACGGTGGCTTTGTCTTCTTTAGCGTTTCCACTTTGCTGGGATCAGGCCTCATCCCTTTTTCCGAGAATATGTGTCCGAAGAAAATCAGTTCTGTTCTCCCTAGCTCGCACTTCTCTCCATTTAGTGTTAGTCCAGCCTGCTTTAGATGTTTGCACACTTGCCTTAAGGCGCTGTCATGTTCTCCGTCTGATTTCCCAAACACTAGGATGTCGTCACTGTAATTGAAACTGTTGTGTACTGGTCGTATCACCTGTCTTATTGTCTCCTGAAATATTTCGGCCGCTGACGAGATACCAAAACTGAGCCGTTTGTATCTGAATAGTCCTAGGTGTGTGGAAAATGTTGTTATGTACCTCGACTGTGGGTCCAGCTCTAGTTGGTGATACCCTTTGTATAGATCTAGCTTTGAGAATCGGCACGCCCCTGTCAGCCTGCTGATCATGTCGTTCAGATGAGGTCCTGGATGACGTTCCCTCGATATTGCAGTGTTCGGTAGTCTCATGTCCACACAGATCCTTATTTTGGACGTATTTTTCTTCGGGACTGCCACAATCGGTGATACCCACGGTGTTGGCCCGTCTGCAGGCTCAATTATGTCTTGCTGCAGTAGGTTATTTATTTCTTCCTCCACTTGCGGTTGTAGGTGGATCGGCACTCTCCTGTGATGCTGTGCCACTGGTCTCACCGCTTCATTTATGTGTAGGGTGACCTGTTTGTCTTTTAGCTTCCCCAGTCCCTGCAGTATTTCTTGATATTCTTGCAGTATGTTTTCTTTTTCTGTCATGTGGTACGTCATCGCCAACAGCCCCATTACTTGTGCCGTGACGTTACTCAGCAGGCAGGGCGCTGGGATGTCCCCTTTCAGCACATGTATTTCTTCCTGACGCGTCACGTCCTGATATGTTAGCGTCTCCGTGAACTTGCCCATGTTTTCTACTGGTGTCTTTGATCCCCACGTGAACACATCTACTATTGATGGCGATAGCGTTGGCCTTGTTCTCATTTTCATGTACTCGGACATGCACATTATGTTGCATGTGGCACCACTGTCTAGCACAAACGTTGTTCTGTGGCGCCCGACGTCGATGTCTACTGTGGCCGTCTTTTTTATTTGCTGTTTCTCCACCAGCTGGATGTGTTCCTGCTGTCTTCCTTCTTTGGGTGTGTCGGACATGAGGTATAGCCGTGCTTCTCTCCCAGCCGTCGTTTGTTCATCCGACTCTTCCGACGAGCCTCTCTCTGCTGTCTCCATATGTCTGGTGCCTGTTGTCCCTTGTCTTGCTGTTCGTCCCCTCTCGTTCCTAAATTGCCTGCTCATGCAGGTGCTTGCGAAGTGATTGTCCCTATTGCATTTTCTGCATTTCTGGCCCATTGCTGGGCAGGTGCCAACGTGTGGGAAGTCAAAGCCGCATCTGTAGCATGGGACCGCTTGTTTCCTGTGATGTTGTTGCTCCCTGTTGTCGTTCTTTTTGAAATGTTCCGTCATCCGATGTGCCATCGCTTCTCCCTTTTCTTTTCCAATTTGTATTTGTTTGGCATGCTGCGTGGCCCGTGCTTCTGTGCGGGCCATCGTCAGTATTTTCTCAAGTGTTGTTGGTTCTTTTAGGATGCGTGCTCTGAACTCTACTGATAAACACCCTACGATGAGGCGCGTTCGTATTGCTTCTTCGTTGTCAAATTTATCGAATTCGCAGTATGTCACCAACTTCCGCAACCTTGTCGCAAAGTCATCCATGCTTTCTTCTGGTTGCTGGCATGCTGTGTGGAACGTGTACCTTTCAAAATCGATGTTGCGTTGGGGGTCGAACTTCTCTGTGAGGCACGCTTTCGCGCCTTTGTAATCCGCCGTCTTTTCACTTGGTAGTGTCATCATTAAGTCTTCTATTTCGTCTCCGGCAAGGTTAACCAGCAGATCTAATTGTTTGCTCTCTGCGACGTCCGTCGCGCGCATGTATCGTTCAAATTGTCGTAGCCATCTCTCCCATCTGATGCCTGCTTGCGGTTCCGACATGTTGAATGGCAGCGGCCTGCGGAACACAGCTTGTGTGCTCCTTATTTCTTCGTCACCCATATTCTTCCTTTCTTTGTTTTATTTATGTACTTCTTTCCTTCTTTCTTCTTCCTTCTTGTTCCTCTGGTGCTATTTCCTTTCTTTGGCACCTTTTTCTTGTCGTTTTCTCCTTATTTGGTCCTTTTTCGTCTATTTTCCTTTTTTGCCTGACTCTAAAATGGCCTCCCGGCCTTCCTGTGCTCCTATTGGCCCAAATTGCCTGACTCCAAGATGGCCGCCACACTCTCGCGCGATTTCGCGCTGTTCGGGACTTTGCCTGACCTTTTAAAATGGCCGCCGTCTATCTTGGGCGCTGATTGGCTCAATTCGCCTGACTTTAAGATGGCCGCCTCCTCTCGCGAGAGTTCGTTGAAGCTCACGCACGGGAGGGATCTTAATCTTTTCTTCAGTTTCACTATCGCGCTGCTCTTACTTCTGTTAGCAGCGCCGGGGTGGGCTCCCGCAACGATGTTTTCTTCTGCTGGCGCTTCGGACCAGGGTGGGCTCCTGGCTCCGAATTTTGTTCCGCGACCGGGTGGGCTCCGACAGTCGCCGCGACGCGTGGATTTCGATCCCGCCTCGTCGCCAGTTGTCGCGTCGCGTCTCAGCAATCACCACCACGCAGCCAGGTCAGTTTCTATTCTTTATTACATGCATATGTATCTGCAGCCAGCATGCTGCACGTCCTGCCTCGTCCCCCGCTTCCTGTGTAAACTGCCCCTCACCCCTTGACCGGAACTGGTGTCCGGTGACCTCTCCTGCCCTCTGCCCTCCTCGGGGTCCTAGTGCCTCATTTCTCAGGACACTACAGGTGGGTCCTTGGCAAGGCAGGGAGAAACATGCGAAGGAGAGAGCAGCAAAACCCATGCACTCTCATGGAGGGCCTAGGAGAAAAAAAATCCTACAAAGAGAGCAATGGACGGATCTAAGCCACCCATTCAGAGAGATGGTAAAGAGACTATGCTCTAGGGGAGGGAGAAACACAAGATGGACAAGCTAGGACAGGGAAAGCCATCCAATAGGAAACAAGCAAATTAGAGTGGAAATAAAGCCAACCATTGTTAAGCAATGGGCAGGTAGGTATATATTTTACTAAACTCACAATAGGTCTTTTGCAACCAGGCAGCTTGAGCTTTATGGTACACTTTACCAAAAGAGATTAGAACATTGGATTGTTGAGAACTCCATTGAAAACAATGGAGCGCAACAGGCTTCTAATGGCCGGTAGAAGCCCGGAGCTCCAACATTCCAGTGTTTGTTATCAGCTATTGCTGTGAACGAAGGTATCACGGAGCCCAAGGGGATTTCAATTCCCTTGGGCTCCATGAGTCCTTTGTTTTACAAATTAGAAAATTCTGCCCTCAATGGGCCGAATGTTCTAATAGCCTTTGAGCTCTCTGTAGCAGGCACTACTGGCTATTTAAGGCCCCACCCTTGTTAACGCTGGAGTGAGCCTTTAATAGCGGTAGAGCCCACTACGGCGACCTCTAGGGCTATAGTAAATCACTCCCATGTATTTAGATCCCGCTGTAATAAGATTCCCTATGAAGATGGTTTCCACTCACTCATACCACTAGAAAAGTAGAGAACTCTTGTAACACCAGGTTTATTATCCGGGTCACAGCTATTAGAGACATCCAGAGGTGATTTATATGCATGTTACGTCCCATTGCTTGTGATGACAGAGGAGCAGCATCAAATAAGATTCTAGCTCTCCTCTGCCAGTACAAAAGGTGATCAATCCAATGTAGGCTAAAAAAGCTCAAGCACAATCCGAACTGCTCTGATAAGTCCCTCTGCATGACATAACAAACAGCACAGGAGTCTCTCTGGTAATATCTTGAAACTAAACAGGAAGAGGGATGGAATTACCCTACTGGACTTCCCAAGATATCAGCATGCCTTTCTGGCAGGACAAGGCTCATGGCGGTTCAGGGACCGAGATAATCTTCCCCTACCATGGCTGTAGATTGAAACACGTTTAACCAATCATATACCTCTAAATTCAGTATTAACCATCCGATGCATCAAAGATTTGCACCTAGACCACTAACAAGCCATTACATCAGACACGGTCTCAGGCTTACTGCAAGTAGATAAGCTTTCAAACAACCGCATATTTGGTCACTACTACCTTCCCTGTGGCACAATCATAAGATTAAAATGAGAGGGAAAACATTGTTTTTGGACCTGTTTGCCCTCAAAGATATAAACACAATCGGTGACCTGGGCACATTTTCAAAAACTATTTCATTCGCTACACCACGGGCCAACCTTAACCTTCCTGACATAGAATTCTATAATTTCATTAAAATAAAGAGTGTCGTATGGAAACTGCCTCACTAGCACACACTTGATCTCACCAGCTTACTGGGCAACTTTAGGAAATTAGGGCACTCTGCTTCACATTTAGAGAACCACCTAAAATCTCACTATCTAATAAAGAAGTGGCGGCCTCTCATCCCACCCTCTCAAACGTCCCACTTTATGGACGCAGTGTGGAGTAGAAGATGGCAATCTACTTTAAGTGCAAAGATCACCAGACCACTGGCTCAATCCAGATTCTGGTCCATACACAAGACATACTAGACCATTTCCTGGCTCCATAAACTAGGCCTACATGCTTTGGATGTTTGTTGGTGTTGTGGGGAGGGGACAGGATCCATTTAACACAAGTTTCTCATGTGTAAACTACCTTACCCCTTCTGGACCAGACTAAAAAACACCACATCTTCAAGATTCCTTTCAAGGTTGTCTTCTTAACAACAACCTTGGGACTAATGGCCAATCCACTCCCCTGACCACTGCCTGAAAAAGTCCTGTTATTACTGGACCTGATGTTTTCACTAGGAGCAAAACAATTCTATCAGAGTGTAAATCCATATTCAAAATCCCATTCAATAAATGATGGAATATGCTATGCTCTACCAGAAGTGCCGACATCATGATGTACAAAAACCTGCACAACCCCTCTAGCGCATTTCGCCTATGGGAATCTTTTGATGTACATTTACAGAAATCCAAACCATCCTAATGGACGTTCCAACATAGAGCTCTTACGAAGAGGTTGGTTTCCTGGTGCATTTCACCACCTCAATTGTTCTGACGTCCCAGACTAACTTCTTCCCTTTTCCCCTCTGTTACTATTTTCTCATCGCTTATTTTGTCTCTCTGCACCTCTCTCCTTTCTCTTTCTGTTCTCTTTCTTTGGGGCATATCAGCAACAACCGGCGATAATTATCGCTAAGCGCACTTAGCGCTAGGATAATTATCGCCGGCTAGCGTGGATTTTTATTGCTGAGATAGCGTGCTATTAGCAACGCTTATCTCAAAAGCGATAAAAATCCTAGCGCTAACTGTCTAACGTGTGATTATCGCTGGAAACCCAGCGATAATCTCACGAAAGCCGGCGTTAGCTTGTTGATAGGGACTCACAAACGTAGCCATGATATCCACCTTCCATAGAATATCATGGATAAGTCAGTCCTGAAGCAGGCGTAAGGAAAGTAGCGATAACAGGGGTTATCGCTACTTTTCTTGCCGCTATGCTTCATAACATGGGGCTTGATGATAGGAGAAATGTCAGTTAGCAACATTTCTCCTGTAATGTCAGGTCAGGAACGGCCACTTTGCATCTCATTAGAGTTGCAAGGCTGGGCGTTAAGAATTCGTGCGCTAATGCAAGGTTTCACGCGTTAGCGTGAGCTTGCTAATTAGGCGATAAAATTTTCGCCGCTTTTCGGCTGAAAACGGCCACAAAAGCGGCGATAATTTTCTATCGCCGCCTTGTAGATATGCCCCTTAGTTATTACACAGTGCATTTAACTACGGAGACTGGTTTGAATATTTTTTCGAAGTGATTACCTCTCGGTGCTGTTACCTCTCGCGATCGTTCCGCTCCCTCATACGACTGTATTCTGCCCTTCTGGATATATGTTACGTGACATGTATATGGATATAGTCTCTGAATGTCACAGCTCTCTCACTCCTCGAAATTTGCTGTCGACTTTTACAGAATTTGCACTGCTTATTTTCTGTTTTATTCAAAACTTCAACAAAATTAGTTGAAATAAAAGAAAAACCAGCAAAGTTGCCTTTCTGCCCTAGTCACAATAACCACAGTAGTTGAACTGTGGATCACATTTTCACATCATATTTTAGTGATGCCTTTAGGAAAACAAAAACAGGCCCTCAAAAAAGAATCAGATTGTGGCATTTTGTGTTATGGATTGGCATCAAAGTACCAATAAACTCTTTCTGAGAATGTGTCTATATGAGGGAAAGCAGTGGATTTGTGTGGATTCCCAGAGAAGTGCAGACCTTGAATTTAGACTCCAATGCAGGGAGAAGTGTCTAAGGTGAGCAGCCTGGCTCTTGCTGAGACTGGCAGAAGTAGATGAGACAGACAAATAGTTTGCGACCTGTTCCACAAAGGTGATACAATGCACTATAGCTCTCCCCTAGTATACATTTCAAGTTCAGCAGGGATTCTCACAGGCTTTCTGATGAGACCCTGCCATCTCTCTCTCTTCCCATGCCTGGATGTGTGATAAAAGTGGACTCATTTGATGGCCTTTCATAGAATGTGTTTTTCTGCCCATGTCTTTGAGCAGGGGGAATTAAAGGGGTGCAGACAGGAGGCATACGGATTCAAACCTTAAACCTTTATCCCATTGCAGAGTTTTGAAGGAAGGTCCTGTTATCGCACATGCTCAGGTGTTCAACTTCCAAAAAGCAGTCTGTAACAAGAGCCAGAATTCAGGGCCTCATTTATTAGGTTTTGCCGCCGGGCAGTGCCGCAAGGAATCTTGCTGCGCTGCTTCAAAAGAAAAGGGCTGGATTGCACCGTATCTATGAAATACTGTACATGTCTGTCCTTTTTTCCTCCTCTGATGCACAGTGGGCTGCCATGCGCCAATGCAGGCACCCTTGCGCAATGGTGCAAGGGTGTATATGGCGCAAGGGTGTCTGCTTTGGAGGGGTGATTGTTTTTTTGTGCTGGAAGGGACACCTTCCTGCACAAAAACATTCACGAGAGGTGTTTTCCTCTTTCTATGTGTGCTGCAGAATGCAACACACATAGAAAGAGGAAAAAGTGAGTAGAAATAAGGATATTTCTCTTCGTTGAGCCTCTCTAAACACCACACCTGGGGTGCCGTTAGAATCCGGCGCATTTCCAGGTTCTGGATTCCTCGTAAATCTGGGAATTCAGATTACATGGGTGTTGCGTGGGAACACCCACAGCAACACCCATGGAACGCCCCTTTCACGCAGTGTTTTGCGAGAAAAGGGGACAAATTTACAAAGCCATGAAAAGCAGCCATAAAAAGTGGTTTTACGTAGCTTTGAAAATATGTTGCGGCATATTTGGCCCCCAGTGCGTCAAAACAGTGATGGTAGGAACCTCGGAAATGTGGCCCTCAGAGATTAAGGATGTCTGGTGTCTAGGGGCAAGATGTCATTGGCAGAATTTCTCTACAAGTGTAGAGTAGGCAACTCCTAGGTCACAAGTTACTAGGTTTAAGGCAGTGGGATGGCATCTAGATCTTGCTATTTTGGCCCAGATGAGACACTATAGTCAGAACCATGCTGACAAATGTTTATCATTAAGTAGAGAGCGCTTGCTTTTGTTTGTTATAAAGTGAGTTACAGTTGATTACAGATTCACTCTTTCTGCTCTCTGCTCCTCTGCCTTTCCACCTAGCATGTTTTTGCTATCCCTTTTCACCTGAATATTCTTTTCACATGCCCTGTCCCCACTACATTCCCCCTAGTTTTTACTGGCTGCATCAGGGAAATGCTCTCTGCATGTTATATTCTCACAGAGGGAGAGGGAGCTCGACACAAAGTCATCCATACTCCCTCCCACAGCATTATTGTTACCCGAAATGATTTTTTTTGCTCCTCTGGTTGTGTAGGTTATGTCCCTAGATGATGTCTTCACTAATGGAATGTTGTGTTGTAGTTAGCGGTTGCCATGAGGTGGCGCTTTCAAGAAGCAGCATACCCCTTCTTACCCTACCCGCTTGGGGGTGGGGAAGTGGAAGTGGATTCTCCAGAACTCCTATAAATCAAGTCATATTTACAATGAAATGTTGGAGTGTGGAGCTGCGCCAAATTTGGCAGTGCCGCACTCTGACATTTCCAAAATGCTGGGATGTGCCGTATTTACAATACGGTGCACCCCTTTGCTTTCCCTAACGCTGGCGCTAAAATTAGCTGCACAGCAGCACTCATCGCACACCCCTTTGACGTAGAACACTGCATGAAAGGGCACAAAATTAACACTGCAGCGTTAAGCCACGTATCATATTATGTCTGATTAATGACGATTCTCATGTTTTCGTTGTTATATTTTTGGTAATTTAAAAATAAATTTGTTACGAATCCTATATTTAAAAAAAACAGAAGCAAATCTCATTCTTAAATCCAGGATTTGCATCTTCCACAAAAATCTATGGTATTCTGATAAAACACTATGAGTGATGTTTTCTGCTGCCACATATAAGAACTAACTGGTGTAAAAAAGGAGGAAAATAAAATGGAGCACTTCCAAATTGCAATTTATTTATTTTATGAGAGTCACTATAGGTCAGTATTTAGACACAAGAAAACAGCTTACATATTTCCTAGTTTAATTCTGTTTTCTGTCAATTCACGCTTTTTAACTTACTTTGTCAATATGTAGCTGATGTAATATTCACAGCTAGGTATGGATATTTGTGTATGGTTATTTCTGTTCTAATGTGAGAATTTGGGTAGATCTTGAATTTTTCCCTATCTTAATTCTGTAATATTCAGCTCATTAGCCTCAGAGGTCTAGCCCAATTTGGTTAAGCACACTGATCGATGTATTCTTCAATATTGAATTTGAAGAGACTATTCTGTTCTTCATCTTCTCCCAAATTCAGATCAAGTAATCTTGGCTTGGATTGGTACCCATTCTCCTATGGCACTTATCCACCTGAAAATGGTATTTTGCACAAGGCACACACCTTCTTAAATGCATCGAACTCTTCACCGATTACAATCTAAAATGTTCAAATATTACAAATGCCAAGACGGTCATAATAGATGAACAACCAACCATTTCGTCAACTTTTTAGTGAATTTCTAACCTTCAAACAAACCCAATTCAAGATGGCCATGGTGTATGTACACACTCATCCACGCTATCTAACAAAAAAAGAGAATTGGCAAAGTCAATATGTTTTCCTTAGAGACCTATTGGCTTTGTCGATACTTCTTTCTAGTTTTGTCCACCTCAAATCTGGCGATTCGGTTCCGTTAGCTTGGTGAAAGTATCATGCTCTACCATTTGCCTATATCATACCCGCCCAAATGATATTTAGGAAGGAGAAAGTCACGAAACTAGACAGAGGGCCCAGATTTACCAAGATTCAGGCAATGCAATACTGAGAGGAAATCTGCAGAGTTGCATTGAATGGACTACTGAAAAATTTGCTGCATCATGTTTAATATGTGTGATGCACTGACAATGAGGTCAGTTGCCCTTCAGTTAATAGTGCCACGATTTACTGACACACATTAGCACAAAAGCAAGTGAACAGTGCAAGAGCATCCAGGACCAAATATCTTCATACAACTGCCCATCAGTAAAATGCGTGGTTAGTTTAATTCTGCAGGAGTTAAATATATTGCGCAGCTAAATGTCAAGCGATCTACCTTTTTCAAATTGTTTGCACTTGGTTTTGTTGGTTTTGTTTGGTGCTAAGACTTAAACACAGAGTCATCTTGGGCTAATTTACGTAATGTTAGGTGATCTGGCTGTGTTTCCCTCAGCATCATCCCTCGGAATCCCCCCTTACACGGCCCCACCGCCCCACGGCTGTTACCTGCACGGACCGCGGCTGCTTTCGACACAAAGATGTCTGGACATGGAAGCTGATCAATGTGGCAGTTTTCCAGCTTGCATATTGTAGCAAAGCTTTGCATTGTGCGAAAGCCCATGTTAAAGTTTTGTAAACCAAGGCCAAACACTTGGAGACAGAAGAAGATCTCAAACTGCTTCCTCCGCTCAACCTAACCTAGGTTCAATGAAAGCAGTCCGTCCACCTCTCGTTCAATCCCAAATCAAATGCAAAGGCAAGCAATGATCTAACACTATCCCAAATCAAATGCAAAGGCAAGCAATGATCAAACACTATCCCAAATCAAATGCAAAGGCATTCAATGATCAAACTGTCCTAAAAAACATGAGTGTAGGAAGTACAAAGTAGGAACTTGTCAATGTGAAAGGCGTTGGAGGGGAAACTGCTACATGGGTGAAAAAACATATAGCTTGAAAACTGTGCCAATGGGGTAACAAAAGCCCCCGGTGACCCAGCGGTGCGGTGGGGATCCGAGCTCCATGGGGCTGCTTCTGGCACTTTGAATGGTGGCGTGCCCCTGGCCTGAGAGCTCCTGACTGGGTCTGGAGTGTGGAAGGCCTGCTCCATGTATTTTGCTGAGAGCCCCCTCAAGTTTCTTTACGCCACTGAACGCTGCATGCAATAAAATATTTATGAACTATCCTAAGACAGGGTATTATTCTTCTCCCTGTATAATAAGAGCCTGCAAACTATTCAAAGAAGTATCCGAACGATGTCAGCCGGAAGCACTACAAACTTCTCCAGACATCTTAACAAGGATAGGTATAACTTCTTTATTGGGAAAATCTTTGCTATGCACTCTTAGATAGTACATGATGCTCTTGTGAGTCCTCTACACGTACACGTCTATATCTTGTGTCAAGCATCAGGTATTCTGGCCTCAGTCCAATTGGTCAAAAAGAGGAACCGGTCAATAATTGCTGCAAGCAAGTAGACTTTGGAATCCCTACAAGTCCCCTGCTCTGTTAAACTTCTAAAATCAATTGTACCTTTACTAGCAGAGCTTCTCTCTGGAGGAATGCCCGATGAATAGAAGCAAGACATATTCAAGCTATTACTGAAAAAACCTGCACTGAATGCTAATGATCCGAATCAATTTTGGCCTATCCCTCTGGTGCCTTGTTTCTCAAAGATCTTAGAAACAAAATGTCTGTGAATTCAAGTGTTTGTGGAAAGGTATTCCATGCATGCTGGCCCAGGAGATGTTAAAAGCAAAGGACTGGTGGTTCTGTCTGTAATCGATGAATTGAGACATGATGTGCTGGAGGTGGTGTTAGGGCTCTTCGGCACTCACAAGCAGCCTTTGACATCATCCATCAGGCCATCCTTATGATGCAATTATAAAAAGTAGGATTTGAGGCCCAGGTGTTTACATATTTGCAATCCTTTCAGGAAAACTGATCCCAATCACTTACAATGTCTGCTTTCAATAAGTGTTAGGTGACAGAATCTCTCAAAGCCCAGCCTGTATTTTTTGTTTACATATATTTGTGTGTGATCCTTTGCTCCCTTTATATAGCAGATGGGGAACCTCTTTTAAATGTATGCTTTTGATACCCACCTCATTTTCAGCCTTATTAAGGATTTAAGCGGACAAGTTGCCTCCATCTGCAGGGCCGGCTTTAGCACCGGTGGCGCCCTGTGCGACAATCCTTTTTTCACCCCCTATTACTTCCTCCTTGGATTCTCTCACTACCACCGGGCAAAAATGCCCCCTCATCTCTCCACTCATAAGTTATTGCTAAACACAGTGCACTCCCTGAGGTCTGCGCCCCCATCTACTGGTCAGCGCCCAGTGCGGGCGCACCAGTCGCACTGCCATAAAGCCGGCCCTGTCTATTCATGTCAGGGTTAGACTGCGAACCATAAGCAGGCTTGCAAAAATGTTCAAACCATCTCTGCTCCCCACCCCTCTCTCTCCGTTTTTCTGTCTTTTTGTTCTCTGTCACACACAAAAATGACCTCCAATGGCTCCAGCCCCTGTGGAAATGCCAGATGAGATAAATGGCAGGTACGGAGCTGATTATAGCCTATATTAGGTAGTGAATGGTTGCAAATTTTCTAACACTCAACTACTTGAAATTGTAGTTGTAGTTAACATCAAATTCCTCTTTGGTTTAGAACAGGCTTTTCCAGCAAGTAGCTCCTTCCCTACTGGTAGCTTTCCAGCTTCATGTAAGTAGCTCTCCTGTATATTTAAGCCTACTTAATTAGAAGCTTTTACTTAGTTGAATCAAAAAATGTGCACCAAAATTGAAAACTAGTGTATTTGAGACGAAAATGTATCTATTTTCAAAACTGAGGTTTGGAGAAAAAAAGTTGCATTTCCAATATATATATAAAGCAGATATTTGCGTGCTTAAATAATGGGAAATAGCCATTACAACGCGGCTGTTTCCCCACAATGCCATTACATCGCAAGCGTAACAACGC
Organism: Triturus cristatus; assembly: GCF_964204655.1. Taxonomy (NCBI): domain Eukaryota; kingdom Metazoa; phylum Chordata; class Amphibia; order Caudata; family Salamandridae; genus Triturus; species Triturus cristatus. The sequence continues at coordinate 1,098,564,547 of NC_140594.1, forward strand.
ATGCGATGTAACAACACGTAGCCATTCCTACGCGTGTTTTTACATCGCATGCTCTGTTACAATGCATGCGATGTAATGCCGATCCACCTCGTTGTGAGGAAACAGAAGCTCTTCCGTTTCCTCACAACGACGTGTACCGCCCCTCGACGTGAAGCAGGAAGCAGGAACCAGGAGCAGAGATGGCGACGCTGGTGAAGAACCACGAGGAAAGAGAGGTAAGGGTGATTGTGCTTGCGGTGGGAGTTGTGTGGGTTGTGGTTTAGGGTAGTGTTGTAGTGTTTTAGGGTTTAGGGAAGTGTAGGGGTGGGAGTAGTGTGGGTAGTGGTTTAGGGTAGTGTTGTAGTGTCGTAGTGTTTTGGGGTTTATGGTAGTGTAGTGGTGTTTGGGTAGTGTAGGGGGTCGTGCTAGGGGTAGTGTTGTAGTGTTTGTGTTGTGTAGTGGTTTAGGGTTTAGTGTAGTGTTGTAGTGTTTGTGTAGTGTAGTAGTTTAGGGTCTAGGGTTTAGGGTAGTGTTGTAGTGTGTGTAGTGTTTTAGTGTAGTGTTGTAGTGTTTGTTTGTGTAGTGTTTTGGGGTTTAGGGTAGTGTTGTAGTGTTTGTGCAGTGTAGTGTTTTAGGGTTTAGGGTAGTGTTGTAGTGTCTGTGTAGTGTAGTGTTTTATGGTTTAGGGTAGTGTTCTAGTGTTTGTGTAGTGTTTGTGTAGTGTAGTATTTTAGGGTTTAGGGTAGTGTTGCAGTGTTTGTGTAGTGTAGTGTTTTATGTTTTAGGGTAGTGTTGTCGTGTTTGTGTAGTGTTTTATGTTTTAGGGTAGTGTTGTTGTGTTTGTGTAGTGTAGTGTTTTAGGGTTTAGGGCAGTGGTGTAGTGCTTGTGTAGTGTAGTGTTTTAGGGTTTAGGGTAGTGTTGTAGTGTTTGTGTAGTGTAGTGTTTTAGGGTTTAGGGTAGTGTTGTAGTGTTTGTGTAGTGTAGTTGTGTAGTGTTTTAGGTTTTAGGGTAGTGTTGTAGTGTTTGCGTAGTGTAGTATTTTAGGGCTTAGTGTGGTAGTGTTTGTGTAGTGTAGTGTTTTAGGGTAGTGTCGGGGGGTTTTGCAGGGTAGTGTAGTGTTATTGTAGGGAGAGGACTGGGGGTCGGGGAGGGTTGTGCAGGGGTAGTGTAGAGTTACTTACCTTGCAAACTTTAACCACTAGTATAGCTTTACCACGCATGCCTTTGCGTTGTAATGGCATGAGTAGTGAAAGCATACTCGTGGTAAAAGGTTGCGATGTAATGGCATGTCATTGTCATTGACATCGCGTAGTAATACCCGTGTTGTAATGGCATGTGTGGTATTGGTATGCGATGTAATGACATACATTCTTAAATTATACGTGGTTGGAGAGACTAATTACAAATATTATTTCCTTGATGCCAGCAGCATTACATCAATGGCTGTACTGTGTGAACCACATAGAGAAATTCTGCACTGACAAGCCTTTTTTAAACACATTGCTGTTGGCACCCTTGTCTGATGCACTGAGGTGACCACTGCTTGTTAATCTTGCTTATGGTGCCCATTATGGTAGTCTTGTCTGATATGCAGGATTACAACAATAAGATTAGGATGCTTTTCATTGAACAGAAGTAGCTCTTATTTCAGTAAAGGCTGAACACTCCTGGTATAGAATAACAGAATCTGACATTCAGTGATGAGCCTATGAGCCCTGCTTGTAAAAGTGGTATGAAATATAGGCACCCATCTGTATCAAAATGTTTTGTGAGATGTCAAGGCAATTAGGGTAGTGACTAAAAAATAATATTTCTATTGTTTGAGACTAACCGGCACATCCATTTGAAAACTCCCAAATCCAAGTACTTTAAATTGTAGCAGTATCATCTTCAGGGCTTAATTTGAGCCGGTGATTTCAGGTGCTCGGCACTGGCACTAAATTGTCAACCCCAGGGCTTGTGAAGGTCAGCCACATGGTGGCGCTGTCTATCTAATTTAAAAATGAGCACATCAACAGTTGTTTATTAATTTAATATACATTACAAATTACTATTGACTGCCGCCAAAGCCATTCTTATAGCTTTGGGGGCCTGGAATAGGCTGAATTGTAACACTTGTAGGAGTGTGATGGTTAGTAGTTGTGTTGGTACTGCCATTGGCAGCAATGTTAGAGGCAATGCGTGATGCAAGCTGCAGTGGCCTCCTGACAAAGGCCCTGGTACTTATTCTTTTACAAATTAAGCACTGGTCTTACTGCATCTAAAGCAATCACAAGGAGATGATGGATGGCTCGCTGAACCTTTTCAGACACTCACCCCAGTCACAGAAGTGCGCTGAATCCATCATCATTCTTTAGCTAATTTTGCCACCCTGGTTCAGACCCAGCCAGATGCAAATCAGTCTTGACCCTGTGCCTCATGGGAACAGTCCAGCCCGAACTGCCAAGCGAGGTCTTCCTTGCACCAGAAACAAGCATCCTGGGACTGGTTTCGGGGTAACACCCCTAATCAGCCAGGCTAGCTTGTATCCAGTGGCAAAGTGAGTAAGGGACCCAAGTCTGGGCATACCCTGCCAACTTAGGGTGAACAAAGCAAACACAAGGAGATGATGGACGGAGCGCTGAAACTTTTCAGACACTCACCCCCAGTCACAGATCTGGGTTGAATTCATCATCGTTCTTTAGCTCACTTCGCCACCTCTGTTCAGACCCAGCCATATGCAAATCAGCATCTAAAACAGTTCTGCTTCAGCTCCAATTATTGAATATATTACGGCAAATGGCTGACACCCTATCTTTCTAGAAGGGATCAGGTCTCTCCTACTCCTGCATCGGTATATTGGCTTCCAGTTCGAAAAAGACCTATTTTTAAAAGCCAGGAAAATCCCTATTAAACCACGTATTAGAATTTTTCAGACTTCATTGCCTACACGGTCTGTTGTCATCTTCCGGGCCTGTTCCTGTGGTCCTCCAAGAAAGAATTTCTAGCTATTTCCAAGGTGAAATGTTTTAGATTGAGTGACAGAAAAAGTCTTCTCAGTGGCAGGAGCCAAAACTATGCTTGTTTAGACCCAGAATGAGACCTGTTTAGCTAGCCTCACAAAGTTGTTAAAAACCGGGCTTTTCACTCCATGATTCCCAAATGTTAGTATTCTCAGTTCAGCAGATTTGCTGTTTCATCCTTAGAGCATTTTGGTTGATAATTGCACATAGCCCACAACTAAATAGAATTTGACATAACATTAACAGACGACGTTCCATTATTTTCCCTAATCACAGGCTTTGCTCCAGTTTAAGAAGCATCAGGAGTTAGGATAACCTAGGGAGCCTGTCATGTGCAAGAACATGTGAACATGGAGAACCACCAGGACTTTCATGATGATTTTCCCAGTGTCATCTTGTTTATATTTACTATGACTGCAGAGGCCATCTTTAAGGCCTTGCCTTGCCTCGTTCCCCTAATTAGGAATCCAATGCTTAGGTTTTATATCCCAGAGTGAGTGCATTCCAGACCCAGTGATGTAACTTCCCAGTGAAGGTTTGAGCTACACCGAGATCTTTGTTTGTACTCATTTGGGAGTAAATGATGGATTTGTTCCTGAACTGCCATAGTGCCAGGTTTGGTTCCTATAGTGTTTATGGCTAAAGAGCACTGCATGCAGGAAACTCTGCATTGTAATTGTATTTATATAGCGCTTACTACCCCAGACGAGGTATCGAAGTGCTTTTTGGCGAGTAGCACGCTACTCCGGGACCCAAAAAAGATTAGTGGTGGATTAGTATAGTGAATGTTTAGTTAATTTGAGTCTGTTAGTTGGATTGAAAAGGATAATGGGAGGGATCAAAGATTGAAGGGCATAGAAAATGCTTATTTGGAGCTCATAGTAGTAGGAGCTCATAGTAGTAGGAGGAAGTTTGGGATGAGTAAAGAAGAGTTGAAGATGGAGGAGGGAAAAATCTCCAGAAATGGATTAGGGAGATCATTGTGTACATCCAATCTCCAAATAGAATCTTTCTTCACTTCTGCATCATATGTTGCACTACATACAGTTCACCCTAGTGGAGTAGGGAACTACTCCCATGGGCTTCATCCCATTTAGGGGAGCAAGAGGGTTTGAGGGCCTACAGCGTGACCCCTCAATACAGTGCCTAGAGACAAGTGCATGGACATCCAGCTGCTAGAGAGAAATGAGTGCTATAGGTGAAAGTTAAATGGAACAATCCGTTTTAACGTAGATCAAGAAAGCAATGTGAGTAAATCTAAACCCTATATAGAAGGCATTTTGATAGCATTCCAAAAGCACACAAAATGCTTCATCCCAAGTCTCGCGACAAGGTCACATGTCCCAGCATCAATCTCAGCTTTTACAAAGTATTGCTCCGAAGCATGGAGTCACTTACCACATGCAGGTAAGTAAAGTGTACATGATTGAACAAATTCAATATTTTTCACCAAAACAGCCACAGTAAATTCTGTAAACTTTAACATTTTTGGGCAATGAATCCATTTCCGGGTCTGATACCGCACCTACCAGTGCATTATGGTGCTTGTCGTAATGGTGATGTTTGGCAGCAGTAGCCATTAGAGCAAGTGAAAGTGCCTAGCCTGAAGTGGATGGCCAAGAAAGAAGTACATGACTGTGAAAGAAATGAGTAAAAAGTGATCAGCTTCTGTGCTGCCTAAGTGAATCTCCCTAAGTAAGAGGGGTACGCTCGTGCATGGGTCCCAGTATCGATGTTCACCAGAACTCAAGCTGAACCTTACTGACGAGGGCTAAAAACCTGAAGCCAATCCGGGGTTGTTTGTACCCCAGTAAGAGCGGACATAACCTAGAAGATTTGCCTGGGCTGTCCCTCTTTAGGGTAAGACCAAGAATGCTTTGCGTTGGTTTGTTATGTCACAGACAACAAAAAATTATATATGAAATGTGACCCTCTGTGATTACAAGTAGCTGAGAATAATTTAGGAATTATGTTTTTTTAATATTTATCTGAAGGAAATGGCCCATGACAATGATGTAGCAGATGCAAATGCAAATCCCGTTACAAGACCATCTTTTTATGTCTTTGCACACCTACTACAAATTGTGAAGAATCATATGTCAATGAAAAAGCCAACAAAACATTAAGTACAGCAACTGCATAAGTCTGATGAACATGTTTTGCTCCAACTAAACACACAGCTAGTTGTTTATATTTAAGGCTCCCGGTTTTATGGTATTTATTTTTTTGACATTTCCGCCTGTATTTATCTATATTTATTTTTTGCTCATTTTTTCTGTATTTACCCATTTTTATTTAGTATTTTCGGTATAAATGAAGTTGAAATGGGTATTTTTCCACATTTATTTAACTGATAAATGTATACTCGCATTTGAATGTCCAAAAGGTTTTAGGAGTATGTGGTGCAATTAGTGTTACCTGAAAAGACTTGCATTGTAGAATGGCCTAAATAACTGTACGTCTGCACTTAATTAAATTTAAGTGGGAAATCTATTGTCTTTTTTCATTCCCCCTACCTCTTAGTCTGTACACCTACACACCTGGCAGTAAAAAAGAAATCATCCAAAGAAGGCCTATTTGCCATATTTTTCTGTATTTAAAAATAAATACAGACAGGAAAATAAATAGTGTTCTGTCTGTATTTATCTGTAAAAATCACTAAAAACGGAAAACTAGGAGCCCTATTTATATTGCACAGACCTAGCAGGAATCAGTCCTTAATTTGAGCCTGTGGTTTCCGGGGCTCGGCACCGACACTACATTTTCATCACCAGCACTTATGACAGTCTGCCACATGGTGGCGCTGTGTGTCTAATTTAGAGATGAGTTCCACTACAGTTGTTTATTAATTCAATATACATTAAAATTACTCCTACCTGCCACCAAAGCCTATAGCTTTTGGGGCCTGGAATAGTCGGAATTGTCACACTTGTAAGAGTGTGATGGTTAGTAGTTGTGTTGGTACTGGCCTCAGCAGCACTGGCAGGGGCAGAAGGTGGTGCAAGCAGCAGGGGCGCTCCTGACGAGGGTCCTGGCACCTATTTTGTTGACAAAATAAGCACTGAATACCCATGCAGTCACTTATTATAAAACCCTACAAACGTAAAGGTCACTGATACGTTAATAACACATCAGAACCATTCCATTGTTGGGAATGAGATGTACAAATGTGGTCAACATAACATTCTAGAGCATATTGGCAACCACTACAAAAAATACCTATAAACTACCCCTAGTACAAGTTGCCTGCAGAGGCCATAGCAAACTTCACAAAAATTCCCTCTTACCTGACATTTTACGGATGCTCACAACAGCATCCTAATGGTGCCTCCACAGGTATGGTACCAGAATAACATCAGCAAAGGATCATCTCATAGAAATATAGTGTTTCTATTTAATAAATGTATTGCCCCACTGGAGTTAACAATAGACAATCTACACTTAATTGCATGAATTTTGGTAAACAATATTTAGGAAACGATATTTCTCTCCAGCAATACTTTCCCTCTCCAGGGCACTATTCAGCATAACTACTGACAATGAAGAATGAGATGACCTCATGTTGTAAGGCACAAAGAAAATCATCACATTTAAAAAGCCACTATCCCAGAAGGTCATCAAGACATGCTGTGAAAATAGTTTTAATAAAATGTTCTTACTGGATTTTGCACAATTTTACAATGCAACATAACAATGGGCAAACAACTGCACAAGCACAATCGCAGTTGGTGCACCAAACATTTGATTTCGACCTGCTTAAGACTCCTACATTTTTAGTTCGAGCCTCGAAGGCTTGTTGTATCCTCTTCCATGAGCTTTGGCACACCCACTGATTGCCATTGGTTGCTATCTGTGTCCTTTAGAAATGTTGTCTTGTTATTGGTGCATTTGTTTAAATGCCGCTCCTTTGTGTGCTTAGCTCTCTCCATGGCGATTTCACTAAGAGAATATTTTTGTTGACCATTACACTGTTACAGTGTGTGATGCCCCGCCTCCCCTCTGCGCACGGCATGTTACGTATTTGCAGCACTTGTATGTGGAGAAGTGTGGCTCAATGATTAGAGCGGCAGACCCTGATGCAAAGGTCTAGCCCGGGACCAGGGTTCAATTCCCCGCCTCGGCGGGTCTTGGGCTCAAAAATTCCACGGACCTGATAATTCTCGCCTCGGTGCCTATTCCAATCATGGAGTCCCACTCTGCAACTCTGGGCAATAGCTTGCTTAATCTCCACAACGGCCCCCACAACGCTAAGGATGCCTGGCCTCCACCTTGGGGGTGCCCAGGAGTGGACGCCTCACAGGGAAAGCCAGGATGGGTTCCACAGCGGTATTCATACAAGCGCCTTGAGACCCTTGCGGGTGAGTAGTGTGCTATACAAGTATCAAATTTACATTTACAATTTACATTTTTCCCTTGATCATCAGTGCCACACACTGTGATTTTTCCGCTCATATGTCCATTTGTCACATGAAGATGCTACAGCAAGGGAATAATGGCATCTCACGGACCTACACAGGACCTATATGGGCTTCGCAGAGCAGTCAGCGTTTCAATGGCTGGCGGATGGAAGCCCTCCTAAGCAGTTGTACAGAGGTGTCGGAGGGCCACTTGCCTGGCCCGTCAGTGATCAGCCTAGTGCCTTCTGTGGTCGGGTCACTGAGCCCAACCAGCCAGCGTCTATGCTCTCAGGAAGGGTCACAGATATAAGACCAGCCACTGCATCAGGAAACACAGGGAGCAAGCATGAGGTATGTGCTGACATGGGATACTGTCTAAATATACATTTTCCGTGTCCTATCAAATGTTATGGTCCCGACCGACTGTTGTGTTTTATTGTTCATGTGTTAGGCAACTGTATTCAGTCACTCTTAAGCCACGCTCCACCTTATGAGCCGCATATGGAACCAGAAGTGCATAACATGCATGCTGCAGGAAAACAAGCATGGTGGCACCAGGCAGCAAAAGGTAAGAAAGTGCAGGGATGGGCTTGTTTGAAAGGATTGTGCAAGTTCTGCTTCCAGCAGAAGATGTGTGGTCCCATCTGTACAAAGCGCCAGGCCCCCATTGTTTGCTCCAGAGGATCCTTATTATAGTCAGTGGTAGGGCGGTAAACCTGTCCGGCTCAGCGGAGGATGCATAATGACCTCTGAAGCAGGTGCCCGGCTCCCCTTTATTATCTGGCCCACTAGCGCACAACATCCAGACCAAGTCATTTGAGCATCTTTTAACCTTTTACCGCTGCACCACTGTGTGTTTTCAATATAGTAACACAGCAGCAGCTCACCAATATTACTGCAAATAATCTCTGACACCCTCCATGTTCTTATATATGAGGTCCGGATTTGATCTAAAAGAAACTAATTTATAGATGTTGCATGAAACATAAACACAACATTTCTCTAACACATCACCAACATCAGCTAAAACGTGTACGGTCCTAAAGGCCAGACGATTTGCATTGCAAATGCTTGTTTGATTTTGGACTGCCCGGACTTTGGATATTTGCCATGAGTGAGAGACCATAATGAATTCTCACCCACTGTCAAAATGATTTTTCGGATTGACCACCAGTGATGTCTTTTTAAAGAAGGCCAGCTGCTGCACAGCTGGGATAAGAGGCCTGGTTACACATAAACAGTGGGAAGACTAATGGTGTCTGCCCTATCTGTGCACTAGTAGTCCTGCAGTAGATGGGACCCAGAATACATTGGTTATGTCCTACACAGGTCTCTGTGTTTACACTTTGACTGTAAACTGTGCAAAACACAAATTTGTGTTTGTTCGAGATGGAAGAGCGAATTACTTGACTTTTCTCTTGCTGAGAACAGTACTGCCCATAAAACATGAATTTAATTGTATGTATTTTGGCATTTGTGAAATTTTCATAAGCCAGTCTTAATGAGATTTGGGGTTTGAACTTCCCAGCTGGGCCAAGTTAATTACTATGCTGGACAGCTGGCTATTCAAAGTCTCTCTCTCTCAAAAGTAGTCCCATTTGCAGGGGTCAGCTCTCTAACTGGAGAGAAAGGATACATTTCCATTGGGGGATTAGCAGATAATCACTGACCAGACTGCACATGCCAGAAACAAAGGGGCAGCAGTCAGAACTCTGGCACTAGCCTCTTCAGGGGTTCTCTTCGAAGTCTTGGATGGAAGGAACACATGGGCACTGTCAATTTAGGGGCGGAGTGAAGGTAAAGAGAGAGGTCCTGGCCACCACTTGATTTCGCCATTTAAAAAAATCACAAGGTGCTATGCATGGGATGATCCAGTCTGTGGGCTGCCACCTGGAAATATCTGTCAGGAGTCAAGTGGGGGTGTTGCATCTCTAGATGGTGAGAGGCCCCACTTTCTGGACTCTTTGTGTCCACTTTCAAGCCCCTGCCAAGTGGGAGAAACTTTGAAGGAAGAAGAAGGACAGATTGGTTCACTGATGAACCCCTGCCTGGAGTATACTTTAGAGTTGTACGTCTTGGGACTTTGTGGACTCTGTCTCCACAACCAGTGGCACTGGATTCCCCACTCCCTCTGTATGAGAGTGAAGGGTGACCTTGATGGAGCCCCTGAAGGATGGGGGTCCACATGGAATTCTGTGACCTAGATCTGGACGGAGGTGCCATGGGAAGGAGTACTAATTCTTCTGCTAAATACACAGAGGTTAAACACAAGGCCAGGAGGGTGTGCACCTTGGAATTGAAGGTCCAAGTGGTGCTGCTAAGGGATCATGGACCAAGAATTTACCAGGAGCTTGTGACGGACTCTGGGACTCCTAAGATATACCTCAATGGAGGAAGAGCCCTCTAAAATAAAGAAGAAAAATAAACGAACGGATAAAAAAGCTTCAGTAATTTTAAATGCTAGGGGGCTCTACATAAACACTCCTAGGGCCATATTATAGAAGTGCCCCGGGGGGGCGCAATGGGCGTTTGCGCCCACTTTGTGTGCCCCCGGGACACTTTCATATTACAGTAGGGTATGCAGATGCTTGTGTGTCCCCTTCTGTAATACTGAAAGTGCTGGAGAACATACAGTGCCAGCGCTTTCTATAGAGGGCGTTCCCTCATTTGCATGGGGGCGTGGCCCCTTGCAAATGAGGGAATCTCTTTGTCTCTGCGGGGTTTTACACACGCGGGTGCAGAGGCAAAGAAGCTCTCAGGAGGCGTTCCCTGACAGCAGGCCTCTGGAAGTTGGAAAGGGGGTCCCATTGATTCCCCAGACATCCCATTGCAGGTGGGTGCAGTCACTCACTGCACCCGGATGCAAGGGGATCTCTAATCCCCTTTAAAAGTGCAGGTGGGTTGCCACCTGCACTGTAAAAACACAGCGGGGCTTCAAAGTAGCGCCTCCGTTTTTCACATGAATGCGCTGGCCCCAGGGCAGCGCAAGTTCGCAGCTGCCCTGGGAGAAACGCATTCCATGTAATAGGGTGCACTTTCCCTGTTTCCACCTGGCGCACCTGTTTTAAGGTGCACCAGGAGAAAATAGGAAAAGTGCACCCTTTACATAATAGGGCCCTTGGTGAGTGCCACTAAGAGCACGCATAACAAATACTCTTTAAATTGCTCTAGTGGGTACAGAGATATTTCATTTAACCCTGCCACTCATACATGGCAAGCATTTGACGTTTCTCGAGCCTGCTTGGCTGACAAAAGTTGAACTGCTTTCACCTGTCTTAGTGTATTGCCTGTGGGGGTTTGCAGTCATGTAGCTCCCCTTGGGAGAAAAACCAGGGTGTAAGCAGCAGTATGCTATGAGGCTTCCGGTAAGAGGTGGGTACCATGTTCAAGGATAATTTCTCTTCCAGGGAGCCCCCTCCCCTAGCCAACCTGGGTGGCTTTGTGAGCAGGGTGACACCCCAGCCATCGACAGTGCCATTGTGCACTTCTCCCATTTCCCCAGGCCCTGGGGGCAGAAGAGCAGGAGAGTAGGGGAAAGCCTTTTTTTCCACCCAGCTCCTCTGAAGAGTGTCAGGCATCAGGGAAGGTAACTGGACCACAAGGCTCCAAGGAGCTTGGACATGCAGCGATGGAGCCCTTCATGGATATGGGGCATCTGCTTACCACCAGTCAAGCAAGTGCTTTACAGTGGCGGTGGGTGATCCACATAAATGGTTGGTCTACATAAATGCAGTTAAAAACATACATACAAATAAACATAAAAATGTAAATATGAAAAAAAAGTTTCACTTACCTTAGTCTGCAGCACGTCCTTGGTGTTCTCCAGTCCCCAGCTCCAGACTCCGAGCGCGAGGTCCCACAGCTCCCACAGATCCTTATCCAATGCAGACTCTGCTCTCATGCTGCATGAGAGAAGTGTCTGGATTGGCAGGAGCAGGCTGCCTCAGCGCCCCCGAAGACCACTGAAGGTCTGTGCCTGCTCCCCAACCCGGATAACCCGGCTGTCTAAAACATCCGGGTTGGAGAGTTTGAATTGCGCATGTAGGTTTTTCCATAGCAAGGTAGCCGGCCAAACCCACATGTGCAATGTATACTGAAAGGGTCACTCGTCATTGCTGCCAATCAGCAGCAATGGCGCACTGGCGCCGCCCTGCCCCCTCTGTTTGGCAGAAAGCTGGAAAAATAAAATTGTAATATACTACTCTTATTATCATTTTATTTTTCTGCGCAGCAGTGTGTGTGTAGGGAGAGTGGCGCTCCTCCGCTCCCATGGAGGAACCGTCGCTGGTGCTTTATACAAATGTAACGAGAACAAATGTACAATCAATTAAAGAAATAGAAACCAGAGAGGAACAATTTCTTCCCCAAGGCTGTCGAATCTAAGGGCTTCCCACAGCTGGCAAAGCTTGGCCCCAAAGACAGTGGGGCAGTGATTTAAATGTGCATATTCCCCAAGGTGGTGATGCAAGCAGTGGCGGCTCCTCTGCTAAGGCGCAGGAGCGTCGTCCCACTGCAGCAAAACAGTGAAAGAAAGAACAAATAAAATGATAATAACTCGAGGTTATCATCATTGTATTTGTTCCTGCTGCACAGCTTTGTGGGACGGGCGGGGCTACTCTGCTCTCAGAGCAGGGGAGGAGTGTAGTGCGCAATGACTGTTTGGCCAGCTCTCTCGGGCCGGTCACACAGTCGTGCGCACTTTGCATGTTTTCCCTGCAGGCTCCATTCCAGCCTGAGTGGAAAACATGCCCAGCCCCCCATTTCCTGGCTGAGCGCCAATCCGCGGCATTCAGACCAATCATAACGATACATTGCAGTCTTGCGATTGGCTGAGGGGACGGGGCTGGCTGTTTCGTGTTCCGAACCTAGAGAGACTGAGACGACGTGGGAGAGAGCAGGAGAGCGGCGAGGAGGTACCTCCCCCGCCCTCCCACCCTGATCCGTGTCAGCCACTACTGGGCGCAAGATGGGCACGAGAACCACCATTGCCATTAATCGCTTTTGGTGCTACCAGGAGAGTGGCAGTCACCTAGGGAGGCACTGTTCACAATATCCCATAAGTCTCCAGGGTTCCAGAACGAGTGAACCTGGAGACTTGTCTTTGGTTTGCAAGCACTCCCAGAACTAGGGTTTTAACCACAGATTGGCGGTTTCTGGATCTTTGGTCATGATCTATTTGGACTATTAAGTAACCTTGTTTAATGCAAAAATAACATGTCTCACATGAAACGATTTATGTTTTATTATTTGGAAATTGTGTGCAGTAATGAAATCAAAGTTACTATTTTAAAGAATGTGAAAAATAGTGCATATTTCTCATACTACTTTAAATGCTTTTGCAGACTTAAATGGTGTACAAGTCAAAGGCGCATATGGTACTAGAGAGTTACATGGTGACACCCTGTCACACTTCCAGACTATTAATAAATGCATTCTTCATGTCTGTTAACTATATCGGGGTATTACACTTTTAAGAGATTTAGCTTGCTGGTGTACAGACCTTTAAAGGTGCCACCAGAATACAACACCCAGGATTCATTTATGGGGATTGCTTGACCTGAGTAACATTTCTTGGTTGTGCATTACCTATTTTTTTTACCAAAGTTTTGTATAGCGCAAACTTGACCCAAAGGTATCAGATATCAGAGCGTTTTACTTGAGCACCAGTTGCATTACACAAGGACACATTCTTTTTTTTTGTTAGGCATGGGGAGATCAAGGGCCAGATGTACAAACGTGCAAAATAGCGCCTCGCAAATTGCGGGTCATTTGCGACTCGCAATTTGCGAGGCGCTATTTGGCATGAACAACAGTGTGTTTAATACTGTTTGCAATTCCCAATGGGGTCGCAAATTGCAAGGCTCATGAATATTAATGAGCCTCTCGCAATTTGCGAGCCCATTGGGAATGACAGGCCCTCCCAGGGATGGTGGCCTGCGGGGCTCAGCGGACCACCATGTCTGGGACTGCTTTTAAATAAAGCAGTTTTTCTTTTTAAAATACAGCCCGTTTTCCTTACCTAATCCAGCCTCTTGACAAGGGTGATAATTTGCGAGTGTTTTGCGACCGCACTTGCGGTAACAAAACATTCATACATTGCTTTGTGACGCTATTTGGAAGGAAACGCCCCTTCCTAATAGCGAGTCGCAATTCCTAAATAGAGTCTCAAATAAATTGTGACTCACTATTTAGGAATCGAACATGGCCCAGGGCCATTTTGCTTGTGCAACGGGGTCACAAACCCGTTTGCGCATGCAATTTAGGGTTGCACATCTGGCCCTAAGTGATTTGCCCAGAATCACAGCAGGATGTTGAGCTTCTCTGCGGAGACTCGAACCCGGTTCCCCAGATTTGAGATTGACCGCCCTAGCCGCTAGGCCACATCATTTCCCCAACATATAGGTTGTGATGTACTTTAGTGGGTGTCTTAGTAGACATTTTCCCCGGTTATTCACCATATATGAGTTCATATGTCAGCAAGATTGTAGTTTTGTGTGTAAAGTACTTTTATTTTTAAGAGTAAAACCACTGATGGGATAGTGACATTTTAAGTGTTTTTTGCACTGCTGAGTTCTGAGTCTCTAGCCTACTTCACTTCTCCTGAGTAATTCTTGGACAGCTCGACCTTGCTATAATTAGAGTCAAGTGTGAAAGGGGTTACCAGTATGGTGTCCACAGTACAGTAACCCTGTATCTTCTGACTTCCTTGAGACCCACAGACCTGGATTTCTCACACAAACTCAAGGGGCCTTGTTCAACCACATTCTTACTAAAGTAGCAGCTACTTCTACAATCATGCTGTAAATTAATGTTAGCAAACATTGAGCTACTTAGATCTCTACAAAGATGTGACAACTGTGAAACCACTGACCACATCAGTGGCAGGGGCGTAACACAGGCACCCACAACCCCCACGGAGCGGGCCGCCGAACTGCAGGAGCCCCCCTTAGCACAGTACTCAGGTCTGAGCACCCCGGATTAAATCCGTAGTGGGGGCCCCTCCATGTACATTGCAAGGGGGCCCCTTTAAAATTTCGTTACACCACTGTTCAGGGGTGTGTTCAGCCAACCACCTGCACAGCAGCCCCTGAATTATAGGCTCTCGTTATATACCCTGGTGTAGGCTTAGCCATTCCTTTTGTTCTCCAAATCCTTCATATCCCACTCCAATGCCTTTAGGGTCTCATTTGCAAGCCCTTTGTGCCGCCGGTGTGTCACTGCTTTTGAAGCATCGGCAGCGCCATGAGCTTGCCCATATTTAAAAGGCCACGTAAAGCCACCCAGCGTGACTTTTCACGGGCTTGCAAATCTGGGCCCCTTTCACACATTACTCTGTGTGAAAGAGGCTTTCCATGGCTGTTGCTGTGGGTGTTCCCACGCAAACTCCATAAAACCTGACACATTCCCAGATTTACAAAGGGTCATAAACCTGGGGATGCATCAGAAACCGACACCTGCCCAGAGGAGGCGTCGGAGTGGTGCAATGAGGAGAAATACTTTTATATCTCCTCAAGTTTCCTCTTTCTATCCGTTCTCCATTCTGCTTTTCTGTCAGGAAGTTGCTCCACAACAACAATAATCCCTGCAATGCAGGCGCCCTTGCAACATGAAACAAGGGTGCCTGCATTAGCGCACGGCTGCTGTTTGTGCGCCTGTGCAGGGGAGGACAGGAATGTAGCGTATCTGACAGATATGGCACTTTCCTGCCCTATTTTCTTACGCATGGCAGCGCAGCAGGAAGGCTTGCTGCCCTGTGTCAAAATATAGTAAATAAGGCCCTTACTGGCACATGCATCAATATTGGCTGTTGCGATTCCTTAATTGCGATTTTTAAGGAATCGCAATTAAGGAATCGCAAAAGCCTATGCATGTAGAAATCGCTTGAAAAATAGCGATTTCTAAACATTCCTTAATTGCGACTCACACATTGCGAGTCGCAATTAAGGAATACCTCCCCATTCATTCCTATTGGTCAAGAGGCCCATAGGAATCAATGGGAAGACATTCTCAATTTGCAATTCTCAATTAGAGAATCGCAAAGTGAGAATGCAATTTCAAGGGTGCAAGGGTGTCAAGACGACACCCCGTTGCACCCCTGAAATCGATCTGTGCACAAATGTTGCGCAGTTTGCGCACACACATGTCCAAAGGACATGTGTTTGTGTAACCTACGACTTTGAAAAATGCGCTTTAGTGCATTTTCCAAAGTTTCCGCTATTTACCATGTGGTATGATTCCACGGTAAATAGCGGGACCAAATAGCGAAATCGCTATTTTTAAAGGCATCTTGCATTGCAGTTAAGGAATCGCAATTTGCGATTCCTTAAATGCAATCGCAATTTAAGAAATCACAAAAATTTACGATTTCTTAAATTGTGAGTGGCAAGTTGTTTCATGATTCGCAAAAGCTATTTTTGCGATCGCAAACGGCCGATTTTTGCGATTCGCTCCGTTTGCGATCGCAAAAAGCTTTGATGCATGTGCCTGTTAGTCTCTTTCTTAGTTGTTTTTCGGAAACCCAACTGGATAGCATGAGCATCATAATCATGGTCATTGATCCTTGGGATGTCCCGTACTCGGATTTTGTAATGGGGCTTTAGATATGAGGGTTCTCTTTTTCCTGACCACTCAATGGGACAAAATGTTGCCAACCCCTAACTTCACTCACACTCCAGTGTGTTACTCAGAGGTGGAAAACTGAGTAGCTCAATCCCAAACAAATTTTTCAAAAAAATCACTAGTACAATCTATGATAGTGAGTTTATGGCACCTAGAACCACATATTATGCAGATTTTAAGAAACTTTATATAGGAACCTGGTGCAAATATTACTATATTTGCATATGAAATAAAAGAGTCCATTGCTATTTCAGATCTTGCTGTTGTCTTGGACTTTATTCCCCTTATTTACTAAAGTAGCTGGGTTTTTGAAGTTTCTCCTACAGGTGGTCAAAGACCTTTTGTCTTCAATACAATAATACATAGAGTGGGATGTGGGTCAGATCATAATCGGGCGGCTTTATTGTTGATCTCACTCTGATGCTCCAGATTCGATTGTTTTCCTCTCTACCTTATCCAATCCTTTTAGCATGGCCTCTTTGCCACCATTTTGGTTGAGTGATTTGTATAATTTTACTGCTAACAGAAGCAATCTATTGTTTCATTTGACTTTTGTCACTGCATGGAAGCACCACACTGCACCCACCACCCTCAGACGGCCATTGCTCACCTGCTGCCCGCTTCATTGGGCTATTTAAAAATCTTTACATATTTGTACATAGTTGGTCTTGCCAAGACTTGATATCTCCACATTGCTATTGGGTCACTCGCTGTCCCAGTTGTCCTTAACATCCCTTTCATTCTCTGTCCTTTCCTTTTCTCTCCCATTTTCCACCTCTTATTTGCTTTATTATTATTTTTGTATCATTTGTGCAAGGGCCACATTTCTGCATACTCCTACTTGGCCACTCACTTATCTTTATGCACCCTTGTGCATACTTTTTTAAAATGTACCTTTCAAAACGTCCATAGGCCATTTTGAATGATAAATTCATGTTTCATGCTAAAATTACATTTGGATTGATGCCATGCCAGCACATGAATGCACATACTTTTTTGGGGGGGGAAACTATTCATGATGGCTGACTGTACATGCACATAGATGGTGATGCACAAAGGCCATCTTGACTGTTTTTTCTCATAAAGTAAAATTATTCCTCAATGGTCATCATGCATGTATATGTGTGCACATACATTAAGACTCACTGGCAGCCATTATGATTTTTTTTCTCTTTTTGGCAATGCTGAATGAAATAAGCATTGGCGAAGACTATCGATTGGCACTCACATTTGAAAGGCGAGACCTATCAACTTTGCCCAATACTATTTCAGTATAGCTCATTGAATTATTTCAATGTATGGTAAATAGTTGCATCACAAACGGTACCATCCCATGGAGACTAAAGCACATCAACCAAGAGAGAAATTTGTAGTATCTTAGAATTTCAATATTTTACAAACCCATATATTTGCCATTTTCAATTCAGTGAGCTATTTAGGTAGGTCACCTGTCCAGTCCTACCCCTCCCCTACCCTCAGGTCAGACCCGACACCCTATACTGTACCACCCTGCAGTGAGACTGCAGCTGCCAGATGTGTGACATGAAGTTTGGTTGGTGTTGAACACATCAGCTCTGCGGCTCTGTCAGGCTCAGGTGCTCCTGAGCCGCCGCCATCACTCATGGAAGTGGATTGCTCTTAAGGGAAGTATGATGATCTTGTTAAAACAGTTACATCTGCTCTAAATGTCTCGCACAAGGTGCAACGTGCTGTAAATGGACTCATCACCTCCATCCTCACACCCTCCGTCTTCCCAAATGGCTCTTCTCGTCGGCTTCTGATGATGAGAGCAGAACACATTGATACTTAGAAACTCACTGCAATAATGGACCACAGAGCCATCTACTTGCCCATTATAATACCGTAAGATTCTTCTTATGGCCTCATTTACAGTGCCAGGAGAGTGGCAAAAATGTCCAGCATTCATAATCTTGCACTTTTTTTACTACTGCAGATTTACAGTAATACTATGATAATTTATCACTTATTCAGCTCTTCATAGTTTTGTTTTGCACTTTCTATGCACTCTATTTGACAGGTATGAATCCAAGTTACATTTTCCAAAATTAACAACCAAAGGAGGATGAAAGCTTGAATTGCTCTTGCTTGATTCAAACTCGTGACCTGCAGATCAGAATGTCCTATCACTTACCAGAAATCTTCATGACTCCTGGTCCTGTGGTCCTCGTCCCATTCATCACAAGTAAGATAACCTATGTTGCCATACAGAAAGAAAGAACAGAGGAATACTAGTATCTACTGCCCCACCCCTCCTACTGGAAGATACATCAGCAGTCCCTACCCAGCATTCCTGCTGAGCTACCACGCCCCCACCATATGAAGGCTGGCAATCCGCGAGGGAGGGAGGGGCGTGATGAATGGAACAAGGACAACATGACCAGGAGTAAAGAAGATAACCAGTTAGTAATAGGACATTACTGCTCCCGCTTGTCCCCTTCATCACAAGTGAGAATACCCAAACCAAACAATCCAGCATTCATAGGGAAAAAAGGAATACCGCACAAGGACACTATACACACAAATGCAGCACCCCATAGCGATTTATTCAGACAGGTAAGTGGGTAATTAAGTCACAACAGAATGCAAAACTCCCAAACCAAAATTGTTCTCATCACATAAACCATTTTGTAACCTGTAATGTTTAACAAAAGTATTTGGGGTAGCCCGCACAGCTGACTAATAAATCTCAGAAATAGGCACCGCTTTTAATTCCACCCAGGTTGCAGCAGCACCCCGGGTGCATCTTCCCTGAATCCCCGCTGGTGGAGGAATCCCAGACATAGAATAGGCAAGAGAAGTCAATTGCTTAATCCACCGACTGATGGACAAAGATGAAACTTTGTCTCCACGAGAAGAAGCTCCAAAAGAAACAAACAAGGAATCAGTCTTTTGAAAAGATTTAGTCTTATCTATGTAAACCATCAGAGCATGTTTCACATGCAACAAATACCACTAGTCCCCTGAGGAAGAATGCAGCTAAGCACAAAAAGTTGGAAGAATAACCTCTTAATTTCTATTAAATTGGGCCTCCATCTTTGGCACAAAAGAGGAATCCAAACGTAAAACCACCCAATCTTCAGAAAAGGACAGAAATGGCTTCCGAGCATTCAAAGCCCCCAACTCACCAATGCGAGGGGCAGAAGCTATGGCCACCAAAAACACCACTTTGAAGATCGCAAATTTAATATCCACCACTTCCAAAGGTTTAAATGGAGAAAAACCCATGGCACTAATTGGAGGAACGTTTGCACTCCTTAGAGACCATCTCACTTGCAGAGACCTGTCCCCAGTATGTCTCCCCATCCAAAGGAGCTGTCATCAGTCGTGAGAACCAGAGGAGGATCTGCTGAAGAGCCATGCCCCCGGAAAGAGAATCCAGGAGTGTCTACCATCTCAGTACCTCGATGAGCCCAGAAGTCACTGACCACACATTCGAAATTTCCTGACTTGGGGTACAAAAACAAATGAAGATGGTACCACAGTTAACTAGGATGAAACTGAGCCGGGGCACTGTGAAAACTGTCACCACCATGTTCCCCAGCAATCTCAACCACTGAAGAACTAGAAGGGGGTGACAATCCATAGTTCTCCAAGCAAGAGCCCTCAAGACAACCCCTCGGGGAGGTGGAGGGAAAATCTGTTAAGATCCATCTGGAACCTGGTCCCTGTAAAAGTCATATCCCTGGTAGGAACCAATTGGCACTTCCCCTGACAGAGCCGGAACCCATGGGCCTAAATCTGAGAGCAGACCAATGCCAAGATCGTGACGGAGCTGTGAGCTCGTGGGAGCATGAAGAAGCCAGTCATCCAGGTACAGATACAGGTGAATCCCCAGCAAATGAAAAATGCCACCGACTGCACCACCACCTTCATTAACACCTGGAGCACTGATTTCAGTCCGAACAGCAGCACCCAGAACTGAATGTGCTTCTCCTGGATGCAAAATCTGAGGCACAATTGGTGCTGAGGATGAATCAGGACATGGTAATATGCATCTTGGCGATCCAAAGAACACATCAGATGCCTCTTGATCACCAAAGGAATTACCCTTTTCAGTGTTTCCATCCTGAATTGCAGGGTTTGCACATATTTATTGAGGACTTTCAAGTCAAATACAATCCTGAAACCTCCCTGTCAACTTCTCCACTAGAAAAATGATGGAATAAAACCCCCTGCCCCTCTCCGTCTGAGGAACTTCTAGGATTGCCACCTTCTGAAGAAAAGAGTTGATGCCCTGAGACATATATCTATCTTGTGATCAAGACTGGGGTAACCTAGTCAAAACGCGTCATGCTGTGGACTTTGCAATAAAGCACATATAATTCTTTGATACGCTGTGGTCTGTACCTGTTTTTGCAAGAGAAGACTGCATCAGGACTGTGTTTTCTTCATATATATATATATATATATATGCAGGGCACAAAATAAATTAATAGCACCAGCATTTTGGGTCCGCATCTTCTTTTCCTTGTCTATGGGAGTGTGTACGAGATGAGTAACAGGATATATAGAAAATATCCTAGCTGCAAAGCATGCAAATTTGCATGCAACAAAACCCATTACAACAGCCCTTTTAAGTCTGATCCCATACTCATTAACAAAAGACTTACTTGCAAAACTGAATTTGCAGTGTATGTGCTGGAGTGTCCCTGTGGGTTGAGATATATTGGCAGCACCAAACTGCCAGTCCAAAAGCGGATACTCCAGCACATATTTATGTGTATGTAGATTTAAAAAAAAAAATCATATTGTTTATTTTATTATTGAGTACTGAGCACTTTAACCCCTTCGGTGCCCACCCCTTTCCCCGCCCTGTGCCGGCCGTTACATTAGCGGGCGGGGTTTGTGACGAGCTGGACTCGTCATGGGCACAGCGCCACCGCGGCCCATGACGAGTCCAGCTCGTCACGGGCACCGAAGAGGTTAAGGGTGTAGGATGAGCATCATAGTCAGTATAATCATGGCACTTGCCATTAAAATGTTATGGTCAATATTGAGATTAATTTTATGCAATAATGATTTTCAGACATTCGTGAAGCATATTCTGAAACAGATTTTCACTTGGTTTCCATTCCAAACGTGAGCATGACAATGCTCTTATATGAATAGTTGATGTTCTTAAACCTATTACAGGATGAAATATAAATTAAATATTGACATGAATGTTTCATGAATTGTTGGGAAAATAACCAAAAAGAAATAGTTTTTGTAAATAGCTTTTGTTTCTATCAAGCATGTATTTATAATTTCACAGAAATGTTAAACATTTTCAAAACACGGCGCTGACTTACATGACGCAAGAACCAGAGCAGAGTCCTGTTTTCTATGTTCATTCTTTTTTCATAAGTATTTACATTTTTAAAAGGTGGCGCTCATTGTCATGTGCAAGGCTGCTGAGAGCAGCAGAAACAAGTTTGGCTTAGTCATTTCCAGCGAATATACGCTTAAGAAATCCACCATGGTGAGCCGTTCTCGTCTTTATGAATTATAGAGACTTCTTTGTGGATATATATATATATATATAGATATTCACTGAAAAAAACATAGGTTTCACACATGTTATAGTTAGCTGGACATTTCACTCGTACAAAACCATTGAAATTCCCCCGTTATAGTTAGTTCAGCTAACTATAACTCGCGCGCGTGCAATCCACTGCTGATGACGTCACATATTACATCACTCATGACATGGTCAGTGACATCACTCATGACATCACTCATGACATCTCAAATGACATCACTCATGACATCACTGATGACATCATCCAGGGAATGTTTGTCTTTCTGAAAAATAAATATTTTTTATATATGTATATCTAAAGGTTAATGGAAGAAAAAATGGGTAAATAAGTGTCTAAATGGATGTTTTTTTTTGTAAAATTAATTGTATAACTGACTTTTTAACAGTATCTTAGTGAATACAAGTATTAGTGAGTAATTTTTAAATATTTAAATGTCTGTATCAGCGTCTCGCTTTGTGTATAAGTGGCTGCATGGGTTGGTGAGTAGCTACATGAGTGTGTATATGGGTTATTAGTTCGTTTTTAGAGTATCAGTATGAGTGTCTGTATGGTTCAGTGGGGGATGTTACTTAGCGTATGGATGCATGAATGAGTGACTCACTGTTTGTATGTATTTTGAAGACAGTATGTGAGCAGGACAGTATGGGTGGATGAGTGTGTGTATGGGTGAGTAAGAGAGTGACTGACAGTCTCAATAGTGTCTTTATGAATAAGTCCATATGTTTTGAACTAGTATATGTGAGTATTGATGTATATAAGTGAGGATATATGAGAGTGAGAGATTGGAAGAGTTCCTGTATAAATAAGTATGTGTTTCTATAAGTGATTGTTTTAGAGAGTAAGTATGTGTACGTTTCTGTAGAAATAAGTATACTGGTATGTGTATAGCTGTACATGCAAGTAAATGGATGTTTATTTGCATGTGTGAGTATGTGTGTGAGTAACTCTATGTATGAGTGTAGGTGTGTAACAGGATGTATAGGTGTATGAGTACATATGATGACTGAGTACATGTATGAGTGACTATATAGAAGTGTTGATGAATGAGTGGATGCGTATGTAGATTTTGGAATTACTGAATAGGTTGTTCTAACTGGTATTGGTATCTCTATAGTATTCAAAACCTTAGTTTGTATTTTTCAATGTGTGTATCAAAGTTTATATTCGGATAAGAGGAGGTCTGCCACTCTTACACAAGGATGATCTCATCGGTGATGTCATCAGTGATGTCATTTGAGATGTTATGAGTGATGTCATGAGTGATGTCACTGACCATGTCATGAGTGATGTAATATGTGATGTCATCAGCAGTGGATTGTGGGCGCGTGAGTTATAGTTAGCTGAACTAACTATAACGGGGGAATTTCAATGGTTTTGTACGAGTGAAATGTCCAGCTAACTATAACATGTGTGAAACCTATAGTTTTTTTTCAGTGAATTTGCAAGGTTTTTTAAATGCTAATTCCTAACTATAACGTGTTTGAAACCTATGGTTTTTTCAGTGAATTTGCAAGGTTTTTTAAATGCTAATTCCTAACTATAACGTGTGTGAACCCTATGGTTTTTTCAGTGAATTTGCAAGGTTTTTTAAATGCGAATTCCTAACTATAACGTGTGTTAAACCTATGGTTTTTTAAGTGAATTTGCAAGGTTTTTTAAATGCTAATTTATGAATGTATTATTATATTTTTTAAATATTTATTTTACAATAAGCTACCTATGTATATAGTTATAGATTGACTGTATCCTGTAATATGGAATAACTCAGCCCTTTTTTTTTTAATTTGGATAAAGTTGAACAGCATAGTTAACATATTCTATAAACTTATAAACACTTTATATTTTTTTTTAAGGGTTTTTGACCGTGCGTGCACCGTGCGTGCATGCGTACGTGCTCCATGTGTGCATGCGTACGTGCTCCACATGCGCATGCGTAAGTCGTGCGTGCTCCGTGCGCGTGTGCTCCGTACGTGCATGCGCGCGTGCTCCGTACGCGCATGCGCGCGCGCTCTGTATGCGCATGCGCGCGTGCCCCGTACGCGCATGCGCGCGTGATCCGTACGCGCATGCGTACATGCTCCGTGCGCGCACGGTGCGCGCATGGCAAGTCATGTGATTAAGAAACAACACCTTTCATTGGTTTATAGTAGTTTCAGGTCATGTGATTAAAAAACAACACTTTTCATTCGTTTATAGTAGTTTCAGTTCCAGAAACTTCCAACACCACACCCACTCCCCTCATTATTTCTTCTGATTCCCTGGGAGAAGGAGCTGAGCAGCTTTTCCAGTACTCCAGTACTTGAGAATGGCAGAGCAGCAGTCATCTTCTGGGAGTGAGTAGGAGACCCTTGTGGCACAGAGACAGAGGAAACAGAAAGACTCTTTTATATGGCAATTTTTTACATTTCCAGAGGGGCAGAAGAAGGTGAATGCTCCAAAAGTCACCTGCACTATTTGTGGTGTTGTCTTATCAAGAGGAGATCCTAAAAAGAAATACTCTTTTAGTATTTTCACTATGATCAGGCACGTTAAAGAAGTACATCCTGTGGCTTATGCTCGAGCTGCTAGAGACAACCCTCCAGCAGCTCAGCCGAGCACATCCGCAGCAACTCAGCCGAGCACATCATCGGCAGCTCAGCCGAGCACTTCATCTGCGGCGGCAGCTTCACCTGCTTCTGCACCTCTGGATATGCACCCTCTGTTGAAGAGGGTGCATATACGGTGCAATGCGTGCAATGCTCTTCTCTCTTATGGTGACACCAGCATTCCCCTAATAGAGAGCAAGATACAGCAGCACACATGCGGCACCCCATAATTTTTTTCATTTTTTTGTTCCTCTGTTCCTCAGTTAACACAACGGCTCTTTTTAGAGCCACCTACCATCTAAACACTTAAATTTGATTTTTTGAAAAGAAAAAAAATGTTTTTTTCACCCTTCGGGGTCCTTCAGGGACCCCCTGACAAAAGCTAGGGGGTCAGGAACTCTGTACCCTGCCCCCTTTTCACGTTCTCCACCTTTCTTTTTCACTGTCACACACAAAATGGCGGACGACACTTCCGGATTTCGGCCGATTCGAATGTTGACTGACATGTAACCACCAATCACAATTACGCTCGCGCACGTTAGGGTGTGCGCACGGTGCGCGCACGGTGCGCGCTTATAGATATGTATGTATTTTTAACTACAATTTTCTCAGGAACTACTGAACAGATTGACACCATATATGCAAAAGGCACATCCCTGACCTTACCTCTTTGCCAAATTTCAAGTAAATCTGTTCAGCCGTTCGGGCTGTACCTTCGACTAAAGGTCCTATGGAAATATGCATGGGGAAAATGTATTTTGGGACCCCCCTTTTTTCTCAGCCCCCGCTTGACGAATCACCCCAGACTTTCAGGGTAGGAGCTGAGCGGAGCGCCCCATTAGTTTTGAAAATTTCGCAAGGATTCGTCAACCGGCGCCAAAGTTATTCAAAATAGAATTTTCAGATTTCCTATGGGAACTCGGTCCTAACTATAACTATCTACTGGCGACCGCCAGTAGATTTTATTTCTATATATATATATATATATATATATATATATATATATATATATATATATGTATATATATATATATATATATATATATATATATCTATTTGAAGCAGTTCCATTTACCGGGGGTTCCGACCCTGCAGGGCGGGCTCTTAAAGCAGGAATGGAGATCCTGCCGCTTTGCAATAACTCACAGACATCACCAGAGCCCAACTCTGTCTTAATGCAGAAAGCTGACTTTATTCATCACGAGCGCTGCAGCATTTCAACACACTTAAATAGTCCTGACGTGTTTCAGCGTTACTCCGCCTTGTTCACAGGTGGGTGTGTTGTTAATTAACTCCAAGTGGACATGTGCTCGCAGCCTGTCAACTACGGGACCCACAATACCA
Source organism: Triturus cristatus (assembly GCF_964204655.1). NCBI lineage: Eukaryota > Metazoa > Chordata > Amphibia > Caudata > Salamandridae > Triturus > Triturus cristatus. The sequence continues at coordinate 1,098,590,017 of NC_140594.1, forward strand.
CAGGTGGGTATTCTCAGTTAGTGCATTGGAACTCGTACCATTCTGCTGAGATAAAGTATTTTTCTTCCAATGTCTCATTTCCATTGCGCCTTACTCAATGTGCATATTTAGTGTTTGTTGCCAAGTGCCTGCACGATGCTGCAATGTTCCCAATATGTGCTTACGCAGCGAAGTTGTAGGAGAGAGGAAAAACCTCTCTCCTCTCCCTTTCTCCAACAATCTGCCACATAGCCAATGGAAATCCTTTTGTGGGTGGCAGCGTTGTAAGCGGGTCATCCCCCTCCATCGTATAATTGAAGCAGTTCCATTTACCAGGGGCTCCGAACCTGCAGGGCGGGCTCTTAAAGCAGGAATGGAGATTCCTGCCGCTTTGCAATAACTCACATACATCACCAGAGCCCAACTCCGTCTTAATGCAGAAAGCTGACTTTACTCGTCACAAGCGCTGCAGCATTTCAACACACTTAAATAGTCCTGACGCGTTTCAGCGTTACTCCGCCTTGTTCACAGGTGGGTGTGTTGTTAATATATATATCTAATATTTTGGCTACAATATTTTTGCAGGATAATATTAAAGCCTTAATAATCTGGTATCACACTGTAGCAGGCAAGTGCAGGATTTCAAGATGGAAGGTTTCCTAAGATGCATGGAGCATTTTTATCAATGTACAAATATTATTTTTGCCACCACAGTTTGACACTTTGTCTCATAAAATATTTGCAAAGGGGACTCAGATGCACAGACAATCAAGAGATGTCCATACCAATCTTTATTGCTGCTCTTAATCAACGCCGCAAAGAACATACCTACAGTTCTATTTCTTAAACATTTCTTTCACAAACCACAGGAATGTGATATTACTGTCAATTTCTCTTTCACGTTATTCAGTGAAAGCTCTAGTTTGAGAACATGGTGTACCCTATGAGACGGGGACATCATGTTACCCTTGGGCAACTTCTTGGAGATGGCAGAGATTGCCAACACATTGTCTGGGAGAGTGGATAGAATTTACTGTGAACAATGCAAGACGTAAAAAAAACTTAAACCCACGAAAAATGAAATGCTTTGGCAACATCCAAACAGCAAACCAGAGGCTAGGATTGCCAACCATGCCATTTAGAAAAAGTACCCAGAGGCTCAAAAGAAACTTCAAAGACAATATAGGACAAAGTATGACTACTATTTGTGGAATATTGGGTTTTTTCCCCTTTTAGCCACGTGATAATTTCAGTGAATTACAAAAACACAGTATTTGTATTTATACTTAGCTCCGTTGTTAATGGAAAGGGTGACTGTTCTGCAATTTTCTAACAAGTCTATTATCCTCTCATTTCCTAAACTCATAATAAAACAGCTTCCGCTTTAATGCTGCCTAAGTGTTGACCATGAGATAGCCTTGAAGTCACAAAGCAGTTTTCATGGTAATACCTACTAGACTGTAGCATAAGGAACACCTTTAAAGTAACCCTGCCATTGGTGCCACTGAGGATGAGTTTTCTTCTTCAGTAAAATTGTGACGTGAGTACAGAATGTGGTAGAGGCAAGTGCATCTGAGGAGAACCTGTCCTAAGTAAAGAATCTTTGAATTGTGGTTTAGTGTGAACTTGTGTATTAATGACTAGTTTTATTATAAAGTTTCAGCAGACTGCAACCTTTTCAACAACACTGAGTTTTAGGTCTCTCCTACTAGACAGCTTATGTGCGAGACATTTTATGGGCTTACGGACAATATAGAGGGGCTTGCAGCCCACACATTGCTTACCATTGGTTGGATTTCCTGCTACTCTCATTTGCCTGCTTGCCACCATATCAATGTTGTGCTTGTCCCATCCATTTTGCATAGCCTCTTTAGGACTTCTTTTGATAGGCTGACTTCTGTGCTCGTACTGCTTGCTTTTCAAGCTCTACATTTTTCTTTTGGATTAAGCTCTTCATGGGAGTGCATGTGTTTTCGAGCTGCTTCCCTCTTGTGCCTCTCTCCCCCTGCACTCCGTGCTGCTCTTTGTCACCCGTGTTATTCTCCCTGCCCCCTCCATGTTGCTGTTGCCCACGTGTACTTCACCCGTTGCTTTCTCACTTGTGTGCTTCTCGTTGCATGCTCTACATTGCTCTCTTTTGCCTGTGTGCTCCCACAAGCTCTCTACTTTGCGCTCTCTCTCCGTGTTGTCACCTTCTGCCCACCCATGTGTTGCTTCTCCCGACCTGCGCACTCGGTGTAACTTCCCGTAATTATGCCCCGTGTTGCTTCCCTACCCATTGTTGCTTCTGTCTCTCCCTGTCTTGCTTCCCCTCACCCACTTTAAAAGAACACTTTGAATGCTTTTCTTTTTCTCTTTAGTTACCTATCCATATCAAATTGTTAGTGCTGTACAGCATGGCTAAAAAACACTTTGACAAAGCCAATAGCTCCCAGAGGCGACACCAGAGGCAAAACCTATTGGCTTTGCCAGTGCTTATTGTGTGTTGTGACAGTTTAAGGCTCCTGTTAACTTGTATTTGGTTCTACGACTGTGATTGGCCTTGTGTTGCATTTTGTTGGCTGTCATATAGGTGAATGCACATTCACTTCACAGGAGAGCTCTTGATCAATCATTGGGTTTCAGTGGTCTGCATCTCTCCATTAGCCTTCATGGTCAACCTTTGACTCAGGAAACTCATTCCACAACATTAAGATAATGCACTGCTGCTTGTCGATTATGAGCCCTGGACCAGTGCACCTCACTGAACCATCTCACCTTCTTCCATCGTACAGCCTGAGCACATGGCTAGGGGTTAACTCACGTACATGGAGAAGGGCGTCCTATGCTACGTGGCAGATCCACTGGCCTTCAAATGGGATAAGGACTGTTGATCTCAAGTGAATATCCCTGGGTGGGTAGAAGATCTACCCTACGCCAGGGGGAAGAAAGAGGGAAGTTGCACGGAACCAAGATTGCACCCCCACTGATCTAACCATTCCCTTTCTTGAGTATTTTAATGAAGTTGAAGCAAAGTTTCGAAAGTGAACTGACAGTAACACACACAATTTTTTGTCTCTAAAGCATACATATTCTTCAAAGATTATAAACAAATCATGGATAATCCTTATTCAATTCAATTCAAATACTTTATTCGACAATTAAGTCGTAAAAGTGACATATAACAATCACATACAAAATAGATCAACATATAATATCAATACATGATTACATTTATAAGTCAGCTTTAAAAATAGGATATAAATAAAATAAAATAATCAGTACGCAAGGATGTAACCGTGAAACGACCCACAGAGTATAACAAGCCAATCAGGTGCCTAATTGAAAGTCACTTTAGCAGTAATCAATCTAGACCGAATTGCCCAGGCCCACTTTATATATTTTGACATTGCAATTGAAATAATGGGACTTGGGTCAGTAGACAAGATTCTCATTGCCACCTCATGCCTTCGGGTACCCATTAATCGGCAGACAGGTAGCACCCATTTCTTGCGCGGAATGGTATAGAGCGGACAAAAAAAAACAAAGTGACTCATAGATTCGTTCTTGTCACAACACTTTGGGCATCTATCTTCGGACCCTGCTACCCAATTGGAAGTGAATGATCGTAGCGGGAGTGTACCTATCCTAAACTGGAAAAAGAGTTTACGTTCAGACGGTACTTCAATTAGGCCCCAATATGGTTCCAGTCTGCTATAAACCTTAAATTCCAGAAATCTGCCGGTTAAAAGGGATGAACACCCCTTGATAAATAATTCCGAACCGATCATCTCCCAATATCTGATTTTCACAGACTCTTTTGAGGGGAACACCGCATTATAAGGATCATCCCATAGGTCTCTCAACCCCATGCGATAAAGTAACAATTTTACAGGCCTCAGCCAATCTATTTTATGGAAGGAATCCTTTTCTATGATTTCCTTTAGGCCCTGGGCATAATGGCTAAGTTCTTTAGTTGACCATATCCTACACCAATACAACAGAGGACGCAGGTAAGCTACATCCTGTAAAGATTTCAAGCCAAGATCCCAGAAGAGTGGTAGCAGGGGAGTACTTTGCGGGACGCCAACAACTTTCCGGATGAACTCGTTCTCCATGGCATTCAGTCGCTGTGGGTTTTTACCATGCCCCCACAGCTCAGACCCATACAGAGACGAGCTACGAATCTTCATCGTGTAGATCTCTAAAAGTGGCTCCATTGCTTGAGACTGTGAAGTTTTAAATCGTTTCAATAGAATGCCAGTCTGTTGTTGGTATTTCAGTAATGAGAGATCTATATGGCTATTCCAACGCATGTTTTTCTGTAAAGTTACTCCCAAATATGTAAATGCCTCAACCTGTTCTAGGGAAGATCCGTTCATAAGAATTACACCTTTGAACGGTCTATAGATCTTATTAGGTCTAGGGCCATTAAGCACCATAAACTTGGTCTTCGTGACATTAATTTCTAGTCCACGCAATAGGCAAAACTCCTCGAAGCGCCGCAAGGTAAGCTGGAGGCCAGTCGGAGTTTTCGAAATCAGCAGAGTATCATCCGCAAACATGAGGACTGGGACGCGAGCTCCAGCCATAGCCGGAGCATCCGTGGGGACCCGGGAGAGGAACTCGGCCACCCCGTTGACGAAGAGCGAGAACAGGGTAGGTGCCAAGACACAGCCCTGCCGCACTCCTCTCTCCACGGGGAAGGAGTCCGTAACCTCTCCCGGCCCACCCCAACGTACCCGAGCGAAATTGTCCTCATGTAAGCGAATGACAAGTGCCAACAACTCCGGTGCCATCCCCAGTCCCTGAAAAACTTGCCACAGTTTGCCACGCGGGACTAGATCAAATGCCGCCCGCAGGTCGACAAACACTGCGTACAGGACGCCTTTTTCTAATACCACTGTCCTCCAATACAATATCAAGAACCTGAAAACCTGGTCAATGGTGCTGGTCTTGGGACGGAAACCAGCCTGTAGAGGACTCAAGATATTACCATCTTCCATCCAGGTCTGGATTTTGCCCAAGACCAGCCGTATATCATCTATTAGGCTGATTGGCCTATAGTTGCTAGCCAAAGACTTGTCCCCTTTTTTGTATATCGGGACAATTTCAGCGCCTTTCCAAGATTGAGGAATGGCCATGCCCTGGGCAATAGCATTGGCCAGGTTAGTAATGTATGGGCGCCATCTCTGCCTGTCATGTACAAACACATCAGCAGGAATTGAATCCATGCCAGGTGCACGACCCGGGGTCACAGTATCAAGCGCTCTATCAACCTCCTTACTACTAAAAGGTGGCTCCTTATAGAAGCCCCATTCTTGGTGAAATAGACTAGTATCCTTTGCATATTGACACTTAAAAAACTCTATCCAAGAGTCCTGTGGAACACAATTATGTGGACTTTGAATTATTTTCCCCCTTTTCCACTTAAAAATATCCCAGAAGTTCTTCTGGTTCTTTCCACTACATGCTACCTTGAGATCTTGCCACTCACTCTCTTCCCAATCCTTCTTAGCTTTCCACTGTACCCTCTTATAATTGCTACGAACGAATCTTATTTTATTCAAATCCTTTTGCTTAAGCGCAGCTCCTAGCTCTTCCCGAGCTTGTTTACAGGTGGCATTAAACCAGTTCTCCTGCTTTCTTTTGTTAACCCGTATTGCAAATGCTGGCCTACAGAAGTAAGTTTTAAGCTTAGCAAAAAGCATACTGTGTATATTTTCCACAGCTGAATAAGGTTGACTATTGTTACAGCCAACCCTCATTAATGTCAACGCCTCATCAAGATTGCTTTTTATGCTATCCACAAGGTCGGGGTGCTCTAAAACTTTTTCCCACTTAAGGTGGCGTTCATCGTTTGATGGCCGAATAGTCAGGCCTTTCATAACAATTGTCCCTTCCGATCCTTCCCCCATGCCCGATCTAAAATAGGCTACTAATGGGTTGTGATCGCTTTCAATTCGAGGTTTGACCATCATATCCTCGAGACCATGCCACATCCCAAGATGGACCAAGATATAATCTATAGTGCTAGACCTAATGCTATTGTCATAGGTTTTACACCGCGCCCTGTCAGAAGGGGTCCTGCCATTTGTCGCCCTCAGTTGGTTGGTCAGGCAGAACCCCTTTAAGTTCAGGGCAGCCTCTGTCCATTTGCTTGCTATCATTATCTCGAGCTGCGGGATGCCCCATCTTAGGTCCTCCTCCTCCGTTAAGAACAAGTCATGATGGCCCAACGGTTCAAAAGTCGTATTAAAATCACCTGCTACAAGTGGGAACGCATCGGTAGATCTTGACTCGACAAGGGAGTTTAATGTTGATACCACCTCCGACTTTTTGCCACCTGGTAAACCTCTGGCATAGACATTATATATGTCTACGTGCAAGTTTGATGGAAAATTTAGCCTGATTCCTAAGATGTCATTATTCTGATTTGGGATAGGTTGGATTTTACACTTTATGCATTGTTTAACCCATATAACCAAGCCTCCTATTGGTCGACCCTTTGGCCTTTTGACTGCTGGAACATGAAAATTCAGATAGCCTAGCCTAAATACAGGCTCTACCAACCATGTCTCTTGGAAGAGGCAGATATCATGGTCGTCGATGAAATCTGACCATAGGTATGACGCTAATTTAGATCCCATACCCGCCACATTCCAGGATAAGAACTTTGTGCAACCGACCGTGTTAGGGGCCCCTTTAGGTTGTCCTATATTTTCAGCCAAGGGTGTGGTAGCAGATATTCTTTGTACAGGCTCAGAGCATAAGCCTTGCTCCATATTCCTAGTAGTTTTTTTTGCGACAGACAGCGCATTTGCAGTGCTGTCCCCACTAGAGTTTGCTGTTATAGACATCCCACCCAGTTTTTTCCCTTTTTCTATCTCAGGGACTACATGTTCCATTTCAGGGCTGGGGCATCCGTTACTATACTTCTGTCAATCACAATCAGTCAGTCCGGACAATACATCAAATCGGTTGAAAGACCTGATGTCCCCCACTGGGTGAACCATTTGCATGACTCTCCCTCCAGGTATCCCAAACAAAGACAGGGGGGCCGGTGCATAAAAATAAGACAATGGTACAGTACTGATTGGAGATGGAAAATCAACATCCTGGGACCATCCACAAATATGATCAACACAACATCTATCCCTAAAGTTAATGATGACACAATCCCCCTTGATTGTCTTAGGTTTTCTGCCCACCCAGTTTACCCTCCTTACATGCAATATTTCGGCTCGCATGTTGACCGGCAAAGGCCGTTTAGTATTGAGCCAGAATGTACATTGTTTTTTAAGGCCCAGTACGTTTCCCTAGTGCCAGTTGCCAGAGGTGGGACCCCAGTTAAAACAACCACATATGGGGCAGCCTCTGGGGGAAGATGTATATCAATCAGATCCGGAAGGGCCTGTCCCAGAGGTTGTGCCTGTGCAGGCTGCTCAACATTTCTTGCTGCATCAGGCATGATTCTATTGGGACCGCCGCAGGCTGGATGATTTTTCCCATTCTGATGGTTATCGTTCTTCCCTGTACCATATTGCTCTTGGGAACCTAAAGAATTAATATTTACAGCAGCATTGACTTGGTCATTCGTAGTAGATTTAGTCTTACTACATTGGATTTGCTCATTGGTACATTCCAATTGTGGGTTCAGTCCCCTTCCACCACCCCGTTGCTGTGCCGTGGCCAATGAAAGTTCCATGCACACAAGTCTACTTTCGATGGACCCCAGCCTATCATAAATAGGAGCACATGCGTTTTTCAGGATAGTATCCAATTTTTTCCAAAACGCTTTGTCCCCCTGTTTCGCGAGGTCATCTCCCTCGGATAATGACAAATTTGCCCTTCCTTCACTTGTAATAGTTTGGGGGCATAAGACGACGTCTTTTCCTGGACCACTCACGGGACCAGAATTCGCATTTTTATCCACCATGATCTGCTGGCCACCTCTACGTTTTTTTTCCAAGTTAAGCCTGTATGCTGTTTGGCAGGACCCCCCTTGATGTTACTAGCAGAGCGGGTCCTAATAGTTGTTAAAGGCTTAGGTTGTAAAGCAATAGTACCTACAGGCGACCGTTCTGCCATTTCACCCAAAGTATCAGATAAAGGGGAGGTGAGTGATATAACATCGTTGTTACACTCCTCCCTCAAAGAAGATGCCAGGCCTGTAGTTGCCTGCATGGCGGAGTTGTGGCACGGTGGAGATCTAGAATTGACGATAGTTCCCAAAGAAGACCTCTTATCACATAAAATATCCAATGACAGCCTTTTTTCAGTTAGTTCTATGTCCTTTGCTAAAACCGATTGGACACGCACAAGGAAATTATCAAGTGTTCCCATTAGGGCTCCTCCGGTTGGCAACGAGGATATCCCTTCTCTGTTTCCAGGCTTATTCATTATTCAACGTGTGAGTTTGGACTCAGGAGTCAGTTGTTAGTCACGACCCGAGATCCCTCCTGCAAACTAATCCACACCACACAGACCTTACCCCACAAATGTTAATGAGTAGGCCCGGCCCGGACTCTGTCGGTCTCGGACGGGCTCAGACGGGCCCGCCCTTGGCCCGGGCTTCGCCCGGCGCGCGCACGCACACGCGCGTCCCGCGAAGCGGGGGCCGTGAGTTGTTTTGTAGCGTCTGGGCGTCTGGGCGTGGCGGGAAGAGAACACAGCTGATGGTAATTGCAGGGCTGCTGGTCCTCGCAGTCCCGTCGTTTGTACCTTCCCAGCGGTAGCGTAGAAAACCTGTATTCTCCTGAGGCAGGTGGAAAGTTCTGTAACGTCAGCACCAGGACTCTTAGGTATTCGCAAGTTAAAGGATTCAAGCACTCTGACTCTCCTTCACGAACGGCACCCTGGTTCTGCCTCTCTATGTATTCAACCTGCACGTCTCACGCCGTCCTACTTCAATTGGCCCCTGATCACCATTCACTCCTGAAATCTGAGCTTGCTCTTTGGAATCTCAAGGGCAACTCCGGTCAATTTCTTCATTTTTGAAGACTCAGTTACCGAGACGGGGAAGAGTTCCAACCCATGATGGAAGAACGTGGGACACAGCCGCGCAAGTCTGCTGTGCTGGTGCAGTAATCCTTATTCATGGCATTACCACACTGTTTTAGGTTTCAACTGCCATGTAACAGGCATCTACAGTAACACTCTGCTTGGCCGCGAACTCCTGTGTAGGCCCCAGAGTCTGCCTACCACGGCCAGAGCCCAGCACTTATGTGAAACCTAGGCTGGAACCTCCCCACTCCACCAGCATGGCAGGGGCCTTGCTTGACTCCCACAGGCGACAACACCTACACCATTGTCTATCATCCTAATCTCTCCAAAACCTCATCCAAATCCTTCAAACACTCCATCCTGAAAAGTCATTCCGAGACCCAGGTCACCTATCTGTGCTTCAGCTCTGACAAGGGTGCAGTCATTAATGACCTCATCTTCTATTCCAGGAAAACATCACTATGGCGCAAAGCCTTCTCTCACCACCCTAAGGTACCCGAAACCAGGAACATTCCTTACGGCCATAAACTCAGGGTGCACCTTCCGCAAAACTGTGTGGTGACCTCACCATCACCATATACAAAAACGGCATCATCTTAACGCAAGGTCCACCCAAAGACTTCAATAAATTTGCAGACCTCTTCACCCTCCTCAAAAGCTATGTGCACAACCCCCCTCCGTCCACGCTCCTGACGCACCATCCCGTGCCCATTCCTCCAAGGGTACCTAGCCTCTCACTATCCACCATACCTAGGGCTCACAACACAGGTCGACTAAGCCCCACTACCATACCACCAGCTCATGCCAACGGAGGCGTGCCTAAACCTCGGACCTCCTGCTCACATGTTCCTCCCTCTCTCATGGTTTCTGAAAGTCCCTCTATGGATCTCGACTCTAGCCAACCTAGCCCGTCCACCATGCTACCAGCTCAGGCAAACAGAAGTGTTCCCAAACCCCTAACCCACTGCCCGCAACCCCCTCCTCCCCATGTGGATATTGAAACTCCTGCAAGTTCTCAGGACACCGGTATACTTAGTCTCACTACTGTCGCCATCACCTCCCATCAGAACCACTCCCTCTCCTTCGGCCCCCTGCTCGCCAGAACATCCTTCTTATAGAGATATCGACAAACTCCACCGCAGAGCTTCTAAATGAACCCTTAGCATCCACAACTCCATTCGGGATATGCAGAACCTTCTGCACATCACCAAACTCTCCTTCTTGAATCTCAAGCTCTCGCAGAACCTGACTCCTCCCCCTCCTCTGAGCCCCTCCTTCACCCTCTACCGCTATCCCGAAGACACTTAAGCCCTCGCAAGAACCCTTGCTACCTCTCAGAGGAGGAAACTAAGGCCCTCCTCCTTACCTACAAACCTGCCCCTGCTACGCCCAGCCCTCTAGACCTCACGGAGGTAGAAGTTGTAGACCTCATTAGGTACGAGTCGGCCCTGATAACCCCTCACCCTTCAGACCTGAGCGAAGAACACCATATCCACATGGTTGCAACCAACCCCAACAGATTAGCTACCCTCCACGACAGAGGAATGATCACTGGCAACCTAGCGCCAGTACTCATCTCTGCCCCTACTCACAACATGCACTCCGACCCCCTCTGTCTGGCCTCCTAATTAATTGCCGCTCAGCAGTTAAACATGCCTCTGATATCGTCGATCTCATTCTGAGCCTAAAATTGGACTTAGTGATCTTGGACTTAGTGATCAATGAATCTGCATCGCCCTGCCTAGACCTGCTAGTCCCGCCCAATTACAATATCGTACGGCTTGATAGACAATCCAAAAAAAAAGGGGGTGGCATTGCCTGCATCTACCGTTCTAACCTCCTTGTTACCAAACTTCTGGCTGATCCCAAGGACTCTTGCGAATACCTTGCACCCTCCATATGAAACAACACCACCCAACTGTGTAGGCTGCACATATTTTACCACCCTCCAGGCATGAATGACACCTTCACTGACCTCCTCATGGAAATCATCACAGCCAAAACTTCCTCCAACTTTAATGACATTTTCCATGGTGACTTCAACTTACATTGGAATGACCCTAAGGACCCTCAGGTCAACGCCATCAGAGACTTCTTGGCCGACCAAGACCTTACCCAAGCCTGCTCACTCCCAACTCACTCGAAAGGCACCACTCTAGACTGGATCATCGCTAAGGAATCAGCAGTCAAACGTATCTCTATAGACCCCTGTGACTGGTCTGACCACCATGCTATCACCTACCTCCTGCCATGCTCCATCAAGACCTGGACACCACAATCCGTGATTCCCAAACGTTGGGTTAGAGACACCAAGAACCTTGATCACGGAAACTGGCTGTCTGCTGCGAGACTGACCTTCCCCCACTCATCTCAAGATGGTTAACAACCTCACCGATCATTATACCTCATCTATGTCCAACATTCTCGATGATCTTGCTCCTCTAAAACTAAAAAGAATCCAGATCAAAGACAGAAACCCCTGGTTCAATGGATCCCTCAGCAATGTGAGGAGATCCCTCCGGCAGACAGAACGTCACTGGAAACAGCACCCGTCGGCAGCCCATCTAAAAAACTTCTCCACCTGGCCAGAAATTACAGGAAAATCCTTAACTTAAAAACTGATTTTTTCAGAAAATAACTGGAGAACGCCAAGAACAGACTTCGCAAGCTTTTCGATTTGGTCAAACACTAATCCAACAAACTGGCTAAAACCTCCAAAGAAAACCCTACATCGCTAATATCATGCGAGGAATTTTCCTCCTTCTTCTATGATAAAGTCACGGCCTTAGGAAACAAACTTAATTCCGCAACGCACTCTCAAATACCGGCTCTACTACGTCTCTCCACGATGCCCTCCCAGTCTTCACCTAATAATCTAGCGCACTGGTCCAACTTTAAAGTCTATGATGAACACTCTATCTCGAAAATCCTATCCTCCTTAAACCCGAACAATCACTACAATGATACTCTCCCCTCCAACTGCCTAGCCGCTGTCTTGCAAGCGATCATCCCCTCTTGGACTGCTATAATCAACGCATCCCTCCTACAGGGTTCCATACCTGATTCGCTTAAAGCGGGCCAAGTTGTCCCCATCTTAAAACAACCTACGCTCGATCCTGCTTCCCCGGACAATTATAGACCGATATCTAACATCCCACTACTATCGAAAGTCCTGGAGAAATGTGTACAACAGCAGTTGAGCCAACACATCACCAACTTCCACCTACTTGATGACTTCCAATCCGGGTTCAGACCTGGACACAGCACGGAATCCACCCTCCTCCACATCGTGGATAATGCCGTCCAAGCCCTTGACCAAGGCAAAACCTGTCTCCTCATCCTCCTGGACCTATCCTCAGCCTTCGATACGGTCAACCACAAAATTCTCCTTGAACGCCTCAAATTCAGGATGGGACTGGATGGCACCGTTATTGAATGGTTTAGGTCCTTCCTCCAGTATCGCTCACAGAGAATCCTAATCAACGGTAATTTATTCGCTCCCTCTCCGATTACGGTTGGTATCCCCCAAGGATCAACCTTGTCCCCCACCCTCTTCAATCTCTACCTTGAAGTGCTCACAGTTGTGCTACGCACTGCCAACATCGCCTACCACATGTATGCTGACGAAACCCAAATCTACATTTAAACATCTACTCCTGAGGACATTCGCTCCCTGAATGAGGCCTTGAGACTGACCGTTCACTGGCTCACCTCTAACCAGCTCAAACTGAATGCTAATAAAACGGAATTTCTTCTCACCGCCCCACCAAAAACCAATCCAGACATTCAGGAATGGATTTGGGCTATCACAGCACTAAACTGCCCCCCTACCCTTGTGAACTCTGCTAAATCCCTTGGAATAACCATAGACTATAGTTTGAATATGGGTGCCCATATCAACTCGATGGCCAAAACTGCAAGATTTCACCAGAACTACCTATGACACCTGAGAGCTTTCCTTGACACACCTGACCTAAAAATGGCAACCCAGGCATTAGTCATCTCCAGACTCGAATATGGTTGCTCTACCCTCGCAGGTCTACCCAAGAACTCACTGGCACCATTGAAAGCCTGCTTCAACGCCGCCGCCAGAAACCTAACAGGCTCAAAGAAATTGACCACATCTCTCCACATCTCAAAGCTCTAAACTGGCTCCCTCTTGAAGCCAGAATCCAACTTAAGCTGGCTTGCAGCACACAAAAGGCTCTTTACGCCAATTCCCCAATCTATCTCGCCCAGAAACTCATGATCTCCGGAGGAGCCAGAACTTCAAGGTCCGCCAGTGACATGTTGCTCCAACCGGCACGCTTGCGGAAAATAAAAACGTACAATCAGGCCTTCTCTGGGGCAGCCCCAAGAATATGTAACTCACTTCTGCCCACCATCAGAAGACTTCCGTCTCTGACACACTTTAAAAAGGTGGCTAAAACTTTCCTGATTGTCAAATTCCTCTCCTAATGCTCGTAGTTCAGTTACCTCAGCGACTTTAGTTTCTCACTCTTGTATGGTTTTATCCACGGTGCCCCGGATGATACTAGCCTGACACTACTGGACATCCTACCCTGGATTTGAGGCCACATTATTGTATTATTGTTCTATCTTTTTTATCCCTATTGTGTCCTTGATGTGCTATTGATTACTCTTTTTATTTTTGTTAATGCAGCTACTGTTTACCCCTTTCGTATCCACCCATCCTAAGTCCTGTATTCCACCTGTCTATTCTGTAATGCGCTCTGATACCCTCACGGGTCTGGTTTGCGCTCTATAAAACTCAAATAATAATAATAATATAGCATTATTTTCATAATTGGGCAGAGTTCTCTTTGAGGTAAAAATAAAACCTACTGCCACCATTATCAATACTTTTATCTACCTTAACTAAGGGCCAAAGTGTTTGTCACCAAAACATTGTGCATTGTCACACCCTATAGAACTTTCAAATGACCTCACTCAATTAGGAGGCTTAGATTGATGAAAATCACTACAGCAATGTACCTGTATTCTATGTTCATTGAAAGTCTGAAGCTGGGCCATGAAGTAGAAGGGTCTAGTTGACAAGCTTTTCTGACTAAAAGCAGTCAAATAAGGGGGTGAGGATGACTGGTTTATTCTTCTGCATGCTGTTGAGCATTAACAGCTGTTAATTTCATGATTCTTCTATTACACAGCCTAGCCTTCATCTAGGAACAATAATTACTGGATGGGCAATGATCAGTGGTTAACACACTCAACCATAATTGTTAACTATTGTTGGCACACTAAGCAGAGGGCTAGTGAGACAAAGCCTACAAGGCTATTTGCAGCATGGAAAATCAGAAGGGTTTTTTGTTAGGTGAAAGAAGAAGATATGTTTGTCTTATCAATAAAACCCTAGATGTGGGTCCTTCTAAACCATTAGTAACCAATGGGGCATTTGAGGACTGGGCTGCACCCAAGGCCATTGCCTATCCACACCAGTCATCACTAGGCTGATATACCATCCTGTCAGGAATATACATCAAAGTTGTAAGTTAATGAGTGTGTCCAGGGTCAATGCCTAATGAATATTTATTAGTTAATGAACATCTAGTGGTGTGAGTGTCCTCTAATCCAGGGGTGTTATCCAGCCAACAATCTTGAAGTAGTTAAACAACATTTTTAAAACATATTTATATTTGTCATTTCCATTTTTTGCAGTTCATGCAAGGACACATTCTAGGGGCAGGCAGTGGTGACAGCTGCTAACCATAACTTACCCTGACGCTGCCCTTTCTACCACTGATGTCAGGGGCATGAAGGCATTGGCAAGAAAATTACAAAACACGGCTGAGGGTGGAACAAGAGGTCAATTCTGTGATGTAGTTGAGTGCCCTAGAAAGGGCTCTTGATGTCACATACATCACACTGTCCCTTTTGTGGCCTGGTGACTACTAGATTGTGATAAAAATGTGATGGTGTGGCATTTCCTTTCATTAGTACTCTGACATACAAAGGTAATTAGGACAAGGCATCCTGTCCAGCTCCTCTGTCAGCCAGGCAAAATAGTCATCATTACGTTTCAATAGAGTTTCTGGGAAAGTCTAGAACCAGAGCTATAGGAAGTAGATAACCCCACATTGGGAAATGGTGGGAGAATACGCTTTTTTTCAGATCCACAAACAAATCTTTGCTTTAATGAACTTGTATAGTGTTAATGAATTGAATACAGAGCAACTATAGACAAAGAGCCATCAAGTAGAGTTATCATGAAGCAATCTGACAGCTCAGAAGAACTTTTCCTAATGTCAAATCGCATCAACTCTACAAACAAATGCCTATGTGATGCTAAATAGCCCTGTCCCTCAAAACCCACACACAGCTGTTTAAGGATACCACTTAGAAAGTGACTGATGTGTGCCACTATCCTAAGGATACCGAGGCATGACAATGAGATACAATGACATCATAAAAAAGAACAGGAAATTGTCACAAGCAATTCTCCTGGACTGCAGGTGAAGATGCACACAAAGATGTACCTCAATCGATGGAAGCCAAAAGTGTTTGCAACCCTCTACATCTTAGGAACTGATGGCATAAGAGTGCGAGCGGATGACAGAAGCTCACAAGAGCTCACAGGTAGGAGCACTGTTGTCTCTACTCTTCCCTCTGACGTGGTCATAGCTCAATTCGGTAGAGCACATAAGGGCAGACATACAGTAAGCCTAGTGCCAATGGGAATGTGTGGGAAAGACCTAGTGGTTCTGAATTGAAAAGAAATGAATCTCCACCCTGGAAGAAAGCTCCCTGGGTGTAATGATCATTAGTTTTTTTGTTTTTCAAAAACAAACTCTTGGTTTGGGTGTTTGCTTTTGAAAAAACAAAACATGCTTGCTAAACGGCAGTCTAAAACATCACAACTTCTGAGAAAACTTTCAATAGCCTCAGAGGAGATGCCATGATGGCAGATCCTCTGAAGGCACAAAGATCTCAGCAGAATTGGCGAAGATCCAAACATTTGGCGGTATGCAAAACAACCAGGGTGGCAGAGGTAAAGACCTTTATCACTCTGAAAGACAGCGGGTTGGCCGCCACTCTAAAAAACAGACCCCCAATCTTTTTTGTTTGGTTTAGTGGATCTACCCGTCATTGCACAAAAACAGAGGTTGGTAGTCTGGCCTTACCCCTGAAGAATGGACATAAACAATTAAAATAATAATGCATATAGAAGTGGTATATGTATTACAAATGGGGCAACCCCTGAAATAATTGGATTTTGTTCAAGATTAAGCCTTTGTAATGATAGACACTGCCCAGAGATATGCTAAGCGATTTTCTAGGCTGATGTCTAATAATGCAATATTGAATTATGAAAGATATAAATCAATTTTCAAGCATGGAATCCAAGCAATCAACATTGCATTTCACTGTGACATGTAGATTACAGTGGGCTCAATGCAGCAGACACCCAAATTCTGAGCTATGTTAGTTGGATTGGATAGTGTAAGCAGCAATACACCAGTTTCCAAGGTATGTACCTTCGTCCTTTATCATCTTAGCCCGATCCAACCCTCAATGATCATTCCTCACAGCAAGAGTTATTGCATCTTTTTAATAGGGCTTGGCAGACTTTGCCCTGCCTCATTGGACAATCGCTGCTCCCCTTTTGGAAGCCTGTTCAAACCCTCATACTCTTGCAGTTGAATGGAGAAAAATCTCCCTAATCATTACCTTCTAAATTACACACTCACGTCCATTAGGGGATCCCTGCAAGCTGCAACACATCTCATTTAGGTCCTGATGAAATAAGATCATATCACTACCGTCTTGCTGGAACTTCACTGGGTCCAGTTCCTGACCCATACCATCTTGAAAACGAGCTGCATCATTTACAAAGCCAACATGACCAGCACACATGACTACCTTGGTGAGATGCTCACGATCTCTGATGGCACCCGCAGCCAGGACACCACCAGACTGGAGACGAAGAAGTGTAAAAAAGAAAAGAAACCAATGCAAAAGGCCTTTTCCACTGAGGATTGGAAAGAACATATCAGTAGCCATCAAAATAGCCAAAAACCTGCTTCAATTGGAAGAGCTGAATAAACATCTCAATAAAGAATACAGAACACTGCAATAAGAGTCCACAAATACACCTTGCAACACATCACTTGTTGACTGTAACCTTTCCTTTCAACTTTTTGTTATTACTCTGCTGCTTTTGGCTAGGTTTGTCCTGCTTAAATACCCCATATATCCATACAGACTAAGACAGAAGCAGAATCACTATACGTGAAGCATTACCCAAATAATGACCGAGTTGTAAGTAATTCACCTAATTATTACTAATTCCTAAATCAGTCCTTATTTGTTAGTGTCATAATGTGTTGCTTATAGAATAACATATTTTTATAAATATTGAGAGTCACACAGCTAGTTATTAGGTTCTGAGTTTCTAATCCCACATCACCCCCCTGAGTTAGCCCTAACCCTTGAACCTAAGTGTCAAGGGTTAAAGGTGTTCTTGGTGGTCATTTCAAAGGTCATGGTAGGTGGGAACCAGGCCATCAGAGGTTAAGGGCTCCAAAACCACAATTGATACCCGGTAAACACTGATTGTGGTGACCCCTGACCTGTTTATCAAATCTGTTATTATTTTTATTACCATTATTTTTATCATTATTAGAGCCCCTCATTACTTTTATAGTTGCAGTTATTAATATTATCCTGAGTATTATTATTAGAGTTTTTAATATTCTTAGAGTTGTTGTTATTGCTCTTATTGTTGCAAATACCATTATTAATATTCTTAGTATTATTATTTGTATTAGTAGTAGTATAAGCAGTAGGATTGCTATTTTCACTAACAATAGTAGAAGTGGTGCTATTATTGTATACTTTAATATATTTGGGGTAATACTTCTCTTAAAAAAAGAAACATAGCAATATGGGCCAGATATGATATCTGTAAATTACAAAAATGTGGCTAAAGTAAGAAAAGAATATAACATAACATGTCATAGCATGCAATAACACAACATAACATCACATCACATCACATGGCATAGCATAGCTTAACATAACATAACAACATATATCATAGCATACAATAACATAACATCACATCACATAACATAGCATTGCATAACAAAGCATAACAAAAGATATCATAGCATGCAATAACACAACATAACATAGAATAGAATAGCATAACATAACAAAGCATAACATATCAAAGCATGCAATAACATGACATGAAATCACATCAAATAACCTAGCATAGCATATCAAAGCATAGCTTAATATAACATTACATAGCATATCAAAACAAAATATGGTCAAAGAAAGCAAATATTATCCATGAAATGGGCTTCCCTGATTGTAAGTGTATTTCATTGATACCGTTTAAACTTTGAAATATAATGCAGAGCAGTCTTTAACATAACCACTCAGACCATAAATCATCAGGAATTAAACCAGGGGTCCTTCATGAAAAATGCAAATTGTTTGATTAAATAAAGTGCAAAAGTGTTATTTTCAATACATCGATCTTCTATAGGGCTATGAACGTTCCCTTATGAACACAACTAACCAGATCCAACAAGCCCTGTTGGTGGCCTGATGTCAGAATAATATACGCCTAATTCATATTTATAACCTCGCCATCCATTGCATTATGTCACAGACGCACTCCTTATCTAGAGATTTTCCACATTCACCCCAAGCCCCACATTCAATTATCAGATTGTAAACCTTCCCACGGTTCTTTCTCGTTTCCAGATATGGAGTTCTGGCTCTGTCACATTTTTGCTCCAACCCAAGCTTATCGTGTCGTTAATCAATGCAATCTAATCTGGGTGCCTCCCTATTCCTCTCTGTGTATCTCTCTGTCTGCTTGGTGGATCCCATGAGCATTTGTTATTCCACGTCATTGCTTTGTAGCTTATTTACAATTTCTTAAACTGTAAAGTTCATGTGACTTTTTTAAATGACAGTAGAACTATGCTGTACAGTGAGGATTCCTCCTGGTACTTAGGAGCATATTTACAAGCTCCTTGTGCTGCCAGTGTATAGCTTTTTTTGAAGTAGCAGAGGTGCAGTATGGTGCTCCATATTTACAAGGCCACGTAAATGCACCCTGCGTGGCTTTTCGTGGCCTTGTAAATATGGCCAATTTTCACACAGTACTTTGTGTGAAAGTGGCGTGCCATGGGTGTTTCTGTGGCTGTTCCCACGCAACACCCAAAGATTCCAGATTTACAACGTTCCATAAACCTGGTAATGTGTCAGAATCCTACGCCTCCCCAGGGGAGGGGTAAGGAGGCACAACAAGGACAAATACTTTTATTTTCCTTGGTTTTTCCTCTTTCAATGCGTGCTGCATTGAATGCTCATAAAAAGAGGAAATCACCTCTTGTGACTGATTTTGTGCAGGAACGGATACCTACCTGCACAAAAACAATCTCCCCAAAAATGGAGACACCCTTGCACCATGGGGCAAGGGTGCCTGCATTCGCACATGGTATCCAATTGTGCGACAGCACAGGGCAAAGCTCAGGGATACATCATATTGTTGTAAAAATGACACATCCCTGTGTTTTGAAAGTGACACAGCACAGCGTAGCCAAAATTCTTGTGTTGCAGCACACTTTCTTGTAAATAAGGCCGTTAGTCTGGTGTGAGGGGTGAGTGGTTCAAGCCAGTAAAGTAAATTGAAGCCACAAGTGCCATACTCATATCATCCATAACTCTCGTCTTGGCAACAAACACAGAGGTCTATGCTAAATACATCAGACAAAGGCAGACCAAGCGGTCAATTAGAGTGTAGCAAAAGTGGGCATCCATCAAAAAATGGCATATGCCCTGTCGGCCTAACTCATGGTTTCCCCGATCTGTTTAAAGTCAAGGGCAGCACCAGCTTCCCAACAATGGAACCTGGGGTACCTCCATCATGGAAAAATTGGACTGACATCATAGGAAAAGCCTGGGGGTCCTGTACAGGATACAACTTTAATTATACCCCTAATCGCTAGAAGCAAACTCACAGCATATCAGAGTCATTTTTTTTAATGTGGCGTAACAAAAGACCCCACAGCCCCCGCAGTGCATGAGGGCCACAGAGCTCTTGCCCTTCGGCACTGGCAGGTCCCTGGCCTGAGCGCTCTGTCTGGGTCCCCTACATATACTTTGCAGGGGGCCACCTCTCAAGTTTCGTTATGCCACTGCTTTTTTAGTTTTTCAGAAATTAAACACCGCTTTCAGGGTTTGTTTCTGGAAATTAGGAATACAATGTTCTCTGTTTGTCATGCATGGCCAATAGTTTAACAGAAATGGGTGAAAAGGGTCTTGACAAATTCACAACAATATATCTAATGGTAAACAGTTACATGTATAAGCGGTGCATCCAGAAGGGGAGAACATTCACCCAAATTCTCCAACTATTCAATCATAAATTGATCAAAACATTTAACAATTACTGAAGCACACGCAGTTTATAACATCAAAATAATACAATAATATACAGAAACAAAACGATTCTGTCTCCTTGGGCTTGTTCAGTCCTGTACTATACAGAATCTTCCACTCCCTTATGCCAACGCGTTTCGTCGTTTTATGGGCATGTACCCTATGACTTCCTCAGGGCTTTTTATATTATTCTCAAATCAACACTCTCTATTAAATCTGCATTGCATACGAGAGTTCTGAAATCAATATAACTCCATGTCCTTCACAAAATATAATTTTCAATATTGACCCCGTAAGTCTCTAGAAAAGCCACCGTTCCAATCCCCAGCATATATATCCTCATAGATACAAGCTGGTGAGATAAACCAGCAAGATCAAGATCCCTGCAGTATGGGGTGCCCTGCTGTCCAAGTATTCTCACGCCACAACCCGATACATTGAACGTATCAGGTTGTGGCATGTATCTATGAGGAATCTTTTTATTTCTTTACATTATTGTATTATTTTGATGTTATAAGCTGCGTGTGCTTCAGTAATTGTTAAAAGCATGGCCAATAGTTAAAATGTCAGTGTTGTCAAAAACTCTTGTTCCACCCCAGCACATGCAAAACAATCTTTGTTGTATTGGCAAGAATCTCTAATTATGATGGGTGGTCTGCTGCCAGGAAGGAGGTGAAGGTTGCACTGACAAGTGGACCATATTCTAAATAACACTGATATCTCCCCAATATTCAATGGATGTAAAACCAAACTTGGCATGTTGGTCGGTAGTAGGAATAGCAGCACTCAATAACGACACTCATATTGTCTTACAAACTTTCCTAACTTCACAATATTTCTACAATCAGTTGACCTAGAGATGCAAGACAAAAAAAACGGAAAAACACATTTTGCAGGAGAAAAAACCTGCTAAGTGATTTTTTGCAGGAACATATTTTCATTAAAAAAAATGACAACAAATATAATTGAATTCATGAACGTTATATTTCCCCAATGAAGCGCACAGCTATAATTTTCAGCATTATTTGATAATTACATAATTACAATGTTGTATTTTGTTGTATGAGTCAGCAATGTGCAGGCAGAGATTTATCGCTCTGTCATAGTTTAGATATTCATATATTTATTTCAGGTAATTTTTAGGCAACCAGTATTCTTTTCCAGCATCAGAGTGCCTTGAGAGACTAGAAATTTTGAACTCTAAAAATGATAGCAAATATATAAATTATGAAGATGCAATAAAGGTAGGAATGGTACACATCACTGTGTGATCACGTCTTTCTAATTCACATAGCTTTTTGCTGGTGACGTCACTGAAAGACCACAATATGTGCATTTTTCTTCCCATTTTAGGGTCTAATTTTGCTGTGGATGTGTCCCACATCATAAGACCAGAATTCAGGGTAGGCATAACTTGCGTAATTCCATGTAGTCTAATCATCCATAATTAACAATGAATTCCACGAAATTATGCAGATTTATGCAAAAATAGTAATTCCACTTTTAGCGCCATTTCTTAGTGCAAAAATGCCTGCTTGCATTCAAAATGGACGCAAGGATGCATCTTGCTTTAAGAAATAGCACTAATTTCAAAAGAACATGACTAGCGAGCGCGAGCAGCAGCTCATGCTTGCTAAATGTACTCTTGGGGTAGAATTTCTCCCCCAACTTACTCTCGGTATTTAGCACTATTTTCTTGGCGCCAAATGCACCCTTGTGTGCAAAATCGACACAAAGATGCATTTTGCGCTTAGAAACAGCACCAAATACAGCAGAACATGAATAACAAATGCCACTCGCACAATGTTCTCTCTGGTAGGATTTTTTCCCCCAAATTACTCTTAATCAAAAAAACTGTAGTAATCATGTTACTATTGGTAATTCTGTGTCAAAGAGTAATGCACAATTACCAAAATTACTCAGATTACTATGCCATAATTGAAATTCTGCCCAGGGCTAACCAGAAACTAACCCCGGGCGTCACACTCCGCTCTGCCAGCGGAGTTTTCGGAGTTTTACCAACTCCGCGCTCCGCTGGGAACACGAAGTTGGGCAAACCTCCGAAGCGGAGCAGAGTACGAGGCCAGCCCCAATTTTCTTCTTTTTTTTTAAAACACACAAAAAAGTTTAAAAAACCCACTTATCTTGTCTTCTGCCGTCCCTCCTCCTCGCCGTGGTGTCTCCCTTCTTCTGGCGTCCTCCTCCTCGCGTTCCTGTAGGTAGTTAACGCAGTTCACGTAGTTCAGGGACACGAGGAGGAGGACGCGGAAAGAAGGGAGACACCGGGGCGAGGAGTAGGGCAGGCAGAAGACAAGGAAAGTGGGGTTTTTAAACTTTTTTTATACTGCTGTGTGTGGTCCCAGGGCAGAGTGGAGCTCCACATAGTTCCACTGAGGTTTTTTTTTAATCCGTGGAACTACGCGGAGCACCACTACGCATACTCCGCCCAGGGTTACCAGAAACACAAAAGGCAAGGAGAAATGGTTGGAAACATAATGATTTCTCCCTATTCAGGACAAAAGGTTTTGGAATCCTTATGGAAGTCCTACAAATTCCTGGCAATCATTGTCCTTCATATTATTTATTATTTAATAGTTTAGTTTCAGTTTGACATATTTCATTTAAATACAATATAATAAATATGAAGAATAAAACGACATAGAAAAGACATTGCATCTCAAATTGCAACTATGCAGAGGATATAGATGCCGACATTTACAGCGTGGTACATTTAAATGTATCTAACACAACGCTTTGACCTTTACCATACATTGCATTATAATATTGTACTGTTAACACATAAAGCTGCTGTAAGTACTAGTACATATATAAACAGTGGAAACACACTTTGTTTTATAAACAATATGTATATTCCACAGTATCATACTGGTGCTGCATACTGGAAAACCATTTAAAAATAAATTGAGAAGCGGCTGGTCATAGAACAGACCCTGTTGCCAATCACCAGTGTGCAGGCCATAGACCAGGGGCAGTGCGGGTTGGAAGCTTGCAGCAGGTGGGAGCGGGCAAAACAGATGCTCCACACGACTGGAGGTAATGTTCAGTGGGGGTTGGGCATCACGGCCAACCCATCCACTGCGCAGAACTAAAGGCTGGACACTGCGGGCTGTTGGATACCTGTGGGGGAGGGTTGGGGGTAGGGCCTGGTCAACTTACACCACTATCATGCACTGTTTATGACCTCACATATTACATCAGTCATGACATGTTATGTAACATTTTACATGACTTTACCGTTGACATCTTTGTCGGAGCCTATGGCTAGACCCTGCATCAAATCCACATAAGGACTTGGAATCAGTGCATAGGCTCTGGCATAGCCCAGCAGTCAACTCTCCACAAGCTTCAACCTCCACTCTATCTGATCTTCATCTATGCATACGACAAGTTTAATACAAGGCTTACCCTGTGGCCAAGGTCTGCAGCCACCCCTCCATAAGTGGCCAACCACCACGTTGCACAGATTTTGGACATACACAGTGGAAGATGTCTACAAGGCATGCTGTCACACCAGCATCCAACAAACAATAACGTTTGGGTGGTAGGCTTGCTTTGTGGCTAAACCCCACACCCAACCACTCCCTGCTTCACATGGTCATTGTCCATGTGCACAGAAGAGGGGGGGTTGGCTGTAGGACCTCAACGGTGACCAGGCCCTGCTAAGGACTCTAGTGTGTCCATATAGGCTGCAGTAATCTTCAGGTGACTTTTTGCCAGTCCAATGGCTGAAGGTAAGGCCATTCCAAGGCAATGGATTTGAGAATTTCTCGTGAGTAGATTGACAGGGACTTTATACAGTAAAAATGAGCCGTCAGTTGTATCTGCTGGTTGGTTGTCCAATGGTCAGAACTAACCTATGTTGAGGCCACATACCTGACTCAGAAAGCAAAATGGACCACATAATAGCCATGTGGGACAGTTCATTTACTGGGACATATCTGCAGTTGAGAAGAAGAGTTAGTGACTGAGGCAAATATTGACAAAGGTGCACTGGTGGGAACAGATTGACATAGAACAAGTGTGTGCTGCTGCAGAGGCAGAAGAATTGCCCTGTTCTAATACATGTGCAGGGAAACACCTTAAGGGATTGATTAGCTTTACCTGGTTCTTGCCTAGGGATGGCATGTCTAGAAAATCATTTTTTTTCTGCTTCGTGACTTTGGATGTTTTTCCTTTATCTAGACCTTCTACTTTACTGGTGTGCAGGTGTGTTCACATATGGCTGCCATCTTGTCATGACTTTTTTATGCTTTATGATTAATTTACCGTTCCAAGATGGGGGATCAAAATTTTAGAATAGTAAATTAAAATATAAAGCATGTGCTTGAATGCTGCACAAATGCAAAGAAATACAAAGAAATGAGCACACACTAAAAGTGTGCAGCTGGTGTCCCCTCACAAAAGTAAGCAAAAGAATATTTTAAAGTATTGTATTGGGACACTGCTATTCAATGCCCTGATTGGTGTGCCCTGGTCCCAAAATAGTACTGTCAAAACTGGTTTCATCCATCTTGGCTAAAATATTTCAGTTTCTTGTAGCCACTTGGCTGCGAGTCTTGGAGAATGATCTGGTACTGGGCCCGCCCAACAGATGGGTAAAATGAGTATATACAGAAACAGCGGTAGCTCGGTCCCTTTTACTTAAAAATTGGCGACCTCAGGTGATACCCACAATGAAGGACTGGCTACAGAAAATGAGGCGAGTTAGAACTAGCAAACATCTATATGCAATAGGAACTGGTGGAGTGAAGAAATTTGAAAAATCTCTTGGATCAATGTTTCCTATATGAAGAAGTAGGATTAGTTTGAAAGGGTTTGGTTAAATTATTTGAGCTTTTATCCCTCATCTCGTTGCTATGCACTTTATACGCTATTTTTTTATCTGCTTTCAAGTCAACTGCATTTATAGTATTTTTAGTCTATGTGTCTTGTTGATAACTGCTCATTGTAAGTTGTTATATCCCACGTATTTATTAAGTTACATAATCTGAAATATGTATCTATTTCTATATTTATTACTCGTATGATGAGTTTATGATGAATATTACCTTGAATTTACATTCATGTTAATGCAATATGTGGATCCTAATACAAAATATAATAAAAAAACTGGTTTAATCCGATTGGTCTAATATTTACCTGTCATGTAAGACTGTGGTAGATTTAACATAAATTGCACTAGTGTTAGTGAAGTTTATATGCCATATGCAGTATGCACTGTGTATTTATATTGATGGTAAGGATAATCCGTCATCATTGCGACGGAGTATACTTATCAACAACATAATCATTGGGCTGTTGGTCATTGTGAGTGCACACTATTTCCAATATGTAGTGCCGCACTATATATATATATATATATATATATATATATATATATATATATATATATATATTATCTAATGGCGGTCGCCAGTAGATAGTTATAGTTAGGACCGTGTTTCCATAGGAAATCCGCAACATTCTATTTGGAATAACTTTGGCACCGGTTGACGAATCCTCGCGAAATTTTCAAAATAGGTGGGGCGCTCCGCTCCTACCCTGAAAGTCTTGGGGGGATTCGTCAAGCGGGGGCTGAGAAAAAAGGGGGGTCCCAAAACGCGTTTTCCCCATGCAATTTTCCATAGGGACCTTTAGTCCAAGGTACAGCCCGAACGGCTGAACAGAATTACTTGAAATTTGGCAGAGTGGTAGTCCTCAGGTCAGGTATGTGCCTTTTGCAGGTCTGGTGTCAATCTGTTCAGTAGTTCCTGAGAAAATCAAAAGTAAAATCATATATATATGTGGGCGGAGCCTAACCACACATCTCACCCTGAGATCTGATTGGCTGTCAGCACTTCATCCAAGAAGTGTTGGCAGCCATCTTGGGACCAATATACATGATAGCGCCTCATTAAAAAGCATTGCAGTTAATAGAAGGTTTTAAGACTTTAGTTACATTATAAATCATTTGTTGATGGTTCCATACTCATTTTAGGAATTGTGGTATGTTCTAAGGTGATTTCACCATGTGAAAAAGCCTTCTGCTGGGATATCATTATTGAGAGAAAAATATTTTCTCATGCTTTTCCCACAGAGGTTTGGAAGGTGATCTATAAGCTAAACTGAGAGCTTATTTTCTGTAAATTCACATTATCTTTCTCAGTCATGTGAGAATGAAGTCTGACATTCTCAGTAAAACATGTACATCCAACAAGGGCAGAGACTGTCAGTTGATTCCTTTGTGTTCTACTGCAGCTTCCCAGAGTGTTCCAAAGAACAACTAGAGCGCTAACAGTCCTACTTATGATAAACGTATGGCACACCTGAAGCCATCTTGCTTGGATTAAAGTGGTAACTCTTAAAACATTTAATTTAAAAAGGAACAAAATGAGGGGGTTCATTTTTCCATAAAAAGTATGATTAGTGCTGCAGAAAGAAAAATTAGGGCACATTTTGAGTGACTTCTCAAATCCTTTCCTATTTCATTAAAAAATTCTGACATGCAGACTGAAACATGCACTTTCAATACCAGCAGCAGTTTTCCCTGGTGAGCAGTAGCTTTACTACAGTGATCTAATGAGCAAAAAGAGTGCTAACATTCTGAATTTATGGCAAATGTGTGACATATCTGAATGCCTTTGGAATCAAAGTAAAAAACTGAAAGTATTTCCTACTGAGGAGACTGCAGTAAATGAGGAAATTAGGAAACTTCATAACAAATAAGTTTGCCAAGATGGCCACCAGAGACAAAAGAGACCAAATGTAGCCCAAATATCACCCAGATGTAGCCCAAGTATAGCCCAATGACAGAATGTCCCAGAGTGTTCTTAAAAACAACTAGAGCGCTTACTGTCTTCATTATGACAAAAGTATGGCACACCTGAAGCCATCTTGATTGGAATAAACTGGTAACACTTAAAACATTTAACTTAAAAAGGAACACAATGAGGGGGTTCATTTTGCCATAGCAATTATGATTAATGCTGAAGAAAGAAAATGAGGGCACATTTGAGTGACTTCTCAAATCCTCTCCTATTTCATTAAAAATTTCTGACATGCAGACTGAAACATGCACTTTCAATACCAGCAGCAGTTTTCCATGGTGAACAGTAGTTTTACTACAGTGATCTAATGAGCAACTAGAGTGCTAATATTCAGAATTTATGGCAAATGTGTGACATATCTGAATACCTTCATGATGGAATCAAAGTAAAAAACTGAAAGCATTTCCTACTGAGGAGACTGCAGTACATGAGGAAATTAGGAAACTTCATAACAAATAAATCTCCCAAGATGGCCACCGGAGACAAAAGAGCCCAAATGTAGCCCAAAATCACCCAGATGTAGCCCAAATATAGCCCAATGACAGAAGTGTGCAAAACACTTATTATTTTGTGTTTTTGCAGTGTTATATAGTGCAGACTTGTCAGGTATTGGAGTGCTTTACATGAGCATTGGTTACATCACACAAGAACAAATTCATTTTGGTTGTAGACATGGGGAGACTAAGTGATTTGACCAGAATCACAGAATGTCGAGCTGAAGCATAAACTCCAACCTGGTTCCCCAGTTGCAAAGTCTGCAGTTCTGGAAGTAACACCACATCCTCTCCCCTAAGTGCAACATTTAATCAAGTGGTCAACTGGATAAAAAAACATAAAGGTAACAAATAATTTAAAAGTGCTTTCTCGCTATTTGAAAACTCAGAAAATATGTCCTTATTTTAGTCTTTTAGAGCACTTACCATAATTTTGATGCCAATAAGACCCTCTCATATATGTAATTTCTAAAGGAAATGCTCTAGGTATTACAGTTTTGATTACATCAAGATGACGTCAGGCGTTCCACACTTTTGTAATAAATATAGAATGTTAGCAATCTAGTTGTTCATTAGGATACTGCTGAGAGGCAGAGGCCAGGGGCACAGACTCTGAAAATTGAAGGCAGGTAGGAGGGTGCAAAGGCAACAATTTAACCACACTGAGCAGGCAGGAAGGGCCGTGGCAGCACAACAGACTATGGAGGGCAGTGGAAAGGGGGGCAGGGGCAACAAACCAACAATACAGGACTTGCAAGAGAGGCTGTGGCAATGTGATAGAACATTGTGGGCAGAAGGAAGAGGCAATGCTAGTACAACCATACATGCCAACAGACCCGATTCAGCCAGGAAACGTCCAATGTTTTTAAGCTCAAATGGGCTTTATTTTATCTGTCTCCTGTCTACAATCTCCTCTTTTTCAATGTAACTCAAAGGGGAAAATCAATACCCCAGTTTTTTTTCAAAATCTCCCTCTTACCAAGTTCAAAATGTTCGCAAGTATGGTACACTGGATCATGGAAGGAAATGTGGTAGGGACATGGACTTGGATAACAGAGGACAGGAGGGACATGGAGAGGTGCACCAAACTGACCCTGCAGGGCAGGCATCAGGGTTTGCAGCAGCACAATACACCACACAGGGCATGCGGGACGGGAGTGCAGCACAACAATCCATAGAAAGCAAGAGGGAGGGGACAGGACCATGCACATGGACAACAGAGAACAGAGGGGCAAGAGGCAGGACCATAATGGACAGACAGGAGAGAAAGCTGCAGCATAACAGACCATAAAGGGCAGGAGGGATGGATCAGGGGCATTACAATGGAACAGACAAGCCAGGAGGGAGGGAGTAGGGGTCTGCACATGTAAACAGAGGACTGGGGCAAGGGGGCAGGGCAGGAGCAGCAAGATAGCCATGGAGGTCAGGCAGGATGGGCACTAGAAGCAAGACACACCATGAAGAGCAACAGTGAGACTGTGATGGCATACACACAGACCATGGAGGGAAGGTGGGAGGGGTTCAGGGGCAGCTAACTGACCACACAGGGAAGGTGGGAGGGGCCATGGCAGCACAGAAGACCATGCATGGCAAGTGGGAGGGTTAGTGGTAGCACAATGGCTATGATGGGCAAGAAGGAGGGTGCAGGGGCATGCACAAAGGACGATGGAGGATAGAAGGGAGGGTCAGGACCTGTGCACAGACAAGAAAGTTCAGGGGAAGGGGCCTCACAACAGACCGCACGGGGCAGGCAGGAGGACCAGTTGCAGCACAACAGACCAGGGAGGGCAGAAGGGTGTGGCAGTACAATGGACCATGTAGGACAGGAGGAAGAGGATAGGGGCATGGCATGTGGACAGGCAGATGGAGGTGGCAGGGACAGGTTACAGTCATCTGACAATGCTAGGCAGGTGGGAGGGGAGTGGCAGCTCAACAGAACACTTAGAGTAGATAGGAGTGGCAGGTCAATGGAACATGGTGGGCAAAAAGGATGGAGCAGGGGCATACACAAAGACATCGGAGGGCAGGGGGAAGGAGAATAGGGGCAGCAAGATAAGCACAGAGTTTAAGCAGGAGGTCAATGATGGGGCATAGAAACGGGCAATGGCGGGCAGGAGGAGTGGACTGGTACATCATACTAAATTGAGGGCAGTGGCAGCACATCAGACCATGCATGGCCGGAGGGAGGAGGCTAGTCCATGGATTCACACAACAGAGGATAGGGAGGAGGGGGATGGGGCAGCAAGCTAACTGTTCAGAGAAGGCGGGTATTAGGAACTTTATTGTTTTTAAAAAATCGTGTGTCTGTGCGAACTACTTAAAATATGAACAAGTATGCAGCATAATCTCACTTTTATTCAGGAAGAAGAGGATGTTTGTGACTGTGACTCCGGGCTCACTTGGCAGAAACACCCCCTGACCCTCCACCCCCTATCGCAAAATGTAATGCCCGTGAAAAGGGTAGGTGAACACATTGTTATATAGAACATAGTCCTGAGAGCACGATTGAAAATGAAAATTAGATATAGTGTATGGTATAAACTATGCACCAAAAAGTGTGATATAAGATGAACCGGGCGTGAAATATAATATGCAATACATTGTGCGCAATGACAGATTCATTGGAGAGCGCGAGATAGCACAGGCACTAGCGCGTGCTATGCGATATGCGCCTTGGAGTGTAATATGCACAGGGCAGTGTTGTGTAACCTAACTAGTCTCTAAAGTTGTGATATAAAATATGTGCTGGGGAGTGTAACGTTGCATATGCACTGTGACAAGGATATGGATCCCAGATTGTAATATGTATGGCATAGCACTGTGCGTAATAACATAGGCATCGAGGAAGGCACGTTAGATGGGGCAATATAACCCGTGCGAAGACAAGTGTGGCATGACATATTCACGGGGTGGTGTTACAGTGCACATGGGCTAGAGAGTGTCATAGCATATGCACTAGCTAGTGGAATACAACACAGAGGTGTGTGGCACTCAGCAGGCAATGGTGGGTGTAACACAGCATTGGGCTCTGCCAGGAGCGCTCTGTGACTCTCAAGTGATGTTCGTCTCCTTTCCAGGGAGTAAAATAAAAAGTATTACACATCCGGCAGTGGATGTGTGTTTTATTAACCGTGAGGGGGGTTTCTTGCATAGTTTTGGTCGAATTTTTGTCAAATCTCCTTTGAATGGCTTGGTGTGCATGTGTATTAAATGTGCCCGTCAATAGCTACCCATGTTTGTATAAATAAACGACAAGGGTGTCTACCGGGATTAGGCACGGTAGGGCATCAGACATGTCAGAGCTTCACTAGTGGTGTAAAGACATTCCACGTGGATTCATTGTTTGCATAGTCGCCTTTTAATGAATATCACGCAAATCGTCATGGTGATAGGTACGTACGGTTTGTCCAGCATGTCCTAGGTGTGTCTATAAATATATTTTTTTTTAAAATAATAAAAAACAGTGGCCGGCCCTGAGGATTGGGGTCAAAAAAATATAATTAGGAGACAGGCCCTGGGGGATGGGTTCATCAGGGCCAATAAATTAGAATAAGAAGGGTAACCACACAGCCCCCCTTCTTAAAAAATGTAAATAAATAAAAGACTGGCATCGTGCCGGAGGCCACGCCCCCTCTTTGCAGCACTCTGCAAACGCGCCCCCTGGCGAGTTGTAAGTTGGGGAATTAATTCCTCTTCAATACTGAGGGTCCCTGAGGGCCAACTAGCCCAACAGGCATCTCCAGTATGCACCAGGGAGCTGCGCTGCAGACAGGTGGTCTGAGGCCAAGCCCCTTTTTACACCTCTCTGCAACGCAGCTCTGTGGCGCTTACTGGAGGTACCTAGTGGTCTAGTTTGACCCTAGGGACCCTTAGGATTCAAGGGGACTTAATCTCTCAACTTAGAACAGCCACAGGGCGCGTTTACACAGTGGTGAAGGGAGGGGACGGGGCCTGAGGTGACGTGTGCAAACACGCACTATGGCACGTTTTAAATTGGCGATATAATTTTCCTTCAATACTGAGGGCCCCTGGGGGCTAACTAGCCCACCAAGTGCTTCCAGTAAGCGCCACTGAGCTGCATTGCAGAGAGGTGGTCCAGGCCGTGTCACTTTTTACACCTCTCTGCAACGCAGCTCTGTGGCACTTACTGGAGGTACCTAGTGGCTAGTTGGACCCTAGGGACCCTCAGGATTCAAATGAACTTAATCTCCCAACTAAAAACGGACACAGGGCGTGTTTACACAGTGGTGAAGGGAGGGGACGGGGCCTGAGTTAACGTGTGCAAAAACGCCCTGTGGCCTGTTTTAAGAGGTAGTTTTAATCCCCCTGCCCTATTATATACTAGGGGCTTACAGAGGAGGTCATGCTAATCACAGGGGGACCCCAACGCATAATGTTCCCTAGTGTATGTAGGTGTTTTCACTGTATTCTAAGTGTCTTTTAACATAGCACTGGCTCTAGGACTGGTTAGTCAGACTCAGTTACCACCAGTATCCGTCTGAAAAAGTTGAGGGTACAGAATGATTTTGCAACAAGGCTTCTTTCTGCTCTTCTTTTTGTTCTTTCTGCACGTTATCCTTCTTCCTGCACTTTTCTTCGTCTTTGAGGACTTCTGTTGCTTCTTTCTGCACTTCTTTTTTTTCTTTCTGTGCATTTTTTCTTCTTTCTTCACATGTCCTATCTCTGTAGGCATAGTTAGAAATTAGCATTTAAAAAACCTTTGAAATTCACAGAAAAAACCATAGGTTTCAGGCACGTTATAGTTAGAAATTAGCATTTAAAAAACCTCAGAAATTCACTGAAAAAACCATAGGTTTCAGGGGTGTTATAGTTAGCTGGACTTTTCACTTGCACAAAACCATTGAAATTCCCCCGTTATAGTTAGTTCAGCTAACTATAACTTATATACCCATTTATTCTTCCATCGACCTTGAGATATACATATATAAAACATATTTAATTTTCAGAAAAACACACATTCACTGGATGATGTCATCAGTGATGTCATTTGAGATGTCATCAGTGATGTCATCAGTGATGTCACTGACCATGTCATGAGTGATGTAATATGTGACGTCATCAGCAGTGCATTGCGGGCGCGCGAGTTATAGTTAGCTGAACTAACTATAACGGGGGAATTTCAATGGTTTTGTACAAGTGAAAAGTCCAGCTAACTATAACACCCCTGAAACCTATGGTTTTTTCAGTGAATTTCTGAGGTTTTTTAAATGCTAATTCCTAACTATAACGTGCCTGAAACCTATGTTTTTTTCTGTGAATATATATATATATATATACATATATATATATATATATATATATATATATATATATATATATATATATATATATATATATATATATATTACCTAATGGCGGTCACCAGTAGGTAGTTATAGTTAGGACCTATTATCCATAGGAAATCCGCAACATTCTATTTGGAATAACTTTGGCGCCGGTTGACGAATCTTCGCGAAAGTTTCAAAACTTGTGGGGCGCTCCGGTCCGCTCCTATCCTGAAAGTCTCGGGGTGATTTGTCAAGCGGGGGTTGAGAAAAAAGGGGGTCCCAAAACGTGTTTTCCCCATGCAATTTTCCATAGGAACCTTTAATCGCAGCTACAGCCCGAACTGCTGAACGGAATTACACCAAATTTGGCAAAGAGGTAGCCCTTGGTTCACACTCGTGCCTTTTGGTTAAATGGTGTAAATTCGTTAAGTAGTTGCTGAGAAAATCAAAAGTAAAATCACATATATGTCTTGGAGGATCCGCGCACCCTATGCGCACCCAGCGCGCACCCTCCCGATCACAAGCTGCATGCTAATTGGCTGTCAACTGGCTGTCAACACTCCAAACCAAGGAGTTTTGGCAGCCATTGTGTGCCTCGGTAGAAACGTGGCTCAAGAAATCAGTGGATCAAGTGTGCAAAACGTATATAGGGGCAGGGTAGAAATACCCTGACCCTCTAGACCTGCTTAAGGGGTCCCACAAGGACCCCCAGGGCCCCCCCCCCAATTTTTTTTTTTTTTAAATGGCAAAATGCGCACAAGGTGCGCGGATCCTGCCGTAAAAAAAAAAATTAAGCGCTGTCTCCCGCGCTTCTTTAATAATTAGCCCGTGGGGGGGCCACATCCCGGGGGCAATAGTTATGTAAAGGGGGCCCAGAGGGGCCCCCCAGCCCCGGGGACCGCCACCCCTGGGCTTATTTCAATTGTGTGAGGGGGCTCTCAGACCCCCCCAGCCCCGGGGACCGCCACCCCCCGGGGCTTCAATTTCTTTGTTGGGGGGGCTCTCAGGCCCCCCCAGGGACTGCCCCCCCCGGGCTTAAAAAAAGTGAATGGGGGGGCTCATGGCCCCCCCTGTGGCCCCGGGGACCGCCACCTCCCCAGGGCTCTAAATATGTAAATTGGGGGGTCCGTGACGGACCCCCCAGCCCATGGGACCACCACACCCGGGGCTTTGAAACAGGAGGGAGGGGGGCCGCGCGGCCCTCCTCCTGGAGCCGTTGATGGTGCGCGGATCCTGCCGTAAAAAAAAAAATGCAGGCTCCCACGCTTCTTTAATAATTAGCCCCCGGGGGGGCCACATCCGGGGGCAAAAGTTATGTAAAGGGGGGCCCAGAGGGGCCCCGGGGACCGCCACCCCTGGGGCTTATTTCAATTGTGTGAGGGGGCTCTCAGGTCCCACCAGCCCCGGGGACCGCCACCCCCCGGGGCTTCTTAATATTCATTGGGGGCTCTCAGGCCCCCCCAGCCTTGGGGACCGCCACCCCTGGGGCTTCAATTTCTTTGTTGGGGGGGCTCTCAGGCCCTCCCAGCCCTGGGGACCACCATCCCCCGGGGCTTAAAAAAATGAATGGGGGGCTCATGGCCCCCCTGCGGCCCCGGGACTTTTTATAAAAAGAATATACCCTGTGTGGGTATATTCCCGAGGACCGCCACCTCCCCAGGGCTCTAAATATGTAAATTGGGGGGTCCGTGACGGACCCCCCAGCCCCAGGGACCACCACACCCCGGGGCATTGAAACAGGTGGGCGGGGGGCTGCGCGGCCCCCCTCCGGGAGCCCTTGATGGCCCTGGGGACCGCCACCCTCCAGGGCCGGCTCCTGCAGTGTCCCGGGGTGCCCACCCCCTGGACACTGACGTTTGCAATGACAGGGTGGAAGCCTCGCGGCTTCCACCCTGTCATTGCAAACTGCTTTGCTATTTGGAAAAGAGAGCAGGAAACCTGCTCTCTCTTCCAAATAGCAAAGCAGATTGCTTTTCCACATGGGGAGCAGCATGTTAGCTGCTCCCCATGTGGAAAAGCAATGCCAGATCCCGCAGGATGCGAGGAGCCGGCTGGGACTAGGCAGAATTGGGGACCCCCCCACGGTCCCCAATGGAGTGGGCCAGCCCCAGGGGATGGGGTCCCCGGGGCTATTAGTAGCCCGGGAGAGGGGCCACGCAGCCCCAGCCCCCCTCCCCAAAATGATTTTTTTTTTAATAAAAAATAAAATAAATGGCCGGCCCCGGGGGATGGGGTCCCCTGGGCCATAAGTGGCCACAGGAGGGGGGCAAGATAGCCAACCTCCAAAATAAAAAAAAGGCCCATGTCCCGGGGGATGGGGTCCCCAGGGCAGATTATGGCCTCGGGAGGTGGGCCACGTGGCCCCCTTCCTGATTTTTTTGTTTTAAAAAATACATTTGGGGGCAGGCCCTGGGGGATGGGGTCCCCAGGGCCAATAAATTAGGAAAAGAAGTGGGGCTACACAGCCCTCCTTCTTAATAAAAACAACAACAAAAAACGGGATCGGCCCGGAGGCCACCTCCCCTTCTTGCACCACTCTGCAAACGCGCCCCCTGGCGCATTTGCAGAGGGGGAACAAATTCCCCTTGAATACTGGGCGTCCCTGGGGGCCAACTAGCCCATCAGGTACCTCCAGTATACGCCAGGGAGCTGCGTTGCAGAGAGGTGTTCTGAGGTCATGCCCCTTTTTACACCTCTCTGCAACGCAGCTCTGTGGCGCTTACTGGAGGTAGGTGGTGGGCTAGTTGCACCCCAGGGACCCTCAGTATTCAAGGGGAGTTAATCCCCCAACTTAAAACGCGCCACGGGGCACGTTTGCACAGTGGTGAAGGGAGGGGGCGGGGCCTGAGTCACATGTGTGCAAACACGCCCTGTGGCCCGGTTTAAGTTGGGGAATTAATTCCTAGTCAATACTGAGGGTCCCTGGGGGCCCACTAGCCCACCAGGTACCTCCAGTAAGCGCCACGGAGCTGCGTTGCAGAGTGTTGTAAAAAGGGGCATGGCCTCTAAGCACCTCTCTGCAACACAGCCTCCTGGCGCATACTGGAGGTACCTGGTGGGCTAGTTGGCCCCCAGGGACCCACAGGATGAGGAGCAATTAATTCTCTAACTTAAAACGCGCCACAGGGTGTGTTTGCAGACATATCACCTTAGGTCATGCCCCTTTCCTTCACCACTGTGCAAACGTGCCCTGTGGCGCGTTTTAAGTTGGGGAATTAATTCTCTTTCAATACTGAGGGTCCCAGAGGACAAAATAGCCCAACAGGTATCTCCAGTATGCGCCAGGGAGCTGCGTTGCAGGCAGGTGTTCAGAGGCCACGCCCCTTTTGACACTTCTCTGCAACGCAGCTCTGTGGCGCTTACTGAAGGTACCTAGTGGGCTACTTTGACCCTAGGGACACTTAGGATTGTAGGGGACTTAATCTCTCAACTTAGAACGGTGACAGGGCGCGTTTACACAGTGGTGAAGGGAGGGGACGGGGCCTGACGTGATGTGTGCAAACACGCCCTGTGGCGCGTTTTAAGTTGGGGAAAAAATTCCACTTCAAACCTGAGGGCCCATGGGGGCCAAGTAGCCCTCCAGGTGCTTCCAGGAAGCGCCACTGCGCTGCGTTGCAGAGAGGTGGTGCAGGCGTGCCCCTTTTGACATCTCTCTGCTACGCAGCTCTGTGGTGCTTACTGGATGTACTACGAATTCCGATTTACTCACCTGTTATCAGGAGAGACATCAGTGCTGCATCTTTGAGCCCAGTACTGATCCTGAAAAGTAATTCTACTCATACTTACCAGTAACTTGAATTTCCTTCCATAGGCTAACATTGACTGGTTTCACTTGGAAATTCTTCTAAGTGTGGAGTTTTGGAACTTTAAAATATTCCTATAAAATCAGCAGAACTTTGAATTCCGATTTACTCACCTGTTATCAGGAGAGACCTCAGTGCTGCATATTTTAGCCCAGCACTGACCCTGAAAAGTAATTCTAACCGTACTTACCAGTAACTTGTATTTCCTTCCATAGGAATCCATTGTCTGGTTTTCAGAAGAAAAGTTTTTATGTGTCTATTTTCACAAACTAAAAATATTCCTTAAAAATCGCTTGTATGAATTAAACGCATTCTTTCAACTGTTTACAGGAGATGCACCAGTGCTGGATCCAGGATCCACCATTGAGTAAGAAAAAGTGACGGTCACACTACTTACCTGCTAAGTGAATTTCCTTCCATAGGGTAACATTGACTGGTTTCACTTGAAAATTCTTGTGTCCATTTTTGAAACATACAAATATTCCTCTAAAATCAGCCGAACTACGAATTCCGATTTACTCACCTGTTATCAGGAGAGAAACCAGGGCTGCATCTTTTAGACCAGCACTGACCCTGAAAAGTAATTCTAAGCGTACTTACCAGTAACTTGTATTTCCTTCCATAGGAATCCATTGTGTGGTTTTGAGCAGAAATGTTTCCAAGTGTCTATTTTCACAAACTAAAATTATTCCTAAAAAATCGTCTGTATGACTTAAACACATTCTTTCAACTGTTTACAGGAGATTGGCCAGTGCTGGATCCAGGATCCACCACTGACTAAGAAAAAGTATTGATAACACTACTTACCTGCTAAATGAATTTTCTGCCATTGGTGATTTTATGTGAAAAAATTTCTGTGTCAACTTTTAAAATGCAATATTATTCCTTAAAAATCACTACTGTAACCAAAAGGCTTTTAGTCAACTGTTTACAGGAGATGTCCAAGGACTGAATCTAGGATCCAGTCTTATGGTTGGAAAAGTAATCCATAAAGTAACTAATTGCATTTTACTAGAAATTCACATTA
The DNA here is from genome assembly GCF_964204655.1 of Triturus cristatus. Classification (NCBI taxonomy): domain Eukaryota; kingdom Metazoa; phylum Chordata; class Amphibia; order Caudata; family Salamandridae; genus Triturus; species Triturus cristatus. The sequence continues at coordinate 1,098,627,841 of NC_140594.1, forward strand.
AGCTCAATGTTGCATTGTGTTTGAAATTGTGTTGCCCATTGCAACGACTGTAACTACTGTACTTAAAAGTCAATTTCTTATTTGCAAAGTATTTAAACTAAAGTAATTCATTCTGAGAAAGTATATTTTGTATTGTAATGTATAATGTAATTGCCAAAATAAAATATCTAAAAATAAACAGTTTACAAAATGTAGTAAATCAGTAACAAAATAATCAGTATAACAATTAATACATTAAAAATTGTCATTTACAAAACCTTTGAAATTCACTGAAAAAAAACTTAGGTTTCAGGCCTGATATAGTTAGGAATTAGCATTTAAAAAAACCTTTGAAATTCACTGAAAAAACCATAGGTTTCAGGCCTGATGTAGTTAGAAATTAGCATTTAAAAAACCTTTGAAATTCACTGAAAAAACCATAGGCTTCAGGCCTGATATAGTTAGGAATTAGCATTTAAAAAACCTTAGAAATTCACTGAAAAAACAATAGGTTTTAGGGGTGTTATAGTTAGCTGGACATTTCACTCAAACAAAACCATTGAAATTCCTCCGATATAGTTAGTTGTACTAACTACATCTCGCGCGCCCGCAATCCACTGCTGATGATGTCATATATTACATCATTCATGACATGGTCAGTGACATCACTGATGACATCTCAAATGACATCACTGATGACATCACTGATGACATCATCCACATGACAATCAGATACACCTCATCATACACTAGTATAACCTTTCATCACTCACTGTAAAATACAGAGTGCCAGATTTAAAACCATTGACACACCAATACAAGTTTTTAAACACCCACTCAGTGATTCCTAGATCTATGCACACATCTAATCACTTACCTATATATTCACTCATACATGCTGTCAATGATCAATAGAACACTATCAAATATACTTATACACCTATATCGACATTACACCCCAGCACACATCCTAATCACTTATGAAGTCATCCTACTCACTTATGCAAACAATGGATCATACTTACTTTTACTTAGCTATACACTTATAAAAACACCACTTCATCTATTCATATAGATAATAACTCATACTTAGTGTGTTATGAAAACACTATTACAAGTATACAGTTATCCATACAGTCACTCATACAATCACTGAGTCTCATGTATACTTATTTATATACAACAACTGACACATACATTGGCTTTTATTTTTCAAGTTTGTTGGACATGTACCATTGAGACATATATTGGCTCATCACCACACCCATAACGATATTCACTCACCCAAACAACTGTTATAACATGTAGTTTTAACTTCATATACCTACTCAATCAACTATTCACACATCTTTGGGCTGTCACACACCCCCCACCGAACCACACACACATTCACTCTCCCATACAAATACTCAGTTAACTAATCTATAACTAATATAGACTTTCACGTAGCTAGTAACCAACTGGTGCAGCAGTTTACACAACAACTGACAAAGTGATACAGATATTCACACAGTTTAGTCATTATCCAATATATTTAGTGAGACACTATAAATTAGTCAAGTAAACAGTCAATCACATTGCTACTAAATCCTCCATCCAGATATTTATATATCCACTCATTCTTCAATGCAGATTGCTATATATATAATACATATTTAAATAACGAACCAAACCACATTCACTGTATGATGTCATCAGTGATGTCATCAGTGATGTCATTTGAGATGTCATCAGTGATGTCATCAGTGATGTCACTGACCACGTCATGAAATTACTATATTAGTTATTGATTAGTTAAATGAGTATTTGTATGGGAGAGTGAATGTGTGTGTGGTTCTGTGGGGGGGTGTGACTTCCCAAAGATGTGTGATTAGTTGATTCAGTAGGTATATGAGGTTAAGACTACATGTTATAACAGTTGATTGGGTGAGTGAATATCTTTGGTAAATTAAAATGTATAGTATGTGCTTGAGTGCTGCACAATGGTAAATTAAAATGTATAGTATGTGCTTGAGTGCTGCACAATGGTAAACTAAAATATATAGTATGTGCTTGAGTGCTGCACATTGGTAAATTAAAATATATAGTATGTGCTTGAGTGCTGCACATTGGTAAATTAAAATATATAGTATGTGCTTGAGTGCTGCACATTGGTAAATTAAAAGTAACTTGTATTTCCTTCCATCGGAATCCATTGTCTGGTTTTCAGAAGAAAAGTTTTTATGTGTCTATTTTCACAAACTAAAAATATTCCTTAAAAATCGCTTGTATGAATTAAACGCATTCTTTCAACTGTTTACAGGAGATGCACCAGTGCTGGATCCAGGATCCACCATTGAGTAAGAAAAAGTGACGGTCACACTACTTACCTGCTAAGTGAATTTCCTTCCATAGGGTAACATTGACTGGTTTCACTTGAGATATATATACAACAACTGACACATACATTGGCTTTTATTTTTCAAGTTTGTTGGACATGTACCATTGAGACATATATTGGCTCATCACCACACCCATAACGATATTCACTCACCCAAACAACTGTTATAACATGTAGTTTTAACTTCATATACCTACTCAATCAACTATTCACACATCTTTGGGCTGTCACACACCCCCCACCGAACCACACACACATTCACTCTCCCATACAAATACTCAGTTAACTAATCTATAACTAATATAGACTTTCACGTAGCTAGTAACCAACTGGTGCAGCAGTTTACACAACAACTGACAAAGTGATACAGATATTCACACAGTTTAGTCATTATCCAATATATTTAGTGAGACACTATAAATTAGTCAAGTAAACAGTCAATCACATTGCTACTAAATCCTCCATCCAGATATTTATATATCCACTCATTCTTCAATGCAGATTGCTATATATATAATACATATTTAAATAACGAACCAAACCACATTCACTATATGATTTCATCAGTGATGTCATCAGTGATGTCATTTGAGATGTCATCAGTGATGTCATCAGTGATGTCACTGACCACGTCATGAAATTACTATATTAGTTATTGATTAGTTAACTGAGTATTTGTATGGGAGAGTGAATGTGTGTGTGGTTCTGTGGGGGGGTGTGACTTCCCAAAGATGTGTGATTAGTTGATTCAGTAGGTATATGAGGTTAAGACTACATGTTATAACAGTTGATTGGGTGAGTGAATATCTTTGGTAAATTAAAATGTATAGTATGTGCTTGAGTGCTGCACAATGGTAAATTAAAATGTATAGTATGTGCTTGAGTGCTGCACAATGGTAAACTAAAATATATAGTATGTGCTTGAGTGCTGCACATTGGTAAATTAAAATATATAGTATGTGCTTGAGTGCTGCACATTGGTAAATTAAAATATATAGTATGTGCTTGAGTGCTGCACATTGGTAAATTAAAATGTATAGTACGTGCTTGAGTGGTGCACAATGGTAAATTAAAATATATAGTATTTGCTTGAGTGCTGCGCATTGGTAAATTAAAATATATAGTATGTGCTTGAGTGCTTCACAATGGTAAATTAAAATGTATAGTATGTGCTTGAGTGCTGCACAATGGTAAATTAAAATATATAGTATGTGCTTGAGTGCTTCACAATGGTAAATTAAAATATATAGTATGTGCTTGAGTGCTGCACAATGGTAAATTAAAATATATAGTATGTGCTTGAGTGCTGCACAATGGTATATTAAAATATATAGTATGTGCTTGAGTGCTGCACAAATACAAAGAAATACTAAAAAAGGAGAACCCACTAAAAGTGTGCAGCTGCTGTTCCCTCACAAAAGTAAGTAAAACAAATAAAACATATATTTAACCCCTTGCATGCCCGCCCCTTTCCCCGCCCAGTGCCGCGCCTTGCATAAGCGGGCGGAGTTCATGACGAGCTGGACTCGTCATGGGCACAGCGCCACCGCAGCCCATGACGAGTCCAGCTCGTCATGGGCACTGAAGGGGTTAAAGCAGGTAGTTGGAAGAGGAAGGGTGGGGAGCTACGGCCGAGTGTGGGGGGGGGGGAATCAGGAACACAGCAGATAGAGAGAGGAGGGTGTGAAAGTCATACACTCCCCAGTAGTGCTCAAACAAATTGAAAACCTAGCAGAGTAAGGATACAGCTCATCCAATCAAAATGATGGGAAGGAGACATTGGGAGAGTTATACAAATATGTATAGTGAAAAAGACCACTAAATTATAGCCATCAAACTGAGAAAAAAAAAGGAAAGCCATCAAATTATGAGCTAGCGAGGGACCCAAAGCTAACTTTATTAATTGAATCTTAGACAATATTTGGCTTTTTAGGCAAGACCTGAAAATGATGTCTGAAGAAACCCTACACACGTATTTTATATTTTTATGTTTGATCTACATTTTGATTTATTCCTAATCTGTTGTCTATTTTATATTCATATTCCAATACTGTATTATTTCTTTCAAAACGTGTAGCACATTCTTGACTATTTTTGTTCATCAAGGGGTTATTTTGTTTGTAATAAACTGTCATGCCATCCGAAGGATAGCTTATTTCACACTTTCTTCCTTTTCCTCAATCCCTTTAGGGAAAAATCCAATTAGAACTAAAAAAAATCATCTGCTCCTTTTAGAAAGATTAGACTTTCCCGAAGGCTGACCTTGTTCGGTATTTGCTAATATTAAACCAAGTCCATTTATATGATTCCAGCTGCACAGGGCCAGTTTTTTTGCGACCGAAATCAACTAATTGTTAGTTAATCCGGAAATCAAATCATCTCATTTAATAATGCTGCAACGCGGGACATTTTAATTGTGTTCCCTGGTTTCCTGTCAATTCCATTAGCGTGCAGTAATATGAGCCTTTTGTTTGGGTCTGCATGAAAGACAAGGATAATACTTTCCTTATGATCAATTCACTACACTTATTTAAAAAAATATTCTTAAGCATATTTTGCCACCAACCACACATAAAGAATTTGGTAGAGCCATTCCTGCAAGGGATATATATATTTTTTTCATTTCTAGTAAATGTTCCTTTAATTTGGCTGGCATTCCATTCCATGTACATTTTTGAGTGAATCAAAAATGTTGGAATCCATGTCTCATTTTGTTCAACCATATTTTAAGTTTGTTGATTTTGGACTGGATCAGTGTAGGTCTGTGTATTGAATATTCATTTGTAGGCTTATGCTGCAGGTATTTTGCAAAGAGACGAGTAAGGTTATGTTACAGAACATACCTTGCACATTTAGACATGGGATAAGCAGAGATGTGTGTTGGTTCAGGTAACTGGTCCTATCTGCTAGAGCGATTACAAAACCCTATGTTTTCTGATACCTGTTGACACGTAGTTGATCTGAGGCCTGCTACAGAAGCTTGCCTGGAAGTCACTTCCACCCACAGATCACAACTTTGAAAATACTTTCAAAGTGCTGGCCACGAGTGCAGTGGCTGGCTATGTCTCGCTGGCCTGCAGAACACTAAGGCCTAGATTTACAAGATTCTCACACAATGCAGGGCAGCAGCCAAAGATGCTGTGCTGCACTGCATGAGAAGGAGAGCAGGAAAGTGCCATATTTTCAGAGATATATCTCTCACCTCCCCTAGCACCAACGCAGAAATTTGCCACGCACACACCTGTGCAACATAGTGCAATGATATGTGCGGTGGTCTAGCAAAGGTTTTGTACTGGAAGAATGCCCTTCCAGTGAGAAATATTGTGCTTAGACAACCTTTAAAACTTTTTCCACCTTGCATGTGTGCTGTACAATTCGGCATGCGTACAAAGTCAGAAAAGAAAGGAGAACTGAAAGCATTTCTTCGTGATATCGCCTATTTAAAATGGGTGTTAATTGTTTACCACAAAATCCTGTCTACTTGTTTTAGTAAATAGGGTTTTGCTTCAAAAACCAGGGGTGGTTGCATGGGAACGCTCATGCATCATCCATGGATTGCCTCCCTGGCGCTAAGTAATGTAAAGCATCACTGTGCGCTGCTTTGCGTTACTTTCAAGTCAATTTGCAGTGCACTGGAAAGCAGATCGGGGAAAAAAAGATTTTGCTTTGATTTACGTCACTTTTGTAATGCAAACATGGTGCAAAATCTTCATAAATAAATAAAATATCCCTTACTCTGATGCTTAATTTCATGTACAGTGTTTGAAGCTTTGCATGGGTTCCAGTGTGGCAACCTGAAGTGCGATCCTGATGCTCAGAGCGATTTAAAGAGCGGTGTGCTTGGTCTTGCGGCTGGGTGAGGTATCCTTATCTTTAGCAACCCAAAACAAGCATTTGCAAAGCCAATATGTCTGGTGTTGGCTCCAGCTTTCTCGCAATTGTTGTTATGGTTTGTTATGGTTATTGCAAAACGTTATTTTTTGAGAATATGCCGGGTCCTCATCAATCTAAAAAAAAAAATCATTTGCTAGAGGCAACAAACGTTTTTCTGTCTCATTACTCCCTGGTGGGAACTAATTTGTGTATGGATGAGAAAGAGAGAAAGAAAGAAAGAAAGAAAGAAAGAAAGGAAGAAAGAAAGAAAGAAAGAAAGAAAGAAAGAAAGAAAGAAAGAAAGAAAGAAAGAAAGAAAGAAAGAAAGAAAGAAAGAAAGAAGCAAAACATGAAGAATCAAGAAAGTAATAAGAAAGCAACAAAAGCAAAATAAAGAAAGAAAGATGTAAGAAAGAAAGTAAGATAGAAAGAAAGAGAAGGAAAAAAGAAGGAAGCAAAGGGTAGAGTGAAGGAAATGCAGATGAAAAGAGAAAACGAAAGAAGGAAAATAAGAGAAGGTATGAAAAAAGAAAGAAAGAAAAGAACAAACCAACAAAGGAACAAACAAACAAAGAAAGAGCAAAAGAAGGAATGAAAGAAAGCAAAAATGAAAGAAGGCAAGAGAACGAAAGAAGTAGAAAAAAGAAAGAAAGACAGAAAGAAAGAGAAAATGAGAGAAAAAAAAACAAGTGAAGGAAAGAGAAAGGGAAAAAGATGGCAAGAAAGAAGGAGAGAAAGAAGGAAAGAAAAATAAAGAAGGAAAAAGAAAGAAAGCGAGTAAGAGAGAAAGAAAGAAAGGAAGGAAGTACAGAAAGAAAGAAAGAAAGAAAGAGAAGGAAAGAGAGTAATGAAAAACGAAAAAAAGAAGGCACGAATGAAAAAAGACAAGAAGGAAAAAGAAAGAAAGAAAAAGAAATAAGGAAGGTAAAGAAAGAAAGACAGGAAAAAAACAATTAGGACAGAAAGAAGTAGAGAAAGAAAACAGTAAAAATAGGATAACTTTATACAGAACAGTTTCAAATGGACACAACCAGGTTAACTGCGAAATATCACCATCCAGAAAAGCAAAACACTCCTAAAGGAATATACAACAACATTGGCCGGAGAAAGGAAATTATAAAGATGGAATGTACATCAGAAGCCTCCTGCTATAACAACAGGCCCCTAAAGTAATTATAAAGTAAAAACAAATACACTGCACTGAAGGGGACTAGCTTGTGAGAGAGCAAAATGCAGTAACTCAAAGTGAAGGTAACCAGTGGCTTAAGTAGGCTGACCCATAGCGCAATGCTACATGCTGTAGAGTGGGTGGAATCAAGATGTGAATGACACAAGAAAAGACCAATAGATGAAGAGCGGTGCCTGATAGGCCATATCTGTAAGTATATTATACATATTTTCATAAAATCCAAAGGTTTTGACTAACATCAGATATAACAAGCATTGGCATAGCCAATAGGTCTCGCTTTTGGGACCTTATAAGTATTTAGTTATGCAACTGTTAAACACTTATAAGGTCCCAAAGGCGAGACCTATTGGCTATGCCAATGCTTGTTAAAGGGTTAGTGTCAAGGGTTGAGCCAGCTAAGGCGGTGCGGGTTGCAGCATACCAGCTCGGCTCACCGTTGCCGTGGCTCTAGCAGCCCGACGGAAATAATTTGATTCCCCTCTTTAATGATCACTGCATGCAAAGAAATCAGTTTCATATCACCTCTAGGCAGTGGAGTAGTAAAATGCCTCGGCACCAGCCATTCACATGGGCACAAAGTGAAAACTAGTGCATGAAAAGAAGTAGGCTCCGTGGGTCCTGCTTAAATCAGCCACTGCAACCGTAATGGTCAAAACAGCTGTGCCTAATAAAGGCAGAAGCTGTGGCATAAACAAAGTTGGCGAGTTAAACTGCTAGAAAATTATTGCTCCGCAACGCGAAGATTGCAACATTACACAACTCGCCGCTGGCGGCGGTACCTGAATGAATTAAATATCCATGGCCCTTGTAGGCAGGAGCTGTGGCTGAAATTAACTCCAGTTAAGGTGACTGGTGCTACAAAAGATATCGCAAACTGTAAAAATGTGCAGTTGCGGTGCGAGTGAAAGTCATTACCTTGTGAGTAAACGCACCGCCTTCACAAACCCTCCGAACCACCAGAGGCTTGTGGGGTGAATTTGCGGGTCTCCTAACAGAGATGGGGCTTTCTTAAAGTCAAGAGCGATCTGTGCGGTCTCTGACAGCACAACCTGGAGGAGAGAGCAGCCTCTGTGGTCTCGGGGACACCCCCCGCACATGGAAGCTGCCCTGGATTGCGGTGAGCCTCGAACCCTCCCGCCTATGGGAGCTCTCGACTTAAGCTACCGCTATGTTGCTATGAAGGCGCCTAGTATGGACAGCAGGATATTGGCGGGGGGAGTAGGCCTGGGTGGAGGTAAAAAGATAGATTGACTGCATGGCGCTGGAAGGATAATCAAGGCCAGCCCCGGAAGCAGGCTTTTCCATCGACAGCTCGCTTTAAGCGAGGGCGGAAAACAATATGAAAGTTGCAGCCAAACACACTGATGTCTAGCAGGAGAGAGACTGGAGTAACCTCCGGAGCTGCCGACTTTGGACGTTGGGAACGGGATTCGAGTCTCTGCATCGTTAACAGTTTTACTCTAGATGTCTGTGACAGTGACATGCATATTTTCATGTAAGAGAAGCTTTGACTGTTCCCCTTTCTTGAGTTGGGAGAGGATTTTGCATCTGCTGGGCTGTAACTGTTCCGTTTGACTCTTGGCACAGCTGGGTGTATTGTACCTGTTCTGCCTCCAAACAAAGCGTGCACAGCTCCTGAATGTGGTGTGCCTCATGTATGTGTGAAGAAAGCATGGGCTGTTGCTCCATACACTGTACCTGTGATGATGCTTCTGAGTGTCAGTTAGTGATCACAGACAATATGTTGTATTCAGTTTATATTCAGTCCAGGTCTCGGTGGTTAGTTTATTGCGACTGTTACTAAGACTAGATTATTGGTACAATAGCAGTTTATAAACATATATACCCTTCCACACAGCAGCAGTGGCCGCAGAAGGGATGGGTTGGGGGTACTTAGAGGGACAGAGCAGAGAAAAATAGGCATGGGTATTAGAACAAGCCTGGGAGTTGTGGAAGACGCGCGGCCGCGAGTCGCACTCTGTGGTGGGGGAGGAACGTTGAAGCGCGCGCTAGGGATAGACAGCTCCTCGTGCTATAAGGAAGTGGGATAAGGGAGGGGGTAGGGGAGAGAGGCACGCAGGCTGGCAAATGGTGAGCACTTTCGCGGCCGCTTTGATGTTCTCAGTGGCCGCGCGGCTCACTGAGAACATCAAAGCGGCCGCGAAATGATCACGCAGGCTGCCAAATGATGCGCGCGCCCGGCGCACATGCACTGTATTTGGAGGCCTGAAAGCACTAGTTTGTACTTCCAAATCCCACCGTTTGCTAAAGCTCTCGCGAGGTCAGCGCTAAGGCGCTGGATCAGGCGAGACCTAAAAAGGGAGCAAAGACCTTCCTAATGGGCAAATTCCTTCCTTAACATTCTCAGCGCTTATACAGCTTGCTGCCTAGCGACATGCATCTCTTCTTGACCTCTACATATGTATGCCAATCTGGACTTTCTTGATGTAGCCTATGCAAGATCTTGTACCATGGCTGTTGCTATTTCCTTCTACCTCATTCGTACCTCACTGTTCACTTTATGGGGCAGAGTCTAGTGCTGTACAATCTGTCTCTGCTCCCACTAATGTTTGTTATTCCCCGTTAAATTGTACCCATGTTGCTTATTCCCTCTCATTGCATTACCCTGCTTCTGATGGCAAAACGCTCTCATGATTTCGTCTGTCTTGAATTATCTTGTAAACATCTTGCTTAGCTCTGTAAAGCGTTCTGAAACCCTAACGGGTCACGTTCGCGCTCTGTAAAACACTAAATAAATAAATAAATGTCGGCACAAATTAAGCACAGGCAGCGCATCTTGAATTTAACGAAACTTCAAAAAAGTAAGCCAATGAACAGGGGTACCAGAGCATTCACAAAAGCACTGAGTGAACCCTATAACTATAGTGCAAAGCTGTAGAAGTTACATCCTGCATTGAAATTCAACCAAGAATTTTGAAACATCTCAAAATAAAACGTTTCTAGTGCTGCCCATACAATGGCATCAGGCAGTGCTTCTTTTAATGGTCTCTCCGTGCTTGCGAGTAACGTGGATAATCTGTAACATTATTAGTGTATGAACTGTATATTTTTTGTGTTCTGGGTTTTGTATTTAAACTAAGGGCCAGGACCTCTATGATCGGTTATTGGGATAGCGGACACACCACCTTTCATCTCTCCACTGGCTCCAGGACGGACTCAGAACGTCCAGCGTTAGCAGGGGCCGCCTGAAGCTGCTGCAGTGTGGCCTGGATTGATACTGACACACGCGTGTGTTTGTGCTCAGCACAGCCATGGCTGCACAGGAAGTCAAGCTAAGTCCCTCCGTGCCATTTCTGTGTCAATCAGTGTCACTTACTAGGCACTTTCAATTACTTTAACTCATCATGGTAGCAGGACCTGGTACAACGAGTTCGTGAAAAACAGGAATGGTGTATATGTTTATGTCTGGACTACGCCCATGCGTGGAAATTAAAGAGTGCTGGTGGGGAGAGAAGACTGCCGGTGCCGCCCACCGACAACCACCGCCTCAAATTAAGTTGACTTCGCAATTTAATACACCACTAGGGGTGTTATGTAAACCCATTTCCGAGAATAACATCCTGTTTTGTGACCACCGTACGTGAATTTAGTCTCGTAAATACAACTGAGAACCTAAATATCTTTCTTAACCCCTTCGGTGCTCATGACGGAATGGTTCCGTCATGACCCACGGTTGAGCTGTGCTCATGACGGAACCATTCCGTCATGACCACGCCCGCGCAAGATTCCGCCAGCACAGCGGCGGAATCTGCGCAGCATCGAAGGGGTTAAAGGATAAAAAGTAAGTTAATCTTCCACGGGCAAACTCTTACAACTCTGACGTTTACAAACGAGCCACAGCTTGAGGTTTACGGAGCTGGCCTGTATCATCAACCTGCACGGGCAGCGCGGTGACATGCAGCTGCATTTCATTTTTAACATGCTCTACTGCTTCCAAAATCAAACAAATTCAACGTTTATCTTAAATGCCAAATCAGAAAAGACAAAGCATGTTGATAAGGCGCGTAATTTCTAAAGTGTTCAAATAGGAAGGCAGGATCCCATTTTCAAATTCAGTTTTCAGACTCTGTGATTATCTGAAAGGTACACGTTATTTTTCCGAGTTTGAATAGGTGGAGGTTTGGGACAATTCTGAAATCAAAGCCTTGCCAACACAGAAACATAAATATCGACCTGGGTGGGAGGAATGTAGCACGCCCCCGGTGACCTTCTAGCAACCAGAGTAAACCGATTACCGCAGCCCACACAGGGATTGCACGCATTGACATTCCAAATTCCAGCTACTCGGCCTTTGTTTTCATTATTTAAATATAATCAGTTCCCTCATGTTTTGCAAGTGTCTGTCTGGTAAATCTAAATCCTCTTCACAAAAGGAAACAAGCTTTCGCCACGCGGCCGCGGCCGCGAAAGTGAAAGTGATCGCGATTGCGATCGCCGCGAAAGTGAAAGTGATCGCGATTGCTTGCGATCGCGTGCTGCGGAGGAAAGACACATGGCGCTGCGCGCGTGCACGTTCACGTGCACTGAAGCTTTAGGCCACGGCAGCACTTTGAAAATCCCAACTATAAAATGTCTCTCCGAGCCAGCGCAAGCGCTGGGGCTCAGCGAGACCTAAAAAGAATGTTTGAAGATAACAGAATGTGTAGAAAAATAAGTGATAGGGACAGGAGGTCAGGAGAGATGATGTAGTGACACTGGCTAGGCTCATATCCAGAAGAATAATTCACTGTTTCGCTGCTAAATATGATAGGAAAATTGGGTGGGATAGATCTCTATGAGAGATTTTCAATTTTTTCTATTATTGTGGAATTTTCTCAACATGTTCATAATAATTATCATCATTATAATGCTACAAGCAAACTTATTTTCATTATTGGTAGTAGTAATGTTAGAAGCACTGCTAGACATAGTAAATTAAAAATATGAACATTAATAAAAAGAATTACTTTTATTTCATTAATAATAATTCATACATATTAATTACAATAAATATAATAGTAATAATAAAAATAATAGTAATGATAAGAGCAATAGTGCAAAATAATACCACAGACAATAATGATTGTAAGAACAACAATATGGGCCCGATTCACAGAACTAACTTAAGACAAAATCCTAAACTTACTACCATTTTGGTATTCACAGAAGGCACTTACTCATTTTGGTATTCACAGAAGTTAGTAGTGCTAACTTTAGGACTCCTAAATGCCTTCTGTGAATACTGAAAGTCCTTAAAGGAGTAGTAAAGTTAGGAGTCCTAACTTTACTACTCCTAAACTGAGAAAAATCCTAACTTTAAGACTTTCGGTATTCACAGAAGGCATTTAGGAGTCCTAAAGTTGGGAGTCCTAACTTTACTTCTCCTAAACTGAGAAAAAAACGAACTTTAAGACTTTTGGTATTCACAGAAGGCATTTAGGAGTCCTAAAGTTAGGACTACTAACTTCTGTGAATATCGAAATGAGTAAGTGCCTTCTGTGAATACCAAAATGGTAGTAAGTTTAGGATTTTGTCTTAAGTTAGTTCTGTGAATCGGGCGCTATGATACTAACTGCACCATTACTGAGAATTTACTTTAAAATTATTATTTTGTTCACACAATCCTACTTCTCACAGCAGCAGATCTCAACTTTAATTAGTATTCTTTGCCATATACTCCTAGTTTGAGGATTCCTGTGTTCATTGTCATGTCATGCGCTAGAGCCAATAATGGAGGAGCCCTTGAACTTTGACCCTGCTATGCATTTAGAATTTCAGCCCCCCCCTCCTGCATGCAGGCGCTGCCCAGGTGTCGTTTAATTAGGGGCCTCTCAATAGCTTGAGACTTTCTTCTCGCTGCTTTTATTTGGCCAAGGGTAATATGTTGTTTACTTAGATAAGGATTTCTCCTATTATGTCCATACTGGAAATTGAAGCACAAGGTAAACTTACATTTTTGTGTAAGTTTCATATTTTTTGGGGCATGCACTTTTTGTGAGTTACAGTTTACTAATAGTAATGTTATGACTGCGGATACTCAGCACATAAAAAGATATAGGAGAAGTCTATTCTTTTATGTGGGGCGTCTCAGCAGTCGTAAAAATACTATTAGCAAAATTAAACTTGCAGAGCCCGATTCACAAAGGTAAAATTAGACAAAAGTCTACCTTTACGACTTTCGGTATTCACAAAGGGCGTTTTCTAATCGTAAATGCCCTTTGTGAACACCGAAAGTCGTAAAGTTCAACTTTTGGCATTCACAATGGGCATTTCCGAGTAGTAAATGCCCTTTGTGAATACCAAAAGTCGTAAAGTTAGACTTTCATCTCAGTTTACCTTTGTGAATCGGGCCTGTAGTTTGTGAATACCCAAAAAATTGTAAACTTACACAAAAGTGTAAGTTTACCTTTATGAATCAGCCCAATAAATACATGAAGGGACGATTTAACTCAAGCCCACCTGAACGAAACGATTTAATTCTATTCAACTATATCAACAAGTACATTTGCTTAAAGTGTGCAAGAAAGTTTGATAGACTATTTACAAGGTATACCAACCTCAGAGCCATTAAAAAAACAGAGACTGTCAGTTAATCCTCCAAAAAACAAGTGTCTACTCAGGACACCTGGCTACGATAAAGTGCAAATAATAAAGGAAAAAGCACACTCAGCTCTTGGCTGCTCTATTGATGACCAGACATTGTGATCATGATATAAAAATGTAAAATACATTAGCCTAATGATGAGTGATCATCTTGCACCAGAATGAACTTGTAATAAAAACCTAAAACAAAACACAAGGATGATCCACTTTGCAGCGCAGATTGCAATAATGAGGTTTCTGCTACTTCAATTCATCAACGTCTGACAATTGAACAACATAATTAAAAGTATAATTTAAAACAATTTGGCAAAAGACTCTAGAGGTTGACTCGCACATGCTTTCATGGGATCATGAAATAGGACAATCGGAGTACTACTTCATGTACTCTTTAGCAGTGCTTAATTTGAGCTGGTGGTTTCCGGTGCTCAGCACTGGTACTTAATCATCAACACTGGCGATTTTCATGTGCACCAGTTAAGGACACATTCATTTATGGTAGGCACAGAGATTAAGTGATTTGCCCAGAATCATAGGATGTCGAACAGAAGCCAAGACTCAAACCTGATTTCCCAGCTCAGAAGTCAGCAGCTCTGACCATTACGCCACATTCTCTACCCACTTTCGTGGTTAGTAGTTGGTTCTGTTTTAGGCGGCGATAACAGAAGAAATGGGCTGGAGCAAGCTGCATCCTGATGAGAGCCCTGGCACTTATTTTTTTTACAAATTAACGACTACTCATCACTGCCTTTGTGAATCGGCTCCCAAATGTCCAACTCCCTATTAGTAAAGGTGCAAAGAGGACATAGTCCTTTCTTACTATAGTAGAAGTGTATCAATATTGCCTGTGTGTTCCAATTTATTCCAATTTTACTTATTTGGGGCCAAATCACAAAGACATTTCAGAGGTATGTGAGTATGAATACAGAAGAACAATTTCACCTACTCATAAACACCTTTGTGAATCGCCCCTAGGACTTTTAAAATACTTTCTAATGTAAAATGCATTCCTGATTTATTTGGCAAGTATTCAGTCCTTCTGCCACTTGCTGACACAGTAATCTCGACACGGAATCCAACAGAATAAGAGAGCGCTGAAAGGCTCAACATAAACACTTTGGGACAAATTCACAAACTTCATTTTGAGGTACATTTAGCAGTACTACTAACTATTAATCGCTGACCTACTTGCGGAGGTCTACACCTCTACTTCTATGGTCTTTTCTGTACAGATATTTCTACCACAGCCATGAAGATCTCTGCACGGGTATGAATCGTGTTTAGTATAAGATTGGGAAGGATAGTGGAGAGTGGTTGGAAAATGGGGAATACTTACGACTTAGTGGGAGGGTTTAGGATGGAGTAAGGAGTTGTTTAAAGAGAGCAACTAAATATATACATGTTTATACAACATGATACAGTAGAATCCAATACATATAATGAATACTGCACAGCTCCATAAATCACATCTTAATGACACACTTAGGTTTCCAATAACCCCCAAAAAACATTACAATGGGACCATTTGATCCATGTTAGGTACAAACACCACCCCCAGAATCAAGAAATTATGACCATTTCCTCCTCAAGGACAGCATGTTGGTCATTCCGCTGCAATGCTTTGCTCATGAGCTATTTCCATGACAAATAATGCAAAAAACTATGGAAAACTAATTGCAAACATCAGTGACCAGATCTGACATTAGAAAGACAAAAAACTGGCAGAGGAGAAGGAAAGTTCCAATCAGGCTCATAGCTTCAAGGTGTAGTTGTGAGACTCGCAGGTCAGTCAGGCTCACAGCAGTGAGGCGCAGAGGCAGCCTACAGGCCAATCAGGGTTACAGAGCTGAGCTGCATCTTTGGCCACTTAAGCCTATCAGATTCAGAGTCACAAGGTGTAGTGGAAACTACACAGAGTGACAGCTGCAGTAGACAGTGGAAGTGGCTGGGTCAGGTCAGGTCCATAGAGTCTTGGAGCAGTTCTCAGGTAGGAACCCCACACAGACATTGAAAGACTCCCTCACCATGTGGGTTACCCCTGACTTTGCTCTTTTATAGTGTCCAATTTCTCTGGGTATTTCTCAGACCAGAAACAAAGTTTGGGGTTTCTCCATCTTAACTGTTTCTACTCTGGCAGGGTCAGGGACATTCCTTTCCTCTCTCTTAGCAGGAAGCTGGTTGCTCACTCGCCACTGGTAGATTGTGTCAGTCAAACATTATCTCTGGTTACATAGAAGCTTGTCTTGCTCCTTTTCTTCGTTAAGAAAAAATGAGATTGGGTCTAAGTGGGTGACTTAGGTCACACACATTTTGTACACAGTGGATGTGGTTCCACTGTCTCAAATGTCCGAACTAGTTTAGGGTGGTTCACTTTCAAGTGTCCTTCTAAGGCTGCTCTTCACACACAGCCTTTGTGTAAAGTGATGCTTCACACAGCAGGTAATGCTTGGGCGATCTCCAAGCAGAACAGATCGATCGCATAGGTGCAATAAAGTCCTAGATCTCTGCCCCAGGATGCCTTTAGCCTTTTTAAAACAGTAATCAGATACAGACAAAAGGGGGGGGGCATGGGCTGGAAACTCAATCACCTTGTACAACAGAAACATCAGTCTACAGTTATCCCCACTACTCGCCAAATGTCAGAGCAGAGCTCAGGAAGAAGGAATCTGTCTTCAATTCATTAAAAAAGGTAGCCCTGTCTTTGTCATCCTCACACCAGTGTCTTGATCTCCACCCTTCTGCCACAGGAATGTGGTCAATACATTTCCACTATCTGGGGAAGATGTTCTCATCTTCTACCTTTGTTCATGCTAAACCAGCAGCATTCGAAATGAATCCCATTGATTTCGATACTCAGACACACACACAAAAATGAACACACACACACTACTACTAACATGTGTCACAGGTTCAGCATATGGTTCTAGACTACACATAACACTGGAACTTTATACATACAGTTCTGTAGGCCACACTCTCACTGATACAAATACGTCTGGTCACACTGTAAATCACAAAACACAATAAACTGTCTGCTCTGCTTGATGTACTACACCCAGGACAGGGACAGCAGTCCTTTGAGGGCACGCTTGGTGCACCCTCCAGGTCACAGGATTGGTTTTGCATCTTGCATTGTGAGGAAAAAGCACAGACCTCTTCACACATGTCAGATAAGTGCAAAGCCAGGACCAAAGTAAAATTCACAATATGAGACTCAAATGCAGCAAGGAACTTATGACAGGGCACCATTTCTTTCTCAACAAGCACTCTTCCTTTCTAAAAGAAAAAGCACTGACTGGACATCACTTCATAGGTGTTGGTTGTTTCTAAGTCTCAAGCACACAACGACTCCAAGAGTAATTCTGGAACCCCTCTGCCTCAATTCCCTGAGATTCAGGCACTAAAAGGAATACTTGGCTCCAAGTAGGGCTCTGTAGTAAAGGGCCCGGGACACTAACAGCAGAACACTCTTATTTTCACACTCGGAGCAAGTAGTGTTTGTTTTACCCATGGTCTTCCAACCTGGATTTCATGCAGTTACCTGCAGCCTTTTTGAAACCTGAAAAATGTTACTGTGGCTGCATTACCTGTTTCGACTACCCAGATATGTGCATTTGTTCTTTTTTTATTTTCATTATAGAGACTGAGGGCCATATTACGATGCTGGTCGACTGTCATCGTGTCGGAAACGGGACTGCCGGACAAGGAGTCAGAGGTCCCACATTCCGAATTATGACTTCACGGCGGTCATAAAGTGTATGTTTACTATTGCAGCTTGTGCTGCGGGCCGCAGCACAAACAGCAATAGTTAACATGCACTTTTTAAACATCTCTGCACCATGCGGTGCCTGCCACATGGTGCACTGATGTCTAGGGGGCACTACAGTTGCCCCCCAGGCCTCACAGTGGAGGCTGTGGAGGGACTGGGGCCCTGCTAGGTGCCCCTGAAGTCCATTTCCATCTGCCTTTCTATGGCAGTCGGACTGCTATAGAAGGCAGACCGAAAGGGACATCGTAATCCCTATGGTGGTCCCTTATTGTAGGGAATACATTCCGACCGCTGGGCCGACGGGCTCCTTGAGCTTGTTGGAACAGCAGCGGTCGGTCCCTCCATGTGCTGCCTCTGACCGCCGCATCATAATGCAGGTGCAGATGTCGGTCAGACCGCAACCAATGGCCGTCGGTTGCATTCCGACTGACATCACAATGAGGCCCTTAAAGTTAAATTAGTTTATTTATTCTTGTACGTATGTACATATGTATGTGTATATATATATATATATATTCAGTGAAAAAACCATAGGTTTCACACACGTTATAGTTAGCTGGACATTTCATTCATAAAAAACCAATGAAATTCCCCCGTTATAGTTAGTTAAGCTAACTATAACTCGCGCACCCGCAATCCACTGCTGATGACGTAACATATTACATCACTCATGACATGGTCAGTGACATCACTCATGACATCACTCATGACATCTCAAATGACATCACTGATGACATCATCCAGTGAATGTGTGTTTTTCTGAAAATTAAATATGTTTTATATATGTATATCTAAAGGTCGATGGAAGAATAAATGGGTATATAAGTGTCTAAAAGGATGATTTGTTTTTGAAAAATTGATTGTGTAACTGACTGATTAAGTGTATCTTAGTGAATACATGGCTTAGTGAGTAATGTTTAAATATGTAATTATCTGTATCAGTCTCTCACTTTGTGTATAAGTGTCTGCATGGGTTGGTGAGTAGCTACATGGGTGTTTATATAGGATATTAGGTTGTTTTTTGAGTATCAGTCTGAGTGTCTGCATGGTTCGGTGGGGGTTATTACGTAGTGCATAGGTGCATGAATGATTGACTCTCTGGTTGTATGTGTTGAAGACAGCATGTGTGCATGACTGTATGGTTGGATGAGTGTGTGTATGGGTGTGTTAGTGAGTTAATGACTGTCTCAATAGTGTCTTTATGAGTAACTACATATGTTTTAAACTAGTAAATGTGACTATTGGTGTATATAAGTGAGTATATGTGAGAGTGAGAGATTGAAAGAGTTCCTGTATGAATAAGTATGTGTTTTTATATGTGATTATTTAAAAGAGTAAGTATGTGTAAGTTTCCGTAGAAGTAAGTGTGGTGGTGTGTGTATAACTGTATATGCAAGTAAATGCATGTTTGATTCTTTATTAGCATGAGTGACTATGTGTGTGAGTAACTCTATGGATGAGTGGCATTGTGTAACAGGATGTATAGGTGTATGAGTTCATATGATGAGTGAGTACATGTATGAGTGACTGTATAGGACTGTTGGTGAATGAGTGGATGTGTATGTGGATCTTAGAATTACTGAAGAGGTTGTTGTAACTGGTATTGGTATATCCATTTTTTTGAAAATTTCAGTCTCTATTTTTGAATGTTTGTATCAAAGGTTATATTAGGGTGAGAGGAGGTCTACCACTCTGTCACAAGGATGATGTCATCAGTGATGTCATTTGAGATGTCATCAGTGATGTCATGAGTGATGTCACTGACCATGTCATGAGTGATGTAATATGTTACGTCATCAGCAGTGGATTGCGGGTGCGCGAGTTATAGTTAGCTTAACTAACTATAACGGGGGAATTTCATTGGTTTTTTATGAGTGAAATGTCCAGCTAACTATAACGTGTGTGAAACCTATGGTTTTTTCACTGAATTTGCAAGGTTTTTTAAATGCTAATTCCTAACTATAACGTGTGTGAAACCCATGGTTTTTTCACTGAATTTGCAAGGTTTTTTAAATGCTAATTCCTAACTATAACGTGTGAGAAACCCATGGTTTTTTCAGTGAATTTGTATGGTTTTTTAAATGCTAATTCTTACCTATAACATGTGTGATTCCCATGGTTTTTTCATTGATTTTGTATGGTTTTTTTAATACAAATTCTTATATTAAACGTGTTTTTTTTTTTATTTGCAAGCTTTTTTACTTTTTTTTTTTTTTTTACTTTATATTCTCTTAAAACACTATGCTTAATTTTTAAAAATTCTGCAATATATTATTTTTTCTCATTTTTTTTTTTACCAAACAGGTAAGATATATTAGTATAACATACTGATTTTTTTTTTTTTTTTTTTAAGTACGCGTACGGTAAGCTTACGGTAAGCGTACGGTTTGCGTAATGTTCGTAATATTTCTACTCTTTTTGCGTAGGGTTACGCAATTTACGTAGCCGTGCGTACTGCGTACGCGGCGCGTAAGCGTGTACGCTACACGCGCACGTTACGCGGAAGTGTTTGGGCGTGCCTGTTATGCGCATGCGTGCGAGCGCGTGTCTTTTTTACGCAAATGCGTACTTTTACCGTAAGCGCTCCGTAAGCGCTCCATAAGCGCACCGTAAGCGTAACGTACGCGCACTGTGGGTCATGTGATCAAGAAACAAAACTTTTGATTGGTTCGAAGTAGTTTCAGTTCTAGAACTCTCCTACACCACACCCATTCCCCTCATTTCTGCTTGTGATCCCTTAGGAGAAGGAGCTGAGTTGTCTTTGGGATACGATGGCAGACCAGCACTCCTCTGCTGAGAGTGAGGCTAGCAGCACCACCATCAGGCAGAGAAAGAGGAAACAGAAGAGCTCTTTTATATGGGAGTATTTTACTTTTCCTGAGGGTGAGAAAAAAGTCAATGCTGCTTTGGTGACTTGTAAGCTGTGCCAGCGTGTACTTTCAAGAGGTAATCCTAACAAGAAGTATTCCTTCGGGAATCACACTATGTTACGACACCTTGAGGATGTACACCCTAGGACACATGCTCGACATACTGGAGGAAACCCTTCAGTAAGTCGACCAAGCACATCCACAGCAGCTCAGCCGAGTCCTTCTTCGGAAGCTCAGCAGAGCCCTTCATCTGTGGGGGCAGATTCACCTTTTTCTGATCCTGTGGAAACTAACCCTCGGATTGCGAGGGTTACAATGTGGTGTTCATTTTGCCATGGTCTAATTGTTCATAGGGAGACCAGTCTTCCCCTCATTAACAACAAAATAGACCAGCACATTTGTCCTACCAGCTAATGTTCCCATTCTTCCTTTCCTCTGTCCCTGCATGAACACAACGGCTCTTTTAAGAGCCAACCTTACCTCTCAATTTTTTTTAATTTTTTCTTAAAAACTTTTTTTTTTTTTTTACCGTACGGTAAGCGTATTTTTTTTTTTTTTTTTTTTTTTTAAACTAAAAAACAATTACCACATTACAAGGTCCTTGAGGGATTAATAACTAAATACTGAAAATCTGTTTGAGGAGAAGTGGAAGAAAGGGACCCTCTAATTTCTGACTTACCTGACCCACCCAACAATTTAATTTTTAATTAAAATTTAATTGAAATTACTTGTAAAAATTGTTTTTTTTTCCCAAAATTTTCTTTCACAATCTGAAAAAAAAAAAATGTATTAATATTTAATAAATCATTATATAATACAGTACACGTATTTACATATTTTCCAAAAACAATTTTTTGCCATTTTTTTGCTGTTTTCAGAATATATTGCATCTCACTATAAATCGTGAAAGCAATTGCATTCATCACTTAACAGCGGGCAAAAAAAAAATAACAATCTCAAAGATTGTTTTAAAAAAGCCCAGAATCTCTTTTCACTTAAACATAACATTATAGAAATGCAAAATATTCAAAAAAAAATCATCTAATAACAATAACTATTTCTTTAAAATACCGTCAGACAATTTTGTAACAGAAGCATAATTACAAAAATAATATATCTCAAATAACTCCACAATACATCTGGTTACATTTCCTTTAGGCCAAATGGTAATTTTAAAATTCTTTTTTGATTAAATTTCCAATGGTAATCTAATAAAATTCCAAAATTTAAATTGTACAGATGTTACCGATTCTCTCTAAAATTTTGGTTTCCGAAAGATTAATTAGTATTTAAATAAGTCCACAATACAATTGGTTACCTTTCCATATGGCCAAATGGTAATTTTAAAAATCTTTTTTGATTAAATTTCCAATGGTAATCCAATAAAATTCCAAAATTTAAATTGTACAGATGTTACTGATTCTCTCCAAATTTTTGGTTTCCGAAAGATTAATTAGGAATTAAATAAGTCCACAATATAATTGCTTACCTTTCCTTTAGGCCAAATGGTAATTAAAAAAATCTTTTTATTTGAAAATTCCAATGGTAATCCAATAAAATGGTAAAATTGTTTTGTACAGATCTTGCCAATTCTCTCTAAAATTTAGGTTTCAGGAAGATTAGATAGGAATTTGCTAAATCAAAAGGCAAACGTTGCTTGAAAATCAATTGGGAATCATTACACAGTGTCCAGCCTTTTTCACATTTAAGATAAACTGTGTAATGTCCTGAAGTTACAGTAGGTCCTTCATGGAAAATTATTGCAACTGTTACAAAAGTTTTTCCTGAAATTGATAATTGCTGTCCTATAAACTTCTTTATTAAAGTATCCAATTTTGTACCATCAGCTCTACATCGTTGCATCATTAAAATTACATACTGTCCGTATTCTTTTAAAATTAATGTTGAAAACATGTCTGATTTACACTCACTGCATTCTATGCTATGATTAGCATCTTTAACTAATTTAGCAAAAGTGACTGTTTTACACTCTGGCAATGTTAAATAAATAAACCTTTCAGAATCAACATTAGAGCCACATGTATGGAAACAGTTTTCACAACTATGTTCCCATTTATAAGAGAGACCAAACATATTTTCAATGTGTACCCCTTCTTCTTCCAGTACCTGAAGAAAATACATCAAGAATTCCTGTGCGTCTTGCTGTACATTTTGAGAAAACTGTGTTTGTCCTGAACATACATCTAAAAGTTTTCTAATTTCAGTAGCACTTTCTATTTTAGTTTTATCATTACTCAGCTTTTCAAAAAGGAGACTCAACTCAGAACAGAATCTTTTCCTCTGATTTACTATTATCTGTTCTTTCAAACTTTCCAGATAAAATACAACATTCAGCACTACATTAGCGTAGCAGTTGACACCAGAGCTATTTTCAAAATGACAACCTACAACCTCTTCAACATTTTCCTTTTTCTTTTTGCTTGCAATTACATCACTCCTCTTTTTTTTTCTCTTCTCTACATCCTCATTATAGATATTCTCAATTCTTCTTTTTCGAGAAACAACACGTTTTTCCAACACAGGATACTGACCTAAATGTGGAGCATAGGTTCTTCTTATTCTATTATACTCCTTTACACAATTTGCATCAGCACTAACTTTTGAGTCATCAAAGTCTATCATAAATAAACCAGATAATGTTTTCACTCGTGACAAAGCAACATAAGCCATACCTTCTTTGAACACAGTTGAACCAATGTTTACAAAAGCACAATCTACAGTCAATCCTTGAGACTTGTGAATAGTTACAGCATATGCTAGAGAAAACGGAAACTGTTTCCTACGTACATATAAGTCTTTCACAAGCATGAAACGAACTGTACAATGACAAATGTCTATAACTTCTTCTATCTGATCAAATTTTATTTTTAAACATTCAATTCCATCTTTTTTCTGGTAATTAATAAAACCCACAACTCTTCCCATAGCTCCATTCACTAAACCTTTTTCAACATCCAAATTTCTCCTTAAAAATACTCTACAGTTCATGCAAACATATAGATTTTTTTCTAATCCAGCTGTTTTGGAAATGTTCTTCTCTAGTGAATCCAATTTATTTTTCAGTTTGCCTGTTAATGTAATAGTAATTCTTTCATGCTGAATTTTGTCCACTGCTTCCAATTTCCTAATCTCTTCCTTTTCCAATTTCAAAAGTTCCTCATTGAATATTGAGCATTCACGTAGAGTTGGCATTAAGCAGATGACACTTTTCTTTTCTGCAATGTTCTTGTATATTTTTGCTGCAACTATTTCTTCCTTTGGAAATAAATTATGTAGCAACCGACTCTGTAATGCTTTCGTGCCAGCTTCAGTGAGTAGTCCAATTCTGATATCTTTCAGAATACTTCCATATTCTTCATCGTTTGCTTGCCTCATATTAGTAGTAAGTTCCTTGTACTCAAAGAAGGACCAAATATTTGCATTACCAATGCTTCCCAATGACTTATTTGTGTCTTCATGTGTCACAGTATTAAACACTGGTTGTCCTTTAACTGGAGTAAGCTGTAGAAGATCCCCAAAAACTATGACATGTTTTCCACCAAATAACACGTCATAGTCTGTCCTTAGAATTTGCTGCAATCTTAAATGCACAAAGGCAAGCATTAAGTTTGATACCATGCTCACCTCATCAATAATGAGAACTTGCATCTTCTTCAATACTCTTGAAACTTCCAAGCATGCTTCTCCAGTTAGCTTGTGGTATTGTATTTTGTTCTCATGCTCCACTGGTAACATTAGCAAACGATGTAAGGTGATTCCTTTTATGTTATAGGCTGCTAACCCAGTTGGAGCAGTAACCACACAAGACAAAGTTGAATCTGTTTTTTGCTGTAGGTAGCTTCTGATGACTTTGATTAAGAAACTTTTTCCAGTTCCAGCTTGTCCGCTTACATACATGAAATGTTAAAATGATGTGCATGAGCACTCTTTTTTTCATGTTGTAATCCGTGATCAATTTTGTTTCTGATCTCTTCATAAATTTGTTGCTGCTCTTCATTCAGTTGTCTTTCCAAATTTGGTAAGTCTATAAATTCTTCTTGAGCTTGATTCATAGCCGTTTCCACTTCAGTCATTGCTATTGCAGCTTCATTTTCAACGATTGGTTGTCCTAGGGGATCTTGACTGAGTGTTCCAGAACTTTGGCTGTCTTGAGAACTGTCTCTAGCTACTTCAGCTGCAATTGAAGTTTCCTGTTCAATTTCTTCATTTAACATTTCCACATAATTTCTGAAAGTACTGCATTCTATGCTGTCTTTGCAAGCATTAAAGGAATCTTCATAGCTTTGAAATTCTCCCAGTAGTTCGTCCTCTGAACGCCATGGTTTAAACAGCTGTAAAAGAGCCAAGTAGTAAAATTCCTTTTTGTCAGTAGTGTCGCAACTCAGCTTCCGGTGATTTATCAAACTTCCTTTTGTTTGCTTCACCAAACATCCTTCCTCACCAATGACTTTATATTTTCCATTGTTGATGTCTTCTGCAGCTTTCCGTGAATAAATGTAGTTCTGCAGCACTTCATAGAGACACATGTTCTCCAGATGGACACTTCTCTTTGGGTAATATGTGTCCAACATGTTTGATTTCAAAATATCTGTACTTTCTGGGTCATTCTCGGCCAAATATTCAATTTCTCGAACAGATTTCAGTACCTGATTTCTCATTGCTGCTAGGCCTAAACTTGCCCAAATTATTCTTCTTGATTTTGAGTAGAGACTTGCAGAAGATAACCTATCTGAACATTCGTAGGATCCAATTTCTCGATGCGATAACATCTTTAAACTGAAACTGTACAGCTTCTTACTGACAGTCTTCTCGTGAGAAATCTGTTCCCACATTTCTTTCAATTCAGTTTTTTCTGATTTCGTAATGTAAGACGTAACATATCGAGCAACAGCAATGGAATTGTCAGCTACATACTGTATATCCATGTTAGCATTCCACATGGATAAAATGACTGGGTTGTAGTCATTTATATTTTTTGATTCTTCTTTTCTTTTTAGGTTGTAGGTATTCTTAGGTGATTTTCTTGTAATAGTATGTCTCACAGCTGACATAAAACTGTTTACTCTTCCTTTTGAAAGAACAGGTCTAGGAAATCCAAATCGACATTTAGTGTAGAATTTATCTTTTGTCTTGTACTTCTGTCGACAGTACTTTCCACACCGATGACTTTGGAAACGTAAAACTTGCTCTTTTAACTTTTTCTCTTCTGTGCTTTTTGGTATAGCACATGTTGCATATTCTTCAATAAAAGATAACACTGCTTCATCAGTATCTGTTCCAAACTTTGGGGCATCCTTGATCCACAACAGCATATGAATATGAGGAGCACCTCTTGCCTGGTACTCTTTTCTCCAAAAGAAATCCACAACTTCTCCAAGAGGTGGATTTTTTTTATTGCAGATGAAGGACATCATAGCCTCAAATCTATGATTGAAATATCTGCAAACATTAACCGGATCCAATGAGCACAGTTCTCCTGCTGTCTTGTATTCGATGTTTTTAATGTTTGAATTTGCCTCTCGTAGAAAATCCAGTAAATCATCCCAAGCGTACTCAGCACAGCTTAGGGTAAGGAACCATGTTGGTGTTCCTAAATTCCGTAACATGCATTTTAATTCACCATGGCGTCGGTACCAATATTCATTTGTTCCACGCTGACAAGCCATCAGATTGATCAGTTGTGTTTCCAAATGATCATCTCGGTGCTGCACTTTCTCCATAAAATCCTTAGCAGACACATTTTGTAAATGTACTCCACTTTTTAAAATGTGATTTACTGCATAAGACAATGCAGACAAGTCGCTTTCAAATAAAAGATGGAACAAATAAGGAATACTTTGTCGAAATCTTGGATCTTCTGCATATAGTCTTGTAGTCCGATACTCAGATGCTGGAATCTGTTCTGGACGTTCATCGTATCGTCCTCCTTTTCCTGTAGGAAACAGCTGGGGAAAACATCGAGCTTCCAAGCTCTCCTCCCATACACTCACGGGAGTTCCTTTTGCTTTCTTCATCTGAAACAGATCAATAGTGTCTCCCATAACTTCTTTTGAATGAAGAGGATGTATGTTAAAATGTTCATAAATTTCTTCTTCCTTTGACTTGTCCACTTTTTCAATTTGACCAGTTGGTGTTTCTGTGTCTTCTTGTAAATCTTCTTCTTCTTCTTCTATATAAATTGATTCATACCATTTGTTATTCCTTTTCAAATACAAATTTGCTCTTTGTACTTTCCGTACATCTAACAGCTCCTGCCAAATCTTCTTATTCTTTGTAGGTACACCATTAACCAGAATAACTAATGGTTCAGTTTCCAAAGTATCTGCATCAATAGTTTCCATATTTTTTTTCAAATCCAAGGGCAAATACACCACTCTTCCTTTTAAACCTCTCAGTAAATCTGAAGGAGGTAATTTACCAGTTTTGGGCTCCATACGTACTATGGTCTGGAAGGGATGAACACATTGAATAAGTATAGACTCATATGTATTTAATTCAGAAAGTTCGGCAGGAATAGCATCCAATTCTAAATTATTATGTACAGCTCTGGTCGGCATTCTATTTTCTTCTAACTTGTTGTAACAGTATTTACAAATACGCTGATCTTCACCCAATTCAAAACAATTTTCAAGAAATATATATGTGGCAAAATCCTTCCACTTATAAGTATCTTCATTTTCACTTTTTCTGTAGAGATCAACATTCCTGGTTTGTTTTTTATAATGATTTCTGCAGCAACAAATACAAGTAATATTTGGTCTTTCTTTAGAGATGATTTCAAATTTTGTCATTTGATCATCAAATTTCTTACTTACAGAGGGTACTACATTCTCTTCCACATCTTCCTCGATAACTGTGTCATTACCTGCACTCTCTTGTTCTGGACCAAAGTAACAAAACTGAATTTCATCAGTAACCTTCTCTACATCTGATACCGATCCACGGAACAGAGCCCTATTCAATTCATCTAACTTTATTGCTGGACTTTTAGCAAAATACAATCGTCTCACAAACTTTCTCATTTCAGTATGATGAACAGCCAGCATCCTAAAATGATGAAAAACACTTTTACACACTTTTCTAGATAGACAAGCCAGAGAATGTCCCTGCAAACCAGTATTCTCTCTCACTCTGCATGGATCTAGACTTTGAAGCACCTTAATCTTCTGTTTAACACTTTTTTTTACTATATTCTCTTAGAAACTCACGAAATTTATCAATAGATTCCTGACACACAGTGCAAATACTACTACAATTCCAAGTGTACACTGGGGCTTTAGGACGTCTCCCCATAGCCTCATCCGCCATCACTTGTTCCTCATCTCTTGGAACCATTTTCTCCTTCTCCATTATACAACCATTTTTCACTTCATAAGCACGACCTCTGGTGTCAACTGCATGCAGCAAACTATTACTTTGAAAATAATTCTCTTCATTAAAAAAAGGTTCACTACTTGAACTATGCATCCATTCTCCTAAAAACACTTTACAAAAGTTTGTTCTTTTCACTAGTCTTTTCCTTTTGCTTTGTGATTTCAGTACATTGACCATTTTATCTAATGTACGCATCCTGTTCAAAATTAAAATGAATAGTTTCCTTTTTAATTCTAAAGCCTTTGCTGCAATGGCTTCAATTTATTTTTTTCTCTTAAAAAATTTAGATTTTTTCTTATATTTCTTCACATCCTTTATCAAATTGGACATAACTCTTCTCTGAAACATTTTTCTACGAATCTCTTTAAACGCTGTTTTTCTTTTTAAGTTAATCTTAATTGTTTCTGAAGGTATATTTGCATTAACTAAATGCTCAATTTTTTCCTGTTGTTTTCTATTTAAAACATTCTTTCCAGTACAGACATTTTGTACATTTTTCCTTTTTTTGAAGATATTGTTTAAAAAATCTTTTGTCTGCTTACCAGAAGACTTTCTCTTTTTCCCAACATGAGCATCTCCAACTAACTTAGGTCCTCCAGTTGTCTTCAAATATAGATTTTTTTTGTGGTTTTTCCTTTGTCTGGATTTTGTAGGCATCTTAAATTTTGTTCACTGCTCTTCAGCAATACCTGAAAGAAACTAAAAAAAAAATCATGTATTTTATTTAAATATATTACTATATTTTTTATGATCTTTTCAAATCTTAAAATACTATGTACCCCTTTCCTACAAGTGAAAATCACAATAAAACCATCACAAATTAAATATCTAAAAACAATTCCTGTGTGCACACAGACTCATGGTTTGATATTAGGCAGAAAACAAAATTTCTTTGCCAATTTGAAAGCACACTTACTACTCTTTTTTTGGCAAGTGATAAGTACTTTTACAGTCTGACACATTTTCAATCCACTTTTCAGATTCTGAAAACAACACATGTCCAAACAGCTTTTTCAGACCAGGAACATGTGTAACCTGGGTGAATGACTACACTCCAGCAAGGGCAACCAGCCTTAGTGATGCTGAATGTATTTGCATTACTGACTGCAACTTCAAACCCCACTCGGTTGTGAATACTATGCATGATTCTACAGGATAAGCAGCTGGGTGTGTGCTAAGAGTCTGCTTCTGCAGAAAAATAGGTGCCCCTTTCCTACTAATATAATGTAAAATTACCAGAGTAATACGCAATAAATCTCTGTCTATAATTCCTCTTTGCACACAGAGTCATGGTTTGAAATTAGGCAGAAAACGAAATTTCTTTGCCAATTTGAAAGCACACTTACTACTCTTTTTTTGGCAAGTGATAAGTACTTTTACAGTCTGACACATTTTCAATCCACTTTTCAGATTCTGAAAACAACACATGTCCAAACAGCTTTTTCAGACCAGGAACATGTGTAACCTGGGTGAATGACTACACTCCAGCAAGGGCAACCAGCCTTAGTGATGCTGAATGTATTTGCATTACTGACTGCAACCTCAAACCCCACTCGGTTGTGAATACTATGCATGATTCTACAGGATAAGCAGCTGGGTGTGTGCTAAGAGTCTGCTTCTGCAGAAAAATAGGTGCCCCTTTCCTACTAATGCAAATGTAAAATTACCAGAGTAATACGCAATAAATCTCTGTCTATAATTCCTCTTTGCACACAGAGTCATGGTTTGAAATTAGGCAGAAAACGAAATTTCTTTGCCAATTTGAAAGCACACTTACTACTCTTTTTTTGGCAAGTGATAAGTACTTTTACAGTCTGACACATTTTCAATCCACTTTTCAGATTCTGAAAACAACACATGTCCAAACAGCTTTTTCAGACCAGGAACATGTGTAACCTGGGTGAATGACTACACTCCAGCAAGGGCAACCAGCCTTAGTGATGCTGAATGTATTTGCATTACTGACTGCAACTTCAAACCCCACTCGGTTGTGAATACTATGCATGATTCTACAGGATAAGCAGCTGGGTGTGTGCTAAGAGTCTGCTTCTGCAGAAAAATAGGTGCCCCTTTCCTACTAATGCAAATGTAAAATTACCAGAGTAATACGCAATAAATCTCTGTCTATAATTCCTCTTTGCACACAGAGTCATGGTTTGAAATTAGGCAGAAAACGAAATTTCTTTGCCAATTTGAAAGCTCACTTACTACTCTTTTTTTGGCAAGTGATAAGTACTTTTACAGTCTGACACATTTTCAATCCACCTTTCAGATTCTGAAAACAACACATGTCCAAACTGCTTTTTCAGACCAGGAACATGTGTAACCTGGGTGAATGACTACACTCCAGCAAGGGCAACCAGCCTTAGTGATGCTGAATGTATTTGCATTACTGACTGCAACCTCAAACCCCACTCGGTTGTGAATACTATGCATGATTCTACAGGATAAGCAGCTGGGTGTGTGCTAAGAGTCTGCTTCTGCAGAAAAATAGGTGCCCCTTTCCTACTAATGCAAATGTAAAATTACCAGAGTAATACGCAATAAATCTCTGTCTATAATTCCTCTTTGCACACAGAGTCATGGTTTGAAATTAGGCAGAAAACGAAATTTCTTTGCCAATTTGAAAGCTCACTTACTACTCTTTTTTTGGCAAGTGATAAGTACTTTTACAGTCTAAGACATTTTCAATCCACTTTTCAGATTCTCAAAACAGCACATGTCCAAACAGCTTTTTCAGACCAGGAACGTGTGTAACCTGGGTGAATGACTACACTCCAGCAAGGGCAACCAGCCTTAGTGATGCTGAATGTATTTGCATTACTGACTGCAACTTCAAACCCCACTCGGTTGTGAATACTATGCATGATTCTACAGGATAAGCAGCTGGGTGTGTGCTAAGAGTCTGCTTCTGCAGAAAAATAGGTGCCCCTTTCCTACTAATGCAAATGTAAAATTACCAGAGTAATACGCAATAAATCTCTGTCTATAATTCTTCTTTGCACACAGAGTCATGGTTTGAAATTAGGCAGAAAACGAAATTTCTTTGCCAATTTGAAAGCTCACTTACTACTCTTTTTTGGCAAGTGATAAGTACTTTTACAGTCTGACACATTTTCAATCCACTTTTCAGATTCTGAAAACAACACATGTCAAACTGCTTTTTCAGACCAGGAACATGTGTAACCTGGGTGAATGACTACACTCCAGCAAGGGCAACCAGCCTTAGTGATGCTGAATGTATTTGCTTTACTGACTGCAACCTCAAACCCCACTCGGTTGTGAATACTATGCATGATTCTACAGGATAAGCAGCTGGGTGTGTGCTAAGAGTCTGCTTCTGCAGAAAAATAGGTGCCCCTTTCCTACTAATGCAAATGTAAAATTACCAGAGTAATACGCAATAAATCTCTGTCTATAATTCCTCTTTGCACACAGAGTCATGGTTTGATATTAGGCAGAAAACGAAATTTCTTTGCCAATTTGAAAGCACACTTACTACTCTTTTTTTGGCAAGTGATAAGTACTTTTACAGTCTGACACATTTTCAATCCACTTTTCAGATTCTGAAAACAACACATGTCCAAACAGCTTTTTCAGACCAGGAACATGTGTAACCTGGGTGAATGACTACACTCCAGCAAGGGCAACCAGCCTTAGTGATGCTGAATGTATTTGCATTACTGACTGCAACTTCAAACCCCACTCGGTTGTGAATACTATGCATGATTCTACAGGATAAGCAGCTGGGTGTGTGCTAAGAGTCTGCTTCTGCAGAAAAATAGGTGCCCCTTTCCTACTAATGCAAATGTAAAATTACCAGAGTAATACGCAATAAATCTCTGTCTATAATTCCTCTTTGCACACAGAGTCATGGTTTGAAATTAGGCAGAAAACGAAATTTCTTTGCCAATTTGAAAGCTCACTTACTACTCTTTTTTTGGCAAGTGATAAGTACTTTTACAGTCTGACACATTTTCAATCCACTTTTCAGATTCTGAAAACAACACATGTCCAAACTGCTTTTTCAGACCAGGAACATGTGTAACCTGGGTGAATGACTACACTCCAGCAAGGGCAACCAGCCTTAGTGATGCTGAATGTATTTGCATTACTGACTGCAACCTCAAACCCTAAAAGTATTCCTCATTTATACCAGTACACCTTAATTTATGGTAGTCCATAATATTTTACATGTTCCTTACATTTAAATTTCTCCCAAAACACAAAATGATAAACACAACTTCAACAAAAGGAATCCCAATTCTATTAGTCATTTCTTAATGTACCACATACATCCCCTCTCAAACTCATAACTCACCTTTAAAATTAGTTAGTTGTGAAAGAAATGTGGCACTCAAACAGCAGATTATCAGAGCCAGGATCTCTGTTTGTACACCTCTCTCCTCTCAGCAGAACCAGATAATGGCAATGTTTCCCTCTCTTTTTCCACACATATACATGTTAATTTTAAATCTCAGTGCTTCCCCCTTTTTTTCAAATGTAATCACACATTTCTATTGGTTGAAAACCAACCCTTTTCCAAAAGTACCCTTCCCCCAACTTGACTTCTGCCTAGCACCCTTCCCCCAACTTGACTTCTGCTTGCTACCATAGCAACAGCTCATGGAACACTGCTCTGTGAAATCAGGTCAGAAGTTCACCACACAATGTTTCATTTTCAAAGAGCAAGAGTGCTTGACTTTTCAAACCTAACAGCAAATCCATAGTAATGTTCTTTGGTAACACATTTTTCTGTACCAATACAAAACATGCTTCAATAAATTGACACGTACAGCCTAGTTTTTAGTGTAGAATGGTATGAAACAGCCAATGAGTTCTTTTTATTTTAAAATCATATGTATGCCTCCATTTCCAAACTGTCTTTCATTTCTTTTTCCCATTCTACTGAAATACACCTCCTGAGTGCATCCAGATCTCCTTTGAAGATGTTCACAGTGTGGATTGTAGGGCACAGCTATGTCTTCTGGAGTGAAAAGTATGCAGAGAAAACAGGTATGGTGAGAGACCTTGCTTTGCCAAATGTAGACATTAAATGGATTGGTCAGAGAGGGTTAAAGTGGCACCAATTGATGCCATTGGTGAAATCCTTCATGCAAATCCAACACCCTGACCTCATAATAGTGCACTGTGGTGGCAATGACCTAGGCACTTTGACTGGGGTAGGTCTGGAAATGCTTATGAAGGAAACCTTTGCACAACTGTTTTCACTTTTCCCTAAAACTGCCTTTGTGTATTCTAACATATGCCAAAGGCAAAAATGGAACTGGTCCAATCATTTTTGTCCGCAGATTGACAAAGCAAGAAAGCACGTCAACAAATCTGTTTCTGCTTTCCTCCGAGACTATGGTATGGGTTCCATTTACCACAACAACTTGCGTTACGACATGCAAGACATTTATAGAGGAGATGGTGTACACTTCAATGATGAAGGGAACAGAGTCTTCCTCTTGAACCTTAGACTCTGCGTCGGTACTTACTTGTAGGTACCACTAAAAAATCACTTCAAAAACACAACGGCTCTTTTTAGAGCCCCCTAATATCTAAACACTTAAATCTGAATTTTATTTATTTTTTTATTTTTTTTTCTACCGTACGCGTACGGTAAGCTTACCGTAAGCTTACCGTACGCGTACCCCGCGATTTTTTTTTTTAAATTATTAAATGTATTTTTTGTACTTTTGTGTCCTTCTTTGACCCCCTTTCAAATGTTAGGGGGTCTATAACTCTCTTCCTTGCCCCCTTTTCACATTATCTCCCTTTTTTTCTCTGTGTGAAACACACGAAATGGCGGCCGACACTTCCTGACTTCGTCCGATTCGAAGGTTTACAGTCATGTGACAACCAATCAGATTTGAGCTCGCGCACGGCACCGTACGCGTACGGTAAGCTTACCATAAGCTTACCCTACGCGTACCCCGCGATTTTTTTTTTTAATTAATAAATGTATTTTTGGTACTTTTGTGTCCTTCTTTGACCCCCTTTCAAATGTTAGGGGGTCTGTAACTCTCTTCCTTGCCCCCTTTTCTCGTTATCTCCCTTTTTTTCTCTGTGTGAAACACACGAAATGGCGGCTGACACTTCCTGATTTCGTCCGATTCGAATGTTTACAGTCATGTGACAACCAATCAGATTTGAGCTCGCGCACGGCACCGTACGCGTACCGTAAGCTTACGGTAAGCTTACGGTAAGCGCACGGAGCGCGCTTACAGATATATATATTGATTTAAATGCTATTTTCTCAGGAACTACTGAACAGATTTACACCAGACCTACAAAAGGCACTTCCTTGACCTGCGGACTACCTCTCTGCCAAATTTCAAGTAATTCTGTTCAGCCGTTCGGGCTGTAGCTGTGTCTAAAGGTCCTATGGAAAAATGCATGGGGAAAATGCGTTTTGGGACCCCCCTTTTTTCTCAGCCCCCGCTTGACGAATCACCCCGAGACTTTCAGGGTAGGAGCGGAGCGTAGCGCCCCATTAGTTTTGAAAATTTCGCGAGGATTCGTCGACCGGCGCCAAAGTTATTCCAAATAGAATGTTGCGGATTTCCTATGGAAAGAGGGTCCTAACTATAACTACCTACTGGCGACCGCCAGTAGGTAATATATATATATATATATATATATATATATATATATATATATATATATATATATATATATATACCTCGAAACGCGTTGGCAGACGATTACAAATGGAAGAGGAAGGCAGGCTGCATTACACAGCCAGATGGCAGAGCTCCGTCGAGTGACCTCCCGATGCTTCAAGGCACTTTGGTTTACAAAATATATATATATATATATATATATATATATATATATATATATATATATATATATAAAAACACTTTGCACAATGCTAACAAAAAAAAAGGATTGAAAAATTGTTCTAAGCTCTGCAGCGGGTAAGGTGGAGGAAAACTACTTCAAGAGCAGAAGATGATGGAACATTAAGATTCCAAGTTGTTACTTGAGTAGCTGAAAGTTGGGAAGCATTCTAATTGCTTGGGATGAAATTCCAAATCCTGGACACATTTCAGTAGAAGATTGTTTCCTGGTCTTACCTTCATGAAGGCTGGACTTTCCAGGAGCATGGTCTCCACTACGAAGAGTTACCGGACTGGCCGTAGCAGGCACTAGGCATTTCCCCAGTGGGCCGGAGGGGTGGGGGCCGGTTTTCTACCCATGAGGCCGGTTTTGCAGGTTGCTGCAATATCGGCCGCATGTAACAAAAGCGGGAGCGCTGCTTCTCATTAGCACCCCCCTCCCCTTCGGCTCCCGGTGCCGGTCGAGCAGCAATCTGCCAGAGCTGGTTGTTGTTCCCAGTCCAGCTGTGCTACAGAGGGTGCACTGTCTGCCTGAGAAGATCAGTTTTTGGTGGAAATACATGGATACTTCTGTGTATAACACTGTAAGGGATTCAGACAAGTTTCAAATGGCATCTGGCTTCGGCTGGATGCCATTTGAGTGAAGTCATTAGTGCGTTGATGTGGTCATGATTTGTGATCCTGTGACATGGCTGGCTGCTGCACGGAGAGCTGCTTTGAGAGGGACCATGTTCATTATTTTTATAACTCTGAGAATAGAATTGCCACAGTCAAGTCTAGAAAGCACTACGGCCTGAATCTCAAGCTTGGGATCATTTTCAGGGATGAGGTGCTTATTTCCTCATATTAGTTTCAATTGGTGTCCTGCTCCCTTTTATTGAGGATTTATGTGGGTCTCTGTGTTTAGCTTTCTGTCTAATACAAAGCCAAGTGATTTAGTTCACTTTAAAATCTCTGAACTGTGATCAAGTGGGAGTACAACTTTTGAAATTTTTGAACAGATGCTGAGCAGATAGGGTGTGGTTTTAGTCGAAACTCTGTTTTGAGAGGATTCAGTTTGAGATGATGGGAATTTCATGCAGATTTGAATTTCACTTAGCCTAGAGGCTGCTGAAGCTAAGTCACCCGGGGAGGGGATTTTGAAGAAATGCTGACTATCATCATCGTAGAAGTGGAATGCTACATAAGTATTTTTTTTAGGAGATTGGCTAGTGATTCCATACACAACTTTTAAAGTGTAGGTGACAAAACTAACTGGGGGTGAGTGTCTGAAACGTTTCAGAGCTCCGTCTATCATCTCCATGTGTTAGCTTTGTTCACCCTATGTTGGCAGGGTATGCCCAGACGTGGGTCCCTTGCTCACTTTGCTACTTGATTCAAGCTAGCCTGACTGATGAAGGGTGTTACCCAGAAACCGGTCCCATGATGCTTGTTTCTGGTTTAGGGAAGACCTGGCTTGGCAGTTCGGGCTGGACTGTTCCCATGACGCACAGGGTCAAGACTGATTTGCATATAGCTGGGTCTGAACTGAGGTGGCAAAGTGAGCTAAAGAACGATGATGGATTCAACCCAGATCTGTGACTGGGAGTGAGTGTCTGAAAAGTTTCAGTGCTCCCTCCATCATCTCCTTGTGTTTGCCTTGGTGACAGAACTAAGCCTTTTGGTACTCTTTGATCTAACCTACAGGTGTTGTACAATGTGCTTTCTATTTCTATTCGTCTATTCTTTGACCTCTAATGTCCAGAAAATATGTGAACCACATTAGGAATGTGCCTTCCTTGGCCCATTTTCCCTTTTAGGAGTTTAAAGAGCATACGATGGTGAACTGTATCAAATTGTGCAGAGAGGTGCAGGGAGATTTCTAAGTAGTCCAAATTAATGTTGTTGATTTCTCTAACCAGTTGTTTCAGTCTTTTTGGTTGTCCTCTCAGACATATCTTGGATTTCGTTAGTGTGAAGGAAGCTAGGTAATGATCAAATTAATCTACCATTAAACAGGATTCTGCCTTGGTCATACATGCTGGACCGCTGGTTAAATTTAGGTGGCACCTTTTACATGAGTGGGAGCAAGGCAGAGTTTTATTAGATTATTATTACTCAAGAAATATGAGAGTTGCCAAACATTTTTGTCTTTCTCATCTGCCCAGTGCAGGTTAAAGTGACTCAAGAATGATTTGTTCCAACTGGAGATCAGTTTGTCTGTCATGAACTCACTGACCTGTTCCACAAAGTTGATGTTGTTTCCTAATGGATTGTAAATAATGTGCATTTTAAAGGAGTTATTTCTCTTATGTTATATTTCTGCTGAGAGGCTTTAAAAGGAGGAGTGATTGTTCATCATTTAGCTTCTCAATTGTGATCTGTTCTCTGTGGATTAAAGTAATGCCTCATTCTATGTAATCTATGAGATGGGGGCAGATGATGGAAAGTCCTGTAAGGATTAATAGACCTATCACCGGCTGAGAAGTTTCATTTAGCCACATATCTATCAGCTGCAATAGGCTGAGAATGAACGATTTAATGAGATCAGAGACTTCATCTTGACATTTTCACACTGACCTGCAGATGCGGAGCATATCTTTGGGTAGTGCAGGATTTTTTAGAATCATTATTGCAGGTGAGTTCTTAACTTCAATGAGGATTTCTGGGTGGATGCCTATCTCTTTGGGTATGGGATTCTTTCTCAGGTTGGAGATTGAGTGTATGCCAAAGAATACCAGAGGGCTGTAAAATATTAGAAGCTCAGCTAGATTTTGCAGTAAGTAATGAAAGCATTCTTCTAGGATTTGTTGTCTACTATTGTGTAGCAAAGTTTGGGATTGCGCAGGCATGATATTGCAGTATTGAAAGCGTGAGTTGACTAGGAGTCCTAGGCTCGAATTGTGGAAGGGCTTAAGTGTCATGCTCAGTGTAAGATATCTCACTTCAGAGATCAAAGTGTCTACTTTCATAAAGAGGCTGTGGAGATCGCATATGTTTGCTGGTTGTCATCTTCTGCTTGGATCATTAACTTGCCTTTATTGAAAATAGAAATAGCCATCTCTGGATTGAAGGAAGGAGAGGGAGCCATGATGCTCATCCGTCCATATGGAATTGTTGAGGATTTCAACACTTTAAGATAGAAGTCGAAGAAGTTCTTATGACTTTTCTTAATAAGGGTTTGTTCATGATGGTCTTTCATGATATTTGTTTTCTTAATGTGGTCATGCCTCGTGTGGAACCACGACGTTAGATTTGGACTCTACCACTGAATGGTTAGAACTTCTCCAGCATAGATAGTGTGTCAAGGGACACAGCGATTCAACATACATATTGGTGGAGACATATATTACATGCTTTTTTCTTACAGCCACCAAAACCATACATTATCATGACCTTCATTATGATCTGTTGGGCTTATTTTACTAAGGAACTCACCATGCCACATTTTTCAATCACTGAAGATGTGTATGATACCAAAGAGAATAGAGTGAGCAGAACACATCACTTATCTGAGAGTAGACAAGTTTCTTAAGGGGGGAACCCAATGGCAAGAAAATACTTGTAAACAAGACAATTGTGAGCCCCAGATATTACATGTGAGGTAGATATATTTGTGGTCTTTGTTTATTGATAATCATGCATTTGACTTAATTTGAAAAATCTTAATTTCGGACGGACAAATTAAATGAGGCCTGATTTAGGAGAGGGCCAGCTTTAGTGGTGGTGGTTCATGGTGCAACAATCTTTGGTGACCTTCTTCTCCATGGATTCCCTCACTACCACTCTCCAACGGTCTACCAGACCCCCCCTCATGTTTATTTAATTGCCTATATAGTGCTACTCATCTCAATGTAGGGTGTCACAGCGCGTTACATCACATGCATATTATGCAGAGAAAACGAATCACACAAGTGTGTAAATCAATGTATGTCACTCAGAGTGTCGCAAACATCACGCCCATGCACCTCGTCAGTCGGACAGCCTATCTTTTACTCTGTGCAGCATTTCTTATACTTTGTGTAATAAATACATCGTTTAACCTAATCAAGTACATGTTCACAGTGCTTTCTGTTACAGGCTGGTCCCTCATGGCACTATAAATACATGATACTTTTCCCCAATGAACATAAAAGGTTTCAAATTGCTGAGCCTCTGGCTACACACTTAGGGGCTTATTACAATGGTGGACGGACTTCAATCCGCCAGCCATCGTTGCGGGGATTGGGACCTGCCACCTGTAAGGCGGTGGTCCCACACATGAGATTACGATGCAACCGCCACCGTGGCTGCATCGTGTATCGCTAACATTGCAGCGGGAGCTGCTGGCTGCAGCACCCGCCTCAATGTTCAAAATGCACTGTTTGCATTTCCCTGCACTACGTGGCAGGCACCATGCGGTGTCTGCCACCAGGTGCAGGGAAATGTTAGGGGTACCATAGGTGCCCCCCAGTGCAAAACTGAAGTCCCACTGCACAAGGGGGCCTGAAACGGGCCCCCAAAGTACATCCCCGCCCGCCTGTGATTGGCGGCTGAACCGCCATACACAGGCTGGCGGGGATGCAGCATCATAATATGGTGGACAGTGCATGCGGTCCGACAGCAGCAATCGCTACGATTGCTGCTGTCGGACCTGCGGCGGACGGACTTTCCGTCTGCCACCCACTTCTCCCAACATTGTAATCTGGTGGGTGGGATTTTCTGGTGGCGGATTCACCGCAATCGTAATGACAATTCATTTTACCTTCCATTTATTTTCAGTTAAAGGGTCTGCAGTTGACTTGCTATACATGCTTACCTTAAGGTGAAAGACTAATAGAACACAATATTTGTTCTTTTTAGCTGTGCCTGACCCTGCCTCGCCCTCACATACTTTCTTTATCATCTTTATGACCTTTGACCCTGCTTACAAGTCCGTAAAATATGCAAGCTGAAATAAAAGTAGACACATGTTGTCATACATGCAGCATATTCCAGCGAGTCACGACATTTGGTGCACAGATAATACGAGTTAGGCCCCTCGCCCTCGCACGCTCCTCACTGACAATTTACCAGGGAGCTGGGCAAATGCCCCTCTCCCCTTAAACCCCCCCCCCCACACCCCCCGCCTCATGATGCGGCATCACTGGTACTGCCCTAAAGCCAGCGCTGGCTTAGTAACTGCTTTCCAAGAGGATGTATTAAATATTTGGGCTGAGTTTAGCATAATTCACTTGGTTGTATTGAGAAATATTATTGACAGAACCATGGGAGTTTGAGATGTTATCTTAGGATCTCCAGATGGGTCTATGGCACTGGAACACATTTGTTCCTACCCCTGGGCTTTCATTGAGCTAGTTGGTGCATTCTGGGAGGTGCAGTCTTAGTTTATTTTAATTTAACCAATTGGAGTAAAAACACATGAAATCCCAGGAAATGAAAAGTGGAAAAGAGTGTAACCTTGTTTTTTTAATTTTTTTATTTCTTGAAATCTCACGTGCCTGAAGCATGCCCGCCAATTTCGTCCCCATTTTCTGCAGACGATGCGCCTCTGATTGACAATACACAAACGCAGGCGCATGGGGGCAGAAAAAATAAATAAAATTATGGAAAACAAAAAACAATCTTGTTTGTGAGAGATGAACCCAAGTGTTATTGGTGCGCCCGACGCCTGAACATTCTGACAGATCCTCGGCGTTGTATCTTGAACTATTTTCTCGCGAGGGCTTTATCTGGGAGATTACACATTGAGGAAATTCGTGGAACAGAAAGAATACAGATAGCAGGGCTGGAAAGATTGTATCTGGGGGAGAGAAGCAATTCATAGATGTCAGCTTTGTAGGCGCAGGACCCTGTAATCTGCTACTGCGCTTCGCATCCCCCTGAAGATGAATTAAACGCCAGTACATCAATATTTCAGAAGCTACAATTTTGCACTTAATTATGTGGGTGCCCGCTCCTTCTGCCTGGCTGCAGACACCGCATCTGTCTGCAATTTACTTCCCTGTACAATAGCGCCTGTCTGTTCTCCATTGTGAGCACAGCACACTGAGGGGCTGTGGCTTTTTGATGTGGCTTTGAACAATAATGCACCCAGAATGGTGCCAAAATGCATTCAAATTGCATATTGTAATTTCGTTCGGAAGATTTGCCTTTGCAGGAGATACTGATGTGTTTTTGTAATTGGTATTAAAGAAAACAACAAGGTTTAATGAACTCCACACCTGAAAAACACAATACACGCAGTGATAAGAGCTGTAATTTTGTAATTGTGCATGTTCATCCGGTTCAGATGAAAATACAATGACGGATTCAATTGACAGGACACAATGCGATAGGCAAAGATGCAGCCTGTTCTCAACACTGCGTCTGCAGAAATTACCTATAAACGATCCTACATGCCGGAGACTATGTTTGTGTTGAATACATTTCCAAACTGTAGAATTATTTCATCCACACTGAATGCCCACCTACACGGGAGCCCCGCCTCCTCGCATATCATTTACATATTTCCATTAGGAGTGGCATTGCACACATATATTTTTTAGCTAAGAACCCTAAATTGGTTTCTATTTAGATGAAAAAGAGCCCATAACCCAAAGGAATTTACATACTTTAATACGTTTAAACATTTTTAAAAATGTGTTCTTGAACACATGTGGCCCGATTTCAATGTCGGGCAGAAAGCCATCCGACAGTTAGTTGGTGGCTTTCCGCCCGACATCGATGGTTTCCCTCTGACCG
Organism: Triturus cristatus; assembly: GCF_964204655.1. Lineage (NCBI taxonomy): Eukaryota > Metazoa > Chordata > Amphibia > Caudata > Salamandridae > Triturus > Triturus cristatus. The sequence goes on from NC_140594.1 coordinate 1,098,669,446, forward strand.
CCATATTACAATACAAGCAGTTGGTGGGATACCTGTGGGGAGATTCCGCTGTGCCACCGACAGGATCAAGGAGCCCGTCAGAGCGTTGGAAGGACTCATAACCCCATAATGATGGCGGAGCCAGCCTCAGCTTTGCTTTCGAGATGATAATGTCATGAAAAGGCAGGCGGAAAGTGACTTTCGGGGCCCCTAGCAAGGCCCCCTTCCCCGCTGGCCCTCTGCTATGGGGCCTGGGGGCACATACACGCAACACAGTGCAGGGATGTTTAAAACATCCATTTTACGATTGTCGCTGGTGTTACGAGCCTTTTCCGCCTGCTGCACAAGCTACAATTGTAAAATGGATGTTTCCGACTGCCCATAGGGCGGTTGCATCCAAATTCTGTTGGCAGAACCGCCGACCTATAGTCGGGCGGTTCCATTACGCAAAGGTATCGGTGAGACACAAGGTCGGCCGACATCGTAATAAGGCCTTGTGGTGTATGTTATATCCCTTCTCTGTACAGGAGTCCTATTTCTATACCCATACCTTAACCCCTTCGTTGCCTCTGTCGGCCAACGGCCGTCACGAGCACTACCTCCATTGTGATGGACACGTTCGTTGGCCGACACGGCCCCGCCCACTCAATGGAACGCCCCGCACTGCAGCACAATGTCCGCCGCGGTTAAGGCGTTAAAGCATCAGTTGTTATTGCTGTAACTTTCAGGACAAAATATTTCTCAGTGGTCATTGCGTTAACCTTCATTACTTTGGTTTCCTTAACGCAAATATGGCATGAAGGCGTATTTTCAATGGGTAATCTGCTGCAGAGGTCTCCATTTAACTTACAGGTCATGAGTGTAGCGTTCCTAACGCTATAATTTGCATGATTGCGCAGCAGCGCTAAAGAACACACGGGAGCCGGTACTTGGTAGTTAACGCACGCGGCTCCGACTAAATCGCCGAGGCCACACCCTTTTATTTATCATCGCTAGCGTCTGACGTCACGCGTCAGCGCTAGCGCGTCTTGGCAGTGCGGAAGGCTAGAACGCCTCGTGCGTGCCGGACATTACACTCCTTCCAACCTTTATAAAACATCAAACCAAAAATGCAATAATCAAGAAAACCAACAATGAGTCTGTTACCAGTCAGCCAGTCCTTACAGGTTACACCATATAGTCCACCAGCTGGGATGACGGTGCCGGGTTCTTCTGCAGGCTGTAGCGGGACTGGCCGCCTCTGGCTAGGGCCACCTCGGGGGTTCTGCGCCTTGGGGTGTTAGGCTCCTCCCGGGATGGGGAGCAGCCGGGCAGGTTACCCCCAGGGGTGGCTGGGATGGACTGGGAGTCACCACCGTCACTCCGACCATCTTCTCCATCCTGATTTCCACTCAGCTGGTCGGGGTCGGGCCCTTCTGGCTCGGCCTCGGGACGTAAAGGTGTTCCTGGGTGGACTTTTTTGAAAAAGGACACATCTCGGGTGACCCTTTCAGCTCCCCTTTGAGCAGTCACCATCGTGCCTGCCTGGCGGGTGACGATCCACGGTTGTGGTTCGAAAGGAAGTCTGAACTTGCTGCCTGGGTAGCGGTCCTTCACATACACTCGATCCTGCCGTTGTATCGTGGACTCCTTAGCTCCCGTTCGTCGGCTGGCCTGGTCATTCGAGCGCCTCCGATTGGCTAGAGTCTTTTCATTTGTGGCTTGTGCCGGAACCCAAGTAGGGTGGTGCGGGATCGTGTCACTTACGACTTTTCCCATGGTGGCTGTTCCTGGCGCTGCCTCTGTTGTGACATGGGGGTCATCCGGTATTCCCTCAGGAAACTGTATATCTCCCGCTCCAGTGGAGATCCATCAGCCATGGCTATGTGAATGGTTTTGTTGAGTGTCCTCATAAACCTCTCCACCTCTCCATTGGCTTGGGGCCACCGTGGTGTTACTTTGCGGTGGCGGATCCCCCAGCTCTTGAGATATTCTGCAAATTCCTGTCCCTGGAAGGGCGGGCCATTGTCGGTCTTGACCACCCCGAATATGCCATGAGTGGCAATGGTTTTCTCAAATTTCGCTATTACCTCGGTGGCTGTCTGGCTCCCCACAATTTCGACCTCTGGGTATTTGGTGAAATCATCAATGATGACTAACGCGTACCGTCCATCAGGGAGACGTCCGAAGTCGGCGCTCACACACCTCCACGGTCTCAGGGGATTCTCTTCGGTAGCCACCGGGTGAGGACGTTCCGGCTGTCCGGCTGCTTGGCACCACGTGCAGGTTCTCACCGCCTGCTCCACCATCGCATCCATGCCAGGGAACCATACTTTGGCTCGGAGCCTGCCCTTCGTTTTCACCATTCCTTGATGCCCCCTGTGGGCGAGGTCTACCGCCTGTTGAGCGAGGCTGGCCGGCATGACCAGTCTCTGGCCCCGCAGGAGACATCCTTGGGCGTCAACGGACAGTTCACTTTTCACTCTCAGGATGGCTTCTAGTGTCAGCTTGGCTTGGGGAGTCCTCCTGTTTAGCGACTCTTGGATTGTCCTCCAATCTCCCGACCTGACGGCCTCCACCGCTGCTCTCAAGCAGTCATAGCCTCTCGATGCTTCTATGATTGTGGCCAGGCTCACCGGGAGGGGTCGTGACCACTCCGTCACATACCGGACGTACTCCTCGGTATCCTCGGCCTCCTCTTTCTCTTCCGTTGTGGCTTTCCGCGGGTGCCTTGTCATATAATCTGCCGGGTTCGTGGCCCCTGGTTTGTACTCCACCCGGTAGTCGTACCCTTGTAGTTGGAGTATCCACTTTTCAATCCGGGGTGGCGGCTTCGAGGACGACCCTTGGAATAGAGGTGTGAGGGGCTTGTGATCGGTTGTTACCGTGAAGTGATGGCCATACACATTCACATGAAAATGCCGGCAGGCCCAGTGGATGGCGATGGCTTCTCGCTCGATCTGCGAGTAACGCTGCTCCGTTTCGGTCAGGGACCTGCTGGCGTAGGCGATGGGGGCCCACTCTTCGTTGTTCTGGAGTTGGGTCAATACCGCTCCCAACCCAAAAGGGCTTGCGTCGACCGCCACGTTGGTGGGCTTCGTCGGGTCGAAGTACGAGAGGGTGGTGTCCGCAGACAGGGCCGCCTTCATTGCTTGGAATGCTTGCTCCTGTTCCAGGCCCCACTGCCACGTGGTCGACGACTTGGTCAGCTCCCTGAGGGGTTTGGTGAGGTTGGAAAGATCCGGAATGAAACGGCCGTAGAAGTTGACCATGCCCAGGAAGCTCCGGGCCTCCGAGATGTTCGTCGGGGCTGGGGCGTCTTGGACATCCTTCACCTTGTCCGGGTCTGGGGCCACCCCTTGGTCCGAGAAGGTGTATCCGAAGAAGCTGATCTTGTTCTGCAGGAACTGACACTTCTCCCGGTGCAGGGTCAAGCCTGACTCCTGAATCCTTTTGAGGTCCCCTCTCAACCGCTGGTGGTGTTCCTCTATGGTTGCCGCATATATGAGCAGGTCGTCGCTCACATTAAGCACGCCGGGAGCCCACTGAGGACCTCTCTGATGGTATTTTGGAATACCTCGGCGGCGCTCGAGATGCCGAAGTTGAGGCGCCAATACCGTCTGAGGCCCACATGTGTGGAGAACGTGGTAATGTACCTCGAGTCCGGATGAAGTGGTAGCTGGTGATAACCTGATCGTAGGTCCATCTTTGAAAACCACCTGGCCCCGTTCAGCTCTCCCAGGATGTCATCAATGGTGGGCATCAGGTGCCGCTCCCTCTTGACCGCGGCGTTGGGGAGGCACATGTCCACACAGATGCGGACTTGTCCGGGCTGCTTCGGCTTCCTGGCGATGACGATCGGGGATACCCACGGGGTTGGCCCGCTGACCTTTTCGATGATGCCTTGTCTCTCCAGGGCCTTCAGCTCCTCCTCGACCTTTTGCCTCAGGTGGAAAGCGATTCGCCTGTGCCTCAGCGCCACTGGTTGGACTGACGGGCAATGTGTAAGGATACTTCCTTTCCCTTCAGGCACCCGATGCCTTTAAAAACTTCCCCGAACTCTTCCATGATGGTGTCCAGTTCTTCCTCTAGGACTGCCATGGCAAACGAGATCAGTCTCAACTCTTCGGCCGATTGCCCGCTCAGCAGCATCCCGCTGCCCTCTTCCGTGACATAGACGGTGGTGTTGATGCTCCTCTCCCCATGTTGTAGCTCTATCTTGAAACACCCGATGAGGGGAATGGGTGTCTTCTGGCCGTACGCGAACACCCGGACCTTCGCCTCTCGCAACGGGGGCTTGGTGTGCAGTTGGTGGTAGACGTTGGCAGCCATCAACTCAATGGATGCCCCGGTGTCAATTGTCGCCTTTACCTCTTGTTGCTGGACTAAGATGCGGGATTTCGAAAGTCTGCGCTTCTTCCTCTGCGGCTGGTGGATCGCAAACACATAATGGACTGGGTACTCTTCGGTGTCCTCGTCCATGTCTTCGCTGTCTGCCTCTTGCTGTACCGCATGGGCCGCCTCCTTCTTGATTCTGGTGGACCGGCACACCGCCGCAAAGTGATTCATCCACCCGCAGGCGCTGTACTTTTTCCCCCTGGCCGGGCAATCTTGCATGCGGTGGGGCTGACCGCCACAGTACCCACATTCTTTCTTCTTCGTCTCCGGTTGCCTTTTCCCTCCGGCTGGTCTCCCTTTGGGCCGCACAACGTTCACCGCTTCCGCCACTTGCACTTGCTCCGCCTTCACGGGACGATGTAGGGCTGCTTCCATGTGCGAGGCCCTCACCTGCGAGAGCTCCTTCGACCGTCCGAGGGTGAGGATGTCTGCGAGGGGCTTTCCGTCTTCCTGGAGGACCGTGACTCGGAGCTTGGACGAGTAGCACCCCTGTATGATTTGCCCTCGAATCTCCTCTTGCTCGTCGCGGAACCCACACGTGCTGGCTAACTCCTTCAGCCTGCCATGGAACTCATCCAAAGACTCGTCCGCTTCCTGTTTGGCTTGACGAAAAATGAACCGTTCATAGTCTCTATTCGCCATGGGTTCGAAATGGGCGTTGAGCGCGTTTAGCAGCGTGTGGTACGTTTTCGGCGTGGCTTCCACAAGAGTTTTGTAGATGCGGTGGATATCTTTGCCTACTAGATGGAGCAGCAGTGCTCTGCGCCTATCCCTCGCGATGCCAGCCCCTTCGAAGTAGATCTGTAGGCGGTCCGTCCAATCCTTCCAGCGCGGGGCAAGGGACGACGGGGCACCGTCAACGGCAAACGGCTCAATGGCGGGAATCGACGCCATCTTGGCACGTGCGCAGCACGCGGTGGAAGCCGGCTCTCTCCTCTGCGTCAAAGCCGATAGGTGTGTACCCCCTATGGGCATTGCGCGTGGACTTCCTCCGTGCTTCTACACCGACCAGTGGGCGCGCATACCTCCAGACATCAGCCGTGGGACTCCTCAGGTGCGCAAGGGCTTAGGCGAGCCCACCGGGCGTGGGCCTGCTCTGGTGGAGGGTGCGGCCGTCGTCAGGCACCTCTTGGCAGCAGGCGCGGCGCTGCACGGGCGAGACATACCCCTCACAGGCCGCAGGACGGGGCTCCAGGGTTCTCACAGATTCACCACCGATGGCAGGATGGACCTTCAGGGCACTTTCAGCGTCCCTCACCTGACCTAACAGCCAGCACAGCCGGGTCACCATGAGGAGGGGGCTTCAAACCCAGGCCCAGAACACATGGGTGGCCGATGCACGCACTGTGGGGCACAAAGGCAGCAAATCAGGGCTCAGTACACCCCTCGTCGCCAGTGTAGCGTTCCTAACGCTGTAATTTGCATGATTGCGCAGCAGCGCTAAAGAACACACGGGAGCCGGTACTTGGTAGTTAACGCACGCGGCTCCGACTAAATCGCCGAGGCCACGCCCCTTTATTTATCATCGCTAGCGTCTGATGTCACGCGTCAGCGCTAGCACGTCCCGGCAGCGCGGAAGGCTAGAACGCCTCGCGCGTGCCTGACCTTACAATGAGTTCAAATCCCTACAGGGTCAGCTCAGTGTTTCATTCTTACAAGATCCACATGTGCCTTGAAATGATCTAATCTGTCACTTGAAGCACTTGGATACGCAAGGTTCGAAAGCTCCTTGAAAAAAATAATAGTGATGAATTTATGAATAATGTATATTATAATTCCTGTGATGTTATGGTATTTTAGAATCTGTTATGTGATGTTAGGTATGTTATGTTTTGGTGAAAATTGATACAGGAATGCACATTGTGTCAACAGAATGATTGACATTTATTGTAACCAATGCTTAGTAGAGCTGGAATGCAGAAATTGTAATCTTCTAAACTATATAAATATAATGATTTTTTTGCAGACCCAGCAAGAGAACCTCTATCAAAGTGCTGTCTTAAAGCCAAAATGCAAAATGGCTGTGGAATTTACAACATGAAAAAGAGGATATCTGGAGGAAAAGAAATTCTTTGAAAATGGGCTAGGAAAATATATGCAAATCTTTATACTCTCTGCATGCACTGATAGTCACAGGAGTAATTAAGTTTGCCTTAACAGAGTCAACCAGCGGTGTGGGGGGGGGGGGCAGCAGCTGATCCTATGTTCGCTCAGACTGTGCCCCAGATTTACTGACTTGTGTGATGGAAAGTGACGCCAAACAATAGTGTTACAGGGCAGTGGTAAACCACATTGCAATGTATAGCAAAAACACCCAATGATTCATTGAATGAGGCCATAATTGGGCGAGAACAGTGCAAACAGCCCTAGGTTTCCATGTACAAAACTATGAACTGAAGGCAGGCAAAGTAGCATGACCTGGCTTTGCTTTGAATATTAACACCTAGTGACAACAGGCACAAACAATTGGCAAAAGTAAACTCAGTGGCGGCTCCTTCACTAAGGTGGAGGAGGGTCACCCCACTGCTTCAGCTGCAAGCTAAAAACTAAAAATAAATTGATAATAACGTTTGTTATTATCATTTTTTTTTGTAGTCAGCTTGCAGCTGAAGCCAGGCGGGCCGGGCTGGGCTCCCGCGTCACAGGGTGAGGAGTGGTGGCAGCACCTAAAGTGCGCATGACTCTTTGGCCCGCCGTCTCAGGCAGGCCAAAGCATCATGCGCACTCTGCATGTTCTCAACGCAGGCTATATTACAGCCTGAATAGAGAACATGCACAGTCTGCCAGCCCCTGTCTGAGCACCGAACCACAGCACTTAGACCAATCACAATGCTGCTAAGGCAGCATTGTAATTGGTCAGAGGATTCTGGAAAGCTGTGCGCTTCCTGCCAGGAGGACAGAGAAATAAGAGGCGGCTGCCGGCGGTCAGTGGTAAAGAGGTAAGTGCTTTTTAATTTTTTAATTATACCCCCCTTCTGTGTTCCCCCTCCCACCCCCACCCCACCACCTCTGGTCGGTAGCAGTCACTACTGAGCAAAGTACATGACATTTCTACATGTTATTTTTGATAAAAATACATATATTACAAAATGTACCCTTAGGTCGTTGTGTGTATGAAGAGAATTGTACACAAGGGTGTCCCTCGACTATAAAACTAATGCAAGACACTGCTCTCTCTGCCTTTGCACTGGGTGGCAACGCTAGACGGGTTCAACCTCATGCAAAAGCAGCATTATTATTTTCTTTTCACGGTTTAGGACATCAGCGTGTGACATTAAGGGCCTGATAAAGCGTGGGTCGGGTAATTGCGACCCATGCAGAAACCCCCTTTTACACATGGATCGGAATTATGAGTTTGAAGGTATTTAATACATCGAACGCAGTAATTAACTCAACCCTCGTTACATTTCGGCAGTCAATCCTGCTGAAATTTAAAGGGGGGAAGTGTACGGTATTTACTGTATCATGCAGATATTTTAGTACATTAAACACCAAAATCGAATGTTATTCCCCACAGATTTGTAATAGGTGTTATTATGGACCCGATAAATAATGAACCACCTTAGTATCGCTATTGATCAGGAATGTTAAATAACACCTAAACTCATAATCAACCCCAAAGAAGTAAATTTAAAGCGGAAACAAGTTTTTCATGCATTCCCAAACCTTGGTAAATCAGTCTTTCTTCTTTACTACACGCGGGCCCACTGGATGGGTGTCTCTTGGTTTTTCTAACTGATGCATGCTGTTTTCTTTTCCTATTGCAGGGGCAAACCCAATGTTCCCTTTCTAGAAACTCTGCACGTTCTTTGCAAGTTTCTATTATATATCAAATGATCAATGTACTTGGAAAAGTTAAATGTACAACGGGTATTGACAGCATTTGTGTTGCTTGGTTGTCATGTTTTTCTTCTTGCCTAACCAATTGTAAAGTGCTCTGATACCCTATTAGGGTCAAGTCCATGCTATATAAAACTTTATAAATAAAATAAATAAAAGGAACTTAATTACATAGTGAGTGATGAGTTATCCTGAAACTCCGGCATGGAGCTGGCCTCCTGGACCTAGTCTGAACACCCCTGCTTATGGAGCTACTGCACATTCATTTTACACTATACAATGGGTTTCTTTCCATGGAGCCCCTATTTTCTGCCCCATTGTTGATTCACAGGATAAGTAGGTGACAATAGCTTCTGGTGTTGCTCAGAGATGCTGGTACGGCTCTTCTTCCCTCTGAGGCTGAGCATGTGGATTAGATTGTGTTTATGGGTCGCTTGAAGATTTAGACCAATTGTTACCTGCTGAGAATACTCTTTAAGAATGACATCCACTTTCAGAAAGCAGCGACCATTCCAATCATCTCTTGAATGCATTTTTGCTTTAGACCCCATGCAGTGCTGTGCTTTATTTCAGCTAGGTCATGCTTTACAAATACCGATACATACATGCATACTTGTCCTTATTCAGGCAATGCAAATGGCTAAGAGCGTAGTCAGTTTTCAGAGATGGCACGATGTGGAACTTGCTCTGTCAATAAGACATTTAAAGCCACCAAGCCTAGCGGGTGTTTGTGTTTTCCATGGGAAAATCTATTTGAGTTTGGTTCATGAGCATACTTTTCTCATGGATCCTCGAGTTTCTCTTGTGGGTTTAGTGATTCTTTTGGGAGGGAAGACTTCGCTGAGAGACTCTGAGTGCTGCTTGATTCATGCACCTTCATGGCAGGAGATCATTACTGACGCTATCTCCACCCTTGAGCTTTTCACCTAAAGATCACTGATTGCAGGTGTGTTGGTCTAATATGTTCAATGGAAGCAAAACAAGACTACAACATTCAGAAAGCATTAAGCTGCACAGCTTGGAAACAGCATCCACAGTGACCTGAAGGGAGATAGTCACCCTACACATTGGAGTCAGAACGACTATAGCTAAGTGGATGAGTGTGGTGGCCTGTATATTACAGGAAGTAAGAGTGGTCACTATGATTTGCTGACAGATGATGTGGATACTATTTGACCGAGATACAAGAAGATGCTTGTTTGCGGTGGGAAGAGCTACTTGCAAGATGGTGGGAATGTAAAGAGGTGAACTGGCTCACATGACTGAGGTGCATGGAGAACTACACTGGAAGTAGTTTTATTTCAGCTCTGGACAAATTTATGTGGTGGTTTGCTTTGGTTGTTATACAGCTGTAGAGAAATCAGTTGTGTCTGATGAAGCCTCTTGCAGTCAACAGGTAGAGCTGGTGCTGCGAGAGAGGTCTAGTTATGCATTTATCGCTATCGTGTATCATGTAGTCCATGTTACAAGCACAGAGACATGGATGTTCTACCATCGATGGATGGCAATAGATCTTCATGGCATGCTGGAGCATTGATGCTGTAGATAGGTATGCAGATAGGACATTGTGCTCTAAAATTAAGATGGTGTTAATGAGCCACGTGGTGTAATAAGGTAAGTATTTGTCCGTGCCTTAATTCTCCTTAAGAAAGTGTTCCAATGGTAGGCTAACAATATCAACTTCTAACAGGAAGGATATTTCAAAGAATTATGAATCATTGAACTGAGTTTTGCATAAAATACTAATTAGCACATAATTATATAAAGGATACAATACCGTCTGTCGTACAATATAAGGATATTGCAAATTACAGAGGAATTCCTTAACCATATAGAGGATCGAGCTGAAGGCTGATTTCCTGTATAAGGTCATAGAACGCCTAGGTGACTTTCAATATCTTTATCATGTACTCCAGGGGGTACTTTATGCTATATAATACATGGTCACCACATCACCTTTCCCACAAACCACTTAAAACCTAGGTACATAGTCTTTCATATGAAAGAGTGAGCATGTTTGCAAGTATGAAGAATACAAATAAAACCTGTAGTGCAAAATTAAATACATAAAATATCTGTTACATATTTGTTAAAAACAGATATTAGAAACAGTTCAATACAGGCAAGATTTGTTTTTAAAAAAGCTACAGTAGCTCGAAATGTGTAGAAACATGAAAGAAAAGCAATGTCCATTTTTGTTGCTTTAAACAGCTGCTTCAATTATGCTCTGTGACCTGACCTGCCTTTCATCGCAGCTGCTGGCTCTGGCAGAGGCAGTGTGACATCAGAACCCAACTGTAACAACTTATAATAGTCCAGCTCTGACATCTTTTCTTTATAATCGGCAACTGGGTGTGTCACTAGTCACCGATAATAAATACATTAGAGATGTGCATTTAGACAGGGCTTACAGAATCCTATGTATTACATAATAGTAATACTCTGGTTTCAATACTGTGAATATTTTTATTCATTTTGGTGATTGCTTTAATTTTTGGGGATTCACCTCCTTTTTATTTTGTGAATGAGAACTTTGAGGTGATGGATGAGCTGGTTCGGAGATGGCTGTTCACCTCTGAGCTATTCACTCATATCCAGTCTCCAGGCCCCACTGTAGTCCACAGACTAACACAGATCTCGCCATCATTGTAATTAAATGGGGAGGCTGTGTGCCTTGCCAACTGATGCAGACACTTTCAGAGTAGGGGGTATCAAATACAGCAAATAAGGTCAGAAACGCCCCTTCTATCCATTGCTGATAGCTTCCAAGATGCTATCTTCCTTCAATGTGGACCGGGAGGCCTCAAAATGAAAGCACAGGGCACCAGTAACTGACCGTGGTGTATGTCATGGCGGACCTGGAAAGCTAACTAGTGAGACAGAAGTGATGAGGTTTTTGCCTATTGTGCAGGAGGGTGATCAGAGAGGATGCTCCATTGTTTGGAGCATCTGTATTTCACTCCTTCTCCACCTCAGATGCCTTCTCAAGACATGGGAAGGCACAAATATTGATAGAGGAGTAGGGCTAAAACCTCAGAGATGAAACTAGAAATATTAGAACTGGCTATGAATCAGCTGTGAGAGAAGTCTTGAGTTCCTCTTAGATTCCATGGCACAGATTTAATAGTATTTTGTGGCGTGATTGTGCTACTTTTTTGGGCCCAGCCACGAGGTAAAATGCTAATCGAGATTTGCAAAGCCAGGCAAGTGCCAATGTTCTTAATCTTGAGTAGCTTTTTTAAAAAAAGTTACGCAACACAGCGCCTTGTGAAATGAATGAAATGAATGAAATGAAATGAAATGAAATGAAAAAGGATTTCTAAAGCGCATGGCTGCCCTCGAGCGTCCCAGCGCTAAACAATACACAAAGCCACTACCCCAGGACACCAAGAGGAACCTACAGAGGGAAAAGGTAAGTCTTCAATCCTTTACGGAATTTTGCCAAATTTGGTTCTTTACGCAGGGCCAGCGGTAAAGCATTCCATAATTGACCCGCATTAATGGAAAACCGGCGGCCACCCGTTTTCACCTTTTTTGCCCTGGGTATCACTACCAAGTTCCCATCATCAGAGCGAAGGGCTCGCGCAGGTTTATAGGAGCGGACCAAATCTCTTAGAATGGGGGGACCCGATCCTTGCAAAGCTTTAAACACTATACAGAGGGATTTGAATTTAATGCGCGCTCGAATTGGTAGCCAATGCAAGGCCTTCAAGGCAGGCCGAGCCGAAGATCTTTTGGCAGTACCAGTGAGCATACGCGTAGCTGCATTCTGCGCTCTTTGGAGCACATTCAATGTGGATTCAGGTGCCGCAAGAAAAAGGGCATTACTGTACCGTTCATTTTCACGTCTGGGACAACCGGTTCACCACCACAACTACTACAGTGGTTGGTCCTCATGGCATTGTCCTTAGTTCCCAGATGATGATAAGTCACCTCTGGTGAGTGATGGGAACTAATTTTCCTTGATTGATTTCATTTGTATACCTTGGTGTTTCTACTTGGTCGACTATATCAGTGTCTTTTTCTTATACAGAACTCTAGACCCAAAGTATTTTGTGTATAGTACATGTTGGATTTGGGGATTTATACTTTTGTGGTCTCTAAATATATCCCTTGGACCCCCCCTCTCCCATGTGAGAAGAATTTTGTGTTTAAGTTACATTACTGTAGTCAAGCCTCGAGAGCACCAATCCCTGCACCAATAGTTTCCTGGAATTATCAGGGAGAAGCGACAAGATTTCCGTGCTGAACGGAGCAGTCCGTAGCACGTCCCCGCCACTCGTTTGGCTTGAGTAGTCATAGACAGCTCAGGTTCCAGCCATACCCCGAGACTTTTTATGGCCTCCTTAGGGGCTGGGGGGACACCCAAACTGGCCGGCCACATACATTTGGGCAGTGACGTGCACAGATTGCCAAGGAGCATCAGCTCCGTTTTGGTCCCATTCAATTTTAGCCGGGAATCCGACATCCATGCCATGATGTTGGTAAGGCATGCGGCAAACTTCACCCCCTGGCTTTCAGACAGGGACAGAGAGACAATCAATTGAGTGTCGTCCGCGTAGGTTGCGATTTTCACCCCAAAGTGTGCAACCACCTCCTCCAGTGGGGCCATATAGACGTTAAAGAGCGTAGGGCTCAGTGAAGAGCCCTGCGGGACTCCACACTGAAGGAGGGTAGGCAAAGATCTAAAATTGCCGTCGCAAACCTGATAGGAACGACCACTCAAATATGACTTAAACCATTGAAGGGCCGACCCTCCAACTCCAATCTCCCCCAGACGGTGGATCAGAATATTATGGTCCACCGTGTCGAATGCAGCGCTTAGATCCAGGAGGACCATCGCCGCGGATCCTCCCGAATCTAAGATGCATCTGCCTTCCTCAACCATCGATATCAAAGCCGAGTCGGTTCCCTGGCCTGGACGGAAGCCAGTCTGCGTCCGACCTAGCAAGTTATTAGCTTCCAGGAAGCATGAGAGCTGGCGATTGACATAATTCTCAGCGATCTTATTCAGGCCAGGCAGAAGCGAGATGGGACGGTAATTTGCCAGATCAGTAGGGTCAAGGTCAGGCTTTTTCAAGAGTGCCTTGACAGTGGCCTGCTTCCAGCTAGGTGGAACTATGCCATGGGTGAAAGAGGCATTCAGAAGGTCAGTTGCAGGATCGGCAATGAGGTCCACAAATTGTTTGAGGATCCGGATGGGCATGGGGTCCGACGGGGAACCACTCTTCAGAGCTGAGAGCTCCTCACAGAAATCCTCCCTTGAAATGGGAGAGATTATATCTAGCCCCTTCTCAACTGAGACCACCTCAGGGGCTGCTATGCCCATCTTTCCCGAACTAGGGGGAAGGCTGGCTAAGATGTTCCGTATTTTGGTGTCAAAAAACTGAGCCAGCTGACTGCATTTGTTAGAATTCACCACCTGAGTGGTCGGGGGGTGGGGACCGTGAGAAGTTCTTTAAGAATCTTATAGGTTTCCCTTGAAGAATTGCGTGCCTTGCTTATTCTATCCTCAAGATGGGCGGCCTTAGTTGATTTACGGGCCGCCTTGTAGGATCTTATGGCTTCACGATAATTGTCTTTGCTATTAGCGGCCCAGTTCTTCTGCCATTCCCGTTCAAGCCTTTTGCAATTCTTTCTCATCCTCCCCAGCTCTGGGGTATACCAAGACGACTTGTGGCTGTTACTTTTATTTGTGATCTTTTTGAAAGGCAAAACAGCATCTAAAGCTTGGCAAAGCCAGTCATGGAAAGCAATGTCAGCTTCCACAGGACCACGTCCAGAGGAGGGAGTAGACTCAGCAAGGGTACGTGAGAGATTGTCAATAGAGAGTTGAGACCAAATTCTCTTATAAATAGGAGGTGTCTTCTGGTGCGGAGAGAGAAAAGGGTCCAAGCTGATATTCAACTCCCCTGACACCAGGAAATGATCCGACCAAGGCAGGGGGGGGGAACTTGTTCGAAGGTGCGCGATGTTCGAGAACACACAATCCAGCAAATGACCATTCACATGCGTAGGTTCCAGGTTGTGTAAATTAAGGTTAGCTGTCCTAAGTTCAGATCTGAGGTCAGTTACATTTTTGTCTTCCTGCAGGTCAAAATGAAGGTTAAAGTCCCCCAGTAGCACAAAATTAGGGGAAGATGCCGCTAGGACGGGGACATGGTCCAAAATAGAGCTGGAGAACTGTTTAATCGTCCCCGGGGGGCGATAAACTAACAGTCCTGATAAAGAGTAATTAGGAGAAAGCTGTATCCGAAAATGACCACTTTCAGCGTCCAGAATAGGACCCCTGACTACTCTGCACGTAAACTTGTCCCTGTAAATGATGGCTAAACCACCTCCTTTTCCTTGCGGTCTATGGAGGCACTGGATCAGATAGCCGGGAGGAAGAGTGTTAACTAAGTCAAAGTCTGAAGAAGCTGACGTCCAAGTTTCGGTCAGATACAGGATATCTAAGTTAGTGTCTTGAATCAGCTCGGAGATTTGTATGGAGTGCTTCGGTAAGGACCTACAATTAAGTAGTCCTAACTTAAGGGGCTCCTTAGTAAGGGTGTTGTTACCTCCAGCCTGGTTCCTAAAGGGGCAATACTCACAAGATGTAAAGGGAACATCAGTTCTGACTCCATGTAAGCAGTAGCGTGAGTCAGAAGGCTTTAACAGGAGTAAGTCTACTTTTGAGTATTTAGGGGGATTACCTGCCACAACCGGCAGGGTCCCTGGTCCTAGGTCCGTCCTGGCCCGGACGGGCCCAGACGGGCTTGCCTCTGGCGCGCCTCTGACCGCCAACCGAGCAAACACCTCACCAAAGATGGCGGATGCGTCCGGTCACGCTAGTCGGCAGCCGAGCACAACCCCAGAGCCCTAAAACGGTTCAAAGATGCCCCTCAGTGCCTCCAAGCAGTGAAGCAGCAAACACAGTGTAAAAATACAATTTAAAAGAGCAAATAGCAATTCAGTTAAAAACGATCCCAAATGTTTTTAAAAAAAATAAATTTCAACTCTCTAATGCATTCAGATGTCCAGCATAACTCCCGGTGTGTGCGAGGGAGCAGCCAGTGTATTGTGGGTTTCTTTTTAAGAAAAAAACATCAAGTCATGTGAAATTTTATTTGTTAAAACTGGCATCCTTGGCGTGGTTTTCCCTCAATGTTTTGCCTTCAGACCTCCTGTTTTGCTCACTTTGTTTTTGCTGGTGGTAGGACTTTGCACACTTTACCGCTGCTAGCCAATGCTAAAGTGCTTATGCTCCCAGTCTAAATCATGGTTACATTGGCTTATACCCAATTGACATATTTAATTCAATCTATAAGTCCCTAGTAAAGTGGCACTACATGTGCCCAGGGCCTGTAAATTAAATACTACTAGTGGGTCTGCAGCACTGATAGTTCCACCCAATTCAGTAGCCCCTTGAATCAGGTGCCAGGCCTGCCAATTCAACCTGTGGGTGCGGTTTTAAACTGCCATTTCGACTTGGCAAAATAATCCCATTTGCCAGACATAAACCTTCCTTTTTATCATTACATATGTCAGCCCTAAGGAGGGCCCTGGATAGCCCCATGGGCAGGATGCAGTGTACATGAAAAGCTTTACATGTCATTTTAAGTTTTCCAGGTCCTGGTAGTGAAAAACTCTTAAGTCCATTTTTCACTACTGCAAGGCCTACCTCTCCCTTAGGATAACATTGGAATTATCTTATTGCATTTTATAAGTATCATTTCCAAAAGGGAAAAGGTAAATGAATCATGTTTGTTGTCTCTGGCATCCTAATTTCAAATGCTAACTTTTGGCGAAGTCGGATGTTAAATTGCAATTCTGAAAATGCCACATTTAGGAAGTTGCCATTTTTTTGTCTTAGCCATTTGTCGCCTGCAGCGGGCATCTAGGTCAAATGATTGTGTGTGAGTTACAGTTGGGCTTTATGTATTCCTACTAGATAGCCACACAAAATGGGAGTCTGGTTGTGACTGGATGGGCCATAACAGTAGTTCATGAAAGTGAGAAATTATGTTGTTTGTTTAGGGAGGTGAAACCCTACTCAAGCAACAGTCTCCTTGCCTTCCTACTTAATTTTGAAATTAAATGTCTGTTAAGGTGAAGTTCAGTGAGACAATGCAGCCAGCTACGTTCGAGGAGGAGGCGTTGTCATCAGGGATCTGCTGGATGAAAATGCAGTGAAGTTTCTTTTATTCAGATTTAGACTTTTTTTTAAAGATGAAGTTATCCAACAAGACACAGCAGCAGGCTGAAGCTGACAAGGCCTCCACATGGCCCTATACCCCTTCTGCGAGGATTCGCTGAACAGGATTTGCTGCTGCAGAGAAGAATGTGCTACTGCAAATTCAGGCCAACCAGCAATGCAACATGGGAAGATCGGGAGCAGGTATGTCCTGGTCTCATCCCGATTCTCAGACCACTTTTTGGCAGAAAAAGTTCTTTAAGCTACCTGGGTACCTTCAGCATCACTACCAAGTGTCCACGGCTAGAGTGGCACCACTTGGATGGGTCCAGGGGCAGGTTCAAGATGAATGGAGCATTTTCTTTCCCTGAGGCTCTGATTAGGAAGCCAGTCAACTAGCCCTTGGAGTCACTCGGAAAGTCTTAGGTACAAGATGAAATGCAGTTCTCCAGCAGCAGAGCAGTCCTCTGAGAGCACAGGCCAGGCTTCAGGAAGCAGGGCAATCCTCTTGGTGCCGCAGGGCAATCCTTTGAAGTACGCAGCAGGCCACTGGCATCAAGGCAGTCCTATAGAGTCCTTGCATAAGTACAGAAGTGACCTGAAGGGTGGGTCTGAGGGTCCTAATTTTCTACCTGGTGCCAGCTTTGAAGTAGAAGATAATTCTGTATTCCCCCCTTCTCCACAGAAGTGTCTGGAATTTCCTGTCACCCTGTCCTGGTCCCAGGGTGAATGGGGGAACAATAGGCTATAGTGAAGTTCTTTATGTGTGTGCTGAGGCATTGTCTTGGAAGTGCAAGTGGGGCCGTGCACAGCTCCACCTCCAGCCTGCCAACATCCAGTTTCTCTATTGTGTGACTGTTTGGGACGAATACATTAAGGTCAAATGCCAAATACATGGAGCCATGTGACCCAGGAAACAGGCAGCAGGAACAAATCATTAGGACACGAAAATGGCTATTTTATAAAAATTGTATTTTCAGGATTTTTATGTAAATTCAGACTTTATCATTAAAGAAGGTCATAAATTAAATTTCTTTAGACAAAAAACATGACATTCTTACCTGCTCCCAAACAAAGGTTTTCACTTATTATAAGTAATAAGGTAACCAAATGTTATCCTATGGGAGCGGTAGACCTCACAGTAGTGAAAAACTATTTTTATGAGTTGTTCAATACCAGGACATGTACAACTTAAAATAACATGTCCAAGCCAACTTTTTAAGTACAAACCCTGCCCTATGAGCTGCTTAGAGCCCACCTTAAGGGTTGAATATGTATTAAAAAATAGAGTTTGAGGCCTGGAAAGGGGTTTATTTTGACTAGTCACATTGGCAGTTTAAAACTGCAGTAGTGTAGTAAACTGCAGTGGCAGGCCTAAGACATGTTTTAAGGGGCTACTTAAGTGGTGCCACAATAAGTGCTGCAGGGTCACTAGCAGCATTTAGTTTACTGGCCCTGGTTATATGGCATGCCACTTTACTAGGGACTTATAAGTAAATTATATAAACATTCAGGTGTAAGCCTTTTTCACCATGTTTTAAGTTGTGAGCATATGATCTTTAACACTGGAGCATTGGTGAGGTGCATAGAGTTCTGAGGCCAACAAAAATGAATTCAGCCAAACAAAAGGGGGGAAGGCAACAATTTTGAGGATGACCCTGTAGAGAGGGCCAAGTACACCAAAGAACCTGCAGATACAATAAAGATTAACTTTAATAGATAATCAGTCCCCTGCTTTTTCCATGAATTGTTTAATTTTGTAGTTACTTTCTGATTTATTTGTTCATTCACATTCTCTTTTGCCCACTGACTTAAAACCACAATCATAATCCCACTCTGGCACTCACTCACTAACACCACAATTACACTCTTAATCATTAATCAAGTTTTAATTAAAGTTTGGCTTGCAGAAATGTTTCGCCTCTAACAATAAATATCACACATAACAGACAGCATAGAAAACAGAAAAAGATAAAAATGCCAAAGATGGTGAGGAAAACTAGTTTAGAAAGCATGGTAAGGAAAAACAGAAACACATGGCTGAACAGACACTCTTCATATTGGGAAAGGGACACACCCACATTTTTTAGCAAGTGGCAACTGCGATGGTTACTGCGATGAGTAACTCTCTTTCAGGAAGCAGTTGAAAACCTGGCTATTTCAGCAACAACGTTAAATCTTTTTCCTCTTTCAGTGATAGCAACAGTCCTAGCCAGGAGGTTCTCTTAGCGCCGGGACACTCTTCCTGAGTAGCTGCGCGCTTTAAAAGTACCCTTTAACCTAACATAACATAACATGGTTTTGAGATATGTAGTAAAATGTCAAGATTACAGTAAATAGATTTAATGAAGAAATGACTTGACATCTGGATATCAGACATGGAGGTACATCAGAATCAACTCCACTGAGGTGGAGAAAATCCCTAAAGTGGTGGACTGGCATAGGTAACATATTCAGATTAGATTTTTTCTTTTTACATCCTCATTCTTCCAGACAGTTTCTGGTACATTAATCTGTCTGCATCCAATGATGTTGCAGCAACCGGCTGACTCTTGAGGAGTTGGAATCTCTCCCTCCAAGGCATAGAATTTCAAACCCAACTTGTGCCCTTGAAAAAGCCAGCATGTCGTTGTGGATGGTTTTCTATGGTTCTTATCCTTGAACCCCAGGCAGATTAGTGATTGTTTATTTTTACTTTTTTTACACTTGGAATTATTTTTTTTAATTGACCTTCATTCCAGTGCTTACCTTTTAACCCCAAAGTAACTCAGGGATCTTAGCATTTAATAATTAGATATTCCAAATTCTTTTGTGGTTTCCATCAAAGCCTGAGACCATGAAAGTGATGCCACCCCTTGGTTTAGGCTTTAAGCTTGAACTAGAAACATTGGGCCATATGTACAATGAAGTGGCGGAGAGAGGCGTTAGCCTTCCTGGCTTAATGCCTCTCTCCGCCACTTCTGAAACGCAGGGCTGCACCATATTTACAAGAATGTGGTGCAGCCTTGCATTTCCCCCTGCGATGGCGCTAAGTTTAGCAACTCTGCGCCAACTTAGGCACCCTTGCACCAGATTGCAAGGGTGTCTGCGTGCAGGGGAGGATTGTTTATATGTACGAAGGTGACCCTTCCTGCACATAAACAATCTTAAAACGCAATTCTGTCACTTTCATGTGTGCTGCTTCATGCAGCACACATGAAAGTCACAAAATGGCATTTTTTAAAAAGATTGTTTATGTACAGGAAGAGACACCTTCCTGTAAATAAACAAACCATGGCTATTTGCTTTTTCCATGTGTGCTGCACAAGGCAGCACACATGGAAAAAGCAAAAACGAGGAGAAATAATGCATTTCTTCTCATTTCGCCAACTTAGGACCCGGTTTTCCCTGGTCTTAATTTTGGCGCTGCCTCCTATGGACGCCACCCTTGTACATAGGAGGCAGCATCAAAATGAATAGGTGTTGAGGTGGAACGCCCACCGCAACACTCACTGCCCACCCTATCACGCTAACGTAGCGTGAAAGGGGGCCTTATTTAGAAAGCAGCGTTAAGCCACATTAAGTGGCTTAACGCTGTCTTGTAAATAAAGCTCCGTCCCTATCGCCACCACAACATCGGTAATAGTGGCATTGTGGTGGCGATAGGGGCTTGTACATAGGCCTCATTGTTGCACAATGGGTCAGATGGAGTTCCTGAAACATCTTCACTTCAGTTTCAGGGCTGCAGAGACCCCATCACCGCCACTTGAGAGTTTCTACTCTTCCAGGAAATGAAATGAGTTAATGAAATATGCGCTGTTTGCATCAACAGTACAAAATATTATATTCAGGATAGGATGTCATTCCTAATTCTTTCACCGTGTTTGTATAATACTCTGTTATTTGATTGCATCAATGGACATTGTTATCAAGAGAAATGCTGTTCACACAGTTAGCCAGACTCCTGTCAGGGGCAGGATGCTGTGATTGTCTCACGGGTTTCCTTCTTGATTGCTTGAGGAAACGGTGACTCCTCCCCATAGCAACAACTACAATCATGCACTTAATATACACATGAAAGGTGTCAAGTGTCTTCTTAAGAGAGTTCCGGTCAGGATGAAAAAGTACAAAAGGGCAAATTAAACACTTCTTGGCAACACTGGTAGTTATTGATTAAAGATGATGAATTATGCAAGTGCAGAATAGCAAGGTACCAAAACGACCCAGAGACCAGGTCGAGAATGAACCCAGCATAATGGTTTCCAGGAGAGAGTTCAGCTGGGATTTTTGCTGCAAAGGAAAAAGCAAAATTCAAGAATAGTTATGGTATCCGGGTGGATGATTACTGCACCAAAAATTATGGATACAATCACGTCGTGATACACCCTTCTCTGAACAAGCTTACGTATATTTGGTTCAGACATTACATTGGGGGAAAAAGAGTTGAAAGCATCTTGGACTGATTTCCAGACACAAGCCTCTGGTCTTGCAGAAAATCTTTTGCCGTGACTTTGCCCTCATAAATAAGACTTTGCCATCCCGTTGGCCAACCTATTGTACAGGTTTGCATACCGCACCCCATTGAGAAAGTAAGATGACATGAGGGAAAGAGTGAGCAATTTTGGAGCTGGAGGGCCGGCAGGTACCATCAAGCCCAACAGCCATTTGTATGGCATTAAATGTGCCTATCTGTATTCCATCCATCAATTGTGCGTCTTTTGCTTCCTCGCCCTAAGTGCGCCGGGTATGCCCAGACGAGGATCCTGGGCTCACTGTGCCACTGGAATCAAGCTATCCTGCCTGAAGAGGGGTGAAACCCCGAAACCGGTCCTAGGATGCTTGTTTCCGGGCCAGGGAGGACCTGGCTTGGCAGTTCAGGCTGGACTGTTCCCATGAGGCACAGGGTCAATACTGATTTGCATATGGCCGGGTCTAAACTGGGGTGGCATGGTGAGCAAAAGAATGATGGGTTTAACCCAGATCTCTTGACTGGGGGTGAATGTTTTGATTTGTTCTGCATTCCATCCATCAATTGTGAGTCTTCTGTTATCTGTATCCTGTGGCACACAGAGTACAGGGACATTTAACTTCAACATTTGCATATAAAAAGCTGAATTGTTGAGTATTGGCGTTGACTCAGTTGCTAAACTTGGATGAGTCCCTTTAGAATTATGCTTTCTGTTGTGCAGCTTCTTAAGGTCTCTAGAGAGATTCCTAAGGAAGAACAACAAACTGTTAATTGGACCCGCTTAACTGTGCTTAAAATAATGAGTATTTCTGCCTGGCTCTAATTTGGCTCAGTTCCTTCACTAAGGAGGGCAGTGTTCCTGTTCTCTTAACAGACACTCTACAGCCGAGGGTTGTAGAGGAATGCTGTGTTGTAATGTCTTCTCCCTTGAATTGCACATTGCTGATAAGTGCTGATACCCCAATATGCTAATGTACTAATATACTGTTAGGTAGTCTCTTATGAGTCTGTGCACAGGCTGTATGCGCATTCTCTTTGAGTTGAGGCATACAGGCATGTCATTTGTGCACCTTCTCTCAGTCGAGGAATAGTGCCTATGCATGAGACATGTCTCTATGCAGTTACCTCTCCCATGAGAATTGTGAGAACCACATTTCCATTTTGTTTCCCATTCAGAATTTAAACGCCCTGCAGCACCTTACATTTCTGGGGAAAAACTCAGTTGGAGAATGAGGAACTACTGCATAAGTAGGCACCAGAAATAGAAATTGTTGTGGTAAGTGGTAATTTCAAAGGGGACCCTCAAGGTCCCACTTGTAACCCTTTGGAAACTTCTAATCCCTGCACCCGGATTTACCAACTGCCCTAGTAATTCATCATATGTAAGGGAACACCGCCCCCAGGAACCCCAAATGAATCCCTAGGATATACCTGCCCCCTTCCAGAAGTCCCAGTACTGCTAGTATTGGTAACTGCGGGGTCCCCAGTACTGCTAGTATTGGTAACTGCGGAGGCAGGGTTACCGCTTGGGATACTGGAGTATCCCTAGTGAGGCCGACTGTCCTTCAACTGAGGCACTATCAATCCACCCTGTCTCCAGTGGTGTGAGGAAACTTGAGGGGTCTGCAGGGGGCTCACCACGCCCAGGACCCAGTCTGAAGCTCTCAGGCCAAAGGCCTGCCAGTTGTGGAGGGGTCCCCCTGGATCTTTGCCCCCCCTCACCGCGGGGGCTGAAGGGGCTTTTGTTACACCTCTGCTTGTCTCTCAATTGCACATTGTCTATGAACTATACATTGCCTTTGAATATTGGTGGTATTATGGACCAACCACAGAGAATCACCAACTTGTTTCATCAGCTTTTAGACTGGAGTTTGAGCCACTGTTGAACTGGGAACCAGAGTTACAGATAAGTACATTTTTAGTCGCAATATTCCCACATCTGGATCTAAATTGGTTAATAAGGCTCTTGAGACCCACATGTGGCCTTCGAGATTCTCTACTCTAACAAGATGTTAGAAGGCTGGGTCTTGTGGGTTAGTGGACTAATGCATCCACAGTGTGGGCCTGTGTTCAACCTCGTGGTCACAGCTTCAAATCCTGGTGGGTACACTCAGCCTTTCATCCTTCTGAGGTCGATAGAATGAGTACCATTGAGTTGGGTAACAACAAGCACCTGTTATTCGACGCCAATATACACTTGGCTTAATGTGTTCTCTGTAAACACACGTTATATTAGGACTCACAACATGAAATAATGCATCCATGAGGATGAACGATCTTCAGCAAGTGTTTCCTGAGCTGACCTAGGGAGCATAGGCAGACTCACTGGTAGGACAATGGTCTGATGTCTGTGCGCAGAGCTGGTTGGATGTCTGCCATTCTCTTGACTGTGGCTCGGGTGGCAGCACCCAGTGATGGTGGTGAGCCAGCTCATACCACTGCCTCTCCTTTTCATGTTGCCTCATGGGATGGGCCACCGACTCCTGCCACTGCGACAGTGGGCTGTAGTCTTGTTCTCTTTAGGGAGCAAATACCTCAACTACAACAACCATACTGGCTAAACGCATATATGTATCCAGATATCCATCATTATAAGCAGAGGCCTTTTAATACTCAAAAGTGACTGCATCTAAATTTGTTCCAGAGGCTAGGCTTCCAATTATGTATTATCTACTCTAACCACAAAAGCAGTGGCTCAGTGATCAGATCGATTCACCTGTACTAGAATGACATGTCTGTGGTCAATAAGCACATTTCATTAGTCTAATGAATTTGAGCAAATCAGGATTACACCAGGAATGATAAACCTTGCACATTTCCACTGGTCAATGGGTGGTAAAGCTAAGGAGAGGAATGGTCCCCACAAAGTACAGCTGATCAACTCGTGCCTGTTGTGATGTCACTCCACTGTGTGTCAATCACTTTTAGGCCCAGGTTCAAAACCCTCTGTCCTAACCTCTTCCACAACCAAACAGCTGCATACCTGTCAAAGGGGCTACCTATGAGTTGGATGAAGCTGTATCCAGGTGGGATTAATTGGTTTGGTATTTCCTCAATTTGTAAAATATTTTTTTAGGCTTGGGAGGCATATGCAGCCCAGTTCCATCCCCGGCCCCGCCGGGCTGGCTCCTTGGCATGAGGAGAGCATGCCCTCCAGTAAGATTTACCACATACACAAAAGAGATGGTAAATGCCAGCATTAATCCTGAAGGAATTGTGAGTTTTGTGCAGAATTCAGCCCTGAAAAACCAATCCGCATACTTATTCACAATCCAAAGGGATTATTGCAGACTAGGATCATTTAGGTGCAGAGATCACAGCCAGAATTGTAAATATCAGCCATCAGGATATCTCCACTCCTAAATCCAGCCAACTTGTAATCTGGGCCTAAGTGACTTCTTCCATACCCCACTATCAACAAAACATCTAAAGAAAAGTTCACAGATCAGTCTCTTACTGCACATTGGCATTTTAATATTTCTGGGTGAAGTTGCTGCAACAGCAAGGCTGACAACATTGCACCTCCCTGCTACTGCCTCTTCACCATGGAGCAGACATGAGAAAGAACATGAAGACCTAAAGGCTCTCTACTTCCTATTATGTATGCAACTGATTGGGTGAACAAGAGCTATGCCAAACAACACACAAAGAAAGAACCCCCAGACCACATTACAAGCATGCTCAAGTATTCTACTCCCAAAGACGATGCTGGAGCAGATAAAAATAAAGGCCCTTGTAGGAGAGTAGGGTCTGCTTTCTATGTTCACCCCCACTTTTTGCTTTTGCTTTACTGGTTTTCGACTTAGATGTGGCTGTGGGCCTGCTAATCAGACCCACAGCCCTGCTGTTCTCTCTCTAAATTACTACTATGTACTTTAGGTGCATAACCCATTTGGATAGGATCACCTTATTGGCCCCTGTACAGTGTACCCTAGGTACCCAGGGCATAGGTGTACCCTAGGCCTACCAGGGGCTGCAGCATGTATTATGCCACCCCTGGCCTGGCCTTCCATTTTGACACAACTGGCTGATCACTCAGCTGGGGCAAGGTCGTGTAATCACCCCTTGCTTAGGTGTAGTATTCCTATACCTAACTTACATATAGACACATGTGTACCTATCAGTCACTCCTATGGCAGGCCTTGACAATCCTGGAGGCAGAGTGCTTGGTAACATGTGAGATGGTGCTCTAGCATGAGCTGAGCCTGTCTGCAGCTTTCGGAACCTTGTCCTTATAGCTGTTCTATGATATAGCCTACCATATACTCTTAAAGTGCCTTATAATCTTAGACGGTTATGGTAACTATGGTTTGGCTTTATCGAAACATGTCGTGTAAGGTGTCTAACACTGTGGAATAATACCCCTATGCCATTTCTGGACATGAGAATATTATTCCCCCCTTCTAGAGGGAAAGACATGTTAAAATCATACTTCAACTGTTAGCCTCTGACCAAAGCCTCAGCATCACAAAATGGATGCTGCTGCCACGACACAAGTCTGACCTCCTGCAGCTGGGAGTGATCCCAGCCAGGGAGGCCTGGACAATAGGTTTCCTGCTTGGGGAGGTGCTAGCACCTCCCCAGACAGCCTTTAGTGTATTGGGGCAGGGTGGGCTGAAAGGAATGAGACATGCCTGGGGCACACAAGGTGTTCCTTGCATAGTCCAGTTCAAACCGGCGCTGGGGCACTACAGCCCCAGCTCTGGCGCGAAACTGGACAAAGGGAAGTGGGTGTAACCACCCCCTCCCAGGTCCCACCCATAAGGCGTGACCTAGCAGGTATCCCAGCCCCCAGATTAGTATAAGAGTGGGAGTTGGGCCTCAAGACTTTAGATTATCCTGAACCTGCAAAACTGAACAGAAACTCTGGACCTTCGACATTCGACGAAAGAAGAAGACTGAAGAATCTCCCTTGTAGCCAAGGAGTGGCTACCCTGTGCAAACAGGCACCATCAAGAGACTACCCTTTGCTTTGCCCACGTTCTACGAGGAACCGACTGCAGAGCCTGACCAGAGCCTTGACTTCCAGACTTCTCCGACCCTGATCCACATCGACAGCAGAGCTGAGATCCGTGGAGGCGACGAGCGACGTGGGACCGGCTACCTGGAAAAAGTGGCTAGTAACTTACAGCGCAGCTTCTGAGGTACCCTCGAAGTTGTGCACCGGGGATTGAGAAGCCCCAACCCCAAGCACCATCTGCACCGAAGATCAGCCCCCCACACTCCACGAGTCCTGCGTGGGGCCCTTCAGCATTTTCCTGCTTGCCGCGTCTGTCCGGTTGCTTGCCCGCTGGCTAGTGGCCTTTGTGACGACGCACCCTGAAATCTTCTGCGCTGGTTTGGCTCCTCCAGACTGGCTCCCGCTTCTCTGCAAAGAAGAAGCACCCCAGACCTTCCTGGTCTGCACCAGAAGCAAGTCCTTCGTTCTTCGTGGGTTCCGCTTGCCAAGGCTTGGTGAGTCCTAGTCCAACTTCGACGCCGCCGACAGCAAGAGCCTTCGTGGGACAGCTCGCCTCCTGGTCCTGGTCGTCCTCGACGCTTCCTGGTCCTCCTGGCTGCAGCGACAAGCTTCACCTTCACCTGCAATCTTCACGACATCGCCTGGTTCCTTCCTGGTTCCACGTGGTCACTGGCTAGTGACCTTGACTCTGTCCCTTCTGCTTGCAGGTTTATTCTCTTCTTGATCCCAGCCTTGGGATCCACCGGACACTCTTCACTGACTGCCTGTCAGCATCTTTCTTCAGGCATCCATAGGAGTCGACGACGAAAACGACGCATCTTCACCCCTATGCACCCGCAGCCTGTGGGCTAGGTAACTTGGGTACTCCGGTGCTCATCAGGATAGTGACTATCCTAGAGTCTAGTTTTCAAGTCTCAACTTCCTAGCTACTCCGGAAGTGTCCTAAATCTACCGTTTTCTAAACTGTACTATTGCTATTGACTTTTACGCATTACGCGTGAGTGTTTCCACTCTGCACACGAATCCCGTGGGCCTCCCACTTCCTAACTAACGCTAGTGTAGTGTAGCCCCAGCGATTCCCTAGGCCTAGGCCTATTCTATTTCCGTGACAGTGGTTCTTATACCACTTACTTAGTATATGGTTTGCGTGGCCCCTAGGGCCTAACTGTATTACTTACCTGTGTGACTTAATGTATGCTTAAATAAGACTGTGTTGTACTTACCTCTAATCTCATAAAGAGTGCTGAGGGTTTGCTTAGAATAAATACACTTTATTTTATATATATATCTGTTGTGGTGTCCTTTCATTTGGTATTCAAGGGATTATATATGGTATCACAGCTGGCTTCACATGCCATTCAGAGTTTAGCCTAAGACTGCTCTTGTCCATGCTACCACTAGGATAGCTGGTCTATAAGGTTGACTTTACAACCAATCACCATAAGGGTATTTGGACTGATATAAGGTGTACACTATAACTAGTGACATCATACATCAGGCCAACTTCTCACATTGGTGAGCAGCGGTTGGGATCTGAGCTTGCTGTTGTAATACCATTGTAATCTTAAGATACTAAATTGAAAGATCACACAGATATTGTCTAGGTACATATAACATAGATTATAATACTTAAGTCCTACTGGACTTTGTAGTTGTAGGTTGAAGGGAGTAACACACCCTGACTACAACTACTAGAGAGGTTTAGTAGATACAACTAGTGTAGGTAGGTGCACACACCACACCCTCACTAGATCATGTCTCTGAGAGGAGATCAAGTGGATGCTCTCTCAGGAGGATCAGGTCTGCAAAAGACCCCCTCTAGATATGATACCTTAACATTCCAGGAGATGAGACAATTGTGTACCTCCAGAGGAATAAAACAGGGTGCAAACCCTACCCTCCTTCAGTTAAGACAACTCCTAGAGGAGTATGACATTCTTAAGGCATCTCAGGCAGGTGCCCTAGGCACAGAGGAGGGTCTACCCACCACAGAGGAGTCAGAGGAGACTTCAGATGAAGAGGTAGACAGCCAGGGCCAAGTAGGAAGACTTAGCCAGGCTAACCTAAGCTTACATGGGAGTTTGCATGGGGTCCCCCCTTACAGACCCCCAAGTAGGCTTACACAGAGAAGCAGGAGGGACAGATCCCCTTCAAGGGAATCCATCCACTCCCATGTCTCTAACATCTCTAATGCTTCCTCTCACAGGGGAATGACTTCACCTGAGAGAAAGGAGCATGCAGCCAGAATGAGGGAGGCTAATCTGAGGATTCAGAGGGAAGAACTTGCCCTTGCCAAAGAGAAGCTTGCTCTGGCTAGAGAACAAAAGTTAAGTGGGTTAGAACCCACTGGTGGCAGCAACATTCCTAGAGATAGAGACAGGCACTATGATAATAGAAACCTGAGCAAGATTGTCCCTCCCTACAAGTGTGGGGATGACATCCACAAATGGATAACTGCTTTGGAGAGAGCTTGCAAAGTACAGCAGGTACCCCAAAGTCAGTGGGCAGCTATCTTGTGGCTCTCCTTCTCTGAGAAAGGAAGAGACAAGCTCCTCACAGTTAGTGATGAGGATGCAGATAATTACACTGTCCTGAAGAGTGCTCTGATTGATGGGTTTGGCCTAACCACTGAACAATACAGGTTGTTGTTCAGGGATACCCAGAAGACACAGACTCAGGACTGGACTGACTTTGTAGATTGTGCCACTAAGGCTCTGGAAGGCTGGCTAATGGGAAGTAAGGTTAAGGACTATACAGGATTGTATAATTTGATCATGAGAGAGCAAATACTTAACAACTGTCAAAACCAGATATTGCATCAACACCTGATTGATTCTGATCTGACTTCTCCCCAAGAATTGGGAAAGAAGGCAGATAGATGGGTCAGGACTAGAGTTAAGCAGAAAAACCAGAACCAGGGCGGTGATCAGAAAAAGGCAGACCAGAAGGGTAATGAGCAGAAACAAAAAGACCAGAAGTCTTCACCAGGCCCCCAAAAGGCTCAGGGGGAGGGTGGTTCCAAAAAGGATAAAAAGAAAGATGGCCAAAAGAAACCATGGTGCAACTATTATAAGTCCAACTCACATTGGTTTAGTGAGTGCACCAAAAAGGATAAGCCCCCAGCCACCATTGCCCCTAAGGCAACTGTACCCCCTAGTTCAGCTGTAAGTGGTGGTTCCCAGCAAAAGGGTGTAGTAGGGTTAACCCTGGGAACTGAGGAGGATTCTGGCCTAGTCAGAGTACCTACTCAGGCTGTTCTGATCTGTGATGGGGACTTGGCTTTGTCCTCTACTGTAGGCCCCAGTAACCTGGGCAAGTACAGACAGAAACCTTTTATCAACCAAAGAATGGCTCAGGCCTACAGGGACACTGGAGCTAGTGTCACAATGGTGACACCTGCTTTTGTGGACCCTGGACAGATCATACTAGGTGAGAATTACCTAGTGACCAACGCTAGCAATGCCACTACCTCCCATAGTGTGGCTATTGTTAACTTCTCCTGGGGAGGGGTAACTGGCCTCAAGAAAGTTGTTGTTAGTTCAGACCTTCCTGTAGAGTGTTTACTGGGCAATGATCTTGAAACTTCAGTTTGGTCTGAAGTGGAGTATAGGACCCATGCAGAAATGCTGGGATAGATGCACATGTCCTTGCTGTGACCAGGTCACAGGCCAAAAAGTGCACCACTGAACAAGTGCTGGATCCTGAAACTATGGACCAGTCACAACCCAAGAGAAAGAGCAGTAGGGTTAAGGCTGTGCCTTCCCCCCTGCCTCAGGTGGTGGATCAGCCCTCCCAGGAGGATGATTCTGAGAGCCCTGAAGGAACTGTCCTAGAAGAACTTGAACCTGATCAGGTTGAGTTTCTTGGGACAGGGGGACCTTCAAGGGCAGATCTGAGGCAGGCTCAATTAGACTGCCCCTCTCTTGAACCCCTCAGACAGCTGGCTGCTGCTGAGGCTGCAGGGAATGCTCAAGGTACCCATAGAGTGTATTGGGATGAAGGGCTACTGTATTCAGAGGCTAGAGACCCCAAGCCTGGTGCATCCAGGAGGTTGGTCATACCACTGAAGTTCAGAGGCTTCCTTCTAACCTTGGCCCATGATATTCCCCTTGCAGGACATTTAGGCCAGAACAAGACTTGGGACAGGCTTGTCCCTCACTTTCACTGGCCCCATATGTCAGAAGATACTAAGGAGTTTTGTCGCTCCTGTGTCACCTGCCAAGCCAGTGGCAAATCAGGTGGCACCACAAAGGCCCCCCTCATACCCCTACCTGTGGTGGGGGTCCCCTTTGAAAGAGTGGGCATAGATATTGTAGGACCAATGGACCCACAAACAGCATCTGGGCACAGATTCATACTGGTGATAGTGGACCATGCCACCAGGTACCCAGAAGCAATTCCCCTGAGGACCACAACAGCTCCTGTTGTGGCAAGGGCCCTGCTTGGAGTATTCTCCAGAGTGGGCTTTCCAAAGGAGGTCATTTCTGACAGAGGTACCAACTTTATGTCAGGATACTTGACTGCAATGTGGAAGGAGTGTGGTGTCAACTATAAGTTCACCACACCCTATCACCCACAGTGCAATGGGCTTGTTGAGAGATTCAACAAGACCCTAAAGGGAATGATAAAAGGATTACCAGACAAGCTTAGGCGATGATGGGACATCCTTTTACCCTGCCTTCTGTTTGCTTACAGAGAGGTCCCTCAAAAGGGGGTTGGCTACAGCCCTTTTGAGCTTTTGTTTGGGCATCCTGTAAGAGGACCCCTGTGTTTGGTGAAGGAAGGATGGGAGAGACCTCTCAGACAACCCAAACTAGACATAGTGGATTATGTACTTGGTCTCCGCTCCAGGATGGCAGAGTATATGAAGAAGGCTTCTAAAAACCTTGAGGCAAGCCAAGAACTCCAAAAAGCTTGGCATGACCAAAAGGCTGTACTGACTGTTTACCAGCCAGGACAGAAAGTGTGGGTGTTGGAGCCAGTGGCCCCAGCAGCACTCCAAGACAAATGGTCTGGACCCCACACTATTGTTGAGAAAAAGGGAGAAGTCACCTACTTGGTGGACCTTGGGACTCCCAGAAGCCCCCACAGGGTGCTTCATGTCAACAGATTGAAGGCATATGTTGACAGGGCAGACATGGGGCTACTCATGGCTACAGATGAGGGGCAGGAGGAAGAGAGTGACCCTCTCCCAGACCTGTTGACTCAGAACCCTGATGATGGCTCAGTTGATGGTGTGGTCTTTTCTGACAGCCTCACTGTCCATCAGCAACAGGACTGCAGACAGGTTCTGCAATCCTACAGACATATGTTCTCTCTGACCCCAAGTCAGACAAACTGGTGCACCCATGAGGTGGACACTGGTGACAGTCTGCCTGTGAAGAGTAAAATCTACAGGCAACCTGACCATGTCAGGGACTGCATAAAAGTTGAGGTACAAAAGATGTTGGAGCTGGGAGTCATTGAACCTTCAGAGAGCCCTTGGGCTAGTCCTGTAGTTCTTGCGCCAAAACCTCACACCCAAGATGGTAAGAGAGAGATGAGGTTTTGCGTGGATTACAGAGGTCTCAATGCTGTCACTAGGACAGATGCCCACCCAATACCTAGGGCAGATGAGCTCATTGACAGACTGGCAGCTGCTAAGTTTTTGAGCACATTTGACCTAACAGCAGGCTACTGGCAAATCAGACTAGCTGAGAGTGCAAAGGCCAAAACTGCTTTCTCGACCCCAGGAGGACATTATCAATTTGTGGTAATGCCCTTTGGTTTGAAGAATGCACCTGCCACTTTCCAAAGGTTGGTGAATCAAGTCCTTACTGGGTTGGATGATTATTGTGCAGCTTATCTTGATGATATTGCTGTCTTTAGCTGCACCTGGGAGGATCACCTGGTCCACCTGAGGAATGTTTTAGAGGCCCTGCAAAAGGCAGGCCTCACTATCAAGGCCACTAAGTGCCAGATAGGGCAGAGCAAGGTTGTATACCTGGGCCACCTAGTTGGTGGGGGTCAGGTTCAACCACTGGAGAGCAAGATCCAGACCATAAAGGACTGGGCTCCTCCAACTACCCAGACTCAGGTCAGAGCTTTCTTGGGCCTGACTGGGTACTACAGAAAGTTTGTTAAGAATTATGGGTCCATAGTGACACCACTTAATGACTTGACCTCCAAGAAGATGCCAAAGAAAGTTCAGTGGACAGTAAGCTGTCAAAAAGCATTTGATGACCTGAAGCAGGCCATGTGCAGTGCACCTATTCTGAAAAGTCCAGACTACTCCAAAGAGTTCATTGTCCAGACAGATGCTTCTGAGTTAGGTGTGGGAGCTGTTCTTTCACAACTGAATGTAGATGGTCAAGACCAGCCCATTGCTTTTATAAGTAGAAGGCTGACCCCTAGAGAGAAACGTTGGTCAGCTATTGAGAGGGAGGCCTTTGCTGTGGTTTGGGCCCTGAAGAAGCTGAGGCCATACTTGTTTGGCACTCACTTCAAGATTCAGACAGACCATAAGCCCCTCTTGTGGCTAAATCAGATGAAGGGTGAAAATCCCAAACTTCTTAGGTGGTCCATTTCCCTACAGGGGATGGACTTCACAGTGGAACATAGACCTGGGACTGACCATGCCAATGCAGATGGACTCTCCAGATATTTCCACTTAGAACATGAAGACTCAACTGGTCAAGGTTAGTTTAATGTCCCTAAGTTTGGGGGGGGGTTGTGTAGGAGAGTAGGGTCTGCTTTCTATGTTCACCCCCACTTTTTGCTTTTGCTTTACTGGTTTTCGACTTAGATGTGGCTGTGGGCCTGCTAATCAGACCCACAGCCCTGCTGTTCTCTCTCTAAATTACTACTATGTACTTTAGGTGCATAACCCATTTGGATAGGATCACCTTATTGGCCCCTGTACAGTGTACCCTAGGTACCCAGGGCATAGGTGTACCCTAGGCCTACCAGGGGCTGCAGCATGTATTATGCCACCCCTGGCCTGGCCTTCCATTTTGACACAACTGGCTGATCACTCAGCTGGGGCAAGGTCGTGTAATCACCCCTTGCTTAGGTGTAGTATTCCTATACCTAACTTACATATAGACACATGTGTACCTATCAGTCACTCCTATGGCAGGCCTTGACAATCCTGGAGGCAGAGTGCTTGGTAACATGTGAGATGGTGCTCTAGCATGAGCTGAGCCTGTCTGCAGCTTTCGAAACCTTGTCCTTATAGCTGTTCTATGATATAGCCTACCATATACTCTTAAAGTGCCTTATAATCTTAGACGGTTATGGTAACTATGGTTTGGCTTTATCGAAACATGTCGTGTAAGGTGTCTAACACTGTGGAATAATACCCCCATGCCATTTCTGGACATGAGAATATTATTCCCCCCTTCTAGAGGGAAAGACATGTTAAAATCATACTTCAACTGTTAGCCTCTGACCAAAGCCTCAGCATCACAAAATGGATGCTGCTGCCATGACACAAGTCTGACCTCCTGCAGCTGGGAGTGATCCCAGCCAGGGAGGCCTGGACAATAGGTTTCCTGCTTGGGGAGGTGCTAGCACCTCCCCAGACAGCCTTTAGTGTATTGGGGCAGGGTGGGCTGAAAGGAATGAGACATGCCTGGGGCACACAAGGTGTTCCTTGCATAGTCCAGTTCAAACCGGCGCTGGGGCACTCCAGCCCCAGCTCTGGCGCGAAACTGGACAAAGGGAAGTGGGTGTAACCACCCCCTCCCAGGTCCCACCCATAAGGCGTGACCTAGCAGGTATCCCAGCCCCCCAGATTAGTATAAGAGTGGGAGTTGGGCCTCAAGACTTTAGATTATCCTGAACCTGCAAAACTGAACAGAAACTCTGGACCTTCGACATTCGACGAAAGAAGAAGACTGAAGAATCTCCCTTGTAGCCAAGGAGTGGCTACCCTGTGCAAACAGGCACCATCAAGAGACTACCCTTTGCTTTGCCCACGTTCTACGAGGAACCGACTGCAGAGCCTGACCAGAGCCTTGACTTCCAGACTTCTCCGACCCTGATCCACATCGACAGCAGAGCTGAGATCCGTGGAGGCGACGAGCGACGTGGGACCGGCTACCTGGAAAAAGTGGCTAGTAACTTACAGCGCAGCTTCTGAGGTACCCTCGAAGTTGTGCACCGGGGATTGAGAAGCCCCAACCCCAAGCACCATCTGCACCGAAGATCAGCCCCCCACACTCCACGAGTCCTGCGTGGGGCCCTTCAGCATTTTCCTGCTTGCCGCGTCTGTCCGGTTGCTTGCCCGCTGGCTAGTGGCCTTTGTGACGACGCACCCTGAAATCTTCTGCGCTGGTTTGGCTCCTCCAGACTGGCTCCCGCTTCTCTGCAAAGAAGAAGCACCCCAGACCTTCCTGGTCTGCACCAGAAGCAAGTCCTTCGTTCTTCGTGGGTTCCGCTTGCCAAGGCTTGGTGAGTCCTAGTCCAACTTCGACGCCGCCGACAGCAAGAGCCTTCGTGGGACAGCTCGCCTCCTGGTCCTGGTCGTCCTCGACGCTTCCTGGTCCTCCTGGCTGCAGCGACAAGCTTCACCTTCACCTGCAATCTTCACGACATCGCCTGGTTCCTTCCTGGTTCCACGTGGTCACTGGCTAGTGACCTTGACTCTGTCCCTTCTGCTTGCAGGTTTCTTCTCTTCTTGATCCCAGCCTTGGGATCCACCGGACACTCTTCACTGACTGCCTGTCAGCATCTTTCTTCAGGCATCCATAGGAGTCGACGACGAAAACGACGCATCTTCACCCCTATGCACCCGCAGCCTGTGGGCTAGGTAACTTAGGTACTCCGGTGCTCATCAGGATAGTGACTATCCTAGAGTCTAGTTTTCAAGTCTCAACTTCCTAGCTACTCCGGAAGTGTCCTAAATCTACCGTTTTCTAAACTGTACTATTGCTATTGACTTTTACGCATTACGCGTGAGTGTTTCCACTCTGCACACGAATCCCGTGGGCCTCCCACTTCCTAACTAACGCTAGTGTAGTGTAGCCCCAGCGATTCCCTAGGCCTAGGCCTATTCTATTTCCGTGACAGTGGTTCTTATACCACTTACTTAGTATATGGTTTGCGTGGCCCCTAGGGCCTAACTGTATTACTTACCTGTGTGACTTAATGTATGCTTAAATAAGACTGTGTTGTACTTACCTCTAATCTCATAAAGAGTGCTGAGGGTTTGCTTAGAATAAATACACTTTATTTTATATATATATCTGTTGTGGTGTCCTTTCATTTGGTATTCAAGGGATTATATATGGTATCACAGCTGGCTTCACATGCCATTCAGAGTTTAGCCTAAGACTGCTCTTGTCCATGCTACCACCCAGGGAGCATAGGCAGACTCACTGGTAGGACAATGGTCTGATGTCTGTGCGCAGAGCTGGTTGGATGTCTGCCATTCTCTTGACTGTGGCTCGGGTGGCAGCACTCAGTGATGGTGGTGAGCCAGCTCATACCACTGCCTCTCCTTTTCATGTTGCCTCATGGGATGGGCCACTGACTCCTGCCACTGCGACAGTGGGCTGTAGTCTTGTTCTCTTTAGGGAGCAAATACCTCAACTACAACAACCATACTGGCTAAACGCATATATGTATCCAGATATCCATCATTATAAGCAGAGGCCTTTTAATACTCAAAAGTGACTGCATCTAAATTTGTTCCAGAGGCTAGGCTTCCAATTATGTATTATCTACTCTAACCACAAAAGCAGTGGCTCAGTGATCAGATCGATTCACCTGTACTAGAATGACATGTCTGTGGTCAATAAGCACATTTCATTAGTCTAATGAATTTGAGCAAATCAGGATTACACCAGGAATGATAAACCTTGCACATTTCCACTGGTCAATGGGTGGTAAAGCTAAGGAGAGGAATGGTCCCCACAAAGTACAGCTGATCAACTCGTGCCTGTTGTGATGTCACTCCACTGTGTGTCAATCACTTATAGGCCCAGGTTCAAAACCCTCTGTCCTAACCTCTTCCACAACCAAACAGCTGCATACCTGTCAAAGGGGCTACCTATGAGTTGGATGAAGCTGTATCCAGGTGGGATTAATTGGTTTGGTATTTCCTCAATTTGTAAAATATTTTTTTAGGCTTGGGAGGCATATGCAGCCCAGTTCCATCCCCGGCCCCGCCGGGCTGGCTCCTTGGCATGAGGAGAGCATGCCCTCCAGTAAGATTTACCACATACACAAAAGAGATGGTAAATGCCAGCATTAATCCTGAAGGAATTGTGAGTTTTGTGCAGAATTCAGCCCTGAAAAACCAATCCGCATACTTATTCACAATCCAAAGGGATTATTGCAGACTAGGATCATTTAGGTGCAGAGATCACAGCCAGAATTGTAAATATCAGCCATCAGGATATCTCCACTCCTAAATCCAGCCATCTTGTAATCTGGGCCTAAGTGACTTCTTCCATACCCCACTATCAACAAAACATCTAAAGAAAAGTTCACAGATCAGTCTCTTACTGCACATTGGCATTTTAATATTTCTGGGTGAAGTTGCTGCAACAGCAAGGCTGACAACATTGCACCTCCCTGCTACTGCCTCTTCACCATGGAGCAGACATGAGAAAGAACATTAAGACCTGAAGGCTCTCTACTTCCTATTATGTATGCAACTGATTGGGTGAACAAGAGCTATGCCAAACAACACACAAAGAAAGAACCCCCAGACCACATTACAAGCATGCTCAAGTATTCTACTCCCAAAGACGATGCTGGAGCAGATAAAAATAAAGGCCCTCATTTACAATATTTTGGCATAGGGCAGCATCACAAGCCTTCCTGCTGCGCTGCCCTACATCAAAAGAAAAGGGCAGGAATATGCCCTATCTATGGGATAGAGTGCATTCCTGTCCTCTTCCACAGCGCTGGCTCACAAATGGCTTCCATGCTCCACCGCAGGTACCCTTGCACCAGTCACTTACACCTTTTCCTTACACCTATGTATAACCAACCGCTTGTTTGTCTTTTGATGAGGCAGCCTTGATCAGTGAACTTTCTGGAATAACCCTCTCCCT
The DNA here is from genome assembly GCF_964204655.1 of Triturus cristatus. Lineage (NCBI taxonomy): Eukaryota > Metazoa > Chordata > Amphibia > Caudata > Salamandridae > Triturus > Triturus cristatus. The sequence continues at coordinate 1,098,706,270 of NC_140594.1, forward strand.
GTTTTCCTTAGCTACTCCAACCCACTCCACATCATAACTAAGCCCGAGCAAAATCTTTATTACACCAGAGCTGTCTTAGTAATTTAAGTAATTATGCGGTACTCTTGTGATGTAAAATTACTGAAATTACGCCAGTTTGAAAAATTAAGAGTAATTAGAGGCAAAAATCCTTCTGCAGGAGCACAGGAACAATGAACTCAGGGGCATATTTACAAGCCCCTATCACCACAGAAACGTCACTTTTTATGGCGTTCCTGTAGCGATAAATCCTTCGCCTTATTTACAAGGCGGTATTAAGCCGCTTAACGTTGCTTACCGCCACCTTGTGAATAAGGCCCTGTGAGAATTTGGCCATGCTCCATTTAGCATGAAAGGAGCGTACAATGGGTGTTCCGCCACAACAACCATTGATTTTGAAGCTGCCGCCTATTTACGAGGGTCGTGTGAATAGGAGGCAGCGCCAAAATTAAAACCAGGGAAAACCTTGTTTTAACCTGGTGAAAAGAGGAGAAATGCTTAATTTCTCCTCGTTTTTGCTGTTTCTATGGATGCTGCATTAAATAGCAAAACATCATGAATGAATGTGCTTGTGCAGGAAGATGTCCTTTCCTACACATACACAATCATTTAAAAAATGACGATTTGCTACTTCTATGTGTGCTGCACAATGCAGCGCACATAAAAGTTACAATTCACCACTCTGGATTGTTTTTGTGCAGGAAGGACACCTTACTACACATGAACAATCATTCCCCCAGCACAGACAACCTTGCACTATGGTGCCTGCATTGCTGCTAGGCAGCTAGATTTAGCACCAGCGCTAAGTGAAACGCAGGGGTGCGCCGCTTTCTTGTCAATACGGTGCATTCCTGCATTTTCATAATGGCGGAGCGTGGCGTTAGCAATGTTTGCTTAACGCCACACTTCGCCCTTCCCTTGCCACAAAGAGCGAGCGAGAGGATATCGGCTGATAGACTGCAGGATTTCATATGCCTTACCAAGGGAAGCGATCAGGGTAAAAGCCTTAGCACTACACTTTGCATTTTCAACTCTGGCAAAAGCTCTATGTGGGGGCGTAATCTCCAAAACTGGCTGCAGTAATAAAGGCAAGATTGATACCGTCCCTTTCATATGGAGGCAAAATGATGGTGGGCACAGGCACAAGTTATTAGATCAAATCATAACAAAAACCTACAAAAAAGATTTCGGCTGTCACGATCACCGTCAACTTTTCAACTCTGGCAAAAGCTCTATGTGGGGGCGTAATCTCCAAAACTGGCTGCAGTAATAAAGGCAAGATTGATACCGTCCTTTTCATATGGAGGCAAAATGATGGTGGGCACAGGCGCAAGTTTATTAGATCAAATCATAACAAAAACCTACAAAAAAAATTTCGGCTGTCACGATCACCGTCAACTGCCCAAGTCAGGCTGCAGTTTGCAATGACCTGACAGGATTTGGCTAGATCTGGGGTATTTGTTAAATGCTGCCACAAGTTGAGAACCACTCCTAAAGGCTCGCTAGCCAACCTGGCCTGATCTGAAATTAATCTCTAAAGAGGAAAAGGTGTCTACAAGAATACTTCGATGATAGCATAAAACATCTAGGGTTGGGTCAACTATGGTCTTTGGATACAAGTGCCCAAGAATTCTAAAGGATGGCAAATAAGATCATGAAGCTGCAGAGCTGGACAGAGGGCAAAGGAATAGTTGCCAAACGCATGCATGGGTGGCTGGGGCTGAACTCCTACAGCGATCAAAAGGTCTCCCGTCTTTTGGAAGCCTCCTATTCTTTGAACATGAAACAGAAAATGTTATTATTGAGGATGGGAGAGATCCCCACACTAGACTTGTTACCAAAATGGCAGGAAACAGATCAACAGGGGGTATGGAATGTTGTTTGTGCCATGAGCCAAAGGAATCGCTGGTCCATATCCTATGCATCTGTCTCTGCCTATAGAACACCTGCGGAGGACCCTGCTAAGGAAGGAGTGTAAGACATTGGGGATCAGGTAGTCCAGTTCAGCAGTAATATAATTGCTCTATCTACAGAATACATGATATAACATCAGACTGGTGCAACTCCAGGATATCTTTAAGGAGCTTGTTAAAGAGAATACTGTTGTCCAGTTTGGGGACAAGGCTGCTAGCTAAGATAGGTCACTTGAAGGGCCTGTAGAATTGATGGGCTGCTAGGGAGCTACAAGTGCCTTCCAGCGCCTTCCCATCTTACTGTTTTAGGGGCTGCTAGCCAAGTTTTGTTCCCTGAAGGGCTCACAGAAATGATGGGCTTCTAGCGGCTATGAGCACCATCCAGCCCCTATCCTGTGTTACTGTTTTAGTGGCACCTATACAATCTTAAATCTTAAAGGCAATTGGGTCTTTTATGGTTTTATATACCAGGGGTCGTGGCTACTCATGTTCTGCAGGGAAAGAGACCACCGTATTAAAGAGTAGGAGTTAGCTGAATAGGTTGTGGCAGTTTAATAAATGGGCCAGTTACCCTGCCAAACCTATACTAGGTTGCTGGGGAGGTGGCAGCTAGCTTCACTGCAGGAAGTTCCTAATTTTCACCTTGCTACTTGAGCACCACTTGCACTTGAGCCACAGTCTCAGCACTTTGGCACTTTATGCGCTTGTTTGAGCAGCCAGCCCACTTATGCGAATGCTTATGGTTTACACCCGGCACTTTATGCACCCCTTTAGCCCCCACTGTGCTGTACTGGCTCCAGTTATCTTTAAAAAAAAAAATCTCGTCAAGCAGCTTGGTATCTTCATGGGTTCACTTGACCAGGTAGTCCAATCAAGATGTTGCTAACATAGAATCCACTTGGCACCTTATGCGGCTTCAGCCAATAAAGCGCAGCCTCTAGTTAGCCCAGTACAAGGCAGCACTTTGTCTTTTACAAGTAGTAGGTGCATGGGCCGAAAATAACGGAGGCATTACGGAGAAGGAGATTAGGTTTTATGCTAAATGTTATTTTTCTGTGCGTCTACTATTGATTTTAATGGTTGCATGTTCATGTCTATGTCTATGTACTGTTTGTAGTTGAGTGCATATATCACCTTAAGGTGTTCATGTAATTTAATCAAAGATCCTGGTTTTATTTGACTAATAAGCAAATTTTTGACTGACACTGAACTTTCTGGAATACGCCCCTCCCTGTCTTCCCTAGCTATTCCAATCCACTCCACATCATAACTAAGCCTGAGTGAAACTTTCATTACACCGGAGCAATCTGAGTAGTTTCAGTAATGATGCATTACTCTTGTGATGCTAAAAAACGGAAATTATGCCAGCTTGAGTAATGTGAGAGGTCGAGCCCCGAGATAACAGCTAGCCACACGGGTCAACTACCAAGACCAGAATCCTTCAGGATGAGGGAGGAACATATCAGGGACATACGCCTACATAACGCGGTCCGAGGAAAAGACACACCCACCTCTCATGTCTTTTCACAGCAGCGAAGAGGAGTTGACTCCGGAAGCGGTAGCGCAGTCTCCTTGAAAGAGAGGGCCACCCAGGAAGAGTTGTCATCGTCCAGTGGAAGCGGAACGTGGTGTGAGGAGTCGAAGGCGGAAGTGCGAGGCAACCAGGAGAGAAGGGAACGCGGAGACGATGACCGGAAGGAAAACGTTGAAGATGGCGAGCGGAGATAAGACGAGGAAGAAGACGATCACTGGTCTGAAGAGTGGTGGCGTCCACCGGAGGGGGCTGAGGAGCAGCCGCAACTCAGGAGAGTTGCGGTGGAGCCGGTGAGTGACGCTAGTTCAGGAGAAATCGGGGAAGGTTTAGGCGAGGGTGGTAGGAGGAGGGAGGATATCGGGTGAAGGAAAGGGGAGGGAGGGAACGGTCTCATCCTGGGTTCCAGAAGCGAGTAAACCCTGGAAGCCCGCTTGTGAACACTACCTTTTGTTCGTTTTGCACCACGTTCGACCCCCCCTTCACTTAACCCTTCCTTGGATTCGTTGTCTCCCTATTATTTCACAAATCCCCTTGAAAAGGATCCTAAAGAGCACCGGGTGTTGGTGACGGTAGTAAACAACAGTACAAGCTCTGGGCAGAATTCACTGACGGCCATCATTGTTTTTCTCTTTTTCGAGCCTCCGGTTCAAGGTACCACAAAGCTGAGCACCAGTCCCTGGCCCCCGGCCAACCCGTGAAGACACCAAGGCGACAACCCCATCATCCCATTTCGAGGACTCTGACTTCGTGGAAAACCCATTATCTACTCCCCTACAGCCCCAAACTGTATCACTTGAAAATAAAAGACCTGCTGTTTGACAGTATATCAAGCCTCCGCGTCTGTATATCCGACCCGCCCTCCCACAAGTGGTGTCAGAAGTGGGATCCAGCGGAAACATGGAGGCTGCTTTAGCAAAAATGGCAGAGAACCAGTAACACCAGGGTAAAGTAATGGAGAGGTTTCTCAGTGTGGTGGAAGAAGACTGGGGCAAGATGCAGAAAGTATTGACGGGACAAGGACAGGCCCATGAGACAGCAATGGACAGACTCAGTGAGGCCCTGGGGCATCAATGAGGGCCTACCTCCCTTCCGTCCATGGTCCTACAGAGATATGTCAGTGGGGAGGACCCAGATTTTTTCTTTAACAACTTTGAGCGAATAGCCACCGCTGCGGCCTGGCCTGCTGACAAGTGGGTACAGTACCTGGGACCCCTTCTGTCAGGGGACCTCCAAGCAGCCTACCAGGCAGCGACCGTACAAGGAACGGGCCCCTATGCGGACATTAAGCAATGTATAATGGAGAGACTAGGGATCGATGACGAGTCCTACCGGATGAAGCTCAGACAAATAAAAGAAGAATCCCAAGAGACCCCTCGGGCTCTATACTTTCGGGTAAAAGACATGACGATAAGTGATTGAAGCCTGCCACTACCGACAAGGATGGTATCATGTCCAAAATTTATCTGGAGCAATATTTGGCTTCTCTTCATCCTCCCATACAGAGATGGGTGAGACAACAAGCCCAAATCACCCTGGAGACAGCCGTAGAAATAGCCAGCACCTATAGTCGTGCCCAGGAGATACAAAAAGGAAAGGATGACTCCTCATGGAAAGCAGGCGGATCTGGAACGCACCGACCCCCTCGTCCCCGGTGGTAAAGAAAATGGAGCCTGTAACCATAGTTCCCGGACCTCCTGGAATACCAGTCTTCAGGCCTCCCCCACCTAGACCCCAATGCTTTCATTGCGGAGGGATGGGACACATAGCTTGATTTTCCCCCCAAAAAGAAGAGCCCATGGAAATCGGGATGGCTCGTAATTACTATTGTTCCTCTTCTGACCAAAGACTTCCCCCATAACATTGTAGAGTAAAGGTGAATGGACAACCCTTCATGGCTCTAGAGGATACAGGGTGCCGACAAAGCGTCATCAGACCCCAAGACCTAGAACCCTGGATTGGACCCATTGATGGGACCGTGGCTATCCGCTGTGTCCATGGAGATACTAAGCAATATCCCACCACCAAAGTCCAAATACAGCACCCAAACGACCCTGGCACCTCCCAATGACTACCCTAACCTACCCCAGATGCTGAAACAAGTCCCCAAGAAGGAAGAGAATTGGTGGGCCACAGCGCCTTTTTCTGCAGAAGAAAACCAGGAGTGGCCAAAATCTAAACCCAGGAAAAGCAGTACAGTGATGCCTGTCTTACCCAATGAAAACCCCTGGGAAACACATAGAAACTTCCGTGCCGCACAGCAGGAAGATCCAGCATTGCAAGAAGCCTGGAAAGTTGCCCTAGATCAGGAAGACCCCTTGCACGTAGGTCCTTATTTTTTTTATTAAAAACGGGTTACTGTATCGAAAAGGAAATCCCACCCAGACACCTCAGTTACTGATTCCAACACCCTTTAGAGAAAATGTGTTATTTTTTAGCTCATAGCCATCTGTTGGGGGGTCATTTTGGGGCTGAGAAAACTAAGCGACAGATAACAGAACGATTCTATTGTCCGGGGATTTTTCAGCAAGTGAAGAGATACTGTAAGGAATGCCCCATTTGTCAGAAACATAGCAGGTATAGACCCCCTCCCGTACCCCTCCGCCCACTCCCTATCATAGAGGAGCCATTTAGTAGAGTAGGGATGGACATCATAGGTCCCCTATTACCCTCCCGAAGTGGGTGTCAGTACGTATTGGTCATAGTTGACTATGCCACTAGATTGCCGGAGGCAATAGCCTAACGACGTCCAGATACCACCAACATCGCAAAGGCCATGATAACGGTATTCTCAAGTGTAGCATTCCCAAAAAAGATCTTAACAGATCAAGGAACTTCCTTCGTCTCTAAGGTTATGAAACAGGTGTGCGCCCTATTGGGTATCCATCAAATTCGGACCGCCGCGTATCACCCCCAAATAGATGGGTTGGTGGAGCGGTACAATGCCACCCTAAAGACTACTCTTAAGAAACTCCTGGCCTTAGAGACAAGGAAATGGGAGGACATGCTACCCCTGGCTCTGTTCGCTATAAAGTGTAAAGCGCAGAAGAGTACAGGGTATTCGCCCTTTGAATTGTTGTTCGGGCATCAGCCCAGGACATTACTGGAGGTGGCCCAGGAAAAATGGGAAACCGAACCAGACAATACCAAACCCCTAGTTGAAAACGTATCCAATCTGAAGACCCATTTAGGACAGATCCGGTCCATTGTCCGTACTAATCTAGAGGAAGCGCAAGCCGCCCAAAAAGCCCAATACGACAAAAAGGCTAAAGAGAGAACGTTTGCTGTAGGTGATCCCGTCCTACTCATGATGGCTTCTTCAGACCATAAACTGTTGGGGCAGTGGCAGGGCCCCTACATTGTAACAGAAAGGGTAACACCTGTTACCTACCGTGTCGTGATGGATCCGGTTAGGGGTACCTCTCAGATATACCATGTCAATTTACTAAAAAAGTGGGAGGGACCCTTACCAGCACTCGTTACCAAGGCAGAGGCAGTGGTTCCCTTGTTTGTGCAATGTATGGATCCCGCACTTTCTCCCACGTTAAAGAAGAACCTATATGACGTTCTCGTGCCTCTTTGTGATATCTTTTCTTTGACACCTGGACTAACGTCCATGGTAGAGCATGCCATCAAGACAATCCCTAGTAAAAGGGTACGTCTCAGACCTTATAGAATACCTGAGGCACGCCAGAAAACTATCAGAGAGGAAATAGACAAGATGTTACAAATGAACATCATAGAACCCTCCATCAGCGAATGGAACTCGCCAATAGTTCTCGTTCCAAACCCGGACGGTTCATTGAGATTTTGTATCGACTTTCGCGAAGTAAACAAGATCTCGGAATTCGATACCTATCCCCTTCCAAGGGTGGACGAAATGGTGGAGAGAATTGGAAAGGCCAAATATATCAGCACCCTGGACCTTTGTAAAGGGTATTGGCAAATACCCTTAAGAGAGCAAGACAAAAAGAAAACCGCTTTCTCCACCCCAGATGGGCTATATCAATTCAAAGTACTACCCTTCGGGTTACACGGAGCACCGGACACATTCCAAAGAGCCATGAATCAGATCTTGCGACCCCATGAAAAATACGCTTGGGCGTATATCGATAATATAGTCAGCTATAGTGATGATTGGGCTCAACACATGTCGCACCTGTCCTTAGTTATAAAAGCTTTAGGACAGCATGGACTTAAGATCAACCCAGCCAAAAGCCACCTAGCAGCACAAACGGTGAAATACCTGGGCTATTTATTAGGAGAAGAGGTCATTCGACCACAAGATTCCAAATTAACCGCCATATCACAGATTCCCTTACCTAAAACGAAAAAGGATCTCCAAGCCTTTTTGGGGTTACTCGGTTACTACCGACGATTTATTCCCAATTTTTCTCAAACTGCAGCCCCTCTCACCAATCTACTGCAGAAAACCATGCACACAGAAGAAAGACTAAAACAACCTTCACATGAAGTTTTATAGGCTTTCGAGACACTTAAACACTTCCTAATATCAGACACAGTATTAGCCAGTCCTGATTTCTCACTTCCTTTGGTCCTCCAGACCGACGCTTCAGACCAGGGGTTGGGGGCCGTATTATCTCAAGTGACCAAACAGGGGGAGGAGAAGCCTATCTTATCTATCAGTAGGAAATTATTTCCAAGAGAGCGTAACTATGCAGTTATTGAAAAGGAAGCTTTAGCGATCAAATGGGCCATAGAGACTTTAAGATATTATTTGGAAGGAAGGGAATTCACCCTTTTTACAGATCATGCCCTTTTGGAATGGCTAGCACGAAACAAGGGAAATAATGAACGAGTGCTAAGGTGGTTCCTGGCATTACAACCATACAGGTTCCAAACCCGACACCGGAAAGGGACAGATCAAGGAAACGTGCACTTCCTGTCAAGATACCCACAAGACAACAGCCCTAGTAGTAAGACAGCAAGGGGAAAGGGATGTGAGAGGTCGGACCCCGAGATAACAGCTAACCTCACGGGTCGACTACCAAGACCAGAATCCTTCCGGACGAGGGAGGAACATTTCAGAGACATACACCTACAAAACGCGGTCCGGGGAAAAGACACACCCACCTCTCATGTCTTTTCACAGCAGCGGGGAGGAGTTGACTCCAGAAGCGGTAGCACGGTCTCCTTGAAAGAAAGGGCCGCCCAGGAAGAGTTGTCATCGTCCAGCGGAAGCGGAACCCGGTGTGAGGAGTCGAAGGCGGAAGTGCGAGGCGACCAGGAGAGAAGGGAGCAGGGAGACGACAAACCGGAAGGAAGACGAGGAAGACGGCGAGCGGAGAGAAGACGAGGAAGAAGACGATCACTGGTCTGAAGAGTGGTGGCGTCCACCGGAGGGGGCTGAGGAGCGGCCGCAACTCAGGAGAGTTGCGGCGGGGCCGGTGAGTGATGCTAGTTCAGGAGAAATAGGGGAAGGTTTAGGCGAGGGTGGTGGGAGGCTATCGGGTGGAGGAAAGGGGAGGGTGGGAACGGTCTCATCCTGGTTTAGAGAAGCGAGTAAACCCTGGAAGCCCACGTGTGAACACTACCTTTTGTTTGTTTTGCACCACGTTCGACACCTTCCCTTCACTCAACCCTTCCTTGGATTCGTTGTCTCCCTATCATTTCACAAATCCCCTTGAAAAGAATCCTAAAGAGCACCGGGTGTTGGTGACGGTAATAAACAACAGTACAAGCTCTGGGCGGAATTTACTGACGGCCACCATTGTTTTTCTCTTTTTCGAGCCTCCAGTTCAAGGTACGACCACGGACGAAGCTGAGCACCAGACCGGGGGTGCAACCTGTGAAGACACCAAGGCAACAACCCCATCATCCCATTTCGAGGACTCTGACTTGGAGGAAAACCCATTATCTACTCCCCTACAGCCCCAAACTGTATCACTTGAAAATAAAAGACCTGCTGTTCGACAGTATATCAAGCCTCCACGTCTGTATAACCGACCTGCCCTCCCACAAGTAATTACGAGTAATTTGGTGTAAAAATCTTACTGCAGGAGCACAGAAACAATGAACTAAGAGAGAGCAAGTTGGCTACTGCTGTTCTTGTCCAGTAGCATTTGGTGCTACTTTTGTCGTGCACAATCCTAATTGCTGGATTATGTTTCTCACCTATTTATACATAATTACGAGTAATTTCTCTGTAATTACAAACAATTACGCTACCCCCAAGGCCTATGACACTCACCTGCAGTAGCAAACTCATCTCTAGCATTTCTTTCTACTGTCGAGCCCACATGGGGATCAATTCATCAAAATTCTAATGGGTGATGTGAGTGACGTGAAGCAACTTTTAACCCTGATTACATGAAAGGGGTGACCCATTACCTTATTCTTAGTTCCCTGATGGCCTCCTATGTTTTAGGCCCAGTCAAAATTTCTGACACTGCATTTTCATGTAATTTCCTGGAATTTTGTGTTGTTCTTGTTACTTGAAATTCACAAACTTACACCATTAGGGTAAGTGGAGTAATTATGCCATGTTCACAGTAAAAATGTAGTGCAGGAGCAAGGGAACAACACGAACAACCCGAACACATGTGGCTGTTGTTTGCTGCGTTTATGTTTTGTGCCCTATTTTGTGTGAAATGTGTCCTCATTTGGATGCAAGGAAAGAAGCAGCAACATACCAGTCCGGAAGGGGGGGGACACCCTATGCTAAGCACAGATTTTTAGCTTAGGTGTTTTTAAGCCATACCCTTAATTATATTGATCACTCCACTTTGAGAGACCCTCCCCACTTTTTTTCATCAAAATTACAGTCCTGGGGAGCTCTGTTTGCTTTCTGTACCAGGAGACTTTATGAGACCTGAGTACAGGGGTAACTAAGGCAGAGCCAAATGACAAACTGATAGCAGCTGCTACCCTCAGCCATTCCTAAACAATGCCCATTTGTACAGATTCTTGTCCATGCCACAATATCCTGTTGAGCCTCCTCAATTTCTCAGAGATTTCTTATATATACTTGTCTTCCCTAATTTACATAATTACTTCACTAATTCACACTTTCTTTTTAATTGGTTCACTCACATTTCTGATCAGTGTGGCATGCGTAGGGCGCTGTTCCGGATTGCCAACTAGGTAAAGCAGGCACCGGCCTATGGGCCCACTCGTTTTAACGGCCCAGCGACAACGGATCAAAATAATATTGATTTGATCTGGAAAGAAAATTACAATCAAGCTTTCTTAAATTGTTTCCAAAAGAAAGAAAAAAATTAATCAACTCAAAGAGACGAAAACTTTACATTAAAGACTCTATAGAGAAAATACTGTATTAATGTAATGTACCCATTAACAACTTAAAGCACATAAACCAGAGACATCAGATTCACATAACAGTTGCCTCTAAAAGCTCCTCTTCTGGCAGCTTTGAGTTTGCTATTAAATCCGGTGCAAACTACGCACGTGTAATATACAACAGTGATCGTCATCTCAAATATTTAAAAACGTATTTGGACACAATTTGCGGGATTTCATCCGGCACTGATATAATGGTGAGAAAGGGGATCCAAGAAAGAGAGGGGAAGGGACGCACGGATAGCGCGGGGCGGAAGGAGACGTGTGAGCCATCAGTCATCCGCCCCTCGGACGCCTGCGCGAGGCAGGACGCTGCTCTTGAACTCTGGGTGAGGAGGCAGTAATGAACGCGGACAGCCTGGTGTTATTTTTCTTGGCTTGATAGAAGCACAGCTCAATTCCAAACACATTTCTATCAGATAGCCTAGAATTACGCTCTCTGCCAATGACTCGGAACGATAACACCTCCTGGGATGAAATACTGTCCCCGGCCTGGGGATTGTTCATCATAGCAGAATTCTTAAAGCAACAGCGCTGCAGTTGGAACAATCCTAGTTCAACAGCAACAGCTCTGCAATGGGAACAATCCTAGTTCAATACCAACAGCTCTGGAAATGGAACATCTCTAGTTCAACAGCAACAGCCCTGCAAAGGGAACACTCCTAGTTCAACAGCAACAGCTCTGGAATTGGAACATCTCTAGTTCAACAGTAACAGCCCTGCAAAGGGAACACTCCTAGTTCAACAGCAACAGCTCTGCAAAGCAAACAATCCTAGTTCAACAGCAACAGCTCTGCAATGGGAACAATCCTAGTTTAACAGCTCCGCAATAAGAACATCTCTGGTTCAACAGCAACAGCTCTTCAATGGGAACAATCCTCATTCAGCAGCAACAGCCCTGCAATGGGACCAATCCTAGTTCAACAGCAACAGCCCTGCAATGGGACCAATCCTAGTTCAACAGCAACAGCTCTGCAATGAGAACATTTATGGTTCAATAGCAACAGCTCTGCAATAGGAAGAATCCTAGTTTAACTACTCTGCAATGAGAACAATCCTAGTTCAACATCAACTGCTCTGCAATGGGAACATCCCTAGTCTGAGATGATAACTTCTGGGTCGCGGTAGGAAGCTACAATAAGGACGTGCGGGTAGCACCTGAGGGAGCTCCCGCAACACCCGATGGAGTTTAATTAAACTCCAATAAAAGCAATAGGTAGAACCATAACCTATACACATCAACAATTAAATGAAATAATGACTAAGATGGGTAAGTGACATTAACTTATCCGATCTGTTAAAGCGATCCAACTCAATATCACTACGACTTAGGTCCTGATGAAAGTCCACCAATCTTTAAAGACACCCATGGACTGAAACATGTCGACCACTGAAACTACAATTTTATAGGTGCGGTGGACCATTTATTTGTCCACTAGAGCACCACACGCTGTTTTTAATCTTACCCCTCCCTGACGAATAAAACACAGAGTACAGGATAGGAGGTATTTTTAATTATCTTACTTTTTTTCCGCTATCACTACCGAAATCATGACCGTCTTAGAACCATATGGTCTCCCTCCAGGTGGAGGAAGGTTGACTGCCTGGAGAACGGGACACTCAGGCGGAAACAGACCCCATGACAAAACCAACCACCTAACCTTTTCAAGCGGATAATCAAGATATACCGCTACCCACAGGTTAGAGTGTATGAGGGCCTTTGTACAACACTCATAGATCCTGGCTTGCTAACCACACATGATTCATTCCCTTTTGATTATAAACTATTGAGCATGGAATCAGAATGAATCACAGCTTCTTCCTCCTTTTTTTTGATTTTTGGAACATCCCTAGTTCAACAGCAACAGATCTGCAATGGGAACATCCCTAGTTCACCAGAGACAGATCTGCAATTTATTTTAAAAGTTTTATATAGTGCGAACATGACCACCGAGGGTATCAGAGCGCTTTACAGATTATGCATCACGAAGGATATAAGCAAAACAAAACAGAATAAACAAGGCAAAAAAAATCAAAGTCTAATTGACAAACATGAGCCTGAGGGAAAAACCGACACAACAGAATCGACAGCACAACAAGGTCACAATCTTGAATTGTCCAAGAAAATCCGTGAACCTGGTGGCTGGGCCAGAGTCAACGGGTATGGACCCAGAACCAAATGAAGGAGCTATGCTAAGGAAGAAAGTTCTTCATGAAGAATCCTTTGACTTCTTTTTTGAAGAAGACAGTGGAGGGGTTCACCCTGACTACGGGATGAAGGAAGTTCCAGATCCTTGGAGCAATCCCTGAGAAGGTTCGGTTATAGGTCTTTTTTTTCCTAAATTTTTGTGGTTTTAGCAAAAGGGTGCTGGCACTTCTGGAGGCTCTAGAACTGCAGGAGAGCTCCAGTTTCCGAGCAAGGTACAGTGGTGTCTTGAAGTGGATGGCCTTGTGAGCCATACATGCAATTTTTAACTGTATCCAACCTTCATATGGAAGCCAATGTAGGTCCCGCCAGGCAGGAGAGATGTGGTGGAATTTTCTTTGTGCCAGTTAAGAGCCTAGCAGCGGAATTTAGGGAGGCCCTAAGAGGAGCCGTCCTCACTCTAGGCAGGTCGCAAAGTGTTGCGCTACCATAGTCAGGCTTTGAAATCAATAACGCTTGTACTGCAACTTTTAGGTCATGCACAGGGAGAAAGGGTTTGAGTTTCCTGAGTAGCCTGAGTTGGAAGATCGCCCCTTTGGTGAGGGAACTGATGTGCTTCTGCATGTTCAGGCTTTTGTCCAGAATGATACCTAGAGAAGGTGCAGAGTCCACGAGGTTCAGTCTACAGTTAAGAGTAGTCAGCTTATTCAGCCATTGCTCCATGACAGGGTATTGGTTGTGGGGTGAGATCAGTAAGAATTCAATTTTAAGAGCATTTAACTTCAGGTGATTACTTGTCAACCAACTTTGTGTTTCCAGCAGGACTGAGTTGAGGGACTGAATGTCTTTGGGGGAGGCAATCTTCAGATATAGTTGGGTATCATCCGCGTACATATGATAATGAATGCTGGATGATTTAACATTTAACATTTAACATTTAACATTTAACATTAAAGAGCGTGGGGGACAGTGCTGAACCTTGGGGAACGCCCATGGTGACTGGTGCAGGATGTGGCAAGGAGTGGTTCACCTTGAAGCTTTGGGATCTGTTGTGAAGAAACGAAGAGAACCATTTTAAAACCGGCCCAGACAGCCTCTTCCTATGTCCCAGGAGGTCAAATAGGTGATCGTGTTTGACAGTATTAAATGCTGATGAGAGGTCAAGAAGGATCAATAGGCATGCTTCATTGTGATCCAACATTCTAAGTGCATCATCCACAATGTGTGTTAGCGCAGACTCCGTACTATGACCTGGGCGAAAACCAGATTGGCATTGGTCCAGCAGCTGGAAGTGGTTGATGTGATGACAGAGTTGGGTGAGCACACATTTCTCCAGGAGTTTTGCTAAGGTGGGGATGTTGGTGACAGGGCGAAAGTTAAGAATGTCCGTGGGATCAGCATTTGGTTTCTTTATGATCGGGGTAACTTGACCTGATTTAAGGCAATCCGGAATAGCACCTTGAATAAGAGAAGCATTGACGATCGTCGTGCGCAGTGTTAGTAAGGAGGACCTCACTTCCGGGAACAGGTTCAATGGCAAAGTGTTGTTGTAGTGATTGGAAGGTTTCAAAGCAACAGCATTTTGCATATAATGGGTTAATCCAAGGTTTGGAACAGAATCCATGATGCATTTTTTTTGGGGAGGAAGGGCTGTGTAGTCTCAGTGCTAGTCGACACTGAAGGGCGTAGGGTGTTCAGAGGACCACTCTGGAGGAGATCACGGGCCAAGCTAAGTTCCATCTTAATGTTAGTAGACTTATCAGTGAAAAAAACAGCGAATTCTTCGCAGTTTGGGAGTGTCCCTTGACCCTGAGAAGAGAGGTTAGGATGATTGTTAGCTTGGGACTCGATGAGTTTGAACAGTTTTTTTGGATGTTGTTTTGCTTGATCTAGTTGAGTTCTGAAGAAGGTGGCCTTCAAGCATCTGATGCGTTTATTGTATGTGTCTCGCAAGGATCTCAGGTGACAAAGATGTTCAAGGGTGGGATGCGATCGCCATTTCCTTTCTGCAAGTCTTAGATTTCTTTTTTCAGCATTAAGACTATCATTGAACCACGGTTTGGAGCATTTAGAGGACACTTGTTTAAGCTGAAGTGGTGCTACTGAGTCAAGAACATTAAGCATTGCGTGGTTATAGTGGGCCGTCATGGACATCCGACATGTTCAAAGGTGGTGGCAAGATGCTATCACAGAGCACCGTCAGGTCTTGCGAATTGATGTTCCTTAAACATCTTTTCAACTGTTTTGGGTTCTTAGGTTGGGATCTGCTTGCTCTTAACGATTCAAGGACGAGGAAGGTGATGTAGTAGTGGTCCGTCCAATCACATGGAAGCATCGACTCCAGGAGGAGAGAATTGGGCTTACCAATGAGCAGATCTAGCGTGGCTCCTTTGCTATGCGTAGGGCTGTCAGATAATTGAGTACGGTTAAGGTCAAGTAGGAAGGATTTGAGGCTGTTGACAATCACATCGTTCATATCATTCTAGTGGAGGTTGAATTCTCCCAGGAAGATCTGAGTGCCCTGGGAATCCGCGTTAAATGAAATAATATCCATGATCTGTTCTGTGAAGGGAAGGTTGTCATGAGGGGTGTGGTATTACATATGCAGTTTGCATGTATGATTGTTGCCCCCAGTGACCTAAATGCATAGATATTCACAACAGGGCAGGAGCTCGGCATGAATGACTTTCACTGTTAGATTATTACGATGTAGGCATGCAATGCCTCCCCCTTGACCACTAGTTCTATCCAACCTAATGATATCAAAGTTGGGAGGCATTAAAAGGTCCAGGATAGGAGCGGCTGAGTCATTATCCAAGTTTCTGTCAGCATTAAAAGGTCAAGATCTTGGACAAGGATGAGATCGGCAATATCCGCAGCTTGTTTAACAGCCGATCTGCAGTTCAGGAGCGCACATTTGAGGCTAACGGGGGTGTCCGTTGATGGGGGTAGCGTAGGGTTGACTATCGTGAGGTTGTTCATAATTAAAGATCTTGTATTTGGATACATTAGAGGGGTTGCCATGGCTAAGCATTCTGGGGTCTTGAGGGACATACGTCGGAGACTTGCAGATTTGGAACGTAGACTGGGCGAAGTGGAGGCCAAGCTAGTGGAGGGAGGGGGAGGCGAAACCACGGAGGAGCTGAAGGCGTTACTGGAAGAGTACCACGAGTCCGCTGACGCGGAGGTCAAGCACCTGGGGAAGTACGCAACGGCTCGAGTGTACGGGGAGGGTGAGAGATCAGGCTCGGTCCTGGCGAGGTTGCTGAAGGCCAGGAGGTGTAAACTACACATAACCCAGATCAGATCAGATGGTGGGGAGCTTCTAACTGAAGAGGAGGAGATCGCAGTACGCTTCCGATCGTATTACGAGACGTTGTACGCCTCTCGGCAGGCGGGGATGGAGGACGAAATAAGTGAATACTTAGACCATATACGAGTCCCCTTTCTCTCCAACGCCCGTAGGGAATTTTTGGCCCTCCCCATACAGAGGGATGAAATGCTAGAAGCCCTGGCGGGCATGCGTGCGAACAGCGCGCCTGGGGCGGATGGCCTCACGGCCGACTTTTATAAAAATTATGTGGACCTTCTCCTGCCGCATCTTTCGCAGCTGTTTGACGATATGTGCGAAACGGGTAGTATGCCAAAGTCAATGAGTGAGGCCATATTGGTGGATATCCCTAAGCCAGGGAAGCCGCCAGAAGAGTGTAGTTCATATAGACCCCTGTCGTTGCTCAACGTCGACACTAAGATATATGCGAAAATACTGGCCACACGATTGGCGTTGCTAACGCCTGAACTGGTGGCGCCGGAGCAGGCGGGCTTCATGCCTGGCAGGAATTTGACCTACAACCTGCGGACGGTGTTTGGAACCATGCAGCATGTCAGGAGGGACACCAAGGCACTCGCGGTGTTTCTAGATATGGAGAAGGCGTTTGATTCGGTAGAGTGGCCGTTCATGAGTCAGGTGTTAAGTAAAATGGGCCTGGGCCTGGGCTTTCTGCGAATGATGGGGGTCCTGTACAGCGCCCCAAGCGCAAGGATACGGCTGGGGAACAGAGTCACGGACGCTATACGGATATCTAGGGGCACTCGGCAGGGCTGCCCCCTGTCGCCGATTCTGTATGCGCTGGTGGCGGAGCCGCTGGCCTGCACTCTCCGGGAATACCATGGTCTGAGGGGGGTGAGCTTCCCCACCTACAGAATTGTGGTTTCTACTTATGCCGACGATACTCTCCTTTATGTGCGGGACACAGAGAATAATTTGGCGCCGGTGCTGCGCGAGGTGGTGCACTTTGGTGCCCTCTCGGGCCTGAGAGTCAATTGGAGCAAGTCCATTGCCTTTCCACTCACTCCGACCACGTCCCCCTTTGAGATGGACTACCCACTACAATGGACGGAGGACGCGGTCCGATACCTGGGAATCAGACTACATACTGACCCAGACATATTGATGAGGGAGAATTATGGTAGGGCGGTGGCTAAACTCGAAGACGACGTCGACATCTGGATCGGCCTCCCACTTTCCTTGATAGGCAGGATTGCGATCATGAAGATGGTGGTCCTGCCTCGCTTCTTGTTCCTGTTTGTCAATATTCCGATGGTGCTACCACGGGTATTTTTCGAAAGGCTGCGCCGGTCGCTACTGAAGTTGGCATGGGCGGGTAAGCAGGCCCGAGTTAGCTGGCAAGTGCTGACCCTACCCTATCATATGGGGGGCTCGGCGCGCCCGACTTGGAACTATACTACCGGGTGGCTCAGGGAGTACAAGCGCACAGCTGGATACACGGAGAGGCTACGGTACCATACCTAATTCTGGAACGATTGTTTGCTGACCCCCTCCCGCTTCCGGCGACCCTATTTGAACCACCGGTCCGACGGACGGGCTACCTTGACTCCCTCAACTCCACGAGACATGCCTCGGATAGTATACTCAGACACCAGGCCGGCACATTACTCTATTCGCCCTCCATGCCAGTGGAATGGGCGCAATGACTATCCCCGTGCAGAGACGAGGGGGTGGTGCGAGCGCTTAAGGCGCTCAAATTGCAGGTAATGGGAGATCTGTTTGTCGATGGCATCGTGCGGTCGTGGGATGGAGTGGCGGAGGGGGGGGACGCTCCATCGCAGCTGCACCGCTTCCAGTTCCACAGAGTGAGGGCAGCGCTGCGAAAGCAACTGGGGGATGATATGGCGGAGCCCCCGGAGGTCCTGGAACTGACATATGTGATAAACCATAAGTGCCCCCGACACTTAATATCGCGCCTTTATAAGATAGCTATGGAGCAGCGGATACACCGATACCCCAAGGCCAGGCTGGCCTGGCAACAGGACCTAGGGTCGGCAATAGATGACGACATGTGGCGGTACTGCTGTGCGGGCACCCGACGGATATCGTTGCACGGGAGGCACAAATTGCTCCATTTCAAGTACCTGAACAGAGTATACTTCACGCCGGAAAGGTTACATCGCTACGGTCTGCGGGAAAATGCAGTGTGTGGCAGGTGCGGGAATGATGGGGCGGGATTTCTGCATCTGGCATGGGAGTGCCCGGGGGTGTACGGGTTCTGGCAGGCCATATTCCGCAAACTCAGTGAGATACTGGAGATCGAGCTGACCCCCGTGCCGGAGGTGGCCCTACTGGGCTATTCCAAGAAACTGCCACGATCTGTCCGAAAAATGGTGGACATGGGTCTGTTAATAGCTAGGAAAGGGGTGGCAATGTGCTTGATGAGAGGACCACTACCCACTGTGGAACAATGGGCTCGAGATGTACTGTATTGCTGTACGCAAACCGAGGTGTATAGTGAGCTGCTACTGCCGCGCAGTAGGCCGAAATTATTTTGGGGGTTGTACACAGAGCGCCTCAAGGGACAGAGGGGGGATCTGGAGGGGGAGGCGGAGACGGGAGCTGGTCGGGAACGGGGAGACGGAGGGTCTAGGGACCAAGTGGGGGGCGTGTGCTGATCCAGGGTACACCGCGCACTTTGATGGAAATCGGGGAGTTCGCTACTAGGGAGGGTCTGATCGGATGCCTAGAAGAGGGGAAGTTGGGGGGGTGGGGGTGGGAGTTTGGGCTGTTTGATTAAAGGAATAAAAGATGCAAGAATACTGTGACTCCTCTGTGGGGGAGAGCAAATAGGCTGTGGCACACCGCCGCACTGCTGAGGCTGCATGCTGACTGGACTAACTCGGGGTACAGCGATGCCCGACCTCCGTGATGAGGGATAAGCTACTGGATTTACGTGACGGTGTGTGGGAGAACAGCCGGCCTCAGGGTTGTAGGCGCAGTCTGTTGTAAGTTGACATGTGCTATTTGGTAATAAAGACAGATAGAAAAAAAAAAAAAAAAAAAAGATCTTGTATTTGGCTTTGGTTCCCTGAAGGAATCAGTGGGGATTGATTTGGAGTTAGGTGCAAGTTAGATGACGTGGAAGGAAGTGGCAGATCAAAAGACAGTAGGAGAGATTGAATATCACTCTCAGACAAGGAGGATCTACATCTGGGGGGGAGAGAGGGGTCAGGGTGCAGAGCGGAGGCCCAACTATAGGGTGTGTGGGTGGAGTGGGATGTGGTTCACCTAGGAAAGGGGGGGGAAATGTGCCAGGTACAACCAAGGTCAGGACGCGAGCGTAGATGGAGATTGGTCATAAGGGAGAGGCTTAATCTGGAATCAGCTGATAGATCCTCAGTGATGTGTGATAGGCTACGAATATCAGCCTTAAGTTGTTGAAGTAAGAGTGCAATCTCGTTAAGTCTGACTTCCAATGAGGTGTGTGAATGGGGAAATGAGATTAGGTCCAGGGGACCCTGCGGCTGAGGATAGCCAGTGGTGGAATGGACAAGAGGGGCCAGTGGCGAGTGAATGGGCCCAGGGCAAGGGATTCTGGGAAATGGAACTGCGTGCTTGGAGGGATGTGTGGGATAGGGGAGGAGGGGACGTACAGCAGGTGACCCTTGCCAGCATGTGTGGCCAGGTCGGGATTGCGGGTAGAGCTAGGGGATGGGATCATTCACAACGTGCAGTGCAGTGGAATTGTTATTCTGAGTAGAGGTACCTGGGGGGCCCAACGGAACAGATGTCAGGTTGGCCTCTGGTGATGAAGAGGCGGAAGATAGAGTTTGCACGTACTGGGGAACCTTTGTGGGGCTAGGCCCTCTATGGGGAGCGACACTGAAGTTATCAACTGTCTTCAAGAAGATGGGGAAAAAGTTGTCAAACAACATTAGATTGTGGTCAGAGGCTTGGATAGGGATGGTTCCGTTCTTGTAAAGTGAGATGGTGGCTTCAGCTCTGAAGGCTGGGGAGGGTGCAACGGTCACTCTGAGACTATGAGGAGTTTTAAGGGAAGAGGAGATCTTGAGAAGAGAGGAAATGGCCTTCCGCCATAGAGCATGTCGTTTAGTGTAGAAGATCAGATCATTTATGGAGATACCCTCGGTAATGGAGAAGACGGGATCTAAAATAATAGTTTCAGGATGGGTTTTAAGTAATCTATGTTAGAAATTTTTTGGAGCATTTTTTGAAAGGTTCGGAGTATATATGATTTGGAAAGCGTTCTGGCCCGCCGTCTCTAGGTTGGGAGATATAAGCTTCGGAGGATTCGGCTCCAGACCCGCACCCGTCATGTCTCCTCACCCAGGAAGACTAGATAAGCAAATAAACTGGGCATAGGTGTGCGACCACCATAGGGACACGGGGAGGCCAAGAGTCTGGTCACGGTCAGGGACGTATGAAGGGGTTAGAGTGTACCAGAGGGAGAATGTTCTAGGATTAGGTTGGGCTGGGCAGTGAGCTGCTAATTACTAACCGCGCACCCACGGATTCATTCCGGTGTAATAGCACCAATGAGAGCCAGATTAACCAGGGCTAGAAGATAGGAGGCAAGTGTAGAATTGAGTCCCACTTACTCACTATGCAATAGAAACAAACTTGCTAGCAACGCACCCTCAGGTACCATTGTGTACAATGATTATGAGAGGTCACATTATCCAAGCAAAAAGGTCCTAGACTGGAGCATACTAACAAGTAGGCAATCCTGGACTTTATCTCTTCAGAAAGTAGGCAGTTCAGGCAGGCCTTTTCAAACAAGACCATAGAGGAGATAACCATCTCCCCCTATGCGGTGAAAGGGCAAACTAAGCAGACCCACGTGTGGGAAATAGGCGGAAGAACATATTCCAAGGAGGCAATCCTGCCCTTTACATCTGCTGAGGTAGGCAGTTCAGGCAGACCGTTTCATACAAGGTCATATAGGAAATAACCATCACCAACTATGCGGAGAAGGGGCAAACTAAGCAGGCCCATGTGTGTGAGATGTGAGGAAGAACACACTCCAAGATGTAAGCCAATGCTGAAAAAAGAACATGTCTATTTCACTTTCCATGTCTGGCCCAAACAACAAGCTCATTTCTCTTTCCATGGCCAGCAGTACCTAGTGCTCCTGGAGGGGGGGCGTTCTTCTTCAGCTCCCAAGGTAGGAGGTCAAAATGAACGCCAAACCTCAACTAAGAACACTGTTCGAAGCAAACAAAATGGGCGCCCATTATGTGAATAACTAATCTCATGGGTCACCGAGCGAGCCAGGACAGCCCAACTGGAAACACCCGACCCAATCTGGCTCACATGTTAAAACAAGTCAGCAATCATGTATGAGTCAGTATCTCAAATGCCAGTTTTCCCTTTACTTGTTTCTTGCAAAACGAAGGGGCAGTCAGGGGGGCTCAAACGGGACTGCAGGAGATCAGTTCCCAATGAACACATCACGCCCCACCTTCACCTGCAATCGACGGTATAGCATTTATTCATCCTTCGCCATGCTCTGATCCACGAGAGGTCTGGGATCGCAACGCACAAGGGACAGTTTCAGTGCATATGCAGCTGGACTTCTTAGAAACAAATAGCCGCTCGGACCATCAAGCACCACTCAGGGGTGCAGATGTTAGTGCACAATATGGTGGCTGTCGATACCACACAACCAGCGGATCAATCTACTCATCCGAACCAGCCTGAACTGCACTCAGCACCTCCACCCAGGCTCTTCAGAAGTCCCACCGGCGCCTGGCATCTGACACCAGCCATGAGGTCTAACAGAAACAAGGAGCATCAAGACACGCACGTCACTCTGGACTTTCTGCATCACTAGTGATCTTTCCGGGAGCACCCCAGGAGTTAGCACAAGGGTCACGGGCCAAAAATCCTGGTGCGGAGGCCAACATTACATCCACGGTAGCAAGGGTGGATCAAATCGGGAGATTGAACCCACGGGCACACAGCGTCACTGGGAGCACATGAGTCATGGGCCAAAACTCCTGGTGCGGTAGCCGGCATATTCACCCCAGGCAGCAGGGCGCAGTGGGAACAATCCTTGTTCAGAAGCAACAAGTCTGCAACAGGAACGTCCTTTGTTTAATAGCAGCAGCTCTGCAATGAAAACAATCCTTGTTCAACATCAACAGCTCTGAAATGGAAACAGTCCTAGTTTAGCAGTATCAGCTCTGCAATGTGAACAATCCTAGTTCAATAGCAACAGCTCTGCAATCGTAAATCCCTCGTTCAGCAGCCACAACTCTGCATTTGGAACGTTCCTAGTTCAATAGCAAAAGCGCTGCAATAGGAACATCCCTAGTTCAACAGTAGTAGCTCTGCAATGGGAACATTCCTGGCCATTAGCAGCAGCGCAGCAATTGGACCATCCTTTGTTCAATAGCCACAGCTCTGCATTTGGAACATTCCTAGTTCAACAGTAATAGCTCTGCAATGGGAACATCCCCAGTTCAAAGGTATCAGCTCTGCAATGGGGACATCCCTAGTTCAACAGCAATAGCTCTGCAATGGGAGTATCCCTAGTTCAACATTAATAGCTCTGCAATGGGAGTATCCCTAGTTCAACATTAATAGCTCTGCAATGGGTGTGTCCCTAGTTTGACAGTAACAGCTGTGCAATGGGAACATCCTTTGTTGAATAGCCACAGCTCTGCAATGGGAACATCCCTATCTCAACAGCAACAGTTGTGTTGCTCTGTGTTGGTTGCGGTGAGGCCCTGATCAGGAACTGTGAGGTGCTGGGATGTGAGGTCTTGCATCAGGATGGAACGAGCTGCGTCCATTAGATGAGGCCGCCAATCAGGACCTGTGCGATGCTGCAATGTGAGGTCCTGGGGTAAGGTGTCGCACTGTGTCAGTTCTGCCAATCAGGAGCAGTGAGGTGCTGTGATGGAAGATCCTGTGCCGAGATTAGTCATATTCTGTCATGCTACGTCAGTTACAAGGAGGCCACCAATCAGGAGCTGCGAGTTGCTGTGAGGTGCTGCAATGCGAGGTCCTGAATCGCACTGCATTGAATTGAATTGCGCTGCATCAGTTCTGCGGGAATCCACAGTTGGGCCAGGAAGAGTACACTCTGAAGCCAGCCAAGGGTCCAGGACCTTGGGGGCACTTCTTGGAGAACAGGCCTCACTCTAGCAGAGGCCAGCAGCAGGGCACAGGCAGGTCTATTTGATTCTGGTCTTGAGCTTGTTATGTCCCTGTAGCTAAGAACAGGAGGCCAGTCAACTAACCCTTAGAGTCACTCTGGTAGTTCTGGGGTCAAGGATCAACTCCAACCTTTCTTCCTTATGCAGTAGAGCAGCAGGGCAGTCCTTATTGCTGCACAGATCCAGGGCAGTCCTTCCAGCAGGAGAACAATCATTCTTCTGAGTCTTCCACAGGTTCAAAAGTGATATGAGTGATTTCAGAAGTCTAATATATATACCTGGTTCCAGCTTTTGAAGGGGGTAGAGGGAAATAAGTATACCACTCCTATGTCTGGTTATGGAAACTTTCTCCCTCCCCCTTTCCAGCAGTCTCCAATTTGTCTGGGGTCACAATAGGCTGGTGTCAAGTCCCTCTGTGTGTGCTGACAACACTAAGTCCCCCTTTGTGTAATTCTCCGGGAGGAATACACAAAGCCCAACTGTCAACTGCAGCTCGTCATGTAGGCAGCAGGCACTAAATGGATAGGACGAAAGTGCCATCTTTAGAATTTTGGCTTAAAACCTGACTTTACAATTAAATAGGGGATTAAACTACAATTCGTTTGAGTGTGAACACCATTTTCCTATCTGCTCCCAAACTTAAGTTATGACTTATTATGTGTAATAAAGTAGCCACATTTTTATCCTATGGGATGGATAGGCCTTACAGTAGTGAGAAATGACTTGTAAAACCTAATCCACATGTCCTACTTTTTAAATAAAATGAATCCTACCCTAGTAGCTTTCAGCGCATACCTTAGGGATGGCTTTTATGTATTAGAAATGAAGGTTTAGTCTTGGCAAAAGTTTTGTTTTGCCAGGTCGACACAGCAATTTAAAACTGCACTACAGACTGTAGTAGCAGACCTGAAACAGGTCTTATAGGGCTACTGTAGTATGTAGGCTCACTAGTACCGTTTATTTTATAGACCATGGGTACACAGAGAACCACTTTAGATGGGACGTACAAGTAAATTAAACATGTCAATCAGGTGTAAGCTAATTGTACCATGCTTTAGGGGGAGAGCACAAATACTTTAGCACTGGTTAGCAGTGGTAAAGTGCAAAGAGACCTAAAGCCAAAATAACCTGTATTCAGTAAAACAGGTGGGGTGAAGGCAAAAGGTTTGGGGGGCTACCATCTAAGCATGTCAGGTCTTAAAGGAACATTCCCAGCTCAAGAGCAACAGCTCTACAATGAGAACATTCCCAGTTCAATAGCAACAGCACTGAAATGGCACATTTTCAGATAAGATAGTGACAGCTATACAATGGTAGCATTCCTAGTTCAATAGCAACAGCTCTAAAATGGGCACATGCCAGGCTCAGTAGCAATAGCCCTACAATGGGAACATTCCCGGTTTATTAGCAACAGCTCTGAAATGGGAACATTTCCAGTTCAATAGCAACAGCTCTGAAATGGGAACATTTCCAGTTCAATAACAACAGCTCTGAAATGGGGACATTTCCAGTTCAATTTCAATAGGTCTGCAAAGGCAACATTCTGAGTTCAATAGCAACAACTTCGCAGCAGGAACATTTCCAGTTCAATTTCAATAGGTCTGCAATGGCAACATTCCGAGTTCAACAGCAACAGCTCCGCAGCAGGAACATCTCTAGTTCAACAGCAACAGCGCTGCAATGGGAACATTCCCAGTTCAATAGCAACAGCTTTTTAGGGGGGACCTTCCCAGTTAAAATGGCAACAGTTTTGCAATAGGGACATTCCCAGTTCAATAATAACATGTCTGCAATGGGAACATCCCCTGTTGTAGCCACAGTGCTGCGATGGGCAAATCGCTGGGTCAACAACAGCAGCTCCACAATGGGAATATTTCCAGTTCAATAACAGTAGCGCTACAATGCCATCTGTTCCCATTCAGCAGCAAAAACTCTGCAATGCGAACATTCCCTCTTCAATAACAACTGCCCCGCTGTGGTTCAAAAGTACCAGCTCTTCAATGGGAACATTCCAGTACCCATGCGATAGACTCAGAGTGGCCCACTACACAAACTTTATCCCACCATGACTTGCGCATGAAAATCTTTCTACATTACGCAAGTGGGATAAACAAGCGGGGGGAGGGTCTCTCAAAAGGGCGTGCCCGATGTAATTAAGAGTGTAGCTTAAAAGCACATAAGCTGAAAATCTGTGCTTAGCATAGAGTGCCACCTGACTTGTATTTTCTTTACTTCTGCAATTACATCCAGATATATAATACAGCAAGTAACATTACACTTACGTCAAGCTAGTACTATTGGCTTTGTCAATGTTTGTTAGTAGCATAGCATAAATAAGCAATAACCATAGCTTTGTAGTGTACCATATTGAAAATGCTTCAGTTCTGAAAATGTGAGACTGTGAAAGAACTATAGCTTGTCTCTTTGAAGTTACATCAAAAGGCAGTGAAGGGTGGGACTGCTGCAGAGGTAAGATTTATTTATTTTTTCAGCCTGGGGGGCAGGGCAAAAATGAAGAGCCCGATAGGGACCCGTCTCAGCACCTCCTTAGCTGCTGAGCACTGGCAGAACCCAGCCCACTTAAAGCCCTGACACATAGGCAATGTTCCTGCAGTGCACAAATGTTCATAATGCACATGACTGTTATATGTGAATGATGAATGGCAAGTATGAACTAAGTATTCATACGAAAGTTCGAAAGAGTGAGCAAAATTGTGGGTTCTGAATGAGTGTCAGCAGAGGGGCCACAAACCATGCCATTTACATCAGGGCGGGAATGGTTTGGCAAGGAAAATATTTCATGTCATGGATTACCGGCCAGTTTTCCCACCTGGACCATTCCATTAGCACCTCCAGTATTCCTAGCAAGTTACTGAGGAATAGCCAGGTTCTTGTCGAGAGATGCAGTGGTCTGTTTCTGTGTTGTGATGTAGTGTTCTTTAAACAGGGATATCTTCAGCTCCTTCCTAATTGGGAATAGCGTTGAGTTTCTCTTAGTGGAAACAGGAAAGTTGTTCCAAATCTGATGTATAGAGGGAAAAGGCCTGTTTACTTTTTTTTCTTTTCTGTACTTCTTCGTCTAACGTATGATTGTGCCCTGGCTTTGTGTGGGCTGAGAGCCCCGGCAATTGTGAAATGATCAGCCCAATAGGTGGCAATGCTGGTTGATGGCTTTGCAGATGGTGAATCTGGGTTCGAAGAGCCTATTGTATTGTATCAGTATTTATAGGGGGGCTTATTTACAAGCCCATTGTGCTGCCGGTGGTCACTTTTATTGATGCACAGGCAGCGCAATGGGCTTTCCCATATTTACAAGACCATGTAAAGTCACCCTGCGCAACTTTTCATGGCCTTGTAAAGTCACCCTGCGCAACTTTTCATGGCCTTGTAAAGTCACCCTGCGCAACTTTTCATGGCCTTGTAAAGTCACCCTGCGCAACTTTTCATGGCCTTGTAAAGTCACCCTGCGCAACTTTTCATGGCCTTGTAAAGTCACCCTGCGCAACTTTTCATGGCCTTGTAAAGTCATCTTGCGCAACTTTTCATGGCTTTGTAGATATATCTCCCTTTCACGCATAACTCTGCATGAAAGGGGCCCTCCATGGGTGGTACCGTGGGTGTTCCCATGCAACATCCATGGAACTTGACACATTGCCAGATTTACAACATTTCATAAACCTGGGAATGCGTCAGAATCTTACACCTCCCCAGAGGAGGCGTTAAGGAGGCGCAACCAGGAGAAATACTTTTATTTCTCCTCGTTTTTTCCTATTTCTATGTGTGCTGCATTCTGTAGCATGCAAAGAAAGAGGAAAATGCATTTAATGATTGTTTTTGTGCAGGAAGGAATCCCTTCCTGCACAAAAAGCAATCTTCCGCTCGCTCAGCGCAGGCACCCTTCCAAAATGATGCAAGAGTGTCTTCTCTGGTGCACGGCTTCTGTTTGTGCGCCAGCGCAGTTGAGAAGGACAGGAATGTGCTGTATCTTGTAGACATGGTGTAATCCTACCCTTTTATTTTAACAAACTGCAGCACAACAGGAATGCTTGCTGTCCTGCCGTGCACCAAAATATTGTAAAAGAGGCCCATGGTGTCTTCTAAACCCAATGAGAGGCCTAAAGATGCTGAGGGGCAGCAAGGCGAGCTAGTGACTTTCCCTTAGGCTGAGTGTCTGATGGTCATATTTCTTCAGGCCTTGGTGAGGCATGCTGGGGCTTGTAGGATGCTCACACGCGTGTCATATTTCTTCAGGCCTTGGTGAGGCATGCTGCGGCTTGTAGGATGCTCACGCGCGTGTCATATTTCTTCAGGCCTTGGTGAGGCATGCTGGGGTTTTGCAGGATACTCACACGCGTGTCATATTTCTTCAGGCCTTGGTGAGGCATGCTGGGGCTTGTAGGATGCTCACACGCGTGTCATATTTCTTCAGGCCTTGGTGAGGCATGCTGGGGTTTTGTAGGATGCTCACACGCGTGTCATATTTCTTCAGGCCTTGGTGAGGCATGCTGGGGTTTTGTAGGATACACACACGCGTGTCATATTTCTTCAGGCCTTGGTGAGGCATGCTGCGGCTTGTAGGATGCTCACACGCGTGTCATATTTCTTCAGGCCTTGGTGAGGCATGCTGGGGCTTGTAGGATGCTCACACGCGTGCTTAAGTAGGTGCATGACCTCCATAGGGGTATTTAAAGATTTTGTTACCAGGTCATAGTCCTGCATAGATTCCGATTAAAGGTCTACTCAAACATCACACAGATCCCCGCTTTTCCATTGTTTACACCTTGGTGTATTTTTTCCCAGTAAAGTGACAACATTTCAACGTGAATGCTAGTCTGTGCTGCAAATGGATGCAATGTTTTTTTTTTAGTTAACTTTAAAATCGTTTTTTTCCATGTGACTTTGAAACCATACAAAACTTTTTATGCCTTCACAGCTTGAAGGGAGTGTGACCGATCTGATTTTCCAACGAAAAGCGACATGTGGAGAGCTCTGCCATGTACGTGTAGTAAACATAATATTCGCTAGAATTAAAGGGTGTCACAGATGCACTTTATATATAGGGGCAATGTGGTGCAACCAATTGGTTTTACTGGCTCAAGGATGTGGCGCAGCGACCAGAGCTGCGGGATCAGGAGCTGGGTTTCGGTGTTCGAGTCTCGGCGTCGGCGCAACATCCTGTGATTTTGGGCAAACCAATTAATCTCTCTGTGCACAGGGCCAGCGCCTGGATACCCTCAGGGTGATAAGCTGCGCTATATGAAAGAACAAATAAGGTACTTTTTTAGGTGAAGATGTGGGATTCTTGCTGTCTATTTCATAGGCAGGATCTATATATCTGGGGAGCTAGGAAGGCCATTTCCTGTCTCCTGGGACAGATTAGCTGACCATGAGCTCACATTTACCGACTTTTCACATCCTCTCTAGGTCTTAATCTGGTCATTCCTAGGAGGCATCGTAACCTGCCCAACTGTCTTTTAATGCACGGCTGATGAGACACATGCATAGCTGAGATGAAGCAGACAGGGCTCCTGGAGGCCTCCAGTGCACTAAAAAGCCATCTTCTATCTTCTAAACAGACATATCGTGAGCATGCCCCTCCTCTCGTGTGCCCTTATCTGTGCCCTGCTGACGCTTTCTTTACATTCCTGGCACAAACACTAGCCCAGAATTGGCACTAACATCTCCAGGGGGCAGGAGGTTCCTTGGTGTTCTTGCCAAGGAGAGAACATGGAGTTAATTAATCAGACTCGGAGGCTTCTAATTAATCCCTTCGCAGTTTCTTCTGCAGAGCATCGTTTTATCTCTGACACATTCTTGCTGTCCGAAACTAGCTTTTTTTCGAGTGATAAACCCCTTGGCTCTTTCACCAGCCCTCCCCTCTCACAGCTCTGGCCACAGGCAGAGATTCCATTACTAAGAGTTTTCGACCAACCTATGGTCTGGATATGATGTACCAGAACCAGCCTGAGGCCCAAAGACTACAACCCTCTGGGTGCAAGCAGGTGGCAAGAGAGGCGTGGTGGAGGGCAAGTTAAAAGAATTACCCCTCGAGGTATTATTAGGTCTTCAGGTAGTGTTATCTCTTAATTTTTTGCAGTTTTATACAGCGCAGAATTGATAAAGATAAGGGAGCGCTTTACATGATCACCAGTTACATTACACAAGAACACCTTATATTTTTAGGCACAGGAGATTAGGTGATTTTCCCAGGATCACAGGATGTTGAGCCCACTTTCGAAATTCAAACCAGATTCCCCTGTTCGGTAAACAACGTTTATAACGAAACATTTTGTACGCAGGAGATCACAACGCGGTTGTTACAACGACCACGTTGTGATTCCGCATACCATTACTCCGCAAGTCGGAACAATGACTTGCGGAGGGGGGGGGGGGAAGGTGTTGGATTTAAAATCCAACACCTTCCCCCCCCCCCCGCAAGTCGTTGTTCCGACTTGCGGAGTAATGGTATGCGGAATCACAAAGTGGTCGGTGTAACGACCGCGTTGTGATTCCCTGCGGACAAAAAGACTGCGGGATGAGAAGGCATAGTCCCTTGTTCCAATGTTGGCAGGTCTTGGGATAATGACTCATTCTCCCCAAACCCCCAACCCTCCCAACCCCCCAACCCCCGATACAGGATAAAACCACATAAAATGCTCCAATACCATATCATCTACCACACTCTCCTATGATGGCTGCTTTACGAAGCCCCAAACCCATTGGTTCTGGGTGCATAAGTCAAAGAAACAGATTTCATTGCATCGTTGCCAGCATCTTACCCACCCATGGACATCTTAATTTCCAAAGTAGTCGAAGTGGGACTGCCCACCTTTACTCCATTTATCACAAACTTGGTGAATACCCATCCATGGGAAACTGAACTTGCACAAAAACCCAAGTATGCGATTCCCATTGGTTTGCTGTCGAACCCGAACGCTGGCAAGGAAATCTGAGCCATCCACAAGCCAACTGCAGGCTTGCCTTGCAGGGCTAAGTTCCCAGAGTCCTTAAATACAACACATTCCTCATTCCATCTAGAAACTAGACTATTTATTGGTCTGGCTTTTATGTTGATGATGGTGGAAACTTTTGTTGTGGACACCAGAGAAGATTTCAAAGCTGTTTCACTCATATTTTATGACTTTCTGGCACTCCTTAATACCATAGAATATAACCTGGCTCTTCGTCTACGTAGATGATTTAGAGGGTTGACGTCATACAATGGAATAATACTTCTTCCATTCTAGCACATGCGATGCCCCAGCAACTATCTTTCAAATGACCAAAACAGTGCAGAGTTCCACTGAGATCTGCTATGTCACAATTCAATCTAAGGTCCTTGTGACCCCACTGACAAGATCCTTTACAATCCCAAACTAAACCACCAATATCCACCGAAGGCATTTAAGAGCTCCGGGAACCACAGACCTGAACGCAACAGAACTCCCCTTTGTAAATTCAGCAACGCTAGTTACCAGGCATAGTAGAGTCAACCTCTCTTGTGTTTAACTGGCTCTAGGAAGACTTCTGCCAAACACAAAGTAAATGACTTAGGCGACTTTGACTTACCTTTAACCCACAAATGAAAGATTTAGAAAAAATGTGATTTTTGCTATCTACGTCTGAATTGGTGTTCTGATCAGATACTCCTGACCCATTGATGTCTGTGGTCCTCACAGTGGCAGTGTACTTTCTAGTATAGTGCATCAGCATCTATTCCTGCCAATGATGATGCCCATAATTGAGATGGGCGATGACCAAGGAGCGTGCATGCTTTTCGGTATGGAAGAAGCAGATCACATCTGGCCACCAGGGAAGGCAGTAGATCACATCTGGTCACCAGTGAAGGCACTAGATCACATCTGACCACCATTGAGGGCACTGCTCGGACTCCGCTCCTGACAAGGTTCTTCAGATACCTCTACGAAGTGCATGAGTTAGTGCATGGGAGTGCTAATAAACACTGCACCAGACCCCACTCACATTAGCCATTCAGATGCTGGCAGTCAGCCTTACACGTCAACAATAGTGGACTTCATCAGAGCATTGTCATTAAACCCAGTGAAGAACCAATGCTGTGGTAAAGGCACGGCTTTACTTGACACACTACCCAGAGCTCATACAATTTGAAGCACCTTTCATGAAATAGTGCAACAGGGAAGGATGTCGGTTTGTTTCACTTCATTTTCACGCAGGACTCCCTATTCTGCATGACCCCTTGTCTGTAAGGTACAGATTTTTCAAGCAGTTGCATCAGCTTTGCACGAATAGGACACATTACATCGCACACATTTACAACGCGTTCCAAAACAATGCATTTTTTACAACGCAAAATCCATTGCAACGCATGCCATTACAACGCACTATATTACAACGCACAATCCATTACTAAGCAAATTCCTATTCTAACTCCGCTGGGGCGTTACTTTGGGGAATGCATTGTAATGGCTTGTGTTGTAATGACATGCGTTGTAATGGATTTTGCGTTGTAAAATTTGTGCTGTAATGGCAAGCGTTGTAACATGTGCGTTGTAAACGATGACTCCCCCTTGCACCCTGCAATGGGGTGCAAGGGCGACGTAACTACTAAGTGAGATTTGTCAAGCCACGCTAGGCCACCTTGTGTGGTCCTGCATGGCTTGATAAACCCAACGCAGCACAAATCATTGCTTTTCGTTACTCTGCCCCAGGGAAGCATTCCAATGGGTGGAGCAAGGGTGGTCCCACGTATCCATCCAAGGATTGTGGGGCAGTCCCAGATCTACCATTACTGGTAGACCTTGGAATGAGTCTAAATGCTACGCCTCCCCAATGGAGGAGTAATGAGATAAATATCTTTATTTCTCCTCGTGTTTTTCCTCTTTCTATGGGTGCCTGCTTTGGCACTAGGCAACAGTTTGAGTGGCAGTGCAAGCAAAGAACAGGAATGGGCAGCATAATGTTAAATACGGCTCATTCCTGCTCTTTCCTTTTCGCGCAGTGCAGAAAGCTGGCTTGTTGCGCTGCGAGAAAGTTTGATAAACGTGGCCCTTATGGTCTTGATCTGCATCGAAATAGAGAGCTCTGAAGCAGCCGCAAGGAGTTATCATGGCTATATAAAAACAATTTATTAACATTTATATAAAAAAGAAAAATTAGTCCTTTTCTCAAACCACAACTCTTCCCATAGACTTCCTGAGATGAAGACAAGAGTAGGTTATATTCCTCTGCCTCATTTGGTGTCCCCAAGGGCGTATTACATCCTTGCGCCTCAGTGACATCATCTGGTATTGGTTACTGCTTATGGATGGTCTCTGCTGCTGTAAGGGATGGACACTTAATTGTGTGGATTGATTCATGGGGTGCTTCCTTGCATGCCTGGTGATTGCATAGCGTGGGTGATTGCTTAGTGAAGGGCCAAGGGAAAATGTCACACAAAGAAAATAGCTTCCCCAGTACCATGGTAGTTATTCTTATCTGTCAAAATGCATCATGGTTTAATGCATAACATCTGTTCCTGAGGAAATAATATGAAATCATATGTAATGAAAGATGATGGCAAAGGTCTATTGCTCCAGCATTGATGGGAAGCCCCCTGAAAGCCCTCAACAGCATGTATAACATAGTCTGCTTTGTAGGGCAAGGCAGCCTGGCTACTTAGAGCAACAAACCTTCCCTTGAAGGAAGCTGACAGATAAAGGTGGACTTTATGAGACAAGATGCACACCTGCTCCTCAGGATGAAAGGGGGAGATCTTGGCAGTCAGCCGGTGGTCTGTTGTTCCAGTTTGTGTCACGCTGCTTTTGAATCCAGCGGTCCCTCGTACTGACACACGGCACCAGTGTTGTGGACTCGTCTCCAGACTCTTACTGGGCTATACCTTGGGCCACACAGCAACATGTGTACTTTGCTACTGCCGATTGGATCTCGTTACTGCACTCCACTTGTTCAGCTCTCAGCACTCAGGCAGCGGCGGCTCCTGCACTCTGGCGGAGGAGCGTCGCCCCATTGCCCGCAGATCATTCATATTTGTCGGCCTGTTTCTAGTCTTGGGGGTGTGGGGCCACAGCTTTGCAGCAGGGAAAGGAGGAGTGGTGGGCACTGCTGTCAGTCCGCATGACGGTTTGGCCAGCCATTAGGACGGCCAATCCGCCATGCACATTGACTTCTATCCAACCCAGCTGTGTGGCTGAGTGGCGACACCAGCAGGCACAGGCTCCTAGTTCCTGATGGAGCGCAAAACATGCCTGCTCTGCCCAATCCTGATACTGCTTTCATGGGTTGCACATACTCATGGGTATGAGAGCAGAGTCTGGATTGGCCCCAGGGAAGGCTGGGAGCTGTGGCCAGAGCAGCAGGAGATCAGTGCTGCCTCACCACATTTCCCTGACACCAGCCGCCACTGCACTCAGGACTGTATCTGATAGGTTCTGTTGGTGCGCCTCTTGTTGCACACTCTGTTGTCCCCGTCTCTGCTCCAGTGCTCCATTTTAGTCAGTGGCGTAGCAAGGGTGCAATGGGCCTAAGTGCAGCAATGAAAATGGCCCTCTAAATGTGGGTTAGGAAGTGAAATACAACATAAATCACAGGATAATATGATCCTCAGACATGTGGTTCCAGGCGCCACTGCACCTGCTGCACCACCAATCCACGTAAATGAGTTTAGTTCGTGGTTATTTAGTTCATGCTACCCTAATGTGGGCAAATCATCTTATGTGCATGCTCCAGCATGAATCCCAATATCCATGTGCTGCTCTGCGTTGAAGCAAAATTGAATTCGACTCCTTTGGTTTGCATCACAGAGCACATGATTTCATCTTTTTTTTTAAGTTAGTTACTCTGACTCTACTGTGTGTGCCAGTTGCTGCCACACTGCCAATTTTTGAAAAAAAAGTATTCCTCAGTGTTGGTCATGCAGCATGTCAGAAATTCAGTTATTAATTTGGAAAGGGGTCGTCTCAACCAACTTATTAAACACAATCTATATAGGTGAAAACACAGAGAACCCCTGCTCAACCCCCTGGTAAGTATGGCATATGCAGGAGGCAACCCGCAGAGAAGTGCATGCTAAGTGCAAGCAGTACCATCAGCTTCTAAAGTAAAGAATACAATGAAATTCCCAAATCAATTTAGACGCATCTATTGATCACAAAGACACTGAGGTCATTGCAATAGGTAAAGGTGAACCAGAGATATGATACTTTTAATGTTTAAAGGGAATAAAAGCATAGGGAAAATGTAAAGTGCCATTGAAACTAGGCACTATTTCAGGTCGATCACAATTGAATGGAGAATCAAACACCGGGCTAGGTTTATTAATATATCGAAGACTGGTTTTCAAACACGGTGTAGGCCTTGCGATGTGTTACTGCATGTCCTTTACTGAAGCCCAGACATAGCACAGTGGTGCTCCTGGCAGAGGCAATTTTGTCATATATGTAGGTAGTGTAAATACATACTGCAGCCTGTATGTGCCTCTTAAACGTCTATGGCATAGGTGCTTTTTATGCCCCATCTACCTGGATGCATATGGAAGTTACATAGTTCAAACAGGGAATCCCGTTTGCAGAGCACACGTTTCCAGTGGAAAGTACAAATACATTACTACTGTAGTGGTAAAGCACACAGAGTTCAAAAGCCATCAAAATCAGATAGGAAAAAAAGAGAGGAACAGAGCAAAAGTGATGTTATTCCTTACACTGTACAAGAACAAGCCATTCAGATCCAGTTTGAGTCAAACAGGCCCACTTTGGCCATGCTAATGAATACTTTTACTCCTCTCTAGTTTGGATCACACTGCTTTTGTTCGGTTTTATTTGACTAGTTTGATTGATACTGTTACACCTTGAATCAAACTGATGTAGGTAATGTTGTAGAGTCCCAAAGCCAGACTCAATTGTGAGCACGGTAAATTAGCCTGTCTGTCTTTGATGCATGGTCAGCATGCCATTATCTTTAATAGAATTTGTGAAAGTGTCAATTCATCTAAACAATGACTTTGCTATCACATAAGGTGACTCAAGTCTGCTACAAGCTACGCAATATCTCCGTTTTAAGGTTTGACAGTAGGAGTATGAAATAAACGTAGTTCGAGTTGACGTATTTTCATTGTACTGGTTCAGATTGGTTATGTCTCAGTTGATTAGAAAGTCACCCAATGTAGTCTAAAAGCCAGTGTCCAACGCTGTCTCAACCCATGAACTGACCTCTGAATTCAAGATGCCTTTGCACCAGGTGATCACGAGAGGTCCTACCAGACTGCAGAAGCATCCACTCTTACGCTGAGAGTCAATGCAGAGATGGTAGGAGCTGAGTCCCACTGATCCTGTGTTTTCCACCCAAGGATGCACCCTCTCTTCTGGCTGAAGTCTGATGACCATAGCTGCGCTGCTGTGAACAGGTATCCAGTGCTTTGGACCCCAAGAAAATCTAGAGGCAAAGTAGCTGCTCCAGGCACTCACAGTGAAGCGCATGGAAGTAGTTTACGGTGATAGGATGCTCAGGACACTCTAATTATGTTAGAACTGGTCAGTTTATTCTTACATGAGTGTTGTTTTCATTATATTCTGTGTGGTTCTTACTCATGTACTAAGCCACAGAATGAGACTGTTGAAATAAAACACTGCTAAATGTATAGAGAGTCTTTTCTTAGTGCAATACTTGAGTGTGCCATTCTGAAGAAGAAAAACTGGGTTTGGATTACCGCTGCATCCGTGACCCCTTTACAGGACTGTTAGTAACCCATAATTTCCAGAGACCACACCAGTAGGAATGCTCAGTGGGTTGTGTGCAGCCTGGACTCCCCTGCTCAAGGGATGACGCACTTAACTTAGTCTAGGCACCCGTGGGTAGGCAAGCCAAACCTTGTGGACCTGGGCCAGAGCCCCAAGCAGGATATGCATCAATAGGTGGGATAAGAGGGCCTTTTCAGCTCCTTTTATATTGTTGAGTGAACAAGTCCCAATGATGACTGGTTCCCGAAGAATCAGCTGCGGCAATGCTTCAACAACGACTGCTAAAAAGCATCTCTTGCTCCGTATTCCTGATCACTTCTATCAATTAGCAGATATGAAAGCCAGAGTTTAGGGACTCTAGAATGGACACAGACATAACATCCAGATCTTTTTGAGACTTTGTCTGGAGAAAACCTAGACTTTTAAGAACGCTTTTCAATATTCGAAGGTTGCTTTTAAGGCCAAATGTTGTTGTGTCGCCTTCACAGCATATCACCCCTGATATCCTCTGGCCAACCCTTCCTCTACATGCATCCTCGAGACCCGCTCATGGGACATCGAGGTGTGGGAAAGGGCAAAGGACCAGGCATGGGTGGAGAAAAGAAGCAGAGATCAGTGTTCCTGCCTACTGAACTACTATTTCTTGGTTCTTGTTGAGTAGCAACATCCTCTCCTAGGTCCAAGTTATGCTTCAGCCGGCAGTCATGGGTTTAGTTTCCAAATATGATCTTCTTTTCTACCCTAGTGTTTGTAGGGCTCCATTCACTACACTGCCAATGAAGATGGCTCCTTGCCGAGGGGCATGAGCCGTTTGCTCATCCATCTACATTTTGATGGTCCTTATTGTAGTGGCTCACAGCCAGAAAGCAATGCCTGAGAAGAGGGTTGCAAAGTAAACAAGGAGGCCACAGATGTGTCTGGTTGTTGTAGTAAGGCTGATGACACTGCAGCAGCTTCTGACGTCATGGTCCTAGCATCCTACACCCGAATGAATCCATCAATCTTGGTCCACTTATGTTCAGCTGGGTCAACAACTCTCATATAGACGTGAGCACAAGGAATGACCAGCACCTGAGAGATCTGTTGGCGCATAGCGAGGGCCTGGCAGGAGAGACATTATATTTGTGCTTGAGAGACTTATGATGATTCTTTTAAGAAATACTAATTTGATGGACCAACACTGGGGTCAGTACATTACTCTTTTTCTCACATTACTGAAATTGTGAGTGGAACACTGCATATTTGACAAATATAACAATTTGGAAAAAGCCCTAGAACCTCTAATTATTCTTAGATGTGAGTCATCAACTTTCAGAAAGTCAGAAATAAACTTTTAGTGAATCTTCTCAAAGTGGAAGACATCTTTGAAATCAGTGGCTTAACAAAACTTGAGCCCCCCCTTGCAAAGTACATGGAGGGGACCCCCCTCCACACAATCAGGAGCTCTCAGGCCAGGCGCCTGCCACCCGGGCACAGTGCCGGACAGTGCACGGTGCATGACTGCATGCAGCTGTGCACAAGCGTATCAAACTAACTGGTCCCACACCGAATCAGGGTACTGTGCTCTGAGAGGGCCCCCCGGTGCTCCGGGGCCCCCTGCACTGTGGGAGCTGCAGGAGATGGTGGCACTCCACTGCATGCACAGCAGGAGTTCAAGCACTTTACAGGAGAGAGGAGGGAGCTGGAAACAGACTATGTCACATTCAAGGCGTTTGTGCCAATAATATCTCTGTTAAAAGACCGAGTCAGCCCTGTGGCTGCTCCCTCCCATACACTGTGCATGCAACAAAACCGAAAATAAGTCCAATGAATGTGGAGAATGTGGTGACTAAATAAACATATGCAAACATTAAAGTAATAGCGCAGACGGACATTCTCACCAGGGCCGGACTGCGGACCCAAACAAGCCCTGGCAATTTTGTTGGACCAGCACCCCCCTCACGAAGGGAGGAGGGGAACCAAGTGTGAAGCACGGCTGCTTTTGTTACTGGGGGCCAATATTAAAGCACTACTGCAAAACCGACCCCCAGAAACAAACCCGGCCCCCATCCTTCCAGCCTCATGGGGAAACGCCCGATGCCCGCTACGGCCAGTCCGGCCCTGATTCTCACCTTTCCCTCAAAAAGGGGCCACATCAAAACTAGCATGTCCAAGTACGCATCCTCGTCAAGTCACAGGGCAAGTGAAGCCAGCACCAGGAGCAGTCCTTCTGACAGCTCCTCGTCCAGGCAGTGCATTAAGACCATGCGCATACATTGTTGTGAGTGACAGACAATTTTATTGTCAGATGAAAATGATAAACACTTTACTAAATTATTACTAGATGTTGATACTGAACCCACTTTGTCACTCAGCGACACTCATCTTTCACAAATCAGAGAACTTTCTGCTAGCACTGAACAAAAAAATGAGCCTGAGCGAAATTTTAATTACGCCAGCGAAATTTGTGAAATTCATTTTACTCACAATTCACGTAGAACGCAATTCAGCAGGGCATTTTTTACACAGGTGCACACCTCATATAAAAAATCTAAAGATATACTAGAGGGAGACTGGTTAGTATGAAAAATGTGTCTCCGCGAGATATGTTCTGCTAAAACCAGTCACCAGCCGATATCTTAACAGACTTTTTTTTTAATGCAAGTTGACGTTTGCTGAAAAAAGTGCTTTAATATACCATCAAACCAGATTTCTCAACAAAAGTGTAATTTTGCTATATTTTCATGGAATTTCTTGAAATTATGTTAAACAAATTGCACGAATGTGCACGCATCTACACATCGCAATTTCCAAGAGTGATTACTTCCAACATAATATCCCTGGCTGGAGATAACTCAATCGGAAACATTTTTGCTGGTGGGAAATCTGTTGATATGGATGAGGAGGTCGGACCTCGGAAATAGTAGGAGAATCAACATAAATGAGAAGGTGGACATGGCACTGAAAAAAACGGCGGTGGGATATGTACACTGCAATATATTCAGCAAATAGGGGGACAAGTTCATGGAGACGAGGTGAAGAAATTTGGGGGCATATTAGCAAGGGCTTCATGGCCGCTTTAGCGGCACTTTTTGCCACTAAAGCTGCGATTTTTTTATCGCCCTATTAGCAAGCTGTCGCTAACAGCAGTTATCGCTAATGACATGCAAAGTGGGCGTATCCAAACTGTTAGCGACTGAAAGCAGTCGCTAACACAGCTATTGCCTATTAGCAACGCAGGCGAAGCGATAAAAAAAGTCGCGCTAAGCGCGATTATCACCAGAATCTAACAGCTGCTCAAAACATTACTTACCTGTGTAATCAATGGGAGGTGGATTGTCAGGTTAGGTCCCCATTGGC